>NC_136916.1:42654703-43874201 GCF_949752795.1 Hyperoodon ampullatus | reverse complement strand
TACCTCTTACATTTACATCTACAATATATCAGGAATGATTTTTTATATGGTATGATACAGGGGTCATTTCCTTATTTTCCATGAATTTTTATCCATATATCCCAGCCTAATTTATTGATAAGACTGAGCTTCCCAACTATTTTGGAGCATCACCTTTGTAATAAATTTAATGATCATAAATGTGTAGTCTATTCTTGAACTTACTGTTATATTCCACTATTTTATGTGCTTTTAGCACACTGGCTTCTAACTTGTTCTTCATCAAGTGTTCTAGACTATTCTTGACTCTTTGAGTTTTCATATAAATTTTTAAATCAGCTTGTTTATTTCAACAAAAAGAGCTTTTTATTGAGATTGGGATTTTAATTTAGGATTGAATTGATAAAATCAATTTGGGGATCATTAACATCTTTATATTGAGTCTTCAAATCTATATAGTACATGGTTTTTCCTTTCATTTATTTGTATCTTCTTTTTAATTTTTGTCACTTATGTTTTGAAGTTTTCTGCATAGATGTATTACACATAATTTCTCAGATTTTTTCTTAGATAATTAACATTTTAATGCTATTGTAAATAATATATTTTTATTCATTTTCTAGCTGTTTATTGCAGGTATATACAGGTATAAAATTGATTTTTCAATTTTGACCTTACATCCAGTAGCCTTGCTAAAGTCATTTACTAATTATAATAATTTATGTAGATTTTTCTGGATTTTTTTACGTACAATCATATCATCTTTGAACAACACCTTTGTTTCTCCCTTTCCAAACTGTATACTCTTTTTTCCCTTGTTTTTCCTGACTTTTTGCACTGGATAGCATTTCCAGTACAATACTGAAGAGAAGTAGTGATATGAGGGATCTTTATATTATTCCTGATTTCAAAGGGAAGACTTCTAACCATAAAGAATAGATTGTTTTTATAGTTGCCTTTGATAACATTAGGGAATTCTTCCTCTATTTCCTATTTGCTAAAATTTTTTGTTATGAACCCATATTAAATTTTATCAGATGTAATTTCTGAATCTATTGAAATGGTCACTTTTTTATCACTTATTCTAAGTGAATGATTTTGATTTCAAACGCTAAACTAATCTTTCCTTCTTTTTTATATATTTCTGGGTTTGGTTTGCTAATATTTTGATTGGGTCTTTTTTTAATTTCTATGAATCAGTGAGATAGGTCTTATGATCAACTTTAAAAATATGTCAGGAATGTTCTCTCTTTTGTGTAAGACTGGAGTTATTTTGTGCCTAAATATTTGATATAATTTACTAACTAGCCATCTGGTTTGTAGTTTTCTTTGTGGGAAAAGTTTTAATTATGAATTTTATTTCTTAATAGTTAAAAGACCATCCGGATTTTTTTCTGTCTTCTGCTATCTTTTTAAATAAATTATATTTTTTAACAATATGTCTACTATGCCCAAAGTTTCAAAAATATTGCTATAAAGTTATTCATAATAGCTTCTTGTTATCATTTTATTATCTGTAGGAGCTGAGATAATCACTTTTTTATACTTGACCTTGATATCCCCCCCTCCCTCCCACCCTCCCTCCCTTCCTCTCTGCCTCACCAGGGACTTCTCAGTTTTATTAACCTCTTCTAAAACCAACTTTTGCCCATGTTGATCCTCTCTATTGTATGTTTGTTTTTTTGTTGTCTTCCTCTTCATTACTTTCTATTCTTATCTTATTATGTCATTCCTATCGCTTTCTTTGGTTTAATTTGCTGTTATTTCCCAACTTCTTAAGATGGATGCTTAACTCGTTGATTTCAGCCTCCCACCTTTTCTAACATATGCACTTAAAGCTATAAATTTCCCAATAAGCAAAGCATAGGCTAATATCCCACAAGTTTGGGTGTGTAAAATTTTCAAAGTCATTCAGTTCAAAATATTTTCAGACCTCCATCATGATTTCTTCTTAAACCCATGGGTTATTACTTAGAAGCATACGCCTTAACTTTCTAAATATTAGGGAATTTTCTAGTTTCATTTTTGTTATTGATTTCTAGCTCTGATTTTTTTTCTTGTTTCACTCAGTGAGTTGATTCCAGTCCAGAACAAGTTTTTGTACTTCCAAGCTTATTGTCCAAATAATTCATGAGTGGATCCAGGTCACAGGTGAAATTCAAGTTCAGAGACACATTTCAAAGCTGACTCTGGAGCCAGTATATCTCCCTAGCTTGAAGTTGCCTTAATAAATGGTGACTCCTTAATAAATGGTGCTCAGAACAGAAACTATTTTCCCACTCTTCCTGGGCCAAAACCCCCAACATATAGGTGGCTAGAATAGTGTCCTAATACCAGGCCCCTAGTACAGGGCCTCTGTGTGGCACAACTCCACAGGCAACCACCACAGGCATCATCTGTATAGATGGTGCCCCCTGAAGTTGTGCAGGCACTCTCTATGCAGCCATCCACAGGAGCCTACTCTTACCATGCTGAGCCTCAGCCAGAGGTATTCATATTTCTTAGCCAGAATGTCAGCTGTTCTAGGTCAGAAACTATGTGTAGTCAGGGTTCCAGATCTACAGGTTCAGCATCCATGGATATGGAGGGCTGACTGTACTTCACTATTTTATATATGGGACTTGAGGTCTTTGGATTTTGGTATCCTCGGGTGTCCTGGAACCAATCAATTCTCAGTGGGTACCGAGGGACAGCTGATATATTAGCCCTTGTGTCAGCTGTGATATTTAGCTCAGTGCCTAGCACCTGTGTTCGTAAAGTCTGTTGATGGATGAAGTAAAGGATGAATATCTGGACAGAGAGATTAATGATAGAAAAAAACTGGGCAATTTTATTTTCTCCTACAAAGATTGGGGCAGAAATTCAGCGGAACTTAAGGACCAAGATAATTTTAAAATAGAGGTGGAATAAATACAAATTTAAAACCAGGTTTCAAGTATCATAGAAAGCCAGCATCTATGAAAAGGACAGTAACAGTATAGTCATTGTCTGAAATAATAGGGCTTAAACCTATAAAAGCAAACATGTAAGCAAAACTAAGCTTTGGTTGAAAAGGCAGTTGGATTCAAATGAATTTAAAATGATGACATTTGGGACTGCATTCCTGATTACACAAACAATCGTTCGGGCAACTCAGTTGTATAAATATCAGCCTGCATGTTTAAATTAGACTGTTCTTAACCACTTTGACATGTTTCTTCATAGTAGGAAGTTTTGAAAAAAGAAAAAAAGTTAGACATAACTGAATTCAAACTCAAGAAGATTGAGTTCAGTAAATTTGGGTAAGTAGCCTCACTTCTCTGAATTTTTATCTTATCCTGGAAATATGAGGTTGTTTAATCAATATTTCCTCTAGAATATTCTATAGAACCTCAGGCCAATAAAATGTTAACATGACAAAATAGGTTTGATGGTCCAATAAGTTTAGAAAATGCTAGCTTAAATAAAGTTAATTTGCTGCAACATTTCTCAGTTATTAATACACTGTGAATCTCCAAAACTGAGATATGCTATACAGTGCTCTTTGGGTTTTTTTGTTTTGTTTTGTTTTTTTGTCTTGTTTTTTTCTATGGTATGACTTTTATTGATATAATAATAAATTTACAGATGAGGAAACCAAGGTAGAGAGAGGTCAAGGCCAACAGTTGGATAATACATCATCACATAGGATTTTTGCTATACACTATAATGCCTACTAAATTTTATATTATTTCAGCTGTGTAACTCATTTTGTTTTTTTTTCTTTGCTAGATCACCATTTTATTTATTTATTTATTTTAATATCTTTATTGGAGTATAATTGCTTTACAACATTGCATTAGTTTCTGCTGTATAACAAAGTGAATCAGCTATATGTATACATATATCCCCATATCCCCTCTCTCTTGCATCTCCCTCCCACCCTCCCTATCTCACCCTTCTAGGTGGTCACAAAGCACCAAGCTGATCTCCCTGTGCTATGCGGCTGCTTCCCACTAGCTATCTATTTTACGTTTGGTAGTGTATATATGTCAATGCTACTCTCTCACTTCATCCCAGCTTACCCTTCCCCCCCCCATGTCCTCAAGTCCATTCTCTACGTCTACATCTTTCTTCCTGTCCTGCCCCTAGGTTCATCAGAACTTTTTTTTTTTAGATTCCATATATATGTGTTAGCATACGGTATTTGCTTTTCTCTTTCTGACTTACTTCACTCTTATACAGTGCTCTTTGAACTTATTAGACCACAGAACCCTTTTAGTGCTAAAGCATCCTGTAAGATTTCTGTACCATGAAACTAGGTTTACTTTACTTTCATTTTATTCCAGTACTAAGATTACATGAGTCTAAGTAGAGTCTCATGAGAAGGAAATGCAACAGCAACTACCAACTCTGAAGCTGGGAAATGAAACAGATAGTCAGGTAGTTTCTAGTTTATCCACACTAGAAACTTCTTTTAAGTATTCTCAGCTCTATCAAATGGGTGGCCACACTTGTCAACAAACAAGGAAATCATGAATATGTCTACAAGTGAATTAGAACCGCTCAAAGCAAGGAAATAAGGAGAATTCTTAGCCTATCAGAACCTCAAAAATCATCTCCAGGAAAGAATGAGGGTCCTTTCTGAGGATATCTGAGGACTTTTCGAGTAGGGCATAAATGTTAATATTCCTTCCAAGGTTCCTCAAAGTGTGTGTGTGTATACATGCATACATGCATGTGCATATGCACACACATATGTGTATGTGTTATAAGAGATGTTAATAGGTTTAAAAAGTGATTCCCAAATAAGTCTGGGAAACACTGGGATCAAACACAGTTAAAGAATTTCTTTATCATTCTAAAGTGCATTGTAACTCTACAAGAGGCAAACATGCTATGTGGTACTTATGTGACCATTAGACTCTATAATATCTTGTAGAACTTGTGTTCCACAGAACACACTTTGGGAAATATCAGTCCACTCCATAGAATTTAGGGTTTCTGTTAAGTGTAAGGCCTGAGAATGGAAGAAGAAAGTATTTCTGAATCTGAGGGTAAACAAACTAAAGATCCTAGAATAATGGTTAGCAGAAACCAAGGTTGGAACATTTAAAAGCAGATGTAAATTGTCATATATTACTGATGGGGGTATTCTATGAAGGGCAATTTGGCAAGTTATTCTACACATATACATGTACTTATATTAAGTGATGTTTACACATGGTTATTAATTTCAGCATTGTTTGAAATAGCTAGAGATGAGAAAGTACCCATGTGTATACATGATAGTTGTTAAACTGTGGTACATACTTAGAATGAATTCTATGCAGCTGAAAATGTCAGTTAAGATATAGGTTAATAAGCTAGTGGGAAGTAGCCGCATAGCACTGGGAGAGCAGCTCGGTGCTTTGTGACCACCTAGAGGGGTGGGATAGGGAGGGTGGAAGGGAGGGAGATACAAGAGGGAAGAGATATTGGGATATATGTATATGTATAGCTGATTCACTTCATTATAAAGCAGAAACTAACACACCATTGTAAAGCAATTATACTCCAATAAACATGTTAAAAAATAAAAAGATATAGGTTAATGTGAAATCCTCAAAGACTGGACATGTCTTGCTAATTTTTTTAACTCAAGGATCTAACACAGGTCCTGAAATATTATAGGTGTTTCATAAATATTTGATGAATTAAAAAGTAAATAAAATGACTGAATAGATGACACTTCTAAAATTATAGCCCTCCATACCAATGAACTTACTTTCCAAATTTTCTTTTCTTGGGACCCAAACAATTGATCATTCAAAAAATTTATTGAGGGGGCTTCCCAGGTGGCACAGTGGTTGAGAGTATGCCTGCCGATGCAGGGGACATGGGTTCGTGCCCCGGTCTGCGAAGATCCCACATGCCACGGAGCAGCTGGGCCTGTGAGCCATGGCTGCTGAGCCTGTGCGTCCGGAGCCTGTGCTCCACAACGGGAGAGGTCACAACAGTGAGAGGCCCACGTACCACCAAAAAAAAAAAAAAATTTATTGAGTACCCCTTACGTAGTATACATTACACTGGATATACAGAGATAAATCGGATAAACAGATCCTGCCCTTCAAGAACCCAACTCTCTTGTAAAAGAAGTTAATAGAAATAATAAAAGATAATAGAAAATAAAGCACAATGACTGGAGAAAACTATAATTCAAAAAGATACATGCGCCCCAATGTTCATCGCAGCACCGTTTACAATAGCCGAGACATGGAAGCAACCTAAATGTCCGTCAACAGAGGAATGGATAAAGAAGATGTGGTACATATATACAATGGAATATTACTCAGCCATAAAAAAGAACAAAATAATACCATTTGCAGCAACATAGATGGACCTAGAGATTGTCATACTGAGTGTAGTAAGACACAGAAAGACAAATATCATGATACTGCTTATATGTGCAATCTAAAAGAAAAAGGGGGTACAAATGAACTTATTTACAAAACAGAATTAGAGTCATGGATGTAGAAAAGTAACTTATGATTACCAGGGTATAAGGCAGGGAGGGATAAATTGGGAGATTGGGACTGACATATACACACTGCTATATATAAAATAGATAACTAATAAGAACCTGCTGTATATAGCACAGGGAACTCTACTCAGTACTCTGTAATGGCCTAGAAAGGAAAAGAATCTTAAAAAAAGAAGAGTGGTTATATGGATATGTATAAACTGATTCACTTAGCTGTACACCAGAAACTAACACAACATTGTAAATCAACTGTAATCCAACAAAAAAATTTTTTTTAATTTTATTTATTTTTGGCTGTGTTGGGTCTTCGCTGCTGCCCGCGGGCTTTCTCTAGTTGAAGAGAGCAGGGGCTACTCTTCGTTGCGGTGCATGGGCTTCTCATTGTGGCGGCTTCTCTTATTGCAGAGCACAGGACCTAGAGCTAGAGGGCTTCAGTAGTTGCGGCACGTGGGCTCAGTAGTTGTGGCTCGCAGGCTCCAGAGCACAGGCTCAGTAGTTGTGGCGCATGGGCTTAGTTGCTCTGCGGCATGTGGGACCTTCCCAGACTAGGGATCGAACCAGGTCCCCTGCATTGGCAGGCAGATTCTTAACCACTGTGCCACCAGGGAAGTCCCTCCAACAAATTTTTTTTTTAAAAAAAGAAAGCACGATGAGAATCTAAGAAAAGAAGCCATTACCTGATCTTTTCAATCATTACCAAATTTCTAAAATACAAATATACAATGAAAGAATTAGGGAAGTGTCTAAAGAAGCACTATCTTCTTGAAATACTTTTATCTACTTCTAAGTGACTAACTATAGCCCCTACCATCCTGCAAAAGAAGTAGTGTCCAGTTATCAGAATGCTGTCCAGGGATCTAGAAGTGGAAAAGGAAGTCTAGCTTCCAGTAGTATTCTTTTGTGGTGTGACTACTTTTATGTTTTTTTTCTCCCTTATCCCATCAACCCCTCCACAAAAACAAGCAACTGAACTGTTCTATGTTTATTGTCTCAGAGTAAATTTTATAAAAAGGGGATTTCCTAACTCTAAACTCTAAAAACCTAAACTTGTAGGGAGGTGGAGAGGACTCTGGGCATGAAAAAGAATGTTGGAGAGAAATGGGATCTGAGGAGTGTGGGGGCTTCTGAGAGAGACCATAAAAGGTTTCCCCAGAGGAAGAGAAGGTAATGAAATTTAATGTTGGTCCCTGCTAGAGCCAGAGCCCTAACAGAACTCAGGGAGCAGAGAGGGGAGGAATCATAATGAGTCCAAGCAGCCAACACTTTAGGGAGCCTCAAAGAGATCTCTGTGGTCCAGGACAGCAAAACTGAGTAGAATAGTAACAACACTTAGGAGTAGCAGAGAGCCTCTAGGCTTGAAGGCGACATGAAAGAAAAAAAGAAAATCTCATGGGCATCATGTGGTTCAATGTCAGTGAACCAGATGAAAAAATGGATATCTCAGCAGATAAATGTGTTGAACAGTATCGAAGTCCACAGGCAATCCTGCCATGCCCAGGTACCACATAACTATGCTCACAAAAATCTTAGACCCCATCACAAAACAAGGGAGGGGGATTATATTTCTGCCAAACAGCAAAATGGAGGCTCGAAAAAGATATTAAGCTGAGTTACAGGGAAAAAAATGAACAAAGTTATGTGTCCACCTGGGATGTGGGCTGTCATAGAATTTGGCTATAGCTAGCTATACATGCCTGAGGATTCCTGCAGTGACCATGCCTCACATTCACACAAAGACTCCAAAAGTTCTGGTTTCAAACCAGTCCCAAAGATCCCTCTGTGAATAGTTTCAGACATCACCTGGGCCTCAATATTATGGCCTTACTAAAGCTGACCTGCTTTCAACCAGGGGGTTCTCCTCCTTCATAACAGCTCAGACACAATGAGTTGAGAATCCAAGTCACTCCCTCTCCAAGAATGCGGTCATTAGAGCTGTAACATCTGTCACCTTTGGGTGGTAATTAGAAAGGGGAAGTCAATAACAATAGTACATAACACTACTTTACCAAGATCTAAACAAGTTGCAATATTGTTGAACATCTATTGATGAGTCCAAATGTGCCACAGGCTACTGAGCACAAGGAGGGCTTTGATGGGAGGCTTTTCATTATTAATTTGATGGGGTGAGGTTTATAGACATCACCACATACATTTTCATTTGTTACACGAGACCCAGCCTCTCACAGCCATCAGATCTAATCAGCATCTTGTGGGGTGACAACCAAGGTTGGGGAGGATCCCTCAGAGGTCTGGGTCTGGGACTTGTAACCCCATGAATAGAAAAGAGCCAAGCCTTGTTTACTTTGCATAGCTCTTTTCCAAGCGAGGGAAATATTCTAGAAAAGCAAAAAAAAAAGAAATCTGTGATCTTTGGTAAAAAGAATCTCTGAGCTGGGAATCAAGAAGCCTAGGTTTTAGTTAAGCTCTGCTAGTAACTAGTGCTGTTCCTTAGGTACAGGCCTAATGTCACTTTACCTCTTTGGGCTAGGATTTTTACATCTATAAATTGATAATCTCTTATGGTGAGTTTCAGGCACAATATTCTACGAATTTTCTCTCTTGGGGCATCTCTTCCAGTCTCAGTTTAAATAGTATCTATATGCTAGAACTTCCTATTTTATCTTCATCCCCAACCTCTCTCCTGAACTCCAAACTTATATGTACAACTGCCCCCTTGACAAATTCATTTGGATGATATCTCAAACTTCACATATGCAAAACCAAACTCTTGTCTTCTCCCTAAAGCCTGCTTCTCCCCCACCTCATCCCAATTTTACCCCAGTCTTTCTCATCGCAGTAAATGGCAAGTGCATTCAGGAGCTTTCCTTTGAATCCCCTTCCTCTCACACTCCATATCTAATCCTTTAGCAAATTTTGTTGGGTCTACCTTTGAAATATGTCCATAATCTGATGCCCTCCACCACAATATCCTAGTCTAAGTGCCCATCTTCTCTCAACCTGACTGGTGTCTGCTCCTCCACTCGTGTCCCTCCCTGGACTGTTCTCCACACACCAGCAAGAACGGTCACTCCTCTGTTCTTCCTTCAAAAGGATTTACAGTTCGCTCCTCACTTCCTTCAAGTCTTCAATCAAGCAAGCAAGCAAACTCACCTTATCAGAGAGGCCTTTCCTAACCATCCCATTAAAAATAGTATTTGTATTAATTTTTTATGCTGTGTAATAATTACCACAAACTAGTGGCTTAAAACAACATGCATTAATTTCCTCATAGTTTCTGTGGGTCAGGAGTGTGGGCACAGCTTACTCTCTCAAGGCTGCAATCAAGTTTGGCTGGGCTACATCCTCATCAGAAGGTTTAACTGGGAAAGAAATCACTTTCAATTCATTTCCTTGTGGCTCTATGGCTGAGATTCCTATTTTCTTACTAGCTGAAAGCTGGAGGCTGCTCTCAGCTCTAAGAGACTACCCTCAGTTCCTTGGCATGTGGTCCTTCCATAGGCAGTTCTTCTTCAAGGCCAGTCTGAGAATTTCTTCCTAACCTCTGGTAGGGCCAAGCTCCTCTTTTAAGGGTTTTTATCTGATTAAGTCAGTCCCGTACAGGATAATCTCCCTTCTGATAACTCAAAATCAACTGATTTGGGACCTTAATTACATCTTTAAAATGTGTCCTCCTTTGCCATAGAACATAATCTAATTATCCAAGTGGTACTCCATCATATTCATAGGTTCCATCACACCTAAGTTGGGGGTGTGGGTGAGGAGTTATTATACAGTGTAACCAGAGGCAGGAATCTTGGGGACCATCTTATAATTCTGCCTATCGCAGCATTTCACCATAACCTTTACCCTATCTCTTTTTGTATCCTTTGCCCTCAGTATGCGATTTGCTTGTTTAGCTATTATTCTATTTCCCCTGAATAAATGAAAGACTCCTGTGAGCAAGAACTTTATACTGCTCACTGTCATTTCTCTGGCAACTAGAACAATATCTGGCATATAACCTGAGCTCAGTGAATATTTATTGAATGAAAACATGAATGAATTAATTTAAATATAAATCTCTTTGACCCCTTCTCATCCCCAATAGTCCAGTATAACTATCTCCAATAGTTCATTATTCCTCTAACAGACACTGGTCAGAAGCAAGTCAGTTTTAGTGAATACTTATTGAGCACTTACTCTTTACCAGCCACTTGAACATGCTATAGTTAATCCTCACAATAATCCTCTCTAAATCACACAATCTCTTCTGAGCCTGGCTGGTGGGAAATTGAATTTTAGGCATACTTTTGGGATTCCTATATTCCTGTAATGGGTACTAAGTATTTATCTTTTCCCTCCTTCTTCTGTTTACTAAAAAAACTCCTCAGTTTTAGCTGGGTACATGGTCACCTGATTACAGACCCCCTAACAGTTTTTCTTGAAGCTAGGTGTGGCTATAAACTAGGCTCAAGCCAGTGCAATGTGAGAGTGATGAGCACAACTTCATCTCCATAAAGACAAGGTCCCTTGCCCTGGACTTCTCTTTTTCCTTTTTGTTAGGGCTGGATCATAGACATGGAGGTGAGCCAGCTTCAACACTCCAGGACAAGGTCCTTAACCTGGGGTTGACAGATCTTCAAAGGGCCCATGGAAGGAATTCAGAAGGTCCAAGAATTTGGATGGGAAGTTACATCTTTATTTTCAATAACCTCTAAGTGAAATTCAGTATTTTCTTTAATTATGAATGTAGGTAACAAACTACAGTAGTATTCACAGAATCTGTGACCTTGTCACCATCAGAAACCATAGATATTTCCATATCACACTACATTTATTCAGATATCATGAAATAATATGCTCATATTATTGAGCATCAATTTATGCTCATCAATATTTTGAAACTAAAGTACTTACTGGACACCCCACTGGTTCTTGTTAATAATGAATAAGCATATGCATTAGTCTTTTCAAACTTGTCTTTTCTAATATCTTTATAATTGCATTTTATGACAATTTACTTCCTTTATAATCTTTCTACATATTTTTTATACATCTAAAACCATTTTTTTTGAGACAGAGCCCACACACTTCACCAGATTTCCCAAAAGGGCCATGGCATAAGATTTTAATATCTTGTTCTAAGAGACAGTGAGGTAATAAAATGGAAGGAATATGGACTTCTAAATGTCCTTGTAGTACAGATCTCCTTATCAGACTTGAACAACTCACTTACTTCCAGACTATTTATTATAACAGAGAAAAAAATTTTTCTAATTTGTTTGAGCCTCTGTATTTTGAGGTCTCTGCATTATAGCAGCTGAGCTTATACCTTAGTTAACATCTCCCTCCTAAAGTCAAGACAGAGTCCTGGGGTGCCCTATGCTATACAAAGCACTTAGAGAAGGTTTTTCCAGTCTTCAGAATGTCATGTTATAACTGATAAGCTCACTGTCTAAGTCTGTATAGTTCCCAGAAGACAGCAATAATGGACACTGGGACATTTTAATGCCTGCTGGTCCTAGAGCAATAGCTTTTAAGATGTGGCCCATCCATCACCCATCTTACTCATCAGAGGCCCCAGCAACTCCACTGAAAGGGAACACAGTAGTGTTCTTGACTTCAAGGAACTCACCAAACTCCACATTCTTCTTTGTCTCAAAAGGAATTCTCTAAAAACCCTCCCTCCTCTTTAGCTTGGCCCACTTCTACCTCCCAAATTTAATCATTTACCTCTATCTCCCCTACCCTTCTGCAATAATACAAAACAATTCTCCTCAATGAGCTTAGGCTTTTGCAAAAAAAATCCTGGTTGGGTACTGCCTGGAAACTTCTCTTTTTGTTGTATCCGTCCCCCTTCACAAAATTTCCAGAGGCAGAGAACATAAAAGCTAGGTTGCCATCTTGTCATGGGGAAAGAAAAACTCCTATAGCAGTGAGGAAAAGGTTATTATCTCAATATGTTACATGATAGCTACTGCAACAATCCAAATGCGAAGTCTTAAAAACTGATTCTGAGAAGTGATGAGAGTGGAAAGTGAAAGGAGGGTAGAGACTGGAGAGAATTTATGGAGGTGACGGGTTAGATATGGATGGATCATGGAAAAAGAGAAACCAGCGTTGGCTGCAGAGACTGAAGTTTAGGTGAGCGAAGAAGGATAAGTGAAAGAGAAACATAGGAAGGAAGACCAGTTTGAAGAAGACAACAGCTTTTAGATAAGTTGAGCTTGAAAATCCAAGTGAAAATTCCTAAGAGGTATGGAATAAGAGCCCTGAGATCAGTATCTAGAGATGGCGAAAGAGGCCAAGAGAATGAAGGAGCTCTCTGAGGCAGATAATTAAGAAGGGGAAAAGGAGAAGGCCACCTCTGATCCTTGAGCAACACTCACATTTAGTGAACAGAAGAAACTATTCAAAGAGACAGAAAAGAAACGATTAGAAAAGGAGGAATAAAGTTAGAATAGTGCAATGTCACAGATAGCATGGACTTCGAGCAAAATGCATACAGAAACTAAGAAAAGAACTGAGCAAAGGCCAGCGGATTTTGCAACGAAAAGATGGTTGGTTAGTAGATAGCTTACTAATAATAGGTATCCATATAAATGAGACACCCAACTCTTAGAGGAAAACATAGGCAGAACACTCTATGACATAAATCACAGCAAGATCCTTTTTGATCCACCTCTTAAAGAAATGGAAATAAAAACAAATGGGAGCTAATGAAACTTAAAAGCTTTTGCACAGCAAAGGAAACCATAAACAAGACCAAAAGACAACCCTCAGAATGGGAGAAAATATTTGCAAATGAAGCAACTGACAAAGGATTAATCTCCAAAATTTACAAGCAGCTCATGCAGCTCAATACCAAAACAACAAACAACCCAATCCAAAAATGGGCAGAAGACCTAAATAGACATTTCTCTAAAGAAGATATACAGATTGCCAACAAACACATGAAAGAATGCTCAACAACATTAATCATTAGAAAATGCAAATCAAAACTACAATGAGATATCATCTCACACCAGTAAAATGGCCCTCATCAAAAAAAACAATAAATGCTGGAGAGGGTGTGGAGAAAAGGGAACACTCTTGCACTGTTGGTGGGAATGTAAATGGATACAGACACTATGGAGAACAGTATGGAGGTTCCTTAAAAAACTAAAAATAGAACTACCATACGACCCACCAATCCCATTACTGGGCATATGCCCTGAGAAAACCATAATTCAAAAAGAGTCATGTACCACAATATTCATTGCAGCTCTATTTACAATATCCAGGACATAGAAGCAACCTGAATGTCCATCGACAGATGAATGGATAAAGAAGATGTGGCACATATACAATGGAATATTACTCAGCCATAAAAAGAAATGAAACTGAGTTATTTGCAGTGAGGTGGATGGACCTAGAGTCTGTCATACAGAGTGAAGTAAGTCAGAAAGAGAAAAACAAATGCTGTATGCTAACACATATATATGGAATCTAAAAAAAAAAAAAAAAAAAAGGTCATGCAGGATGAGAATAAAGACGCAGACCTACTAGAGAATGAACTTGAGGACACGGGAAGGGGGGAAAGGTAAGCTGGGACAAAGTGAGAGAGGGTCATGGACATATATACACTACCAAATGTAAAACCAATAGCTAATGGGAAGCAGCCACATAGTACAGGGAGATCAGCTCTGGCGCTTTGTGACCACCTAGAGGGGTGGGATCGGGAGGGTGGGAGGGAGATGCAAGAGGGAAGAGATATGGGGATATATCAGCATATGTATAGTTGATTCACTTTGTTATACAGCAGAAACTAACACACCATTGTAAAGCAATTATGCTCCAATAAAGATGTTAAAAAAAAAAATAAGAGAACCTGAGGTACAGATATTTCCAGGGACAGAGGCTGTCAAGATTCTTTTCCGAGATATAATGGAGCCACAATCTTCCTTTAACAACTTTTTCATTATTTCTGGCAAACTCACTACAAAAAAATATGTCTACTTGCTATTTATAATCATAAAATGTCCCTGTTTTGAAAAATATCTGCATCCCACAAGGCATCATTCAAAGGCAAATGGGCTTAGAGTTACTAAATGTATTCCATTGGATCAATATCATGGAGAAAACGTATTTTCATTTCACTTATCAGAAGACTGCACGTATTACATATAGCAGCTCTTAATATATGAAACATTTTCCCCCAAGCTGTTCAGATGAAGCTATTTCCCCCCATTTTCATCCTATATTGAAGGAATAATGTAAGTCCTATTTAGGACACTAGATAGTGCTTGCCTAAACCCTGCAAATGTTCACCCGCGATGGAATCAATAGATGGAATATAGAATTCATCTCACAGATGAATGA
This sequence comes from Hyperoodon ampullatus, assembly GCF_949752795.1. Taxonomy (NCBI): domain Eukaryota; kingdom Metazoa; phylum Chordata; class Mammalia; order Artiodactyla; family Ziphiidae; genus Hyperoodon; species Hyperoodon ampullatus. The sequence continues at coordinate 43,859,440 of NC_136916.1, read as the reverse complement.
CGCCTATTGGACCCTAGATTTTAATTCTGAGACAAAAGCCCAAACTGAAAAGCTAAAAGAAAAAGGGAAAAGGGGGGGAAAAGAGGAAAGAAAGAATTAAGTCCCTCTCTAGGTCAGAAACAAATAGAAGTATACATGTTTAGACAAAGGAAAAATTATGCAATTAACAATGCCCTCATAACCTTTCTGGTCAGCATGAATAAAACATTCACAGAAATTATACAGATTAAATATTGAGGTGCTGGATGCTGACACTCAGTACAAATAATGAAAGCTTTTACACTGATCCGTTATTTCCTTATTAAAAGATTTACAAAACTCAGAAAGAACAATGATCAGAGAAATTGAAGAAGCCTCTTTTCCCTACCATTAGCTCTGAAAGAAATGGAAAATGACAAATTTAGGTTATGCTCAACTTGCCTAACATCTGGTCACTCAAAGCATTCTTATAGTTGCATGAATTTTTCAATTTTCCTCCAGATATCTGGCAGCATTTGGATGCAGGCTTGTGTTTGGTCTCCACGTTCTGTTTTCATTAAAATCAATTGTGTTGTAGCTGGCTATGGGATTAGACCCTCAGCAGTAAATGGGACTGGGAAAGCTATGATCTGATACAGGTTTCTGGAAACTGAAATGAGGGAATCTTGTGATGTCTCTAATCACAGCGCCCATAGGGGTTATTGTACACTTTTCAACTCCCAGTCCCAAGATCTCCTCTACCCTTTCAGCCACTGATATACATTGCTGAGATGGGAACTACCCAGCACTCACTTCCTCACCAACCCTTGACCTCCATATGTCTTTGCACCAATCCTTTCTTCCAGTCTCATGATAAAATGAGCCTCCCTTTCCCCTACCGCAAATCCTCCCACCACTCAGCTTCTAGTTTTTCCTTTATCCATTCCTAAGGGATGATCATCATAGAGTCATCAATCTTTTTCAAGCATCTTCACTGGCTCCTTACCCTCTACTGCAAACATCCACTGGCTTCTCCCATTTTGGTTTTGGGGAAGGAAAGACCCTCCTTAATTTGCCGGGAGGCCTCATTTACTTACGTATATTTCCAAATATTTCCATAGACCTCCTTTTCTTCTCTGTCAACATTTTCTAATAAGTAATCTACAATAGAAAGTAAGATAAATATCAGCATTAATAGTTAGAAAATAAAAAGAAAAAATCCCATTCATAAAATCAAGAAAAGCATTGAATATAAAGAAAAATTAATAAGAAAATGTGCCTAAAGGAAGAATATCACTTACCGACAGACATTTTTTAAATAAGTGAACATGTATTCTGCATGGGAAAAATGATTATCAAAAAATGTCCCCCAAATTGACGGAATTTAAATTGGAGAAGTTGTACTGGAGTACATTTTGCTTATGCCCATCAAGAACCTTAAAAAGTTGACCATCTCTTTTTGACTCAGTAATACCATTTCTTGGAATCTATTTGACAGAATTACAGATCAAAATGTATGCGCATTTTATATGTTCATGTGTATGTTTATTTCAGTCTTATTTATGACAGTAAAAAAAAAACTGGACACATCCTAAAATTCCAACAAAAGATGAATGATTAAGAAATTTTACGGCACATCTAAGCAATAAAATATTTGCCACTATTAAAACTCAAGTTGACTAAGTATACAGGGAAACACTGATATGACCTAGAATAAATTCAACTACATGAAACACTGTACAAAGTATTAGATAAATATAGGCCAACATCTTAATAGAAATGGCCTCTGAGGAAAGGATTTATGATAACAAACTTTTCTGTTTCTTTATACTTTTCCAGACTTCCCAACTTGTCTAAAATGAGCATATCTTATTTTTAAAATATAAAGTTAAGAAATTGGAAGAAAAATAAAAAGGAGAGGGTAAGGAGCTCCCAAAATAGTAGAGCTTTGTGTTAGGTACATGGTTTTGGCATCAAGTAAACCTGGTGTCAAGTCCTAGTTCTACCCTTTTCAGTTTTGTGACTTTGGGTAAGATACGTCACCCTCTGGATCTCAGTTTCCTCCTTGGAAAAGGGAGGAAAACAGTACTAACCCAAAGGTTATGATTAAATTACATCATTCATACCCTGGCTGTGTATAGTAAGTCCTCAAATTAGGCTGTTATAACTGCTAATTCCCTAATTCCGCTGCTGTTGGAACAGTCTCTTACCTGCAAGGATCCATCCCCTTCCCCCATTGCCAAACCCCCACCATTCCCTTTCTGGAAAAAAAAAAAAAAAAAAAAAAACTCTCATAAAGGGCAGGAGAGCAGATTATCTTTACAGAAGGAAAAAGACAGATGCACTTCCCATACTGACAGGAGGTAGGCTTCTGGGGTTTGAGTGGTGGGTATCAAAGGACTGAGAAGGCAAGCAAAGAGGACTGAACTGTAAAATTCACCATCATTTCACATGGCTGCATGGGCCTGACCCTTCAAGGGAGAGCGTAGAGACAGAATCTATAGTCAGCCTGGACGGGAATCCAGATTGACGGTTACTGAAACAGCCGTGGACCTACACTCTCATTTTCCGAAGGGAATAGTGGTTCCTGTTCATATGACCTACCTTAGCCCTTCCACCCTCTGAGTGTTTATTCACAGACTTCCTCCTGCCTGGAGGAACCTCCCTTTACTCTCTACCTCATACCATCATCCTTTAAGGACCAGCTCCAAACCATCTTTGCCCAGCAATCCTTCCCAGTCACCCAGCTCACCAGACTCCAACTTCCTTCACCTCTGCCTCCCGCTGTGGGGACTATGGCCCCACCCTCAGGCCCTGACTGGCTCTCTGTTCTTGCCTGTTAATGAGCTGGTCCTTATGGCCTGTGTCATTTCCCTGCTGGATCACAAGAAGTGATCTTCACTGTCTTGTTGCAACAGTGGGACACACAAAACAGGTGTTCAGGAAGACTTTGAATGAATAAACTAGGTTCCTGTTCAGGCTGAGATTAATAAAACATGTTCTGTGGGTAACTTCCCTTTTCTTCAATTTCCCACTTACAAGAGAATACAGAAGTAAGCCACCTTCTCCTCCATTTTTCATTCCAACAAAGAATCAGGACGCTGGTGCAGGTAAAACGTTCCTTCTTTTTTGTGGCCTACAGCCCTGCAGTAGCTGCCTTGAATCATAGCCGACTATATGGATTTTTAGTTGTGAATCTGCAGTACATACAAGTCTCCTCTCTCAGAAACCAGATATTGATCCCTGTCTTACTGGGTCTACACAAACTGGATAGCCTGAATCCAGGGATTGTCTCTTAAGGAACAAATTCAGTAAATTAAATAGAGTAGGTTGTTTTTTCCCCTACGCTATACCAAATAGCAAATTTGACTGTCTTTTGCTTTGTATCTAGTTTTTCTGGTGACGCAAAAATCAACAATGCACAATGGTTGTAGGGAAGCCATTTTTTCATGGCTCATCAAAAAATGAGCCATAGGTGTAATTTTGCCAACTTTGCCATAGGTGTAATTGTGCCCCAAGGAAGCCCTATAATTGGGAGTATATATATAAAGAGAAGAGATAAAGAGAAAGAAGGCCAATCCAGTGGCTGGTACACAGATCGGGAACAAACATCACAGATGTTGCCACCATGATAAGCAAGCCACAGTATCTACAAATATTTTTTGCACACCTCAGGATTTGCCAGAGGCAGGGAACAAGACAGACATAGTACCTATCCTCAGAAGCTTTCAATCTAGTGGGAAAGCTGAACCTTACAACTTAGTCACTATGATTTGGAGAGCCTAGGTGAAATTTTTAAAAACTGTAGATATTCAGCCAGACCTAGCCTAGCCTGGAGAGTAGACTTTAAGGACTTACCATTTAAACATAACCCTGAAAGACCACTATAAGTCAGCTAGGTTAACTGGGACCAGAATGTGGGTGGGTGTTCAAAGGGAGAAAGATCATTCCTAAACAAGGAGCAGCGTATACCAGGGTCCTGGGATAAAAGAAAGCACGGCCTGTTTAAGAAACTGAGAGGTGTCCTCAAGGGTCAAATGATACAAAAACAAGGGAGAATTATTTTTCATTAAACCTGGGGAAAGAGAGGGAAGTGAGCCATGAGAGTCAAAACTAGAAAGGTAAGTAATTTAGAGACTAGAGGATCAGGTAAAGAGCCTAAACTTTTTCTAAAATGCAAGGAGAAGGCATTTATGAGTTTTATGTTTGGTTGCTTTGGCTGCAATAAAGAGAACTGTTTAGAAAGGGAAAGGTATGGTTAGGGAGATGACTTAAGAGACTGTTGCTGTAGCCCAAGCAAGAGATAGTGGTGGCCTGGGTGGTATAGTGAGAGCAGACATGGAGAATGGACAGATTTGAGGAAGAGTTCTAAAACAGAGTCAATCCTCAGAATCAGGTTGCTCCCTCCTTTTACTGAGTTAACCTCCCAACTCGTCCCCACCCCCAGTCTCCTAAATCCCACTATTCACTAATACCCTGAGAATATGAAAGTGGGGAGAAAAGGTGCCCTTCCCTTCAGCCATGAAGAATTTTTGAGAACTTATCTATCACATTTCCAATATCAATTGGAAAGAGGCCCTCTGACATGAAACATGCATATCCCCACTTCCATATCAAATTAACCAATGGAGACCCTCAGTCTTTTAAAAGGAAATAAGTCAGTACCAGAACAGCTACAAGGTATCAGTAGTGAGCCTGAAAATTGAGTCCTCATTCCTACAAGCCCAGGGTGATGTCTGCTTGACCGTCCAAAGGGAACATGCTTGCCAGCGTCAGGCTGCCCTGAGGAGGTGGGAGGCTAACTGCCCTTCCCCTCTGCTTCTATAAGGCTCGGACCACTTCAGGACTAAAACAGACATTGATCATGGATTCTTAAGAGGACTTTTAAAAGAAAACAAGTAAGATGCTCCCTCCTATATTGTGTATTTTCCCTAAAAACCTTCTATGAAAGGTTTTTATTATCCAAGGTAGCTTTTTAGATATCACTCCAGCCCTAAGTGTATTTGTATTAAGATGTAGCTTATTTCTTGAGTCCCCCAGAACCTTGCCCTCTTGCTATTAGTACATTTACAACTCCTCACACTCACAACAGAACAAGAGAAGTCAAAGTAGATGAAAGGGACCAGATCCATTTGCTCCTAACCAGGCCCCTTAAGAGCCTCTTAGAGGATCCCAGGTTACAAAAATGTTCATCTTTTTCATTCACGAATACCTTTTTGAAGGCAGAGATGGGTCTATAAAATGAGACAAGAATAAAGTCTGTTTTTCCCACTGCCCCTTCTAGAATCCTTTCTTCAAAATGTTTTTATCTGCCAGCCATGAGAATGTATACATTTGTTCCCTGATGTATTTTAAACATATACCTGTTTCCCTGGGGAATATGGGTTTCTGTGGCAATCAACCTACTAAAAGGTGTGAACAGGGAAAGAACTTGATACTCTTGTTTTGAGGGACAGAGAGAAAAACAAGGGCTTTATGATCACATCTCTACCAGCAGAATTGCATATACTTTCTCAGAAACTTTGTATTGACTTCAAAGCCTTTTCAGGGACAACTGCTGGTTTCCATGACAACCACATCTATGGCATCTAGCTCTCCCCCTGCACATTGGTGACACAGGACAGAGGACGGCCACATGTGATGGACTGAGTTATGCATCAGTTACAATTATGGTTATTCAAGAAAGACCACAATTTACCCCATATCTTGGGAGTTTAAGATGTTATGTAGTTGACATGATGCTATGGACAAAGCAGGAAGGCATGTAAAAATACAGATCTACTATAAGCTTGACTGTGAGCCTTATGTGACTTGATCTGTTTCTCACATCAAAATGCATTTTTTAGTGAGCCCCAGTGCCTGAATGCAAAATACATGAGTGTTTAATTTCCCTTGATTTTTTTCCTTCTTTTTCTCAAAGGACTTTTTTCATTTTTAGAATGAAGCAATAATGAAAAATACATGAAACATGAGGATGAGAGTCCTAATTCTGAGCTATTCTTCCAGTCATTCTAATGGAAATACTCTCTGAATTAGAGAATTCCTCGTGAAAAACAGCTTTATGAGAAACATAAAATAGATTCTGGGAAAATTATTCTCTCCCAGGAATTTGACTGTTGATTTTTGTCCTGGTCATACAGAAAGAGCTACACAGTGGTGAAGTGTAGACGCTCTTGTGTAGGGCAGAAGAGCTGGGCTCCATCCAGCTCTGTCATTTATGACTGTGAGGTCTTTGCAAGTTACTTAACATTTAAGTTCCAATTTCTCTTCTGTAAACTGGGAATAACAACTGCTTCATAGGATTGCTGGGCTTAAGCTAGTGTGCATAAAGAGCTTAGCATTGTGCCTGACAGATGTATTATTCATATTCATATTAACTATTATCTTACTTATTATTCTTCAGTTCAGTGCAAGGAAGAATCTTCATGTTCTTTTAGACTAGTATGATGAAATGCTAAAAGTTTTAATTATTATACCCATAATCCAGTTTTAAAGGATCTAGTTTTTCAGGATACCCTGTTAGTAAGTGAATGAAATACTTTTTAAAATTCAATTCAAAAATATTAACAGAATTAACTATGGCCTACTCTCTCTGGCTAGAGTTAAGACTGAACAACTGGGCAGATTTATCACTAGATCTCAACCCTTGTTTAATGCAGTACCCGCCACCAAACCAATTGTTTGTGTTTGTTTGTTTAGAATTATCTGGGCTTCAGTTGATTTGCTTTACCACCAAAGCTGCCTTTTAATGCCTGCCAAGTTTCATCTGATAGACATCATGAAAGCTGTACCTCAACTCTGTCTTCTGGTTGTCCTGGAATATCCTGAAGTCCCTTCTGCCCTGTGTCTGGAGCACTTGGTTACTCTGACCTTGTTGAGAGACTCTCCACTTCTTTATCAGTCAAAACGGGATAACTGGAAGAATTCAATAAAGACACTATTTACATGGGTGTGTACAGCTTAAGGGAAACCATCAGGGATTGGTAAAGCACCCAAGGGATTGACCATTAATAGACCGAGGCCTGATGGAACAAGGAGAGGGGGCCATTTCCAGAATAGAAGTTGTATCTGTAGCTTTGGAATGCCTCCCTGATAGAAGATATGGATTTCAATAAAAACAAGGACTGTCAACCCATGGTCTCGACAGAGGTAGCAGAGTAATACCCCGACCTTTCCCTTTCTCTTCCCACTCTCTCCTCTCCAGCCAGTGTCTTTATTAGCCAAATCCAGCCAGAAGCCACAGTGCAAGAGAATCAGATGCATGCAGCCCATGGAGGTCAACATTTCGGAGCAAAATCCGGGGTTAAGAAAGGTCAAGAGTTGATCTGGAAGGGCAAATAGAAATATTCAGCACAAAATTTTAGGATCCTCTCTGGTTGTCCACTTTCCCATGAGAACATCATTTGCAAGTAAGCCGCTTTTTCAGAATCCAAACCAATTTTGCAAGCATCTATAAGGCAGATGTAATAGGGCACAGTTACCTTGCCTCCACATTTGTGAAGATGACCTTCTCCAATTTAGTGCTTGAAACAAGGTACAGAGACACTGAAAGTTAATTATTTCTTTAGTCAACCTACCTTCCTATTCTTTACGTTAATTAGACACATGAGCACATACAAATGCATCAATGCAGGAGAAATGATCTCATCTGGTAAGAGTTTAAGCAACTTTCTGCAGAGATCTTTCTACTTTCTGCCTCCCTAAGAAGTTTGTAGAGAACATTCATGTCTCCCTAGAAATTCTGAGTCAGTAGCCCAAAGCTTTACCCCATTTCATATGAAAGTTTAGAAAGTACTTAGAAAAACAATGCACATATGCTACTAGACCTGGGGAACATATATGGTGATCCAGAATTAAATGCAGTGAAAGATTTAGGACAAAATGCAAAAAAAAAAGGAAAATAGAATAAAACCTTTGTATATGAATCCCCCAAGGAACACTCAGGCCTGCTCTGAAGAGGACTGAGATCACTACATATAAGCAAAAAGGTTTCTAAGAGAACACAGGTATTTTTCCTATTGAGAGAGCCAAACTGATGTGACCTTTTATTTTTTCCTTGGAACTAAGTTTTAAATGGCTTTAATTTAGACCTAACCCACTGGATATGTGTAATATGATTGACAGACAGGACCAATCATGCCCCAGCAGCCCCTTGTAGAGAGAAGCAATGACTGCTCAAAAGTAGTTCAAATTTTATTTGTGTCTAGCTCCAAGCTCAGAACTCTTTTTCTCCATCCCACTCCCACCCCACCCCAGATAGCTTCTTGGGATATTATTGCTTAATTCAGGGCCTTGGAAAGTATGAGACCTAAGTTAAATATTTGCAGGTATCTTCCCAATTTAAAAAACTGTATTTGTCCCTGAAAAGGCAGCCCCATAAGATGAGGCCCAAAGAAAGCCTTTGCTTAAAAGGAGAGAGTGTATGTGTCAATGTAGGCTCAACATGGGAGGCCATATATAATTTAATTTTTTCTTTCAATCAGAATCATGGCTAAATCATCATCACACCACTACTATGTAGAATTAGAGGACTTACCAGTCATGTGAGCATTTTGTTCATGGAAAAAAGATCTACCATCTGCTCAGATGATCTTTAAGCATATGAATTGTTCTTAATCAGCAACTCACAATACATGCACACCTGGCTCCTGCCAAAGCAACTAACTGTGAACTTCTAACCACTAGACTTTTACAACAAGCCCAATTATGAGACATTACACTTACTTCTCTTTTAGCATTGTGTCACTTCCACTGAATTATAATCCATCTCACCATCTAGCTGTTCAGTATTGCATCCTTGGGTAAATCACACAATTTAAAAGTTACCTTTCTTATCTTCTTAACCTCTCACAGAATAGTTTTCACTGAATTATGCCTTTGCCTTTTGCTTAAATAAAGACACTCTGTAGGTGAGGATGTGGAGAAAAGGGAATACTTGTGCACTGCTGGTGTGAATATAAATTGGTGCAGTGCTATGGAAAGCAGTATGAAAGTTCCTCAAAAAATTAAAAATACAACTACCATATGATCCAGCAATTCTACTTCTGTGTGTTTATCCAGAGAAAATGAAAATGCTAATGTGAAAAGACATATGCACCCCATGTTCACTGCAGCATCATTTACAATAGCCAAGATATGCAAACAACCTAAGAATCCATCAATGGATGGATGGATAAAGAAAATGTGCTGTGTATATATAAAATGGAATATTATTCAGCCATTAAAAAAAAGATTGAAATCTTGCCATCTGTGACAATATGGATGGACCTTGAGGGCATTATGCATAGTGAAATAAGTCAGACAGAGAAAGACATACTGTACGATCTCACTTATATATGGAATCTTAAGAGAGAGAGAGAGAGCAGATTGGAGATTGCTAGAGGTGAGAGGGTGGGGGTAGGGAGGTGAAATGGGTGAAGGAGGTCAAAAGGTAGAAACTTCCAGTTATAAAATAAATAAGTTGTGGGTAGCATGGTGACTATGGTTAATAATACTACATTGTATATCTGAAAGTTGCTAATAGATCTTAAAGGTTCTCATCAATTTTTGTAACTGTGTCATAATGGTTGTTAACTAGACTCATTGTGGTGATCATTTTGTAATATATACAAATATCAAATCATTATGTTGTACACCTGAAACTAATATAATGTTATGTGCCAATTATACTTCAATTTAAAAAGACACAGTATCAAAAGCAAGTTTATGAAATCTATTACTTTTTTTCCAGAAAGTCATTAAGGACATTATCTATTTAATCACTCTGTGACTCCTATACGTAGACAAGGATGAGAACTATCTTTGAGACATAAAGTAAGAAAAAGTTTTGTCTCCCCTAAGGAACAAGTATGCTCCATCCTCCCCACTCTCAATACTCTCTCTCCATGTGCAATGAGAGCATGTAACTGATGAGGAATCATTTTACTTTGGCTGCCAGGAAGCTTAGCACCAACTTTGGTGAACAAGTATAATATTTACATAGAACTCTAAGATCTGCATGTTTGTGCCCTAACTTTTATTCACTCTTTATTTTCTATTATATTTATATATGGGGTAATTCTAATTTTAATTAAATTTTGTTGTATATATAGTTTATAAGCCAATAAAATCTCTGAAAAGTGAAGTAAAAGGTAAGAAAGTCAGGAAAAAATGGAAAATTAACCAAGCTTTATCAAACACATTTAGTGTAAAGGCAAGTGTTATGAGCTTATACCAACAGAAGACTTGTCATTCTTGTTCTCCACAACCTGTTCACATAACCCTAAGAGTGAGACACCCTGATTCTAAACATCAGACTACTCAACTCTTCCTATTCCTTAATCTTTATAGCTGTAAAGGCATAGGCCAAGGTTTTCTGGCAGACACCTTCATTCAGCAACATTTACTGAGCAAATACTATTAGCAGGTGCAAGTACTGCAAAGAATAAGAAGTCAGTAGCATATTTCAGAACACAAACTCTGGAGCTGGTCTGCCTGGATACAAATACTGTATCCACCACTAACAAGCTCTGAGAGTGAGCAAGTTATTCAATCTCTCTGTGCTTCATTTTCTTCATCTGTATGATAGGCTTAACAACAGTACTCATCTAATAGGGCTGTTGGGAGCGTCAAGAGAGTTGATGCTACAGAACAATGCCTAGCAGTAGCAGGTACTCTGTTAGCTCCTATTATTATCAAGAACAAAGAAAATAAGACACAGCTTGGCCCCAAGAATCTCAGTGTCTAGTACGAAGACAGACACATAAACAGGTTTTTGTTTTTTAAAGAGCAGTAAGTGCTTCACAAAGACAAGGACAAAGTGTCAAGGTGCAAAAGACAGTGTCATTGTTACTGTGTCTGACAACCAGCTCATTCAAAAACTGTGCACATCCCTTTTATTTGCATTCTTGTCATTTTCTATATGCAATGTACATCCAAGAGAATTCTCTCCCTCAAATTCCAATCTAACAACATGTGGTAGTTAATATTTCATTGACATTTAATCTAATTGCCCATATGTAATAGCAACAATTATAGTATTTTGCCCCTGACAGTTATGTTACCTGAATGTTATATAGCTTAAATTGGCCCACAAGCTATAACTGTCTTCAATTGCTGTCTATCTTCAATTTTCCTGAGTTGAGAACAAAATTTCAGCACCAGGGTCCACATTCTTTCACATGCAGACAAACCCACATGCACAAGGACATGTGTACACACAAAGCGGGTATCGGAGTGCCATAACTGAATCCACCCCTGCCCAGTAAATCTGCTATTATTATTTTTCATCATTTCAATCAACTGTGCAGCAATCAACTGGACTGCTCATGTGGCAGCCCAACCTGGTCATTAAGACAGATGTGATAATCAGATCAACTGGGAGACATTTAGTTATTTTGCTCATTTAGAGATGACAGGAATCTCCAATGTCAAAAACTTTGCATCCCCCAGATAGACTTTACTCTTTTAAACCAGTATTCATTTTTCAGGCCATTCACATAATTGGGATCTAATTATTAAGTTCACTTAAAGCATCACTTTTTGAATTGAGCATACAGGATGTGCAATCAAAACTTGGAATGTGCGTGCTACATCTGCAGAGGCTCTCCTGTTAAATAATGCATTTGGAAAGAGGCGCCACTGAGACAAGGCTTTTTGGCTCCTGCATAAAGGGCTGAATTCTTACGGTGTTTAATTTCCCAATTCATGATTCCAAAGTCTGTGCAGCAGGAATGTCTAGTTAGCTGCATCTTCATGTCCTGCAGGGTAGTGGGTGCAGCTGGACAGCAGCAGGCTGCTGGTTCAGTTTGATTGTGTGGCCCAGCCTGAAGAGCCTCCTGGGACCAGCAGTGTTCTGCAAATTAAAGTCGGCCTGGCCTGAAGGTCAGCAGCCATCCCCCAGTAGTCACTCATTGTCCCAGCCCACTGCCCTTGAGAAATTGGTGCACTGCAAAACATATTTGCTCAGATACAGAGAGAAAGCAATTCTTCACCTAATTACATCCATTTGGCTCTGAACAGATAGATCAGGTCTCTTTGTGGGGGGAACAAAGCAAAAAGAAAAGGGATGTTTATGTTTATTTGTTTGCTAAATCTCTCCAAAATTTTTGTAAGGAAGCTGTGTAGCTAAAATTAAATAATGAATGTTTATGCTTTGTGAATTGTACACACTACATAAACAAAGGAAAGGGAGAGTGAGAGAAGGATGGGGAAGGGAGAGGTGCCTAGAGAGTATGCACCCTCCTATAGGACTGCCTTATAGAAATGGCCACATTGAATCCCCATTTACAAATAGCTCGCAACCACAAATGCCTTTCTCTAGTCTCTGCCAAAATAACAGTGCTTCTCTATCATTCAAGGGCCTTTTGAGTGCTGCTATGCAATCTTTCTCGGATCTTTACAATGTCTTTAATCATTTGCAAAGAAAACTGAGTTTAAGCCAGGCATTTCACATCTAAATCACTTTGCCAACTAAGGGTTAAATCAGTGGACAAAGCAGCCCAAAGGAATGTTCTGAAAGGACCCATGCAGCAGCTTGAGAAACACACAACAGTGCTATGCCAGCCAATGAAGGCAGGGCCAATTGACCTCAGGTCTGTTTGGGCAAAATTCCAAAGTAGGTAACATTCTCTTTCACCAAAGAGGTTTCCAAAGCCTTTCCACTATCTTTTCTTTCAGCTAGTGTCCAGAAAGAGTTCCCTCATTCTTTGTCTATTCCTTCCCCACCACGTTCCTCACTGTCCTTACTCCCTCAATTTTGTCCTCTTAGACCATTCATTCACACTGAAATATACAACAGTTCTCCTGGGTTTGGTTATATTTTAATTGGGGTCAACACCAAAGAGATGAAATGGATGGAATTTTAGGCCTTGATCAGGGAAGGATTTAGGGTCATATGAGTCTTTCTAACATTCCTAAACATCTCACCCTGTTGGAAATCACCACTTTCTCTGCTCTGTGCTGTGCCCCCAGAATCACCCCCTCATGACTGCCTGCATGCACAGCCATGCAAGACGGCTGACTTGGAAATTATCCTGAGCATAATATTTGGTCTAGGAGCGCTGTGAAAATATGGCTTTGGTGAAATAAGGCAGATAAAACAGCTGGGAGTGAGAGACAACTTTCAACCCCAACTCAACCAAATGCATCTGAGAAATGAGGATCTTCATTACCATCTCTTTACCACACTGTACCCTGTAGAAGGCAGTGGAAGCCTGTCTCATAAAGGCTTTGAAATGCTCAGATTAAAGGGATTGTACAGTTTAAGAACAAAGGGATACAAAGCCCTAATGTACAGTTTAAAATATTATTACTGTCCTGGTTTCTGGTCTTTAAGAGAAAGCCACAGCTTTTCTAGTTATTTTATCTTAATTTCCAAGCAGTCCTAGATGAATTGTTCAGTTATTTCCAAGATCATACCGTTAGTTACAAGGTTAAGATTCAAATGGGCAGGGGAGAATAAAAAGAAGCAAACTGGTGGTAAGAAATACGGACTGCTTGATCTTTAGTAAGTACTTTGTTTGCAGAGCACACATTTCATTCCAGCTAATGGTGAAAACAAACAGATGTGGGGAATGGTCTCTTCACTTTCAGCTCTGCAGCACTCCAAGATTTAGGCTCTGTCCAATTCTCCCATCCTGGGTTGGGCTGAACATCTTTAAGGCCCCTTTTTTGGAAGCACTGTCTCTGTTAGACTGACTATGTGGAATGCACTATTCTTGGTGAGTCCACAGTAAACCCTGAAAATGAGGTTTGTTTTGGTAATGCATGAATTTGGCATTAAGAAAAAACAAAATTTTGTTCAAATAACAAAACACAGTTACATTCAGTGCAGAAAACTCCATGATAAAAGAGAGGTAAAAATGATAAACAACATGAAGACGTGTTATGCTCATCAACGCTTAATATATTTAGTTGAAGCATATTAACCAATCTTCTCTGCTAAGTTCTATTGGTGGATCCATTCCCAACTCTATCCAAGACTATATTAAATTTTTAAAAAGAAAGAAGAGAACAAGACTGACTTCTTTGATTCTGTCATTAACTATGATGCAGGGATGGTTTTTCAGCCCCTAGACAGCTAAGGGCACTTCATAATAGAATCCAGCGCCTTTCACCCCTAAATCACTGATTTGAATCCAACCCAGGTCACTATTGACAGAATGTTATTACCTCTAGGTGCTGTCTGGTGGCCCATGTGGAATGAGTTGATGGTCTTTGTCCTGTTCCATGTGGACAGTTGCCCATGTCACCTTGTTGTCAGTTTCAAACGAGAAGCCAAGGAGTTAATGGATGTGGAGCCTGAGCCCCCCTCGCTCTGCAAGGTGGTACCCTCCGGGTCGGAGTGGAGGGTGCTGACAGCAATGTGTGAAGCTGGGCCCCGATCTCCCTCAACACTTTCCGGAACATCAATCCTTCTAGTTGTTCTACAACCACCTTTGCTGGGGGGCAAAGAATAAAAAACATGGCTGGGGTTTTAGCCAGGATTTGTTTCCATTTTCCTGGCATAAGAGGTTCCTAGCAATGAATGTTGCTTATATCAACTTTCAGTTCACCATCCTAATTAGAAGAACAGGAATTTGTAACACCAAAGCAAAACCCTATGAATATTCAGTTTTCAAATCAAATATTATTGGATTGTGTTTTCTACTTCCTTTGATGTAATAGATTTTGCTGCAGAATAAATGATCTGAATTTAACCAGAGCCACAGGCACAATACTAGGATTTCTATTTACGAAGACAAGACACCCATGCTTGAGAAAGAATGGCCATTTAAGTATACTCCATACTCTGTATATATTCCTACCTGGATAAAACTTTAGAGGTCATGTCATCCAACCCCCCTTTTTTTTCAGTGAGAAAAACTGATGCCCACATAGGCAAAGTGTCTTGTTTAAGGTCACACACTGTAAAAATTAACATGACTAAAACCGATGAGGAAGTCCCCGAACTTGTACTCCAGTGCTATTTTACAGAGGCATTTCATTTTGTTTCATTTAACAGGTGCTTATTGAGCACTTCCTGTGAGCCAGGCACTCTGCCTGGTCCTGTGGTGGTGGCAGTAGTAGCAGTGGTGACGGAAGTCTGGGGTAGGGACAAGAAGAAAGAAACTCTCTCAGCTCAGCATCTAGAACAGAGTCTGGCATAGTGAGATGTCATTAACAAAAATGTATGTACAAACAGAAGTTTACACTAAAGGGCCATTTTCGGTTAGGTTTTGCTAGAAACTTCCTGAGACAAAGATTTGAGTGCACGTAGTTTATTTTGGAGTTAATGCCAGGAAGCAGTGGTAGAGGAGAGGGGAAGTGAGAGAGGGCAGGGAAAGAATGGCACACAGAGTGTGTTAGTGAGCAGGTTGCTACTGGGGGCAGCTGGGGCTTTACCCCCCCAGGGACTCATGAGAAGTAACGAGAACACACCTCAGCGTGGACCCACTAAGAGGTGAGGAAGCTGGGCTATCCATCCACTAACTCCCTTCCGTCATTAGTTGAGGACCATACATGCAGAGTGTTCACTCCTTCGCACCTCTGGCCTGCCTGTATGGCAACCAAGCACACTCCTGCAGCCACAGATAGCTCGCAGATGTAGAGGGTCGCAGGTCCTGACAGCAGGAAGCCATCAGCCTTTCCAGAAACTGTAAGTGTGAAGGGTGTGTGAGTGGGGCATCGACAGCTTCTGCTATAAGGATTTATGATTTATGATTGTTAAGACAATATCTAACATTTAGAAGGGAGTCAGTGCTACAGAACAAAGATGGCGAGTTCAGAGAAGAAATACAACATGGGAAGTGGCTGCTCTGTGTGCTCAGTACAGAGGCAGGTACAGAAGAAGGTGCTGCTCCCTGTGGTGCAAGGCCTGTCTCTACCTCCGCTTCTCATTCACAACCAGCAATTCAACATGCTCCACCCGCCCGCCTCTTCACCCCTCTGCTCTGCCATAATGTCTCCTCTACAGAACTTCTCCCTTCTAAAGTCCCTGCCTGGTCCTTAACACCCACCTTCCAGCGCCCACCAAAGCAGCTCCCTCCATCTTATTGTCTCAGTCTCAGAGCCTCCTAGCAAGAGGAGTTTCTCCCTCACATCTCATCCTTCAGATATCTTTCTATATTTCCATTTCCTCCTCAACATTCATGGAAATAAGTTATAATTTGTTTCTGAATAATAAACCGCAGTTGCTCAAGAAATGCAATAAATAAATGAATCACCACATTACTAAGTCAAGCTGCCAGAAGCACTCATAGGACAGAAAACCAGACACTGAACTGAGTAGTTCACAGCAACTTTCAGTCCAATTCCTGAAGAAAATTACACAGATCCCCACAGCCCTCAGGAATCAGCAAAGTTCCAATGATGTTTGCTGTTAAAACCAGAAAAAAAAAAAAGCCCCTTGGAATTCTTGTGTCCAAGCACTGTGCAATTCCCAGAACGTTCCTCCAGCTGCAATTTCCCTCCAAGAAACTAGCTCAGTAATGTACATAGTATAGCAAGATTGCTCAAGTGCACAGCTGCGCAGCCAGTGAAATAAGGTGGAGGGAGGGAAATCTGTCTCAGAAGATGTCAGGGGAAATGAGGAATCATCTTCTGTTTCCCTCTTGGGCAAACCATAAGGATTTTGGAAAGGAAAGGTCATACAGAAATGGTTACAAAATTTTTTTTAATTATCTTTTCTTCGTGGGGATGTGGAGTCTGCATACTAGTTAAGACGTGCCTATTGTGTGTGAGAAGCTATACCAGGTGCTCTAGACAGTATCTCATTTAATTCTAATAAAAGTTTATGAATAATAATAATAAATGGCAGTATTTATTAAGGCAGTATTCTGAGCACTATGCTAACAACTTTAATATATTATCTTGCTCAATCCTCACAATACCCTATGAGATAGGTACGATCACTATCCTCATTTTACTTATGCATAGACTGAGGCTTTGAAATGTTCTATAATCTGCCCCAAATCACAAAGCTCACCTGGAACCACTAGATCTTGGATCTACACACCAGCTATCTGACTCTGTAAGGCATTCTCTTTCTACTGCACCATATTTTCATGGTGCAGGAATCTTCCTCATATGGTGGCTCCACGGTCATGAGTTAAGGCGACATATGATTACCTTCAGGGATGTCAACTTCAAAAAGTTTGGGACACATATCCCAAAGAACTTGCTCCTATATTAATCCATGGATCTGGCAACCATGAATACCCCAGGCTTCAAGACTGTACACACAGGAAGGTCACTTCTGGTCTTCACTGTCACTCTTGCAATCCCACTAGGGCCAAGAATCAGTGAGAAGAAATAATGTCCTCCACTTCTTCAAACCAAGCTGTGTTCTGCAGAATCAAGTGACTTTATGCCTAGTTCCCAACACTGGGCCCAAGTCAGCAGGGTCTGGGAAATAAGAGCAACACAAGAAGGTCCAAATGCACATCCATCTCAGGAGAGACATGCTCATCTGAGGGACAGATGGCTAAGACTGTTTTGTGTTGACCCCTAAGAAAGTCCTGACTATAATATCTAGAACCCACAAATGACAGAAGGTAAAAAGGTAAGCAAACAACTTAAGAAAGAATGATCCAAAAGGGCATTTGGGGGTCAAAAATTCAAACACAAAGCTTTCTGGTTCCTTACTAGACTCAACCAGAGTGGTCATTACCAGCACACAACCCTAGCCATTTGAACCATTCTCTGGTTCGTAATCTAATGCAGACCCCAAGTTATAATCTGGCTGAATCCTCAAGGAGCTTAAGAAGTGGTTCAGAACTTACATTTGCCTGGAACACAAAATTTCTAAGAGTAAGAGTTTCCAAGGCAGTCCATGAAAGCCATCTTAACCCATCATGTATTGTGCTTCCATTGGGATGTTGAGAACATGCCTTCTGCTGATCTCTCCCTTAGAGCAGAGATGCACTGAACAGATGCAGAGGAAGAGGACTGGCATGGGACTTGGGTACTGTGGTTAGGAGCTGTGTGGGATACCACTCTGAGGAGACCAGCCCTGGACTGAGGGTTCACAGTTGGGTCTGTCAGCAGCACCTCCTGCAAGAGCAGATGCTGGAAGCGAAGCAGTGCATGCGGAGGAACTGTCCTTGGCATGTGGTGAGGAGACACCTTGAGGAGCCATAGAAAGAGTTCTGAACTGGGAAACGAATGATGGGAGCTGGGTGACGTCAGCTCTCATCCACAAATTGTAGGCAACGACTAATACCTTACACACAGGCTGCTGTGAGGATTCAATGTGAAAATGGAGTTCAAAGTGGCATAGCATGTGGCACTTGGTAGATGGCAAACATGTTTGTTAAGAGCATTTTTGCATTATAAAAAGAAAATGTTATGTTATAATCATAATCACAGTACTTTAGATTTGCACAGTATTTCTCATTTCATAAAGCAGTTTAGAATATCTGAACTCCAAACCTTGCAACAGTCTTAGGGTGAGCATTAATATGGTTCTCAGTTTGCAAATGAGGAAACAGAGGCTCAAGACGATTCAAGGACTTGCCCACAGTCACACACAGAGAAAGTGGTAGAATGCAGCCTTGGGCCCAAGTTCTTCTGACTCTACTCTGAGGGGAGTGGGTCCTAGACTTCTTGGCTCACTACTCTTAGGGACTAGGAACAGTGACATGTGACATCTCAGCATCAAAGTGAGGATAGGGTGGGCAATCACCATCCTCCCGAGTTCCACAATTTGTCTTCTGGAAAAAAGCAGATTAAGTAAGAACAATGATAAAGTGGAAGAAAGACATCTGCTAGAACCTGGCCCTCTGACTTCTATTTTGCGTCTAACCCAGTTCCCTACATAGGGGTAAAACAACTGGCTCAGACACTCCGCTCACTGGCCTCCTGTTTGTTCCAGGGAACATCCACTCACTATCTGAGCACCTACACCCCTTCCTTCCATTTTCCAGCAAGCTAAATCTTCAGAAAAGGGGCCATTTGTGAGTCCAACCCCTCCCGGCTTTCTGAGTCAGCAAAGTCTGCCAAATTTCTTCAAGAGCAGACTCCCATTTTTACTTTTACCGGTGCTTTCCTGGTCATGCCACAGGACAGACGTGGTTATGGCAGGTGTCAGGGATAAGCAGGGTCTGCAGTCATTATTCCAGTCCACACTATACAGCATGGTCACTTCCTCTAGTCATGCACACAACTTAAAGCCAAGGCTCGTTTTTATCTGTTGACCTTTCCTTTCCCATCAGCCTCTGACCATTACCACGCCTAGCCACACATTTACGGAAGAGGAAAGCAGGAACCTCTTTCGTCTATTTGTTTTATCAAACTGCAGTCACAAAAAGTCCACTCAGAACAAAGATGTTCTCTGTATCCTTCGCCTAGCACATGGCCCTGGCAAGAAAAAGTGTATTTAATGGTGAGATAGGAAGAAACAGAACTGAAAAGTGTAGCCCCCACATGAACACCTTGCCACTTCCCCTTCCAGTTCCTTCCCACAGCCTCCCTGTAACAATTGACAACATGTACAAAGGGGAAAAATTATTTCTGGGGCTAAACATTAAAACAAAAGCAGCCCAGAGCTAGTTAATTCTTCGAATGAGACAAACATAAATGGTGCATGGATGTGCAATAAGGTGTAAAAGAGGAAGTAAGATGCATTAGAACCAAGAGTGCATAATGTATTATCAACAGCTCTGTGGCTTTGATGGGCGAAGGCTTTTATACAGACGCTGTGTTGATAGGTATTTCAACCAGCAGTAAAAAACCGTTCTTGACATTCATCTATAGGGAAAAATACCCATGTACTCTTGGCTGTAGGACCAATTAGTCTGTGAAAGCAGCAGGGGGTGGGGGCAGAATATAAATGCAGGATGCATCCGCACTTGATTACTCTAATGAAATGTCCATTGATTCCTATAGATTAATGTGAGAAGAACAGCAGCTGCAGAGTGGCTAACACCTCTAGGTCAGCAGCTGTGTGGAGGGGTGGGGTGTGCGTGCGTGTATGAACACCACCATGAGTCTTGTGTGCGGAGAAGAGAGAAATCAGAAGAGAGGACTCGTGTGTGTGTGTGTGTCGGGGTGAGACTGATTATGCTGGACAGAATCAAGGAAAGGAAGAGTCTGGCTCCTTTAGCAATTGAGGACTGGCTGTGTAGAGTAGTGGACAATAGGAATACTGCTCAACCACTTGCAGGGGCCAGGACTGAGCGCTCCACTTCCCTTTCCTTTCCCCTCTCTCCACCCACATTTGACTTTGCTGTGAGGGGGACAGAGACCTCACAGGTCACCTAGTTTGGTTCAATTAATTTCATACAGCCTTTAGCCGCCTAGAGCAAATGTGGAGTGCACAGATGGCTCTCTGACTCCTCACTGGTGCCCATCCTCCCCCACTCCCACCCAAAGCTGACATTGACTTGCCCACGCTAGTACTGTGCCTTGGGGTCAATGTGCCAAACTAAGTGAAACACTTGCCAAACTTAAAGGATGTTTAAAGCCCCAAACTTAAAGCCCCAGCTCATGTAATTACTGTGGAACTATTCTCTCCCTCTTGGACCTGGCATCAACTTAAATTCTCCATCTCAAGAACAAGAATGTTTAAAGGATGTTCCCTTCACTGCCAAGGAAACAGCCCTCTTATTGCTACAAGGTCGTCCTTTAGAAAATGCTATCTACATAGCCCTGTAACAGAAGGCCTGGGATCTGCTTGGGTTTCACCTGAAGTCTTTCCTTGTAGCACAGACAAAAATCATTCACATAAAAATTCCAATTAGCTAGTATTATATTTGGTCCACCTCGTTCACAATAATTTCTACTTACAGAAAAGGAAGTGGCGAGAAATCTGGGAACCAGGAGAACCCCATGCATGCAAGCATCTAGTGGCTGCAGAGGTATGCTGAGAAAGAGCGAGTCCACCACTTCTGCCCCAGAAAGAACTCAGAGGTTCCTGGGGATATTGGCAGCATGGTCTGCAGAAGCACAAAGATAGAAAAGCTAGCAAGAAGCAGCCAGGCCTGGAAATCTTTTCACACTCAGAAAAGAACTTCTGTTTCAGCAGGAGAATTCAGCACCCAACAAACATGAACCCCACCTAAGCTCAAAAAGAAAGGAAATGTCAGCCTCAATGTTCAAACTCACTTCCCTCTTACTTCCTCTGAGGGCCCTAATGGCTAATCAAAACATGCTGATCACTCCTAGTTCTGTTGCTCTGAATCACTGTTTGTTACAGGCCAGCTAGAAAGGGACCCTTCACTGGAGAGTCAAGAAAATGGATAAGTATAGAATGCATTTTTAATGCTGCTAGTTAGGTACTTAGTACAGAGAAAGAACCCTGTGCATTTTTATTGCAAAATACATTCAGCATCCATGTGTTTGCTCAGCTCATTATCATTAACCTGGTTTTAGATATGGTTAGAGACAGAACCCTAAACTAGAATTTTATGGATAGATATATAGATATAGATTAGATATAGATATAGATAGGTAGGTGCTAAAATTCTGTGTGTGTCAAATCATAGATAGATAGACAGATAGTTGCCTAATTTTAAATGTAATAGGCCAGATTCTCCTGATTGCTCTCCAGCTAAGACAAGGCTTTCCAGTTCTCCAACTCTCTTTCACCTGCCGGCACCATATGAATCTGTGTTTTAAGGACTATCGGCCCAACACTCTTTTTTTATTGAGAAGCTGCAGAACTCTAACCGGTGGTTCAATAAATTGTATTACATCCCCTTTGCACTGAATGCCCTACACACTTTGGCTTTCCATGTGTAATTGCAAGCTGTTATTAGCCCTGAGCTGTGTCCGTTACTGGCCACACTCTTGCTGAGCGGTCAATTTTTTCCCCTGCCATTTCCTTTGCTCACACCATGCTGACCACGTTGGCCAGAGGCGGCCCAAGGTTTATAGTGCAGCATTGATTTTTCTTTTCTCTCAATACTGACAGAATCATAGATCCAAGGCAAATAAAGAAATGCATTCTGGGGTGATGAAATGTCTTTCATTCAGGCTGGATTGAATCAAAGCCCATCACAGAAATGTAGGGCTCCGAAATGCTAGGGAGGCTCATACCTCAAATTGTGGAAAAATAAATTTTATGTTTTCTCCACTTTCCTTGGGATTTGTAAATCACGGGGGACTTGGACAAGCCAGCCAGTAACCAACTTGGGCAACGGGGCCATTGTAAGCCAAGAGCAGCTGTTACCATGTTTATTAATTGGGGCATTGCTTGTAATTCTGCTTAAAGGATAGTCATTTATTAGCTTAAGCAACACCCAGAGTCTTCCAAAGAACTGTTCTACTGTAAAAATATTGACTGAATCTCAGCCTTTGCTAAGAAATGCAAGATAGCAACTCACACAGAATAGTGAAATTCAAGCACACTGCCTATTACCATGGGGCAGCAGTGACTGACTGCAATAAATTGAGGAAATCTTCACTCAAACAAATAACTCAAGTTGACACCTAGTGAAATGTAAATATGACCTTCACTAATTAATTTGGTGATATTCATACCTTGTTTATAGACATTAATCCAAGTTTGATCTTTGGCACACACAAGAGTACATGTTCACAGATACAGTGGGATATTCGATGGAAAAACTCTTGGAGTGGGAAGTCAGGATTTTCATCCTCACTCTTCCATTAACAATAAGCCATAAGCCCCAAACACGTTACCATACCGCTCTGGCTTTGATTGTTCAGTGGGATAATGTATGTGAAGTGTCTGACACAGAGCCCAGCACATGTCATTTCTTTGTGCATAACAAATGGGTGAACACTAACCTACTATGTGGAGGCACCCAGTTAGGCACTAAGGACACAGCAGGAATCAAATATCTGGTCCCTGCCTTTGTGGAGACTACAGCCTGGTGCACGTCGCACAAGTACCAAATGTTCAAGATGACTGATATATTATGATAATTATTATTAGTTGTAGCAGTATGGAAGGGTTGGGCTTTAGCAATGGAAGGGTTGGGCAGCATGAATTTAGGTCTTTTCCAGCTCTCAGACTCTTTAATCCATGATCAATAATAACTATCTGTGTGTGTATGTTTTATGTGTATCTGATTAAATGTGTAATTAGTATGCAGTAGAGGTTTGCACTTAAGCAGATCCGTCTGCCAAACAGCTCATCTGTATCAAAGTTGGGGACCATTCAAAACTCATATGTATGTTTATTTGTTTTCAATTTAGTATAATTCCAAAAAAATAATTTGAAATAGTGTATCATTTTAAATGTATATTTAAGCCCCATCGAATGCACAAAAAATAACTCACATTGTTCTTCGGCTGAAACATCAAATTCAGGTCCCCAAAACCTGAAAATATTACAAGTACATCCAATAAGTGTGACTTTTTATAGGTATACGAAGATACCAAGTAGTACAAGGGCATCTCTTGGATTTCTGATGATCTTAAAGACTAGACACCTCTCTAGCTCTATGATATTTAAGTTTCTGGAAAAGAGAAACCTTCTCTTATTTTTTATTCATCCCAAGAGCTTGACACATAATAGGTGCTTAACGAATGTCAGTTAACCAATTAGCACCCCAATCAGTCAGACAGCCAGCTCTGCTCCAGGTCCTTCCATAAGCAATCTTCAAAGGCATCTGTTTTCCTCTGTGAATGACCATAGCTAAAAGCCAGGTAGTCATGACACATTTTGGTTTACAGTGCCCAAGTGTATCTATAATTTGAAAGTCAAAGGAACTTTGAAAGACATGATTGCAGAAACCTATGGGAGAGGAGTAACTCCATAAGTCAGAAATGCATGGTATATTCTCCCTGTACCAACTGGGAGTGGAGAAGGAAGGGAGACTTTTCTTGCTTCTCACTGATCCTCTGTCCCAAATCGTCCTCCAGGAAGGATGGCCTCTTCATCTTGTTTGCTTGACTTTTTTTAAATCTCAGGAGAATACTTCTTTCAATGTTTATTGACACTTAAGTTGGTTTTGAATGGCACTTTCCATTTTTCTGCATTTGGGTAGCAGCAACAAGTCACCTTTTTGAACTTCTGTTTCACTTTCAGCATATGACATAATTCCAATGGCTGAGCCAGAAGTATAAGCTTAAATGGCAATACTTATAAAATGCTAATATGTATAAAATGCACTCCTGCTGTTTTTTAGAAAAGGGTCTAGTCAATTTGTAAAAGCCATTACTCACATAAGGAACATATGCCAGTTTAGATTATTCTTAATTCCAGAGTCTACTAATCTTAGATTTACGTAAAATGGGTATTATAACTACTTGGCATGAAATATATTGCTCAGTTCTACCTTTGCCCTGAGGAATTGCATTCAACAAGCATTTTCTAAGCATCCACAACATACCAGGTTTAGGGTCTCTACCTTCCTGGAGACCCTTGTGAAAACAAATGCAAGCAAATAGTCAAGATCCAGCAGACAGGGGCCATGATAGAGGATGTACCTAATGCTAGAGAATGGGGCTAGAGGATGGTTTGCATTTCGGGTATGAGGCACAGGCCAGAAAATGCTTCGCAGACATTTCTGGGCTTAGTTTTGAAAGACGCAGAAGACTAAGGGCAAAGGAAGTTGAAGCCAAGAAAGCAGCCTATGCAAAGACTCCGGGAATCAAGGAAATTTGTTCCTGAACTTCCAGAGGGGCATTCTCTTGGATTCACTCCCTAGGTTATCCTTGAGCTATTCAGAGGAACATCCAAAAATGTTACAGTGCTGGGAGGGGGACTCTTGCAGGCCCAGGCAAAAGGGGCAGAGAGTGGAGGGGAGGGAGGAAAAAGGCCACACACCTTGTGTTTTCTCCCCAGCTCAACACAGCTTGCACGTGGGGTGTCACACACCCACGGGTCAGAATCTCAGGATTTTAAATCCCTATAAAATTTTCACATAGACTTAGCCTTGCTCAGCAGGCTCTTGGGATTTTGACCATGGCCTAATGGGGTATCTGGAAAGACAAGGCCCACCAGTGACTGCTCTTGCTGACCTGGACTCAGGTTGGCATGGCAAAGCTCAGCCTCTGCCTCATTGACTAGAGGTGGGAATGGGGTGGGAAATGAGGCAGAGGGAGAGCAAGTCAGCTCTGGTGAGGAGAGAAAGGCAGCCCCAGAGACAGCCTGAAGCCAAGAGGACAAAGAAAATCACCCTGAGAACTCACCCAGCCCTCTCCCAGGAGGCGGTCTGACAGTGCACGTTTATCATTCACTTTAATTCAAATCAATTCTGATTTGCAGGAACATCAGCTGTTTGAAGAGATAGGTGACTTTGCCAATACATTCTTGCTTATCTTTCTCGCTGACTAAATTAGTAAATTTAACAAAAAAACAAAAACAAAAAAAACTTCAGGGATTTGGTGAGGAAAAATGTTTGGGTGGAATCATTTGGGTTGATTGAAATATTCCTCGTGTGTGTAAGGCCACACACATACAGCATTTTCTGACTTCACAGGAAACTTCATGTCATTTAATGAACGAACTGTGCCAGGCATATTAGGTGCCAAAATGTGATACATTAAATGTGAATAAAAGAATAGTATTAATATTACTACAACGTAAATATTTTGGAGCAAGATAGATCTAAATTTTTTAATTGTACAGCATTACTCTTGTACAGGTTACTTCTAGAGAACATCAGAGGTAAGAATTGCCCAGATGCTACCCAGCATCTGGAAGGGTAAACATACCCAGGTTTGGGTGGATTTTATATGAATTCTAATCCTCGATTATCTCCTTAAGCTCTAAGGGGCTCTTTTAAGAAAAGAGCCTCTGGGCTTCCCTGGTGGCGCAGGGGTTGAGAGTCCGCCTGCCGATGCAGGGGACATGGGTTCGTGCCCCGGTCCGGGAGGATCCCACATGCCGTGGAGCGGCTGGGCCTGTGAGCCATGGCCGCTGAGCCTGCGCGTCCGGAGCCTGTGCTCCGCAACGGGAGAGGCCACAACAGTGAGAGGCCCGCGTACCGCAAAAAAAAAAAAAAAAAAAAAAAAAAGAAAAGAGCCTCTGATGCCTTCCTCTGGAATGGAGAATTCCACATACAGGTGAAAACAAGCTTTGAGAGACAGACCAGTGTGGAAATGATGTGTTCCCAACACCTAGAACAGTGCCTGGCACATCACAGCTACTCAACAAATGTCTGTTGAATGAATGAATGAGTGAGTGAATGAATGAAAGAACAAAAGCCTTGTTTCTGGTAAACTCATACATCGCCAACGTAGCACACTGGACAGAGCCCTGCAAACCATGTGATGTTTCCTCTGCCTAGAACACTCTTTTCCCAGATTTCCACTTGGCTGGCTCCTCATCATTTAGGTTTCTGCCAATTGTCACCTCCTCAGAGTGGCCCTTCCTGACCATGGTATTAGGGGGAAATAAAATACCATCCCACTAGCTGTCACCAGCTATCTCATTCTCCTGTATTATTTTCTCTGGAGTAATTATTACTCTCATAAAATACATTAGCATAAGGTATTAGTTTTCTATGGCTGCTGTAACCACAGTCTTAAGTGACTTAAAACAACACAAATTTATTATCATATAATTCTGTAGTTCAGAAGTCTGACACAGGTCTCACTGGCTAAAATCAAGATGTCGTCAGAGCTGTGTTCCTTTCTGGGGACTCTAAGGGAGAATCTGTTTCCTCACATTTTACAGCTTCTAGAGCCCAGCCACAGTTCCTTGGAGCATAGCCCCTTCCCCCCAACTTAAAAGCCAGCAACATTGCAAGTCTCTGACCATTCTTCCAAAGTCACATCTCCTGATCTCAACCAGGAAACATTTTCCACTTTTAAGAACTTCTGTGATGAAACTGGGCTCACCCGAATAATAGAGGATAATCTCCCCATCTCAAGGTCCTTAATTTAATCACATTTGTAACGTCTCTGCTACATAAGGCAACATATTCTCAGGTTCCTGGAATTAGGATGCAGACATCTTCAGAGGGCCATTATTCTGCCTACCACGTGTGACATTCATTTATTTTTTTCTTGTTTGTTATCTGATTCCTAGAGGCTGTAAGCACCATGGCTGCCCGGACTTTGTATCATTTGCTACTGTATCTGCAGCACCTAGAACACTGCCCCATACATGTTGGGTACTTAGTATATATTTATCAAATGAATGAATAAATGCATGTTCCCCTGTGTATGGAATAAGTTGTTTGTTCTGATCTTCTGTTGCCCCACAGTTTTCATCCCGCTGTAAAGCATTTATGATCCACCTAAGTCATCCTTTATACACTTGTAATGCTGTAATTACTCAGAATTCTCCAACAGCTAAAATAGGACATGAGTGTTTTCGTTAATGTTTGAATATCTCACATCCACTATTCATTCACCCTCAGTGAAAAAGCAATTGTAGAATTTACTGGAATCAAGCTTTATTAGTATACCCCTTCCTTTAGCAATTTCTTGCTACATGGAATGAAACTGGCTTAAGCAAAATTGCATGTACATTGTGAGAGATGGAAAGATTTACATCTGTATTTCCAATTAAGGACTTTATGCAGTTTGGTCCAAAGAGAGAAGGGTTAACAAATTGCAGAGCTTCCAACTCACTGATGGCAGCATAGTATCATATAAAGGATACCAGAGTCAAAAAGACCTTGGTTTGAGTCCTGGCTCCACCACCTTCTAATTGTATACATCTGGGCCATCTCTTTAATTACGAACCTCAGCATTCTCACCCACAAAAACAGGGGAACAGTACCTCTCAGAGTGCAGTCATCAGGGACTAGATGAGAAGATAGATGTCAAACACATGTATGGCACACATAGGGCACTGGGTAATTATCAGTTCCTTTACCCTCCTCAATGCTCTCACATACTAAAAGTTCAGAGGATGAGAGAAAGGAAGCTGAGAACAAGCAGAAAGGGGAATAACGACAACTGGGCAAAACTGAGGAATGAGAGACTGCTGGCAGAAGAGGTTGCTGTTTTAGGACTTCCCTGGTGGCGCAGTGTTTAAGAACCCTCCTGCCAATCCAGGGGACACGGGTTCGAGCCCTAGTCCGGGAAGATCTCACATGCCGTGGAGCAGCTGAGCCCATGCATCACAACTGCTGAGCCTGCGCTCTAGAGCCCAAGCCCACGAGTCAGAACTACTGAAGCCCACATGCCTAGAGCCTGTGCTCCGCAACAAGAGAAGCCACCGCAATGAGAGACCCATGCAACACAATGAAGAGTAGCCCCCACTCGCCACATGCAACAATGAAGACCCAACACAGCCAAAAATAAATAAATAAACTTAAAAAAAGAAGAGGTTGCTGTTTTAGATGGAAAAAAAACTGGATATAAATATCCCAGGAAAACATTGGGGTTTTTTTCTCAATGTAGCAGAAGAGGATAACTTTAGCCTGACATTCACGTCCTCCATCAACTAATCTTCCCTAATTCCATTGAAACTGATGCACTTACAGAATTCTCTCTGCAAAGAGAATTCAGGACAATTGTCCATCAGAATAAATGAAGCACTGAAATGATTCAACGTTTGTTGAAAGATTCATTGCATGACACTGCACATGATTATTCCAGTCTGTCCAACAAGAAAATTAATATTTGGCAATAGAGAGCTGAAGCATCTGTCCTTTAAGCACATTATAAAGAGAAATATTAATTCATTTTTAAGATAAAAGAAAATTCAATGAACTATTGTTTTGGTGTGATTCCTTCCCTATCATTTGTGACATCTTTCCCATGCAGAATGTCCTATTTACAATGCCCTACCCCAATCTTATCCATCTTTCAAGGCCCAGCTCAAAATCTTCTAATAAGATTTTCCTGATCACCCCAGCCCTAGATGATCTCTTCATTCCCCAATTCTTTAGCATTGATCATCTCTACTACTGATTTCAAAACCAGGTTGATCATCACAATCCCCTGGTTAAGGATAGGCTAAATTATGCTACAGTAAAAAACACTCCAACATCTCAATGGTTTAACACAACAAATGTTTATTTATTGCTGATGCAAAGCTCACTGCAGGTGTGGGTAAATTTCTAGTGTCGTTTTGTTCCACGCAGTAACTCGAAGATCCAAGCTAATGAGGACTTTATCATCCTGTGTCTGAACTGTCTGGAACATATGGCCTCCTCGACTGGCATAGCAGTGGAAGAGAATGCTAGAGGTTCTAATACTGGCAATTAAATGTTTTAACCCAGAAGCGATATTTGCAACTTCTACTGTCAACTCCCTGGCCAGAATTAGTCATATGGTACAACCAAATGGAAGGAGCTGGGGAAGTGTAATCTTCTCAAGTGGCAAGAAGAAGAAGAAAATAGGATACAGATGAGTCTCTTTCACACCTAAAGTCCTTTTTAAAAATATAGAGTCCCAGGAATACATCACAGATTTATCCAATCCAAACCTCTGGGAGTGGGTCCCAAAAATCTCACTTTTAGACCCCATTTGAAGAATCTTTTACTCATACCACCCATTCTGACCTACCATTTATTTCCCAGTATTTTATCTTTTCATGCTTATATAAGCAAGGTCCTTGAAGACTTTTCATTTAATTCAGGAAATGTTTATTTGTTATGGTGACAGAATCTGAACATTTGTCTGGCATTCAAAAAACATGGGTACTTGCCACATTGCTGCCACTGGGTAAGACACTGGTAAAAACTCTTCTATTTTTAATTAAGGTATAATTCACCATATGATTCATTTTTAAAGTGTACACTTTCATGTTTTTTAACATATTCGCATTTGTATTTGTACATATTTAGTACTACAACCAACACCGCTATTTAATTCCAGAACATTCTCACCACGCCAAAATGAAACTCCATACCTATTAGTAGTCATTCCCAAGTCCCCACCTCTACCCCAGCCCCTGGCAATCACCAATCTATCTACTTTCTATCTCTATGGATTTGCCTATTCTGGATATTTCATATAAATGGAATCATACAATGACTGGCCTTTTGTGTCTATATTCATTCACATAGAATAATGTTGTCAAAGTTCATCCATGTTAAAGCATGTATCAGTAATTCTTTCCTTTTTATTGCTCAATATTGTTCCATTGTATAGGTATACCACATTTTGTTTACCCATTCACCCACTGATGGTCATTTGGGTTGTTTCCACTTTTAGGCTATTATGTATAATGCTGCTATGAACATGCATTTACCAATTTTTTGTAGTTACATATTCAATTATTTGGGGTATATGCTTAGAAGTGGAATTGCTGAGTCATATGGCAACTCTGTTTCACAGAATTTTGTTAAGTTTTATTTATCTGTAAAATGTAGTGAATAGTCCCGTGACCTGTGAATTCCAGGAAGTTATGAGGATCAAACATAAAAGTATTTTATAAACACTAAAATACTAAAAAGCTCTAGGTATTATCATATTTCAAAAGCACTATGCACAACACCTTATACATAGTAGATGCTTTATGAAGATGTGTGTGTTGATTGATTTGTGTAATTAACAAACGAGGAAAAAAATAATCATTAATCCTGGGTATTGTCCCAATCAAGCAGAAGAAAGTTACTCAGTGAATACCATAAATCTTCATTTGATTTGTTTTCCTAAAGCAGAAGGAGTAAATGTGTTCTTGAAATAAAATAAAATTTCCCTGATGTCTTTAAAGGGTTTCCATCTATTCTGGCAATCTTTTTCTCCAGACAGGCTCTGGAATGAACTGCTTGTGCTTACAACAGTGGTGTCCACCAAGAATGTGTAGTATTTGGGAAACCTGCTCCACCTCAGCTCTTTTGAAGAGACTCTGCCAAGTCTCATTTTTTTTTCAGGAGTTAAAGGTGGAATCACACCCCTCCCCAATAACTCTAAGGAGGAAGCAGCACTTTTTTTAATAAACTGCAAATTGGCATCCATCATAGCTGACACATTGCTACCATTTCAACTGTGTGTTCATTCAGGTGTCCTGTCTAAATTGAGACTTTTAGGCACTAATAATAATTAACTACTTTCTTAGCAATGAAAAAAGTCTTAAATGCCTATTTACTTAATGGTCCCCTAGGGTGTCTTTGTTTTGAATGGGATAAAAAAAAAAATCTTAGCTGCAAAATAAGCAGGTGATTCTAATCAATAAAGCCAGAGGACTATATTGATTACAAGAACTCCATTCTTTAGTCATTAACCCTGTGAATTCTCTACCAAAGCCAGGTAGGACTATTTCTACCCCTTAGAACATAGAAAGACTCACTGAGAAACTGGAATCTCATTTCACTTTCAGGTCTTCCACTTAGCCTACAGGGTCAGTTTAAGGGAGTCCATTCCACAGGCTGCAGATGTGGGAAATTACTTTCATGACTGTCTCTCAGAAGGGTTGTGTTCAAAGATATTTGGGTTTTTTTCCCCATTGGTAGTGATGGATTTGATGACAAAGCATTAAGCCTTGCCTGGGAATTTCTTCTGCAGGGGCAGGAAGTTTCTTCTCCTCCTGGTGATTGCCAACATTTCTGTACTTCAAAGAGAGTATAGAGATGAGACACAGCATTGATTTTATTAGTGACAAACAGCAGTTAATGTGATCCATGGAATGTACGACAGGCTAAATCAGGCTGGAACCCCTGACCTGACTTGGGCTGCAAAGTTTAGGTTCACTGGTATATGCTGTAAATGAGCTGAGCATAGTTTCCAATCATTGCTTTTCTTTGGAGTCCCGCATCACCTCATGACAAGGGAAAACACACTGTAGACATATCACACCAAATATCAGGGGCTGTAGGTTCAAGTCCTGACTCTCCCACTAAACCAGTCAAGTTATTTCATCCTTCATCTGTAAAATGATGGATTTGGAGTACTTACGTTTCACCTGGGGATCTGGTTAAAATGCAGATTCTGATTCAGTGGGTCTAAAGGCTCAAAATTGTACACAGGTAAAGCTGAAGCTGATGGCTCATGGACATACTTTGAGAAGCAGAGACCAAATGATACCTGAGGTTACCTTATTCTAACACTATGGCTCTATGATCTGTGGGTTTCTGGTAGCATCAAGACATCTCTACCTTGTTTATGTAAATCCCTAAACTTCAGGCTCTGTGATGGCAGAATAATTGTTTCTTGAACTCTGCGTCTTTTCTGCATCCCATAGGCTGCACAGTGTTTGGCATACAATAAGTGCTCAGTAAATATTTGCTAATGAATGAATGAAAAAGGAGAACTGGTATATTCGCTTATTCTAAGAACATTTCATTTAGATTCAGAGAGCTGGAAGGATGGTTTGAGATAATCCAGTCTAACACATTTTATCCAGAAGTCTAAGACCCAAATTACTCAGGATTATGTGGCTAGTTATTCCACAGAATATGAAAAAAAAAATTCCAGTTGAACTATAATATGTAAACCTATCTTGCTTCTACCCAGAAGAAGGTGACAGAATGTTTTACAGAGGAAATGAGGTTGGTAGAGAGCCATTTACGCTCTCAGTTCCCTCCTGGGTTGTTTTTTTTTAAGATCTTTATTGGAGTATAATTGCTTTACAATGGTGTGTTAGTTTCTGCTTTATAACAAAGTGAATCAGCTATACACATACATATATCCCCATATCTCCTCCCTCTTGCATCTCCCTCCCACCCTCCCCCTATCCCACCCCTCTAGGTGGTCACAAAGCACAGAGCTGATCTCCCTGTGCTATGCACCTACTTCCCACTAGCTATCTATTTTACATTTGGTAGTATATATAAGTCCATGCTACTTTCTCACTTCGTCCCAGCTTACCCTTACCCCTCGTCGTGTCATCATGTTCATTATCTACGTCTTCGTATTTATTTCTATACTGTCCCTAGGTTCTTCATAACCTTTTTTTTTAGATTCCATATAAATGTGTTAACATACGGTATTTGTTTTTCTCTTTCTGACTTACTTCACTCTGCATGACAGACTCTAGGTCCATCCACCTCACGACAAATAACTCAATTTCGTTTCTTTTTATGGCTGAGTAATATTCCATTGTATATATGTGCCACATTTTCTTTATCCATTCATCTGTCAATGGACACTGAGGTTGCTTCCATGTCCTGGCTATTGTAAATAGAGCTGCAGTGAACATTGTGGTACATGACTCTTTTTGAATTATGGTTTTCTCAGGGTATATGCCCAGTAGTGGGATCGCTGGGTCGCATAGTAGTTCTATTTTTAGTTTTTTAAGGAACCTCCATACTGTTCTCCATAGTGGCTGTATCAATTTACACTCCCTCCAACAGTGCAAGAGGGTTCCCTCTTCTCCACACCCTCTCCAGCATTTGTTGTTTGTAGATTTTTGATGATGGTCATTCTGATTGGTGTGAGGTGATACCTCATTGTAGTTTTGATTTTCATTTCTCTAATGATCAGTGATGTTGAGCATTCTTTCATGTGCTTGTTGGAAATCTGTATATCTTCTTTGGAGAAATGTCAATTTAGGTCTTCTGCCCGTTTTTGGATTGGGTTGTTTGTTTTTTGATATTGAGCTACATAAGCTGCTTGTAAATTTTGGAGATTAATCCTTTGTCAGTTGCTTCATTTGCAAATATTTTCTCCCATTCTGAGGGTTGTTTTTTGGTCATGTTTATGGTTTCCTTTGCTGTGCAAAAGCTTTTAAGTTTCATTAGGTCCCATGTGTTTATTTTTGTTTTTATTTCCATTTCTCTAGGAGGTGGGTCAAAAAGGATCTTACTGTGATTTATGTCATAGAGTGTTCTCCCTATGTTTTCCTCTAAGAGTTTTATAGTGTCTGGCCTTACATTTAGTTCTTCAATCCATTTTGAGTTTATTTTTGTGGATGGTGTTCGGGAGTGTTCTAATTTCATTCTTTTACATGTAGCTGTCCAGTGTTCCCAGCACCACTTATTGAAGAGGCTGTCTTTTCTTCATTGTATATTCTTGCCTCCTTTTGCAAAAATAAGGTGACTATAGGTGTGTGGTTTTACCTCTGGGCTTTCTATCCTGTTCCATTGATCTATATTTCTGTTTTTGTGCCAGTACCATAATCTGGATGTCTGTAGCTTTGTAGTATAGTCTGAAGTCAAGGAGCCTGATTCCTCCAGCTCTGTTTTTCGTTCTCAAGATTGCTTTGGCTATGTGGGGTCTTTTGTGTTTCCATACAAATTGTGAAATTTTTTGTTCTAGTTCTTTGAAAAATGTCATTAGTAGTTTGATAGGGATTGCACTGAACCTGCAGATTGCTTTGGGTAGTAGAGTCATTTTCACAACGTTGATTCTTCCAATTCAAGAACATGGTATATCTCTCTATCTGTTTGTATCATCTTTAATTTCTTTCATCAGTGTCTGACAGTTTTCTGCATATAGGTCTTTTGTCTCCTTAGTAGGTTTATTCCTAGGTATTTTATTCTTTCTGTTGCTACGGTAAATGGGAGTGTTTCCTTCATTTCTCTTTCAGATTTTTCATCACTAGTGTATAGGAATGCAAGAGATTTCTGTGCATTAATTTTGTATCCTGCGACTTTACCAAATTCATTGATTAGCTGCAGTAGTTTTCTGGTAGTGTCTTTAGGATTCTCTATGTATAGTATCATGTTATCTGCAAACAGTGACAGCTTTACTTCTTTTCCGATTTGGATTCCTTTTATTTCTTATTCTTCTCTGATTGCTGTGGCTAAAACTTCCAAAATTATGTTGAATAACTGTGGTTAAAAGTGGGCAACCTTGTCTTGTTCCTGGTCTTAGTAGAAATGGTTTCAGTTTTTCACCGTTGAGAACAATGTTGGCTGTAGGTTTGTCATATATGGCCTTTATTATATTGAGGTAACTTCCCTCTATGCCTACTTTCTGGAGGGTTTTTATCATAAATGGTGTTGAATTTTGTTGAAAGCTTTTTCTGCATCTATTGAGATGATCATATGGTTTTTCTCCTGCAATTTGTTAGTGTGGTGTATCACATTGATTGATTTCTGTATATTGAAGAATCCTTGCATTCCTGGAATAAACCCCACTTGATCATGGTGTATGATCCTTTAATGTGCTGTTGGATTCTGTTTGCTAGTATTTTGTTGAGGATTTTTGCATCTATGTTCATCAGTGATATTGGCCTGTAGTTTTCTTTCTTTGTGACATCTTTGTCTGGTTTTGGTGTCAGGGTGATGGTGGCCTCGTAGAATGAGTTTGGGAGTGTTCCTCCCTCTGCTATATTTTGGAAGAGTTGGAGAAGGATAGGTGTTAGCTCTTCTCTAAATGTTTGATAGAATTCGGCTGTGAAGCCATCTGGTCCTGGGCTTTTGTTTGTTGGAAGATTTTTAATCACAGTCTCAATTTCAGTGCTTGTGATTGGTCTGTTTATATTTTCTATTTCTTCCTGGTTCAGTCTCGGAAGATTGTGCTTTTCTAAGAATTTGTTCATTTCTTCCAGGTTGTCCATTTTATTGGCATATAGTTGCTTGTAGTAATCTCTCATGATCCTTTGTATTTCTGCAGTGTCAGTTGTTACTTCTCCTTTTTCATTTCTAATTCTATTGATTTGAGTCTTCTCCCCTTTTTTCTTGATAAGTCTGGCTAGTGGTTTATCAATTTTGTTTATATCTTCTCAAAGAAACAGCTTTTAGTTTTTTATTGATCTTTGCTATTGCTTCCTTCATTTCTGTTTCATTTATTTGTGATCTGATGTTGATGATTTCTTTCCTTCTGCTAACTTTGGGGGTTTTCTGTTCTTCTTTCTCTAATTGCTTTAGGTGTAAGGTTACATTTTTTACTTGAGATGTTTCTTGTTTCTTGAGGTAGGATTGTATTGCTATAAACTTCCCTCTTAGAACTGCTTTTGCTGCATCCCATAGGTTTTGGGTCATCGTGTTTTCATTGTCAATTGTTTCTAGGTATTTTTTGATTTCCTCTTTGATTTCTTCAGTGATCTCTTGGTTATTCAGTAGTGTATTGTTTAGCCTCCATGTGTTTTTTTTTTTTTTACAGATTTTTTTCCTGTAATTGATATCTAGTCTCATAGAGCTTTGGTGCTTTGTGACCACCTAGAGGGGTGGGATAGGGATGGTGGCAGGGAGATGCAAGAGGGAGGAGATATGGCAATATATGTATGTGTATAGCTGATTCACTTTGTTATAAAGCAGAAACTGACACACCATTGTAAAGCAATTATACTCCAAAAAATATGTAAAAAAAAGAAAAAGAGAGAGCTTGAGGGAAGAGCCTAGAAAATATTTAGAGGCAAATTTGCAGAATAGTAAATTAGTTTCTGGAGATCACTAAACTGCCAGACTGTTACCATGTAACCTCAGCAGACCAACAATCTTCCCATCCTTCAATCCTTTGTTTATCCCTTTCACCTCAGGTTGATGGATGTGGTACTCATCTACTATTTGATAAAGGATTTGCTAAATTACCATGCTACCCTGTGCAAAAATTACAGCTACAGTGAAAATGATAATAATTATGTTATTACTCATTTAGCAAAATTTATAGAAGTATGGAGTATATGAAAGGGAGCTTATATTAAGAAGAGCCATAAGTAAGGGCAGATCATAGATAGCTTGGTCTGCCCACAGAGAGAGGGGAGTCCTGGCAGTGTTTTAAGAATTGGAGCATCATGCTTAGCTCTGAGCTCTCAGGAGAGAAATCTAGCAGAGCGGATAGAGGAGAAACAAGGCAAGAGGATGTGAGCTGAAATGGGAGTCTGCTGCAGAAACTCTGCTGAGAGATATGAGAACCTGAGTTCAGCTAATGCTAATTTGGATAGAAAAACAGAAATTTCGCAAAGGATTTGAGGCTACACCCTATGAAATTATAGCAACTTGATACAGTGTATGTGTGGGAAGGGTAAAAAAAAAATCCAGACCAGAAATAAAACATAAATAAGAGTAGGAAGCAAGACCAAGGATGGCGGGTGGATACCAACATGCAATCCATAAGGATATATATAGATGTTAGAGGTTGAACCTCAAGTTTTTCCCTGTGCATCCAAGAAACTAAAGGGAAATAGAGGCATAGGTTATTTATTTACTTATTTATTTATGGCTGCATTGGGTCTTTGTTACTGCGTGCGGGCTTTCTCTACTTGCGGCGAGTGGGGGCTACTCCTCGTTGTGGTGCATGGGCTTCTCATTGTGATGGCTTCTCTTGTTGTGGAGCACAGGCTCTAGGCACGTGGGTTTCAGTAGTCGTGGCACACGGGATCAGTCGTTGTGGCTCACGGGCTCTAGAGCACGGGCTCAGTAATTGCGGCACATGGGCTTAGTTGCTCCATGGCATGTGGGATCTTCATGGACCAGAGCTTGAACCCGTGTCCCCTGAATTGGCAGGCGGATTCTTAACCACTGTGTCAGCAAGGAAGTCCAGCATAGGTAATTCTTATTGTCCAAATAGACCAAAAATGTAAATCATCTGAAAACGGCTCTTTAAAAGAAACAAAGCCTTGGGGACTCAGCCAGGAGTGGCCAAGTTGGCAGAGCAGGAAGACCCTGAGCTTACTTCCTCCAACAGACACAGCAAAATTACAGCTATTTACAGAGCAACTATTGAATGACAAAGACCTGAGTACTAGTAGAAAGTGTCTTCTAAACTAAAGATATAAAGAAGGAACCACAACAAGACAGGTAGGAGGGGCGAAGATGTGGTATATCAAGAACCATACCCCAGGGGGGCAGCCCACAAATGGGAAGACAATTACAATTGCAGAGGCTCTCTCCAAGGAGTAAGGGGTCTGAGCCCCACATCAGGCTCCCCAGCATGGGAGTCCTACACCAGGAAGATGAGCCTCCAGAACATTTGATTTTGGAAACCAGCAGGGCTTACTTTGGGGAGAACCAGAGTACTGTATGAAATAGAGATTTTACCCTTAAAGGGCACACACAAAATCTCACCCACTCTGAGACCCAGGGTAGAAGCAGTAATTTGATAGGAGCCTGGATCAGACCAGCCTGCTGATTTTGCAGAGCCTCCCAGAGAGGCAGGAAGCAACTGGAGCTCACCCTGGGGACAAGACACTGGCTGCAGCCATTTGGGGAATAGTCTACCATAGGACACTGGTGCTGGCAAGCATCATTTTTGGAATCCTCCCTCTAGCTTATTAGCACCAGGATCTAGCCCATCCACCAGCCTGTCAGCACCAGTACTGGGACACCTCAAGCCAAGCAGCAGGCCAGCTGGCTCAATATCTGTAAATCAATCAATGTGATACAACATATTAACAAATTAAAGAATAAAAATCCTACAATTATCTCAGTAGTTGCAGAAAAGTATTTTGACAAAATTTAACATCCATTTATGATAAAAACTCAACAAAACGGGTATAGAGGGAACATACCTCAACATAATAAAGGTCGTATATGATAAGCCCACAGCTAACATCATACTCAATGGTAAAAACTGAAAGCATTTCCTCTAAGATCAGGAACAAGACAAGGATGTGCACTGTTGCCACTTTTATTCAACATAATATTGGAATTCCTAGCTACAGTTGGGCAAAAAAAGAAAGAGAAGGAATCCAAACTGGAAAGGAAGAAATAAAACTGTCACTGTTTGCAGATAACAAGATACTACACAAAGAAAATCCTAAAGACACCACCAAAAAACTACTAGATCTCATCAGTGTATTTAGTAAAGTTGCAGGATACAAAATTAATATACAGAAATCTGATGCATTTCTATACACTAACAACAAAGTATCAGGACAAGAAATTATGAAAAAATCCCATTTACAATCCCATCAAAAAGAATAAAATACCTGGGAATAAATCTAACTAAGGAGGTAAAAGACTTGCACTCAGAAAACTATAAGACACTGATGAAAAAAAGTGAAGATGATACAAACAGATGGAAAGATATTCCATGCTCATGGATTTAAAAAACTAATATTGTTACAATGACCATACTACCCAAGGCAATCTACAGATTCAAGGCAATCCTTATCACAATACCAATGGCATTTTTCACAGAACTATAACTAATTATTCTAAAATTTGTATGAAAACACAAAAGACACTAAATAGTCAAAACAATCTTGAGAAAGAAGAACAAAGCTGGGGATATCATGCGCCCTGGTTTTAAACTATACTAAAAAGTTATACGTATCAAAACAGTATGGTATTGGTACAAAAACAGACACATAGATCAATGGAACAGAATAGAGAGCCCAGAAATGAACCCACACTTATATGGACAATTAATCTATAACAAAGGAGGCAGAAATATACAATGGGGAAAAGACAGCCTCTTCAATTTATGGCACTGGGATAACTGGATAGCTACATGCAAAAGAATCTAACAGGACTACTTTCTCTCACCATGCACAAAACAAATTTAAAATGGATTAAAGACTTAAATGTAAGACCTGAACCATAATATTTCTAGAAAAAACATAGGCAGTATGCTCTTTGACATCAGTCTTAGAAATATTTTTTTGGATATGTCTCTTCAGACAAGGGAAACAAAAGCAAAAATAAACAAGCGGGACTACATCAAGCTAAAAATCTTTGCACAGCAAAGGAAACTATCAACAAAATGAAAAGGCCACCTACTGAATGGGAGAAGATATTTACAAATGATATACCCAATAAGGAATTAATATCAAAAATATACAAAGAACCCATACAAAACTCAACATTAAAAAACAAACAACCTGATTTTAAAAATGGGCAGAGGATCTGAATAAACATTTCTCCAAAGAAGACATACAGATGGCCAACAGGCAAATGAAAAGATACTCAGCATCACTAATCATCAGGGAAATTCAAATCAAAACCACAATGAGATATCACCTCACACCTGTCAGAATGGCTATTATCAAAAACACAACAAATAACAAGTGTTGGTAAGGATGTGGACAAAAGGGAACCCATGTGCACTGCTGGTGGGAATGTAAATCAATGCAGCCACTATGGAAAACAGCAAGAAAATTCTTCAAAAAATTAAAAATAGAACTACTGTATGATCCAGCAATCTCACTGCTGGGTATTTATCTGAAGAAAACAAAAACACTAATTCAGAAAGATATATGCACCCCTATGTTCACTGCAGCATTATTTACAATAACCAAGATATGCAAGCAACCTAAGTATCCATCAACAGATGGATGGATAAAGATACAGTATATGTTATAGACACACAATGGAATATTACTCAGACAAAAAAAGAATGAAATCTTGTCATTTGTGACAACATGGATGAAACTAGACGGTATTATGCTAACTGAAATAAGTAAGACAGAGAGACAAATACTGTATGATTTCACTTACATGTGGAATCTAAAAAATGAAACAAATGAACAAACATAACCAAACAGAAACAGAGTCATAGATATACAGAGAACAACAGGTGGTTGCCAGAAGGGAGGGGGTGGGATAGAGGAGAGAAATAGGTGAGGGAGAATAAGAGATACAAACTTCCAATTGCAAAATAAATGAGACACAGGTATAAAATGTACAGTGTGAGGAATACAGTTAATAATTTTGTAGTGTAATATCTTTGTATGATGACTGATGGTAATTAGACATAGTGATGATCATTTTGAAATGTATAGAAATATCAACTCACTATGCTGTGTAACAGGAACTAACATAGTGTTGTAGGTCAATTATACTTCAAAAACAAAAAACTCATAGAAAAAGAATTCAGATTTGTGGTTACCAGATGCAGGGCTTGGGGGAAGGGGGAACTGGATGAAGACAGTCAAAAGGTACAAACTTCCAGTTATAAGGTAAATGAGTACTAGGGTTGTAATGTACAACATGATAAATATAATTAGTGCTGCTGTACATTACATAGGAAAGTTGTTCAGAGAGTATATCCTAAGAGTTCTCATCATAAGAAAACATTTTTCTCTATTTCTTTATTTTTGTATCTATGTGAGCTGATGGATGTTCACTAAACTTCTTGTGGTAATAAAAAAAAAAAAGTATTTCTCAAACAACACACTCCGTAAGAAGAGAAATTCTTTTCACATGAGATTTCATACAGAAGGCACTGCAGAATGTAGTCACAACGTTCTCAGCAGCATCTTTAGTGTGAGTATAGGAGTGACTTTAAGCAGGACATTTTAGGTAGCAGGCCTCAGTGAAATAAATACGTATAAGCATAGAGACTTTGTCAAGGCAACTGCACGCCAACAGTTAAGATGGAAAAGAGAATCTGATTGACTCACCTCAGAGATCTTAACCAAATTCCTGACAATTAATGTGATTAATTTTTTCTTATTTTTGTTGTGGTTGTTCTCTAATCACTTGACAATGGGCCATTAAGACAGACCCAGTGGCTCTCATGATTGGTCCACTTCCAGAGGGTGGTTACTTATCTTAGTTTTAAATAGGGATTGGCCTTGTTTAAAGCAACACAAGAATGTATATCAGCTCTTTTTCGAAGCATCTGAATTTAGAAAAGCAGATGTATTTTTTGTTTTTAGAAAAGCAGATGTGATGCCCAGGTCCCTTTTATGTCAAGACTGCCTTGGCTTTGTTTTCTTGGGGGTCTTCAGAAAAGTTATCTTTTAAATTCCTGATAAGAATATTAATTTATCACTGATACTTTTAATCATTCTCTACATAATTGAAGAAAGAGGAGGAGGAGAAAGAGGTGAAAGAAAAGAAAAGGAAAAAGAGGCAAGAAATAAGGAAGAGGAGAAGGAAAGAGGAGAAAGACTAGAATGAGATAAGTGTTTCCAAAGTATTTCAAAGGCAAAAAACCAAGGAAAATAAGGACACCTTCAAAGCAAGAGTATGGACAGGCTATTTTCAGCAAGGAGAGTTGCTTTGCCAAGCTTTCCTGAAAAGGAGAGAATGGACATCTTTAAAGGAAATCAGCCAGAAATGTAATACTACTGATTTCTGTGATTTGAACAGTTTCAGCTTACAGATGTGGTTACCCACATGACCATTTTATCCCTCATCCTGACTCATCTGTCTACCACGCTCAATGTGAAATACTGCCTGGGCCTGGTGCTAGTGGTCCATCTGTGAATGGTGGCATCTTATAAACACCATCAAATAACAAATCAATTCATAAAACTGGTATCTCAGATCTCCCAATCAACCTCACTCACAAACCCAAATAAGTTAATGTGAAAACTTTTTTTTAATTCCTGTATGCCACTGAGAATGCCTTCTTTCCCTAATACTTATATGGCTCCCTAATGAGTATCGGAGTTCATTTATCCAGGTAATAATAGATATTAAACAAAGAGGAAAGATTATCTCTGATGGAACCACAGGAATGTGAGCTTGTTGAGGGCAAAGCTTTTGTCTGTTTTGCTAACTGCTCAGTGCCTAGAACAATGTCTGGTACTCCACAGGCCTTCAATAAATACATGTTGAATGAATGAACAAATGCTGGCAATGAGAACACAATGCCTGACTTTGGAGGGTGCTGCTTCTATGAAAACATACATGCATGTTTATAGGAGTGTTTCTAGAACCACGGAATGTTAGAATTGGGAAAGAATTTAGAGGTCTTCTAATCTAGCCTGAGATTTAGGAAATACTAACAATGATGACGGTAGTAATAGTAGCAGTAGTAATAGTAGTAGTAGTAGTAAATATTTGGTGAGTACAGCAAAGTTAAGTGACTTTCTGGTAGTCACACAGTGAATCTGAACAAAGACAAAGCCCTACCCCGGCCTCCTGATTCCCAAATCATGTCTTCTCCACTTCCCCCACAGTCCCCAGACAATTAACACGTCCACGTCCGGGTCCCTAACTTGACCAACATGCTCACGAAGCTGAGTGGTCTCAGAAGGAAATGGGCAGGAAGTCCAATTTTGATTCTGGACCCTGTACATCATAGAGAGGAGGGCTAGAAAAATCCATGGGAAAAGGCATGAGGATGAAAAAAGTTGTCCCTGAGACATACAGTCGGCCATCCATATGCATGGCTTCTGCAACCGGGGATTCAACCAACTCATTTTCCACTGGAAAATATTCAGGAAAAAAAATTCCAGAAAGTTCCAAAAAGCAAAACTTGAATTTGCCATGCACTGGCAACTATTTACATAGCATTTACATTGTATTTACAACACACTTACATTGTATTAGGTATTACACCAAATCTAGAGACGACTTAAAGTATACAGGAGGATGTGCATAGTTATATGCAAATACTTCAACATTTTATAAAAGGAACTTGAGCATCCTCAGATTTTGATATCTGCAGGGGCAGGAGGGCGGGGGAGGGGGGACGGTCCTGGAACCAATCCCTCATGGATATCAAGAAATGACTGTATAAACACACCCCACCCTGCACCCTGAAAGGCCTAGAATAATCACCCCATAGCTTGTTCAGCACGCTAACATTTTTACAGTACTTTTGCACCCATTCTTCATTGAATGCCACTAACTAGCATCCCGCTGGCCAAATCTACTCCACAGACATGCTTTATGTTGGTCCAAAACTGATACACCAATCCCTATTAGGGACTTCTGTTCATTCCCAAAAAACAGGCTGCAAACTGAAAAGCCATTAAATTTAAAACTTTTTTCCACTCATTTGAATGGAAAAATTGTAATGTATTCCATCCCAAATCAATATACCCGAACTATTTTCTCAGGTTAAAAAAAAAAAGGTATAGCAATTGAACAATGAAAACAACTATATAGGAAATAAACAATTTAAAAGTGAATAAATACAGTTTGCACATAAAATATAATGTGAATGTGATGAAGGTTTATTGTGCT
The DNA here is from genome assembly GCF_949752795.1 of Hyperoodon ampullatus. NCBI lineage: Eukaryota > Metazoa > Chordata > Mammalia > Artiodactyla > Ziphiidae > Hyperoodon > Hyperoodon ampullatus. The sequence goes on along the minus strand of NC_136916.1, from coordinate 43,816,013 downwards.
CATTTTTTCCCTTCTTTCTGCATCATTTTCTTCATCAATTTTTCAACCTTTTGGGGGCGCATGGTTATCTTGCACTCAAACTGCACTTGAAAATAAAGTTATGACACAGAAAAACACCCTCCGGCCAAAATAAAGCTAAATAAGAGAGCACTTCAAAATGTGGAAATAGCACACACATGCTATCGCTGGAGAGTTATAAGAAGGTGCTACCTCTTCATTCCCTGGCACTTGGCATTTGTACACAAAACAAAACATTTGGGGTTCATTCAAATATGGTGAGCAATTCAAACTCACTCCATATAATAATCTCTGACTAGAAATAACTGTGTCAAATACATTGGTAAGAATTTTTGCCTAAAACAATAATGGAAAAATATCACTTCGTATAATGCATTTGTATAGTATGTATATAGGAGGAAAAGTCATGATACACACACCAAAGAAAGGAGGCCAAAAGGTGGTATAATTTTTCAAAAGCCTTTAACCGAGCAATTGTTTTATGTCTGTATTTTAAAATTAGAATTAGTTGGAAACATTTAAAAATAAAGAATATCACATAGAAATACAAAATTCTGGCTTCCCTTGAGAATGTGGACTATCTGAACACCCTGGTCTCAACATTCTTGCACAGCAACAATAAGCTGGAGTAGTGGCCATTCAGAGGGCCACACAGTCCCGTACAACACAGAACACCTGGCCCACTTCATTCATTTATATTCCTTCCTTGCCTGGGCCCTGTAGAAAACTTCAGTCTGGAGACCCTATTTCATTTGGTCATTTACTGCAACACTCCTACATGTGCAGGCTACCTTCCCATGTAAACTGCTTTCCATGAGGAGACTTGGGCTCCAGTAACTGAGTTCCTCCAGAATAGATTCCTTGCAGGGCACCATGCCTAAGTGAGAGAAAACTGGGCAGCTCAGGGGCAGCTGTGATAACAGGTTACTGCCTGGACCGGGTGAACACAGAAGATTTGGAATCTGAATGCTCTGAATGCCCCCTGCTTCTCTCATCACTCCATACATTGTACTATAGATATTCTTATGCATATGCCTTTTCTCCCCTATTAAACTCTTGGTTTCTTTTCTCTCTCTCTCCCCCCCCTTTCTCTCTCTCTCTCTCTCTCTCTCTCTCTCTCTCTCTCTCTCTCTCTCTCCTCTCTCTCTCTCTCCCTCTTTCTCTCTCTCTCTCCCTCTTTCTCTCTCTCCTCTCTCTCTCTCTCTCCCTCTTTCTCTCTCTCTCTCTCTCTCTCTTGCTCTCTCACACAAACACACAGAAATACTCTAGTACAGTGCTATAGGTTCAAGGTAGAATTAGGGTAATTCTATCATTAGCCCCTATTCCCTTGGTGTTGCTTCCAGAATTTACAACACAGGAACAGTAGCTAAATGGAAAACAAAGTACAGTATTCCAAAGTTGTGTGAGAACTCCTCAATTAGGAATGTCAGGACTGGAGAGAGATACACCCTCTCTGCTGGCACATAAGCTCTACCCATCTAGGAGAAGGAAGTGCTAAAGAAAAGGGGAAGTTTAGGTTCCTGCCTCTATAGCTCTTGCCTCTCCCAGGTAAAACATGACCCAATAAAAACCTTAGACTGATCAATTGTCTTATCTTTCTCCCTGGGACAGAATCTAGATACTGGATAACAGAAGGGTGGAAGTATCCCCTCCCCAATGATAGGTACTCAAGAAGCATAACTAATATTTGTTTAAGAAGCCCAGGCATCATCATTCCCATCATATTGGAGAAACTGAGTCTCCAAGATGCCATGTGGGATCAAAATTGGTTCAAGATGGCAGAGTAGAAGGATGTGCCCTCACTCCCTCTTGCAAGAGCACTGGAACCACAACTAACTGCTGAACAATCATCGATAGGAAGACACTGGAACTCATCAAAAAAGACACCCCACATCCAAAGACAAAAGAGAAGCCACAATGAGATGGTAGGAGGGACGCAATCACAATAAAATCAAATCCCATAACCGCTGGGTGGGTATAACCGCTGGGTGGGTGACTCACAAACTGGAGAACAATTATACCACAGAAGTCCACCCATTGGACCAAATGTTCTGAGCCCCACGTCAGGTTTCCCACCCTGAGGGTCTGGCAATGGGAGGAGGAATGCCCAGAGAATCAGACTTTGAAGGCTACTGGGATTTGATTGCAGGACTTTGACAGGACTGGGGGAAACAGAGATTCCACGCTTAGAGGGCACACACAAAGTAGTGTGCACATCAGGACCCAGGGGGGAAGAAGGAATGACCCCACAGGAGACTGAACCAGACCTACCTGCTAGTGTTGGAGGGTCTCCTGCAGAGGCAGGGGGTGCCTGTGGCTCACCACAGAAACAAGGACACTGGCAGCAGAAGTTCTGGGAAATACTTCCTTGGCTTGAGCCTTCCTGGAGTCCACCATTAGCCCTACCTAAGAGACTGTAGGCTCCAGTGCTGGGTCTCCACAGACCAAACAACCAACAGGGAGGGAACTCAGCCCCACCCATCAGCAGACAAGCAGATTAAAGTTTTACTGAGCTCTGCCCACCAGAGCAACACCCAGCTCTACCCGCCACCAGTTGCTCCCATCAGGAAGCTTGCACAAGCCTCTTAGATAGCCTCATCCACCAGAGGGCAGACAGCAGAAGCAAGAACAACTAAAATCCTGCACCCTGTGGAACAAAAACCACATTAACAGAAACACAGACAAAATGAAAACACAGAGGACTATGTACCAGATGAAGGAACAAGATGAAACCCCAGAAAAGGAACTACATGAAGTGGAGATAGGCAACCTTCCAGAAAAAACAATTTAGAATAATGATAGTAAAGATGATCCAGGACCTCAGAAAAAGAATGGAGGCAAAGATCAAGAAGATGTAAGAAATGCTTAACAAAGACCTAGAAGAATTAAAGAACAAACAAACAGACATGAACAATACAGTAACTGAAATGAAAAATACACTAGAAGGAATCAATAGCAGAATAACTCAGGCAGAAGAACAGATAAGCGACCTGGAAAAAAGAATGGTGGAAATCACTGCCACAGAACAGAATAAAGCAAAAAGAATGAAAAGAAATGAAGCCAGCCTAAGAGACCTCTGGGACAACATTAAATAGACTAACACTCGCATTATAGGGGTCCCAGAAGGAGAAGAGAGAGAGAAACGACCCAAGAAAATATTTAAAGAGATTATAGTCGAAAACTTCCCTAACATGGGAAAGAAATAGCTGCCCAAGTCCAGGGAGCGCAGAGAGTCCCAGGCAGGATAAACCCAAGGAAAAACATGCCGAGACACACAATAATCAAATTAACAAAAATTAAAGACAAAGAAAAATTATTAAAAGCAACAAGGGAAAAATGACAAATAACATACAAGGGTACTCCCATAAGGTTAACAGCTGATTTCTCAGCAGAAACTCTAAAATCCAGAAGGGAGTGGCATGATATATTTAAAGTGATGAAAGGGAAGAACCTACAACCAAGATTACTCTACCCAGCAAGGATCTCATTCAGATTTGATGGAGAAATCTAAAGCTTTACAGACAAGCAAAAGCTAAGAGAATTCAGCACCACCAAAGCAGCTCTACAACAAATGCTAAAGGAACTTCTCTAAGTGGGAAACACAAGAGAAGAAAAGGACCTACAAAAACAAGCCCAAAACAATTAAGAAAATGGTCATAGGAACATACATATCGATAATTACCTTAAACGTGAATGGATTCAATGCTCCAACCGAAAGACACAGGCTCGCTGAATGGATACAAAAACAAGACCCATAAATATGCTGTCTACAAGAGACCCACTTCAGACCTACAGACACATACAGACTGAAAGTGAGGGGATGGAAAAAGATATTCCATGCAAATGGAAATCAAAAGAAAGCTGGAGTAGCAATACTCATATCAGATAAAATAGACTTCAAAATAAAGAATGTTACAAGAGACAAGGAGCGACACCATATAATGATCAAGGGATCAATCCAAGAAGAAGATATAATAATTATAAATATATATGCACACAACATAGGAGCACCTCAATACAGAAGGCAAATGCTAAGAGCTCTAAAAGAGGAAATCGGCAGTAACACAATAATAGTGGGGGACTTTAACATCTCACGTACACCAATGGACAGATCATCCAGACAGAAAATTAATAAGGGAACAAAAGTTTTAAATGACACAACAGGCCAGATAGATTTAATTGATATTTATAGGACATTCCTTCCGAAAACAGATTACACTTTCTTCTCAAGTGTACACAGAACATTCTCCAGGATAGATCATATGTTGTGTCACAAATCAAGCCTTGGAAAATTTAACAAAATTGAAATCACATCAAGCATCTTTTCAGACCACACGTTATGAGATTAGAAATAAAGTACAGGGGAAAAAAATTTTAAAACACAAACACATGGAGCCTAAACAATATGTTACTAAATAACCAAGAGATCACTGAAGAAATCAAAGAGGAAATCAAAAAATACCTAGAGACAAATGACAATGAAAACACGATGATCCAAAACCTATGGGATGCAGCAAAAGCAGTTCTAAGAGGAAAGTATATAGCAATACAATCCTACCTCAAGAAACAAGAAAAATCTCAAGTAAACAATGTAACCTTACACCTAAAGGAACTAGAGAAAGAAGAACAAAGAAAACCTAAAGTTAGTAAAATGAAAGAAATCATAAAGATCAGAGCAGAAATAAGTGAAATAAAAACAAAGAAAACAATAGCAAAGTTCAATAAAACTAAAAGCTGGTTCTTTGAGCTTTAGCTCAATATTGATAAACCTTTAGCAAGACTCATCAGGAAAAAGAGGGAGAGGACTCAAATCAATAAAATTAGAAATGAAAAAGGAGAAGTTACAGCAGACACTGCAGAAATACGAATCATCATAAGAGACTACTACAAGCAACTCTATGCCAATAAAATGGACAACCTGGAAGAAATGAACAAATTCTTAGAAAAGCACAACCTTCCAAGACTGAACTAGAAAGAAATAGAAAATATAAACAGACCAATCACAAGCACTGAAGTTGAGAATGTGATTAAAAATCTTCCAACAAGGCTTCCCTGGTGGCGCAGTGGTTGAGAGTCCGCCTGCCAATGCAGGGGACACGGGTTCGTGCCCCGGTCCGGGAAGATCCCACATGCCGCGGAGCCTGCACATCCGGAGCCTGTGCTCCACAACAGGAGAGGCCACAGCAGTGAGAGGCCCGCGTACCGCAAAAAAAAAAAAACTACAATGAGGTATCACCTTACCCCAGTTAGAATGGGCATCATCAGAAAATCTACAAACAACAAATGCTGGAGAGGGTGTGGAGAAAAGGGAAACCTCTTGCACTTGTTGGTGGGAATGTAAATTGTTACAACCGCTATGGAGAACAGTATGGAGGTTCCTTAAAAAACTAAAAATAGAATTACCATATGACCCAGCAATCCCACTACTGGGCATATACCCAGAGAAAACTGTAATTCAAAAAGGCATATGTACCACAATGTTCATTGCAGCACTATTTACAATAGCCAGGTCATGGAAGCTACCTAAGTGTCCATTGACAGATGAATGGATAAAGAAGATGTGGTACATATATACAATGTAATATTACTCAGCCATATAAAGGAATGAATTGGGTCATTTGTAGAGATGTGGATGGACCTAGAGACTGTCATACAGAGTGAAGTAAGTCAGAAAGAGAAAAACAAATATTGTATATTAACGCATATATGTGGAATCTAGAAAAATGGTACAGATGAACCAGTTTGCAAGGCAGAAATAGAGACACAGATGTAGAGAACAAACGTATGGACACCAAGGGGGAAAAGCGGGGAGGGGGTGGTGGTGGGATGAATTGGGAGATTGGGATTGACATATAGACACTAATTTGTATAAAATAGATAACTAATAAGAACCTGCTATATAAAAAATATAAAATAGGGCTTCCCTGGTGGCGCAGTGGTTGGGAGTCCACCTGCCAATGCAGGGGACACAGGTTCAATCCCTGGTCCGGGAAGATCCCACATGCCGTGGAGCAACTAAGCCCATATGCCACAACTATTGAGCCTGCCCTCTAGAGCCCAAAAGCCACAACTGCTGAGGCCTGCGCGCCTAGAGCCTGTGCTCCACAGCGGGAGAAGCCACTGCAATGAGAAGCCCATGCAGCGCAATGAAGAGTAGCCCCTGCTCGCCACAACTAGAGAGAGCCTGCGCACAGCAACAAAGACCCAATGAAGCCAAAAATATAATATATATATAAAATAAAGTAAAATTCAAATCAGCAAAAAAATAGATGTCATGTGGTATGTTCAAGCTTAGAAATATAGAATTGGGCTACAATCTAGGTGTTTTTATTCAAATCCTCCATCCAGAGCACATTACTAAGTGGTGCCACTTCTGTGAGATCTGTCCAGGAGATTTGGACTATCTCACTACACGTGTCAGGAGGTAGTATGTGGACAGCCGAGAAACAGGTATAATTTTATCAGCCTCTGACTCCTGCACCTCCCAGGTGTGTAGTGCTTTTTTCTTCTGAAGAACAGCATCTGGAAATCATATTTCAGTCATCAAAAATGGTTCTTAACTTTGCACATTGGATTCCCCTGGGGAGATTTAACATTCACTGATGTCATGGTCCCTCCCGCTAGAGATTCTGATTTAATCAGCCAGGCATCAGGAGTTTTCAAAACTCCCAGGTAATTCTAATGTGGAGCCAGCCTGTTGAGCACCACAGCTGCAAACTCCCCCTGAGGCTGAACCTGAGCCTTTTACTGAGAAAAACCCTGGCTTTGCTGGGGCAGAGAGAGCAAATACCCCTTTCCTACCACCTGGGCCACACAGGAAACTTGGATCTGAATCCTGTTCCTGGATGCTAACACTTCACTTGCCAAATCCAAAGAATCTATTAGTAATAATAATAATTACTCTTAGAGAGCACTGACTTTGTACCAGACACTGTACTAAATGCTTTGTGTACATTATCTCATTTAAACCTCAGCAGCACCTGTGATACAGGCACCATTATTTTCTTCCTCATTTCCCGGTTGAAGGCTCAGAAAGTTTACATAACTTAGCCAAATTTATCCAGCTCCGAAAAGGCAGAACTGTATTCCATCATGGCCTGATCCCAAAGCCTGAGCTCTTAATCATGCCACACTGTCCAACCTATAACTTGCCAGCAGCCCACACATAGTTTTATTTCTACAAAACAGATAATACAATTTCAATACTGTTAGCAAAAATAGAATTATGTTGACTAGTGGTTAAGAGCAAGGGCTCTGGATCCAGGCAGTCAGGGTTCCAGTCCCATCCCCTCACTAACGACCTGGGTGACTTTGGACAAGGCACTTGACCTTCATCGTTCTCAATTTACTTTCTCCAGAGGAGGGCTAATAATAGTACTAGACCATAGAGCTTTAGTGATGAGTAAATGACATTAGCAGATTGAGAGCACACAGTGCTTGACTCACAGTATTTAATAAACAGCATATTACATTTATTTTTTATCATCATAATTATTATTACTATGCAACATTCAGGAAGACAGATGAGTCCTTAGACCTTGTTTGCACAGATGAGTATGTGCTTAGTTTCACTTTTGTTTGTGATACTTAACGACCCACTGGGCTTCAAAATGTATCTAAAACTTGCTACTAAATACAGGCCTCCGATTCAATATGTATATAGAGAATTAGAACAAGTACCAAGGGGCAGAACCCTCTTTTCTGATGGCTCAGTGATCTGCCATCAAATTTGTACATACCCTGCAACATCAGAAAGCTCAAGCCAAGGGAACTAATTCAATTCTCTTGCTGAAGCAGAGAGCTGAGGTCTTGGAGCAAGTTTACTTTGGAGGAATTTATAATCCAGATCAGATAGCTGTCTAAGATACAAAGACTACCAAACAAGGCTCAGTAAAGAGTTTCAATACTTATGAAAATAAATAAAGTTGATATTATAACTATGTAATAATCAGGGGTAAACATATTCTCTGGAAGGGGAAAGGAAGGTAATGCGTTGTTTGAAATTCCAGGGATTGGGGAAGTATATATAGAAGACACACAACATTTAGCACATTGACATGGACAAGTAGGCACTTCATAAATGTTTTATTATCATAGTAATTAAAATCCAGAACTACTTACTTATAGTTTAACCTTCTAAATTATTTTTGAAGCCCTTTCTCCAAAGGCTTTCTTATTATAATCTCACCTCTGAGTATAATTTCAAGTCTGAAAAGAAAGTGGGGAAGGATAAAAAGATGATCTGAATATTTAGAACATTCAAGAGCCCACATATTCTACCTGGGATTCTCTGACCTGGTGGTTCTAAATTGGCTGTTGGACAAGCTTCATTCTCTGTGGTCTGTCAGCTGTGCTCCCAGTTTGCTGTTTAATCAATACATGCATGTAGATATGTGTCTGTGTGTTAGGATACTTTGCATTTTAGGGGAAAAAAAGACAAGAGGTCTTAGCAATGTGTCTGATCCAATTACACGAGCCCACAGAAAAGCACAGAAAGGTTCAAAGGATCCCACAGTGGGAGAAGATTCCAGGATGACTTTATTGGTGGTCTTGAAGAGTTGGGCTAATATACCTCAATGAGCCATTAAAGGAGGAAGGGGAAAGAAAGAGGGTGATAAAGATGCATCTTAGTCCCAAATGTACTCATCACAAAAAGCCCACTTTTTCCATATGGACAATACCCAACCACTGTTCATTTTTAAGTAATGATAAGAGCTATTGAAGCAGATAGGACCCTTACCTGGAATACTATTAACAAAAGCTCTGAACCAGAGGTGGACAAGGGCTTATGACCACACATTTATATTTTCAGCTAAATGCATATATTCAGAAAGCAATTCTATTCAAGGGTTATCTTCAGAAAACAAATATACACATTCTGCTCTTAAGCTAAATACATGGCACAAGATGCTCATCTATATGGCAAAGCCCACATGCAAAACACAGCCCTTTTTCAAAGAGTGTGGCCTTTCTGAAAATCTGTAGGTAGAACCTATCCATGTATGGAGAAATATTTTTATTCAGGATGCAAATAAAAACAAGGTAATAGTATAGCATTTTCACTGTACTGAAAAGTCAACAAGTTATTTTAATGAAGTGAATTCTCATTTGTAATGTATTCAATAACTGGCTTTTAATTAGATAAACAATATTTTTATCCAAAAAGTTGGTTTTCGACTTCTCAGTCATTTTCCTCTGTTTTTCAGGCATTTGTCAAGGAAGAGGCATTGTTCCTTCTCTGCTGTTTCTCTTACAACATAGGACTCCAGAAGTTTATCCAAAGCCACAAGGCAAAGAATTATTCATGGGGTGGCTTAAAGTTCTAAGATCCTTGAGAACAGTCAATGAGAGCATCAAAGAAGTCCATAACAGAAGATGTCTTAGTCCATTTGGGCTAACAGATGAAACAAAATATAACAAAATATAGGTTGGGTAGCTTTTAACAACAGGAATTTATTTCTCACAGTTCTGCAGGCTGGGAAGTCCAAGAACAAGATGCTGGAGGATTTAGTATCTCATGAGAGCCTGCTTCCTGGTTTATAGACAGCTGTCTTTCTGCTGTGCCCTTACATGATGGAAGAGGAGAAGGAGCTCTCTGGAGTCTCTTTTATAAGAGCACTAATCTTATTCTACCCTCATGACCTAATGACCTCCCAAAGGTTCCACCTCCAAACACCATCACATTGGCAATTAGGTTTGAACATGTGAATTTGGGAGACACAAAAATTCAGTCTATAGCAGAATAAAACAAAAAGAAAACTAGAATCAGGATTAAGGATGTCTGAGTTCTGGGCCCAGGTGCTTCCTGACCTTGGTCAAATCATCTTTTCCCATAAAATCGATAAGTTGGACTGAGGTCTCTTCCCGGACTTTATAAAGTAGGACAATTATAGGAGCTAAAACCACTGTTGAGGTGGGGGAAAGGGCATATAGAGTCAACAGCAGGCCCAAAACAGAGCTACAAAGTGGTAAGGAAGAACAGAAGAGGTAGGGACTAATTCTGACTGAAGAAGAGCAAGGGCCTCAGAAGATCTGCGCTTCAGTAACTTTGTATGCAGGGTCATCAGAGAAATGGGGCATTATTTTCTATCAATTATGGAAGATCTTTTTAAATATGTCCAAGAGATTATGACTACTTTATTAAAAGTGCTTGGAACTTATTTTTGGAACTACTCTTCATTGCATGGTCCTGAGTTTATTCTAAGGCATGATTAGATCAATGATTTTTCCCTCTTGACAGGGCCCCCTTTCCTGTTCAGAACCCAGGCACAAACTCAAAGATATAACCTCAGAAGCTGAGCTTCTAAAAATGAAGATAATACCATTCCTTACAAACTAGCCTTACCACTATCCCCAGGATCAACTCCACAACAATTCTAGGGCTTCTAGGTCTTATAAACACCCAGTCAAAAACAGAAGATGTGCTCAACCATCCAACAGAGGCACCAAAGGATCTCAGCAGACCCTTGGATCCTGACTACCTTTATTTACATTCATTCTGACAAACATTAAGTGCCCACGATGTATAAAACACTATGAAGAAGAAAAACATTAAGAATCTTGTTCCTTTTCTCAAGGAGTTTATGACCCACTGGGGAAGAGACTGAGTTGAAGCTGAAATATCTTATGACTGAGGCACAAAATTCTATGATACCACAAAGACTGTGGTCCCATGTAGAAGGATGGGGAGGTTCCTTAAGAGGAACTGCATTCTCACTAGTCTAACTGAGGTTCTTGATGTTCCCCTCCCCCTAGCCTACCTTGAGCCCTATTAACCTGATCTGTGGGACTAAGCTTTTGGCTGACCTTAGATAATCCTTAGACCTAGCAAGCAAAACATGCCTTGTTCACTGCCCAAGAGAGTGTTGGGTATTTTGACCAACTGGGCAACCTTGTCACATTGTCAAATTGCCTACAGGTGAGCAAATGGGGTGATCCTAGCATTTCCAGCCAGATTACCAAGTTGGAATACCAGGACAAACTTCCCAAAGGAAGTGGATTTCAAGCTTGCTCTTGAAAAAATAAATACAATTGCAGTGACTGTTTGTATATCTCTGCTGGAGCTCAGAGGAAAGGAGAGAAAAAGGGCATGATTAAAAAAAAAGAGAGAGAGAGATGATAATAACAAAGGCACAAGGATGGGTACATGTATTCTCAAAAGGGACATAGGTTAACCTTATGCCAGTGGGGAATACAGAGGTGGATACACCAAGTTTCAGTAGGCTTTGGGGCTCCTTTACTGAATGAGTGTATTCATGGATACTAATGTTCCTACCACAGTGTTAGACACATATAATAGGTAAGGAAAACAAAAACTCATGGATTAATTTGATTACCCCAGCCATTGGGATGTATCATCCAAATGCTATGGTCTTAAAGTACCAGAGACTCATAATCTGTTAAAATAAATTTGGATGATAGAACCTTTGACTACTTATACATACAGTGAAAAGATATTGGTTAAATTATCCTTGAATAATATCCTCTTGTTATCATATGTGAAGACCAAATTTAACTGATGAGTGACAGTAGAATGAGCCCAGCAAAGCACTAGAAATGAGAGTTGTGTAAATCTCAAGAACAGACTCTTGTCAGGTTTTAGGGAGGGATGGAGGCAAAAGGGAGAATAAGAATGCCAGCATTTACTTTCCATCAACTCTTGTGTAATGATGCTGAGGAAGGCTCATCATGACTGAGACCTTAAATCCCAACTCAATCTGTCTGGGTGGGATAATGAGGTTGGGTACACTGCAGCTGTCAGGTACTTCCTGCCCACACCTCTAAGGCTTCCTCAATAGCTACAAAGCCACTTAGTCAGTCATGTGGCCTGGCAGCTATGGAAACCACCAGCTAAGAACTGAATGGTTATCTACTGGAACCAAGCAGAGAATGAGAAAGGAGGACAGAATTTGGGTGATTCCTTTTCATCTGTAGCTCTGTCAGGTATGAATGGCAGAGAGATGAAGTAAATTTCTCTTTACAAACCTGTTTTCCATCCTGTTTTTATTTCTTTCAACTCCCTCCACGCTATCCCTGGGGCTTCAATTCTTCTCCATCAACCACCCAACTTGGTGTGCAGTGCATAAGGAAAGTTGTCAGAAGTGGCAACTTTACTTGACATTTTCTACCAGAATGATTTTTAAAAGTATTAAAATTTTTTACAATAAAAAAGGTAAATCATTCATCTTCTGCAGATGCTGCTGGTATATGAAGACTAAGGCTAATCTGACATTCCACTTTGCTTTCAGTGACCTCCACCCCTAAAATTAACTGTATGGAGGGGTTAAACCCAACAATAATCTGGCAACAGTCTGCTCAGTGCCTACTTATCCATATTCAGAGGGAACCCAGGCCAAAAGCCAGGCAGCATGTATGCCAGCATCAAGGAATTCAAGCTTTCTTATGCCAAATTCTATGCAACAGATGTACCCTTCTATTGATGTTAAACTTGGGCTCTATTGAATTATTTTGCTTTCCCTGAACCCATATAATCAAAGCTATTCAATTAATTCAACAAATACCTATTAAGTACTGCTGTGTGTGAGGCACAGTTCTAGATGCTAGGGATATGGCAGTTCACAAGAGACACAAAACCATGTTCTTATAAAGCTTTACCCTAGTTGGAGAGGCTATACAATGAAGGAAGGAAGGAAGGAAGGAAGGAAGGAAGGAAGGAAGGAAGGAAGGAAGGAAGGGAGGGAGGAAGGGAGGGAGGAAGGGAGGGAGGGAAGAAGGAAGGGAGGGAGGGAGGAAGGAAGGAAGGGAGGGAGGGAGGGAGGAAGGAAGGAAAGGAGGGTGGGGGGAGGGATGGGGAAGGGAGGCTAGGGAGGGGAGGAGGAAAGATAGTGATAAATTAAATGAAGAAAAATAAAATAAATAAGACAGAGAGTAACAGGGCAATGGAAATGAGAAACTGCTATTTTTAAAAAGGTGATCAAGGAAGACTTTAAAAAGGAAATATTTGAGCCAAGCCCTAAATGAAGTGAGGGAGCAAGCCATGCAGATATCTGGGGAAACAGCACAACAGAAAGAAGAGACTATCATTGCAATGTCAGTAAGGAATGTACTTGGGGTATACAATAAACAGCAGGGACTATTGTGCTGAAACACAGCATGCAAGAGGGAAGAGGTAACAGATGAAGTTGGAGTAGTAAGATGTGATGGAGGGTTGCCCCTAAGTCATGTAGGGCCTTGTGGACCACTGTTAAATCCCAGCTTTTATTCTGAGAAAGCCATTGCAGGGTTTTGCACAGAAATATAGCATCATTGAACTTGTGTTTTGGAAGGATAACTCTGGCCGCTGGATAGAAAGCAATGTGTAAGGGGGATTACTGCCTCAGCAGCAACTTCCAAGTCTCCCAGTGGAGCAGACCTGAGCCAGGGGGCCTCTTGCCTCCCTCGGCTCTCACCCCAGTGGCATTGCTCTCTTCATTCCATAAAACAGTTTTAACATATTCACTATTCAGCTTTAGAGAAGCATTTGATCTCTTAATGCACTTCTCCCTCAACGTTACTGTTCAGAGATGAGCAAGAAAAGCTACAATCCATATCCTTAGGCAAGGCAAATGCTTCCAACAGACAATTCTCATCACCCACTTATCATTCTCCAGGTACCCAGGCAATAAGTGATCCAACCTCTTTGGATACAGCCTAAATTATACTAGGTGCTACTCTGCGCATGTGGACCCCATTCCAAGTAAATTTCTTGAAAGGAAAACAAAAGGAAGGACCCTTAAATCAGAAAAGTTATTCCTGGTCCCAACTCTACCACCAACTCATTCTGTGTCTTTGGGAAAGTCTTAGTGTCTGCACATGAAAGTAAGAAGATCAGGCCCATCTATCTTCATTCCACCCACATTTAATGAACACATTTCATGGTCCAGACCCCTGTCCAAAGTGCTAAAGATAAAAAGATAAGATTTGGTCCTTGTTCTCAAGAAGCTTTCAATAAATTGGGAGAGATGGCTCTGACAATTACATATAATATGATATGATAATTACAATAATAAAGATGAGAACAAAAGTTCTGGAGCATGTGAAAAAGGAAGCCATGCCTAAGTATCTTTGCAGCTCTAGTACTCTATGACCTCTGAATCTACTCCAGGGAGTCTGCCACTCAACGGCCTTAGGAAAGCCTGGCCATAGACAGTAATATCCCAACTTTGGCTCATGAAGTCAGTTCTTCAGTACAATGCTCACTTCACTCTTAGCAGCTAATACGAAACAGTCATCAAGAAAATCAGGCCTTTCTGCTAAATTTAGAAAAATTGGCACTCATCCCAATCTTAAAAAATACACATCCCTAAAAATTTATCTCCTGAAGCTTGGTAATGTGTCTCAAAGTGGCTTTCCTAGGAGCACGTGGACCTTGGCTTAGCAGCTGGAAGAGAGGGCACTCCCTTGGGAGTGGGGGGAAGGGGTGACTGACACCAGTGACTCCTCCACCTGACTGGCACCAATCTCTGAAACCACACCTTGACAACTTCCTTCACTAGCCCCCTGACTGATGATACGCCCAACATGAAACATAGAGGGACTCTGACCCAGACAGCTATCTTCATTTACCCAAATATTCATTCTCCAAGAATGGCTGCAGTAGTCAGTATACGCTTATCTCCACACCAGGTATGTATATAAGAAATCCCTCTGGCCCTCAGATAGCTAATCTTGATCCAACCTTAGTCCCTGACCTCCTGATGTCCTAAGCCCTCCTTGTGGATTCAGGGAGCAACCAGGACTTTCTGCCCAAGCATCACTCTGTCCCTGTGGACCAGAAGCAGCACATGCTGCCTCAGTTCTCACTTTTGTGTTGATTTTGGTGTAATTCGCAGCACACAGGCAAGTTTTCACAAAGCTAATTTACAATACCTTCACACACACACACACACACACACACACACACAAACACAAAATATTCACTTGAACTCAAGCATTTGGTAAATTAATTTTACTAAAGATTTTGGAGTTAGAGTCAGAGGAAGAGTTGACATCAGATAATTTGCAACCTTCCAGCCATTCTTTCATAGCCTCCACCCTGTTTTCCTTTCCTTCTCTATCTCCATTATCTCCCCAGAGCAATAGACAGGATATTCCTCTCTTCTCATGCAGAACAGACATGCTCACCTTCAGTGCCCCTCTAGGGGGTCTCTTTTTTACCCCAAGCTTTCATCAAAGCATTTTCTTCAAACAAATAAGGCACATTTCCTAAGAAGAATTCTGGTTAATAAAATATTCTTTTGCTGCATAAAGAATTATGCAAATAGAGAAATTTCAGAAAACCAGACAGCTGTCACCCAGACCAGTGTTATTGGAAAACTACAACAGAAGGGAATATATGGAAATTCTAAAGGTTAACTAATAACTAGATACAACCTACTCTCAAGTATTTGACATCATTTAACATAACCTTATTCCTTTAACAAATGTGTATTGAATGTCAACTATGTACCAGGCATTATATTTAAAAGTTATGATACTTTTAAAAAGAATGCTTAACTACCAGTCCCTGCTTCACTGAACTCCATATTTACCAAAACAAGATTGATAGATGGAGAATAATATAATGTCTGAGAGTGATAAGTAGTATGTTTGTTTTTTGGGGTTTTTTTGCGGTACGCGGGCCTCTCACTGTTGCAGCCTCTCCCGTTGCGGAGCACAGGCTCCGGACGCGCAGGCTCAGCGGCCATGGCTCACCGGCCTAGCCGCTCCGCGGCATGTGGGATCTTCCCGGACTGGGGCACGAACCTGTGTCCCCTGCATCAGCAGGCGGACTCTCAACCACTGCACCACCAGGGAAGCCCCGATAAGTAGTATGTTTAAAAAAATAAATCTTAATGAAACTTTGCTAAGGAGCTTGTGTAACCCACCTGAATGCAGGCAAGCAAAAGTTAAACAGGAATCCACCAGCAAGAAATTCCTAAGCAATTGTGAGAAACTATGCCATGTAACACTTCTTTTCCATCTTAAAGTTAAGAAAATCTATAAAACCCCTCATCCCTAGTCCTTGAAGAGAGTCACCAACAACTGTTCATTAACACTGAAGGAAAGTCACACCTCTCACAATCACATGGATTTTACAGTTAGCAATTAAGCACATAAATAGCTTGGAGTCTAAGAATGCAGTTCACAAGCCTGTGTAGCATAAGCCAAAAGTATTTAGTAGGTTAGAAAAGAGGGGATATGCTTCAGTTTCATGATATCCTTATCAGAAACTATTGCTTACAACTAAAGTGAACAACAGCACTAAAAAAGCAGTATACTTCCTCAGACACTGTCCCCACCATTGTTATCTCTCTATGAGAGGCATGATGTGCATGGATAATTACTACCGTCACAAATTTGGACACATTTTCCACATTGATTTTTGCTGAAAGTTTAGTTTACCAATATTTGAAAGGTATATAAATAAAGAACAGGCAAATGTTCCAATATGTATGAATAGAGAAGGTGCAATTCCAGGGGCTCAAGAGGCACATGGTCATTACTCATATTCCTTGGATTCTATGATGCATGTCCTGACAGGAAGCACAGCTTCCTTTGTCACTGTCCACAATCTCTGCAGTGGCCCGTGGTGGCCCTTTCCATGGTGCTATGGCTTCAGTGCCCAGTAGGGCAGAGATACATGTAAAATTGATATACATGGAGCCTGCCTGACGTGGCCCAGAAATATACCTGAAAACATCTGTGGAACTGAATAGTTCTCAAGCTTCACAGATTTCTAAAAAGATAAAATTTAAACTTTGTATTCTGCACAAGTGTGTTGACAAAGAATGAAGTGAGAGTCAAAGGAAGTTTCTAGTACAGGTCCTTGGGTAAGTGTACCCACTCCATCGTTGTCACACACTTCAAGTAATTATTACTGCAGGAAAGTAAAATGCTTTTCTCAAACCATTTTCCCCCACCCATCTGCTGTCAGAAAGATCATTATGATGGAAGACTTGTCTACAGAATTGCACAGGACCAAACAAAACACAGCACTACTACCAAAGGCAATCGTGCATCCACATAACAGAATATGAAGTCCCTGTTTGCCATCCCAGTAATATGCCTTAGGTTATAATACACACGTTTGTAAGATGGAATGAGAGATAAACTGTACAGACACACGCTGTGTCCTTCACGTACATGCACACATTTGATTTTAAACGAAAAGGTCTTAAAGTCATGTTTTAGCCCATATTTCCCTGCACCCTTCACAGTCGTTTTGAACTTTACGTTCAACATGCTGTGTTTATCATTCTTAAAAGGTAGGGGATATAGAACTGGCAATAACACTAAGTCATTTGAAGCATGCATTATAAGTTACAGAGAAAATAGAGGCTCTGGTTTATTATGCTGAAGCTGTAAAACCACGAATACAAAATATGACTAGCTGTCACCTTGCTTTATTCTTCTTTTAACAACTTACTAACAGTGTGTAAATATAAAAGCAAACTTTGATTTTTCCATCAGAGCTCTCTGAAATGGATACTAGAGTGCATTTAACATTGTGACCAGAAATATTGAAATTTGACAGCTGAGAGGTTAAAGGTCTCAAATTTATACATTGAGGTGTTTGTTCCTGTCATTGTCCCAGAAGCTTGCTCAGAATAACCCCTTTTGCTTACTGAACCTTTGAGAAACAGAGAACATTAAGTAATACATCTTGGCAGACGTCCTGGGATTCTACTTCTATCAGGAAGCAAGCCATCCTAAGCTCACTGAAAGAATTCTAGGAATATTAAAGGATATCTGTGCAACTTTGATATTTAACTATATTGGGTGGAAAAAACTCCTATTGTTTGGGTCCCCACTCTAAATATGTTAGCCTAAAATTCTGGGCTTTGTGCTTAGTTTTCTACATACCTCTCATCTGACACCTCCTTCTGCCAAAATTGTATTTGCTGATAACACAGAAAAATGACTGCTTGAATTCTTCCTGAAAAGGCAGGAATATCACCTCACTCAGGCAAAAATTACCTTCAGCACAAACATTTTCTTTCATTTCACTGCCTATTTCAGTGCCTACCTCCCCTTTTAGGTAACATCCCATCCTCCACGCCCACTCCCCAGGTACCCCAACTGCCCTGTCCTCCCCGCTGCCCAAACTAAGCAGTTAATCAGAACGCTGTTAGTATCAAGATTTGGATCCACCTCAGAATCTAGGTCCTTCAAATGTGTAAATCCAGTAACCAAGTTGCAAAATCTACAGCAGTAATTTCTCCAATTAGAACAGTAATAAACCATCACAAGAGTTCATTCTAAAGGAACAAGGAGACGATTGTCACAATATCTCACACGTTTTAAGTATTTATCTGGCCTTATTCTAAACCCATGTATTACTTCATTTAATCTTCATAACAATCCCATTAGTCTTATGCCATTTTATTGCCCCTCCCCCCTTTTTTACAGTAAACAACAAAATGGCAGAGATTCTTTTTCAAAAGCCACGTTAAGATAAAGATTCTGGGTAGTCTTCCAGGGTTACACATCAGTTACTATATTATGAATCCTCAGGATCACTAGTGTATCGTTGGTGCTTAGAATGGTAAACCCTGGAATACCAAGATTCTGCCACAAACCAATTCTTAATAAAATATATTTCAGTAAGTGGTTAAAGTGTTATCCCTCCCAGGGATATCTGTCATCTAGTAATATCTTAAACCACAGGGATTAATAGTCAAAGTCTGAACATTAGACATGACCTTCCTGCAAAAAAAAAGAGAGAGATTTTTGTACCCTTTCAAATTATGCTAAACCAAATAACCACTTCTCCATCTATATACAAGGCCTTACTTGGCTGAAGTAAAATAAAACAGGCAGGCCACACTCAACACTGCTGTATCCCTGCTTCCAGGGTTTTCAGAGGGAAAGGACATAAAAACTATAACTGAACAGTTAAGAAGTGAAATATAATTATTTATTTTTCATGCATTGATAATACTTGTGAATTGCGCCATTAATGCTGTGCTGACAAGAAAACACTTGAAACATTCCCTTCAAACTTGAGCTTGCATCAGAATGATCTGGAGGGATTGTTCATTTCTGGGCCCCAAATCAGAGTTTCTGATTAACAAGTTCCCAAGTAATGCTGATGCTGCTGATACAGGGACCACACTTTGAGATTCAATGCTCCTTGCCAGGGCAGGAAAAGAATGTTCTGAGTTTCCCTAGGTGTTTTGGGATGGATGAGGGAGCTAATATAGGTGTATTTCCAGCAGTGATTCTCAAGGTAGCTCTCGGCATCAAATAGGCACTGAGCTCTTGTAATGTACCAAACACTCTATTAGGCATTGAGGGAGACATAGTGAGGGAGCCAGACATCAGTGCATTGTGCTCAGGGAGGTAAGCAAGTGAGGCTGGAGCTGAGATCTGCAGGATAGATGGGAGTCAGTGCAACCAAGTGGTCTTGGGAAGAGCTTTCCACCAGGAAAGTGTCAGACTGACTGACGCTGCAGAGTCAGACTGGGCGAGCCTCACCAGGGAGGCTGAGCTGGAGGCCCCCAAGGATGTGGCCAATCAGATCAGCATCATGACAGGGAGAGAAATCTGCTGCTCAGAAACATGACCTCCATCAGGGTACTCAAGGCTGAGTCGAGGGAGCAGTGCACACAGGCACACGAGCGCACCCACCCCCCCCCACACACACACGTACACACACCCCTCAAAACTACACAAAGCAGAGGAGGTAGATGAAAACGATCACTTTGGGTAAGCCCAGACCAAGGGTGGTCAGTTTACTTCTGTCCAAAGAAATTGCTATTGATATGAACTCCCCTAAACCTAAGCAGAAGCATAGAGTTAAAGGGGAAAAAAACACTACAAACAAATAGCTATTTTATGTCTGTGATGAAACACCTGCGTAAAAGAGAAAGGGGAGAAAAATCTATTTTACACCTCAAATCTGAAGATTTTACATTCCCTTCCAGTTTTTATATTAGGGCCTGGACTTGGCATTTTATACATGAATCCCACTCTTTATAGCTCTGATAGAATAAATGTGAGAAAAAAAACAGGCTAGACAAGTTACCACATTGCCCCTTCCTCATATTTTGTGAAAATTATCTTTTCTAAGACTCAAAAAAGCCTCAAACTCTGCATGATTTACTAGGAAGGTTTTAGAAGCCAAAGCTTTTGTAGACCGTTCAGCCATGGCATATAGGCTCCAGTTTTTCTTAACTCATCGTCAGGTACCAGATTTATCACCTCTCACAGTCAGAAAAACACAGCTATGCTATGTGAAGTTTTGAATGACCTGGGATCACTCTTTTGCCCCAGTTATGTCCTCTAAAGTTTGAATTAAACTGCACAAACTGTTTCAGCAGCCATGAAACCTATTTCTTAGTTCCCATCTAAGAACAACAAGCCAACAAGCTCACATCAGCTGTTCCCGATTCCTGGCATGAAAACTCATTGGCTAAGCCCCAGCATCCCCTCCCAAAACGGCACATTCTCTGCTGATGCCCACATATCACAGCTTCTTTGAGTAATGCATTCTCCCTCAAGCTTTAAAACTTGTTATTAAGGCACCTACAGCACCATTAAGTGGCTTGGAAGCAAGCCTCTCACTAATGAATATTAAATCTCTTGGGTCAATGAGGTCCTCCTGCCCCTTCGCAGACAGAGTTAGAAAAGATGCCATTTTTTTCCTTGGCTACCTAATGAATCTCTAACTGCTGATTTGTTTCCATTTTCAGTCTGGCATAAACAAAAAGGCCTGCAGCCCCCTTTCGTGGTCGCCTGACTCACCAACCACTATGCAAAGGCAGCAATTTTTCATTATTGATAAAATGTAATGTCATAATGTCATGGCCTTTCAGGTCATCATCTTGGTAAGTCAGCAATGACATTATCACGTTTTATAATGATAACAAATGGCCATAATGTTTGCATGTAATTTTCATTGGCTCCTTCAGAATTCTAATTCGACCCCATCAACAGATAGAACTCAATAGCAACTTCAGATGTCTACTTCCTTAGATCTGCTCAAGGCTAATAGCAAAGTCTGCATGAATCAAAGCTCATTAAAGATACAGGGGCCATTCCCCACCCCCCACTCCTTGACTATATGTTTTACTTTTAGAAAGAAGAATTTTCACAGAATGTATTTGCACTGTTGAATTTGGGCATGTAAATGCATTAAATACATCTACTTGCTATTCATTCATGAACTCTCACTAACCCCTTTCTGTCCTGTTCATGCCTGTATTTCTCTAATCTATCTAGTGATTTTTGAGTGCTGTGTCCTGCCTGTTTCACAGTAATCATAGAACACTAATTGGTCCAAATGATAAGAATCATTCATGGGGCACTTATTTCCATATATTAGCCTTCTGACTCCTCTCTTCCCTGAGAAAGTGGAAATGTTTCATTGTCTAAGCCCAGAACTAAACACAGCATTCTTTTTTTATTGAAGTACAGTGGATTTACAATATCATGTTAGTTTCATGTGTACAGCACAGTGATTCAGTTATATATATTTATAAATATTCCTTTTCAGATTCTTTTCCCTTGTAGTTTATTACAAAATATTGAGTATAGTGCCCTGTGCTTACAGTAGGTCCTTGTTGGTTATTTATTTTATATATAATATGTATATTTTAATACCAACCTCCTAATTTATCCCTCTCCCAACCTCCTTTCCCCTTTGGTAACCAGAAGTTTGTTTTCTATGTCTGTGAGTCTGTTTCTGTTTTGTAAATAAGTTCATTTTTATCATTTTTTTAGATACCACATACAAGCGATATCATATGATATTTGTCTTTGTCTGACTTACTTCACTTAGTATGATAATCTGTAGGTCCATCCATGTTGCTGTAAATGGCATTATTTCATTCTTTTTATGGCTGAGTAATATTCCATTGTACATATGTACCACATCTTTATGCACTCCTCTGTTGATGCACATTTAGGCTATTGTAAATAGTGCTATTGGCTATTGTAAATAGTGCTTCTATGAATACTGGGGTGCATGTATCTTTTTGAATTATTGTTTTCTCCAGATATATGCTCAGGAGTGGGGTTGCAGGATCATACTGTAGCTCTATTTGTATTTTTTTTTAAGGAACCTCCATACTATTTTCCATAGTGGCTGTACCAATTTACATTCCCACCAACAGTGTAGGAGGGCTCCTTTTTCTCCACGCCCTCTCCAGCATTTATTATTTGTAGACTTTTTGATGATGGCCATTCTGACTGGTGTGAAGTGACACCTCATTGTAGTTTTGATTTGCATTTCTCTAAACCCAGCATTCTTTAGAAAGCCTTTTTTTAATTCATTGACAACAGAGAGTAAAAAAAATAAAAAGAGTAGAGCTAGAACAGATTCACACTTCAGTCCTAAAAACATTAAGTCTAAAATACACTTGGTAGATCTCCAGAAGTATTTTACAACTTATTTAGCACTTCATGAAGAGGGAAGGAAAGGAGGGGTGAAGGAGAATTGTCATCCACTGAGCTCTATGCTAGGATATGCCTACATGTATCATCTCATCTAATCTTCACAACCACCCCCAAAAGATAAGACTCATTCTCTGCTTCTAACAGAAGAGGAAACTGAGGTTCAGGGAGTTTAAACAGCTAAGGAGTCATTCAGACTTAGCAGTTCTGATGCCAAAACCTATGTATGTTCCATTGCCCAAAACTCCCAAAGCAGGTATTCCACTATAGAAGGAAGACTCGAGGGCTTCCCTGGTGGCGCAGTGGTTGAGAGTCCACCTGCCGATGCAGGGGACCCGGGTTCGTGCCCCGGTCTGGGAGGATCCCACATGTCGTGGAGCAGCTGGGCCCGTGAGCCATGGCCGCTGAGCCTGCGTGTCCGGAGCCTGTGCTCCGCAATGGGAGAGGCCACAACAGTGAGAGGCCCGCGTACCGCAAAAAAAAAAAAAAAAAAAAAAAAAGAAAGAAAGAAGACTCGAATTGTCAAGCCAGCCCAAATAAAATCATCATACATTCAGAGAAACAAGAATTATGAGTAGATTTCAGATGCAGAAACTCTTTATCTTGGCATTATTACATCCATTTATACTGTTATTGGTAACACATTCTCGGAGCAGGCACATATAATTGAGTTAATGGTTTCAATGCATCTGTGTGATTCTTCAATGATGTTCTTTCCACATTATTCAGTGGATTTCATTATTGTCATTGGAAATGGGGCCAAATTAGGTAGTTTCATCAGATTTGTAGATCAGCAGCCCTTTAGCTGACACAATAAAACCATGTAAAGAGTATATAATGATGTTGGTATGAGAACTTCCCAAGCCTGCTCTAGTTGATCAGAGGAGGCACTCATTACCACTTCCACTTAAAATAACAAACATTTCAGAAGACTTCACCACTCAAAAAACACTATCCATTACACTATCGTAATTATTTTCTCAGCAAGGAAACAGTGAGGAAACAGATTACTTGATTTGTCTAAGTTCATAGAGACACCAAATGGCAAAAATAAGATCCAAACAAAGGTCTTCTGGATCAACTGTCCATGCTTTTCACTCTACCAAGGACTTTAGTGCATTTAGGGAAAGTGACTTCTAAAAGCAATGCACCAGTATTCAGGGAAAGATTAGCCCTCCCTCTAAGGAGAAAGCCAGGCAAGTGTCAGGAACACATAGAAATTGAATGCTTCTGGAAATGAAATGCTGCTATGGTGGGATGTAGAGAAAGGACTTCCAGAGAGTGAGTTTAACAAGCTATTATGTCCAATAAATTAAAAGCACATATTGGAGAAGGGGAAAGTCTTCCTTTCACTCCTCTTTATTCATTCAACAGATCCTGGGGGTTTCCTCTTTATTCATTCATTTGTTCATTCATTCAACATGCATTACTGAGCACCTCTTCTAGGCCAACATTATGCCAAGAACTGAAGCTACAACAGTGAACGAAATACACATGGACCTGTCCTCACCTGTGGATCTGTGGAGCTCACATTTGTGCAGATGAGATGGTCATTAAACAGCTGATGTCATGACAACCCATCTCACTACCACTGATATAGGTGAAGACCAGTTGTGAGGATGGAGTGTTCGGAGGATTTGACCAATCCTATGGAGGTAAAGAAGACCTCTCTAATGATGAGATGTTTAAATTGAGATTTGAAGTGTGACTGAGTAGGAATCACAAGACAAAACACTAGGGAACCAAGGGAATTTTCCATTCTTGCCTCCCTCCTTTAGGCTCCTTCCTGCTTGGTTTCCCTTGCTTTCTTAACCACATTCCATGACTACCATAATGACTTACCTGGTTTAACTCATTGAGAATTTGGAGATCTGTATATGTATAATTTTGACAGGTCAGAGGCAGTCTGACTGATATGCCTGATGATTTTCTGCCAAGTCTGATTTTAAATCATAGCTAGCCTGGCAGATGCTACACTGACCATCCCTCTTCTCCTTTCTTCTCTCTGTACAGCTCCTCACACTGAGCCAGACACACCCCTCTGCACACTAAACCACTCAAAACTCCACATTCCCTTATTTCTGGGCCCTCTCTTTCCTTTTACCATTTTTATGTACTTGGATATTGCTATGGACTGATTTGTATTCCCCCAACATTCATATGATGAAAGCTTAACCCCCAATGTGGTTCGATTTGGAGATTAGGCCTTTGGGGAGGTAATTAAGGTTAAATGAGGTCATAAGAGTAAGACCTTGGGCTTCCCTGGTGGTGCAGTGGTTGAGAGTCCACCTGCCGATGCAGGGGACACGGGTTCGTGCCCTGGTCTGCGAAGATCCCACGTGCCGCAGAGCGGCTGGGCCCGTGAGCCATGGCCGCTGAGCCTGCGCGTCCGGAGCCTGTGCTCCACAATGGGAGAGGCCACAACAGTGAGAGGCCCGCGTACCGCAAAAAAAAAAAAAAAAAAAAAAAAAAAGAGTAAGACCTTAATCCAACATTATTGGTGTCCTTAAAAGAAGAAGAAGAGATGCTAAAAAGCTCTCTCTTTCTCCCTCCGTGAACCCACAAAGGAAAGACCATAGGAGGACACACCAAGATGGAAACCATCAACCATCTGCAAGCCAGAAAGAGAGGCCTCACCAGAAACCAACCCTGCCAGCATCTTAATCTTGGACTTCAAGTCTCCAGAATTGTGATAAAATTAATTTCTGTTGTTTAAGTCACCCAGTCTTCAGTACTGTGTGAAGGCAGCTAAAGCTGACTAATACAGATGTGAAAACAGAAATCTGCAGGGTGTAACACATGGATAAGTAGTGTTAATGGGGCTGTATATGAGTATTGAAAAGGTAATAACTGCACAACTTATGCTCCTAGCTCTGGCACCTAAAAAGAGGAAATGACAGTGACTTGGGGGGAAAAAATCATTGTGGGGATTGTCCAGGTAGGAAGGCTGTGAGCTTGCAAAGACAAAATGTAATGCTATTAGAATGTTTCTGAGCATAGACATGTCCTGAAATGTGGTTGGGGGATTATCAGTGGATGTATATCCCATCCTTGTTTTTTCTAACTCCCATTTACCATAGACAATTGGGAATTGACAAAATCAGATGGACAATAAATAGGCTGGCAATTTCTTTCTAAAAAAATTAAATCAACCCCTTATACTCCTCTCTTTCCCCATCCTTCCCTACACTGTTAGCTAAAATATGACTTACATATATACATATATATGTATATATGTAAATATAACACTTAAACAGCCAGAAGTATAAAGTTAAATTACAAATCAACAAGAAAAGCCTCTATCCTTTGGCGCTTCAAGAACCAGCCTCACTGCACCCTCTCAGATGTGCCAGAACTAGAGGGGCAGCACCCTTTTCTCAGAGAGCTCAGCCCCCATGGCTACACGGTTCTCAAAATGCACCAGCAGCACAGCATCACCTTTGTATGTTAGAAATGCAACTTCTCACCACAGGAGACAAGACGGCAAAGTAGAAGGACTTGAGCTCACATCCTCTCATGAAAACACCAAAATCACAACTAATTGTTGAACAACCATCAACATAAAAGACTAGAACCTACCAAAAAAGATATTCTACATCCAAAGACAAAGAAGAAGCCACAACGAGACAGTAGGAGAGGTGCTTCTTCAATATAATCAAATCCCATATCCGCTGGGTAGACAACCTACAAACTGGAAAATAATTATATTGCAGAGGTTCTCCCATAGGAGTGAGAGTTCTGAGCCCCACATCAGTCTCCCCAGCCTGGGGGTCTGGCACTGGGAGTAGGAGCCCCCAGAGCATTTGGCTTTGAAGGCCAGTGGGCTTGAGTACAGGAGCTGCACAGGCCTGGGGGAAATAGAGACTCTATTCTTGGTGGGTGCAAACAAGATTTCGCATGCACTTGGACCCAGAGGAAAGCAATGACTCCATAGGAGCCTGGGCCAGACCTACCTCTGGGTCTTGGAGGCTCTCCTGGGGAGGTGAGTGTCAGCTGTGGCTCACTGGGAGGAGGCCAGGACACTGGTGGCCCTAGGGAATACTCACTGACATGAGCTCTCCCAGAGGTCGCCATTTTGGCACCAAGACCTGGCCCCACCCACCAGCCTGCAGGCTCCAGTGCTGGAACACCTTAGGCCAAACAACCAACAAGGTGGGAACACAGCCTTTCCCATCCACAGACAGGCTGTCTAAAGTCGTCCTGAGCACACAGCACCTTTAAACACACCCCTTGACATGGCCCTGCCCACCAGAGGGACAAGACCCAGCTCCACCCACCAGTGGGCAAGCACCAGTCCCTCCCACCAGGAAGCCCACACAAGCCCCTGGACCAACCTCACCCACCATGGGGGCAGACACCAGAAGCAAGAGGAGCTACAAACTTGCAGCCTGAGAAACAGAGACCACAGACACAGAAAGTAAGACAAAATAAGATGGCAGAGAAATATGTCCCAGATGAAGGAACAAGATAAAACTTCAGAAGAACAACTAAGTGAAGTGGAGATAGGCAATCTGCCTGAAAAAGAATTGGGAGTAATGACAGTAAAGATGGTCCAAGATCTCAAAAAAGAATGGAGGCACAGATTGAGAAGATACAAGAAATGTTTAACAAAGAGCTAGAAGATTTAAAGAACAAACAAACAGAGATAAACAATACAATAATTGAAATGAAAAATACACTGGAAGAAATTAATAGCAGAATAAATGAGGCAGAAGAACAAGTAAGTGAGCTGGGAGAAAGACTGCTGGAAATCACTGCTGCAGAACCGAATAACGAAAAAAGAATGAAAAGAAATGGGGACAGTCTAAGAGACCTCTGGGACAACATTAAACACACAAACATTCACATTATAGAGGTCCCAGAAGGAGAAGAGAGAGAGAAAAGGCCTGAGAAAATATCTGTAGAGATGTCAAAAACTTCCCTAACATGGGAAAGGATACACTCACTCAAGTCCAGGAAGTACAGAGAGTCCCATACAGGATAAACCCAAAGAGGAACACGCCAAGACAAAGAGAAATTTAATCAAATTGACAAAAATTAAAGACAAAGAGAAAAAATTAAAAGCAATGAGGGAAAAGCAACAAATAATATATAAGGGAATCCCCATACAGTTATCAGCTGATTTTTCAGCAGAAACTCTGCAGGCCAGAAGAGAGTGACACAATATATTTAAAGCGATGATAGGGAAAAACCTACAACCAAGGATACTCTACCAAGCAAGGCTCTCATAGAGATTCGATGGAGAAATTGAAAAGATTTAAGCAAAAGCTAAGAGAATTCAGCACCACCAAACCAGCTTTATAACAAATGCTAAAGGAAATTCACTAGGTGGAAAAGAAAAGGCCAAAACTGGAAACAAGAAAATTACAAATGGGAAAGCTCACCAGTAAAGGCGAACATACAGTAAAGGTAGGAAATCATCCACACACAAATATGATATCAAAAACAGCAATTGTGAGAAGAGGAAAGCACAAATGCAGGTATTGGAAATGCATTTGAAATTAAGAGACACAGCAACTTAAAATAATCTTTTATATATATAGACTGCTATATCAAACTCTCATGGGAAGTGCAAACCAAAAATCTACAAGAGATGCACGCACAAAAAAGAAAAAAAGCAATACAAGCACAACTCTAAAGATAGTCATCAAATCACAAGAGAACAAAAGAGGAAGGGGAAAAAAAAGACCTATAAAAACTAATCTTAAAAAATTAACAAAATGGCAATAAGAACATACATATTGATAATTACCTTAAATGCAAATGGATTAAATGCTCCAACCAAAACACATAGACTGGCTGAATGGATACAAACACGAGACCCATATATATACAAGAGACCCACTTCAGATGTAGGGACACATACAGACTGAAAGTGAGGGAATGAAAGAAAGTATTCCATGCAAATGGAAATCAAAAGAAAGCTGGAGTAGCAATACTCAGACAAAATAGACTTTAAAATAAAGACTGTTACAAGAGACAAAGAAGGACACTACATAATGATCAAAGGATCAATCCAAGAAGAAGATATAACAATCATAAATATATATGCACCCAACACAGGAGCACCTCAATATATAAAGCAAATGCTAAGAGTCATAAAAGGAGAAATTGACAGTAACACAATAATAGTGGGGGACTTTAACACCCCACTTACATCAATGCACAGATCACTCAGACAGAAAATCAATAAGGAAACACAGGTCTTAAATGACACATTAGACCAGATGTACTTAATTGATTTTTATAGAACATTCCATCTACAAGCAGCAGAATACACATTCTTCTCAAGTGCACATGGAACATTCTCCAGGAGAGATCACATGCTGGGCCACAAAGCAAACTTCGGTAAATTTAAGAAAAATGAAACCATGTCAAGCATCTTTTCCAGCTGGAATGTTCTGAGGCTAGAAAACTACAAGAAAAAAAACCTATAAAAATCACAAACACATGGAGGCTAAACAATATGCTATTAAACAACCAGTGGATCACTGAAGAAATCAAAGAGGAAATCAGAAAATACCTAGAGATAAATGACAATGAAAACATGACAATCCAAAAGCTTTGGGACACAGAAAAAGCAGTGCTAAGAGGGAAGTTTATAGGAATAAAATCTTACCTCAGGAAACAAGAAAAATTTCAAATAAACAACCTAATCTTACACCTAAAGCAACTAGAGAAGGAAGAACAAACAAAACCCAAAGTTACCAGAAGGAAATCTTAAAGATCAGAGCAAAAATAAATGAAATACAGATGAAGAAAACAATAGAAAATATCAATGAAACTAAAAGCTGATTCTTTGAAAAGATATGATAAACCTATAGCCAGACTCATCAAGAAAAAAAGGAAAATGGCTCAAATCAATAAAATTAGAAATGAAAAAGGAGGACTTCCCTGGTGGTGCAGTGGTTAAGAATCCACCTGCCAATGCAGGGGACACAGGTTCGAGTCCTGGTCCAGGAAGGTCCCACATGCTGCGGAACTAAGCCCATGTGCCACAACTACTGAGCCTGCTCTCTAGAGCCCGCGAGCCACAACTACTGACCCCACATACCACAACTACTGAAGCCCGCGCACCTAGAGCCCATGCTCCACAACAAGAAAAGCCACCGTGATGAGAAGCCCACACACCACAATGAAGAGTAGCCCCTGCTGGCCACAACTAGAGAAAGCTCTCATGCAGCAAGGGAGGCCCAGTGCAGCCAAGAAGGAAGGAAGGAAGAAGGAAGGAAGGAAGGAAGGAAGGAGGAAGAAAGAAAGAGAGAGAGACAGAAAGAAAGAGAGAGAGAGAAAGAAAGAAAGAAAGAAAGAAAGAAATGGAGAGGAAGAAAGAGAGAGAGAAAGAAAGAAAGGGAGAGAAAGAAAGAAAGAGAGAAAGAAAGAAAGAAAGAAAGAAAGGGCTTCTCTGGTGGCGCAGTGGTTGAGGGTCCGCCTGCCGATGCAGGGGACGCAGGTTTGTGCCCCAGTCCGGGAGGATCCCACATGCCGCGGAGCGGCTGGGCCCGTGAGCCATGGCCACTGGGCCTGCGCGTCCGGAGCCTGTGCTCCACAACGGGAGAGGCCACGACAGTGAGAGGCCCGCGTACCGCAAAAAAAAAGAAAGAAAGAAAGAAAGAAAGAAAGGGAGAGAAAGGAAAAAGGAGAAGTTACAACAGACACTACAGAAATAAAAAGGATCATAAGAGACTACTACAAGCAACTATATGCCAATAAAATGGACAACCTCAAAGAAATGGACATATTCTTAGAAAGGTACAATCTTCCAAGACTGAACCAGGAAGAAATAGAAAATATCAACAGACAAATCACAAGTAATGAAATTGAAACTGTGATTTTAAAACTTCCAACAAACAAAAGCCAGGACCAGATGGCTTCACAGGCAAGTTCTATCAAACATTTAGAGAAGAGTTAACATCTATACTTCTGAAACTATTCAAAAAAATTGCAGAGGAAGGAACACTCCCAAACTCATTATATGAGGCCACCGTCACCCTGACACCAAAACCAGACAAAGATACCAAGAAAAATGAAAGTTACAGGGCAATATCTCTGATGGACATAGATGCAAAAATGCTCAACAAAATACTAGCAACCAAATCCAACTATACATTAAAACACATACACCATGATCAAGTGGGATTTATCCCAGGGATGCAAGGATTTTTCAATATCTGCAAATCAATCAGTGTGGTACACCACATTAACAAACTGAAGAATAAAAACCATATGATCATCTCAATAGATGCGGGAAAAGTTTTTGACAAAACTCAACACCCATTTATGATAAAAAAAAAAAACTCTTCAGAAAGTGGACACAGAGAAACCTACCTGAACATAATAAAGGCCATATATGACAAACCCACAGCAAACATCATACTCAATGGTGAAAAGCTGAAAGCATTTCCTCTAAGACCAGGAACAAGACAAGGATGTCTACTCATGCCACTTTTATTCAACATAGTTTTGGAAGTCCTAGCAATGGCAATCAGAGAAGAAAAGGAAATAAAAGGAATCCAAATTGGAAAAGAAGAAGTAAAACTGTCACTATTTGCAGATGACATGATACTATACATAGAAAATCCTAAAGATGCTGCCAGAAAACTACTTAAACTCATCAATGAATTCAGTAAGGTTACAGGATACACAATTAATACACAGAAATCTCTTGAATTTCTATAGACTAACAATGAAAGATCAGAAAGCGAAATTAAGGAAACAATCCCATTTACCATCATATCAAAAAGAATAAATACCTAGGAATAAACCTACCTAAGGAGGCAAAAGACCTGTACTCTGAAAACTATAAGATGCTGATGAAAGAAATCGAAGATGACACAAACAGATGGAAAGATATACCATATTCTTGAATTGGAAGAATCAATATTGTCAAAATGACTATACCACCTAAGGCAATCTACAGATTCAGTGCAATCCCTATCAAATTACCAGTGGCATTTTTCACAGAACTAGAACAAAAAATTTTTTAATTTTTTATGGAAACACAAAAAACCCTGAATAGCAAAAGCAATCCCGAGAAAGAAAAACAGAGCTGGAGGAATCAGGCTCCCTGACTTCACACTATACTACAAAGCTACAGTAATCAAAACAATATGATACTGGTACAAGAATAGACACATAGATCAATGGAAGAGGATAGAAGGCCCAAAGATAAACCCATACACCTATGGTCAATTAATATATGACTAAGGAGGCATGAATATACAATGAAGAAAAGACAGTCTTGTCAACAAATGGTGCTGGGAAAACTGGACAGCTACATGTAAAAAAATGAAATTAGAACATTCTTTAACACCATACACAAAAATAAGCTCAAAATGAACTAAAGACTTAAATGTAAGACCAGATACTATAAAACTCTTAGAGGAAAACATCGGCAGAACATTCTTTGACATAAATCGCAGCAACATCTTTTCCTATCTGTCTCCTAGAGTAATAGAAATAAAAACAAAAATAAACACATGGGACCCAATTAAGCTCAAAAGCTTCTGCACAGCAAAGCAAAACCATGAACAAAATGAAAAGACAACCCACAGAATGGGAGAAAGTATTTGCAAAAGATGTAACCGACAAGGGATTAATCTCCAAAATTTACAAACAGCTCCTGTGACTCAATAACAAAAAAACAAACAACCCAATCAAAAAGTGGGCAGAAGATCTACATAGGCATTTCTTCAAAGAAGACATACAGATGGGCAAGAGGCCCATGAAAAGATGCACAACATAGCTGACTATTAGAGAAATACAAATCAAAACTACAGTGAGATTATCATCTCACACCAGTCAGAATGGTCATCTGTAAAAGTCTACAAACAATAAATGCTGGAGATGGTGTGGAGAAAAGGGAACCCTCCTGTACTGCTTGTGGGAATGTAAATTGGTACAGACACTATGGAAGACAGTATGGAGGTTCCTTAAGAAACTAAAAATAGAACTACCATATGATCCAGCAATTCCACTCCTGGGCATATATCCACAGAAAAACATGGTTCAAAAGGATACATGCACCCCAGTGTTCATTGTAGCGCTGTGTATAATAGCCAAGACATGGAAGCAATCTAAATGTTCATTGACAGATGAATGGATAAAGAAGATGTGGCACATATAAACAATGGAACATTACTCAGCCATTAAAAAAGAATGAAATAATGCCATTTTCAGGAACATGGATGGACCTGGAGATTATCATACTAAGTGAAGTAAGTCAGAAAGAGAAAGACAAATATCATATGATGTCGTTTATATGCAGAATCTAAAAAAAAATGAACTTAGTTATTACAAAACAGAACAGGTTCACAGACTTAGAGAACAAATTTATGGTTACCAGGGGGGAAGGGTAGGTGGGAGGGATAGATTGGAAGTTTGGGATTGACATGTACACACTGCTATATTTAAAACTGATAACCAACAAGGACCTACTGTATAGAACAGGGAACTCTGCTCAATACTCTGTAATAACCTAATGGGAAAAGAATTTGAAAGACATGAATACGTATAACTGAATCACTTTGCTGTACACCTGAAACTAACACAACATTGTTAATCAACTATACTCTAATATAAAATAAAAATTTAAAAATTAAAAATATATATAAAACTATAACTATTACTATATCAATGAAGAAAAAAGTCTAATATTTCTTACATATAAAGAGTTCCCACAAATCAATAAGAAAAATATGAGCACCCTGTAAAAAAGAGTAAAATCATAACAGCCAATGAACAAAAAAAGAAAATACAAAATCATGAATAAGCATATGAAAAATGTTTAAGCTCACTGATATATATATGTATATAAGAGCAAGACAACATTTTCTGCCTATAAAATTTGCAAGGTATTTTTATCCTTATACTCAATGTTGAAGGATGCAGAAAAGTAAACATGTTTATATAATGCTGCTGGAAGACAGGTGTCATCTTTTGGGAGGGTAACTGGTAATTTATACATATTCTTTTATTATATAATAATTTCATCCTTAGTAATTTATCCTAAGGAAATAATCAGAGATTTACACAAATATTTACTTATAGTGATGTTTGTTCTCTAAACAGTTTTTTTGAAACACTCTAAATGCTTAATAACAAAGAAAGGCTAAGTAAATGATTATAGTCATACAGTAAAATACTGTGCAACCACTGAAATTATTTAGTGGCAGACTGTACTTCCCCAAAATGACTGCAACAATATTTCTGGTCACATGAGCTCTTCCAGAGCCTTGCCATTTCCCACTGTGGTAGGCTGAATAACGGTCCCCCAAAGATGTGCATGTATAATCCCTGGTAATTGTGAACATGTTACCTTAAATGGTAAAAGTAACTTTGAGGATGCGATTAAGCTAAGGACCTTGAGATAGGGAGATAATCCTAGATTATACAGGTGAGCCCAGTGTAATCACAAGGGTCCTTATAAGAGAGAGGCAGAAGTATCGGAGTCTGAAGAAAAAAATGTAATGACAAGAGCAGAGGGTCAGAGTCAGAGAGAGATTTGAAGATGCTAGATTCCTGGCCTTAAAGGAGCCATGAGAGCCAAAGAATGCAGGCAGCCTCTTGAAGCTGGAAAAGGCAAGAAAATGGATTCTCCCCTAGAGCCTCCTAGGAGTGTGGCCCTGCCAACACCTTGATTTTGTCCCAGTGAAACCCATTTCAACCTTCTGACTTCCAAAACTGTAAGATAATAAATCTATGTTGTTTTGAACTTGTGACAGCAGTGATAGGAAACTAACAAATTATTCAAAAGGTCTATGTGTCTAGGGGAGAGCTTTTGTGGGCTTTTGGATTGGCTTCTGTGACTGCCTTGGTGAATAGCATGTGGCAGAAGTCATAAAAGGTAAGTTGGCCTCAGCCTGGTCTCTCACTATGGACACGCACTCATGGGGCCCTGAGTCACCATGTAAGGAGCATGGCTACCCTGAAGCCATTATGCAAGAGAGATACATTAGAGACTGGGAGAAATGTCTAGGAAACCCAGCTGTTCCAGCCTCCAGCTGTTTGAGCCTTTCCAATCCAGGCACTCAGACGTGAGTAAGCAAAGCTCACATAATGAGCCCAAGCCACCACCTGACTACAACTGCATAAAAGATTCTGAGCAAGAACTGCTTAGCCAAGCCTAGTCAACTTCCAGAACCATGAGGAAAGGAATAAAATTCCTCTATTGTTTTATGCCATTAGGTTTTATGTGATTTATTATGCATCAATAAGTAACTAATACAGTAATGATAAAAGGAAGTGCTCAGAATATAATGTTAAGTGAAAAAATACTCTATAGCTTATGTGTGTGTGTGTTTATGTGTGTGTGTGTGTGAGAGAGAGAGAGAGAGAGAGAGAACACAGAAAAAATTTGGAGTCACCAAAATATGCTGCATATAATGGTTATTGCTGTGTGCTAGGTGAGGAAATTCTTTATATTTTTCTATATTTCCAAAGTCTATATAATAAACACACATTACTTTTGTAATCGAGGAAAAACATTTTTAAGCTCTTTAGACACCGTTACTTCTAAATATACCGTGATTGCAAAAAACACGAGTATATCCTGTGTGGGAGCACATGCACACAGGCATGTATGTGCATATTGAAGATAAAATAAAGAGAACAGGGGAAGGGGTCACTCAGTTAATCTGAGTGAGAACATGAACCTTTAAATCCTACTTTTATTCCTCCCTTTCCTACAGTAGAGATGGCAGCAAGTACCTTATAATATGGAGTCAAATACCTAATCCTTTTAGCCACTCCCAACTCAACTGTAGTTGACTGATGCAACTGGGTTTGGATTCTTTTCTGTGACACAGATAAAAGATTATCTACAGCTTCTCCTGGAAGAAGAAAAGTAAGCCATCCCTTTGAAAATCAACTCTTCCCCTGGGCATAGTGCCTAAAATCCACCCAGTTTTGCTGTTCCCCAACAGTACGTCCGAAAGATGAGCACCTGCAGAAGAGTCAGGGGCAAAATCAGAGAGTGGAAAAAGGAGGTGGAGATCCTTGGTCTCAGGACTCTATCACATTCCACTTAATTCTAATGATACCCCTGGGGGTGGAATTAACAATCCCTGTTTTACAGATGAGACATTTAGTATCAGAAAGATTAAGTGATATACCCAAGTCAAGAGCTAATAAGTGGCAGAGCTGACTTTTAATACAAAGCTTCTTATCACGGCAAGACAGCACTCACCTTCCCTTTGCCTCAGTTTCCTAGTTCCCACTTTCAGAGTTGTAGTGCGAATTACATTTTTGAATGTACACATCCTATACTATTACATGGAACGATGCCTACCACTTGAGAACGCCCTATTACCCTACATTAGCTGCCATTTCAATTGTATGAATCAAAATCGCATCAGAAGGCACACGCAGGCACTGGAAATCCACAACTTCACCCCTTTTAGAAATCCTGCACTCCGTACCTCACCATTTTAGGGTGGGGCTGCATCCTACCCAGCAGTGGTTGTTTTTCGATGAAAACTAAAGCCAGACCTGGATCCCACAAAGCAGCAACCTAGTGACCCAACTCAGACACACATTTTCCTTGCCCTTTTTCAAACGACACAACAGCGCTCACACCATCCAAGGGCTCTCATTAAAAGTCCGCTGCTCTCCGAATGTGTCGATTCTGGTGGCACTGACAAGTAAGGTGAGAGGCAGGGGGCCTCCCCCTGCACAAACTGGCCGGTTCTATAAAATAAATGAGCAGGGAAATGGTGTTGGGGTGGGATCTGCCTTCCAAAAGCACTGAAAACTGAGGCTCCTGTCTTTTGGCATTTCCTAAAAGGCCTCTTGAGCTTTCCTTGGCAAGCCTCAAGACTGAGGGTACTTTTAGCTGTTTAACCCTTCCTCTTCTAACAGGGGTCAAAGGGCTGGAAAGATCTTCTCAAAAGGATAGAGAAGGAATCATTAAAAAGGAGGAGAGGGTAAGTGACAGAAGGTCAGCCTTTTTTTTCCTAATGGGTGCGTCCCTGAGGGGCGGGCTCAGTGGCCGTCTGCTGCACCCAGGCACCTAGCTTCCGGAAACCTGCAGCAATTCAATTCACACTTCCCCGCACAGGGAACCCAGAGGAAGCCCAAAGGAGCTGACTGCGGAGGGTGCGGAGATGAAAACAGTCACAACAGAAATCTGATTGTGATAAGTAAATTGCACTGATTGCATTAGCTTAAAATGACAGTGTTTCAATAAGCCAGAGAAAACAAATGCTTGAAATCTTTATGTGTTTTGAGCCTACCATAGAGCTTATTTCCTTCAAATATATATATATATACTAAGAATATTGCTTATTGCACCACACAAAGCTTTATCTAAGGACTGGTTTGGGATTAAAACTCACCTTTACATGCAACACAAGCACAAAAGTGGTGAAGGTTTTCACTGATTTTTAGTCAACAAGCAATAAACTGCATTTGCACCCACACACCTATTCCTCTAACACCACATTGGGTAACATTTCCACGTTTCAAGGAAAGAAATCAATAGCAATAATCCGTGAGGGACTCATAGGTGTATATTTTTTTTATCACACTGCCATTTGAAGAAAAAAATTTTTCCTATCTACTTAGAGCAAAAGATTTTTCTTTTTCTATGTTCACATGGAAATAACATTATTATTAGGGTTTGAAGAAGGGAAAGGGAGATGAGTCAATTAAAACAAATAAGAGAAAATCTAAATACACGTTTCTAACAACACAGGTTCTATTTGAACTCCATAAACAATAATCAGTGCACAAGCTGAAAAATCCCCAATCAACCTGCAAAATTCAAAATTACATTTTGACTCTGTTTCTAAGAAAAGGATGCTTAAAATGCATGTTGATGTAACTTAAGAAAGCCATCCTGCTTTCAACTTGAAGTTCCGGGAGAAGACACTATGCCCAAACACTGAAATTTAGAATTATGTCATTGCTGATTTTCTGTGCAAGAAGGAAATATGATCCTTTGTTACTGCTCTTATTTATTGCAGACCTTGTCTGGAATCTGGTATTGAAGCTGTGCTTGATGAGTCGCCGCCTTGAACTTTCCCACTGATCAATGCTGGTACTGCTGCTGCATGAAAGAATAGCTTTCCCAAGGAGCCACTATCACGTGGGAAACTTAGCAAGCGTTTTTTAAAATGGGCCAGAGTCTTGTACACTTAAGCTTCAGAACACGCCCCCCACCCCAAAGAAAAACAGCAAATGGTGACTGATCATTTGAAAATTGGAATGTTACAACAGGAAGAGGTAAGGTCAAAAGCAGAAATCCTCCTTTCTGGAAAATGATCGGACACCATGGGATGAAAACGTGCAGGAAAAGGGAAGGCTAATATGAAGCAAGAGGACAGGAATCATATTTCTTCTTAGCGGGGTGACAAATAAAAAGTTGCCTTTATTTTTCTGGGCAAATAAACTTTACTTTAGGAATTGTGGCAGTGTGTTGGTCTCCCATAAAATAGGTTTTATCTGCTGTGGTGACAACCTAAGGCAGGGAGGGGTGAGAGGCAGGGTAACTGCCATCTTTTCCATTATTTCTGTCAATATTTTTGTTATTTTGTGGCGAGATTGCAGGAGAAATCTAGACAAATGCCATTAAGAATGAGGGCCAAGAGAAAGGGTTTAATCCAATTCTTCGGCAGTTCATGTAGAAAGCATGTGTCACTGGAGTAGGCAGGACTGAATCTTCAAACACATCCACAGGTTCTACACTTTAGGGACTTCCCTGAATGGGATACCTGTGGTATAAGCATCCTGGGAAGAAAATAAACTTTGAGAAAGAAGTACAGCAAGCCATCAGTAGCTGTTGGAAGCCAATGCCTCCTGGAGGGTCCCAACCAATAAACAAAAACCATGAGAAATTGGGACAAGCCATGAACCTCCATGTAGTTTAAGAAATGAAACAAGAACCAGATCTGAGCTTTAGTAAGTTTAACCTACTACCTTCACTCATTGTCTGTCTTCCCGGGCTCTTCCTAGGCAGTAAGTATTTTAAATAATTACCAATCCTATGGTGACTCAATTACATGTTACTTTTAATCTCTTCTTCCTCCAGATACTCCTAACACTTTCTATTTCCTAGGGTCATAATTTGTGTGCATGCCACACCATCCACTCTAGACTTCAAGCTGCTCAATCCAGGTCTTTCCTTCCTGTACCCTCTGTGGTTCTATCTCTGTGCTTCACAAATAATGGACACTCAAATATTTGTTGAATGACTGATTGACTGAATGAATATATGAGGACCTCATCCCTAAGTATTACTGTCAAAAAATCACAGCACAATCATTAGAGAAACGCAAATCAAAACCGCAGTGAGGTATCACCTCACACCAGTCAGAATGGCTGACTCATCATCAAAAAATCTACAAACAATAAATGCTGGAGAGGGTGCAGAGAAAAGGGAACCCTCCTGCACTGTTGGTGGGAATGTAAATTGATACAGCCACTATGGAGAACAGTATGGAGGTTCCTTAAAAGACTAAAAATAGAACTACCATATGACCCAGCAATCCCACTACTGGGCATATACCCTGAGAAAACCATAATTCCAAAAGAGACATGTACCACAATGTTCACTGCAGCACTATTTTTTTTTTTTTTTTTTTTTTTTTTTTTTGCGGTACGCGAGCCTCTCACTGTTGTGGCCTCTCCCGTTGCGGAGCACAGGCTCCGGACGCGCAGGCTCAGCGGCCATGGCTCACGGGCCTAGCCGCTCCGCGGCATGTGGGACCCTCCCGGACCGAGGCACGAACCCGTGTCCCCTGCATCGGCAGGCGGACTCCCAACCACTGCGCCACCAGGGAAGCCCCACTGCAGCACTATTTAAAATAGCCAGGACATGGAAGCAACCTAAATGTCCATCAAAGATGAATGGATATAGAAGATATGGCACATATATACAATGGAATATTAGCCATAAAAAGGAACGAAATTGAGTTATTTGTAGTGGGGTGGATGGACCTAGAGTCTTTCATACAGAGTGAAGCAAGTCAGAAAGAGAAAAACAAATACTGTATGCTAACTCAATATATATGGAATCTAAAAAAAAGCAGTACTGGGCTTCCCTGGTGGCGCAGTGGTTGAGAGTCCGCCTGCCGATGCAGGGGACACGGGTTCGTGCCCTGGTCCGGGAAGATCCCACATGCCGCGGAGCGGCTAGGCCCGTGAGCCATGGCCGCTGAGTCTGCGCGTCCTGAGCCTGTGCTCCGCAACGGGAGAGGCCACAACAGTGAGAGGCCCGCGTACCGCAGAGGAAAAAAAATAAAATAAATTTAAAAAAAACAGTACTGATGAACCTAGGGGCAGGGCAGGAATAAAGACACAGACATAGAGAACAGACTTAAGGACACCTGGGGTGGGAAGGGGAAGCTGGGATGAAGTGAGAGAGTAGCATTGACATATATACACTACCAAATGTAAAATAGATAGCTAGTGGGAAGCTGCTGCATAGCACAGGGAGATTAGCTCGATGCTTGTGTCCACCTAGACGGGTGGGATAGGGAGGGTAGGAGGGAGGCTTAAGAGGGAGGGGATATGGGGATATATGTATACATATAGCTGATTCACTTTGTTGTACAGCAGAAACTAACACAATATTGTAAAACAATTATACTCCAATAAAGATGTGGGAAAAAAAATCACAGCACAAAATCTCCTCCAGCTCCTGTCCCTATTCCACTCTGCCTGTTCCATCTCTGAGCCTCTAGACCAACCATCAAACCTATACTCAGACACCTAGCACCCAGCAAGAAGATGCTTTGGGCTCTTGTCCCTATTCACTAAAACCATCCAGGAGCTTCTTTATCTTCCCCCTTTCCTGGTTCCTCTTCAAGCCCTGTTTTCCTGGCTCTGATTTTGGAATAATATTACCAGGGCTCTTCCATCCCTGTGCCCCAGGACAGAATAGAATGCCTGATTTTTAGCTCCAGGCCTACCCTGAGCATGGTTTTACACCTACCTTCCAACTCCCTCCACATATAGGTGCTCTCCCTCTCCCCAGAATTACATTCCCCCTAGATCCAATTCAGGCAGCAGCCTTCTTGACTGATGATTCCCAGGTCAGGCCTGGTTCTCCACAGTGGGGAGTGCCTGCTACAACCAGACCTCCAGCTCATACCCACAGGCTCAATTGTAGTTGGCACCCCCCCCTCCCTGGCCACACCATCCACCCTGGACCACTGGAAGTGTCACAACCAGTCAGAGAAAACTGCTATACACCACTTCTCACTCCAAGGGTGGAAAGGCAGGTTCTCTGGCTGTTCAAGGGAGAGGAGCTGCCCCTGGGTGCTTTGGGAGCAAAGGTGGGGAGCCTTGTAACTTACAGAAAGACCATGGTCCTGTTTTCCTTTTACAAAGACACCATAATCAGCATTCGCTGGAAGTGGTCATACTTGGCACCAGCCCTGACCACGTGGCGCCCAGTACTGAAGAGAATACATTCATGGTGCAATCCCTGATTTCAATGCATAAAACCTATGCGTGGGTTGTTCCTTTGTTTACAAAATCACATCATGAATATTTCCCCATTTGATCCAAAGCCCTGTGAGGTAGGTAGGACAGCTCTAGTTGTGGTCCCATGTTACACCTTAGAATGTAAGGTACTTCCCAGAAAGTACTATGCATTATACACACAAACACACACACACACATTTGAACACACACACACAAATGCTTGCATACACATATGCTTAGACTGAAACCAACTTCTTTGTGCAGAAAGCAGAATATCTGGATGAATACTGTTGAATGAATTCTGTTGAGTGAGTTCTCAGATTCAGACTGAAGCATCCAGCCCACTTCATGCTAAACAACTGTAACCTCAGGAAAAATAATCAAGGATGGCTGTTCCCTCTACACCATTTGGCAATATCTGGGGACATTTTTGGTTGTTACACCATGGGAGGTGCTACTTGCATCTAGTAGGTAGAGGCCAGAGATGCTGCTAAGTATCCTACAATGCACAGGACAGCTCCCATGACAAAGAATCATCCTGCCCAAAATGGCAATAGTGCAGAGGTTAAGAAGTCCAGTTCTATACCCTACATTTGAACAGCCAACTCAGAGGGACTTTAAGATTTCCCACCAATGCACAAAAGAAGGCTCCAGGCCATCCTTAGGAAATATCCTGACATTTTTGAAGAGTCTTTTTTACCTTCAGTTTATGCTCTCCTATCCTCTCTCCTATCTCCAGAGACATGAAAGGTGGCACACATATGTCCCTTTAATTTCCAAAAAAGAAGCCAGAGAACTAATCAGAGA
The DNA here is from genome assembly GCF_949752795.1 of Hyperoodon ampullatus. Taxonomy (NCBI): domain Eukaryota; kingdom Metazoa; phylum Chordata; class Mammalia; order Artiodactyla; family Ziphiidae; genus Hyperoodon; species Hyperoodon ampullatus. Next base: position 43,774,385 of record NC_136916.1, on the reverse strand, counting down.
GTCTTCAATGCCCAGTGGGGAAAAGAGAAAGGAAGAATCTCAGAAAAGGACACTGAGAATGAAGAGTGGCAGACCCGAGTCTCTCTACAGAGGGAAAAGTGCTCTGTCATACTCACACACCTTCTCTGGCCCTGGAGATGATGCATTCTGGCTCCTTTTTAAACTTCTGCAGGACAAAATCAAGTCATAAAGAGTAAGAGATGCTGTCATCTAGGCACACATTTATCCATGCAGAAACATGGATCCATTAGTGAAGACACAGAGAGTGACTTTCACTTCATCCCTCTTCCCTCATGACCCTAGCACTCCGTTCTGGAAAGCAGTCATTCAGGCATGGATGTGCTGTGCCCCCACATGAGCCCCACTGACCCCCCTCCATGAGCCCCACTTCCTAGGAGCAAAGGGTCTATGGAACCAGTCTAGGGAGAAGATAAATCAATAGGCACCTGGTGCCCTGGATAAGAGGGACAGCAACACACAAAAAACAGGCAAGATATGTGCCCTTCTTTCACGCCCATTCCAGGTGTACAGTGCACTCTCAGTCCCCATCAATCAAGGACCGATCCAATATTAATCATCTACAGTTTAGTATAGGTAAATTTCCAGGTCCTGGAACTGTTGGTGGCCAACCCCAGATTCTGTCTTCTTCAGCCTGTGGTATGATACTTTAATGGTAGCTAACATTTATCAGACATGTTCCATATACCAGGTTCTTTGCACTTCACAACTCTTCTCTCAGTCAAATCTCTCTATTACCTTAAGAGATAAAATTTGGCTTTAAACTGCTCCTTACCCAGGAGAACTGAGGCAAGGGAACTCTATCCAGGGATCAAGGGAGCGTAGAAGGTATGTGTAAGCTCAAAGCCTTCTTCTCCTCATCTATCAAGTGGCGATAACAAAAAGTGCCCAACTCATAAAGTCACTGTGAGGAATAAATTAAGTAATATGTGAAATACTTATCCCAGTGCCTGACACATAGTAGGCTCTCTAAAAATGGCACATAATTAGCCATTATTATTATTATTATTATTATTATTATTATTATTATCACAAAGCTAGCTAGCTTAGTGAGTGACAGAGTCAGGAAGCAATCTCAGCTTTCTTCAGCTTCAAAGTCTAGACTAGAGAACTATAAAAGGAAAAAAAGAAATACTTCAAAAATTAGTTTAACTATTTATAAATGAGCTCCTTCCCAATTAAAGACAACTGCCCAATGTACAAACTATTTAATACATCACAGTAATTTGGTGGTCTTATTTTTTTTATCCTAAACTGTGTTCTTTTTGACTTCATGGGCTTACAGCTTGTGGCTCAGGCAGAAAGATCATCCGTACTTTGAGAATCTGAAGACGGGATGATAATGATTCCATAAGTCTGGGCTAAATTTAAAACTAATGTTGGAGGCTTATGGTCTGAACATTACATGAGTTTGGTCCTGAGCCAAAGAATCATTAAACCATGGAGCTTAACCAAAGGGATTTCAAGAGGTCACACAGCCATCCCTCTATATCCAGAGGGACAGAAGCCCACTTTACTTCACTTAGCAACTTGGCATTTTCTGAAAAAAGAAATCATTACACTGCAGCTTAGTATCTTCTTCAGCACATGTTGAAAAGATAAATAGAAACTGTGCTTCTTAAAAAACTATCATATATAAATTAAGCTTTTTCAAATTCATTCCTTACATTTCAATACAGTTCTTATATTTTTCTAGTCATTCTTCTATTATGATTTTCCAAATCCATGAAGCAATCAAACTTGTTATAGGCTTAGTATACTATCACTACTATCACCTCAGTGAGAAATCTAAGAGTGCTTGACACAGTATTTGGCACATAGCACATGATCACTCAGTAGCTGATAAAGGCCATGACACCTAGCAGCCCATTCAAGGTCCACCTTTGAGGGTAATTTCCTCTTCTCATTTGAGTCCATAAGGAACATCCACATCAAGCTGATTGTGGGTCATTGAAACCCTTCTACATGGCAATTAAATATTTATAAGCAGTTACCATGATGTGAACTTTGTTTTACAGTTACATTTGGCCTCCCATTCCTAAGAAGTTTATCTTCCATTTGAATCTCCATTCCATACCTTTTTTTTTTTTTACATCTTTATTGGAGTATAATTGCTTTACAATGGTGTGTTAGTTTCTGCTTTAAAACAAAGTGAATCAGTTATACATATACATATGTTCCCATATCTCTTCCCTCTTGCGTCTCCCTCCCTCCCACCCTCCCTATCCCACCCCTCTAGGTGGTCACAAAGCACCGAGCTGATCTCCCTGTGCTATGCGGCTGCTTCCCACTAGCTATCTATTTTACGTTTGGTAGTGTATATATGTCCATGCCACTCTCTCGCTTTGTCACAGCTTACCCTTCCCCCTCCCCATATCCTCAAGTCCATTCTCTAGTAGGTCTGTGTCTCTATTCCTGTATTACCCCTAGGTTCTTCATGACATTTTTTTTTCTTAAATTCCATATATATCTGTTAGCATACGGTATTTGTCTTTCTCTTTCTGACATACTTCACTCTGTATGACAGACTCTCGGTCTATCCACCTCATTACAAATAGCTCAATTTCGTTTCTTTTTATGGCTGAGTAATATTCCATTGTATATATGTGCCACATCTTCTTTATCCATTCATCTGTTGATGGACACTTAGGATGTTTCCATCTCCTGGCTATTGTAAGTAGAGCTGCAATGAACATTTTGGTACATGACTCTTTTTGAATTATGGTTTTCTCAGGGTATATGCCCAGAAGTGGGATTGCTGGGTCATATGGTAGTTCTATTTGTAGTTTTTAAAGGAACCTCCATACTGTTCTCCATAGTAGCTGTACCAATTCACATTCCCACCAGCAGTGCAAGAGTGTTCCCTTTTCTCCACACCCTCTCCAGCATTTATTGTTTCTAGATTTTTTGATGACGGCCATTCTGACCAGTGTGTTTCTCTAATGATTAATAATGTTGAGCATTCTTTCATGTGTTTGTTGGCAATCTGTATATCTTCTTTGGAGAAATGTCTATTTAGGTCTTCTGCCCATTTTTGGATTGGATTGTTTGTGTTTTTGACATTGAGCTGCATGAGTTGCTTGTATGTTTTGGAGATTAATCCTTTGTCAGTTGCTTCATTTGCAAAAATTTTCTCCCATTCTGAGGGTTGCCTTTTTGTCTTGTTTATGGTTTCCTTTGCTGTGCAAAAGCTTTTAAGTTTCATGAGGTCCCATTTGTTTATTTTTGTTTTTATTTCCATTTCTCTAGGAGGTGGGTCAAAAAGGATCTTGCTGTGATTTATGTCATAGAGTGGTCTGCCTATGTTTTCCTCTAAGAGTTTGATAGTTTCTGGCCTTACATGTAGGTCTTTAATCCATTTTGAGCTTATTTTTGTGTATGGTGTTAGGGAGTGATCTAATCTCATACTTCTACATGTACCTGTCCAGTTTTCCCAGCACCACTTATTGAAGAGGCTGTCCTTTCTCCACTGTACATTCCTGCCTCCTTTATCAAAGATAAGGTGACCATATGTGCGTGGGTTTATCTCTGGGCTTTCTATCCTGTTCCATTGATCTATCTTTCTGTTTTTGTGCCAGTACCATACTGTCTTGATTACTGTAGCTTTGTAGCACAGTCTGAAGTCAGGGAGCCTGATTCCTCCAGCTCTGTGTTTCGTTCTCAAGATTGCTTTGGCTATGCGGGGTCTTTTGTGTTTCCATACAAATTGTGAAATTTTTTGTTCTAGTTCTGTGGAAAATGCCAGGGGTAGTTTGATGGGGATTGCATTGAATCTGTAGATTTCTTTGGGTAGTGTAGTCATTTTCACAATGTTGATTCTTCCAATCCAAGAACATGGTATATCTCTCCATCTCTTTGTATCATCTTTAATTTCTTTCAGCAGTGTCTTATAATTTTCTGCATACAGGTCTTTTGTCTCCTTAGGTAGGTTTATTCCTAGATATTTTATTCTTTTTGTTGCAATGGTAAATGGGAGTGTTTTCTTGATTTCACTTTCAGATTTTTCATCATTAGTGTATAGGAATGCCAGAGATTCATTCCATACCTTTTGCAAGGCTACCATGTTATACAACTCCAGGGGCACCATAAACATCATGATATATGTAGTTAGACCATGGAGTTATTCAGCCCTCTTGGTGATATTCAATGTACAGCCTGTACAGCTGTACACAGTAGCTTCTTACAATTCAAGAAACATTTTAGCAAAAGGAGTCAACCCTTTTGTGAGAAGGGCCTGGTTGCATTTCCCTGAACTACTTGGGCAGGAAGGAGAGAAGCAGTTTTTGGCAAAATTCCTGATAGATATGAAAAAGTGAAAGCTAAGTCTTGCTCCCTGCAGAGAATTTCAGCAAATCTCAAAGAGGTGATATAGTAGAAACCATGACCATGGAACCCTAGTGTTTAAGCTTCAAGATCTACTCATGGTTCCAATAATCTGGCTGGAAAGCCCTGTCCTGAGACCTTGGTCCAGGCAGCAGCACTTCTGATCCTGAAAAACACAAAATGATGCTTCTTCGAAGCCCAAAGTATGTATCTTTTTGTTGGAGAGCACTCCAAGCAAACAGCCTTCCCTCTTCCCTTTAGCTTCACTCTATCATTTAGCCAAACGCAAATTTTATTTACTTCCTCATATATTCTTAGACCATCAACACTAATTAACTTATAAGAGTTTCAGTTTTTCAAGTCCTTTAATTTAATTCTGCAATTGCAAATGTCTTAAACTAGCAACACTTCTGTTAAAGCACATTATGTCTAGAGCATAACGATTTCCAGTTGAAGTAGGTGTCAATCTCTTCAGAATATCTAATTTAGACACAATGTTCTAACTATAAAATTAAACCAACAAGAAGTTTTTGATTTTTAGAAATCCCATATTTTAATATATATGATGACCATTTGTTGCTACCTAAGTTAGGGTTCTTAAAAGTCATTTTACATCCAGATGTGTCACTGAACTTTATAAGTATATTAGCATCACTTAACCATGAGATTTAAACATCCCTGAGAGATTATTTAGTTCAGTGACTTGTCTTCACTCAAGTAATTATCCTGAATAGATGAGATCTCCTGCTTCTTGGTGAGGAGTGATTACTCTAGAAGTAATGACACTGAGTGTAGGGAACTGCTTCCAGGAGTCTGACTAGAAAGGGGGCCAAAGAGAGATAGGACATGGAGGGCAAACAGAATACAAGATGACTGGACTCTTGTTTTAAAGGTGGGAGAAATTTAATCATTCTGATTTTGAGAGATAAGAGCCCACAGAGATGGAGACATTGTAAGCACAAGAGAGGAAAGATAATCACCAGGGTGCATCCCTGAGGAGGTTTTGGGGGATAGAACCCTGCACAGTGGAGGGATTAGTCTTTCACAGAAGGAGAAATGCTTTCTCTGGCTACAGTTTATTTTGTTGAAGGGGAGAAGAAGTTCGTCTCCCTTTACTCTGACCACAGTATTATTCAGGTCAAACCACCATCAAGTGGAGAAAATTCTTGGATTTAACTTACCTCTGGATACCAAATCTTGATCTTTGTACTGTACCTTACTTTAACTTAGTAAGTTCCCTTCCTCCACAACTATGCATTAGTGTTCATGTGCATTACTTTTACTTAACTGCTCATAGCATGCCAAAAAAATTTTATGTCCTCTGTTTCTAAGATTTCTTAAAAGAAATTTGAAATCCATTAGTACTTTTAATTGGTGCTCTTTCCAAACAGATGTGAATTTTTTTAAGTAGAAAGATTGCAGTGAGATGATTCAAAGCAGTAACGACATATATGTGGTTTTTAAAACCCTTGAACCAGAACAAAACTAGAATTTCAGAACATTCTCTATCACTGCCCTGAAACTGTTCCCTTGAAAGTCACTATTCAGTTATTTCTTCTGAAACCCAAGTCTTTTCTCTTGATCCCTTGCCAGACATGTCACTTTTAAATTCAACTCCACAAGCATTACTCAAGCATAAATTGGTGTGCAAAAATCTATGTGAGGCCATGGTGAGAGGCAGTGAATAAGACATAGCCCAAGCCTTCAAGTCATTTACAAACTAAAAGGCCAACACACACACACACAAACACATACACACACACACACACACACACACACACACACACCACTAACTATAATATAATGTAATAAGTGCTACACAAAGAATATGAACAAGGGGCTTGGAGAACCAAGAGGAGAACAACTAAGTCTGCCCAAAGAAGATCCGGAAAGCCACACAGGAGGGATTCTCCTAGGCCTTGAAGTATGAATAGGAGTCTGAGATATCAGCTTTTGTGCAGCCCTCACAGCACTGTCTTCTTCACCAAATCCTCTTCCCCCCTTCTAAGGTCAGGTCTCCCCACTCTGTACCAACCCCAAGTATGTCCTCAGTTCTTCATTCTTCTCCAAATAGACTTGCTCCCTCTGTCAGCTCATCTCCTCTCTTTGCTTTTAATTATCAATATTCTGATGACGATGCTGATGATGCCATCCCAAACTCTTTCCCATGGTCTTTCCCTCTGCACAGGACATTTCTACCTGTAAGATGCTCCATCACTCAGAACTCAATAGTCTCAGAACTGACCTCACTCTCTTGGCTGTGGCAGGTCTCCTGGGCGCTCTTCCTGGATGAAAATGCCTTCCAAGATCACTGAAGCCCACAAGGACCTCTCCCTTTCCCAAAATCTATCATTTTCCTATACCTGCACCGTTTAAACTTTTACTGCATACTATCTGCAACTGTTTCACCAGCTCACATCATTCCTCTCCAACTAAACTGCAGGTTCCTTTGGTTAAGAACTATATCTATTGCTTCTCTAAAGAAACTTCTCACTCCTCTCACTCATAATCACCCCCATTTCCTTAGGGCCTAATCAGAGAAAGCAGACACATGCCTTCAGAGCTCCCCCTTGGCACCCTGTGCTCATGGCAGACATCACCAATTAGACACAAAATTAAAATTTGTCTCACAATTCTTTTCAACATGACCTTTCAGGCAACCATTCCCAAGCCAATGGAAATGTCTCTCAGGTTAAAATCTACTACATAATACCTTAATAGACACAGACTTGCTCTTTAATCCATATTTGTTGATCAGTTGAATTTTGGCCTTCTTAACAAGGTGGCCACAAAATTCTTAAAAACAATTTAATAGTAAATGTAGGTAACCAGCACTAGGTGTGGGGTTTATAAGAGAGGGTGTGACGTTTCATTGATAATATGTGCTGAGTTCCTGCTTCCACTTAAGATGTAGAAAGCTGGAAAGAACATTTTCTCCATCCTTACAATGAGGGAAAAGCGAGATAATATTGAAAGTCATAATTTTTCTTGAACCTACATGAGATCTGAGGTTGCAGGGCAAATAAGTAGCCTGAAATCTAAGGAAAAACAATTGCCTCCAAGAAGAACAGGACACAATCCCTGATTCATCTGGGACAAAGGGCACCATACAAACTGGTAAGGAAAATTCAGCTAAAATTTTTAACCAATTGCTAAAGGCTGAGAGTGGGCCAGCATGAGATTATAGAATCTCTGGAAGCCACAGACACAGGGAAAACTCAACCATTCACAGGTTCTTTACAAACCTCACTGGGCACTCATAGAAAAGACTGAAAATAGAGTGAGAGACTGGAGAAAACCACCCTGAGTGGCACAGACTTGGTAAAGGAGAGCAGTTGCCACCACAGGAAAGGCACAAAGTCCTGCACAAAGTCTCCCCAAAAGGAACAAAAACTTTACATTTTTGTGGAAAGGGCAACAAACCCATTCACCCTCAGAGCATAGGTGAAGACCCATTGCAGCTGGTATAAAGAGGAAAAAACCTCTGTCTCTAGGGGAGAGACAGGAAACATGACGGACCCAAACCATTAAAGATCCTTAAACTTGGGGAGGTATAGACTGCTGAGAAGGCCCTACCTTCAAGAGCCAGGAGCACACAGCCTGCCAAAGACTGAAGCCAAATCCTGAAAACAGAACATTCCTCATCCCACCTTTACAACACCAGGCTGGCAAGAATCAAGTAGCAAGCAACAGCAGGGAAACAAGAGCATGAGAGAGAGAAAGTCTCTGAAGTGCAGACTAAATGGACAGCCTAAAACTGAAAATGGAACAAAAGCATTTGGGAAAAAATTCCAGAAGCCTAACCCCAATCTAAGTTTAAATTCATTAGAAGAATTTGAAGCCTGTTGTGGTCTGAGGGTAACCATAGCAACGACAAAATCCTAATCAATTCCTGACTAGATTCACACATACACACACCACACAAAAATGTACACACACACAAACACACGCTAAGGGCCTAGAAAATAAAAGAGGTATGCCCATTTTTGGCCATACATATATTTACTTCAACTGCTAATGTCCTACACAAGATATCCAGCTTTCAACCAAGAATTATGACACACATAAAAAAGAAAAAAAATACACTGCCCAGAGAAAAAGCAATCAACAGAACCATAGTCAGACATGACCTGGATGTTGGAACTTTCAAACATGGAATTTAAAATAATTATGATTAATATGTCAAAGACTCAAGTGTAAAAGGTGGAAAGCATGCATAAACAGATGGAAAATTCAACAGAGAGAGAACTACTAACCAATATTCCTAATTGCATATAGATATAAAACCCTCAACAACATTCTATAAAGTTGAAATCAGCAATATATTTTTTTAAAAAGGAATATATCATGACCAAGTGGGATTTATTTTACAGAATGCAAGGTTAATTCAATATTTGAAAATTAGTTGATGTAGTTTACCATACCAACAGATTAAAGAAGAAAAACCATATGATCATCTAAATAGTTGCAGAAAAACCCTTTAACAAAATTCAACATCCATTCTTGATTTAAAAAAAAAACACTCAGAAAATCAGGAATAGAAGAGAATATCTACAATCTGACAAAGAGCATCTACAAAAAAATCTACAGCTAACACCATAATTAATGGCGAATGACTAAATGCTTTTCCCTTAAGATTGAGAACAACACAAGGTTGTCAACTCCCTCCACTGATATTCAACATTATCCTGGAAGTTCTAGCCACTGCAATAAAACAAAAACCGTATATATTATTAAAAGAAATAAAACTCTCTCCTGTCTATGTGATTGTCTATGTAGAAAAATCCCAAAGAATCTGACAAAAGCCTACCATAACTCCACTCTGCAACCAGTAGAATGACCAAAATCTGGAACACTGACAACACCAAATGTTGTCATCCAATGATCATGTGGAGCAAGAGGAACTCTCATTCATTGCTAATGGGAATGCAGAATGGTACAGCCACTTTGAAAGACAGTTTGGCTGTTTCTTACAATATTAAACATACTCTTATCATACAGTCCAGCAACTGTGCCCCTTGGTATTTACCCAAAGGAGTTGCAAACTTATGTCTCCACAAAAACCTGCACACAAATGTTTATAGCAGCTTTATTCACAACGGCCAAAACTTGGAAGCAACCAAATGTCTTTTCGCAGGAAAACAGATAAATAAAATGTGGTAGAGCCAAACAATGGGATGTTATTCAGCACTAAAAGGAAATGAGAAACTATCGAACCAAGAAATGACATGAAGGAAACTTAACTGTGTGTAACCAAATGAAAGAAGCCAGTCTGAAAATGCTGCATACTATATGAGTCCCACTATACGACATTCTGGAAAGGGCAAAGCTATGAAGACAGTAAAAAGATCAGTGGTTGCCAGGGGCTGGGGAGAGGGAAGGATAAATAGGTGGAGAACAGAGGATTTTTAGGACAGTGAAGCTACTCTGCATGATATTATAATGGTGGATACATGTCATTGTACATTTGTCCAAACCCATAGAATGTACAACACCAAGAATGATCCCTAATGTGAACAACAGACTTTGGGTGATAATGATGTGTCAGTGTAGGTTCATCTGTTGTAACAAACGTACCACTCTGGTGGGGGATGTTGATAGCGGGGGAGGCTATGCAAGTGTGGAGGCAGGGAGTATAATGAGAAACCTCTATACTTTCCTCTCAGTTTTGCTGTGAATTAAAACTGCTCTAAAAAATAAAGTCTATTTTTTAAAAAGCATCTATAACCAGTAAGTGAGTTAAGCATGATCAATGTACAAGAAAATTAATTGTAATCATAATTCAAAAAGAGTCATGTACCAAAATGTTCATTGCAGCACTATTTACAATAGCCAGGACATGGAAGCAACCTAAGTGTCCACTGACAGATGAATGGATAAAGAAGATGTGGCACATATATACAATGGAATATTACTCAGCCATAAAAAATGAAATTGAGTTATTTGTAGTGAGGTGGATGGACCTAGAGTCCATCATACAGAGTGAAGTAAGTCAGAAAGAGAAAAACAAATACCGTATGCTAACACATATATATGGAATCTAAAAAAAAAAAATTTGGTTATGAAGAACTTAGGGGCAGGACAGGAATAAAGACGCGGTCGTAGAGAATGGACTTGAGGACACCGCGGAGGGGGAAGGGTAAGCTGGGACAAAGTGAAATAGTGGCATGGACTTATATATACTACCAACTGTAAAACAGATAGCTAGTGGGAAGCAGCCGCATACTAGTTGTAAGGGGGAAGCCCCTTACAACCAGTATAAATAAGGAGTAGAGGTATCTAACTCTGCCTCTTTGCCTAGTAGGAATAGAGGGAGGAACAGAGGGAGGAAGGGAGGGAGGGTGAAATGCAGGGATTTATATGTGCATTACTGACACAGCATGCCTGTAGACAAAAGTTTTCCGCCATTAAGGCATCTAAGAATTCATGCTAACCTTAAAGTTTGTTCAACGTGGCACCTGGTAAAATCCATGTTAGTTTTGGTAATCCCTAATTTACTAATCCAAACAAACAGTCATGTCAATGAGGGATTTATTCTAGGCAGCCGAGGCACCATGCATTAGAGTCAATAAACATGAAAACATACATAATGCATTCTTTGTAACCTGAGTCTAAATGGGGAATCTTGAAAACTTAGCAAATTTCAAAAGTATCACAAGTCACATTTACTTGCTTCATCAGTTGGAGAAATGAGGACAAAGAGTTTTTATGCTAAGGAGAGGTTATATTCATCATTTCCACTTTAGAAATTTGCCCAAGAGTTTGATGTTTCCCAGGATTCACTGAGAACAATAAAACTTTGCTAGTTTACAAATTTCACATACAACACTTATTCTTATGACTTGAAACTATTAATTAAGGCCCTACAAGCAAATGGCACTGTGAAACTTGTCAGCTACTAGAGATTACTGCACTAGAGATTACAATCTCAATAGCCTGCATTTATATGGACAAACAGCACACAATAGAAAAATGGAAAACTACAAATAATAATTTAATTAAATTACTAATTCAATATCTTCTGTATGTAGGGGTATTATGTGACAAATATTGGAGTACAGTTTAGGAGCCTCGACAGATTCAGAAGGCTTTGTCAACACTGAAAGAACCTGCCTTTTGAGTGGACAAGATTATTGGGTATTAGATAAAGGAGGCAGCAAGGTAGCTGAGAGACAATGAAATGAGGGGTCAAGGGAAGAAGAAGAAATTATAAAGACAAGGCTGTCTAGTCGAGGTAATTATTTTTAAGAAATTTTATTTTGAAGATGGGAAATTGTTAATAGTTTTTGGATCAAGTTAATAGTCCTGATCACCACTATCTGATTAAAATGGTGCCAGAGGAAAACTACTTTGCATGAGTGTGTTTGACAGATAATAAAGGGCAAGGGCCAGAGGCAAGGACATTAGTCTGCAAATCAGACAGAATAGATGGAGGCTATTCTGAGCTCTAGAGAAAGAGCAGATGGAGCAGAAGATGGCAAGAAGTGGAAGGTGTTGTGATCTGCTGTACAACACAGTACGTGTAGTTAACAATAGGGTATGTGCACTTTAAAATATGTTAAGAGGGCATATTTCATGTTAAGTGTTCTTAGCAAAACACACAAAAAAACACACACACAAGAACACAAAACATAAGGAAATTTTTGGAGGTGATGGATATGTTCAGAACCTTGGTTGTGGCAGTGGTATCACAGATATATGTATATGTCCAAACTCATCAAGATGTATATATTAAATGTGTGCAATTTTTGTCTACCAATTATGTATCAATAAAGCTAAAAAAAGGACTACTTGTATACAATAAAATACTACTCTTAAAAAAGTAGTGTGTCATTCCAGGAAATCTGCATGCTTTGCTAAAAAGGAAAACAAGATGAATCCAGGGCACAAACTAAAGGAACCTCATGATCGTAAAAATCAGTGACACTGAAGATGCCTGTGAGATGAGACTTCAGAGACCAAAGAACATGCAGAAAGAGCAGAGATTGCCAAAACTTGAAAAAGATCAGAAGGGAGGTTAGAGAGATGACAAGCGTTCCTTTTAATGCAAACATACCCATGGTAAACTTGGTGGAGTATATTTTTGCAAAATAAAAAGATGAAAACAATCTCCCCAGGCAAGGCATTGACTAAGCCAGGTGTTTCCAAACTCTTTTTTTAGGCTCAGAACCTTTGTTCAAAGGATATCCTACATGAATATGCAAAGAAATACTGTGAATGTGAGTCTGCTCTGGCTAAGGAAGGAGTGTAGAGCCCCACCTGGTGAATGCCCTCTTCCCATCCTAGCAGTAGCTCCTGGAGGGAGTCTGTAGGATCTCAAGAGGTCCCTAAAGCAAAGTTTAAAACCACTAGAAGTCACCCCAAAGAGATGTTTCCTTTCATGCTTTTGTGAAATTTTTCTGAGAGCGCTGCTCAAATTAACCCACACAGTAAATATCCTTAAAACACTGCCTCCTCAAACACACAGGATCTGGGCTTATCTATCAACAGGAATCCTATTCATTCTTCCTTACTTAAATTCTTAAAATGTGCAGTAATAAAGTGAACATCAATGTACCACCACCATATCTAATGGATGTGAACATTTAACCATATTTGCTTACATCATTTTTAAAGAAATAAAATATTACAGAAACAGTTGAAAACCCCTTTCCCCTCCTTTCCAATCCTTTTCTTCTTCTGCCTCTCCTATCCCAGATAACCACTGTTCTGAGGCTGGTGTTTACTCTTGTTATCAGCAACTTCCTTCCTTTAATCTACATGCATACATCCCTAAACCCATGGTGTTATTTTCTATATTTTTATAATGACATGTATTATACTATATTCAACCTTCTGCAGCCCTGCTTTTTTCACTCGATAATGTTTTCAAGATTTATTCCTAGTGATTACACACACACACACACATATATATACAGTAAGTCCCCTACATACAAACCTTCAAGTTGAGAACTTTCAAAGACTTGAACGTGCATTCCATCAATGTCAGGCATGAGTGAAATTGCAGCTTGCCCTCCATCTCCTATTGCTGACGATCCTTCAGCTCTACCATCTCCCACCTCCTCTCTCTCCTCCAGTCAGTAACTCTTCTTGCCTGTTCACTTGATGCCAGCCCCCGTATGCCAGCTGTTATACTGTACTACTGCACTTTTCAAGGTACTGTACTGCAGGATTTTAAATGTTTTCTTTTTGTGTGTGTTTGTTTTTTATGTATTGTTTGTGTGAAAAGTATTATAAACCTATCACAATACAGTACTATATAGCTGATTGTGTTAGTTGTGCACCTAGGCTAACTTTGTTGGACTTACAAACACGCTCTCGGAATGGAACTTGTTCGTATGTAGGGGACTTACACATGTGTGTGTGTGTGTATATATGTATATATATATATATATATATATATATATATATATATATATGGTTTGCTTATTTTAAGGGCTAAATATTATTTTATTAACTATCCCACATTTATTCATTTCCCTATTGTGGACATTTAGTTTGCTACCAATTTTTCACTATTACAAACAATGCTATAATGACCAGCCTGTACTTGTCGTATTGTGTGCATGTTCAAGATATTTTTTTAGGATATAACTGAAGTGGAATTACTGAACATAAACAAATGATCTTGATCTTTTAAGCCTCAGCTCAGTTGTCACCTGATTCAAGAGGCCTCTCCTGGCCTGGTTGAGCAGAGTGAAGAGCTTTCCCTTCTCTGCTCCCAAAAGATGTTGCAAATACCTCTATCTTGTCCTGCACTCACCACAGAGGTGTAAGTATCTGTTTGTGTGACTGTATCCCCAAGTGAGCCATGATCCCCCCGAGGGCAGGAATCCTGTGCCTAGCACACAGTAGGTTCTTAGTCAGTGCTTGCTGAATAACAATTGAAGGTAACTGACAAAAGAAGATGTGGTAAATATATAGAGTAATAGAATATTACTCAGCCATAAAAAAGGACCAAAAATGCCATTTGCAGCAACATGGATGGACCTAGAGATTGCCATACCGATGAAGTCAGTCAGACAGAGAAAGACAAATATCATATGATATCACTTCTTTAAAAAATGGTACAAGGAACTTATTTACAAAACAGAAATAGAGTCACAGATGTAGAAAACAAAATTATGGTTACCAGCAGGGACAGGGGAACAGGGAGAGATAAATTGGGAGATTGGGATTGACATATACACACTACTATATATAAAACAGATAACTAAGGGACTTCCCTGATGGTATAGTTGTTAAGAATCTGCCTGCCAATGCAGGGGACATGGGTTTGAGCCCTGGTCCAGGAAGATCCCACATGCCACGGAGCAACTAAGCCTGTGCGCAACAACTACTGAGCCTGCGTCCTAGAGCCCAGGTGCCACAACTACTGAGCCCACGCACCACAACTACTAAAGCCCGCGTGCCCTAGAGCCTGTGTGCCACAACTACTGAGCTCACATGCCGCAACTACTGAAGCCCATGGGCTTCAGCTACTTAAGCCCACGCACCTAGAACCCATGCTCCACGACAAGAGAAGCCACCACATGGAGAAGCCCACGCACTGCAACAAAGAGTAGCCCCCGCTCGCCGCAACTAGTGAAAGCCTGCACGCAACAAAGACCCAATGCAGCCAAAATAATAATAATAATAATAATAAAATAAAACAAAAGGCAGAGTAAAAAAAATAGATAACTAATAAGGACCTACTGTATAGCTCTACTCAATACTCTGTAATGACCTATACGGGAAAAGAATCTAAAAAAGAGTGGATATATGTATATGTATAATTGATTCACTTTGCTGTACAGCAGGAACTAACACAACACTGTAAATCAACTATACTCCAATAAAAATTTTTTTAAAAAAAGAAGTCCCTTGGCTGTGTCAGAAGTTATAGGAATGGCAGTGTAAACTCTGGGAGATGGCACAGATTCCACCTAGGGAGCTATACATAAGCCCAGGAAGGGGCCCAAATCAAGAATTTATGAGAAAAGAGATTGTACAAAATCTGGGGAGAATATGGAAATGAATCCAGGCCACCTCTAGGTCACATTGCAAACCCAACACCTTAGAGGACCTCATTTTAGGTAAAATAAGAAAACAGTATTAAAAGTAATAAAGATATTAGCCTGAAGTAAAAAACCAAGGTAAGAGGTCATAGATGATAGAGGAAGGACCAATAGTTAAGGCTAATAAAACTATTGAAGTAATTACAGGCCTTTAAGTCTCAATTTTGCCCTAAATGCATATATTTTTCAGTTGTGTGGCTTTGTGGGTAAACACACACTCTCAGAGCTCTTAGCAGGCATGTGGATTAGTGTATCCTTATTTGACAACACCTAGCACAATGATAATTGTGAGCATCTTTTGACCCATTAATACCACTGCTAGAATTTGTCCTGTGAATAAATATATTTATAAAATCATTAAACAATTACAGTGGTAAAGCTGTAAACAGCCTAAATGCTCAACAATTAATATATATTAATGTATAATATATTAATATTATATATTAATGGCCATATAATATATATGGAATATTATATGGCCATTAAAAAGAATAAGTTAGGGTTACTCCTGGAAAGGAGTTACACAATGTGTTAAGTTGGGGAAATGTGCTGTTAAATTATAAAAACATAGAACAAGGCAATAATTCCATTTTTATAAAATGTATATACATGAGAAAAAGACACTAGAACATCAATGGTGGCTACCTTTGGGTTTTGAAAAGTGTAGGGGGAGTAGAATTAGCTTTTACTATTTATTTATGCCTTTTGGTGTTATTTGGATTTATGTGTATGCTGCATTACCTTTATTTTTTCTATTTGTAAATGTCAAAAATGAATTGCTTGAGGTAGGTTATAATGTTTATCTATCTTAACAGTTATGATTGCTTTTACATTCCAAGAAGAGAATGAGGTGAAAAATCATGTACCCTCTTGTAGTCCACAAGGAATGCTGCAGCCTAAACTGCTTGTCCAGAATCTGGCTCATTTCCTAGGCTCCACATTGACTTAATACAGCACATCCTAAAAAGGAATAATAAGAACAAAGCGAATAGTCCCTTGCTAGAAGACACTGAGCTTCTTTGCATTTGAATGAGCCCTGAGAAATCTTTCCAGCTTTTCCAGGCTAATCAGAACTCTCCTCAACTCAGGTATCACTTCAACTCATTTTTTAAAATCAACACTAATGGACAAAATACAAGGCAATTAAGTTCAGGACTACATTTCTTTAATATTTAGGTAACCAGCCTAGTACAAATAACAGTTGTTGTCTTTGACTATTCGAATTCACATCCATTCAAGTTGGGGTGGCAGACTTGGGTTTTACCTTGTGTACAAATAGAACACAGCCTATTTGACTCTAATCAAATGTCCTCCTGAGAGCTCCCTCTCCCTCTTCGCTTGTGTACAAGCTCATCCTAGCAGGGGTTGATGTATCCCTATGGGATTTAGGGCAATATTGTGTCGTTCTGATTGAAATGTGTGCTGTCTGGTCCCTATAGTTTAATTTAGAACAGTTAAGGTTCAGGGTACATGAGCTGGCAAAGCACATTACAAACAATGGTGGCAGAATAAACTGTAAATCAATCCACACTAAATCACCCTGAAAATCCCTGCCAGTGCTGCAAAGTTATCCCCATTCCAGCCCTTCCTCCTCTCCCCCTCCATCTTCACCACAATAAGGAAGTCTCCATTGTTCAGTTTAGTAATGATTTTGCAGAAGCACTCATCCTTCCAGACATAAAACTTCACAGTCTTGGGCTGGGGTCAAGAGCAGAGAGGAAAAAGATGCTGAGAGGGGTGTAGTTCAGTTCATAATTGTTTTGCCCCACAAATGGGGAATACTTTTTCTGTTTCCCAACTCTGATATTGACACATTAAGAAAATGTGTCACCGCACCAGGCCGACTTAACTTATCAGAAATATTTGCTCTTTGGGTCATCTTCTTGTTTATTTATTTTGACTCCTGACTGGGTAGCTTCTTTCTTCCACACCCCACTATATGCATCTGCCCCATAAAACTACTTGGTCAAAGAGGATGAACAACTACCCCATAAAAGAATCTTCTTCAGCTACAACCTACAAGTATTCTAGGAACTCACCTTCCACATCTTCTATTGTTTTATAAATGGAAGAGGGCTAGGATAAGCAGCTCTTCCTGTTGTTCTGGGTAGGGACACTCACTGCAGGGCTGGTACAGACCACATTTCCAAATTCCAAGGAAGTTATAAAGGCACGTTGCATGGCATCAAAATTTTAAATGTGTACATCTTTCCATCTAGCAGTTTTACTATCAGGTTTTTTCCAATAGGACTCTTTTCTCAAAAGGGCAAAGACAGGTATGTGAACATTGCTTGAAATGCTGTATAGTACAGCAAAAAAAAAATTATAACCAACTTAAATTTCCTCCAAGTGGGCAATAAATGCAATCTTGTGATAGATACTGTGCAACCCTTAAAAAGAAATGTACTTCTATATGAACTGATTCAGAAAAACTATCTTAAGATACAGCTAAACTTAAAAATGACTTGTAGAACAGACAGAATAGTATGAACCCATTTTTGTAAAATGCACATATGTTAGTATATGCATTTTTTAAATCAGGGACAATAGATGCAAAATCCATGATAACTGCTATCCCTGGGGGTGGAATTTCAAGGGAATTTTTCCTTTATTTTGATATTGCTTAATTTTGTACAAGAAGCATATATTACTTTTCTAATCAGAAAATATATACTTATATAAATACAAATATATATGTAGTAAAGCATAATGTAAAAAATGGAATCTATCTTCTATTTTCCCTCATTTCTCTATCCATTCAGCAGTTATTAAAAGCCTGTTGACCTGTTGAGTACCACTGTGGCAGGTTCTGAGAATACAAAAACAAGGCTTTCATAGATGTTAAAGAGATAGAGGGGAAACGTCACTCCTCTGTACACCTACATTAGAGCCCAGAATCTTGGGTTGGCTTCCCAATCAAGCAAGACAAAGAATTCAAATAATGACCTTGATCAATTCAAGCTCTTTGTCCTTCCCTAACTCACCTATAGACATAAGGATGATAGCTGTCACTCTACAACTCAGGGGTTGGTCACTTGAGATCCCTCTAGCCTCTGGATACTCAAGTCTTCTTGGGGCTTACTAATAGTAGAACTATAATCACTAGCATTTATTCAGCACCTATTGCATGTCAGACGCTGCACCAAATTCTTTACTCACATTATCTCATGTCATCCTCAAAGCAGCCTTATAAAATAGTTACCATCACGTATATTATCTTTTTTTTTTAACGTAAATGACTAAAGAGACCTGCCAAGGTCATTCAGCTAATACATGGCAGAGCCAGGACTGCATACAGCCCAAATCTCCAGACCCCTATAGCAATGATAGGCATACAGTTGGTGTTCACACCAGGAGTGGTCACTGCAGTAGCTGGTAGTTCTAGTAACATTTGCTAAGCTGTCACCCTGTGAAAGGAAACTGACAAAGGGAAAAACAAAACATAATTATAAGATTTGGAAAGTCCATGCCAGTATCCTGTCAAACTCATGATTTATGAAAAGTGTTAATGAAGTATAAACAATTCCAGGTGGGTCATTCAATCAAGCTCTTGATGGTGTGCTTTCACTGTTTGGAATCTGGTGGTTACCGAATTGAATACTAATTCCTTATGCGAGAAAACTTCAGACTGAATTACGTTGTAATTATGAACTCAGGAAAGGGGCTGGCATATAAGCGTGTCTATGTGTTGAGCGTGTGTGTTGGCTACAAGACCAGTACTATTGCATCAAGCTCTCATCGAATGCAGGATGCTCTGGATTCAAGTCCAAGTTATGATTACAAGATTTGAAATGTGAACTCACCTCACCTTCAGTTTCCTCCCCAGCCAATGAAGACACTGGAGCTGCTCACCTCAAAGCGAGACAATGTGTAGAAGCCAATGCAACAGGCAATCCTTGCTGGGTTTCCACCTCTTAACCCTTAAGGTTTAACTTCCTCCCCAGTTTCATCCAATGAATAATCTTCTAGCCTCTAGCATATGCTTGAAACTATACTTCAACACAAATTCAAAAATGCACGTCTCTACCCCTAATTAGTTCCAAATCTGGTCATGAAGTTCAATTCTATTAGAGAGTCTACAGATAGTTTCCCAGATAGCACACTTTTAGCATGCCACTCCCTTCTTAAGAATCATTAAAGGCTGCCTACCTATTCTCAGATTTCAAACAGAAAAATCTACCCACCTTCTAGCCCAA
Source organism: Hyperoodon ampullatus (assembly GCF_949752795.1). Taxonomy (NCBI): domain Eukaryota; kingdom Metazoa; phylum Chordata; class Mammalia; order Artiodactyla; family Ziphiidae; genus Hyperoodon; species Hyperoodon ampullatus. The sequence goes on along the minus strand of NC_136916.1, from coordinate 43,754,791 downwards.
AGCATGACCTCTTTCCTTTATAAAATTCACAGCTGTCTTTCCTCAACTCTGAATGACTTCAGCACAGTACTTAAAATCTGTTTTAGATGTCAGAGTTTTTCACCCCTGCATGCTAGGTACACAATTGGATCTTAAAGACATTTTGATCAAAATAATAGAGAAAAAGCAATTACAAATGGGGAAATGGGGGATTATTATTAAAATATTCTCATAATGAAGTTAGTCTTCTTTTACTTACTATCAAATTGCCATTTCTCATATGCTCCTCGTGTTTTTAGAACCAAACAGGTCCTTAGAAGTCATCTAATTCAACCTCTCATTGTCCAAATAAGCAAATTACCATGCAGAGAGAGAAAATTATCTGTGGATTGAACATCCATCCACTTATTTATTTGATAAATATTTATTGAACATATATGGCATGCCACACTATTCTAGGCCCTGGGGAAATTGACAAAACTCCCAACCCTAATAAAGTTTACACTGTAATGGGAGAGAAAGACAATAAACAACTAAGCAAATCAATATACGCTAAAATTTCAAGAAGAGGTGAGTGTGATGAAGAAAAAAAGGAGTAAAAAGGTGGTGGGGTTGGCATGTTACTTTAGATAATATGTCAGGGAAAGGAAGCAACCAGTACAAAGGTCCTGAGGCAAGAATGAACTTGGTGTGCTTAGGGGACTAAGAGAAGACTGGTGTCCTTGGAGCATGGCTCCAAGCATGAGGAGTAAGAGAATTTAAAGAAGTAGAAAAGGGCCATGTTGTTAGAGCCATGTAAGCTATGATAGACTCTGGGTTTCACTCAAAGTGTGATAGGAAACCATCTGTAGAATCTTAAGTATAGGAGTGACATGATTTTATTACCTTTCTAAGAGATCATTCTGTGTAGAACAAAAGGAACTCTCATTCATTGCTAATGGGGATGCAAAATGGTACAGCCACTTTGGAAGACAGTTTGGTGGTTTCTTATAAAACAAAACATACTCTTACCATACGATCCAGTAATTGTGCTCCTTGGTATTAACCCAAAGGAGTTGAAAATGTATGCCCATACAAACACCTGCACACAAATGTTTGCAGCAGCTTTAGTCATCATTTCCAAAACTTGGTAGCAACCAAGATGTCCTTCAGTAGGTGAATGGATAAATAAAATGTGGTACATCCAGACAATAGAATATTATTCAGCACTAAAAATGAATGAGCTACTATCAAACCATGAAAAGATATGAAGGAAACTTAAATGCATATTACCAAATGAAAGAAGCCAACCTGAAAAAGCTACATACTGCATAGTTCCAACTATAATGACATTCTTAAAAAGGCAAAACTATGGAGACAATAAAAAGATCAGTGATTCAGAACCAGAATAAAAAAATCTTAAAATTTGTATGGAGACACAAAAGACCCCGAATAGCCAAAGAAATCTTGAGAAAGAAAAATGGAGCTGGAGGTATCAGGTTCCCTGACTTCAGACTATACTACAAAGCTATAGTCATCAAAACAGTATGGTACTGGCACAAAAATAGAAATATAGATCAATAGAACAGGACAGAAAGCCAAGAAATAAACCCATGAACCTATGGTCAATTAATCTACAACAAAGGAGGCAAGGCTATACAATGGAGGAAAGACAGTCTCTTCAATAAATGGTGCTGGGAAAACATGACAGCTACATGTCAAAAAATTAAATTAGACATTCTTTAACACCATACACAAATATAAACTCAAAATGGATTAAAGACCTAAATGTGAGACTGGACACTATAAAACTCCTAGAGGAAAACACAGGCAGAACACTCTGACATAAATCGCAGCAATATCTTTTTCGATCCATCTCTCAGAGTAATGGAAATAAAAAAAAAAATAAACAAATGGGACCTAATGAAAAAAGCATAAACAAAACAAAAAGATAGCCCACAGATTGAGAGAAAATATTTGCAAATGATGCGACTGACAAGGGGTTAGTCTCCAAAATTTACAAACAGCTCATGCGGCTTAATAACATCAAAGCAAACAACCCAATCAAAAAATGGGCAGAAGACCTAAATAGATATTTCTCCAAAGAAGACATACAGATGGCCAAGAGACACATGAAAAGATGTTCAACATCACTAATTATTAGAGAAATGCAAATCAAAACTACAATAAGATATCACTTCACACCAGCCAGAATGGTTATCATCAAAAAATCCACAACAATAAATGCTGGAGAGGGTGTGGAGAGAAGGGAGCCCTCCTACACTGTTGGTGGGAATGTAAATTGGTGCAGGCACTACGGAAAATAGCATGGAGGTTCCTTAAGGAACTAAAAATAGAGCTACCATATGATCCTGCAGTCCCACTCCTGGGCATATATCCAGAGAAAAGCATGGTCCGAAAGGATAAACGCACCCCAATGTTCATTGCAGTGCTGTTTACAACAGCCGAGACATGGAAACAACTTAAATGTCATCAACAGAAGAATGCAAAAAGAAGATGTGGTACATATATACAATGGAGTATTACTCAGCCATTAAAAAGAATGAAATAATGCCATTTGAAGCAACATGGATTGAACTAGAGATTGTCATACTGAGTTAAGTAAGTCAGAGAGAGAAAGAGAAATATCATATGATATCGCTTATATGCAGGATCTAAAAAACAAAATGATACAAATGAACTTATTTACAAAACAGAAACAGACTCACAGACTTAGAGAACGAACTTATGGTCACCAGGAAGAACAGTGGGGGATGGGGATAATTAGGGAATTTGAGATTGACATGTACACACTGCTATTTTTAAAAAGGATAACCAACAAGGACCTCCTGTAGAGCACAGGGAACTCTGCTCAATATTATGTAACAACCTAACTGGGAAAAGAATTTGAAAAAGAATAGATCCATGTATATGTGTAACTGAATCACTTTGTTTCACAACTGAAACTGACACAACATTACTAATCAACTATACTCCAATATAAGACAAAAAGTTAAAAAAAAAAAAGAAAGGCCACTATATTTTGGAACTCTCAAAAAAAAGAAAAGTTGGTGGTTGCCAGTGGTTAGAGAGAGGGAGGGATGAATAGACAGAGCACAGAGAATTTTTAGGACAGTGAAACTATACTCTGTATGATACTATAATGGTAGATATGTCCTTATACATTTGTCCAAACCTACAGAATGCACAACACCAAGAATAAACTCTAGTGCAGACTATGGACTTTGGGTGATAATGATGTGTCAGTGTAGGTTCATCGGTTGTAACAAATGGACCACTCAGTGAGAGATGTTGATGATAGAGAGGTTATGCATATGGGGCCAAGAGGTGTATGGAAAACCTCTGGTAACTTCCACCCAGTTCTGCTGTGAGCTTAAAACTGATCCAAAAAACAAAGTCTATTAAAAAAACAAAAAAAAAAGATTATTATGGCAGCTGTATGGAAAATAAAACAAAGCCCAACGAATGCAGAAGTAGAGAAATCAGTGAAGAAGCTACTACTGGTCTAGATAAGAGATAAAGGAAAGCCAGGACTAAGATGGCAGTGGGAGAGGAAGTAAGACAGTCGGAACTGGAGTATGTTTTGAAGGTAGAACGAACAGACTTGTTGATGAACTGGATGTGAAATGTGAAGGAGGAAAAGATATTTGACCTGATGATGCTGAGAACGAAAGACAGGAAGAAGCAGATCTGGAGTGAAATCAAGTCTCTGCTCTGGATATTTTAAGTCTGAAATGATGTGTTGGACATCTGGATGGTAACGTTGAGCAGCAGTTAAATGTAAATATCTAAGATTCAGAGGCCTCTCAGGCCTAGAGATATAAAATTGGGAATCACCAGCTTATACATGACATCAAAAGCCATGGGACTAGATGAGGTGACCAGTGAGAGTAGACAGCAAAGCGAAGAGAAGTGAACTGAACTCTGTGCCCAGGAGCACACCAACACTTAGAGTACAATAACAAGATAGTGACTAGAACTTGAAAACCAGTGTGGAAGCAGAGGCATTTAAAGAGACAGACAAGAACCCAGATCCTCACCAGCTAGAATCCTGAACCAGGAACCCAGAATCTTGAACCACAATACTGAAATGCTACAGCCTCTATCCCTTTCTTGTGGGTATAAGGGGGCAAGGACCATGGGAGGGGGCACAGATCCACTTACATGTGCCTTCTCAGAGCTAGTGTAACTTGAGTGTGCCTATACCCCCTTGGTGCAGCTTCCTGCCCAAGAGAAAAAAAAGCTCTTTCTTACAGCAGCAAGAAAGTTGCCTAAACCTTCAGCATGAATACCCAGTACCAGACTATGGGCAGCAGACAAGGGCAAGAAGAAGAACTCATTAGGTGGAGAATAGGCACTGCCTTTTGCCTTGGGAAAGCTGGGACTTTCCTCAAGTAAAATGGATCCAATGATCGTAGAATGCTGGGGGCTAAGCCCTGCGTTAGGTACTACAGGGCAGCTACAGAGATGTGTAAGACAACTCCCAGATCTTCAGAGAGATGCCAGCCAGGTGGACTGAGGACAAAGTGGCTAGAAGCTGGGTACCTAATCCTGAAATGTGGGAGAAGAAACCTCATCCCACATTATCCTCCACCCTCACCTTCCTGGAATTCCACTGTGAAAAGTAAGTTGGGTTTTCCAACACCCTATGTTAAAAGACATTTTGGTAGTGTGTGCCTAAGAAAGTCCTAAAGCAAGCCCGCTTCTCTGTCTCCTGCATGTAACAGTCCTGGTCTCCTGCTAAAGAGCGCAGTGCATGCCAGTCAAAGCTCTCTTGACAGCAGAGAGGATAAAGGAGTTTGTAAAGAGAGGGATTTTCACAAATGCTTGATTAGGACCCTTCAAAAGTCCAGTGGCCTAAGGCTCTCTGCCCCTTCTTAAGGGGACGTGGGTTCTTCTCCTGATTCTTCTGACCTTTAAGGAGGTTCTGTTGTTGATCTTTTTAATAAAATGAACAGTATTAAAATGTGCATTATAGGGCTTCCCTGGTGGTACAGTGGTTGAGAGTCTGCCTGCCAATGAAGAGGACACAGGTTCATGCCCTGGTCCGGGAGGATCCCACATGCCATGGAGCGGCTGGGCCCGTGAGCCATGGCCACTGAGCCTGCGCGTCCGGAGCCTGTGCTCCACGACGGGAGAGGCCACAACAGTGAGAGGCCCGCGTACCGCAAAAAAAAAAAAAAAAAAAAAAAATGTGCATTATAGTATTTGCATGGGGCAAATGACTGTCTTGTGCACTTTCTCTCTCCAATCCTTCACCCATGGCAGGCACCATTAATCAATCATGGTAGACTTCTCCATTGCAAAGGATGCAACCTTTTCACCACAGCACTGCAGGCAGCACTATAAGTCAAAATTACCATGTAACATGAAACCTGTTTCTAATCTTTGGCATGGCAGTCAGCAGTAGAGCACTTAGAATCGAACACAGTTCTGAATCCTGGTTCTGTCATTACTGGTCTTGGGATCCTGGGTCCCAGTTTCACTGCTTATTAGCTGTTTAACTTTGGACACATAAACCAAATCTCTCTAAGCCTCAGTTTCTTCATCTGTTCTTCAGAGGAAAAGCCCATTTTCCTTTGAGAGCTGGGAATGAGGGGACATATTTGGATTGGGAGGAGTCAGGCAAAGCTTCCCGGAAGAGGGAATGTGTGGGCTAAGATGTAAGGGAGGATGAGAGCAGTCTCCCACAGGAGAGGACGGTGCTGCATTAGAGAAGGTCCACGAGGATGGAGAACAGAGATCAAGGGGTCAACAGGCAAGGGCCGGGCTATATAAGCCTTTTAGAACATCTTAAGAATTTTGATAATTATAAATGCCGTGGTTGACCAATACAGAGGATTAAGCAGGGTGGGCAACGTGATCAATTTCTAATCTGGAAGACATTTCTGCTGTCTCTTATGGGGAAAACATAACAGAGAGAGACAAGGTTTGAGATGAGAAGACTAGTTAGAAGGCAGCTGCAGTGTTTAGGGGAAAGTTGTATTAACTCAGACTAGGGAGGCAGCTTTTGAGACTGGGAGAAGTAGAGGAAAGTCAGACATCTACAACAGGCTTTAAAAAATTGAGGAGGATTGGTGATGAATTTAGGGAGCCATCAAGGATAATGCCTGGGGTGCTGTCTTAGTCTTCGAGGTGGATAGCTGTGGCATTCACTAAGACAGGAAAAATCAAAGAAGACCTGATATTTGGGGGGTTTTGTTTTGTGTTTTTGTGGAAGAAGACCTGCAGATCCAAGTAAAAGTGTTAAATAGGCAGATGGATATACAATAAGAAGGATTCAAATTAAAGATGAAATAATGGAGTCCAAAATCAGTCTTGCTGGCATATTTAGTCAATGCATGAACACTGATAAGTCTCCCTCCCCAAGATAACTGAGAGAAGAGAGAGCCAACTCATTCTCTCAGCCCAGCCTGGACATACAACACCCACAGTAGTACTAACATCTACCCAAATGCCTGCCTACACTGAACATGCTTGTCTTTGCTGCTTTTGCCCAGAGTCTGGATGCTGAGTAACTGAATCCTGGCATTGTAGAAGGTTAGCTCTAGAAGGAGATGTGGAGATCATCCAATGCTGCTTCATGACCACGTGGAGATGTGTTGAAATGCACAGCTGTTTAGAAAGGGTGCTGGCCTCGGAGAAAGAACACCTGGATATTTGCCCTGCCCACTAACACTCTGCTGACCTCATTTTACAGAGTTGAAAACTAAGGTCCTTCCAAGTGAAATGACTTGTCCAAGGAGTTAGTTGCAGGGTAGGGACCTAAATCCACATACTTCCAAAACTTTTCAGCATTTCTGATTTTTCAAAATATTTTAAGTCCACAATTATAATAATAAGTACATGGAAGAAGTATTAGCAAATCCATGAACTTAACCACTGTCCAGACTTCTAACTTCACTCATTCATTCAATAAATATGCACTGAGAACCCACTAAGTGCCTGGCACAGGGCCAAAGAGAAGGGTTGGTATAAACTCAGACCTTAGTCAGCCCAAGAAATGGGTAAAGCGCCTGACCGTACAGGTGAAATACAAAGCTTTGAATATTCAATCATACTGGTGGAAATTTTTAAACATTTTCCAGCTTTCTAAAGGGAGTCGCCAAAGACCCATACAAGAATTTACTTTCATCAAATGATTTGCCCTCATAAAGTCAGAGGTATAGAAGCTCAGGTAGCCAAGGATTTGAGTTTAACACAGGGCAGGAGCACACAAAAGGTGTGACTCCTACCTGCTTTCTGCAAGGAACATGCTTCCTCATGTGGGATCAGAAAGATTGTGTTCCACAAGTAACAATGGCCCTGACTCACAAGGGTCACAGATTAGTTCAGTGAGGCCTCTGAAAGTTCAGATCTCTATTAGGGACAGCCCAATGTATTTGAGCCCTTTGATATCTGGTTATCAGGATGAAAACAGGACTCCTGGCACTAGATACTGCTGATGAACCACAGTAAGCAAGGAGTCTTTATTGCTACTCTGCCTAGAGTCAGCTAAAAGAAACTGAATAAAAGAGAAAAGCAAAGTAAAAGATTAACAGGGGCTTTCCAAACTGTAAACTTGCCATTATAATTTGTGTTTTGCACAAACTTCAGTCTCCATGTTCCTTTCACCCTCTACATGGGACAGTGGATTATTTATTTACCATCATATAAATTATGATGACTAAAGGCAGTTGGGAGTATTCACCCATACAAGTGCTTTTAGCCTTCTTGCTATGCATGGATCACCTACACAAATTTGTGACCTACATGGGTAAGTTTGATGATATAAAATGAATGGGACATTTTACAATCATGAAAATTAAAATTATGAAGACAAGACAGCAGCCTGAAAAATGCTTATGATATAACACTAATGAAAGAATGTAAACTGTCACATATGCTGTGATTATGACTTGTAAAATCAGGTTTGCCTTCAGTAAGACTAGATATGCAAATGGAATATTGCTGTTTGTAAATGGTAAGATGTTGTATTAAAGTGAACGGATTAAGGATTAGTAGGGGAAAAGAAATATTTTTCAGTTTTCTGTAGTGTCGTTTATTTGAGAGGTTTTTAAATTTTATTTTTTTGACAGGGTGTGAACTCTATATGGTACAGAGAAATAGTCTCCACAAGAAGCAGAGAATAGAACACAATGCTCTCACTTTTTCCCCTTGTCTGTGTGTCTGTAATCATTACTTGTTCAATTTCAGCCTGTAACAAAGCAGAAGACACTTATTTGAAACCCAAGCCTTGATGAAAAGTTCACAGGGAGTAGCTTGGGTCCATGTAGACAGGGAGCATCTGTGGGGGTGAAAAGAAAAAAAAAAACCTGGATTCAAATTCCAGTCTGGCGAATTCCTTCATTTCCTTGCCTGTTAAGTGGGAAGGAGGAGAAGAAAGGAATTTTTGCTGAGTGGTTACTATGGACCAAGCTCTGGGCTTGGCAATTTCTCATACATCATTTCATCTAATCTTCACAACAGCCCCATGAGACAAGTATTAGCCTTCAATTTACCAGTGATACACTGAGGCTTCAAGACACCAAATAATGTGCTCACAGTCATATAGCTAGCAAGTGGCCAAGCCAAAATCCAAACCAAGGATTGTCTGTCCCCAGAATCTGCTCCTGTCACTCTCTGGATGCAACCCCCCACAGTTATTCTGGGACGGAATTAGCTAACGGATCAGGCTCACAGTGCGGGGCCTGATAAATATTTGTTGAATCAGAACTCGCCATCACCATCAAAACTCTCTGAGCCCCTACTCCAGCTTCTTCAGCTTCCTTGACCAGCCCAGGAGAGAGAGTTTTCCCGTTTGCCACTGAGTGAGGCTCAGCCCACCCATTCCATGGAGAACAGGCACCCACAGACCTCCAGTGGGTGGGAGGTAGAACAGCAGCCTGGAGGGGTCCTGTTAGTGGAGGCGTCTGAGGCAGAGCAGCACCCAGACACCCAGCCCTAGAGTACAGGTCCTGAGCATTCTCCAAGCCCAACAGTGTGCTGATGCACAGCCTTAAGTAAGAAGTTCTGCACTGCCCAGTTAAGGCTTGAAAAGGACTAAGGAGGAGAAGCGAGAGGAAGCACTGGGGGGTAAGGGGGGCTGTTCAAAGGTCTCCCTCTTTTTCTCCATCTTCAGCCACAGGCTTTAATATAGTCTGAAGTGACAGTGCAGCCTGGTTCCTTTTTAAGGCAGACTCCTAATTCCAATTCAGCACTGCTCCACAGAAAGCACATAGGGGTATTTATTTTCTTACATTCACCATAATCACATAAACAGAACTTGTCTTTTCTCCTTTTGTTCACAGTGAGGTGAAGATAATTTCCCTTTTTAATAAGATCAAGACTATTTTTTTCCCTTCAAATGCAAGAAAAGAGTAGGAACATTAACAACCCCAAACTGTTCCAGAATATAGTCTTTTCACTGGCCTTTTCACATTACAATACACTTAAAGGCTCAGATAGAAAGCAGAATTAAAGATAGACAATTCCCTAGTATTTTGAAATCATTATGAGTTACAAACCTTTTGATGCAAAGGGCTCCTTTTTTTACCAATGATGTCCTTTACGTGAATAGTAAAAAAATGTTCACAGTAATAAATGCACCAGGAAAAAAAGGTTAGAAAAAAAAATGGAAATCCTGTTTGTGTCCATAGGTGAATTGCTGCTGTGAGGCGGCTGCAATTTGACTTTGTACAAAAAGGGTCACTGAACAGAAGGTCAGGCAGCTGGCCATTTCCATTTCAAAGATGCTATCAAAAGGCCAAGAGGCAGTTCACCCAGCAGCCCTTTAGCAAACAAGATTTTCTCCTCTCTCATTTATGATATTTTTTTATGCCAAATAGTTTAGCAAGAAGGTCCCTGATTCATTTCCCCCAGAACACAAGCAGCTTGTATGAGGTTTGGGGAGCAGTTTAGTTTAAGGAATTGGAAGAGTTTTGAGTAATGAGGAACCATTTGGTGGCCACTTATCAAAGGTTTTGCAGCAAAGTAATAAATCACAGCAGAGCCTTCGCTCCAGGCCGAGACAAGTGGGGAAAGGTAGTTCTGTTATTACGAATTATGGCTTGTCACGTCTGCAATGAGAGAATTTGGTTTCACAAACACCTCACTCATTAATTGAGGCCCTTTTGCAAAAACCATAGGAGGAAAGCACAACATTTGGGGAGATTATGATTTTGGTTGAGTTTGCGGTCTTTGTAGTTAGAGCTGACCTACTAGCTGTTGCCAGGCAAAATGATACTGGAAGAGCTAAAAATTACAAAACCCTAAATTGCATGGGCCTATACAACGTAAACACCACAGGAGTGGAACGTAGTCTGGAATATGGAAGAACAGTCACCTGTCCTGATACTCTTCACCACTGAAATCCCTTGTGGAGATTCCTATGAGCAGATTTCTAATCACTACATTAAAAAAAGCACAGTAGTCAACACTAAAAGCACCACTCTTTGGCCTGCCCATCAGGAATACCAGGGGAGGCTGGACCAATGCTAGGAGAGTCTTGGGCCACTTGTGACCAGAACCACCAGCATGAGGCCAACCGAAAACAAGGCAAAGGTCAAAACCAGGGAAGTCCCATCCATTGGCTGGTCCTAGAAATGCAGAAGAAAGCTAAGAAAAGTTTAGGAGCTGCATAAATGCAGGAATGGGGTGACACAAAGAGCAAGAGTGGATGAAAAATACAAGGTCCACAATAATTGCTTTAAACAGGGTGTTTAGTGGAACAGGACTTTGTCATGAGAGAAGGGATGGTATCTAGTGAAGTCTCAAAGCGTAAGCCAGGTCAGATATGTATGGGCCCTAATATTCCCCCAAGCTATCTTTACAAAGCCCTCATACTTTGCCATCTTTAACACTTTTCTCTGTAAAATGATACAAATAGCTTCCCAGCTGGTCCTTTTACCTCTGTGACAGCATGAGACTTGATTGACCTATCCCTGGATGACCAGTCATTAAGAGCACAGAGCATCCATAGAAATCTCACAGAAGTCAAGGTGGGGTCTGGAAACAGCCCCCTGGGGGAGTACACCAGCAATTTCTTTGCAGTTTTGGCCATGCTAGTGAACTCTGTCTCAGGGGTAAAAATAATTCTAACATTCTTGAGGAATAAATGAAAAAAAGACTGACTAATAACTGCTCTATTTTAAAGATGTACTTAATACTATGAAGAAAAAGTGTGATTGCCCCAAAATATTCTAGTAGTTTTAATTGAGTGCTATCTAAAGGCTAATTAGAATGAATGACCTTGCATTTTCTTATTATTCTATCTTTTAAAGTGACCCTTGTTTAAGTCATTTTATGCTTACAGGGGCAAAAAAGATAGTCCCTCTTGCTCTTTACATTTTTCCAGAATTTTCGGTCTCCAATGCTTAGGAGAAATGTCTGATGGCTGGAAGGGGTGGGGGGTGGGAGTGCAGAGGGGGAAAAAAGAAAGAGAGAAAAGGAGGAAGGGAGGGAGAGAGCAAGGAAAGGAGGGAAGGAAGGAAGGAGGGAGGGAGGGAGGGAGATACAAATCCAACGCTGCCTGGCTGCTACTTCAAGAAGTAATCACTGGCATCCGTCAGAACTCCCACTAAATGAGGGTTGGTCTTATTGGGTGTTTGCTCTGCTCCCGTACACCTAATTGTGTGCCTTGACTATGGTGGAATTTGTTCCTTAAGTAAAAGGGGAAACATGAGCCTTAGTGCTTTAATAGCATGGTATCTTCTGAAGTAATAAATGACCCAGAGGTTGGATTTGGCAGCAGGGGACCTACTTCCTACGTTCTCCCCCAGAAGTGTCATGAGCCGCTGAGATCATTAGAGAGAAAAGGGAGTTTGGAGGAAGATGGAGTGAGTGGAGAGGGGAAGGAAAGTGTGACGTGATGTTATGGAAGAGAAAAGAGATCTTGCGGATTCTCTGCCTGTAACGGCTAGGCTTTTACCAGTTTGAAACAGTACACTTTGAAGAGCGTGACCTGCAGCTCTTTCGTCACTGAACAAATTAATAAGAAACTTAACAGGCTCTGCCTGTTCCCCAGTGGTGGCTGGTGGGCTTCAAGAATGAGAGACACTGAATCTGGACTTGTAGTGATGTTGTCACTGTCCCTTAATGTCTCTCTAAACTTGTTCTGCATGAGGGCTCTCCTTGCATTTCCAGCCCCACATCCTGAGGACCCCCCGGCAGAGTCCCTGAAAGCCCAAGACAAAGCCATGTTCAAATCCCCAGGGTGGGCTCCCATGGCCGCTCCCTGCATGAGCCTCAACTGAGAGGGCAACTAGCAGAGGTAAGGAGCACACACATGTCTGTGGTCAGATTTTCACATCCCCTCTGAACATAGTAGGTGATCCTATGATTCCCCCTCAGAACTGCTGCAGGGAGGAAAGAATGTCGGCATCCAAGAGATGTGGGCCAGAGTAGTCTGACCAAAATTCACAACCTAGGCATAAAGACAACTGAGGGAGCTTGCAGTGGCCCATAATATTAATGCCTTTTTCTTCAGTGTGAAAGCCTTTTCATCTACCTGCTTTCATTATTCATGTAGAATAAAAATCCTGTTGGGTCATTAGTTTCCTTCCCATTTAACATATAAGGAAAACTGAGACTCAGGTTAAATGGCTACTCCAAGCTAGTGAATGACAGAGCCAGGACAGACACTCTGATCCCCTGACTCCAAGTCCACTCGTCCCAGAGCCAGAACTGGGTCTGCTTGAGGGGTGTGGAAAGTTTTTTCCATCTAAACAATAAGCCCCTAATAACCTGAGATGGTGCTGAGGATTTCCACTGTTTGACACCCCTCTGGGTTAAAGAATAGAATCTCCAGTGTCTTCTCTGGACTTGGCAAATCAGACAGCATCTCCTAGTCCTGAGTGAGGCAACGACAAGAGGAATACAGAACGAGTTCCTCATGCTCACAAGTCCTGATGGGTGGAGGGCCGCCAGGAGAAAGTCAGTACTCTTGGGAAGCAGTTGGAATGTCTCTGGTACCAGGTAAAGAGCACGGAGGATGGAGATGAAGAGATGGGAAAAAATAAAAGAAAAATAAAGATTGTCCACTCAGAAAGAGAAGCCACCAGGAATCATAACACAGCTGCAGGAGGCAACCAATTGGCCCCTCCTTGAGTAAGCGTAATGCAGGCACCAGCTAGAGAAAGGGTGGCAGACTGGCCAAGGGTAGAATTTGGGGGAGTGCCCTGGCCTGGCCCAGCCCACATTTCCTGCCAAGCCCTCTAGACCTCAATCTAAAAATCTCAGATAATACCCTTTTACCCTGGGTCACCTGCAAACCAAGCAGATTTCTCGCTAAGAGGGATCTACCACACTTAGGCTTGTGGGAGAATAATTTATGTAATCAGCCACTCAAAACTCAGAGAGTGATTGTCAAGACAGAGACAACTAGGCTATAGTGAAAAGAGCACTGACCCCAATCTGGGACACAAAGAGGAAAGAACCAGCATCTACTGAGTTCCCACCACAAACCAGGTACTGTGCCAGGCACTGTATATGTATTGCTCATTTAATCCTCTAAACAGCCCTATAAGGTAGGCATGATTATCCTCATTTTACAGTTGGGGAAACTGAGGCTCCGAGATTAAGTAACTCGTCCAGGGTCACACAGCTAGTTAAGTGACAAAAATAGAATTCAAACAATCCAGCATGGATTATGCTTTTTCTAAATGGCTCCAGTAAATTTCATAGAATTATCTCAAGAATTAAATAAGATGATGATAATAAAACCTGGATAAACCCAGAGCACTATGCAAATATTGGCTCTGTGTGTGCATGTGTGTACAAACAATACTTGCATACAGGCAAGTATTCAGATCTACAGTTCCTTGTACAGAATAGCCATGTGATTTAGTATCGGTGGCATGTTTCTCTCCAGAAAGCAAATATCTGTACCTTACACAATTCCCCTATGAACACCATCACCACCACAGCCATTAAATGTGGTCCCCAGATGAAGTATGAGCATGCTGGTCAAAAATGGATATTCACAGGCTGAAAGCACTTTATGATTATCAGGGGACAAAAAATGAATTAAAATCACACCCTGCTAAGTGCCACAGAAGTATTTTCAAATTAGCATCGTTGCTGCTATCTCCCTAGTCCCTGGCATGTGGGTTGTACCTGCTGACATCTCCCTCAGGAAAACTAAAATGTTCAAATTGGACCAGAGACAGCTGATTACAGTTTATTTTCCATGCCAACGACAACAGAAACAGGTCTGCTTTCTCAAAGCTTCTCTCTCCCTGTCCTAATGAAATGTGTGTCTTATCTGAGGATCATTCCTTGGACTTACAAATCCTCGGGTCATGCAAGTGCCGACTCTGTACATGCATGTCCCTTAGAGTGAGCACTGCCTTAAAGCTTGCACCCCAGGCACCTTGCTTACTCACCCGAATGGAGGTCCCAAATTTCGTACCACCAGCACAGGCACCAGACCATGAAAGAGAGCAAGAGCCTCTTGGAAGAGAGTGCCTGCCCTCATAGAATGCCACTGAAGCCACCACAAGTGTGGTGATATAATATTTTTCTAAACCACAAGGCAAAGAAACCAATATATGGAACTGCATAAGAGCCAGACAACACTATTGCCCCAGCACTTAGAAATCATGATATACTACCTGAGCCTACTGCTCAGGTGCCCACCCTTCCATTATCCCAAATTCCAAGTGATGGAAAGAAGTGAGAGCAGGGCTAACCATTGTATCTCTGCAGGCTGCCTTCCCTCCTCCCAACCCCTGAGCTCCAACAAACTTCAGAGGAAGGAGTGAAGGCATGACAAAGGGCCTTTCCTGCCTGCCTAGCTTACATCATAGATCACACCCTGTTAGAAGTCCCAGCCTAATGCAACACCAACTCACAGGTGAGAACTTGCTGTGCAATCAAATGTGCTTAATGAACTCAGGAAATGATCATATATCCAGGTTAGACAGTAATGCTTTCTACACCAACCCCATGTAGAGAGGGTTACCCTAGCTTTACCATTGAAGGGAACAAAGGTAAGAAATGTTTCAGTGTTCAGATGATCCAGGCTGCATTTCTAGCAAACAGAATCAGTGGGTGTTAACCAACAACCAATACCTCAGATGGTGTGAAACAACTGAGCACAAGTCGGACACTTCATTCTAAGGAGCCTAGTAATAACCACGCCTCTCCATGATGCCACGGGGGAATGGAGTTGGGGTTCCACTGTGTCTCTGGAAACACGGTGCCCCCCAAAGCAGTGAGAAGGGGGTTCCCTCCTCCACCTGCCAGGCAGTGGGACCAAAAACCCACCTTCCCCAGCTCCAAAACAATGGTTCCTGGGATAGGGAATGAGAGGAAACCTGAGATGTGAGGGTTCTCCAGAGGGCAAAGGGTGGAGGTCATATGGCTGCCTCTGCATGCTGCAGCCCCAAGGGCTCACACCAACTCCCAGGCAACAGCCTGTTCACCCTCTTTCTGTAATTCTTTGGACTCCAAAGGTGGCCTCTTCCATTGTTACCACCTACAAATTCCAAACAGGGTCTCTCCCCTAAAAGAGATAGAAAACAGACATCATTTACCAGCTGTGAGACCTCAGGTAAGTCAACTTTTCTGAGCCTCAGCTTCCTCATCCATAAAAGGGCAATGAAGCCCAGTGCAATACTTGCTGTTCAATAAATATCAGTTACATAATTAGAGATATCACATTAAAGCACAGAGCCAAGCCTAGCTCAAAATACATAAGTAAATCCATTTCTTTTGCTCCTCCCTACCCTTCCCGGCCAAGTCCACACAAACATATCTCTCTGGTCCAGATAGGTCCAGACAGAGACACAATCAGAAGGTTGGGGGATTGTCAAGATCTAAACTTTCCTAGGTATTTCATCATCACAGAAGTTCAGCCTGGGGTTCAGGTGGAGGCCATGGAGTGAAAACCCAGTGGGACCTGATGTGGAGGAAACTTCAAGGAGAAGGGATAAACCCCAAAACAACCAGCCCCAGCAATGGAGGAGTAGCAAGAGAGCCACCTTCTCATTACCCTTTCCTTCTTCCCACCCATCCTGCCATTCACACCCTGGAGAACAGGAGACCCAGGAATGGTGGGAATAAGATGAGAGATGATTCCAGTCAACTGTGTGCTGAGGGGGCAGGTGAATGAGGAAGGAAGAGGAATCCTGTGGCCACCATGCCATGCAACCCAGGCAGCTATTCCTAAGAGCCATTCCAACTCGAGAGATGGAAGTTAGGAACCGACTGAATTTCCATCCCCAGTGTATGTGTTTGGTTAATAATAACCCTCTCCATATCCCAGGACCCCATAAGACAAGTTATTACACAACCTTCATTAAGTGAAGAAGGCTAATCAGTCAGAATCTCCAGATTAAAAAAAAAAAAATCACTGCAACACAAATGACCTGGATGCTTTTTATCTAAATTATCCTGATAGTAAACAAAATTCTCTACCTGACTTCAGGAGTATAGGAAGAACCTGTTCCACTGCTGACCAAAGGCCACATCTATTGAATACACCATTCTCTCTTTGCTTACTTTCTAAAAGACATAATCCATATGAGTATAAAATCCTGTATATCTGCAGATTTTCTTAAGATTAGGCATGCTGATATTTCACCTAAGTTAACAGAGTCATTTTTTCCCTTATATTTGCCATTTTTTAATTCTAGAAAAGGTGAAATTATAGTGACAGAAGCAGATCAGTGGTTGCCTGAGACTGGAGATCAGGGGAGAGAACTGACTACAAAGAGGCAGGATATAACTTTTTAGGGTAATGGAGCTGTTCTGTGTCTTCATGTGAGGGAGATTCACCAAACTGTACATGTAGAATTAACAAATTTTCTTGTATGTAAATTATACCTCAATAGAAATGAAAAATGCCATTTTTCACAATAGAGCAGTATAACTTAAAAACGTCAGTGAAAATGTTTCTGTTACACAGAGATGGAAATACTAAGTCTGCCAAAATGTCTCAATAACAGGGTACTTCATCAGAATATGTCAATATTTTATGGTATAAATCACCATCTGTCAGCTGCCTGAGGTGGAGCAGTGTAACACTGAACATACCCAGAGTGTATGTTTCTCCATCACATCCTCTAGGAGTATTAGTTAACCCATTAGAAATTAAAGGCAATAGCATTCCTCAGGTGGACAATCAGTAGGGCTGTCTGGTACACTAGAAAAAAAGAAGGCAAAAGTTTTGAGTCAATGGAACTCTGTCTTTCCATTGCCCAAATGTGTAGAATTGACGGAGCCTTATCCTAACACCATTTCCATATTTACTTGGCAAATCAAAAACTTGAGGCCCAAATGTTTTTGCCTTACCTATCTGATTTACCAAGTGACAGCCTGGTGGCACCCCAAAATACTCTGGGAATCCATAACATTGGAGACTACAACGGCTGGTGACGTAGAAGAAATTTCTCCTACCCTGTTATCACCAAGGCTGAGGTGTGTAGGGCTGTGTGGGTAAAAGTATAACTCCACCCTTTATAAAGATCTGCTTGGGTGCACCCCTCTCAGACCCACCCAGAAATGTGTGGAGAAAGGAGGTTCATGAAGAAACATGCACACACCTTTTGGAATCCCACACAACCAGCCTTAAGACGAAGGGACAGATAAGGTCTCAAGTCAGGTGCCTGACACTCAGACTCCTGGTTGAAACTTCAGGCTGGGAGGAGAACGAGTAAAACAATGGTTTACTGATATCTCTCACTATCCAAGGAACTTCCAAGTTAAAATTTCAAGAACAATCATTGTCATTTTCAGTCCATTAATTCTTCGTTGATGAAACTGGGCCCGGGACTAGAATGAGCAGGTTGGGTCCAAAACACTGCAGAGCTTTCTACGACATTATCTGTTTTGTCTTTCTCTCCTTTGGCAATCTCATCTACCACTCAGCTTGGATTGCCAAACTCACCCTGATGATGTCTAAAAATCTCTAGCTCGGTTCCCTGTCCTGAGCTACAGCAATGTATTTCCACTTGTCCACTAATCATTACTCCCTGGATATTTGGCAAGAAACCCTAATTTGATTAGAGCAAATCCAAACTCAACATCATTACTCTCAAATATACCCCTCACCTGGACCACTAAATGAGAGATTAGTACCCAGACAATAGGCACCCAGTCACCTAAGCCCCAAACTAAGATGGCCCCTGGAACCTGTTCTCTTCAACTACCATCATATTAATTGGTCAACAAATTCCATCAGTTCTACCTCAAGGATATCTCTTAAATCCACTCCTTTCTCTCTCTCTGTTACATCTCACACTTTTCCTGAAAACTCCCAATTTTTCCTCCACTTCCAGCAGGATGATCCTCTGATCCATCCTATTCGGCCATTGCTTTTGGAACTCCACTCAGGTCCCCTAAGACTGATACACTCATCCCCCAGATGCTGTAGGTTTGGACTGGTAGCAACTCACACTCATACCCTTTTCTAGAAGAGTATCAACATCTGATGGAGCCATCTTTATCTGGAGATGCATGGGATGCCATCCTCCCCTTGGAAGTGGCAGGACAACCTCTGAGGTGCAGTTCATGCTCCAGAGCTCCCCATGAGATCAAGCTGAGTCCAGATTCTTCCTGAAACCACATTTTTGACCAGCTTCTTCCCCTGCCCCATCCCACTTCCCTCACTGCCTTAAAGTATTTTCCCCTGAGAGCCCCCCTTCAATAAATCACTTATACAAGAATCCCCATCTCAGGCTCTGTTTCTAGGGATTCTAAGACGTCCTTCATATTGGCACAGAATAATTTCTTTTTAAAGGCATAGTAGCTCAAGTAACTCCCTGGCATACATTTTTTAAGTTTATACTTCATTATGTACATATAAGGCAAAGACCTTAGTGTATCATATAAGCTCTTGCCTACTGCTCTAGACACTCTTCCCACCTGTCCCCTGTCCCTAATTCCCCACTCCAACCAGGTTTTCTACTTTCCTCTCTACTAAACTACTGCACCTCCCCGCAAAACCATGCTCTTTCATACCTCAATATAAGCTCACGTTCTTCCCTTTGCCTGAAGTTTATTTCACCATCTTGTCTAAGCTCCTGTTCATCCTTTAAGACTCAGCTTAAACCTCACCACCTCCTTGAACTTTTCCTGAGCCTTCCCACCCTCTTAGGCAGAGTCAGATGTCCCATCCTTCATAGTCAAGTGGTGTCATGTACATGCCTTTATTACATTTGCCCTGTGGTATTGTATTTTCATGTTACCATCAAGATAATTCACTGCATGTTACTGTGAGTTTTATCAGGACAGAAACTGTGTCTTAGACATCTTTGCATTCCCAGTGCCAATGCACAGTGCCAACACACAGCAGGTGCTCAACAAATACTTGTTGAATACAAGCAGTCTTCATTCTCTCGTCCTGGAAATGCCCTTTCCTTTTGTTTCCTTGTTTCAATGGTGTAACCTCCTCGTTCTTCTTTATCCTGCTTCCTACAAAGTCCAGTCTTTACCCTGGTTTCCCTACCCATGTATTTCGAGGTGGGGGGGAACGTAGGTCTGAGGGATATATTTGTATCACAGGGGTCATCTGGCTGTCACTTGTCACATACAGATCTGGAATAATACTCTAGGCTTCTCTGTGGGTCACTGCTTGGCATGGCCAGCTTCTCCAGGCCACCTGAGTACTCTCAGTGCCAATTCTTCCTAAGTGAGGACACTGACTCTCCTTTAATTTCCCAACACATGCTCTTAGGCAAACTGTCTTGTTCAGCAGAGTTTTACCCAAGGCTTGGGAGTACCAGAGGGGAGTTACAACAAGGAACACCCATAAAACCTGGTGTGAACCATCGTTGCTCCAAAGTCCATGAAGTCTCAACTTGTCCTTTCCAAGCAGGATCTGCACTTTACCTTTGCATTACCAGAGGCATAGTAAAATGTCAGAGTCCCCAGACCAAAAGAAAAAGAAAGAGTACAGTCTTCCTGTCTTCCACAATATAAAATCTCTACCTCTGAAAAACACAAAACTGCTATTATCTTTAAAATAGAAAATTTCACTCACCATCAAGCTTTCACAAACATTGTATTCTAGGTTCAGAGTACTGTCCTACTGAAATGAATAAATAAATGAATGGATGAAAGAATAAACCAAAAATATCTACACAAAGGGATTAAATAAGGCTTTAGGAAAGGCACGTGAGAGAAGGAATCATTTAAACCTACAGGCAATGGGGAAACTCATTCCAGGAGAAAGAATACAGAGCATTGGTCAGAGCCCAGCAAACAGAAACTTTCTGACTTTTTCTAGGAAAACTATGGGAGATAGTTTAGGAGCATCAATTAGGAGCAGTCCGACTGGAAAGTGAGTAAGATCCCTTCCAGCACTGATATCTACTCCAACTACAAGGGAAGTGATTTGAATTAAAATGTGTATTTAAAGTGATAGGCAAGGGACTTCCCCGGTGGTGCAGTGGCTAAGACTCCATGGTCCCAATGCAGGGGGCCCGGATTTGATCCCTGGTCAGGGAACTAGATCCCACATGCATGCTGCAACTAAGAGTTCACATGCCACAACTAAGGAGCCCATGTGCCGCATCTAAGGAGCCGGCGAGCCACAACTAAGGAGCCCTGGAGCCACAACTAAGGAGCCCGCCTGCTGCAACTAAGACACGGCAAAACCAAATAAATAAATAAATAGTTTTTAAAACATAAAATGCATTATCATTTAATAAATAAATAAATTATAAAAATAAAGTGTTAGGCAATGGCAAATTTTTCAAGGTTTATGCTTAGTATCATAACCATTTGTGGGTTGCTAACTTTTGGTAGAAAGAGTTGCACTGAACCACATCATCAAATTAGAAAAATGATGAAAGAAAAAAATGCCAAAATGTTACCAGTGTCTGCCTCTTGGTGGTGAAATTATGATTGAATTGTTTTTGTTGTTTTGTTTTTAGTGCTGCATCTTTATACATTTCTGCATTATGTCCCAAAAATTTTTGCAAGCATTTACCATTTCACGATAAATCTAAGGAAAACATTGCTACAATATTCATAATTTTTAAAACAAACTCTAAGGAAAATCTGTCAAATTAAAAAGAAAGAGTATTCATTTGGCAAACTTAGCCCTTTCTAATGGCACATTTACTGAGAAGGTAATTCAGCCCCAAAAAGCATTACCTCTCAAAAACTGCAGAGAATGGCAATGACCAAGTCAGCATTAAAATCCAAAAAGTTGTATCTCCTATGCCCAAGCCACCTTATCTTGATGAGGACACAGAGGCATAAGTATTCCTTTGGCAAATCTTAACAAGAGCCAGAGACAAGCAGGATATCATGGTGTGGGGAAGGTTTGCTTCATCCCAGAAACACATTTTTCTAGGAGTTAAATACTAGTGGCATCTGTGTGCAAAGAGCAAGTAAACTTACTTGCAGGATACTTACTGAGAGTACCTAAAAAAGAAATTGTATTGGAGATTCCAAATAATTGAAGCCCACACCAGAGGAGGAATGAACGAGTTCAAAACAACATGCTTCTCAGAAAGAAAGCTTTCAAAGAGATATGAAAAAAGGAAGCCATAGAGTTAGAATGTGGCCTGGCCCATGGGGTGAAAGAATCCCTCATGGACTTGGGAATCATCATCAAGATTACTGCTGGACTCACATGAAGAGCATGAGGCATCATTTGGAAGATGGGAGAATCAACATGAAATAACTGAATGAGCCTAAAGGTGAGAAAACAGCGCCTGGAAAGGAGAAGACAACAGAGAGGCCATGTGATCATTCAAAGTGAACACGTGGATCATTGCAGTGCTATTTACAATAGCTAGGACATGGAAGCAACCTAAGTGTCCATCAGCAGATGAATGGATAAAGAAGATGTGGCACATATATACAACGGAATATTACTCAGCCATAAAAGGGAACGAAATTGGGTCATTTGTAGAGACATGAATGGACCTAGAGAGTATCATACAGAGTGAAGTAAGTCAAAAAGAGAAAACAAATATCATATATTAACGTATATATATGGAATCTAGAAAAATGGTATAGATGATCTTATTTGCAAAGCAGAAATAGAGACACAGATGTAGAGAACAAATGTACGGATACCAAGGGGGAAGGGGGGTGGTGGGAGGAACTGGGAGATTGGGATTGACACATATACACTATTGATACTATCTATAAAACAGACAACTAATGAGAACATACTGTATAGCACAGGGAACTCTACTCAATGCACTGTGGTGACCTAAATGGGAAGGAAATCCAAAAAAGAGGAGATATATGTATATGTATAGCTGATTCATTTTGCTGCACAGTAGAAACTAGCACAACATTGTAAAGCAACTATACTCCAATAAAAATTAATTTTAAAAAAAAGTGAACATGTGGAGGAGGCAAAGGTCGATGCTGAGATGGGAAGAGCTGCCAATGGGATGAACTGGATGAAGGATGAAGTGAGCACAGGGACAGAGGAAAGGGAGCATCAAATGAAGAGGTCACCGTACCACACACAACCTTCTCTGTAAAGGGACTCGGCCACCAGCCAAAAATTCTTCAAGATAAAGAAGAAATTATCTGCCAGTTTTGAGCTCTGCGACTGTCATAGGTCGTAGCTAAGGTCCCAGCTTTTGATCAGGTGCTCCAGATCAGCACACTTCAATATAGACACCAAATGAAATTTTGAAATAAAATAAGTCAGTGAATTCAGGCCACATGTCTGAGTCTTAAAGCAAAAAGTAGTAGCAAACATTGAGGGAAACATTAGCTTAAGAAACACAGGTTAACAATCCAAAGGGTTCTCTAGGTCAAAGGAGGGGTCATACTAGGGCTTTGGGCTTAGTCACTGTGGAATTAATTGCCCTGTCCTGGGCATCCAAACCGATGGCAAATCCCTGAAAAAAAATGTATTAAGGGAATCCCAATTCTACAGAGAGAACTGAAAAAGAAGTCTGCACATAAAATGCAGAAAGCATGGGGAGAACTCATACATTTTCTTATTACCCTCAGGGAAGAGAGAAAGAGGTTGATCAGCCCTGGAATACCGAGAAAAGGGGAACTTAACCAAAGATAAAACAAAGTCTATGCCTCAGTTATGTAGAGACTC
This sequence comes from Hyperoodon ampullatus, assembly GCF_949752795.1. Classification (NCBI taxonomy): domain Eukaryota; kingdom Metazoa; phylum Chordata; class Mammalia; order Artiodactyla; family Ziphiidae; genus Hyperoodon; species Hyperoodon ampullatus. Next base: position 43,731,801 of record NC_136916.1, on the reverse strand, counting down.
ACAAGGCAAATAAAGGTTCTTTTTTCTTTTAATTGATTTTATACCCTCAAATGACATTTATAATCTACTTGCACTAAAGTGGGATCTATTCATTCTATATCACACATGAACTAACATATGCAAAAGAAGTTACATAACAATATACACTGAAGAAGCAGGAATAATACCTGGTCCATAACTGGTACTCAATAGATAGCATATAGTCATTCACTTATTTATTCATTTATTCAATATTTATTGACTGTCTACTATATGCAAGGCACTATTCTAGGCACTGAGAATTCAGCATTTAAAAAAAAAAAGATCAAAGCCCTCATGGAGCTTGCATTCCAGTGGGGGAGACTGGCAAATACGCAAATAATGCACATAACAAAGGCAGAGAATAATGAGTGCTATGAAAAAAAGAAGCAGATCAAGGAGACAGAGAGTGCCTAGGGGTCTCTTTTGATAGGGCAGTTGGCCTGAGGAGACGATCAAGTAGAGACCTGCATGAAGTGAGGGAGCCAGTCACATGGAGACCTGAGGAAGCATCATGAAGAAAGAGGGCAAAATAAGGCCTTGAGTCAAAGACCAGCAAGGAGGTGAGTGAGGCAGGATCAGAGTAAGGGAGGAGAGAAAGGTGGGAAACCCGCGGGAAAGGGAGGTGAGTGCCAGGGTCTGATGGCCTTGGTGGGCCAGGAGAAGGACTTTGGATAGTATTCCAAATGTGGGAGGAAACCATTTGAGGGTCCTAAGCAGGAAAGGCACATGATCTGATTTCTATGTTAAAATAACCACTCTGACAGGTTTATAGAGAGTGGAATGTGGGGGGTATGGGAGCAAGAGTAGAAGCAGGGAGAAAGCTGGATCAAGGAATGAGAAGAGGGCCTTGCAGACGCTGCCGCCTGGAGCCTCTCCCACTGTCCAGCCATGGTCAACCCACCGTGTCCTTCGACACTGCCATCGACGGTGAGCCCTTGGACTGTGTCTCCTTCAAGCTGTTTGCAGACAAAGTTACAAAGATAGCAGAAAATTTCCGTGCTCTGAGCACTGAGGAGAAAGGATGTGTTTATAAAAGTTCCTGCTTTCACAGAATACTGTAATTCCAGGATTTATGTGCCAGGGTTGTGACTTCACACACCATAATGGCACTGGTGGCAAGTCCATATATGGGGAGAAATTTGATAAGTTTCATCCTGAAGCATATGGGTCCTGGCATCTTGTCCATGGCAAATGCTGGAACCAACACAAGCTGTTCCCAGTTTTTCATCTGCACTGCCAAGATTGAGTGGTTGGATGGCAAACCTGTGTCTTTGGCAAGGTGAAAGAGGGAATAAATATTGTGGAAGCCATGGAATGCTTTGGGTCCAGGAATGGCAAGACCAGCAAGAAGATCACCATTGCTGACTGTGGACAAATCTAATAAATTTGACTTGTGTTTTATCTGAACCACCAGACCATTCTTTCTGCTCAGGAGAGCACCCCTTCACCCCCATCTGCTCAAAATATCCTATAATCTTTGTACTCCCACTGCAGTTCTTTGGCTTCCATATTTTCCTCATCCCTCTCCAAGTTTAGCTGGATTGCAAAATTAACTTTATGACTATGAAATAAAAACTAAACAGAAAAAAAAGGAATGAGAAGAGGATGATAGCTCAGGCGATGAAACAGAAGGCATCTCCCATTTCCACAAAGAGAGGGTCCCCAAAAAGTATTTTAGCCAACTTGAATATACGATTTCCAGAATGTGAATTAAATAGTCAAATTTCTACTTAGAGAAAGCTAGTATTTTAATTTCATTCACATACATATTTAAATAACATCCACAGAATCAATCTAGAATTACCAATTTACAAATATTTCTTCTTTGCCAATCTCACGTTACGTGAAGTAATTTTAATAAAACTCATCATAAGCATGTTTGACATCTTTTTAGAGCCACTTTTTGGGTCACTTCACACAAATTTGTAGGGCAGGCCATCTTCACTTCCCTCTAGGCCTGTTTTGAATCCGTGTATGATACTGTAGCTGAATGCTTAGCCCAAACCACAAATGCCTATTGGTAAAAATTTAGGTTTTAAAGTAGAATTTATATCAGAATGTAGATTCTTTGAAGGCAAGGATACTGTTTTCTGAACTATTGTATCCCCAGTGCCTAGAGCAGGGATCAGCAAATATGGCCTATGGGCCAAATCTGTGAACACAGGTTTTATAAACAGTTTTATTGGAACACCATCAGGCCTATTAATTTGTGTATTGTCTATGGCTGGTTTTGCTCTGTAACAGCAGAATTGAACAGCTGTGACAGAGACTGTATAACTTGGAAAGCCCAAAATATTTACTATCTGGCCCTTTACAGAAAAAGTTTGCTGACCCCTGGTTTAGAGCATTGTCTAGCACATAGTAGGCATTCAAAAGAAATTTGGTATTGACTAAATAGCTATAAGAAAACTTCTTATTTTCTGAAAAATGATTTTCAGAAAGGAAAAAACAAAACCTTATACTCTGCAGTATTTGTCAAATTCGTCCTCAAGCGCCCTCCACACTGGCCCCTTCTAGTGGTTCTTTTCAAGCACTAAGTGGCATGAAAGCCTTTCTGTCTGGCTCCTAAGGGAGCATTTTCTAAGGCAGCTCTCCTTCCCTCCGCACCATGAATAACTCTAAAGACATCACTTCTCTCTTCTGTGCCTCCATTTTCCACAACTTGAAAACAGAGTGTTTGTGAAACTCACGGATCAAGTGTTTTCAGAGAAAAGGAACAGCAGTAGGAGTGTTTGACTTTTATATATGGAAAAAGCAAAGGGGCAGGAGCATGGGAAGCCCATACACACACAGAGGGGTGGAAGGGCCGGTCAGCAGCTTGAGCTAGGAGAGAGAGGGCCCGTGGAAAGCAGCTTTAGAAAAGGGATTTCTTTCTCCATGTGTGCAAGCTATTTTATAAAAGCATGCTTTGAAGGGGTCCTGAAACTCTGTTCCATTCCATGTTCAATAGCTATGTACACATTTTCTGATTTTTATAGTATGCAGGCTCTCTCAGAAAAGAGTTTCCAATATTCCTATGGAGGTACGTTGGAAAGGTTTGCAGGTAGCTTAGCCTAGCTAAGGCTCTGTCGACAGCCGCACTGCTGGATATAAAATCAGACTCCCTGACTTCAGACTATACTACAAAGCTACAGTAATCAAGACAATATGGTACTGGCACAAAAACAGAAATATAGATCAATGGAACAAGATAGAAAGCCCAGAGAAAACCCACACACCTATGGTCAACTAACCTATGACAAAGGAGGCAAAGATATACAATGGAGAAAAGACAGTCTCTTCAATAAGTGGTGCTGCGAAAACTGGACAGCTACATGTAAAAGAATGAAATTAGAACACTCCCTAACACCATGCACAAAAATAAACTCAAAATGGATTAGAGACCTAAATGTAAGACCAGACACCAGAAAACTCTTAGAGGAAAACATAGGCAGAACACTCTTTGACATAAATCACAGCAAGATCTTTTTTGATCCACTTCTTAGAGTAATGGAAATAAAAACAAAAATAAACAAATGGAATCTAATGAAACTTAAAAGCTTTTGCACAGCAAAGGAAACCATAAACAAGACAAAAAGACAACCCTCAGAATGGGAGAAAATATTTGCAAATGAATCAACGGACAAAGGATTAATCTCCAAAATATATAAACAGCTCATGCAGCTCAATATTAAAAAAACAAACAACCCAATCGAAAAATGGACAGAAGACCTAAATAGACATTTCTCCAAAGAAGACATACAGATGGCCGAAAAGCACATGAAAAGCTGCTCAACATCACTAATTATTAGAGAGATGCAAATCAATGAGGTATACAACGAGTTATCACCTCACACCAGTTAGAATGGGCATCATCAGAAAATCTACAAACAACAAATGCTGGAGAGGGTGTGGAGAAAAGGGAACCCTCTTGCATTGTTGGTGGGAATGTAAATTGATACAGCCACTATGGAGAACAGTATGGAGGTTCCTTAAAAAACTAAAAATAGAACTACAATACGACCCAGCAATCCCACTACTGGGCATATACCCAGAGAAAACCATAATTCAAAAAGACACATGCACCCCAATGTTCATTGCAGCACTATTTACAATAGCCATGAAGCAACCTAAATGCCCATCGACAGACGAATGGATAAAGATAAATGGATAAAGAAGATGTGGTACAGATATACAATGGAATATACCTCAACCATAAGAAGGAACGAAATTCGGTCATTTGTAGAGACGTGGCTGGATCTAGAGACTGTCATACAGAGTGAAGTAAGTCAGAAAGAGAAAAACCAATATCGTATATTAATGCATATATGTGGAACCCAGAAAAATGGTACAGATGAACCCGTTTGCAGGACAGAAATTGAGACACAGATGTAGAGAACAAACGTATGGACACCAAGGGGGGGAAAGCGGCAGGGGGTGGTGGTGGTGGTGGTGTGATGAATTGGGAGATTGGGATTGACATGTATACACTGATGTGTATAAAATGGATGACTATAAGAACCTGCTGTATAAAAAAATAAAATGAAGTTCAAAAATTAAAAAAAAAAAAATCAGCTGAAAGAATGCCAAGCTAGAAAACTGACAGAATGGTGATTGCTTTATTTATTCTTGTAGAGCAAAGTGGAAATTACCTCCCTCTGTTGAAAGAGAATCTAGTCTTAAGAGGCAGAGAGCCTATATTTTTTGGCATTGTAAGGGCTCAAAATTGTTCTGCTTTATCCTGTCTCTTTTGTCTTCTGCCACCTGGAAAGGAACAGAGAAGAGCTCTGAGAGAAGTGAGATGAACTCTTTTAAAGTGTTTTAGCAGCAATTTGTACAGAGGACGGTCCTAGGAGTGATTTTCTGTCAGCTGAACTATTGCCGGGGGCAGCAGGGAGAAGCTGTGAGGGCTCTTGCGGCCAAGCCTGAAGACCTGAAGGTATAGCCCTGCCCTGGAGCAGCCTACTCCACGACAGACTTCACGGTCAGTGAGCGAGGAAGTCGTCTATGAAAGTCAGGCTGGTAACCGAGCCTCACTTTCCTCATTAAAGAATTAACTCAGAATGTTAGAGCACCTAGGGCAAAAAAGATCACCTTAGCATGGGATCCCCTTGAGGCAGACCCCAAATGAGGCACAGGGTGTATACTTGTGAGGCATAGGAAACACCTGTAGGCAAGTGACAAAGTGAGACCTGGCAGGGAAGGAAGCAATAAAGGGTCAGATAGCAAGCCACCTACACTGTGGACAACTGGGGCTTATTCCCAGGGAGAAACTCTGGGACACTGTGTAAAACAAGAGCCACTGGGTTATCCCACCCAAGGGGCAAGGGAGCTGAGCTCAGTGATTGATTGACAGTTGGTGGAGGCTGTGTTAATTCCCCCAGCACTCCCACCCTGGGCAAAGAGATGCAGATGCTGGCAGCTGGAAGCAACAGAGCACTTTAATATGGTAAGTTCCAATGGATATGGGTGGCACACCCACCACATCTGCTACAGAGCTTCTCGATATAAGTTTCCTCTGGTCTTTTCTTGCCCACATGCCACTCCTTCATATACTTGGAAGCAGGAAGTTGGCTGGGATGGAGTAGTGACATCTGCCACTTTCACAGGGCCCATTAGCTTTTGAATCAACTTCCTGTGTCTGGGGAAAATCCCCACATTGTGAATCCAACCTCCCCAAAGTAGAACACAAATGCCCAGCCTCCCTTGCAGCTAGGACACGAGCCTGAGGTTTAGGCTCTACCAGTCAGGGACACAAAGATGACACTGTTTGGGGGAAGTATGCAGTGCTGATGACAGGCTGATGGCATGTCCCTTGCTCCTGGAGAAAGGAGTGGCAGAGACATGTAGTTTGGGGTGGTGGAGGCAGCAATGCCTGTGGAGGTTTTCTAGTAGTTCAAGGTAGAATTTCTAGCACAAAACTGGCAGCTAGCCCGCTTTGATCTCCATTATATTGCAAACTGCTTAAGGGCAGAGAGAGTATTTTGTTCATGGCAGTAATCTATCCTGTACCCCTCCCCACAGTACACACACACACATACTCCAGGAAAACTGCTGTGGCACACTGTAGGTCCTTTAAGAAAACATGCTTGTTTGCATATCTTTTTGAAGTTAAATGTTCCTCTCTTGGCATTCAGTACACAGTGGGTTATTTTGTGCTGAATTCCTTGCTCCCTGCAGGCTCAGAACATCAAAAGTAGCCATAAAAATCTTAGAAAGATGTATTTTCAGAACCAGAGGCAGCCATGCCTTAAACACCACCCAAAGGAGGGCACCAGCCTGGGCCCACAGAGCCCACAGCTGTCTCTAGAGAGTCAGGAAAACATCCCAGGTCAACTCCACTGGTTTGCAGAGAATGCCAGAGTCACAAGATGTTTGAGACAGGAAGGACTTCAGGGGTCCTACTGCCCAACCTCTTCAGTCAGTAGGTGAAGAAACAGGACAAGAAAGGAGAAAGTGACTTGCTCAAAGTCATCCAGATGTTCTGCCCAAGAAGGGCCTGGAGCCCCCAGCCTTTCTCCACTCGATCTCATTCTGAGAGCATGGCCTGGGGAGGTCAAACCACACTTTGCAGTGTCTGAGAAGCCCTTCCATCCTCTTCAGGGCCATTGGGAAACCAAGAGTGAACCTGGCAGCAGCCTTTCCCCAGAAATCCCGGGTGATGGCAGGGACAGTGACCTCAGTGATAGGTCCTTCAGCACTTCCTCAGCATCCCCATACCCTACCCTGCCCCCAGTCAGTCCTCTCTAACCCTTCATTTATCACCCCAGAACTTGAGAGTGAAGCCAGAATGAGAGAAAGCCACCATTACTGGGTGTCGCCCACACCACCCTTCCTGCCCATAATCTCTGGGTAATGATTCCTTTTGCCAGAAGCCCAGCTCCCGAAATAGTGTGGTGTATTGGCAGAGGTCCAGGAGCTAATAGACATGGCAGCATTGTGTCTTATGACCCGTTTTAACTGAGCTAATTTAGAATTTACCTGACCAAGAGTACCATAAAATGCACTCCTCATGATAAGATTGTTAATTACCACAGGATGACTGCCTGTGTTTGGCAGCTGGGGGGAGAACTGGAGGGGAAAGGCTGGTTTCCAGAAATAATCCTTCCCTCTGCACCAAATAGGAATTAAATGTGGGAAAGGGCAAAGGGGATGGACAGAGAGATTCACCCACAGGAACTAAACAGGGTTATAATTAGTTTGTGTGTTTGCAGGTGTCATCTTTCACCCTCTGCCCGGGGAGGAGACTGCTAGTAAGCTCAGAATCCTTTGTGTCTCTTGGAGAAGGGCATGAGATCCTTGGGGTGTTAAAGAAAGAGCTGGAAGCAAGATGACTGCTAGAAGCAAGGCAAGTGAAGTCTCTGCTGTGCAGAGAGACACCCGATGCAATGACCCCCCGAATATAACACTGTTTACTGATAGCTGCTCCCCGCAGCTATTACAGAGCTGCCTGAGAGCATCCTAATTAGTGAGGGTTGTCAGCACTCCCATTATAATCCCCAGCTGAGTGAGCTGTTTACCTCAGCCACTTCAAGTCACAGCCTCTGAAACATAGCCTTAAGTAGCCAGTCTCAATTTGTTTTTACCCCATGCCTTATTCCAGTAACTCCATGTTTCATAAGCATCTCAAATGTATATTTAAGCAGAGCAATCTCAAATCATATAAACTGGATTCTCACAGCTGTCTTATTGCTGAGATATCTATCATTTTACAAAAATGTCCTAAGTACCTTCTATCCAAATATGTTTAAGATAGGAGTTATAAGTTAGATTCAAAGCATTTTTTCCCACCACTTCACTTGCTGTTTTCTCTCAGGCTGGCTCGATATACTGGGACTTGACCTTACCACAACGGTTCTGAGTAAGCAGGAATATGTTCCTGCTTTGGGCTGTATTAGAGTATAGTCTTGTGTATTAGTCAAGAACTGTGTTCTGTGAGTTCATTCTAAGCGTGCTCTCCTTAAAATTCATTCATTCATGAAACCCATGTGAAATTTGGACTGTGTGAGATATTTAATCTTACTGCTATGCCATAAACCTTACATGACATGATCCTCCTTGATGCAAAGACCAGCCTTATTAAAAGTAACGGTGTCTCGCATTCTGAATCAAGACAGCACTTTGAAGAACAGGAATAAAACTCAAATGGGGTGACATAGGTATAAAAACATGATTCATGTGGATACAGTCTTGTGAGCACTGCCTCCCCCTCTCCCCTCTCAGAATGCCCCTTCTCCATAGCCACAATTGTCAGAACTCTAGGGTGAAGGGGTGTGGATGGGGCATCCTTATTTTCTTGAAGTACCAGGCAATACCCTAGGTAAGTATATCAAATGTCAGCCTTCCCTTAGGCAGTGTGGAGCTGACCTATGCTTAAGGCTGACACCAAAACCAGTGGTTTTGTGAAAAGAGAGAAGTCCAAAAGGAACTAAGAAAATAGAGCTCACACTGAATCCTTTCTGAGATCAACGTAAAATTAGGATTAAAGATGCTTGATATGGATTCATCTATTAAACAATGCAAGGTCATTAACAATAATCAAATCAATGTAATTTCAGTTTACAGAGTCATAACCTACCACTTCAAGAAACTGAATATCATTTTTTAACTTTGTATTGTAGGGATTTTAAAACATATACAAAAGCAGAGAGAATAGTTTAATGAACCCCATATATTCATCACCCAGCTTCAACACTATAAATTCCTGGTAAATCTTATTTCATCTCTACTTGCCATCACCACCTCTACTCGCCCATCCCCAGATTATTTTAAAGCTAAATTCAGACTATTTCAAGAAATTTAAACAGGAATTTCACCTGCCTTAGAAAGTCCATTCTGGATGGATCACCACCTCTAGTTAGTGCACTGGGCATACTCCCTGCTACACTCTCACACCCCTACCACCCTAAAGAAGGCCTCACAACTGACCACTGCCACCAGAGGTGTCCTCGCAGGGGTGTCTTCAAACACACTATGAACCTCATCAGTGGCCCAAAATCGAAAGAAGTGACTAGGCGTCCCAAGTAAGAGCAACTACCAGATGAATCTTACAACCTGAGGGACAGCACTACTCTTGGCCTAAGAATGGCCCTCATGAGCCAGCATGGGACAGTGTTTCCCAGTCACTACGGCAATGACAGCAAATGCTCTATTATCAATGAATTAAAAACAAGAAAGCATCGTCCTTACCACTGAAAAGCTCATTCTCCTTAAAACAAAAACAAAAAATAAACACGCACATGTGGTTTGTGAAAAAGTGTAGTCTTTACTATGGAGAAATGCATATGGAGAGTAGTATCATTGCAATGAATCCCCCCCAAAAAGTTTTTTTAAATACAGCTTGTACTATGATACCAAAAGCTGGAGACTCCCATGTCCTCACTACTATTTATATATTTGAGACTATTCTTTCCAGAATCATATTAGGAAGACATGCAAGGGAAAAAACACATTTGCACCCCCTGAAAAGCAACTTAACTTACTCCTCAGAGTGTGTAGAAACTTGAAGATGTAAACAAATGTGTGAAATAAATACCTAAGGTGGTAATAACCACTGAGAATTTTAAGGGTCTAAAAATATTTTTTAAATCAGCAAGCCGCTGATCTTGGCACATTAGCAGCTATTACTATACTAAAATGATATGCCAGGAAGGCACAGAAAAATCAAAGACATTTTCCACTGGGAAGCAAACAAGTTTGATTATCAAGATGAGCCTGTACTAAACATAATTTTCCCCATCAGGGCAATGGTAAATGAAGCCATTAATGAGCAAATACACGTTTTTAGATGACATTCTAGAAATACACATCGAAGAAAATATGCATCCACAGATTAGCTAACTTGGAAAGAAGGAACGAATTTGAGATACTGGTTAGTAGGAAAAAAGAAAGGAGACCTTCTTAATCAGCCTTTGTCAATCACCACCTGAAACACAAGGAGAATGGCAACACCAGTAACCAGGCCTTGTCAGCAGGGAAGGTAGAGCTAAAGGAGCCCTAAGAGTTAAAACCCTGTTTACTATGTTTGGAGGTAGCGCAATCTGTACACCAATCACTGAAGTCATCTGAGGATTGCCCATTGCTGACAAATGCAGATGGACAGATATGTAAAGATGATGCGTCATGAACTACAGCTGATGAATTTCCTGCAGAAGCCCCTGTACTCACATCAGAAGTGTCAAGAGGTGACAGAGCTACATCACACTGAGTCTGGCAGTTTAATTTGGTGTCGGCTATTAGTGTCGACTCTCAGCGCTATTGCCATTCAGTGTTTCTGCTGGCAAGGTGACACAGCCTCAGAGATAGCTAAATTTCTTTGTTGAGTGAAAGAGAGGTTGCCTGGTTTGTACAGTAATCCCTTGCTGAACAATGGGGACTGCAGAGGAGCCAGGGAAGGAAACAGGGGAAAAAGGAATTCATTTCACAGGGTTCCTTTAAAACATTTCTTGCATAACTTCAGGTAAGGATCTGATGACTTTTTTGGGTAAAAAGCAAATGTCTGGAACAAGGATGATTTATGTTGAAGGTTTGGCTTGGCTGAATTAGAAGCTACTGAGTGTACTGGCATCACGGAAGTACTCTCCCTACATGGGTCCCAGGGAAACCACCACATTCACTCAGGAAGGAGGATGTGGTGGGTTGCTCTGACCTCTGGGCATCACCCAGTGAGCCCAGTTCCTTCTCCTGGCCCCATGCTTATGGGAGAGGCAGACCTTGGCAGTGTATCCAAGGACACTTTAAACTTCCTTGGTTACCCTTCCTCCAGAGAAAAGAGAAACAGTGTCCATACCCTACACCCCACCCTCAATCTCATGCCACTGCTTGCAGGGTAAGAAGGCATGGGTGCAGGTCAGGGTGGCCCTGGCCACTCCATACTGCTTATGACTCAAGGAATTTGGTCAAAACCTAATAATAAATAGCCTCTCCTCCACTCTGCCCAGGACAGCACTGCCATAGATAGATGTCCCGGACTTTGCACCATGGAGGCCACCAGAAGGTGATAATGATTACCAGTGCCTAGGATACACACTTCCAGAACTATCTATAAGAGTAGGGGAGGGGTTGGAAAAAACATGGAGAAGGAGTTATAGTCATTAGTAGTAAAATAATCTCTGTAGCAACAAGAAAAACATGGCTTAAAGTTTAAGGAACTTGTCCAAGGTAGCAATTAGGATTAGAATACGGCAAAGGGGAAACCGGGTAGGAGCTCTATATTATAAGAACCAGAGCAGACTGCAAAGCTTCTTAGCACCTGCCCTACCGCACTGGACAAGAGCCTGCTCACAATACTGCACTCCTTATATTTTCATAGAACTTCATACCTGTGGTCTGTGGCTTTTACTCCCATTATCTCATTGGAGCCTCAGTCATTCCTGAGGCTTCCTGAAGCTACTCCCAGAGGCCATCCTCTGATTCTGAGCTCTTTCAATACTCCAACTTCCACCCACATTCTTCCCCTTTATAGAAAAAGCTGCATATTCCAGGAGAATTTCACCCAATGCCATGGAACTGACCAATCTGAAACCACCACAGTAGCGTAACCCAGACTTCCCGTGGTAGAAGAGTCGGGTAAATTTCTAAGAGGGAAATACATAAGTCAGTCCAAGAAATTCTGTATAGACAAGGCATGTCTGGGATAACTATAAACATTTTACAAGAACCTCCTCAGGACACGGGGAGGGGGTGGGGTAAGCTGGGATGAAGTGAGAGAGTAGCAGGGACATATATACACTACAAACTGTAAAATAGATAGCTAGTGGGAAGCAGCCACATAGCACAGGGAGATCAGCTCGGTGCTCTGTGACCACCTAGAGGGGTGGGATAGGGAGGGTGGGAAGGAGGGAGACGCAAGAGGGAGGAGATATGGGGGTATATGTGTATGTACAGCCGATTCACTTTGTTATAAAGCAGAAACTAACACAACATTGTAAAGCAATTATACCCCAATAAAATTTTTTTTTAAAAAAAGAACCTCCTCAGGATGACTTTCCAATCTAAAACTCTTTGGATATACAAATTCACAATTATAGAGTCTTTATGGGGATTTCTTTTCCTGTGAAAACTTCTCCAGTTTAAGGATGTTAACACTAACATTCTAAGGGTCCTATGTTTCTGAATTCTGCTTTCTGAAACTATCACCCTTCCATAGACATCTTTATAAAAGTTTCAGAAAGCTCCTGTAAGGGATATCGAGCTATATACCTGGACATAATGTACAGAACAAGGTCAGCGAGAGTCCCTGCTCCACACTGGTCACCCACCTGGAATATCGTGTCCAGTTGTAGAAGCCACACCTGACGAGGGGTATTAACCAGCAGAGCAGCTGGGTGATGAGGAGTCGACAACACCACAGTGTGTGGTTGAAGGTCCTTGGCCAAAGAAGACAAGAATAAGTAGAGCCTAAGTCCTCAATCAGTTGGAGAGTTATCATGTGAAAGCTAAGAGATCTTTACAAAAAATAGAGCAAGGCCTTTCTGCACTTCCCATGGAGGGGTCCATACGGCATTGTTCTAGGTTCCTGCCGTAACTTAAAAGGAAACTTGCACAATGTGCAGAGCCCTTGATGTCCTGCAAATGAAGGAGGAGGATGTCCTCAGATTCCTTGCAGCAGAAACCAACTAAGGTGGCTGACTTCCAAATGGAACAGTATGTCTACAAGAGGAAAAGTGATGACATCTACATCATAAATCTAAAGAGAATCTGGGAGAAGCTTCTGCTCCTGCCACTGTTGCCATTAAAAACCCGGCTGAGGTTAGCGTCATCCCTCCAGGAATACCGGCCCGCCAGCTGGGCTGAAGTCTGCTGCTGCCGCTAGAACTTCTCCTCTTGCGGCTTCACATCTGGAACTTTCCCTAACCAGATCCAGGCAGTCTTCCGGGAGCCCGGGACCTCGGCTGGTGGCTGATCCCAGGGCAACCACAGCCTCTCACAGAGGCGTCTCACGTTAACCCGCCAACCACTGCTGAGTAACAGAGACCCTCCTTGGCGTGTGGACACAGTCACTTCCACCGCAGAGGAGCTCACTCCGCGGCCGCGGGTCTGAGATAGCAGGCGTTGGCAGTCCCTTCCAGTTCAGGCTAGCCCCTCGGGAAGTCTTCCTCACTCAAGGCTTTCCCTTCTCAAACTCCCACTGTCTGGGCCTTGCTCTCCTTCTTTTTTTAAAAAGGACCATTTATTTTCTGTCAGCCTTATTTCCAGTTTCTGTTTATGAGCCTGTGGAAGGCCAGCTTAAGACCGACCAGTCAGTGGTTGCTCCTGCCTGTTGTGTGGCCTGAGTGGTGGAGCCGCGGTCCAGTCCTGAGTGGCGGGCTGCGGCTCCTACCCGCACGCCTTCAGACCAGCCCGCCACCCAGGGTTGAGAAGCAGTAATTTGGGAGCTGGCACAGCCCATTGTCTCTGAGACGCCTCCTGGGTCACAGCGCTGTCAGCAGCAGCCTCCTTTTCCGTCTCCTCAGGATCTCCGCGGGAGGAGAGAGCGTGTGACAACGCGAGACCTTCCGCGGGAGTTCACAGGGTGGGGCCGCGCCTGCGCAGAACGCTCGGACCATCGCCAGCCACGTAGGACGCAACACCCCGTGAGCTCCTCTGTGGTGGGAGTGGCAGTGTCCACACGCAGGGGAGGATCTGTGTTATGCAGCAGTGGTTGGCTGGTTAACGTGAGACGCCTCTGTGAGAGGCTGTGGTTGCCCTGGGACCAGCCACCAGCCGAGGTCCCGGGCTCCCGGAAGACTGCCTGGATCTGGTTAAGGCAGGTTCCAGATGTGAAGCCGCAAGAGGAGAAGTTCTAGAGGCAGCAGCGGACTTTAGCACAGCTGGCCAGTATTCCTGGAGGGTATGACAGTGACCTTTCATAATTAAAGAAACTATGTCTTTGTGGGAACATTGAAATAACTTTGGATTTGAGTCATTTTACCATTGGAATCTAGATCTAATAGCTAATAGTAGTGAATCCGAGGGCATTCCAGGCCTCCACGCAGTGACTTGATGAAATAGATTAGAGATGGAGGAAGGCAGAGGGGAAAAAACATCAACTCAGCCTTGGGAAATGTCTTAAAATGATCAGGAGTACATAAATTACCTTCAACCAGATAGTTTTCCTTGATCCTACCACATTTCCTCCCTTTCCAATCCTAACCTTCCCCATCTCCTTTTACTGCTGTTATCTTTCTAATCCATGATTTTTCAACATCAACGATGCTGTCAGTCATCGTAGAAATCCCTTTGACAAGTCAGAAACTTGCCAAAGATTATTATGACCAATGTCATTGTGGAGGAATCAGGAAAAGAGGCATGACTCTCTGTACCAAGGCTTGGACTCTAGGAAATAAAGCATGGATGCATGAAGTCGTGGGGTTTGATTCTCTCAGCCTCCGCATGCTGAGAGAAAGCATTTATTGATAATTGCAAAGGAACATACCTCCAGCTCCCCTACCTACTGCGATGCAGACCCTGGGTGGGTAGGAGTTAATGTGGATGCAGGGTCCATATCTCCCCCTTCTCTATGTCTCCCACAAGTTCAGCACAGTGTTTTTCACCTCCTAGGAACTCAATAAGCAATTAATAGATTGAAGTGGAGAGTTGCTGTTAGCAATCTCACCCCAGGCACAAAATTCACAATACATACCATAACTAGTGCCTATAGAAATTGATCCAGCTCAAAACTATATATAAATGCAATGGATTTGTAGCCTTAAAGTTTCAAAAGCATTGATATTTCCAATCTGGAGAAATAAAGGTATTTTAATCCTATTCCATCTTTCAGTTTAAGATACTATATTAGACTGGAACGGAGATTAAAACTTTTACTCAAGAGATATCTCTTCCAGTCTCATTCCATTAGTTACAACAAGGCCCCATCATTAAAGACTTTACTCCCTCGCTGGGAGAGAACTTGTGATGAGCGACTGACTCTCATAATTGGCTTAGGGAACCAGACTCATTCATTGAATCAAGAAAAAGAACATCAAGGAAAGAAGAGAACATCAAAGAATAACTCTCTAGGCTCACTTTTTTATTTCTTTCCTTGAGTCAGACCACTAGCATCTTTCTTAGAAATGAGGTGACATTTCAGAACATGGATCTGAGTGCTCAAGTGACTTCAGTGGATCTGCAGCATTTATCATTTATTAAGCACTGCCTGTATACAAATCCTTCAATGGGATGATAGCTGCTGCTGAAGAACCCACTGCAGACCTAACCATGCAGGCTCTGCCTGAGAAGCTTATTATCTCATTGAGAAGACTTAAAACAGAGAGGAGGCTTTTTTCAAACTAAAGAAAGAGCAGCATAAAAACTAGTGGAAAATAATAAAATGCAAATGAAATACCCAAGGGCCAGGGACAGTTGGAGTAAGGCCACAATTAAATCAACATAGGCGATAACAAATTATTCCTTCCATGTGTACAATACTCCACAGTTTTCTAACTCTTCACACATATCACCTCTTAATTTTCAAACAATTTTATGAAATAGGCTTTATCTTCCCCAGTTTCTGGATGAGAAAACAGTCCCATGTCAGTGAGGTGACGTGTCCAAGGCTCCTGAGCTAGCAGGTGGCAGAGCTGAGCAGAAAATAATTTAGGGCTCTAACCTGCTGACATCTAGCTATCGTTGTTTCCACTTCCCCACATTATCACTCAAAACATATATCTGTGCAGAGATTTACTTTCACAAAGTATTTTCACAGACGTTTTATCATTTGGTCCTCTCAGTGCTGGGTGAGAGGCAGGGCAGAAATTCCACAGGAGGAGAGCAAATTAGGATGTTGGTGAGTTTTCCTGCCTGAAGCCATCCAAACAGAGATTGTTGCTGCATCATGACTCCCAGCACAGGGACCATTGCTTCACACCTAACTGTGATTTCATGGCAGGGGTGAGCAGGAGAAAGGACTCGTGCAAACAGGGAACGTGCACTTTCATTTATTCCTGGATCTTGTACCTGTCACGTAACAATTCAAACCATGAGACTAGAAGAGGAAAGGGGGTGATATACGTACCAGTCTGTTCTCTCAGCAGCTTCCTTGCTTTTCAGAGCATCAGGAATCGCGGGGGTTCCTCACATCTACCACACACTCCTTTGCTTGGATTAAGGCGCTGGAGTTGGATGGTGAATTTAAATCGTGTCCCCAGCTCCCAGTGCTAACCTGTCTATCCTGTCAGAGGAACTGCCATAGCCTCTCTGTTTTGCATGCCCTCTGCAAAGAAGAAGAACGAGAGAACGATAACCCCAGGGTGAACAGGAGAACCACTTTGGGAAATGTATTCCTGCAGCACCCAGGAAGGGGCAGGCTAATTGGCTCCAGAGGCAGTGGCAGCAGCGTGGGCAGGTAGGATTGTGCCGTCCTTTATTGAGTGGTGCCGTCACTTGTTGGGAACCCGTGTTCGTTAGCTGTGTGTAAAGTGATATTAGAGGAGAGACGCTGGGTCCTGTGCTGAATGATTGAGCACCCAACCTGATGGGAGGTGCGTTATGTAAAAGTGCCTGCGAGAGTAATCGAGTTACTTAAGTGGATGTGTTGAGCGTATCTGAGAGGGTGCTGCTGTGAGAATGCAAGATCAGGGCGTTGAAATGTGAAAGGCCTCAACTGAAATAAGCCCTCAGCCTTTTTGTACCCATTCTCCACAGCTCTCTCAGGTTATCAGAATTAAAGCATCCTCCCACTCCCCCTGTGCTAACTCTTCACGTTTCCAGGCCAAAAGTGGGTGCATAAACTGCCAGCACCTGTTTGTCTAGCAGACCCAGGAGGAAAGGGAAGAGGCCAGCTCTTCCTTCAAATCTTCCTTAGTCCTTTCTGTGACAGGAGGAAGCTCATTGGCTAATCCCCAGGCTTTTAAAGATACCAATAAATTTTTAAAAGCTACTAGACCAATGGTATCTCCTAGGGTGTTTGCTGCTCAAGTCAAAGGTAACAGAGAGTTCACTGTATTTGCCCCCACACCTTTTGGAGGTGACCTTTGGAGGCGTCAACCTCCAAAGTTGATGCTAAAAGGTTAGCATCAACCTTGTGCTGAGACCAAACAAGTTCACCAACCCCCACAATGGGATGTGTTCAAGGGCCGCATCTCCAGCACCATGGCTCCAAAAAGTGTTGGTCATCAGTCCCCTTCTTTTCTCCCTAGTTCACTGCCCTCTGAAGCCCCCTCCTCTTCTCCTAACCGTGGCTTCCCAGGGAGACAATGACATGCACGCAAAAGCATTTCTCTGGCTCTACCCCCACCCACTCTGCAGGACCTGCAGACCCCTCCAGATCCTCCCAAATCATCACAAGAATCCCCAAGGGTATTTCCTAAGTGCTCCAAAACCAAAATTATGGGCTACCAATGTCCCCTATCCCTACAACATTTACAGGGTTATAGGAAGTGTCTCCCATCAGAGCTAGCACCAAAAGTAGCACCTCCTGAAGTCTAGAATTCTGGATCCCTTGTGCAAATGGACCATGACTGGGTCTCCGCTCCTCACTCCAGTTCTCCAAACACACCACGTGCTAGGGAGAACAGAGCTTCAGCTCATGGCAGGACCCAGCCAACTTTCAATGGCTCTAAACCACATATACAACGCAGCCCAGATTCTTCAGCCTGGCATTCAAAGCCCCAGTCACTGCTTCCACTGCAGCTCATCTTCTCCTAAAGCTATCCTTACATCCAAATCATTACCCACCTCCCAGACTACATGCCTTTCACTAAACACACTTTGAATGCTTCCTGTCACGTGCCTTTATCCTAGGTTTCCTGCAGTTGACCTCCCTCCCTTCCACCCACTGCTGCCTTTCAGAATCCAGCCAATCAGTCAGAAAGACCCAGCTCAGGCTTTCCTCCTTCCTGTCATCACAAACCAGCTTACATCACAGTCAGTGGTGTGTGTCCCTCCCTAAAGTGTACACTCTGGAGGGCAGGGACCACATCTTATTTATCTAAATCCCTATTGTCAATAAGAGAGTACTTTGCACATAGTGGGTGCTCACTAAGTGGTTATTGGATTGTAGAGGCTATACTATGAATCATTGCCTAACTATGAGATCATATATCCATTTGTTTCTTTTACCTGAAGGTGCTCCAGTGGAATAGGACCCAGAACTGACAAAGTTTGATAGACAAGGTTGGAATTGGAAAATGCCTGAAGCGTGGTCCATGGGACACCCAGGTGTAAGGTCCTTACCACTAGTGAGAAACAAAGAAAATGGAGTAAATGGAGAAACGCAGTGGGAGAAAGGAGACAGTCAAA
This sequence comes from Hyperoodon ampullatus, assembly GCF_949752795.1. Taxonomy (NCBI): domain Eukaryota; kingdom Metazoa; phylum Chordata; class Mammalia; order Artiodactyla; family Ziphiidae; genus Hyperoodon; species Hyperoodon ampullatus. The sequence continues at coordinate 43,713,582 of NC_136916.1, read as the reverse complement.
ACAAAGTAGCACATCCCCAACTCTCTCAGGTCTGACCCCATCACCAATAATGCATGCTAGTTGATATCCTTCAACCTTTGGTATCATCAAATATTGGAATTACATAGTCTAACCCCTTCATTTTGTAGAGTCAGCAGTGGAGGCTCAGAGAGGTAAAAAGACTTCCCCAAGGTCACACAGCCAATTAGTGGCAATGTCAGAACTAAAACCAAGGTCTCCTGAGTACACATGTATATTTTTTACTAATAATATATATAGTCTTTTCTTTCCATCTATTTATCATTCGTTTTCATAAGAGAAATGGAATGAACTGAAAGTACAAGGAGGAAGAGAAAAGGGAACTAAAACAGAATATTCATTCATAAATCTCTGTCTTATTTCCAATGATCCCCCAACACAATCAGTAAAAGGCTTTTGTAAATTTCCTTGTCTTCATGAAAAGGGACAAGTAGACATGAAATTCACAAGTGACTGTGTAACCAGATGCTGAATGCTAGGCTCCCCCTGCTAGGTATGGGCCCCTAGCACTCCTTGCTAGGATCTGGGTGGGCTGAGCACGTGGGTGGGAGGCCAGATTCTTGACATTATTGTCTTTGGCAGTAGTCCTCAATCCTGCCAGCCTTACCTCTCTGATTTATTAGCACAAACCCAGCACTCTAAAAATATAATTACTGCATTTAGAGTGTGTTTCCTATCTATAGGCTGCAGGGGCTTAAGCACACATAAACTCTTCTGACACTGAATTATACCCTGGAAAACCAAAACTGTGCACTCTGCAAAGCCAGCCTGACAGCTGGATGATCCGATGGGCTGGTGGTGCTCATTAGCACCTGCCACGTGAATGAAAGCAGTAATCATTTCTACCATAAAGTACACAATTTACAGCAAGGAAGGCAGCCTCATAGATCTTTCTTGTTCATCTTAATATGGACTATTTCCTGAGTTTTAAAAAATACCTCTAGATTCTCACCCTTGATCTAGAGAGAAACTATAGAATTTCTTTGTGATGTTACTAATATAAGACAGGTTAAAGAGTGCAGTTAGGCACCATGTTTCTGATGAAGAGTGTCTGGGAAACACAGTTAGCCTTAAGCATGGGTCCCTCAAACTCAGCCATCTACCACCCTTTTATATGACCTTTAAAAGCCCAAGTGGACTATTGCCTTATGCTCCTCAGTCTCCAGGCCCCTCCAGGACTCTGAGAAAGCCTTGAGGTACAGTGACTTCAGTTTCATCCTATCTCTGTAGGTTTGCTGTGCAATCATGGAAAAATGGCTCTCCGTGCTTTGGTCACCACGGCTACAAAATGGGGATAGCAGCCTTCCTGTATGAGTTTACCAGGGCCACCATGACAAAATACCACTGGCTCAGGGGCTTAACCAACAGTACTTTTTTTCTCACAGTTCTGAAAGCTAGAAGTTCAAGATCAAGGTGTCAGCAAGGTTGATTTCATGCTGAGGCATGACTCCTTGGCATGCAGGTTGCCGCTCTCTCCCTGTGTCCTCACACGGTCTTTTCTCCATGCTCACACAACCCTGGTGTCTCTCTGTGTGCCCAAATTTTCTTTTCTTGTAAGGACACCAGCCAGATTGGATTAGGGCCCACCCTAAAGGCCTCATTTTAACTTAATGCCTCTTTAAAGACCTTATCTCCAAATACGATTTCATTCTGAAATATTGGGGGTTAGGACTTAAACAGATGAATTTTGGGAGTGGGAGGGGGGACACAATTCAACCCATAACACCCCGACAGGTGATGTGGTGGTAAGAATCAAGTGCAACAATGTGTATAAAGTGGCTAACACAGAGTCTCTACACAATATATGTCAGCTCCTACTATCATCATTATTGACTCTTTTGATAATACAATTTTGAGCTTTAAATAAAATTCAGAGCTCACAACGTATATTCCCTGTTTAGAAAGTTTGCAATGTCATTGGAAGCTTTTAGCCAGAATAAGAGTCTAAACACCTTCGCATCACTTACAAACTCTTCAGAGCCAGGGTTTGACCTGTTTTTCCTACCTTAGTCATGCCTTCACATTCCTGATGCTCTCTGTCACTCCAGACTTCTTTCTTCTCCAGACTTGCTGGCTCCATTACACATACAGGTATCTCCTCCCTCCACTATGCACTGGGTAAACTCATACATATCCCTCAAAACCCACACTAAATTTCACTTCTTTTGTGAAACATTTCCCCTAATCCTGGATCAAATTCAGTTGCTCTTATGTTACACAACTAAATCAGTTTGCATATAAATTAACAATAGCATGTATTGCTTTGTATTTTACCTATTTATTTATATGACTGTCTATGGTTTATTTACCCTTTTTCACATAGTAGGTGAAATTGTATTAGAATACAAAACAAAAATTGTATTGGCATTGAATAAAATTGTATTGGAAGGAAAGGAGGGAGTGAGGAAGGAATGGGAGATAAAAGAAGAGAGGGTCAGAGGAAAAAAAGAGAGAGAAAGAAAAGAGAGAAACAGGAAGGGAAAGAAAGGGAGAAAATCCAGCAAATCAAATCTATGAAAAAGCTAAAAACAGCAGGGGCAAAGGAAGCCAGAGATCAAGCCAAAAGACTAACCTCACCATTTCCCCACTGATGCAGTGCCCTAGAGGAGACCAAAATCATTAAACAGAAAACCAGATGTCACTGAAGAGACAAATTTTTTTCAAGAACATCCATACTTCCATTGGTAAAGTGGTGCCTTTTAACCTCAAAGTTGGTGAAGAACAGAGACCGTGTGTCACCTACTTTCCCCAAAGGATCTAACCCAATGCACACCAAATAAATATGAAGTAGGGAACAAACCTAACCACTTCTGGTTTGGTGCCGCCAATTCAAATCGATTTTTGTGCAAATAAGCTCTTAAAATGTTTAATATGCCTCAGTTCATTTTTTAACAGCTCTGGTGTCAGAGAGGGAACTGAGGAGACCCCCAGTAATTCCCAGGAACAACGAGCAACCAGGCGTAGGTACCCGTGAGTCCCTTGAGCTTGCTTGCTTAATTAAGTCCAACTTAAATTAGACCGGGTCCATTGTAAGGCCTCGAGTAAATAAAATTCTGTTTTAAGGCTGAACGAGTGGGTTAAACTTACCGAAGATAATCTTAAATTACAGTAGCCACAGTGGAGAACTTCCAACCATCCTACATAAGCTTATCCATTTACAAGGTGCCCTAGAGAAAAAAGGGTCTTGGCCAAGCACTCAGCATAATGGGTAGAGGGAAAATTATTTTTCGTCATCTACAGTTTCCAGTGACCAGGATGAGACCCACTGGGATGCCTCACTCGCTCTAGACCTGGGGAAACTGGCAGAAGCTGTCAAAGGGTGAGGATTCTTAGCAAAGTCAGATCTCCCAGATCTCTATCTATGGTGACTAATCAAGAGAAGAAGGTAAAATTTCACATTGTTCCTTCCTTTCCAAATTCGGATTGGCAGGAAAAATGCTGCTTATCAATCCTTTCTCTCTCTGCGACAACTATTGCCTTCTTGTTTGTCTCATTTTCTGTCCTGAGACATGGAATGTCTGGACCAGATGAACACCAGCTGTTTCTGGAAGTCTTGTCCAAGGCCCTCCTCATAGTCCTCACATCATATGACAGGTGACTCATAACTATTTAAAAGGCCCCCTGACTAACCAGAGAACTCCCCGAGAAGAGAAAAGGAAACAGAAGATGCTGGTAAAAGCACAAAAGGAAAACTTGGAATTATGGTGTAAGTTCTAGTCCAAAAGCCAGTAGGCTCAAGGAGTCCGGTTTTCAGTTTGAGTCCAAAGGTAGGAAAAGACTGATGTTCTAGCTCAGTCAGACAGAAGGAGTTCCCTCTTATTCAGCCTTTTCATTCTATTCAGATTTTTTAATTGATTGGATGAGGCCCACCCACATTAATGAGGGCAATATGCTTTACTCAATCTACCATTTCAAATGTTAATCTCATCCAGGTATATCCTCACAGATGCACACAGAAATAATATTTGACCAAAGGTCTGGGAACCCCATGTCCCAGTCAGGTTGACATATAAATTTAACCACCTCACACGGTGTTTCCCAAAACTTATCTGACCTCAGAATGCCTCTCTAGAACAGTGTTTCTCAAACAGTGGTGTTCCATGGATCACCAGTCTCAAATTACCTGAGTTGCTCTCTAAAGATTCTGATTCAGAGGTCTAGGTTAGACCCATGAGCCAGCATTTTCAGGACATAATACCTGAACCCATGGATCAATCACAGCACCACTAAAATGGGACTCCTCCTGCTGTGACACAGTAGGAAACTCACTGCACCACCTGTCATGTATTCTTGCCCTGAAGTAGAACTAAATCTAGACAAGTCTCAGATCTAAGTGACTATCAGTTAACAGGAAATAATGGCAAACAAATTAAAATTCATTACTGGGATACAGTCAGCCAAATCCAAAATGTTGCATATTCTATAGGATGAGTGATTTGGTTTCTTCAACAAATAAGTGGTATTTTTTTAAATGGATGGGGGACTGTCATAGATTAAAAGACACTTAAGAAATATAAAATTTAGTGCAATGTATAATGTGTAGAAACCACCTTTAAAAGATATTTTGGAGACAAATATAAATCAATTGGGTACTAGCTAATGTGAGGGAATTATTATTAATTTTATTATGTGTGATAATTGTATTGTGAAATGTATAGGAAAAAAAGTGTCATCTGGCAGAGATGCATACTGAAGTACATGCAGATGAAATTATACAATGACTGAGATTTTCCTTAAATTACTCCATTAAAAAACAGGAGAGATAGATAAATAATGTTTGCAAAATATTGATAACTGTTGAAAGTGGCTGATAAGGACATAGTTTTAAATATAATTTTCTCTATTGTTTATTATATTTAAATTTTTCCATAATAAAAATATTTAAGAAAAGAGAAAAAGAAAAAGCACCCCTGGGTGATGTTAATGCATTCTAAAGTTCTGCTCTCCAAGTAGAGCTAGGACAGATGGGTCATAAAGAAGCAGAAAGCAACTCAGTATTTCCAAAGCCTTCTAACAATTAGATTTACCTGACTCTGGGAGTGTTTAGGGGAAGGTCAAGGATAAGGTAAGCTGCAGAGGGCCTTTTTGCATTGTTTTGGGGCGCTGGGCAATGACCCATGTAGCCAACAGCTTGTGCATTCCAGAGCCTTTCCTTCACCATTCCTGGCCACCTGATCTCCAAGGAACATGAAGTTCCAGCCACTTGTCCTCACTCAACATAGTTACAGCTCCCATGTTACAGAATGTCTAATTCCCAGCCCTGAGTATGGTGAGGGCCCATAGAATCTTTGGTGAGACTTAACTACCCACTTCGAACTTGTAAAGTGGCTTGTGCCAAAGGCAGTGGATCACTCATCTGAGCATCTCTCCAGCTGGCTATTTGAAATATTTGACAGGCCTTGCAAATAGTCACTTGCTCAGGGCAAGAAACTATTTATCAGGAGCACATAGAAAAGGATATTAATTTCACTTACTATGCTACATGTATTTGTCCCTAGAGGGCAAGGAGAGATCTAGTTTTTTTAAAAAAAGAAAAAGAAAAAGCTATTGTGGGCTGAGGAATCCATAAATTTTTAACTATGATGTTTTAAGAATATGCTCAATTTGAACTTGACAAATTCATATGCTGATTGTCTAGCTTCCCCATTTCCTGATAGAGAACCAGTTGGAATTGTGAGAGATCCCAAATAATGAAGGAAAACAAGACATGTCCATTTGTCACAGTTCATGCTGGAGACAGGCTTATGAAGTTGGCTTGCGAAGCATCATTTATACTTTTCTCGTAAGGTTATCTGGAGCATTTTACTTTCCTTCATTTTTTGCCCTTTAAAGCTTTTCTAGCACTTTGGCTTGTAAAAATCACCTTTGCAAGTAGTGGCACAATTGAACATAGAAGTGTGCTCTCTATTTCAATTCAGAATCACACACACACAATTATTCAGTGACTTTTCCAATCAGCCATGTCCATGATAGCTACATGGCAAGGGGTGCCACCCCACAGTTATTTTCCTTCTGCAAATTAATGGTGTTGCATGCTTCTATTAACATAAGGGTGATTGACTTTTCTCTTAAGTTGTATTATCCTAAATGGGCTTTCAGTCAGATTGTCCTCATTAGGCATTCAAAACTCCAAGTTCATCAGGGAATAGATTTAGAATGGTTAATGATGTTACAAAACTCCCAACCCTTATTCATAAGAAAAATTAGCTCTGTGATGTCAGGAATTCATCTCTTCCTTTCTTCTCCCGCACAGCTTACTCGAATTCAGACCCTCCCTACATCTGACACACACAAAAGCCTTCCCTCCTTCATCTCCACCCACTTCTCTGGGCCTCTGTACACACACACACACACACACACACACACACGCATGCACACGCACACAGCTTTGCTCTTCCCTGACGTTTAAAGCACCAAACCATCTTTCTGGCGTTATCCCTACTCCCATCTTTCCACTAACACCCCACTACCACCACCAAACTGATGTCCCAAACACACCCCACAGTTACCATGCCCTGAACAGATTTAGTATGCCTTGCCACTCTTTCCTGCCTGAATGTCCCTAGCCCACATCTGCACCTGTCAGATTTACCAATTATTCAAAACTTTGTTCACATCTTCCACTTCTAGGAGGACTTTTCATGTCTTCCAAATAGTTAATCTCTTCCTCATAGGTTCATTCATTTAACTCTGCTTACACCATTCTTACAGCACACCAATAGCCCATATATATGTGTGTGTGTGTGTGTGTGTGTGTGTGTGTGTGTGTGTGTGTGTGTGTGCGGTACGCGGGCCTCTCACTGTTGTGGCCTCTCCCATTGCAGAGCACAGGCTCCGGACACGCAGGCTCAGCGGCCATGGCTCACGGGGCTAGCCGCTCCGTGGCATGTGGGATCTTCCCGGACCGGGGCACGAACCCGTGTCCCCTGCATCGGCAGGCGGACTCTCAACCACTGCACCACTAGGGAAGCCCTAGCCTATATTTGTTACAATTATTCAGGTACATACTTTCTCATCCATGAGACTGTGAGCCCTGGGAGACAGAGACCTGTCATGTTCATCTTTGCTTCCCAGGCAACACCTGCCTGGCACATGGTAGATATTCCAAATATTTTGGGGTTACAATGAAATGTTAGGCAGCCATTCAAAAAATATATGAAACTATGAACAAGTATAAGTAAAAAGCAAAGGCAGAGAAGTGTTTATACTATGCTGCCATTTATGTAAAATAAAATCAGATATGGATAGAGATATATGGAGATAATAATAGATTGATCTCTGATATATCTCTCAAAAGATACATGTACACACACAGACCAAACAACAAGCAAAAACAAAAAGTCTCTGATAACAGTGGTTGCCATTGAGGAGGGGGCAGATACACAGAGTCAGTGGCGGGACAGAGCTTTACTTTCTCTGTGTACCATTTTATACTGTTAGAATTTTATAACCATTGCATGTATTACCTTGTGCATAAATTACCCACATTACCTATTCAAAGATAACAATTCAATTCAAAGTAATAAATGTTTGATTTTAATTGAAGCTGAACTGAACAACCCTGAAATTAATAATAGAACTAGCTGGAGTAGTCAAATTACCCATTCCCAATGAGTTCAGCATTCAGAAAGAGAATTTTATTCCTCTAATTATACGGCGATCCAATGCCAAGTTGAATTCATTACTTTTAATAATAGTAATAATAACGAATATGCTTATAAAATTAATAGATCAGATACAATTTTTCATATTGAGAAATTTTATCCGACAGTGCTTAAATTCTATCAGCTTGGAAAATCAGTTCACTAACAATGTGAGCTCTCAGCAGTCATTTTTTTTTACCCAGGATTATTATTGAAAAGTATTGACAAATAGCAAAAGCTGAAACATTGCAATATATATATCATTAAATCTTACAGTTGCATAAATTATATCAGTAAGTACTTGCTGGAAACGTGTGCATAGAGGGAATAAAAACTGTCTTGTTCAAGGTATGATATAGCCTGAGAAATGCCTATCCATGAAGAACTGGAACATGGTATTTACAGCTAAGAGGTTCCCAGACTGGGCTGTGTAGCCAGGTTTGCACAAGTCTGTGGAAAAAGTCATCCTTCTTCCAATTTCCACCATACAAGGGAAGCACTCACTCTATTATACCAACTCAAAATACCATGGCTCCCTCTTTAGCTACTTCTATATCTTTCCTTCCTCATGGTCTATTAGCAAATACAAGAACATTCAAAGGAAGATCAAAAAAATTAAAAGAAACCCTACCACAACATGCATGGACTGCCTTCTTACCCCTATCTGGTGAAAAGACCCTGCTCTGGACCCCAAGGTTTCACTGCTTTCATCATTTTCTTAGCCTCTGGATCTACAAATGTTACATGTGGCTGTTAAATTATCCTGCCATCTCTAAGATCCCTTTTTAAAGAATCACCTATGATGTATGAGCAGCACTGAAACCCCACTCCTGGAGGCTCTCAGTGGAATGTCAGGGGCAGAATGGAGATCCATGCAGCAGCAGCGGCAGATCCTGGGAGATGCTAATGAGGGGCAGGGCACTGCTTGTTATTAACATATTAGCCCCACAGGGCACTGTGCCAGTTTTAATAAGCAACCAATCTGCAACGTCTGCTCAGCTATGAAAGATCTGGAAACTCAGGAAAAAATACCATAACACCTCATTTCCAGCTGTGCCTGAAAAACACTTTTTGTAACAACAAATTCTCAGGCACTGCTAGTCACTATACTAATCTTAAGTATTATTGATAATAATAGACATGACTGTTATTATTCTTCACAACCAGTATGTTTATTATAGTGTATACATACTGAATATACTACCATAGCATTCATGCTAATGATAATAAACTACCATACTATATTTTGTTTACCACTGTACCCCCAGGGACTAGCCTGGGATATGGCAGGTGCCTAATATTTGTTGAATCTAATTGAGTATTACATATAATAGGATAGATAATATACTATCTTATTTCCAAGAAAAAAGATACAATTGCTTGAAAAGTGATTTCTGACTCCCATATGTTTTTATCTGTAGATATCATCATTTACTTGAAAATCACAGAAAAAGAAGACAGTAAAAAGTCAGAGATGGGTTACACCAGAAGAAAGACTAAGGAGAAGAAGGGGGCCTCTGAGCAGCTGTACAAGGTTAGTGGCAAGTCACCCTGTCCCTCCTTCCTGAAGTCAGTCCTCCCTGCAAAAGCATGAACAGCAATCCTCTCCTTTAGATTAAAAAAAAAAAAAACTTTTCATATTTAAGTTTCTGACCCTTCTTTTTAGTGCCCATCTCTTCTCTGTGTCCTCTGGTCTATGACAGACTCTGAATTGCTTATGGAAAGTATTTGGAACCACTTCCCCAGAATCTGGAAAAGACATAAGCAATGCCCTTCAAGTTCCAGTTTCCAACTGTATACTGCTGGTTGGCAAGAATATTGGTACAAGCGTTTTGAAGAGCAATTTGGCAATGTACTAGTAAGAGCTCTAGAATTGTGCATCCCATTTGGTCCAGTAAGTTACCTTCTAGAAAGCTAACCTAAGGAAGTCATCCCAAATACATAAAAGGCTTTCTAGTTAAATTTATTCAGAACCTCATCTGCAACAGTTAAAATCTGGATTTAACCTGAATTTCTAACAATGGCAGAATGTTTTATTCCATTCACATGTTGGAATGCTATACAGCCATTAAAGATTATTTACGAAAAGCATGTAACAAAGAGGAATCCTTATGTTTTGATTATATGTGGGAAAATACGTGTATATAGGATGATCTTAACTATATTAAAATGTACGCATAAAAATAAGGGGCTCAATTTCACTAAAGGGAATGCAAATAAATATTACAATGAGATACTATTTCACAACATCAGATCAGCAGAATTTAAAGTCTAACAATAGTAAGTGTTGGTGAGGCTGTGGAATAATGGGAACTGGTACCATAAGTTGGCAATATCTAGTAAAAGTGAAGACTTTCCTCTCCTGGTTATATAACCAAGAGAAAGTTTCTACATGGACATAAAGAGACAACCATGGAAAAGTTTACTATTTATAATAGTGAACATAAAAACAACTTTCCAATTAATCATTAATAAGAGAACGGATGAATAAGTGGTAAGCAAGTCATACAAAGGAATACTATACGACAATGAAAATGAAGGAACTAGAGCTACATCAATATAGCTAACTTTCACAAACTTAATATTAAATATCAAATGCAGATTGCAGAAAAAATAAAGTAAATCTTAAAAACATATAAAGCAATATTTTACATTACTTAATGATAAATGTATATAAATATAAGACTATAGAGAGCTGTGGTATAACAATTATCTCTTAGAGACAGGGAAAAGGACATAACAGGAAAAGGGCACAAAGGGAGCTTCAATAGAATGGATGAATATTTAATTTCTTAAGCAGGATGATGGGTACCTTGGTGTTGGCTTTACTATTCTTTATATCTTTGGGTATATCTTAAATTGTCCATGACAATTTAAAAATATGTGATAAATAAATACATGATACAAAAGATAAGGGAATTAACTACAACCAAACAATACAATGACTACCTCTCTATGGTGGGATAGATATGAGATTCTTCTTCTTTCCACTTTTCACTATTTGCTAAGCAATTATAATCTGGAAAATATAAAATTTATTTACAAATAAAGAGGCAGCAGTCAGAGCCAGGAATTATAGAGACAATTGGCATATAGAGAAGTGTGACCAAAGTGTTGATGAAAAGGCATCCTTTCTGGATCCCCACTGGTGAGTCCCTTTTCTCTGAGTATCCCTGTGCTCAGTCAACTCAGATTGACTGGGCATGGAACACCAGAGCCACTTACTGCACCTCCTGTGAGTACACTTCAGTTGGTCAAACATATACAGAAGGCCTACAATGTACCTGGCACAGTAGAGAAACCTTGTTTGATCTCTTCCCTGTGCCTACCCACCCTAGACTCAAGGCCCAGTTCTGGCCACTGCCAGTCTGTCCCAGGTGCCTTCCAAAACTAACCTGTCCTGAGATGGAACCTAGTGAATCAAGACACACTTGACTCTACCTTGTGATGCAGTGCATGTAAAGATGCAGAAAGAGCTTTACCTCATATCACTCTACTCTGGGCCCTTTTGCAGAACAAATATAAAACCCAGAAGCACCAGCTGTTCATCTTCATCGGCGTTCATGTTTACATTTTATCAGTTCTACTCAACTGTTTCTTGTCACTTAAAAGCTTACAAAGAGAGAGCTCTGAAAACAGCCAAAGCGCCTTTGAAGAACAGAAGGAAAAAATTTAAAAAGTGTACTTCCAAATGTGCTTAAAGGAAAAAAAACATTCATCAACTAGCTCATTTAATTTATCTCATTGAACATTTATATGCTGCTTACCATGTGCCAGGTACAATTCTTAGTGCTTTACAGATATTAATATGTTTAGTTCTCATAACAATCTTATGAGGTAGGCACGATTAATATCCCATGTTATGGATGAGGAAGCTGAGGCACAAGATCATATAGCTGCCAAGTAGTGAAACCAGGAGTCAAACCTAAGCATCTAGGCTTCAGAATCCAGGCCACTCCTCAGTGCTGGACTGCCATCCCAGGCACACAAGCTTATGGGGAATAGGAATACAAAACCACATTCTATCAATAGGCAAAGAGAAATGTCTCCATGTTCCTTGTTTATACTGGGGTCTCGCTGCTTCTTATAGCCCAGAGTTTGCTCACCTGAACCCAATAATATGACCTGTCTCCATTTCCTCTGGAGTAACCAAAGGTCATGGGCTTTATGTGACCTAAAACTACTTACTCACCCTCACAGGACCCAGGCCCTACACCCCACTAACCACCTACATTTGTCTGAGTGCTTTTTTCTGGGGGGAAGGTGGGAAGGGAGACTAGTCCTCAGTTCAGAGGTCTTTAGTCAACCCCAGAAGAGGAAAGGATGCTTGCTGGAAGCTGCAAGAGTTTAATGAAAAAAGCTTTCAAGATTTAAAGTCAAAATAACATAAAAATATCTGTCTTTGAATTTTTGCCAGAATAGCAAAAGTTTTTTTCCTGAACAGATAAACGTTTTTATGGTGGTTGGGGAAATGGGCATTCTTATACACTGTTAGAAAGGATAGCCCCAGCCAGCACATGCAACTCACTGGTAGGCCATGGGTGCACCGCAGGCTGAGGACAATCCTTCAAACATAGACTATGTTTGACTTGGAATCTTCCTTTTTTTACTCCATTCAATTGACTTAGCAGGGTTTCAAGAGCAGCATTTGTAATTTCCAGAGAACAGCCAAGATGGTGGAGTAGAAGGACCCTAAGCTCACCTTCTCTCACGAGCACACCAAAATCACAACAATCTGTAGAACGACCATCATTGAAAAAGTCTGACACCTACTAGAAAAGATCTTCTACAACTAAAGACATAAAGAAGGAACCACAACGAGACTGGTAGTAGGGGCAGATTCATGATATAATCAAATCCCATACCCCAGGTGGGCAACCCACAAACTGGAGAATAATTATACAACATAGGTTCTCCAACAGGAGTGAGAGTTATGAGCCCCACATCAGGCCCCCCAGCCCAGGGGTGCAGCACTGGGAACATAAGCACCCAGAGCATTTGGCTTTGAAGGCCAGCGGGGCTTGATTACAGGAGCTTCACAGGATTGAGGGAAATAGAGACTTCACTCTTAAAGAGCGCACACAAAATCAGACACACTCCAGGACCAAGGGCAAAAGCATAGGAGCCTCAGCCAGACCTATCTGCTGGTCTTGGAGGCTCTCCTGGGGAGGCGGGGGGGGGGGTGGCTGTGGCTCACCCTAGGGACATGGAGACACTGGTGGTGGACACCCCAATGTTCATTGCAGCACTATTTACAATAGCAAGACATGGAAGCAACCTAAATGTCCATTGACAGACGAATGGATAAAGAAGATGTGGTGTATGTATACAATGTAACTCAGCCATAAAAAAGAATGAAATAATGTCATTTGCAGCAACATAGATGGACCTAGAGATAATCATACTAAGTGAAGTAAGTCAGACAGAGAAAGACAAATACCATATGATATCACTTATATGTGGAATCTAAGAAAAAAATTATACAAATGAACTTATATACGAAACAGAAATAGACCCACAGACATAGAAAACAAATTTATGGTTACCAAAGGGGAAGGGCGGGAAGGGATAAATTAGGAGTTTAGGATTAACATATCCATACTACTGCATATACAATAGATAACCAACAAGGACCTACTGTATAGCACAGGGAAGTAAACTCAATATTTTGTAATAAACTATAAGGGAAAAGAATCTAAAATATATGTGTATAACTGAATCGCTTTGCTGTACACCTGAAACTAACACAGCATTGTAAATCAACTATACCTCAATTAAAAACTAAAATTATAAAAATGAAAACCATAAAAAATCAAATAGAAGAATGGAAATATGTTTAAAATATATTACCAAATGAAACAAATTTTAAAAAGACTAACGATAATAGGTATAGTATGCTCCATTTGTGTAACTGTTTTAAAAGCAGATGCCTGCATACACATGTGGGGATTTTAAATATTTTTAATGTATAAAAGACTACATGAGAAACTGTTGAGAGTGATTCCTGGAGGAGAAGAATAGATGGAGAAAGAGCTTTCTTTTTCTTTTCATATCCTATTGTACTTTTAACATATGTATATATTAATTTCAGCTATATTGTTTTTATTTTAAATAAGTTTTTGATTGTTTAGAAATAAGTAGCTATTATTGTGTTTTTTCAAATACCTGTATAGATAAATATTTATATGTACATACCTATGTGTGTGTGTGTATATATACACACACATACATATATATGAAACAGACAAAAGAAGCATCACTGGATCTGCACTAATAGAGGCATACAAATATTACACAGCATTATTGTGGATTAAATGATACTGACTTTAAACACTTGAAAGTATAATTCTGTTTCTTAAACACTTTTTTCACTTCTCTTCCTTCTACCTCCAAACATTTTGTTTGTGCTTTTAATTAGAATGGAAAAATATTTCTAGTGGTTAATATAAAGCCCAATGCAACTACTGTAAATTTCAAATAAATAGTCTAAATTGATCACATCTTAGAATGTTTCCTTTGTGATCCCACAAAATACCTATTATTATGGAGGCTTCTTGAAGAATATGAGTATTCAAAACAACAATTGATGACTAAGTGGGAAGACTAAGTGTAAGAAGAAGAAAGACTATTTGGGGAAGAAAGTGAAAAAAAAAGCTAGACAAGACAAGAAAACATTTCTGTGTCTGCTGGGGATAGCTGTGAGCAGTAAATGTGATTACAAGGGAAGGGGTGTTTCTTTGTAACTGAAACTTGGCAGGAAGGACATTAAGATATGACACAGTTTGAACAGACTGAACTTGGAAAGGTAAAATCATAAAGCTGTAAGAAACTCCAAGAGATTTCCTAAAGTGTTGAAAATAATAGCAATTATTTGATGATACAAGATTCTGAAGGGATCTCCCTGGTGTCCAGTGGTTAAGACTCTGCACTCCCAATGCAGGGGGCCCAGGTTGGATCCCTGGTCAGGGAACTAGATCCCAAACACTGCAACTAAAAGATCCCGAACACGGCAACGAAGATGCCATGAGCTGCAACTAGGACCCGGCGCAGCCAAATAAATAAATAATTTTTTTTTTTTTTTTTTTTTTGCGGTACGTGGGCTTCTCACTGCTGTGGCCTCTCCCGTTGCGGAGCACAGGCTCCGAATGCGCAGGCTCAGTGGCCATGGCTCACGGGCCCAGCCACTCCGCGGCATGTGGGATCTTCCCAGACCGGGGCACGAACCCACGTCCCCTGCATCGGCAGGCGGACTCGCAACCACTGCGCCACCAGGGAAGCCCAATAAATATTTTTTTAGAAAAAGATTCTGAAAACATGTGAGGCAAAATTAAACATCATAAGAATATAAACCTATACCCCGGGTATATCAGTAAAAGCAATCTTAGTTAAAAGTAGAAAAAAAATAGATGCCTGTTTGCTGTTTTTTTTTGGTTTTGTTTTTTTTTTGTGTGGTACATGGGCCTCTCACTGCTGTGGCCTCTCCCATTGTGGAGCACAGCCTCCGGACACGCAGGCTCAGCAGCCATGACCCACGGGTCCAGCCGCTCCACGGCATGTGGGATCCTCCCGGACAGGGGCACGAACCCATGTCCCCTGCATTGGCAGGTGGACCCTCAACCACTGCACCACCAGGGAAGCCCTATGTTTCGTTTTAATATGACCACCTCACACTTCCACTGAAGACAAGCTTCCTGTCCAGGGGAAATGGTTGTCCACCCAAAACATACAAATCAAATTCAGTCGAGAACAATAAGATTCAAAGGCAAAGCTATGGGGTACTTATTGTAAAAGAAGGGAAAATTAACCAAAAGTAATAGTAAATAGAAAAAAATTTCTCCTCAGATAAATTTTATACTGTGATTTCTCTGTGGTTAAATCAGAAAAAATGGAGATTCGGATAATTATTTAACGAATTAGGGTTTTATATACACCAAGAGTATGGGTTCCCATTTTGGTTTAGTTTTCCGTTTTGTCATTTTCATACTGGCCTTCCTATCCCCAGTCTCCTCATTCTGCCACAAGTTAGTTTCCTAAACAATAAATCTGGTCATAGTAAGATTAAAGACTTGATTAAAGTTTTAATTAAAACTGCCTGATTAAAAACTTCTGTTGGGACCCACATCAAACGTGGTGGAGTAGAAGGACGTGCACTCACTCCCTCTTGCGAGAGCACTGGAAACACAACTAACTGCTGAACAATCATCGACAGGAAGACACTGGAACTCTCCAAAAAAGATACCCCACATCCAAAGACAAAGGGGAAGCCTCAATGAGACGGTACGAGGGGTGCAATCACAATAAAATCAAATCCCATAACCACTGGGTGGGTGACTCACAAACTGGAGAACAATTACATCACAGAAGTCCACCCACTGGAGCAAAGGTTCTGAGTCCCATGTCAGGCTTCCCAACCTGGGGGTCCAGCAACGGGAGGAGGAATTCCCAGAGAATCAGACTTTGAAGGTTAGCATGATTTGACTGCAGGACTTCAACAGGAGTGGGGGAAACAGAGACTCCACTCCTGAGGGTACACACAAAGTAGTGTGTGCATCAGGACCCAGGGGGAAGGAGCAGTGACACCATAAGAGACTGAAACAGAACTACTGGCTAGTGTTGGAGGGTCTCATGCAGAGGCAGAGGGCAGCTGTGGCTCAGCACAGGGACAAGGACACTGGGAGCAGAAGTTCTGGGAAGTACTCCTTGGCGTGAGCCCTCTCAAAGTCCACCATTAGCCCCACCAAAGAACTGTAGGCTCCAAAGCTGGGTCGCTTCAGGCCAAACAACCAACAGGGAGGGAACTCAGCCCCACCCATCAGCAGACAAGCAGATTAAAGTTTTACTGAGCTCTGCCCACCAGAGCAACAGCCAGCTCTACCCACCACCAGTCCTTCTCATCTGGAAGCTTGCACAAGCCTCTTAGATAACCTCATCCCCAGAGAGCAGACAGCAGAAGCAAGAAGAACTACAATCCTGCAGCCTGTGGGACAAAAACCACATTCACAGAAAGATAGACAAAATGAAAAGGCAGAGGACTATGTTCCAGATGAAGGAACAAGATAAAACCCCCAAAAACAACTAAATGAAGTGGAGATAGGCAAGCTTCCAGAAAAAGTATTCAGAATAATGATAGTGAAGATGATCCAGGACCTCGGAAAAAGAATGAAGGCAAAGATCGAGAAGATGCAAGAAATGTTTAACAAATACCTAGAAGAATTAAAGAACAAACACCTAGAAGAATTAGAGAACAAACAAACAGATGAACAATACAATAACTGAAATGAAAAATACACTAGAAGGAATCAATAGCAGAATAACTGAGGCAGAAGAACAGATAAGTGACCTAGAAGACAGAATGGTAGAATTCACTGCCACAGAACAGAATAAAGAAAAAGGAATGGGCTTCCCTGGTGGCGCAGTGGTTGAGAGTCCGCCTGCCGATGCAGGGGACACGGGTTCGTGCCCTGGTCCGGGAGGATCCCACATGCCGTGGAGCGGCTGGGCCCGTGAGCCATGGCCGCTGAGCCTGCGAGTCCGGAGCCTGTGCTCCGCAACGGGAGAGGCCACAACAGTGAGAGGCCTGCGTACCGCAAAAAAAAAAAAAAAAAAAAAAAAAAGAAAAAGGAATGAAAAGAAATGAAGACTGCCTAAGAGGCCTCTGGGACAATATTAAACACACCAATATTTGCACTATAAGGGTCCCAGAAGAAGAATAGAGAGAAAAAGGACCCAAGAAAATATTTGAAGAGATTATAGTAGAAAACTTCCCTAACATGGGAAAGGAAATAGCCACCCAAGACCAGGAAGCACAGAGAGTCCCAGGCAGGATACACTCAAGGAGAAATACACCGAGACACATAGTACTCAAACTGACAAAAATTAAAGACAAAGAAAAATTATTAAAAATAACAAGGGGGGCTTCCCTGGTGGCACAGTGGTTGGGAGTCCACCTTCCGATGCGGGGGATACAGGTTCGTGCCCCAGTCTGGGAAGATCCCACATGCCGCGGAGCGGCTAGGCCCGTGAACCATGGCCGCTGAGCCTGCGTGTCCAGAGCCTGTGCTCTGCAACAGGAGAGGCCACAACAGTGAGAGGCCCATGTAACGCAAAAAAAATAAAAAAGTAAAAAAAAGTAAAAGTAACAAGGGAAAAAAGACAAATAACATACAAGAGAACTCCCACAAGGTTAACAGCTGATTTCTCAGCAGAAACTCTACAAGCCAGAAGGCAGTGGCATGATATAACTACAGTAATGAAAGGGGAAAACCTACAATCAAGATTACTCTACACAGCAAAGATCTCATTCAGATTCGACAGAGAAATCAAAAGCTTTATAGACAAGCAAAAGCTAAGAGAATTCAGCACCACCAAACCAGCTCTACAACAAATGCTAAAAGAACTGCTTTAAGTGGGAAAAACAAGAGAAGAGAAGGACCTACAAAAACTAACCCAAAACAATTAAAAAAATGGTAATAGGAACATACATATCAATAATTACCTTCAATGTGAATGGATTAAATGCTCCAACCAAAAGACCTAGGCTTGATGAATGGATACAAAAATAAGACCCATATATATGCTGTCTACAAGAGACCCACTTCAGACCTAGGGACACATCCCGACTGAAAGTGAGGGGATGGAAGAAGATATTCCATGCAAATGGAAATCAAAAGAAAGCTGGAGTAGTAATACTAATATCAGATAAAATAGACTTTAAAATAAAGAATGTTACAAGAGACAAGGAAGGCACAATATAATGATCAAGGGATCAATCCAAAAGAAGATATAACAATTATAAATATATACATATATTTATATTGAGCTGCTCCTCAATATATATGTATTGAGGAGCACCTCACTACATAAGGCAAATGCTAAACAGCTATAAAAGAGGAAGTCAACAGTAACACAGTAATAGTGGGGGACTTTAACACCTCACTTACACCAATGGACAGGTCATCCAGACAGAAAATTAATAAGGAAACACAAGCTTTAAACAACACAATAGACCAGATAGATTTAATTGATATTTATAGGACATTCCATCTGAAAACAGCAGATTACACTTTCTTCTCAAGTGTACATGGAACATTCTCCAGGATAGATCACATCTTGGATCACAAACCAAGCCTCAGTAAATTTAAGAAAATTGAAATCATATCAAGCATCTTTTCTGACCACAATGCTATGAGATTAGAAATCAATTACAGGGGAAAAAACGTGAAAAACATGAAAAACACAAACACATGGAGGCTAAACAATATGTTTTCATCCACCTCCTAGAATAATGGAAATAAAAACAAAAATAAACAAATGGGACCTAATGAAACTTAAAAGCTTTTGCACAGCAAAGGAAACTATAAACAAGACGAAAAGACAACCCTCAGAATGGGAGAAAATATTTGAAAATGAATCAACAGACAAAGGATTCATCTCCAAATATATAAACAGCTCATGCAGCTCAATATTAAAAAAACAAACAACCCAATCAAAAAATGGGCAGAAAGTACAGATGAACCGGTTTGCAAGGCAGAAATAGAGACATAGATGTAGAGAACAAACGTATGGACAGCAAGGGGGGACAGGGGGGATCGGATGAATTTGGAGATTGGGATTGACATGTATACACTAATTTGCATAAAATAGATAACTAATAAGAACCTGCTGTATAGCACAGGGAAATCCACTTTGCTGTACAGTAGAAACTAACACAACATTGTAAAACAACTCTACCCCAATTAAAAAAAAAAAAGGGCAGAAGACCTAAATAGACATTTCTCAGAAGAAGACATACAGATGGCCAAGAGGCACATGAAAAGTTGCTCAACATCACTAATTACTAGAGAAATGCAAGTCAAAACTACAATGAGGTATCACCACACCCCAGTTAGAATGGGCATCAGAAAATCTGCAAACAACAAATGCTGGAGAGGGTGTGGAGAAAAGGGAACCCTCTTGCACTGTTGGTGGGAATGTAAATTGATACAGCCACTATGGAGAACAGTATGGAGGTTCCTTAAAAACCTAAAAATAGAATTACCATATGGCCCAGCAATCCCACTACTGGGCATATATCCAGAGAAAACCGTAATTCAAAATGACACATGCACCCCAGTGTTCCTTGCAGCACTATTTACAATAGCCAGGTCGTAGAAGCAACCTAAATATCCATCGACAGATGAATGGATAAAGAAGATGTGGTACATATATACAATGGAATATTAGTCATAAAAAGGAACGAAACTGGGTCATTTGTAGAGACGTGGGTGGACCTAGAGACTGTCATACAAAGTGAAGTAACTCAGAAAGAGAAAAGCAAATATCATATATTAACGCATATATGTGGAATCTAGAAAAATGGTACAGTTGAACCAGTTTGCAAGGCAGAAATAGAGACACAGATGTAGAGAGCAAACGTATGAACACCAAGGGGGGAAAGCATCGGGGGGGATGAACTGGGAGATCGGGATTGACATGTATACACTAATATGTATAAAATAGATAACTAATAAGAACCTTCTGTATAAAAAAAATAAAATAAAATTTTAAAAAATATTTTAAATAAAATAAAAAACTTCTGTTGGTTCCCTGTTGATTAAATGATAAAACCCAAACCGAACTTGGCAACAGGGCCCTTCACATGTCCTAGCTGACGTTCTTCTTGGGCTGTACACTCTCACATTGGCTAGGTTGAACTCTCAGACCTTAGTACCCTTGCACATATTATTCATTCTCTTTATTTCTATGTCCTTCCCCCATCCTCATCTTCACTTGCCCAACTCCATCTCTCCTCCTGAGTTTGAGGGGTTGCTTCCTTGAGAAAGCCATCAGTGACAAACTCCCTACCCAGACAGCTACCCATCCTCTCTACTCTTACAGCTTTCTTCAGATCTCTGAAATAGCACCTAAATATCTGTCAGTTCCCTCGGATCAGGAACAAGGACCACTTCTGTCTTCCTCTTAACCCCTGTGCAACAGGCATTGGATGGCTAAGCAAACATGAAGCTTTCCATACTGCAAATCACTTTCCACTCTGTTCCTAAGAGCATCAGGGCAACTTCCCATATTTTAACTACAAGAGGCCCATCGCCCTCACTCAGGAGGCCCAAGAAGTAGGTAATGAGAGTTCTGTAAGCCCACTCCTACAGAATTCCTATAGGAATTTCTATAGAATGAATGGTGTCCTCAGAAAGTATACTCTGGGACACTCCTGGGAGCCACTTGTCAAAAACATTCCTCATGGGTATCTCAAAACAAAATGTTGGGGGGAGGGGACAATAAAAAATATTTCCCTTTCTATTTTATGCAGTGATCCGTGGCCTGTTAGGAACCGGGCCACAGAGCAGGCGCTGAGTGGTGGGTGAGCAAGTGAAGCTTCATCTACTGCTCTCCATCGCCCCCATTACTGCTTAAATTACCGCCTGAACTATCCCCACCCCCCTTCCATGGAAAAATTGTCTTCCATGAAACTGGTCCCTGGTGCCAAAAAGTTTGGGGACTGCTGATTTAATGCATCATCACAGAACATAAAGAGAAAGTGAGAGAAAAAAGAGCAGGAGAGAGGAAGAGCAGTGCAAGGAAGAGAGAATGAGCTATTCAATGGCAGACTCTGCTGTCTGTCTGCCTATACCTCCTCCTACTACCTTTTCCTTGAGAAATCATCCCAGCCAATGCCTTGCCCCTTTCCCATTGATCCTTCTATCTGGGATTTTCCACTGCTGACCAAAAATAAAAAGGAAAATTTGGGTTGTACCAAAAATCCAAATTATGTGATTTTACTAGGATATTTACACTATCTAGATAAATATCTATCTTATCAATATAAGTGCCTATATTACATTAAGTAGTATTTATTTTGTTCTGGCAAATAAGAATAATGCAGGGTTTCTCTTGTCTCTGTAACCAGCAACATCCAACAAGTCAATTTGGTTTTTCCTCAGATTCTTTGAGAAATATTCTCATAATAAGATGGCTTATCTTTCTAATGTTTTAAATGTAGATTGTCTGAAGCTGCTTTTCCTTTCTTCAACTGTTTACTCTAATGTTTGGCATCTGTGGATTTTAGTCCCAGAGTTAGATCAGCCTGGAGAGTTTCTAATTTTTTGATCTCTCAGGTCTGGCCTGATTCCTGCCCCCTGGGAAATATAATGCTGCTTCTGGAATCTTTCTAAACCACACAAGGACTGTTGTATAATGACATATCAGTGATCAGAGTTTATGACTCAGAGCTTTTGAAAGTCTAAATTCTAGTATCTGTTCTTACACTGTCTCCTGGTCAGGGTTTAGGCCTCCCAGTTTTTCCCCACTTCACATTAGAGAAACTAGATCCAAGAATTGATGAGACAAACCACATTTGCAAAGATAATGTTAGATTATGATAAGGGAATAGTTTAGAGAAGACAAGAATAGACATAAGAGGAGAGAAAGGTTAATGAATATTTGGCAGTCATTTAGAAATGAACCCAATATTGAGTATCTGCTATATGCCAAGTAATTTCACATATATATTCTCCCATTTAATCATTAAAGTAACCCTGTGGCATAGGCATTAGTTGTCTCATTAAAAGAGAAAACTGAAGCTCAGAGGGGTTAAATGCCTTGCCCAAGGGTCCCACTGCTAGTGAGTGTCACAGGATTTGAACTTAGGTCCTTTGACTCCTGGTACAGAATTATTTTCACTGCACCACTCTGTTGAAAAGACTAGTACATTCCACAGTTGGCAATTTGTCATCCTTTACCTATGATTCACTTTTTAATGTAAGCTTTACTAAAATAAATTCATTTTTATTCTAGTACAACCTCAAAAGGCTTACCTTGTCTAGAAAAGTGAAACTGAGAGGTTATCCCTATTCTTAGAATAGTCTAAGCAAGAACTGGGAAAGGTGGAATTTGTAGAGAGTTGATACCATTCCCTGGATCCTTTACAAACAAGAATAAACCCCTATCTAATGCAGACTACTCAATGCTGCCTCCTTTTAGACTAAGTGGGGCTCTTTTACTGAGGAAGCTGCTAATATGGCATCAGGCTATTAATGGGAAAAGCATTTACTTTAGATTAAGAACAGTGTAAAGTAGAGCAGGGCCCTCTATGACTGGCTATTAAGGATGTTAATTAAATATTTATAATGTCTAAATTAGCATAGTGAAAGCTCAACTCATCAATTTGTTCTGGTCTGTTTGTAAGGGGGAAAAAAATAACTCCATATGCCCCTGAAGAAAGATGCTATGTGAGTCAATAGGAAGATGACTGAACAATTTATTATGATTGTGGTAAACTTTTTATTTTGATTTTGTTTAAAGGTACTTGTTGCAGCACCTTACCTTAAAGACCATTTACCACAGTCAATATACTGGAGGGCCATGTATTATTCATTGTTATCCAATGAAAAATTTGCTAAGATGCCTCAATGCTGAATGTGTGATTGATTAATTGATTTCTTGATAGTTACTTCCAAAAAGTAAAGACTAGGTTTAATATTGAGAAGTGGGGCTGGAAGCCAGAAGCCCCAGTTCCTTCCTCTATTACTAACTAGCCTGCTGAAGGACCTAGTTTTCCAAGCCTTGAAATGATATCTTGCTAATAGAGTTGTTTTCAGGCTTCATGGTTAATAATTGAGAGGAATAGTTGGATCTTCTGCTGAAAACTGCTAAGTATGTGGCTGCTTCTCCTTCTGTCTAGTGTAGGGAAGCCAGGAATATTAACACCTAAATGCCCACAGCCTCTGAATGCTTAATGAATGTATTTTACGAATTCCTTTAATTAAAATTATTTTTAACCTCATTTTATTATCAGAAAGTCCCAACCGTCCAACGTATTTTCAACTGTAGATGAGGCTGGCTGCAGTGGAGACTTCATCACCAATACTTTAAAGGAAGTTGTCTGTAGCTGGCTTAAGACTACAGGTTGTCTGTAGTGGCTCATCACCACTCACACACGTTTGGATAAATACACTTAATTATAGGTGGAGTTTGGAATTTTTTACAAATCCATTCTCCCCACACTGGCCCAGTACTTCCCTGATCATATTTAATGAATGTACTTCTCCCCCAAAGCTAAAAATTAAAAAATAAAACTATTAAGATCTTATAGTTTGTTTTGGCTATAATGAACTGTTTTCCTTCTACCTTGTAGGTTTTCTTCTCCAATGAAGAAGTGACCCGAAATACAATTTGACCCTCTTTATGTGGGTGCATCTAAGCACCCTCTTTCTTTCCTCCATCAGACAAGCTGGCCTTCCCTAGAGGGCGGGCTGGTGTGAAAGGGTTAAAGGTTCTCCGGTCAAAATGACCCAACAGAAGGAGCCCGGCCCAGAGCTGAAATCTAAGTGCTAATGACCGCTGCCCTTCACCCCGCTGCTGTCCACCGGCCGAACCTGAGGCCGGGTGGGGGCCGGGACTGGGAGAGGGCACAATGTTCTGCATTTAACATTTGAACTTCTCCTATCCGAGGCAGCAGGCCGTTTTGTCCTGAGGTCGCTGACCCTGGCTCCCCCATCAGCTGCCCTGAAACCTTAATTGAATGACAGATGGTCATCTTCTGGGGCGCCAGAAGCTGCGGGCTGCCAGCCGCGCGGGGGCTGCGGCCCCAGGCCCCAGCGGTCCTGCCCCGGCCCTGCCAGCAAGGGGCGGGCCGGCAGAGGCAGCAGGCAGCCCGCTGGCGCGGCGGGGACAGTGGGCTTAGGCCAAAGGCGCGGCCCCGCACCCCCTGAGTAACCAAGGGTCTAAGTGGCCGCGCAGGCGAAAAATCTCTGGATCCTATAGCGCCCTTCCCGGCCTCCCAGGCAAAGCTCCCGACACAGGGTAGGCCCAAGTTAGGCCTTGAGCCCTGGAAGGCGGCCGAAAAGGGACGAAACTTCTCGCCGTCTGTGCCGGAAGGCCCATATTACAGCAACCGGGGGCCCCGAGCGTCAACGTCTGGGATCCGTGCGGCCTGAGGCCAACAGGGCAGCGTCCAAGCCCAAGATGCCCACCCACAGGCTTTCCCACCCTCCTGGGCCGGCGATCAGGTCCGGAAAAAGTCGGATTCCACGCCGTACGCCCTGCCGTACGCGTCCTGCCCTGAGCCACCACGAGCGCCTTCGGGCGAGCGCCATTCCCTGCCGGAGGCCACGCGAGCCACGCTGATGTTCGCACGCTGGGGTCCCGAAACCACCCCATTGCGAGGAGCTTTCGGGGCTCTAGGGTAAAAGATAGGCGCCCCAAAAGGCGCCCGGAGGCACCAAGGTCCAGCAGCGCTATCTCAGCCGCCCGCCCGCGCCCTAGTGTCCTATTTCTTTAAAATAAAAGCTGCGAGCCCTACAATTACTGGGATTACAGTGAGCGGGTATTGATCCGCAGCCGGCATTGTAGGATCAAGCAGGCGGGCGGAGGCAGACGTCGCCGCCCCCACGCCTCGCTGCCGCCTAGTCCTGCAAAGCGCTAGAAAACCGTTTCCAAATGTTTGATTTCAAACGCATCATCAACACCTGCTGCAAAAGAACGACCACCCCCCTCGTCCTCTCTGCCCGCACCTCCTCCCCTCCGCCCGTGGGCCTCCCAGGCCCGAACCAACTACACAGCCACCTTAAGCCCTTTTTTCCCTTCTTTCTTTCTTTCTTTTTCTTCCTTCCTTCCTTCTTTTTCTTTCTATCTTTCTTTCTTCCTTTCTTTCTTTCCTCTCTCTTTCTCTCTCCTTCTTTCTTTCTCTCTCTTTTTAAATTACTGAGGGAAATATACACATAAGCAAAAAAAAAAGCCTCCCCGGCAGGCGCGAGCGGGGGTGTTGAGGAGGCCGGCGAAGGCGGTAATGCAATCCTAATGCATAGATAGCTGACATCAACTTCCGTCAGGCAGCTCCTGGAGATCGAACCTTTCGATTGTAACTGGGACAATTTGCATAGTGATTCCCTTTCAGTGCTTTCCCGGGTCCATAACAAGCCCAGGCAGCTATTCAAATGCAAGTTGCAACCCCAAATGCAAGACTGGCCTGACCAAAAAGAGCCATACGGCGCCCGGGAGAAGCGAGACCCTTGCTCTGGATCTCATCCTTCTCTCTTCTTCTTTCTTCTCTCTTTCTCTTCTCGGGTTCCTGATTTAGCTGGGAGCTGTTTATTTATGGCTGCAAATGTGTGCGTGCGAGAGAAAGGGAGAATTGATCTTTGCCTGGACTTAAAGATGGAGCCGAAGACGCTGGAGGGAATTTGGGTTTGTGCGCCTAGCTCAGACCCCGGGCGCCGAAGGGGGCCGTTTGCCACGAAGCCCGAGGTCTCTCTTTTCCGCACCCCTCACCTCGCGACCCTACAGCAATCTGCGGGCCCTGGAGCTGCCTGGTTGACCCACCTGCCCGGGGCCGAGCTGCCGAGAAAGGCTTCATGGAGGGAGCCATCCCGTCCCTGTCTTTAAAATGAGAGCAATAAAAGGTATCACCGGCGACGTGTGCGGATCACTTTTTTTTTACTGTGCGTTGGCTGAGGGGGGCGGGGAGGGGGGGGTGGCTTATAGGATCCGTGGGAGGGGGAAATTAGTGGACTAGAAATTGGGCTCCCCGCTTCGTTTCCCGGTTTCTTTCTCATTTGAAATTACGCAGATTGACTCTCGCTTCCCTCCCTCCTAGGGGTCAAATCCTTAAACGCGAACCTGATCACTTGTCACAGAAGCAACTTGCCATGAAATCCGCTAATGCGCCGCGACTCGCCCACCAGGGTAAGCCAGTCTCACAGGCGCGTGCGGGGGTGGGGGTGGGGGGTAGGCCGGGGCAGGCGCTCCTGGGGCCCGGCGTCGCTGGTCCTGCTGAGCCTGTAGCCACGCAAACAGGGTGGGAGCCGAGGGAGGAGGGCAGAAGCCGCGTCACGGCCAGAGAACCGAACGAGGGCGCCCCCCTCCCAGCCTGCCCTCACAGCCTCGGCCGCTAATAAGTCCTCCTGGCAAATTTAAAGTAGCAAATGAGGGCGGGGAGGAGGCCTCCCAAACAGGGTGTAAATAATCCAGGCGTGCCCAGCGTGGTGGCGGGTATGCGAGCGCGCGTCTGCGGTTTGTGCGCGGTTCTCCCGCGAAGCCGCGTGAAGCGGCAGAACCGCACCTGCTGTCGTGCGCGTCGTAGAAGTGCAGCTAGTCAGAGTCACTGACCCGAGGAAATCCCCAAATTAGAACTTGTCTACAGTTCCCTAGGCCGGTTGCCGCTTTCTAAATCCCCCAGGTTGCTTGGCTGTCTCTCCAAATCCAGCCCAAACCTGCTAAGAATGATCACAGGCCACTGTCCTTGCAGCACTGACCGTTATCTCGATGGCAGAAAC
Source organism: Hyperoodon ampullatus (assembly GCF_949752795.1). Lineage (NCBI taxonomy): Eukaryota > Metazoa > Chordata > Mammalia > Artiodactyla > Ziphiidae > Hyperoodon > Hyperoodon ampullatus. The sequence goes on along the minus strand of NC_136916.1, from coordinate 43,686,653 downwards.
AGCTTCTCTGGTCAGACAGCTTAAAGCAGCAGCTAAATTCGTGTCTTTTTTTTTTTTTTTTTTCCTTTAATGGCGAAAAGAAGCACAGATTTCCTAATGTTCTTTGTTCATATCGGTTCGGGTGCTGGAAGCTGTCTGACCATGAGCTTTTTCGTTGCGCCTGTTTCATGCAGAGCACTCGGGATGTTTTTTAGTCTTGCATCTTAAATATATATATAGAGAGAGAATGCTTTCCCGATCGTCTTGCAATAGGTTTCTTAAGAACCAGACATGTAGGGAAGCTTTGGGGATTGGATGGTGAGAAAAGCAGACTGGAAGGTACAAATAAACCCAATGCAAATTGAAAACAAATTAAACAGAGGAAATGATTATGAAAGAAGATGAGGGTATTAACTGGTCTGGAAAGAGCAATTTTAAGGTCTGAATTTTTCAGATTTAATGGCCACACATAACAAATTGAAAGGAATTAAATCTATTCTTTTACCTGTGTATTTTTTATTCACAACCAAAGAACACAGGCACTCCTGGGTTTGTCGGTCAAGTGCACATTCTGAGGCATTTCAAAGGACAAGTCAGCTTTGGGGTGCTTTCCTACTTTTTCCATAAACTACAACCAGTTTAATTCTGATGGAAAACAATTTAAGATTTACTTCTGGTTGTAGAAAAAAAGAAAAAAATTTAAATCCTGACAGTTAAACGATTACCAGATTCTAAGGGGTTAATTTGATGTAAATAACCTACTTGCCTGTGAGCACAGAATCTGGAAGTTAGAGGTCCTGGTGGCAAAAAGACTCTGTCTGGTGGTAACAGAGCTTTGTGGGTCTGAGGGGGTCTGGAGAGGCTCTGAGCCTAGCTTTGGGTTTGTTGCATCCCTCTCACTCTCTTAAAACAGTAACTCAAGATGTAAGTAAAAGTGTTTTCATTTTTTATTGATCCCACTAACATCTTTCATTATCCAGCATGTAGCCACAGCAAATTATTGCTCATTTGATACCGAGAATTCTATTGACCATCGCTTTCGTTGGAGAGAGAATTCTAACTACTCTGGCTTCTCTGTAGTCAGAGCTGAGGCTGAGGACATTCCTCGGCTAAAACCCAAGTAAATTGAGCCCTCGGCCTCCAGGAATTGATGGAGATGTGTTCATTACATTGAGCCGCATGAACATGCATAGAGATCTGCTTTTTACTCTGCCTGCCTTGCCCCCACTCTTGCGAAAGGTCGGCCCCTTTGGAACAGATCTGCCTTCTTAGGAGGCTGGGCATTCGTTTCCCTCTCCTGGACCCCTTCTGGCAACTTCTTTCTAGCTCTGGTCAGGGTTAAGGCAATGAAAGCCTGCTCTTGTGATCAATCCTGTGCTCAAAACCACCCCAAGGTGGACACCTACGGAAATCATTACCCCCGCCCCCCCCAAAAAAACTCCTAAAATATCCAGATGAGTGACTTTATAGTCTTGATATAATTTTCTAAATTAAACTGCCATCCACTTCAAGACCCCATGTCATTAAAGAGGGCTAAGTACGGGAGAAGGGAGCTCTGAGTTCAGCATCTGTTCTCTCTTTAGTTGGCAATGGGCGTCCAGCCCCGAATGATAGCCCGGGTGACTCGCGTACTTGGCCAGTGCCTGAACGAGGAGGTGCCCTCTCCCACCCCCGGCCTGGTGAAGGCCTGACCTTTGACCCTAGGGCTAGCAGCTCCAGGGCACTCAAGGCTGAAGAGGGACGAAGGTAGGAAAAAGAGGCTGGAGACATGGTCCGGGAGAGGCCAGGTTTGTTCCCCAAGAAGCTAGTGGCTGAATCTGCCTTCACGCCGAAAGGAACCCGAAGCTGCCCTACAGCAGGGACCACCCGACGTCTCAACCCTCGGGCTGCCTTCCGCCTCCCCAGGGTGGCTTCCTCGGACCTGCGTGTCTGGACCCATGTGCCTTCGCGGCCTCCGTTTGGGCGTCTCCATGAAAAGTGCCCCGACTCTAGGGTGTGCTGACCTGACACTACCGGGGCGAAGAGGGAGACATCGAGCCCGGCAGCAGGTGGGGCTCAACCACCGCTAGCCCGCCGTCAGCGCCCAGCCGGGCCTCTCACATTTCCCAGTAATACATAATCCACGGCTGCTACCCCATAAGCCCTCGACCCCAAGAGAAGGCAAGGACGACCTTGGAGAAGCCATGCCCATGGGGACTCAGTGGAGGAGATGGTTCGGTTGGGTTTCATTTCCACAACCACCAGGAGATAAGTCCCCTCGGTTCCAGAACAAAAGGAGAACCAATTACCGACTTTAACAAATGAGTCGGCGTGTTCAGCCCGCCAAACAGCTCCAACTCCAAAGGTGAAGGCACAGTTGGGGCTCTAAGGGATCCGTCTTGGCAGTTATTTTCCTAACGGTGCTAAGTGTGCGTGAAACTGTTCGCACTCTCTCGAGGGCCGCGCTCCATGAACCCTCGCGCATTTGGGAGCTACTTTGTTCTAGAACAAGGTAGTAACGGGGTGGCAGCATGCTCTGTGCACGCTGGACTCTCACCCAAGAGCAGCGGCCTAGAGATGAGAGTAGATTCTAACTCGGCTTGTGGGGATGGGGGGATAGGGGAGGGGTATTTACGCTGAGATTCACACAGTGGATTTTTAGTTGCTGTTGTTTTCTTTTTGTTTTTAATGTAGATAGCTAACCCTGGCGTTGGTGTAACCAGCGCGCGCGCGCGCGCGCGCCCAGTGCAGTCGTGTTCCTCGAATGCGCGCCCCGCCGGCCACACTTGGAGAATCCAGCCCACAGTGGTTTCGGAAATCCCATTTTCCTGATTGCAGCCCTGGCTCTGGAACCCCGCGAGCCTTCCGGGGGAGGGAGCCCCATCCGGGCCAAGTAGTGGGTCAGACACACACACACACACACACACACACAGACGGAGGCAGTGCTTCGTAGGATCGAAGATCCAGGGTTGCTCGATGGGGATCTGGGAGGCTACGGCTGAGGGAGGCCCTGGCGCTGCCGGAGTTGTGCAACCACTAAAGCAGCGCAATCCTGATAATTATTTTAGGAAGAAAGACCTGGGACCTAGGTTTGAGCTAAAGAGGGTAGGGGCAAGTGACAGATGACCGAGCATTTCTTTGGAATGAGGGAGAACTGAGAACTACCCAGCTGGCCCGGCATTGCCGCAATCTGGACATTAGGAAATATATTCTCCTCGCACACACAGCAGCACACATCTCCTCCGATGGAAAGCTCACCCCTGCCCAGGGAGCCTCTGGCATGGCCACTGCACCTCCCAACTGCTTTTTCAGCCTCCTTCAGGTTTTACCAGGCAAATGAAACAAGAAGAACTCGATAGTAAATTATTTTATTCAGACTTCTGTCTTTTTATGAAAATAAAAGGCAACACTTTGTCATTTTTAATCATATAAGCAGACAATAAACCTAATTTCGATATTGATTTTTTCCAGAATCAAGTGATTTTGCGCAGTGTCTGTTGTATTTCCTTTACGAGGAAGGGCCATTTGCTGGTAGATTGTATGGCTCTAAGACTGCACTACATATAGCTGATTGTGGACTTTGAAGCCAGGTAGCTGAGAGGGGGCTCTTCCTGGGTGGCAGGAAGTTTGGTTTTTGTCTAATTATCTAGATAATGGTTTCAACTTGGCCTCGTCTGGTGCCCTAGGACAGATTTAAGGCTCAACTGGTGCTTTTAGGAGTTATGGCCTCAGAAATACACTTTAATTTTTTTCAAAATCAAAATCAAATAAACAAAAATAAAAACAACAACCCCAAAAATCTTGATGATGTCAGGGGCCCAGACAACACCATGAGGAGCGTTAGCAAGGAGAGTGCACTCTCCCAGCAGCCCCAAGTTCAGGAAAGGGGCATGACCCTGAGCTGGCCAATCTTGGACTGCTGCAAAGGCCCAGCGGAGAAGTGTCAGGGGATGCCAGTTACTGCCAAAGGGCTCAGAGGCATGGATGATTTCTCCGAATACTGGTGCTCTTTCTTTTTTCAAAAACAATATTATATTTGATGTTGATGCCAAATGGAGTTGGCACCTCTCTTGTGAAAGTCTCAAGGTGCAGAGAGATCGGCCAGGCCTCCACCTAGCTCTAGAAGGAAGAGAAGGAGGGAGGGAATGAGGGGAGAAAGCTGCAGAGAAGAAAAGAGTGAGGTGGAAAGAGGAAGGAAAGAAGAAATCAAGAAAAGAGGTGGAGAGGAAAGAAAAACGGAAGGAAGAGGGGGAAGATAGAAATAAAAGGGAAAAGAAGAAGTGAAAAGGACGGTGAAGGAGAGGAAGAAAGGAAAAGAAAAAGGAAAAATAGATTTTAAAAGACCTAATAAAAAATAAAAGTACCCCATCCTTAAGAGGGAAACTGTTTGCTCTATGGACTACCTGGGACTTTTCCCGCAGCTCCGGGTGGTTTCTCCTCCCTCCTGGAACACAGAACAAATTCAAAAACCCTCAGCTCCTACTCCAATCCAAAAGGCTGGACTCAGGGCACACGGACCACTGAGACCCACCTACTAACCCAGCGTCCGCCGACGCCCCCCACATCCTCCGCGGTGAATGACAAAGGTCACTCTCTCCCCCCTACCCCCCCCGCCCCCCACCGCTGCTTCCAAGGGCCTAGGACCCTGGCTGGGGGGAGGGGACCTGGCGGTTCTATGCCCGGCAGAGGGGGATGGAACCTCGGGCCTTCGAGTGACCCTAGGGCTCTGACCTTTTCCGCCGTCCTCCAGGGTCAGTAGTTAACCTTTCGCTCCCCGCCCCCGCCACTCAGTGGCCCTCGGCTAGGGAGAGTGGGTCAATATTTGGGACCAGCATAGGAGGGGGCAGCGCCCAGGTCGAATTGCAAGAGGATGGGGCCCAAACCAGCGTGCTCATTCTGCTCCCCACGCCCAGAAAACCCAGCCTCGGGGCCTCCCTGGTGGCGCAGTGGTTGAGAGTCCGCCTGCCGATGCAGGGGATACGGGTTCGTGCCCCGGTCTGGGAGGATCCCATATGCCGCGGAGCGGCTGGGCCCGTGAGCCATGGCTGCTGAGCCTGTGCATCCGGAGCCTGTGCTCCGCAACGGGAGAGGCCACAACAGTGAGAGGCCCGCGTACCACAAAAAAAAAAAAAAAAAAAAAAAAAAAAAAAAAAAAAAACCCAGCCTCAAGGATCCCTTGCTTGCCCGGCGCTGGATGCCAAGGCCCAGTTAAACCCCGTACCTGGTAAAGAACACGCTGAGGCACGTAGGAAGAGAGTGGACTTCTTTCCTGCCCTGTTTAGAGCAGTTTCTCTTCTTTCAAAGTGTCACACACCCCTCAGACACCAGCCACCCGTTTGCATTTTGGGGATCCGAAGAGCTTTGGTCAGGTGGGAGGCAGTGCAGAGTCAGACTTGTGCCCCCCTCAAGCCCGAAGCATTTAACTCCTCTGTGGGAATAGGTGCCAAGAGAACCAGTGAAGAAATCGAGCCAAAGTCCGTGCTGCCGGGCCCAGCTGATTGCCTCACCATCCCTGCTGGGACAGCAGGAACCAGCCTAGCGCCTGCCCCGTTCCACTAACTTCCGAAAGCGCCTGCGACCGGCGCCCCAGAGGGCTCTCCCGGCGGGGGCCGGGGGAAGGTGGGCGGCAAACCGGAGGCTGCAGAGGCTGGCGGAGCACCCCCCGCCCCCAGCTCCCCGCGGCTTGGGGTTTTCGCGGTCTCCCCAGCTGGAGCCGGGGCCGCCAGGAGCCGAGAGCGTTAGGTTCAAATGCATCAAGGCTCTGAAGTCATTCATCCGGTTTCATAAATAATTTTCTTATTACACTTAAGCCCGATTCCTGCCCCCTTCCCGTTTTCATTGCGGGGTTTCAGCGGCTAAAAAGTTTCTAAGTCGGGTGGGCCGTTGTTTTCCTTTTTCCATCATTAACATCTTTAATATAAGCTATCAATAACCCTGTCGTTCGGAGCCGAGTTTCACGGTATTGATCCACGCGGCTATTCATCTCTGCCATGCAAGACACGGAATAATTTTCGCATTACAGTAGCTTGGATTTGCTTTTAATTCATATTTAAAGCTGCAACCGGCTCGGTGGAGCGCTCTGCGAAAGACTAGAGGCGCCTAATTAATAATAAGTTAGAAACGAAGGAAGGCACCGGCGAATAAATAATTAATACAGACATCTATGTCTCTTTGAATATTGCTCCTTTAAAAATTTAGACTTACCAGGACCATACTGTAAGTCTGCAATTTATATTGCAGGGATGATTTAAGAAAGCTATTTTTTTTCCTTGAAATACAATACTAAATTATTTACAGTGTTTTTGCAAACCTAAGTTCCTTCATTAGCCAGCCCCTCCGGTTTGTTCCTTCCAGGTGGAAAACACTAATTTAAAAAAATAATCATAATAAGAATCATAATAAACTCCCAGGAACCACTGTCTGCAATTAGCGAAGGGTGTTAAGGGTGGGGGCTGATTGGCTGGAAGAGAGGAGTATGGGGTCTGCAGCCTTCCGAGGGGCTGAGAGCTGCCCCGTGGAGGTGGGCGGGGACGGGGGGTTGTTGGGAAGAGAAAACAACAAAATCCAAAATCACTGGGCAGTGACTTTGGGCATTCGATGGTTGCAGAAGAAACAAAGTTTTAGGTAAACTCAGAGTCCTCAAGGGGACTCCAAGAGGGAGGAGGCTATGATTGGGAGGGTCCCAAGTCCTTCCCCCTACTCCCCATGGGGGGAAAAAATATAATTTTTAGAGAAAAGCTATTCAAAGCCAGGTCTGGATTCCAGGCTATCCAGGAGCTGCCAGTGGGCTAGAAGAGATAACAAAATTCAAGTGGGTCAGAGTGACTGAAGATCAGACGATCGGACGAGGTTTTGTGTGAGAGAGACTAGGATTTGTTTGCCATATTGTTAGCAATATTGATTTTTTTGTTACTTGGATTAATGTATGTTAAACAGGGAAATGCAGGCATTAGTCAAGTACATTGTAATCATCTATTGTTGAGACCGACCTTTCTCAGGTGAGTGCTGGAGGCTCAGGACTATGAGGCACTTCCAGGGGCTCAAGACCATCCAGACCCAGGTATGGGCATCCGAGATCCCCCAGGGTCTGGCAGTGTAGGGAGGAGACAACCTCAACTCCAGCTTGCTCTCCCTCCCCCCTCCTTTTAGAATTACAGGCTTATTTAACCAACCCACTACCCCGGTATGTCTGGCTCAATCTGTTGCTGGGTTAAATGATGATTAGAGAAATTGAGAGGTGGAGGCATCCTTGACACCCAAAGTTCCTCACTGCCCCCCATGCATCTTCCCCACAGCCTCCTAGCCCCGCCTCCAGGTCTATTGGCCCTGGTGACCATCCCATCAATCCCCTTGGGTCTCGACCAAGAGTCCCCAAGGCTGGGGACTCGCACATGCCAGTCGGTGGCCTGAGGCTTGGAGGGGAGCACAGCCCCTGCGCCTACACAAGTACATCAAGTACATGCATAACATGCATCTACACCGTTAGGCCTGAAAAAAAGATACGAGGTGGGGAGGGAGACGCCTGGAGACCCTCCCGGCCCCGACTCAGGACCTTGGGTGCTGGCCCGGCCCTGAGAAGCGTGCCTCAGAGACAACGCCCCTCCCCCCATATCGGTCCCCAGGGTCGTCTTCCCTCACCCAATCCCAGCCCCCGCCCCCACCCCCGCAGGCCTTGCCGCCTCACCCTGCCATTGGGAGAGAGGGGTTCTAAGGTCACACACTCTGCTTTTCTTCCCAACCCCCCTCCCGCGCCCTGGGTCACCGCATTTATGGGGCAAGATACCTTCACACACGAAGGTCCCGCCGCATCAAGGTGAAGGTCTTTTCCGAGCTCCACCGACCCTGTAGGGCTTGCACAGAATCCCTTGGGCCTTGGACCGTTCAGAAGGGGGCAAGAGGGTGAGCTTCAGGGTTAAAGGGCGGCGATGGGGGTGGGGGAGAGACTGACGACTCCATAATCGTTCGCTGGAATGGCGCTCGGGCAGGCGCTCGCCCAGAGCCGGAGGGTCCCACAGCCAGAGGCTGCATCTCGTGCCAGCCACGAGGGTGAAGGGGTGAGGAGGCCGAGACTTGCAAGGCGGACAGGGCCGGATGGGCAAGATAAAAAGGAAATGTGTGGAAAGTGTGAAGGGGAAAGGAGAAACGAAGGTTGGGAGGGAAAAAGGAGGCTCGGCCTGGAGAAAACACAAGGCCCGGCGCAGCCCGGGAGGGAGGCACAAGCAAGGGATGGGGAGCCCAGAACACCGGCGTTTCATTTTTAAATCTTCTAGGTGTCTGCAGGTCAAATAAAGACAAGGGCCGTAATGATTATTCTGTTAAATCTATGGTACTTGACTTCGCAAACACTAATTGATTAGACACCAAAATGATTTGTTTAAAGAGTTTTCCTTCCCAAGGGCAGCTGCTCTCGGGCCGGGGTCGGCGTTATCCTGGGAGGCTGCGGAAGAGATCGGCCAACGCGCCGCGCGCCAGGCCGCAGAGGCCGCAGTCGGCCCGGGGCTGTCGGCGCGGGTCCACGCCCCTTCTGCCTCAGGCTCCCGGCTGGCCCGCACTCCGCTACCTCCGCCCTTCCTGTCCTCCAGGTCCGGAGCTTGCTGCACCTGGGGACCTTCGTGAGCCCACTGTGCCTTCTGCCCGCCCCTTTTGCTCTGAGTTGTCCACACTTCGGGTCGCTTTGATCTGCTCCAGAGAAAGGGCCCCCCTCTCCCTTGCCTCTGGCCTCCCCAGCCTCCAGCCCTGGCATTCTCTACCTCGGCGGCGCGCGGCTAACCCAGAGTAGAGCCCCAGAAGGGAGGCACTGGAAGAGCATTAACCACCGCCCCAAATCTGGTAAATTCTTTGCCCCTACCCCACCCCGCAGCCCGGATAGGTCTCCTTTGTAATATACTTCAACAGTACAAAGATAAGACCAAGAAAGAAAATCCACTGAAGGGTTGGCCAGAGAAGGTCACCTGCCCCGGCATCTAGCTGGCTACGTCCGCAGCGGGGTCCTGAAGCCAGCGTGTTCCACCTGGGAGCCTTGGACCCCACCCGAAGCCCCACGGCATCAGGACACCCCTTATCCCTTCAGCGCTCTCAGCTGGAGACCTTGAAAAGCCCTCGCCGAAGTGGGCGACCGTTGGAACGAATCTAAGTCCAAGAGAAGCCGCCTCTAGCTTATCGGATGCCCCAAGAATGGAAGTAACCGGAGATGCTCCCAGAGGGGTCTGAGGTCCTAGAACCGCTGCCCCGACCGCCCTGTGCACCTCCTAGAACCTGGAGTCCTCTGGGGTTGGCACCAGCTGTCAAAGAGCTCTTCACCAGAGCGTCTTCTCTGGGATGTGGAGGGTGTGGTTAGGAGATGGAACAAAGGAGAGTGCAAAACACAGAATAAAAAAAATATTGTTATGAGCAAAAGCCGTAATTTACATTAAAAAGGAAAAAAGGAAACCGAACAGATGAATAAAAAGTATATGAAGGTCAAAGGTTGATGAAGAGGGCTAGAATAATTGATTACTGCTTCCTTGGCCCCCATAAAGTGGAGAGAAGCCATTGACTAATTTTTTTTAACAGTTGTCAATAATGAATCATCAGGCCACCCTCTTCTGAACTTTTTGGCGTTCCATTGTAAGCCAATAGCAATTTTCTGGGGGGGGGGGAACAAAACTCTGCAGAGGTGGGAAGAAGACAGGAAAACCTGGCCAGAAGCACCCAGGACCAAATCCTTCACCCACAGTTATCAAGTGCCCTACTGTGCCAGACACCAAAGGAATGGTTCCTCACCGAGAGTTTAATTCTAGACTTGCTACAGGCATCAGAAATGCTGGTGAGCGGACTTCCCTGGTGGCGCAGTGGTTAAGAATCCACCTACCAATTCAGGGGACACGGGTTTGAGCCCTGGCCCAGGAAGATCCCACATGCCACGGAGCAACTAAGCCCGTGCGCCACAGCTACTGAGCCTGTACTCTAAAGCCTGCGAGCCACAACTACTGAGCCCACGTGGCACAACTACTGAAGCCCACACGCCTAGAGCCCCTGCTCCGCAACAAGAGAAGCCACCGCAATGAGAAGCCGCGCACTGAAACGAAGAGTAACCCCCGCTTGCTGCAACTAGAGAAAGCCCGCTTGCAGCAACAAAGACCCAATGCAGCCAAAAATTAATTAATTAATTAATTTTTTAAAAAAGAGCTTTAAAAGAAAGAAAGAAAGAAAGAAATGCTGGTGAGTTACATTCTGAGGCCCTGGCCAAGGTGTCAGACTCTCCGTGGAGCCCTGGGTGAGGGAATCTTCCCTGACACCCAGGTTTGCTGTTTGTGCGGTCAACATACCGGAAGTTAACATTTGATGGCTCAGAGGGGCTAGAAACAGTTTTTTGGAATGGTCCTGAAAACTGGGACTGGGCCATATGTTACATCTCTGTTGCTCACAAAGAGCACTAAAGCAGTAACTCTGAAACTGATGGAAGGTTCTCAAAGAACCTTGTGTGGCCAGCATTTGGAGGAAAGATCTTATTCTCATTCTCTTTTCTAAGCCTAGTGGGGTCACCTGGCAAGTTCTAGCCCACCCAGAATAGGAAGGATTGCACCTGCCTCACCACCACCAGCAGCACCCCAACAACTACAAAATAAGTAGTCTAAAATCTTTGTTTCCACACTGAAAACATTGCCAGCCACAAGCATCCAGTCCATAGTCTTATTTCCCTTTTTCTTAAATATATACATGTATGAAATGGGGTGGTGACTGACATTATTTTTTTCTTTAAGTTCCCTGCAGCTACTCAAAATCTAACCAGCTGACAATGAGCCCTCCCCTCAGGCTTCTTGGCTGTGATAAAGAACTGTACAGTATCCTGTAATCACATACACTAGACCCACTGAGTAATTTCAAGAGACCCCTCCCTGGCCTCTTTAATCCTCCATAGTGCACCTGATGTTATGCTGGGCAGTGGAAGAGGGAAGGGAAGAGAGGGACAAAATGACAAAAAGCTATCCTAGCCCTCCTGTCCTTCCCCCCCAACACACACACACATACATGTGCATTCACCCTAACTAGGCCTAAGAGCATCCATCCCACCCATCATACATTCTTAGTAATAGGAAAGTTTTCCAAGACACTGAATAAGAATAAAATGTTTCTGAGAAATTACTGCAATTCAGTCAACTACAAGAAAACAAAGGTTAAATGAAAGGAATGAACAGCCAAGAAAGATTAGGGAGATTTGCAAACTCCCCAAGCAAGTCCTGCACTCACATTAGTCCACCATATACAATACTTATCCAGATTTTTACTTTGGCTACTCCTTTAGGGACCAGCACTGAACCAGGCCCCCTTTTCATGGGGGGTGGAGCGGGGGGGGGCGGAGGGAGTTAAGCTCACCTGATCCCAGCCCTCTTCAGGTAGACTCCAGGGGCTCAGCTGAGAGCCTCACATGAAGGAGCGTTTCCAGGATCAAGTCCCTAATTAGTTACACAAAGAGAAAACCATGAACAATTTGTGCATTTGGTGGTATTTACTTCTTTCTTTTAACAAACTGCCTTTGGGAAAGAGAGTTGTCATAAGGGCAAATCGATCACTTCAGGGGGATTAAAATATGGGGGGGAGGCAAACGGTTTAGCTCAAAGTCTGCCTTCTACGTTAACCCATTGTTTGGTCTCATATAAGAGCTACATGCTCTATGTTGTAAGAAATGAGAACAGAAACAATACGGAGCCAAGAATTCAGCTTCCCACCAACATATTGTGATCCACTAGGCAGAAAATATGTTTTAAGCTTGCGTATATGTATGTATGACTAGAGAGATGTAGATACAAGAGTAACTTTAAATAGAGTAATTTTGTTTTCTGAGTTCCTTTTTGTCACTGTATTTTTCCCAAAGACCTTCTACTCTCTGGAGGTTTTAAATTCCTAAATATTCATTGCACAAGCTGATGCTAAGTCCACTGAGATGGACCCCCATCTCCAGGACCTCCATAGGCATTGTTTGGACAAAACAGGAATGTCCGTGGTGATGAAACCAACCAGGTTAACCGATCTCAGGACATGACCACTTTCAAGGAAGGCAGGTAGTGTAACCCACTGGCCTTGACCTACCTTGATCTTGATGTTGCCTAGGCAGTGGTAGGGACCTGGGCAGAGATTGGCCTGCCTGCTCATGCCTTAGCTGGTGAGAAGTTTCCCCCAAGGATAGACTGGCCCAAGCTTTTGCCTAAGGGACTCAGCCACCACTACTACTACCATTCCACCACCCTGACCTCTCCTAGGGTCTGGGAACATTCCCAGCAGAGACACCGGTGGTGGGCTCCGACCTGGTGCCCCAGGAAAGGAACATACAGTCTGAGTTTGGCCACACACACTTTGTTCCATATCCGAACCCATATACCCAGATTCTGAGAAGCTGTCCCCCATTGTGACCACCACTCGCCCGGGGCTGAGGCTCGGCGCTGACCGGGTCATAACTGCCAAGGGCTGGACAATGGGCACATCTGTCCTTTCTCTGAGGGATGAAAGCACCTAAGCGGACACGCTCTGCCTTTTGTTATGTTTTTTTTTCCCTTTCTTTTGTAAATGAAAGAAAGCCGCGGCATGTGGCGGCCGGGTATACGTCCCACACTGGGGGCCTCCCCACGCGTCCCCACCAGGCCCAAGGACCAGGTTCGATTCCGGATTGGACCGTGATTGTGGGAAGCGAACAATTACGCCCGAAGCTGAATTGATTTTCAAATCTGGAGGCTTCTCGCAGGGACGCCGGGAAGAGGGCGTCCCTATGGGCCAAGAAGAGACTGGCGCGCCTGGTCCACCCGGCCGGCGTCAGTCCTTCCCGCAAGCAGCGGCCTCTTGGTGTTTTACCAGGAGGGCCATGAAGAAACCGCAGGAACAGCCCGAGCCTCGGCGGCCCCACCAGAACCCACGAGTTAACATAGGAACCCACCAGGGCACTCACAAAATACACACACACACACACACACACGCCGAGTCATTCACGAAGCGGCGCGCCGCCTTAATTATCAGCTGAGCCGGAGAAGGACCCAGGCGGAGGAGGACAGCGAGGTATGGCCGGGACTGGGACTCTTGGCACTAAGCTCACCTCTTCGCAGAGCATGGAAGAGTCAGGGTGGGCAGAGAATTATCAGGGAGGACAGAGGCTGTCGGGTCAACAGCCACCAGGTTGACCAAGGCCTTTAAAATATTTGCTCCCCTCCCCCTCAAAAGGCCAAGAACCTGAAGATGGGGAGAGCGTGGACTCCCAGAGGCCCTCCCGGGAAACAAGCCAGGGTGGAAGGAGTGATGACACCAGCTGAGGCTCCCCGGGAAACCTGCACCGGGAGGCAGCAACTGGAGAGAGGGGCGATGGCTCTCTAGGCATACTGCGCCACCCGGGAGGCGAGCCCAGCAAGTGTGGCCGAGGGCTGGGAAGAGAGCCCACCCGAGCTAGGGAGCCGAGAGGGACCCAAGTTTCCCAGGGTTGCGGTAGCAGCCCCAGATCGCGCTCTACGTTAGACACTCGCACGTGCGCACCGCCCCCCCGCAGCCCAGCGCCTTACGAGCGGCGCTGGGACCCCCACCTTCATTTGTACGGGGACGTCACGGGCCGCGCGCGCGGGGACTGAGGGGGCGGGGCTGATCCGCGCGCCTGCGCGCTGCGCCCGGCGGGCGTGAGGGCGGGCCGCGGCGGCGGCGGCGGCGGAACAGCGGTCACAGAGTCTGCAACAGTAACCGAGCCATGGCTGGAGCTGGCCAGCGGCGCGGGCAGGCAGCAGCCGCGGAAGGCGCAAGGGGTGCGTCAGGGGAGCCGGGGGCCTCACAATTCTAAGAAGGAGAGGGACGTGAGGGGGCCGGGGGCGGGCGGGCTGGGGGCACCGCGCTCGCCTAACGGCGCGGATCCTTTTCGGAAATTAATATTTAAAAAAAAAAAAGCCGAGGACGCAGAGGGGAAGGTGGGGACAAGAGGGAAGGCGAGACACACTGAGAGGGAGACAGAGCCCCACAGTGAGAGGAAGGAAGGAAGGAAGGCAGCAGTCGCCAGCAGCCGATGTGAAGACCGGACTGCGTGCGCCCTTCGCCGCCTCTGCCCGGCCTCATCGATGTTGTGTCCGCCGCCCGCTCGCCCAGATCACGATGAACGCGCAGCTGACCATGGAGGCGATCGGGGAGCTGCACGGGGTGAGCCATGAGCCGGTGCCTGCCCCTGCCGACTTGCTGGGCGGTAGCCCCCACGCGCGAAGCTCCGTGGCACACCGCGGCAGCCACCTGCCCCCCGCGCACCCGCGCTCGATGGGCATGGCGTCCTTGCTGGACGGCGGCAGCGGCAGCGGCGATTACCACCACCACCACCGGGCCCCCGAGCACAGCCTGGCCGGCCCCCTGCACCCCACCATGACCATGGCCTGCGAGACTCCCCCAGGTATGAGCATGCCCACCACCTACACCACCTTAACCCCTCTGCAGCCGCTGCCGCCCATCTCCACCGTCTCGGACAAGTTCCCCCACCATCACCACCACCACCACCACCACCACCACCCGCACCACCACCAGCGCCTGGCAGGCAACGTGAGCGGTAGCTTCACGCTCATGCGGGACGAGCGCGGGCTGGCCTCCATGAATAACCTCTATACCCCCTATCACAAGGACGTGGCCGGCATGGGCCAGAGCCTCTCTCCCCTCTCCGGCTCCGGTCTGGGCGGCATCCACAACTCCCAGCAAGGGCTCCCCCACTATGCCCACCCGGGCGCCGCCATGCCCACCGACAAGATGCTCACCCCCAATGGCTTCGAAGCCCACCACCCGGCCATGCTCGGCCGTCACGGGGAGCAGCACCTCACGCCCACCTCGGCCGGCATGGTTCCCATCAACGGCCTTCCTCCACACCACCCACACGCCCACCTGAACGCCCAGGGCCACGGGCAACTCCTGGGCACGGCCCGGGAGCCCAACCCTTCGGTAACCGGTGCGCAGGTCAGCAATGGAAGTAATTCAGGGCAGATGGAAGAGATCAATACCAAAGAGGTGGCGCAGCGTATCACCACCGAGCTTAAGCGCTACAGCATACCACAGGCCATCTTCGCGCAGAGGGTGCTCTGTCGCTCCCAAGGGACCCTCTCGGACCTGCTGCGCAACCCCAAACCCTGGAGCAAACTCAAATCCGGCCGGGAGACCTTCCGGAGGATGTGGAAGTGGCTGCAGGAGCCGGAGTTCCAGCGCATGTCGGCGCTCCGCTTAGCAGGTGAGCAGGCCAAGGAGCTGGGCGCGCGGGGAGATAAGGTATTGGGAAAGCTGAAGGGACCCAAGGAGGCAGGGAAGGAGAGAGATTTGTGCACGCTTCATCCCGTCCTCCTTTCACCGAGAGGGGCGTCCCTAGGCCTGGAAGAGCCAGAGCGTGGCTCCAGGGAGCAGACAGCCTCTTCCAGGACTCAGTGCATTGGGCTATGGAAGGCTCCGGGAACTGAGCAGCGCGGCCTGGGTGATTGCAGAGGAGCATTTGTGCTGGGAGACAGCGCAGGAAGCTCGCACGACCGTAGGAGGAAAGAAATCCCAGCACGTGGCTGGATACGGTCCGTGCATCGCTTCTGGGTTTGGCACTCCAGGTTTGTGGGGCGAGAGAGGCGACGCGTGCGTGGAACTGCGTGCAGGTGCTGCCAGCCAGTATCCCTGGCACATACCCGGGCGCTGTGCTGGAGCGTTGCGGGAGCTGCCCGCCAATGTTTAGCTGAACTCGCTGCGGTGACCCCGCTCCCGCGCTCACTTTAGTGACGCGGGGCGGGGTGGGGGGCTGGAGGGTGGGGAGCGCACTCTGGGAGTTCCAGCAAAGGTTCCGAAGCCGCGCGGCGGTGGGTGTGTGGCGCAGACACTCCGTAAGGTTTAGGACGCACTATGCGCTTGTGACCGGCTGTAGAGAGGAAGGCAGATCGTGCCAAGGTCCAGGTGAGGGCGGCCTGGACCCTCACCAACAAGGGAGCTTCTAGCTTAGCCCAGAGACCGATTTCGCTGCCGACTCGCTTAGGGCTTCGCATTTTGTTTTATTCCTCTGCATGAATTTTCGTCTGAATCCCCATGCAGGGGGTGGGAGTGTGAGGGAAAAAAACAAGTCTTCGAGCAGAGGTCTCCGGACCCAAACACCCCGAGGGCCTGGTGTTTCCGAGTTGAGCGGGAAGGTCTTGGCGGCGCTGCGTAGACACAGCGCCCAGTTCCCCCAGCCTCTCTAAGCCAAGGTAAGGGGAAGGCTCTGGCCGGCCCACCGGCGGAGGGGACAACTGACCCCAGCCTGAATCACACGGGAGATTTCAAGCAGATTCAGTGACCCCCTAGGGCGGAGGACAAGCGGAGAGGTAGAGCCAAGGGCAGCCGAGGGTGGACTCGGTTTGATGAGACCCGGGCTGAGTTGATTGACTCCTGGGGTACATGCTGCCACTCCCCCACCCAATCTCAGCCCGGCGCCCTAGCCTGAGTCCTGGCGAAGAAAAAGGTAAAAGCCGGAATGAGGGTTTGTTAATTAACTGGTCGTTCTCCATTAATTCGTCCCTGGAGAACGAGAGACAGTCAATCCGCGCAGAGCCGTGGGCGCTGAGCCGTTTCACAGTCTAAAATCAAAGCAAGAGGCCAGGGCCCCCTCCCCCACATCGTGCGGGCCAATGAGAAGCTAGAGGGAAGCGGGTGCCGGCGTCCCCGCGAGCCTGCCACTCCAGCCGGATGCGACCCAAAGCAGTCTTGGGGTCTGGGTTCTTGTGGCCTCCCTGCTGGAGCTCCGCACCGTCTGAGCCTCTGCCCCACCAGGTTTTCCAGTTCAACCCCGCGCTCGTTGGCTCCAAAGTCCCCACGAGGACTCTTGCAGCCTGAGCCCAGAAGCCAGGAGAGGCTGGGGTGAGGGGACGGGAGGGGGAAGAAAGAGGTTGACAGGGTACCCTCTGGGGCTCCCGCAATTCCACTCTCTAGCTTTCTGTGCAGCCACCAGATTGCCCCCATCCCATGGGTAGACCGAGACCCGAGGGCAGCTGAAGTTCTGGAAGGGACGGCAGAAAATGCTATTCCTCTCCCAGACTGATACGCCTATGCCAGCGTCCAAGGTAGTGCTTTTTCACACGCACACGCCAGCCTCGAGCCCGGCTTCAGGACTTTTTACCGAGGCAGTGCACACACAAGCAGGTTAGTGGGGCTGGGGGAATGGAGGGAGGGGATGCAAATGGAGAGCCGTTCCCCCACCCCGCCCCCAGGGAAGCTCGTTCCAAACCCCCCACCTCCTGAAGGCGCTTGCTCAGGACTTAAATGACTCTCCTTCCCCACTGCCTCCTATTGTCCCCTGGAAAGACAGGCTTATAAATTAGGTTCAGGGACGACCCCGGAGCCCTGGAAACCCGCCTTAGCGCCCTGCCCTGTACGAGCGCCCTCTCACCTCCTCGCATGGGCAGCCCTAGTACTGCTACCTGCACACGGGAAGTGCGGTGGGCGTACCCGCCTGGGCTCACGGGACCCAGGAGGTTATCGAAGGGGCCGCTGCCTGGCACCCAGCAGCGCGTTGAGAGTCCTGCCCAGCCTTTGGACGGAGGCGCGTGGGCTTTTCCTCGGGGGGGGGGGGGGGGAAAAGGAAAATCGGAGACTCTGGCGGGACGTGAGTTTGGCGCCAAACCCCCAGCGAACTCTTTATCCTAAGACCCGGATGCGGTCGTCGCTCCCATTTTCCTTTCTTTAACTTCATTAAAGGGGTGGGGCGGGCTGGGATGAGCGCGGAGCCAGCCGGGATCAATCCCATTACGCAGCAAGGGCCAAGACTTGTTTTTAAGTCACCGAAGAACGAGGAGACCTCCCGTTAACATTTTAATTTGGTGTGTGGCGGGGGCCAACGAGGCCGTTTCCTGAACCGTTCCAATGATCTCTGGTAGGCCCTGACTGCAGGTGACTAAAAACGGATTGCAGGGCATGTTGGACTCAGCTGTGAGCCATTGTCCCCTCCTCCCCACTGCCAGCTCCCGTGCACGGAGGGAGGTGCCACTTGCAGCTCTTGCTCGCCGTTGCACTCAAAGACCCCGCAAACTCGTTTCTACCCCATGCGAGGCAAGGCCCATCGAGGTCGGCTCCTTCGCTGGGTAGCGGGAGAGTGGCTTCTTCATGCCCCTCCTGGTTCCCCAGGTTCTGTACAGCCTGGTGTGGAGGGTCAAAACCGCCCGCCCGCCCGCGGCAGCGTGTTTGGAGAGGCGCTTTCTCTTCACGAAATTACATCGGCTGGCGGACGACGGGAGACAGGAGGAAATTCTCACCAAATTAACTACCTTTAAAAAATCAATATATGTTCCCTCAATGTAACACTTGCTGCTTCCCCATTAAAGTGCAGCGCAACCAGGCTCACGCTGCGTCTCATCCCAGGTGGGGAGGGGGGCTGGGCTGGGCTGTGCCGGTGGGTGGGTGCCCCGCCTCTGACGTGGGCGCCTATTAAGACGCGGGGAGATTAGCTTCCAATTAAAGATTCCAGAAGGCTCCGGCCTCAGTAGGGGAGCTGCCGGCGCAGGAAGAGGCTGCCACTGCACACCCACCAGCGGGTGCTGCAGAGACCCAGCAGGCGAGGCCCGGGGTCGGGCAGGGGTGGGTGCTGCGCCGCTTCGACCCTGCGGTACCTGGAGGCGAAGAAACCTCCCAACGGCGGCGCCAGGGAGCCAGACGGGTCTCCAGCACCCGGGACTGCGCCTGTTTCCTGGACGGGATTTGCCCCAGGAACACCCGGGGACCGGGGGGCGTGGGGAGGGTGGGCAGTCTGACCAGGAGGTGGCCATGAGAAAGTCTCGCCCGGACCAACATGGGCCATGTTTGCCGTAAGTGGCCTTGCTGCCTGGTTGATTGATAACTAACTGGCTCCCGCGCAAGTCCATTTGCTTTTTGTTAATATTTATACCAACGGGTGACGTTTCAACTGTCCCCTCACTTCTCTGGGCCATGGGAGCCAAGCAGAAGGAGTTCGATGCTGGGCCCTGGGAACTCCACTTCTCCAGTCCTCGAAGACTCTGGGCCGGGAGAAAAGCCACAACTGGGCGTGTGGGATGCAGGAACTGGAAGGGTTCCTGGTCCCAAGAGTCGGAGGAGAAGGTGCCAAGTGGACTGGTTCCCCGCCACGCCCGGCGTCTCTGCGGGGCGGTTCTCGGGCAGTGCAGCTGCTCTCAGCCGGCTGCGGCCCAAACAAAGGGCCCGCGGGGCGCTGCCGACAGCGTCCGCCTAGCAGCCTGGGGGCGATGGGGGCTGGCTGCCCCGGACGAGAGCCACCTCCGAAGCTTTATGCTAGACTCCTCCCAGCGTGGCCTGGGGGCCAAACAGTCGTCAGGCGGAGGCCGAGGAGTTCCAGAGTCCCCTCACCAACTCAGGCCTAAGGGTCGCCCGTGCTCCCGGAGAGTTGGCTAGGGACCCCCGCCCACACACTACACACACACACACACACACACACACACACACACACACACACACACGCCAGCCGCACAGGTCTGGCTGTTGGGGACAATCCCCAGAAGGCTCTGCGTGGGCCTTTCTCACAGCCCATGTCTGACCCCTGGAGGGTGTGGAACAATAGTTCTCTCTTGCGGCCCCCACTGGGGAGCACAAACCCCAGGGAGGAGAGGAAGGGGTGCATGGAGTTAAGAAGTGTGCATGTGGTGAAGGTTGGAGCGGAGAGTTTGACTAGAGTGGACAAGACCTGCTGCTGTGGCTTGAGGAGGCCTGATGGTTATTTTGTGGTGACCTGGTGTCAGAACATCGAGCACGGCTGCCTGAGACAATAAACCCCGCGGCCTGTCCCGAGGGTGGTTGGCTCTCCCGCCAGCGGGTGCAGCCCCAGGCCCTTTGGAAGCACCCAGAGGGCGATCGGGGTCAGTAGAGACCCAGTCCTGCCGTCGCTGTTTTGCAGCTGGCACTTGGGACGGTCTGTGCCAACAATAGCACGGTTGTGTTGTAGCAGCAAAGCAACTCAAAGCCCAGGCTGCATCTTTCTTTATCTTCAAGCGCTCAGCGCACCACAGGAAGCTAAACTCTTGCCCTCACTGATGTCCTCCTTGTGGACTCATCTTCCCCACTAACTGCACATGCCCCCTGCGGGCCGCAAGGCCAGGCACCCAGAAAGCCTCTGTGGTTCAACCCGCTGCAGAGAGGAGAGGCTTTGTTTTTAGAACATTGATGTCTTAGTGATTTTCAAAATGAAAACTATTTTGACAAGTAGAGCGTGTAGTGGAGGGAGAAAAGGATACCTAGTGGATCTGTCTTGCTCCTAAACAATTCCTGGGTATTACCCCACTGATGAGACAAAATTGCCATCCCCCCAAATTATACCCCAACCTCTCAAGCTGCATGTTTGGAAATTATATCCAAATTATACTTTTGCTGGCATGTTTTTTGTTTGAGACTATCAGGGTCACAGTAGAGAAGGTGACCCTGGCAGTCTGAAATGGGAGGTTGGGGCTCAGGGTGTAGTGAAGGGAGGGTGGATTAGCGTTCCCTTTGTTGTTTCCCCTTCCAGCTAACTGATGGGAGTTAGAAGGCTGCCCTGAGGCTTTGAGCTTGAAGGTCTTTGTTTGCTGTCTGGTGGGCTGGGTGAAGGGCTCTGGGAGGCCTAGCGGCCTGGAGCCCTGGTGCAGCGTCAGGACCCTGGACAGGGCCTAGCCAGGCCTGTTGCCTGGGTTTCTCTTGCCCCTGGAGGGTGGCTAGGATGGCTTTGAACAGTTGTGATGAGGAAACAAAAACTAACAGCTAATATTTTGAAGTTTATGAGAAATCGTGAGGCCCCACCAGTAGTACACACGGGCACAGTCAAGTAATGGAAAAGATCAAACCTATCCTCGTCGATCAGGTGGTTGATCTTTTTCCTCCCTCCGCAGTAGCTTTCTGTGTGCGTCTGAGTCCATGGGCACACCTGCTTATACAATCGGAATTCGAGTCCCTATGGGTGTGACAGGGGTTGGATCATTAAGCTAAAACGTTCAATTCAGTCCCTTTGATCCGTGCTGGGGAAAATCTATAGTCATCTCTAATCTACAAGGTCTTTGAGGAGGTTGTTACATGAGCTGTTTTGATGTCATCATTTCCACATTCATGGCAAATTCAGCTAATCAAACAGACGCTGCTACCCAAAGTTCTCAGAAGAAATAGCTATTACAGAGTATATCGGTAACATTTATTCTTGATTTCCTTGTAAGAAAGAAAATCCTCAAGTCTAATGAAGGTGGGTAATTAAAAACGAGGTTCTCAAGTGTCTTGCTCCCCAAAATCCATAGTTAGAAGCCTCACCCTTCAAGTAAGAGTGCTCAGTGTTCTTTGTAAATTCCATATATTGGAATAGTTAAGCACCAATTTACTATTTTAAATCAACCAAGGAGCCTTGACGGACTGGATGAGAAGTGACTAGTCTCATTTCAGTCCCCTTGAAAACAGCAGTTTCCACACTTGGCAAAATTGAATGGTCCCCAACCTAGAGTAGCAACAGAAGGAGGGTCCTATTGAAATGATAGTAGTTAGAGGATAAATTTCCTATAATCTTGGATAAAGGATTCAACAAGTATTCATTAAATACTATTTTCATTTTGTGTGTATTTAAATAAGATGGGTAAGCACCTTTGGGAGAAGAAAGCCACATTATTTTTACGTGAAAAGTGTCAGCCTCACAGAGTTTAGTAAAAAGGAAAAAACTGATTCCTAATGTGAATGAATTTAGTGCATAATCATAAATTACTGTCTTCTATCAACAGATTTGAACAGACTTTTATTTTAATACAAGTATGTTAATACTAATGAAGCTTAATTTTCTTCTAAAATTGTAGGATTGGCTTAGATGACCAGACCCATCACAGGGCAATCTTATTATTTTGATACAAACATATAAATTTATGTCTGATCACAGGGTCTTGCTATAGAATCATCCACATTATGTTCCTCCCAAAAGATGTTACATTATCATAAAGTTGGAACAAATTAGCTTCTAGAAATTTTCTTCTCCTTTAGGTGAGACAATTTGATAAGACAACAGCTGAACAGAACCAGACCTTGAAGTACAACCCTCACATTTGTCTTGGCAAGTGATAAGGAAGTCAATTGATAACGAAGGAGTTTAGGTCCACTGTGTACATTTTATTAGTCAGGTACTGTGCTAGGCACATAGATGTTCTCATTTAATACTCACTGTCTGTGCCAGTGGCTCCCAAATCTTGCTATGCATTGGAATCATTTAGGGATCTTTTTAAAAAAATGATTCCTGGCTAAAACCTCAAATATTCTGGCGTTAGTAGTATAGGGCATGACCTGGGCACTAGGATATTTAAGAGCTCTGAGGTGATTTTAATGTGCAGCAAAGTTTGGGAGCTGCTAGTTTACAGGCAATTACCATTATTTTTCCTGTTTCTCTGTTCAAGGAGGTTGAATAACTTACCTGTGATAACACAGCTGGAAATCACTGAGACCCTGAACTCAGCTTTCCCAGCTCAAAGCCCAGAACACCCTTACCCTCCACCCTGTGCCTCGATTATGGGTGCAAGTCCACTAGGTCGGTGGACCCAGAATGTGGAAATGTCTGATTCACTGTCTTAAACACCAATCTGGAAAGTCCCTGCATAATAAGGTCTCAAAATTAGAGAATGTGTGTCTTCCCTCTGGGACTCTCAAAGAGAGTTACTTGTGGAAACTTATTTCTTTTTTACTCAGGACTTATAAGAGAGACTTTTTATTGCTCTCTGGAAGCAGCCAGAGGGAATGTGAGGCAGTCACGGAGCTAGACGTGGAACCCAAGTCTCTCTATCCATTTTTTCACTTAAACAGTTATTCACAGGCAAGACCCATCTCATTAGATGTGTACTGTGGGTAGGACTGGTCCATTGGGAGCCAGCCTGGAGGAGGGCCCAAAGGCCCCAACCTCCCATTCTTTCAGGCATTGGTGTTCTGATCTGCACTTGCACAGCAATTATATTTCTTGGCTTCACATCGGTGCCTGCCTTGCTATTCCAAGCTTGCCTGTTACTCATGTTTTAGAACTCTGCACTAAAAAATAATAAATTGACTTAAACTCTGTATATATGTTGGCAATCATCCAGAGGGCAACTTACAATTTCCCTCAAGCACCGCAAGTTTCCAGTTACCGATGAGTTTCTCGTCTCCCTTTGCATATGCCATAGGGTACGCAGAATCGACAGTTTCTGAAATCGCTGCTTTCATTCTGCATCTGGTGGTGACCTCGTAGTCCCAAAGAGAGGTTATCAAAGGAACATAATAAACTCTATGCTTTTCGCTTTCTTTCCTGATGTCTTCTAAAACAGATCAATGGGGGAAATTAAATAAATAAACGAGCGAAGCGCGCCACCTAGTGACTCGTCTGCTCACTGCAGGTGAAGTGCGTGAGAGGAGTGGCTAACGCGATTCAAGTATTGATGGAGTCACAAAAATCGTTCATTAAGGCAATTTAATCTTTACTATTAAATGTCCTTTCAATTCATTTAGGGTAATTAAGATGCAGTTAAAGTGATTAAATTCTAATTACTTATGCTAGACAAAGACATATTTGTCACAGTAATGCGGTTAACTAAGGACTCAGAAAGAAAGTTAACATTTACTTCAAATGATGCAACTGGAAAAATCAGTTCCTCTTTTCATCATTAATCCAGTGAGCTGGGTGATTATGTAATGGCACTACAAGCTCATTAAATAGAGGAAGTGCTGATTAAAATGACTGCTGGGAGGAAAACCTGAACCAGGAATACCTCAGTACCGTTTGGTCAGCATTCCTAGCAAAATTACTTGGTGTCCTTTCCCTCCAAGCCCGCCCCCCGCCCCAAAGCAATAAGCAGCTCCTGAGTCTTATCCTGACATTAAAAGAGGGATGCCAGGCTTCCCTGGTGGCGCAGTGGTTGAGAGCCCGCCTGCCGATGCAGGGGACACAGGTTCGTGCCCCAGTCCAGGAAGATCCCACATGCCGCAGAGCGTCTGGGCCCATGAGCCATGGCCGCTGAGCCTGCACGACCGGAGCCTGTGCTCCGCAACGGGAGAGGCCACAACAGTGAGAGGCCCACGTACTGCAAAAAAAAAAAAAAAAAAAGAGGGATGCCTCTTGGAAAGCTTTTATTGCCAGCCTGCCAACATTGTTAAACCAAAGATATTTTCAAATGGTAAATGGATTCTTGGGGTAGAGAGGAGCAAGGCATTTGGGCAGGGGAGGTGGAGGGAGGGGTCCCTGTAGGAAACAGCTCCAGGATGAAGATTTTCCCTGCAGGCTTTCGAAGCCACTCTCCTTCACACAGACACCCTTCCTATTAGGCAGTCTTCCTCCCCTCCCCAGTTGCATTTTTACTGCTTCGTATGTGGGGACAGATTCCTTTGTACACATCATGCTTCTTATGCACACTCTGAAGAGCACTAAGTACATCAGCTGCAAACTGGTCTCTTTTCAGAATTTTCCAACATTCACAAGTAAAGGCACCTAAGATTATATACCATCGGATTACTGAGGCTATTTTGCCATAATATCCACAAACAGTTCCCAGCCTCCTACGATATGTTAATTTTGAGTACTCAGAAGAGGAGGATGAATTGAAATTTCACTGCATTTGAAGTTGACCTTCCTCATAACATGGCTTCTTAAACCCACGCCTATCATTTGCCTGGGGGGATGATCCAAGGATGAGGATGATCCGTCAAAAAATTGGGAATTAATTTCCCCAGGGGATCAGTGTCTTTTAATACTGTTAAATTTGCCTATTGAAAACCATTACTATGGAGATTGCATCTTTCCCCTGTTTATCCCATTGAAATTCAGTATTACTATTTACTTCACAAGAAGCTGAAGTTATCAAGTTCATCAGTCTCGGAAGTCAAACAACTACCTTTTAAAGATAAGTTGGCAGTTATTTGAATATTTACGGAGTCATTTTTAATTTACTAGATTGTGTTATCTTAAATTACTAAACCAAATAAACACATTAAAAAAAACACCCTAGACTAAGAAATGAGAGCCCCAGAGACAGGTTCTTGTACTAATTAGCTCTGAGAACTTGTCATTTAACCTTTCTGGGTCTCAGTCTCCTTAAATGTAGAATGAAGGATTTGGCCTTAGGGTCCTTCCAGATCCCACATTCTATGAATGATTGCCTTCTATGATGACTGTGTATCCATGACAGTCTCTTTTCTCAATTTAATGCTCTGTCCCAAAGTCAGGATTCAACAAGGTGTAAGTCCCTGGCACCCATCTCTTGGGCAGAGTCTCAGATCAGCCTCTCCTAACAGATGGCCAGAAGGAAACAGCCTTTCCAGTCAGGAGCACTGCCTCCTGGCACAAAAATATTTCAGCTTGAGGTTACAATACCTGCGTTGGTGAGGATATGGATCATCAGGAATTCATGCACTGCTGGTGGGGATGTAAATTGCCACCGTTGCTTCAAAAGATAATTTGGCTTATAAACCTGAACCCGCAGCTGAACAAAGTCTACCCCTTGGTATATACCCTAGATAAGCTCACAGGTGTTCCTGAAGATGAGTACAAGGATGGTCTGTAACAGCGTTGCTTCTAAGAACAAATAACCAGAAACATCCCAAATGCCCACTGACGAGGAATGCAGGAATAAACTGTGATGTATTCATATAATGCAGGAGTATATTAGAGTAATGAAAATGAATGAGCCACAGCTATACACAACAGCATAGTTGAGTCTTAGGAACAGTGTTGAATTTCTTTAAAAAAAAAAAAAAAAAAAAGAACAAGCTATAGAAAATTACACCAGAACAATACCATTTTTACAAGGCTTAAAAGCAAGAAATGCTAAACAACTTATTGTTTAGAGATACATAAGTATGTGGAAAAAACAAATTAATAATAAACTCAAGTTCCTAAGAGTGGTACCTCCAGTAGGGAAAGGTTAGAGATAAAAGGAGAGAACACCCTTGTAGCTTCACAGACAGCAGATGTTCCTGTTCTTTTGTCAGGTGCTGCCTTCACCAGTGTTCATTTTGTTCCTGTGCTTCCTATCTTAAATATACATGTTTTGTAAGAGGTAAATATTATTTAATTTTAACTTTGGGGAGGAAAAAGATGGTTTCTGTCTGATTCCCCAACCCGAACAACTTGGACCAAATAAACCCCAGGACATTTGAGTTGTCATTTACACAGGTCTTAGCCCTGTACTAAATGTCAGCTTTCTTAGGAATTACATCTGGCCAACTGTGGACAGGGCATAAGATGCGAAAGAGGAAATTTCATTAGATATGGAAAGAGTGGTTTTTTCTTTATTCATTTGAGTACAGCTATGACAGTGCTGTGCTCAGTACTGGGGATGTACTGAGCACAAACAAGTCTTTTGGAGCTCATAGTCTAGTGGGGAAGAGAGACAAATAGCTTGGTTGCTTTTTTGTGCCAAGAAGGAACGGTTTAGGGTGTGATGAAGGAATAGTTTTGAAGATCTGGAGAAAAAGAAAAAACAGGACTTGGTCAGAAATGGGGAAAGAGGTTTTCAGGCAGAGGGAACAATAACATGTGTGGACGCCGTGGGTAAAACCCCTTGCAGAAGATTTCTTGGATCCGAATTATTGTATAGCTGGAAGCTTGTTTCTTCCCCAGCACAGCTGAGTGAAACGATGCCTTCCCATCAGTAACAAAAGCGTTCTCCGAGGCTGTAGTTTTTTGTAGTGGGGAGGGGTGGATGGAGAGTTTCATATTCCTCAAATCAGATTCGTGGCAGAGAGGTGGCAAGAAAATATATGCTGATTAAAAAGCCTCCCAGGTGATTCTACTATAACTCCAAGTTGATAATTAGAATATTGATATTGAGCACTACTATGTATAAAATAAACAACAAGGACCTACTGTATAGCACAGGGAACTATATTCAATATATTGTAATAACCTATAATGGAAAAGAATCTGAAAACAATATATATATATATATATATATGTATAACTGAATCACTTTGCTGTACACCAGGAACTAACACAGCATTGTAAATCAACTATACTTCTATTTAAAAAAGAATATTGATATTGAGAATTTAAGAGCAAATGACTTATATTTTTTCCCCTTTGTTATTTATTTTACTCTTTTTCTGGAATAACCTATAGTTCCATAGCTTTATGTATATTTTTAAATGATATATAATATATATAAATATTGTAT
Source organism: Hyperoodon ampullatus (assembly GCF_949752795.1). NCBI lineage: Eukaryota > Metazoa > Chordata > Mammalia > Artiodactyla > Ziphiidae > Hyperoodon > Hyperoodon ampullatus. Next base: position 43,659,615 of record NC_136916.1, on the reverse strand, counting down.
CATTATATAATATTTTACTTCTTTTATCTCTTTTGAGGTTAAAAGTTCACTCAAAAATTCAATATTCCTAATTACTCAGCCATAAAAAGAAACGAAATTGAGTTACTTGTAGTGAGGTGGATGGACCTAGAGACTGTCATACAGAATGAAGTAAGTCAGAAAGAGAAAAACAAATACCATATGCTAACACATATATATGGAATCTTAAAAAAAAAAAAAAAGGTTCTGAAGAACCTAGGGGCAGGACAGGAATAAAGATGCAGACATAGAGAATGGACTTGAGGACACCGGGAGAGTGAAGGGTAAGCTGGGACAAAGTGAGAGAGTGGCATGGACATATATACACTACCAAATGTAAAATAGCTAGCTAGTGGGAAGCAGCCACATAGCACAGGGAGATCAGCTGGGTGCTTTGTGACCACCTAGAGGGCTGGGATAGGAAGGGTGGGAGGGAGACACAAGAGGGAGGAGATATGGGGATATATGTATACGTATAGCTGATTCACTTCATTATAAAGCAGAAACTAACACATCATTGTAAAGCAATTATACTCCAATAAATATGTTAAAAAAATTCAATATTCCTATAAGAATGATTGTGTCCATACTCTCCTCCATCTGAAAAACTCTTACTGTTCTCTGGGTCCTTACTACTCAGTGTGGTCCCCAGACCAGCAGCAGAACATGTAAGAAATGCAGACTCTCAGGTTCCACCCCAGACCTACTAAATCTGAACCTGCACCTTGACAAGATCCCTAGGAGATTCATGTGCACATTCAAGTCACTGAGGGTCATATTACATCATTCAGAAGGCCCATTTTCCTTCATTTGCCCTCAGGCTGATGGAGTACCTCCTATGTGAAGGGCGCTGGGCTAAGTACTGGGGCTCAGAAGAGGCACAACCTGCCGTATCCTGGAGGAGCTCACGGGAGGACATGTGTGGGGAAACAAATACTTACACAAATGTCCTTGATGAGTGCTGCAATAGGCAGGAAAACAGTTATGTGGGAGCAGGGAGGAAACTGGAAAGAAGACTGAAAAGAGAGTACATAGGATCTTGTATGCCTATGCCGTCCAAGGGACTTGGGTCTGTGACAGCAGGAGCTGAAGGAAGTTGTGCCCTCTAGTAGAGTGAAGTTGTCAGGCTTGTGCTTTTGAAAGGCAGCATAGTGTGAGCCAATAGGAGAAGTAGCAGCATCAGGGGACTAGCTAGGAGGGTGGCAATAGATGATGAGGGTCGGATTGCATGCCATTGTCAGCAGAGATGGAGAAAATATATATTCTTTTTCAGATTCTTTTCCATTACAGGTTACTACAAGACACTGAATATAGATCCCCATGCCATATAACAGTTCCTTGCTATTCATCTATTTTATATTTTGTAGTGTGTATCTGTTAATCTCAAACTCCTAATTTATCTCCCCCTCCCACCCCATTATCCCCTTTGGTAGTCACAAATTACTTGTTTGCCAAGTCTGTGAGTTTATTTCTGTTTTGTAAATAAGTTTATTTGTATCATTTTTTAGATTCCACATATAAGCGATATCACATGATATTGTCTTTCTCTGTCTGACTTACTTCACTTAATATGATAATCTCTAGGTCCATCCATGTCGCTGCAAATGGCGTTATTTCATTCTTCTTTATGGCTGAGTAACATTCCATTGTATATCTACACCACATTTTCTTTATCCATTCATCTGTCAATGGACATTTAGGTTGCTTCCATGTCTTGCCTATTGTAAATAGTGCTGCAATTAACATAGGGGTGCATGTATCTTTTCAAATTAGAGTTTTCTCCAGATATATGCCTAGGAGTGGATTGCAGGATTATATGATAACTGTATTTTTAGTTTTTTAAGGAACCTCCATCTGTTCTCCATAGTGGCTGCACCAATTTACATTCCCACCAACAGTGCAAGAAGGTTCCTTTTCTCCACGCCCTCTCCAGCATTTATTATTTGTAGACTTTTTAATGATGGTCCAGTGCCTTTTAAAAATAACTTCTTTGTAGAATTATTACTACTAATCAAGAAAAAAGTTGACAAGAATCACCCATAACACCCCCAAACAGAGATAGCCCCCTTTTGTGAATATCTTTCCAATCTCTTCTCAATGGGATGATCCATACATACTATATTATAACTTTTTAAATTAAAAATCCCATGTTATTAAATTTATGATAGAATATTTGAAAATACATAAAAGGAAAATGGAGACAATAAAAACCCCTGGTAATTCCACCATTCCTGCCCCCTCCCAGATACCTCACGAGTAGCACTTATTCATTTAGCAGATATGTATAAATAGGGTGTTTACAGTTTGCAAGACTGCAAAGAGGTCAAAGCCCTCCCTCTGCTCCTGGAGTGCTCTGGATCAAAACGCTTTCTGCACATTTTATGTTTTACAGCTATGCTATAATTTAACCAATCCCCTATTTTTAGATGCTTAGGTTGGTCCATAAATTGATTGGGCAAACATAAATTTTATGACTATATAATATTTCAGAAGCATCATAATTTACATAACCTCTCCAACAACCTTTCATTGGACATTTCAATGATTTCAAGTTTTTGGTTTTGTTTTGTTTTTGCTATTATCAGTCAATGGCACAGCAGTCAGCAACAAACGCAGAACTTTTCTGAATATTTGTTTTCCTCTTTCAAAAATAATTTTTCTCTCATAACTTTGGAAAATATGAAACACTATAAACAATACGACAGGATCAAATCATCCATAATCCCATAACCCAGAGATGATATCTGTTTATGTGTCGGTTTGTTCCCTTCTAGCTTTTTAAAATTATGTAAATAAGATACATTTTTAATTTTTATTTTTCACAAAATTGAGCTCATAAAGGATTTACAGTCAAACTTATCTCAGTGTCATTAAATATTATTCAAAAGCATGATTTAAGAACATTTTATTTGGAAGTTTTTTTCAAATTTTTCAAAAGGTGCAAAAATAAAATAAGAACATTAAACCATTTACCCACCAGTTGACCAACTGTTAACATTTTGCCCCATTTGCTTTATCATTTGTGCACACATGCGTGCTCGCTCTCTCTCTCTCTCAATCTCTCTTTCTCTCTCACTCTGAAATGCACAGAATTTTTTTTCATGAACCGTTTCAGAGTACGTTACATACATCATAGCCCCTCACCCCTACATAGTTTAGAATGTATTTCCACGAGTATGAACCTTCCCTTCTGTAGCCACAGTTCACTTTTGTCCGTTGACCCAGTAATGTCCTTCACAGCATTGTTCTCCAGGAGAGGATCCAGTCTGGGATTGTTTCATATCTCTTCTTTTCTTTAATCTTAAACATTTCCACAGCTTTTTAAACCTTTTATAACATTGAAATGTTTGAAGAATATAGTCCCCACTTTAAAAAAAAAAGATATTTCTCATTTTATGTTTATCTGATGTTTCCTCGTGATTAGATTGAGGTGGTGCTTTCTTGCCCAGAAAGCTGCATGAGTGAGGCGTGTCCTTCTCAGGGGATCACATCTGGAGGCCCATGAAGTCTGTCTGTCTCCCACTTAACTGGAGAGTTAATTTTGATCACTTGGTCAAGGTGTTGCCTAATTTCTCCACTGTATAATCACATTTTTTTTCTCTTTCTCTCTTACAGCTAATAAGCAGTCTGTGGGGAGATACTTTAAGATTATGCAGATATCCTACTCCTCATCAGAATTCCCCACAGATTTAGCATCTATTGATTCTTGCCTGACCTGTTTATCACGACGGCTTCAAAATGATTTTCCATCTCCGGCACTCCTGCCTTGTTTGACAGTCAGCTCTCAGCTTTCTTCTGTGAGCAAGAGCCCCTTCTCTCTCGTTTACTTATCCATTTGTTATTGGATAAGATTCACACATTCCTTTTTTCTCAATGGTTTCTAATTCAATTCTGTACTTACCCATTTTGGTGCTCAAGCTGTCTCAGATTTGACAGTGGGAGCCCCTTTAATCTGGCTCCTCTGTTCTTGTGACTTGTTTCCATCATTCTTTTCCTTCTCCTTCTTCTTCTACTCTTCCCCCTCCTCCTTCTCCTCCATTTTTTTTCTTTTACTTTCTTTCTTTCTTTTTTTTTTTTTTTTTTTTTGCGGTACGCGGGCCTCTCACTGTTGTGGCCTCTCCCGTTGCGGAGCACAGGTTCCGGACGCGCAGGCTCAGCGGCCATGGCTCACGGGCCCAGCCGCTCCGCAGCATGTGGGATCTTCCCGGACCGGGGCACGAACCCGTGTCCCCTGCATCGGCAGGCGGACTCTCAACCACCGCGCCACCAGGGAAGCCCTTTTCTTTTACTTTCTGGCATCATAATAAGATGTTCCAAGCTCATCTGTTACCTACCCTGTCCCAGCGCTAGAATCTGCCCTTTCCTTGATGAGCCCTGGTTTATTCTGGTGGGGAATGGTATTAGAGACCAAGAAGGCCTGGTCACTAGGTGTGCTTATGGCTAGTAGCATGACTTTGTTCTTTGGCCCCCTCAGAAAAATCCAGGAAAAATATGCATGTATATTTACACACACACACACACACACACCCCACAAATATACATATGCACTCATACATATATAATATACACGTGCACATAAACATGCTTACATATATATTTTTAAAATCATGAGTTCGCACAAGTACCTCCACATCTAATTGCAATGTATCCCCGTAGGATTTCTTCTTGCCTACCCTCATTCCATAATTGTGTGTCCCTTCCTCTACGGTGAGAACCCTGGCACTCAATAACATATCCACCCCCCAGCACACATGCACACTTACTCATTTGCTCAGTCCTGAAATACATCTAAAATAATTTCAAAATTGCTTCACCCATACCCGTAAAATAAACAAACCTGCTAAAAATATTTTCTGTAACATTCATTTTCAATTCTTCCCCCATTCATATGCCCCAACATCACTTGGGAACTTGCTAGAAATCCTGCTCATTCAGAAACTCAGGGTAAGAGCCCAGTAATCTGTCTTCTTACAGGCTCTCTAAATGATTCTAAAGCATACTAAAGTTTGAGAAGCACAGCCTGAAATATGCAGAACAGTTTTGTGATATGTGTGTGTGTGTGTGTGTGTGCCTTTGTGCCAACATGTTATTATGTAAAATAATACTTTAAAAGATCCTAAATATAGCAACCATAAAACAGGTGCAGTGCAGACTAATCACAGTCCTTTTGTCAGCAGGCGTGTGGAGGTGTGATGTAGAAGAAGATAAGCCCCCAGTTATTTGTTTCTGTTCCGTTGCCAGCCTGGTGGATAATCAGGAGGAAGAGGGAGGCATGGGTGTGAAGTACCCTCATTTGCCAGAGGGGGCGCTCTGCAGCTCCACAGCAGCCGCCCCTCTGCCCCTTGGCATTAGGAAGTTCTATCAGTTAATGACAGAATCTCCTCCAACTTTATTCTAAATTACCTGGGAAACTTGTTTAAAATGTGTGTTTCGGAATCCCATTCTCTCAGAGGATCTAATTCAGTAGAGATAAGACAGGGTTCCGGAATATACATTTTGAACAAGCCTCCCCTTCATGCTCCCAGGTGATGTTGATGTATTTGACCCACGCCTTACAATTTCTGCTCTGGACTCTAGACCCTGTTTACTCAGAGTGCCATCCTGGACCAGCAACTGAGCAGTGGGCAACTGAGAGCTTGTTAAATGTGCAGAATCTCAGGCTCTGCCCAGACCTGCTGGATCAGAATCTTCATCTTAACAAAATGTCCAAATGACTCAAGTTTGTACACTCAAGTTTGAGGAGCACGAATTTAGAATAGTGGTTCTCAGCCTAGCCTATGTGTTAGAATCACCTGGGGACTTTAAAAGGACTGTGTCTCGGATGTCTCCCCATTTTCTCTGGGGCCACATCTGACTTATTTATCCAACAAGGATGCTGAGTATGCCAAAGAAATAATCCATGGTCTACTCTTACAGAACTCATGGGTTCCTAGTGAGAGAGATGGGTAGGTAATAACTAATTATCTGGGGAGCTCTATGGGCACCGGAGACCACAATCCACCCCAGATGAGAGAGGGGATGGAGAAGCCTTAATAGAAAATGAAATGCTTAAGCTGGGCCTTGATTACATAGGGACAAGAAAGAGAAGGAAGGACATTCTGGGTGAGGGAACAGCTTGAGCAAAGGAATAGAGGTGTGAACATTCACAGTGTATTTAGGACTGACTTCTGAACAGTGTGGCTCAGTGTGGATGGTGGGTGGGCAGTTGTGGGAAGTGAAATGGAAAAGGTGATTGGGGTCAGAGGGTCGAGGTCCTTGAATATCTGATGGAGCGGCCAAGAAGGGCTTTCCTCTCAAGCTTACTAGAGACCCTTATGAAGCCAATTGTATAATACATGTGTCATTGGGAGAACAGCATTTACAATTGACTCTACAGATGACTTTCCAGAAATGCAAACAAGGAAAACCACTAACTTGAAATTAACTGTGAAAAACGTCTGATGACTTGGCGAAAAGTCAAAATTGTAGGTTATTTTTTAAGGAGTTCCATTTTATAACTTCCAATTGCTGTGAATATTATAAAGTGTTATATATGGCTATTAATTAAAGAAATGGGATCAATAAGCTAAGACTTACAATTCACAATAGGCCTGCATGAGATAATAATGCATACTAAGCATGTAATTCATCAGGTCTGCCATTTATTTTGACTGTTTTGCAGAATCAACATCATAACTAGGGCATCGATATCACATATTTCCAATTATTATTATTATAGCCCAAACTATTGAGGGGCTCTTTAAGATGAGGGAGACTGATGTAATAAAACCTCAATGGATCAGGCATTAACAGAAGTTTAGGAATTTAAAAATCAGAATTCCTGAGCCAACCTTTCATTAAAGAGCCACATTACCTTTCGTAACTGACTGAAGGGGCATGTGCGAGGCAGCAGCTTTTCTTCCCACCGGTTCTTTTGAAGCTGCAGTGCAGGGAAAGAGCTTCCAGGAGGGAAGGGTCAGGCGGTCGTGTCTCTTCTGGTGAGTCTCAAAAAGCTTGGGCCTGTGCTCAGGAAAATGTGTGCATCTGACAGTGAATGGCCAGCAAGAGGATGGATGCAAGTATCACAGGGGTATGAAAATGCATTCATTCAACAGGATTCTCAGTTCACCTTTCTGTCCCATGTTCATCCTGTACCACAGGGAACACAGAAAAAATGAGAGAAGACAAAGCTTGCGAGAAGAAGAACTAAGATAGTCTAGAATCACACAAAAAGGGCTGTTTCTGGAGCCATGGAAAGTGAAAGCTGGTGTGATTCTCTGATGTCCTCCCAGTCTGTGCCTGAGGAATACCTGAGCCCCAGCTCCTCCACACCATCACCTCCTCCACACCATCGCCTCCTCCACACCATCAGCTCCTCCGCACCATCACCTCCACACCATCACTTCCACACCATCAGCTCCTCCGCACCATCACCTCCACACCATCACTTCCACACCATCAGCTCCTCCGCACCATCACCTCCACACCATCACTTCCACACCATCAGCTCCTCCACACCATCACCTCCCCACCATCACCCCCTCCACACCATCGCCTCCTCCACACCATCGCCTCCACACTGTCACTGGACCCTGCCGTGGCTCTTTTCTCAGATCTACCATTTACTATTAGGGTGACCTTGGGCCAATCCCTTAACCTCTGAGCCTCAGGCTGTGCATTTGTAAACAAACGTAAACTTTTTTTTTTTAACCACCACCACGATTTTATTCTTAAATAAATGCTCTGTCTAAAGCCAGGTTAGGCAGACAGGTGGGTGGAGATCAGAAGAAGTGCAGATCATGGGCACCTGTGAGCAGTGGGGCTGCCCAGGGAAGCAGCCTACAGCTGTAACAGCACCTGCTTCCCACAGTTGTTGAGTGACATCATAAGGTGATACATGTGTGTGGCTTAGCACAGGGGAAGCAGCTGTACATTTCAGCTGATCCTGTTCCATCCCCCCCAGGCCCAGGCAGCCTCTGCCCTCCTTTGATCATAAAGTCCAATAGCCCTACCTCTTGGGCTACAGCTGTGGAGCTGTCCCTAGAGAAGAGAGATTGATGGAAATATGTTATATGCTGTCTCCAGAAGGACTCCAGGCAGCAGATGGGTGGGAAGGCAGGTCTCTGTCCTGGACATCTCAGTTATAGAAGCAAACAGGGTGGGGTTGTGAGAGGTTCGGGCAACTTTTCCAACCTGAGTTTGATGCAGCAGACCTCTCTTGGCTTTAGCTGCTCCCCATCTTTCCTTCTCCTTTGGGTCAGCTCAGTTTTCTTTTGCTTCCTCTCAGAGCCGATATCCACACGGAGACAGCATCTAGTGCTCCTCTGTCCCGCTACTGAAACTAAACTCACTCTGGTCCCTCTCCCAGGCCAGCATGGGTCTTCGGTGCCCTTCACTGCCTGAGCTCCCTTCATCTCATCTTCCATGCAGCCCGATTTCCTGGATGGGCCAACTGCAATCCTTTCAGCCAGAGCCAGAGCTGTCTGGCTGACAACAGGCCTGCCGCCTGGCCGGCTAGGTCCTCCTACCCCACGCACCGTGGCTCTGGGTTCCCGGGCTCCCCTTACCAGCTACTCCTGCCCGTGTAACCATCCTGGGGAAAGTTTGCATGATGTGTCCGCCATGCTGGCATCTGCCTCCAGGGCACAGTGGAGTTGGAAGTCACCCAGTGAACCAGCTGCGTGTCCATAGGCGAGCCTCCTCACCTCTTTGACACTGTTTTTTCACCTACAGAAAAAGACATAATACCCATTTCTACCTCACTGAGTTTTATGGGGATCACATGGGAAGGTTTAATGGAGGTGATTTAAGTACCATAAAGCAAGGTACAGGGGTGAGTTACAGTGATCATTCTTGACTAAGAATGTCTGCTCTTTGCATGTTTTTATCAAGTCTTTCACACTCATGCCCAGAAGAGTTTCCATAGGTGCTTGAGCTACCCACAAAGTCACAGATACCAGAAAAGCTAGCTTGTGTCCAGCAGGTTGTATTGACCCCACCGCCCTCTCCTGGGCATCACTGTTTCCAGATAGTCTGTGCAGGAGTTCCCTTCCTATGTAAAGGCTGTCCGTGGCCATATCAGTTAGAACTCACTGGAGTAGCTTTTCAAATTGTACTTTATACTGTGTTCTCCAAATTTGCTGCTTAAGAGCTGACAAAACAACTGGGGGCCTGGCTTATGAAAATATGCACAGGACAGCACAGTAACTCAAGGCAAAGCAGATAACACTATGACCCAGAACTACTGGAGTCCGAGCTCTAATCCTGAAGCTGTGGCAGCCCACCCACTGGCTTTTTGATCTCCACAGGATGGGTGCTGGCCTGTAAAATGGGCTTGGGAACCTGCCACGTTCACTTCCATGGTTCCTCCATTCTTGTTTTACTGAAATCTGTTTTATTTGCATGCTTGTTCCTCCACGAACATGTATTGTCTTGTAGAGTTTACTTTGAAAAGCAGTTTCAGCTGTCAAGAGACAGTGTTTGGGGGCTCAGTAGACATGAACAGCAACCCCCCTTGTCCCTGCCACAGTCCAGAAGAGGTTTCCTCTCGGTGGCAAGTGGGGGGTGAGAGCAGAGGGCTCAACCTGTCTGCGTGCCCAGCTACTTCTTTATTAAATAGTTTTACTAAGAAGTAATTTACATGCCATACAATTGACCCATTTAAAGAGTATAAGTCAGTGGTTTTTAATATACTCACAGATGTGCAACCGTCACCACAATCAATTTTACAACCTTTTTATCACCTCCCCAAAAAGAAACCCCATACCCATTAGCAGTCCTGCCCATTTCCCCCCACTACGTACTCAGCCACAGGCAACCACCAACTTCTTTCTGTCCCTATGGATTTGCCTATTCTGGCCCCGCTGCTTTTTTATCCTTTTTCTCTGTCCCTGAAGCCCCAAGGTCCCCAGAGCAGGGTGTGCAGGAATGTTACTACCAAGTCAGTCGGGAATCTGGGAGGAATTTCAGAGTGTGCTTTTTGCCTTCCCAGTGCACCCTACCTTCCCTGGAGGCACTGGAGCAGCAAAGGAGCTGAGGGCCCTAGCAGCTGCCTGGACCCGCCTCCTCCAAATCCAGGCCGGACCTCCCCTGAGTGACTTGGGACATCGCGGGCTTACCTGTTCAAGAGCCCTTGGCCCTGCAGGTTGCAGTTTTCAGCACTGGCACTGGCCTTCAGGGGGAAGACACTGCGTCTCTAGCAGGCCCCTTGAGATGACAGGGCAGTTTCACCATGCCCTGGAATCCCAGCCCTTTCCCTTACTTCTCCCTGGCCCACCTCACCTCAATCACATTCGGACAGCAGACCCTGGAGCAGTTGTATGGAGGAAGTACACGGCCATAGTGCAAGGACTCTCAGGGTAGAAGCCACATGTGATTGGGGAAGCTGCAGGCATACAGTCTCCTTCCTCAGTCCCTTAGAGTCAGACCACCAAAAAAATGTGATTTGAATCACCTAGGCCTGGCTCTGTCTCAGCCCTGCCCGCGCAGGCCTTTCATCCTGCCTCTCTAGGATTCACCATCCAGACCTTGAGGCCCAAACTGTCCTCTCCTCAGGTTAAATTCCCATATTTCCTATTAAATTTGATGCCTCACAGAGCTGTTGCTAAAATTAAATAATGTCTCTAAAGTGACAGACCCATGGCTTACCATTCATCTGACTGCATCCCCATCTTATTCTAGCAGATACTGTGGCTCCCCGGTCACTTGTCTGTGCATCCACCACACACACACATTTCTCCATATTCCTCTTCAGTATAACTAAGATCAGTGAAAATTTTCTGAAGGACCTTTACAAATTGTGATTACAGTTTATGAAGTTCAATTTTCGGGTCTTACCTGGTAGTATTGTTTACTAAGCACACAGGTCTTGTTCCCTTTCCTACCTCATCTGCAAGTGCTCCGCCCCAAAAGTCTTCTCTCCCCACTGCCTGCCAGGAGGGAGAAGGAGGTGGTGGCACAGGGATGGCCTTACAAATGGGGGGAGGGGGCCCGGGAGGGGGCCAGCTAGAGTGAACTGTTCAACCCTCACACCTCTCCGAGTGCCCATTTATGACATAGAATCTGAACTGTACATCTTCCCTCTGGAGTGATGTTGACTTTACACATGTCAAGTCATAGAGCTGCACCTAGAAGGGGTTGTAAGTTACTTAGTCAAGTCCCTTCATTATACAGTTAAGGAAGCTGGACCCAGCCTGTTTAACGGGTTTAACCCAGCCATTCAACTAATTAATGACAGAGCCAGAACCCAAAACTTTTGACAACTAGAGCAGTGCTTTTACAGAACCTTCCTCCCTCCCTCATAGCCTGGGAACATAACGTACACCCTCATTCTACCTGGACCCTTGGCGTTCCTTCCATAAGGGCACATTGAAACATACACTACTGCCCCCAAGAAGACAGCCTCTTCTAATCCACAATTCCATCCTATGTGAAGCAGCCAACTCTGGGACAAATATGCCAAGAACCTCAGGAAGCAAGTTAAGCAAATTTTCCTACATTTTTAATGAAAAAGTAGAAACTAGTAAAAATATAGAGTACCTATTGTTTAATGGCTCAGAGTCCTAGGAGGGCAAATGCATAACTGTTCACAGGGTCTGTGGTAGTTGCTGTTGTTATTGTTTTAATCTCTAAAGCTTATGAGGTCGAAGCAACTGTCAGGAATGTGAGTTTGTGTTTGATCGCCTTCATTCAGGTGAATGTGGATCTGGATTATTTGCAGGACTGGCTGGTGTCCCTGCAGAGCCATTACCTGCTCTTTTTGAGAAGCCATAAAGATGGAGAAGGTGAAATGGAATAGTCAACATAGTGGCTATATATTCTAAAAGACAGAGTAAGGTTGCCTTGGAAATTTTTTAACTGAGATAATATTAGACTTTGGAAACCAGGAAAGACACTGAAGGGGTGTATTCATTGACTCACAGGGCTTTCAACCCTGCAGGGGCCTTAGAATACTGCCTGCTCATTGAAAGGATACAGAAAAAGAGATCAAGTCATGTGTTCAGGTTTATACCACAGGCTAGAGACAGAGCAAAGACCTGAGCCTGCTGTGTAAATTCAATGTTTATACTTGCATCTTGACCAAAGAAAAAAGGAAGGATCTGAAAATTGATTTGCAAACATCTAGAACACTTCTTAAGCGTTTATAGTTTTAACAATCACTTCAGCATAGCTTATCTTATTTAATGCTTATTATAATCCTGTGAGGAAAGAAGGCCATTGTCCTCTATTTTGCAGCTGGGTAAACTAAGGCTCCAGAAGGCAATGGACTTGCCCAAGATCACACATCTATCAGTGGCCACAGAGCTGGGCCTTGAGCTTGTGTCCTGTGAGCCCAGGTTCATCTAAGAAGTTGTATTGTAAGTCCATCTGGCTTTATAAATGTCTCCCAGGCCCACATGTCTGTGCCTACTTATTTTTTTTTAATTTGGTACAACAGATCTTTTTTTTGTAATTGTTATTGAACTATAGTTGATGTACAATGTTGTGTTGTTTTCAGGTGTACGGCAATGTGCCTGCTTATTCCCAGACAAATTCTTGGCAGACTTTTGCATAGTTCAGTCAGCAGTTTAAATGTTGTAATGTCCTTTGTGACGTTAAATCAGGAAAATGAATATAAGTTGATATACAAATGCTTGGCTGACAGCCGATTCTAGGATTTTACTGTATATCATGTTTATATAAAGTGTATTCTAAGACAGGGCTTCTTAAACAGTGAAGGAGTAGTTGTTTGTTTCTAATTTCCATCTGTTCTGGACCAATAGTTTTGATAATACAATAAAAAATATATTACTAGAACAATAATCACAGAATGTTGGAGCAATGTCAAACTGCCACAAAACTTTCTAATTGCTTATTCTCAATTTTCTGATCTTGCTGCAGGTCAGTAACAGTTTACAGACCAGCATAGGTCTGGCAACCACATTTTGAGAGACACTGTTCTAAGCAACACCATTCCTGAGAGAAATTCCCTGAATAAAGAGTTGCTTAATAAATAAGTTTGGGAGACCCCATACGCTAGAAAATATCAGTGCACATTAGCATATTAAAGGCTCTGAGAAGTCCTGCATTAAAGAAGCTTGCTTAATCATTAATTAACTCAGCATTTCCCAAACTGCCTGACCTCGAAACTCAATATTCATGGAATGCCTTTCAACATCCTGCAGAATTCATATTTCTTGAAATACCCTTGGCTCTGTCCTGCCAACTATGGGCAAAGCATAGGCCCCAGTCATGCCTGAGATGAAAGCTTGTCCTTTGCCCACAGCCTCATGCATTGCTTTAAAAAAAAATTCTTTATAATCTTTTATTCTTGTGGTGCACAAAATCATTCTCTGCCTTTTACCATCTTCCACGTCTACTTCTGTCTCCCATATAGTACTGACTGTAGGTGACCTCATTCCCAGAGAAGATCAAAGTCACCTGAGACAGCCCCACTACACTTTGCCACTGCATCCTACAAACATATCTGCTTGCCCACCTTCATGGAGGTGACTCATGACGGGTCTTCCTCCTCTTCAGTACTACCTTACACGTGCAACAGGAATCTTCCTCCCTTTAATCCAGTTCTATAATAACTATTCTACCTTTAATGAAAACTGTACACCCACACAAAAAAGTATAACTTTCCCATAAAACATATGCAGTGTTGTTCCCTAAGCAGCAGTTCCTGTTGTCAGACTTTGCTCCCACTCTCTCTCTCTCCACTGCACACTTGTGTGGATCAGTTGCTGATTTCCTACCTTATAATGGGTAATCTCTATCTTGAAATGAATTCCATGGGAATGCCAAAGCACTGCTCTCATTTATATTCTCTTAACAGGTCTCACAACTATAATTCTGTACAAGCTTCTAGAGGCATGATTTTATTTCTGTGGGTTGCTTCTCCTGGGCACCTTGTTGAGGTTACCCACTGACTGTCAACAAGCTTTAGTCTGCTCCCCATTCTACAGATACCTCTGCTTCCTTATTCAGCCACTCCAACTTCTGCACAAAGTTCTTTCCAGGTAAAACCACACACATTTAGTCACAGATACCCCATCCAGTACCCATATGGGTACTGAGCTCCCCTTATAGCCAGGCACTATGCCAGCCTGCCCTGGAAAGACATAATGAGTCTGCCAGGCTCCTTGCTCCAGGAGAATCCCACTTCCCAGGTTCTAACATTGAGAGCTCGGGTCAGGAACTTCCAAACTGCATTTCCCCAACATTAGTATTATATGAGACACTGATAGACAGTCTCTACCAAACAAGGTTCTGGAATTAAATAAATTTGGGAAACAAAATTATATTTGCTAAACACGTATTACGCATTTTGAGGAAGAGGCTATATAGTAGGTTTTTCTAAATGTACTTGGCCTGCAAACCATCTTTTCAAGTAACTCCTATTTGAGGCAATATCATACCTCTGATGCCATTTGGGAAAGGGTGGCTCTGGAGTAGCTTCAGCCCACTCAGTCCTGCCAAATGCTAAGGACCACATTGAAGTCATTCAGATACCTTAGTTATGTAGAAAATAGATATCTCTTTGTGATTTCCCTTAGTTCTGCCTTTTTTTAAAGATTTATTTTGATGTGGACCATTTTTAAAGTCTTTGTTGAATTTGTTACAATATTGCTTCTGTTTTATGTTTTGGTTTTTTGGCTGCGAGGCATATGGGATCTTAGCCCCCTGACCAGGGATCGAACCCTCACCCCTTGCATTGGAAAGCGAAGTCTTAACCACTGGACCACCAGGGAAGTCCCTGTTCTGCCTTTTGAATGATAAATAAGTTGAGTCTGCACCCGATGCTCAGTTATTTATTTTTCCATAGGTATGTGTTCTGTGCAATTTACCATCTAGGTCCCTAATGACTTCCCAGTCTGTCTTCCTAACCCAGATCTCTTCCCTGAGCTCCAGGCCCCATATATCCTGCCGTCTGCTGGACAACCACCTACTGGAGATCTTTAACAGGATGTCCAACACGCATTTCAAATGGATTTGTCCCACATAGAAGTGATTACTGCTCTCATAAAACTCATTTCTCCATCTGCATTCCCTAATGGCCTTATTACTACCATCCAATCAGAAACCTGGGAGATGTTCCGAACTCCAGCCTCCCAGCCAGGTTGTTATTACTGATTCCTCTTGATTCTACCTTCCAAGAAGCTCTTAAATTTGCTTCCTATTTTCCATCTTCAACTGCCATTGTCTGTCTTGGGGTCCTCGTTACACTGATTTTCTTCTTTTTTTTTTTTTTTTTGCGGTACGCGGGCCTCTCACTGCCGTGGCCTCTCCCGTTGCGGAGCACAGGCTCCGGGCGCGCAGGCTCAGGGGCCATGGCTCACGGGCCCAGCCGCTCCGCGGCATGTGGGATCTTCCCGGACCGGGGCACAAACCCATATCCCCTGCATCGGCAGGCGGACTCTCAACCACTGTGCCACCAGGGAAGCCCTACACTGATTTTCTAATTGGCTTCTGTCTTAGGTCAGGTTTTCTGAGAAACAGACTCTGAGACTTGCATGCAGGAAGGTTATCAAAGAGGGCTATGGAGATTAACCCCTGTCGGGGGAGTGGAGGAAGTAAGACCAGGCAGATGGAGTTGAACTTTGGTGTAGCTGCAAAAATAGCCTCAACCAATCCTACAGGGTGCTCTGGAATTAGATAACCCTTCAGAGTTGTCCCTACTTGATGCAAGGGTTTGGGGTGGGGGAGCCTTAAACCAATACATCCCTACTGTCTTCAACCTCCACCATCCATACTCCCATCCCCTACTCCCCTATCCCCCACTGGGTGTGGCTTGTCCCCCAACTGCACCCCAGGGTGGCCTAACCTTTGACCAAGGGCAATTCCCAGTATGGACCTCAGCTGAGAGCCACCAGCCTCTTCCAGCAGGTACAAGAATGAGTGAGTGCCTTAGTCCTGAAGGGGGTCAGAGTGGCATACACAGCATACTGGTCCTGAATCTTGATGCTTTCCAATTCATCCCCCACACCACCACCAGAGGGGTTTTTCTAAACCCAAATTTAATCACACAACACTCTTACTCAAAACCTTACCTACAAGATAGTTCAAATTTGATCTCTGTCTACCTGTGAAGTATGTATGTACTTGCATGTACTCTTGCCCCACTACCAATCTACTACTACTTATCAGTTCTTCATGAATGCTGTTCCCCCTGCTGGGAATGAGATTTTCCCACTTTTCTCACTAGCAAACTCCTATTCATCCTTTAGGGCCTAGCGTAAGCACCCCTCTTGTGTGATGCCTTCCTTAATATCCTCAAGCAGAGATAATATCCCATATACTCTTTTCATGCTCTTGCAGTTATTTGTTTACATAACCACTAGACTGACCTCCTTAACAGAAAGGCTTGTGTTATATTCATCTTTGAATGTAAGTGAATGAATCAACCAGCCATGTGTATCAGTATTATATAAAGCTGTGTCTACATGGGCTGACTCAATCTAACTAGGCTTGACTTCAGCCTAGTCAGCTTTTTTTTTCCAGGGACTTAATCTAGTTGCCCAGTGAAGGCTATGGGTTCCTGGTGGGGAGGGACTCTATCTGGGGACTCTCACCTAGTTTAGTATATGTAGCTCAATGCTCTGAGGGAGCTGGGCGTTTAATAAATATTTCCCATTATGTTGATGCTTTCTGTCATGGTGGGCAAAGGGCATAGCCAGTGATCTATGGAATGTGTTATAAAAGGTACCAGAAGACGTGACTAGCCTAAAAATCTCTCTTTTATGACTGAGGTCTCCCCTCATGTCCATTCTGAAATTCTTATTCTTATATCTCCTGATATATTGGACCTGTGGTCCCTAGAGTTAGGCAAATGCACTCTGGGGCCTGGGCAAGCTGATGCACCTGTAGAAGAGAATTTCTATGTCTATTTATGTTATTTTACCCCTTTAAATGTTTCTATATTTTGTGTATGCTTTTTAATTTACTACTGTATAATAATACAGTAGTATAGTAACACATGCATATCATTTATAAAGAAATAATGTAAGGGAATGTAATACTCCAAACATTTTTTACTAAATAGCACATGATTAAAAAAACCTGGAGACTCCTAGCTTGGACTCCAAAGACTAGAGGCTTCTTCAACCTTTACCCATTAGCTTTTTAGCTGCTCTGATTGCCTAGCTAATTTTTGCTCAAGGGCACCTAAGGCCTTAAGGGAATCCACGATGTGGAGCAGCTGGGAATGAAAGGTAGGGGCAGGCTGAAGAGCAGAGATACCTGGGGAGAGTACAGAGGCTGCATCTAGCCAGAGCTGGTGAACCATCTAAGGAGGAATTGAGAACCTGGAATACAAAATGACAGTGGGGGAGCAGGAGAGAGCAGTAGGCAGGGCAGCCAGCTGAAGGCGACATGAAAGAGCGACAGTCCCTACCTCCACCAGGAAGATGCCCTGCCCTGTCTGCCTTTCGCTGTGGTTGGAGCGCACATCAGAGTGTAGCCAGCCAGGTGTGAAGGTAGCCATGGCTGCTCCAGAACCCCTACACAGGGGAGCTGCGGGACAGGAAGCTGATTGGAGTTAGGGCATAGGAGCTAACCAGAGCACTGTTCTTACTTGAGTTGCGTGGTTATTTGGGGATGGCTTGCAGGAATTCATTGATGGTGGAGATTGGGGGCGGGGAGGGGGAGGGAGTCATTAGCAATTCAGTGCCCCTTTGGCAAGTGGAAGCTAGTGAGCTACATTAGGCGAGAAAGAGGAGTACAGCATCTGAGGTGAGGAGACCCTGATCCAGCACCAAACCCTGCGGACCTGAGGACCACATTGGGATGATGCACCAGAATAGCTCTAGCAGCCTAGAGGCAGCTTCATGATACAGGACCAAAAGGCATGCGCAGGGAATGGGCCTTTTCAGTGGAGATGAGGTAAGGGAAGAGGGGGACTCCAAGAGTAAGACTCTCGTAAAGGACAAAAGAGAGGCACAGGGAGACCCCAAAGGTGAACGAGGCTAATGTCACAGGTTTAGCCCCAGTGTCGAGGAGGTGGGTTTCACCACAGCTCCCCAAGTCCTGGTTCCACTGAAGAATCAGTGGAAAACTGTTTGATGGGCATGGTAGGACACTCTATACAGAGTTTTCTTACATACAGTTTCCCAGGAAGCACAAGAGATCGGAAGGGGAGCAAATGCAATTCCTTTTTATTTGGTTTTTAGACCCTCACATAGGCTCTTAGTATTCCACTAGCAGCAGACCGTAAATCCTTTGAGGGCTACAACCACTTCTAGATGATAAAACTTTGCATTTGTAAAGCACTTTAGTTAACGTTATCTTTTACATATTATTTCATATATGCTTACCACACCCAGCAAGGTAGATGTTCTTATATCCACTTTACATATAGTGATATAAAAGTTCGAACAATAAGTTCATTTGTCTAAAACCCAACATTCTGCAGATGAGAAATCGAGGCCCAGGTGTCGGTTAATTGATTTGCCACCAACAAAATACAGATGCTCATCAAAGCCAGGACCCATGCCCAGGACTCACAGAACTCCACCTCCTCCTCACTCTCCATGCTTTTGTTATACTTCCCTCGCAGCCCACGATGGTGCTAAAGTCAGAGGTCAGCAGACAGAATGTAGCCATGAGGATTGCCTAACAGATTTTATGGGCTGTGCTCTCAATTCTCCCAGGCAGTGTCTTCTAACACCCTCTGTGCTTCTTTGCAGCATGCAAAAGGAAAGAGCAAGAACACGGGAAAGATAGAGGCAACACACCCAAAAAGCCCAGGTTGGTCTTCACAGATGTCCAGCGTCGAACTCTACACGCAATATTCAAGGAAAATAAGCGTCCATCCAAAGAATTGCAAATTACCATTTCCCAGCAGCTGGGGTTGGAGCTCAGCACCGTCAGCAACTTCTTCATGAACGCGAGGAGGAGGAGTCTGGACAAGTGGCAGGACGAGGGCAGCTCCAATTCGGGCAACTCATCTTCTTCATCAAGCACTTGTACCAAAGCATGAAGGAATAACCACAAACTGAAACCTCGGTGGAAAAGCTTTAAATGAAAAAAAAAAATTTTTTAAAGACCAGGACCTCAAGATAGCAGGTTTATACTTAGAAATATTTGAAGAAAAAAAAAGTGTTATTTATAGTCCAAAGAAACCAAAGACTTAGCTCACCTGCATTCGGACTTTGTTCGGAGACACACACTTCAGCCAGGTGATGACTTGGCAAGAAAAATTACTAGCGGGAAGACACCACTGGATCTTACAGCTTCAGTCCATGATCATCCTCGCTGTGCTTGGCTGTTTCGTGGTTTGGAGCATAGTGATTTTGAGCCATTGAGTGGACATCTTTAAGATCAGACTTTCTCATCCACTCCACTGCGCCACGAAGGTGTATGGTGTCTCAGTACTGTGTGTGGGTATGTGCATGAATATACACACATACACACACACACACCACCACCTCCACCACCACCACCATCACCACCACCACCTCCACCACCACCAGTGGTTAGGGACTTAGGCAGGGCTGGTCTTCAGGAAGGGTTGTGCTGTAGGAGTGCAACCAACATAGTGTGGGGTTGTCTGAGTTCATTGGCTTAGGAGTGTGATTTTGCTCGTCTAGCCTAGCGTTTGAACCTGCAGGCCCGCGACCTAAATGCAGATTCAAACCCAGCAAAGAAATTTGAATGACACCTAAACCAGTGCATTCTCTTTGTTTGTTAAGGACTGTTCAGATATTTTTTAAGAAATGAAACAAGAGTCCATCCATTAAAAAAGAAAATCACCTAGGTACCAAAGAACACAATATTATAGTGCAGGTATTTTATTGCAATGATTTTAATAACCAAAGCTATTTTTACACAAGATACTATGTAAAGTTATACGTATGAACTGATCTAGCTGTAATACACATACCACGTAGAATCATGACTATTATTTATGACTCTTGAAGCATTTGAAATATTAGTTTTCAGAACTGGCAAGAAAGAATGTAGCTTCAGGGAAGCAATATCATAACAGAGAGGTCAATGCAGTATACATATACATCCAGATGGCACCCTCCCTTTCGGGATCCATAAATGTCACTTAAGTAAACATATAGACATGATTCCATGGTCTGTTCATAGCTGAGAAAACCTGGGGATTCTTCTGAAGTAGGACCGATTTGTAAACTTAGAAAACTAAGTTTAACAGGACAGGTAACTAAATTAGAAAATTTGTTCAAAGTAATGCTTTTTAGTAAAAGGCCACTGAATAAAGGACCCCATACTTAGGTTAATTCGACTTAAATTTGCTTTATGCATTTGACACCAAATACCTATTTAAAATACTTTACAAACACACAAAATAAGCAGACGAACATTATTATTAAAATGAACTATGCAGTTCATTATATCCTGAAAATATAATCAACTGATTTTATTGCCAACCCCAGACATTTTGTGACTTGGACACCAATAAAAATAGCAAGTGCAATGGAGAAATGGTGGGACTGCATAGAAAAAGCAAGAGTTCTAGTGGAAGACAAGACCTTGGGTTCCATAGGTATTAAGCTATTTATTTCACTAAGCATAGCCTCTAAAGAATACTACATTCTTTCTTGCTACTACATTAAGCTGGAAATTTTATAGCATAGATTCCACTCTCTAACAGGGACAGATTAAAAACTAGACCTGAACTTACAAATACAAAATTTTAAATTTCTATTTTTCCAAATCACTTAACCAGGGCTATAGAAATCAAGGCAAATAATAATAATAATAATAATAATAATAGTAGTAGTACAGTTGTTCTGGTAGTACCCAAGTGAATTGCTTGATTCCCAGGAAAATTCTCTCTGGATTCAGTTGAACTGTAACTCGCATAAGTAGATGCCTTTTGTACTAATAGGTAAAGAATTGGGTACTCTTAATCACCACACCTAACTAGAAATATAAAATTAAATATTATCTCAACAATAAGCTGTTTATTGAGATTTGTTAAAATGCTAAAGAAAAAATTATACTATTTTGACACAAAACCTAACTCCTTAGGATCAAATCTCAGCATCTTGTCCAGGTCTAGAAGCAGCAGGCACCTGGAGAGATGAGGCTAAACCCACAAGCCATCTGTGTCTCCTTCATGTCTGCTGTGGGATGAGAAAAGGAAATCAAGACATACTTCTCCTTTAATGAAACAGTGCATTTGCCTTGACACATTTTGTCTTAGTATTTTTTTTAATCTCGCCCCAAATTCCATCTTTAAATTTTCCCTTCTAAATATGGCACAATTATAGTTCAGCTATTAAAAGAGATCATTTAAATGGCCACCCTTCGAGATTTGCTAAAAATGTAATCTTGTCAATGACATAAATGAAAAAGAAAAAAACTGATGAACTTTTTCTCTCTCTCCAGGAAAGGAAGGGGCCAGGGTACAGCTGTATAATGTATTTATCATTTAGGAGGGAGGAAAGCCTTATTTATTTAAAACATGAGCATTTTAAATGCAGGGAAATTCAAGTTGTATCTACACACAATCTTACCAAATTCAATACCCCAGGAAAAACAAAAGTTGAATTCAGACAACCATGTCTTTTGCTTTGTTTTTCCTATATAATCCCCTCAGATTAATCTGACTGTGATTTACATTTTCAACCAATTATTTTGGTACTGTGTAGACACAGTCTCAAAGAATATTGCTACATTTTTAAGATTCCCACCATAATTTTTTTTTTTTTTTTCGCTGTGCCTCCCAGCATTCAGGATCTTAGTTCCCCAACCAGGGATCAAACCCATGCCCCCTGCAGTGGAAGCATGGAGTCCTAACCACTGGACCACCAGGGAAGTCCCCATAATGTTTTTTTTTTCTTTTTGAAAAATAACCAGTGATCCTATTTGCTAACACCAAAGATAATTTTCATACCAGCATTGAATTTGCACCCATTATGCAATTTCAGGGCCTAGAGATATATTTTCTCATAAACAGATGCACAAATCAGAGCCTGAAAAGCAGTTTTTTTTTTTTGCTTGACTCTTTAAGCATACCCACAACCTTTGCTTTTTAGAAATCCTAGTGGACAAACTCAGCTTCTCACAAGCAATACATGTATTACATCATGTATGAGTGATTCTTTATTGCTTCTGACTTGGCACATAGAAAATGCTTCTATTCTTGTTTAGTCTAGCGTTAATTTATGACTCAGGTTTCTTCACCTACCACACTCTACAGAGCAGATCCCGTGCCATTTGTTCATGCATCGTTTCTCAATCCTTTAGCGAAATTCACCTAAAAAGATATCTCACTCTTTTCTTTGTATGCCTGTTTATTCCAAAACTGCACTCCAAATAACACATTTTGGGTTTTTTTTGGTAGAATGGAAGTTAGACTGGTTTGGGCCATATATCATTCAGGTCCTCTCATGACCGGAAGCTTCCCTGAAAGGGGGCCAAGAGAAAGAGTGGGAGGTGTGATGTCTGGACACTCCAAAAGCCCAGACATCAGTAAATGTTCAGGTAAAAGAATTCTGCATGTCAGACACTGAGTATTCCAGTTCCTGGGTGCAGCTGGAACAGATCCCCAAAACCAAAGAAAATGTGTGGGGAAATTTAGAAGTTCTAACTGAATATGTCACTCACTCTGCCCCTCAAAAGCATAATTTTCCAGGAAAAAAAGTAAAAGCTCTGTGCTGTTTTTGGATTCATGCCACTCCCATTGCTACCCCAGGTGAACGACCGGTCTTTGCAGGTTAAATGCAAACTTTGCTATACCAAAGAGTCCTAGGACATTTTCACATGAGCTATAAAGGCATTTTCCCTAAGAAAGGTCCTCCCTTCTTTGTACATAAAGGATGAAAACTATGCATTTAGCAAACAAAGAGAAAGCACTTCTCCCTTCCCTATCTAGTTGTTTAGGGTGCGTTCAAACTCCAGAGGCCGTTTTGAGATGCGATTGGCCTTCTGGATTATTCTTGTGGTGTGGTTAGCTTTACAGTACATTTGGTAACTATTTCCTAAATAGTAAGGACAAAGAAGCAGAAGGTAAGAAATAGCTACTTCCACGTGTATTAAAAAAAAAAAAAAGTGTAAAGATCTACTATTTATAGTGTGAACCAAAGACGCTACCTCACTCGATTTCCATTGGTGATTTTAATCACATTGATGATACCAAAGAATACCAAAGATATTTTCATGCACGGCCTTGGTCTGCAGAAGGAACTCCGCCCCTTCTCCTCCCCCGCCTCTTCTACCCGCCTCACTCTTCACTCAGTGTGTAATCTTGTCTTCATTCTTAATAATAATAATACGATAATGATAACAACAACGTTAGCAGATACTACTCTTATTACTGGTAGCTCTACTTGTAAATCTCTAGGCAAACATGTTGCAACCTTTGTAAACTCCTAGGACGAGTGCCTTGCTTGAACCAAAGTGTTAAACCGCTGTTGACCTCTCTCACCTTATACTCTTTGAATACCTCAGCCTCTTAGAAAGGCCACTAATGAAAAAAAAAAAAAAAGGAATAATTATTCACCGTGGTGCTTTTTCCGTGCAACCATGCAATGAAACTTTCTTTGATACCAAAGGATGACTTTTTTTCCCCCCAATTTCTTGCTGATAGACCAAAGCTCCTCCTCCTCGCTCCCTCTCAGAGTTCCCCCCACTTCACCGAGTCCCTTCACCAGGCAGGCCGTGCATCACTTTTACCAATTCCTCCAAATACCTCATAGTAAGAAAGTTTTAGGGTTATGTTGTATAGAGAGTCTATGTGATAAGGCAGAACTTACTAGTTTGATAACTGTTAAGGTTACTTTTAAAAAAACTTTATAATTCTTATTTATTTTGTAGTTTGTATGTTGGGGATGTCCCCCGCCCCCCACTTCGGTTTGGGGTTTATTTTCTCAGAAGAACTGCTCTGTTGCTCAAGGAAGACTTAATTTCTGGAAATGTTCCCCAGGTGGGTTAAGGGTTGTGTAAAAATGCAAGAATAGAATAAGAAATGATTTTCATTTTGATGGTTACTTATGAAGTTTCTGTGTTTCGTAGTAAATTTGTTTCCACAGGGTAAAAAAAGTATGTATAATCTCTTTTTTGTGAAACTGGTTCCTATTTTTCTCTATAATGTGCTGTGATTTTTTTAATTTAAATTACACTTTATATGAGCTTATTTAATCACTGCATTAATTTATGACTGTATTGTTTTTTAAATGTATATAGTAGAATGGAAATGGCCAAAGCTTTACATTACAATCTTTTTTTTCTCGATGCTAAGATAAGCTGAAGGCAAGAGCTTCTCTTAACTGCAGGGTGTATCTTTAGCTTTTCTTAGCAGGCACTTCAATGTGTGTTGTGAACACTGCCAGGCTCCCCCCTCAAAAAATCTGTACATGCCAAAATGGGTGTTTCGAGGTAGTCTTTTTTTTTTTTTTGTCACTTAGAAGAAAGGCATCGTTCTTGTTCTTCCTTTAATTTATTAAGTTTTTTTTTTTAAGAAAAGATTACTTTGCAGGTTAGACCTGAAATTCCAAAGAATTTAAGACTTGTTTAATGTTTCAAAGCACCGGCATTTGTGAGAAACTTTGCTACTTTTTTTTTTTTTAACCATTCCCCCGGGTGTGAGAAGTAAAAAGTGTAAAAACCCAAAGAGACAAGCTAACTTGAATTTGGAAATGCTCTTAAGTTTCACCAAGTTTCTGAACTGCTTCAAGGCAGGGGACGGGGCATGGAGACATTTCCTTTCACAGAGCTAAGAGAGTATCATGGTTCCATACCGTGCAGAGAAAGTCAAGGGTGAGGGGCAGCTGACCTGGCCCCTGCCTGTCTAGCCAACCCACGGAAGAAGCAAAACACGATTGCTGAGCCCCAATTAGCAATCAAGTTTAAGAAAGATGTTTCAAAGCTATGTATTCCTCCCCACGTTGTTTTCTTGGAATCTACTACCCACAATTACTCCCTTCTCACCCCAAACCACCTCCCCACAACCAGAATTAGAAGAATTCTCAAATGTCAGAGTCCCAGGTGTGAATGAACTTCAGACTTATTTCAGTTTGTCTCTTCTCACTCTTCATCTTCCCAGTAGTTTTCTTGTCCACACTAAAGATGGTCCCTGCCCCAGGCCCCCTTAATTGAGGCTGTTCAGGTACTTGGCCCTGCTTCAGATCAGCACACACGAAGAATTCTCAACTGACTAGGGCATCCTCAAAACACCCAGTGCCCGCTATTTTGTTTTATTTTGCTAAAATAAGTTGCTTCAACTACATGGCATAAATCCATAGATGTAAATACTTTTTCTCCCAATACAAGAATTTTACCTTATTTTCTTTTGCAGGGGTGTTTGGGGTGGGGAAGGAAAGGGAGGGTTTAGACTTTGGGTCAAATGTTACATTTTCTTAGAAACATTTTTATACTTGTTATGTATTTTAATAGGGCAATAAATCTGCTCTGAGTTGCAGGATCATTCAGTGCTCTGTTGGTAAGCATTGATTAATTACTTGTTTTTAATACAAATGCTGTGCAGTGAATTATAGAAAGCCCAGGAAAATGGTTGAGGGAGTAGACTTTTACCATCAGCAATGAAACACTGAACAGAGTTATATTCACAAGGTCGTATTTTCTGTTTCTGTGTGAGTCTCGATTTTTCGTGGTATGTTCTGCATTTATTACATAATCATTGTGGGTTCATTTTACATTTGCCGTCTGAACCAAGTGACAAGTATTTTTTAACAAAATAAACTTTAAAACATTGTCTTCCACTTGCTTCGGTAGTTGTCTTCATATCTCCCTGTGTTTCCTGTCCCTTCTGAAGTCAGCCCATCTGTCACTCACTTAGACCTGTCCTTTCCCTCTCTTCTATTTTCAGTACCTTTGACCTTAGCTATTGTTTGAGTGTGACTCAGTTTCCCTGTTCAAGTTAGCTTGATGGTTTATTATGTAAGGAGGGTGCCTAAGACAATCATCAGGTAAAAAAAAAAAAAAAAAAGATCAGTAGAGTAGAAAATCTTCCAAGAGCAGAGGGAGTTCTTCCTTAGCAATGAAAAAAAGAAAAAAAAAAAGGTAAATACATAATTAAATAATAATTTTAAAACCTAACCATGAGGGGCTTAGAAGATTTTTGATAAAAGACAAATGTTGCTGTCATTTTCTTTGTCAATTAGAAAGCAGTGGTAGTTTCTACGTTGCATCTACATTTCAGACTAAATGATTATCGTACCCAGTTATGGTTGTTTGCTGATATTTTGTCTCTCTTTCTCTCTGTCCAATGCTTCTTCTGTATTTTTGTGTGTAGCAACAAAAAGTGTAATGCATTAGGCGTTATTCTGGTTTATGAGTATCTCCTGTACTGCATTAAGGTTTCTTTCATTTGTTTTAAGCTTCGTTACTGTTCTCACTTTATGCCGTGCAATATCATCAGCTGTGTTTGCTAAGCAAAAAAGAAAAAAAGAAAAAAAGCAAGTGATGATGCCATCATGCTTTTCAGTGTTAAAATGTTTCAGCATTTATGTAGTCACCAAAATGTAGTAAATAAAATGTTGGATTTTCCAGCACTTTAAATTTAGACAATTCTTGCCTTCTTTTGTTTTTATTCTCTCTTCAATCCTCAGTGAGTGGCTTGTGGGTTTTCTTTGGAGGAAGGGTGAAGTTAAGAGGACAACAGGCTTGAGAACTCAAGCCAGTGCCATGATTTAAAGAAAGATTAATTAGGGGAAAAGAAAGAAAGAGGTGTTCTCTAGTGGAGCAGGAGGACGTTTTTAAATGGAAGTGGGACGTTCTATTTGTAGATGTTAGCCATTTATATTAACCTGATTGACCCTCGGAAGAAATGAAAGTTATTATTAGAGAGGATGGCCTTTAAAATCCTCTCCAATAAAATAACTCGTGCATGTGTGTGTTGTATGTGTGTGGAGCTAGGAGAGGGCTGAGAAATTAGGACCCTCTTGTATTTTAATAGAGTATATACTGACTGAGTAAAAGGCCTGGCTCAGGGAAAAGAGAAACTGGGTTTGGAATTCCTGCTGTACTGATTACTAGCTATGTGACTTTGGGCAAATAATTTAATTACTTAACATCCCTAAATCTCAGTTTCCTCATCTGTAAAATGGGGATAAATCTCTATATTACAGGGTTGCTGTGAGGATTAGAAATTTGAAGTGAGTTAAGCTTAGCACAGTGTCTGGCATATGACAAATCTTCAGTAAATCTTAGCTATTTGTATTATTATTGGTAAATATCTTAAAATGCAGATTTTTTCCAATTTAAGAAAAACACTACTTTCTAAGTCAGGTTTTTTCATTTTTTAAATATAAGAGCAGGGCTACTTTATTGACATAATCCCAGTAATTACATCATATTCTCCAGAGGTAGGTGGGGAAAGCTGTAGAATAAAATGTGAATGTGGCCCTCTCAAGTGGTCCAGTGGGTTGACCCTGAAGAGGTCTCCATCTTAATGTCTATGTACCAAGACACTAGAAAGGAAAAAAGAATTATCTGTTGGGTGGAAGTTTTTGAAGGGCGGGTGACTTTGAGCCTTACAAAGGAGGGGGAGACTTCTGGAGGCATCCCAAACACCATCCCCTAAAGACTTCAGCTATGGAGTCCATAAGAGAGTGGAGTTAATTTGGGTAGATTTAGGAAGCTCCACAGGGAGGACCTAGGGGGATTAAAGTCCCTGAGGAAAGGTTATAAATAAAGCCCAGGGGAGGGAAGCCAGAAGAAACATGGAAGTCTCCAGATGGGGTCAGTATTTCTCTTCTATTTCACTGAAGTGCTGAAAATAGTGTGCGTACATACTGCTTGCAGATGACAAACAAATATTTATAAATTTTAATTGATTTCAATTCCTTCCAAAGCAGTTTTTCCTATTTCTCCCCTCCTGGGCAGGGTCCTCACTTCCAGTGATTACACTTTTGAAGAGTATGATGCACTCAGTAAATGTGTTCACGGGCATGAAGGAGGTGATGGGAGAGAATGTGCCTTGTTCTTTTCTCAGGTGTTTAAACTTTACCCAACCTCCAACCCTCTGACGTGTTACTGAAACCGTGGGTAATCTTTAGTCAAATCCGTTTCACCTGCCTTCACTAATCAAGGTCATTTCAATTGTTGCTACAAAAGACTTTCGTGTCCTCTAGGGGCCCGTAGCCTAAACAGTAAGATGTTTGCCTGAGTTGTTTTCCAGCTGTGTCTAGTTCAAGCTGAGCTGGTGAAGACTGGATAGGACCACTGACCCTCCAACTGGGTATACAAGGGCGTCCACTCAGTGACCTTTTGACATCAGAGGGCTGAAAACTCCACCTTCAGATCATGCCAAGCACCTCCATTCATGAAGGTGCGGAGCCCTGTAGTTTAGTTAACGACTGTGCAGAACCACAATTCCCACACCTTTTTCCAATCACCTCTCCCCATGCTCCCCAAGCCTCAGACCACCCTGCTTCTTTATTCTTTATCCCATAAATACCACAAGCCCCTTGCTTTCAGGGAAGTGGGTCTGAAATTTGCTTTCTGGTCTCCTAGCTTGGCTGTCTTGTGAATAAAACCCTCTCTTTGCTGCAAACTTTGGCATCTCTGCCCATCAGGCAAACCAAACTTGGTTCAGCAACAGAACCACAAGAAGTTTCCACTACCAGGTCATTCACTTTCCTCCACTTGAATTTTAGTCAAGTTGCTGTGGTCAGGACCACAGTGTTTATTACATCAGCCAGTTCCTTAGAAAATGTTAAGCGGGAGTATTTTTGCTTTTGGTGTCTTCTTTAAGTTTTTTTTTTTTTTTTTTTTTTTTTTTTTGCGGTACGCGGGCCTCTCACTGTTGTGGCCTCTCCCGTTGCGGAGCACAGGCTCCGGACGCGCAGGCTCAGCGGCCATGGCTCGCGGGCCCAGCCGCTCCGCGGCATGTGGGATCTTCCCGGACCAGGGCACAGACCCGTGTCCCCTGCATCGGCAGGCAGACTCTCAACCACTGCACCACCAGGGAAGCTCCTTTAAGATTTTTTGATTTGGAGTCGGGGGAAGGGATTAGGTCTCAAAAGCCACCTCTCAAAAAAAAAAAAAAAAGAATAAAAAAAGCCATCTTTCCAAGACAAGCATTTTGGTCATAGGGTATGGCATCTTTTTCTAACCAGCAGCCTAAGAAAACAGGTATTGAAACCAACACCTGGGGAGTGACATCAGCAAGATGCCCAAATAAGAAGTTCCTCACTCATATCCCCTCTTCAACAATAACAGTTTGGCATACATCCAAGGAAAAAAGTGCCTTTGTGGGAGCTGTGGGATCCAGCACCATACAGCAAGGAACCTGGGTGGAGTCTCGCCCACCTGTGCATTGGGTAATAGACATACAGACTTCAGTTGTAGCCGCGGACCCACAATGGACTGTGAGCTGGCTGCACCCCCTCTTGGCTGTGGTCTAGGAGCCCCTGGAGAACACTGTCTTAGACAAGTTACCCATGGACAAGAGAGCTTTTGTTGAAGTCCAGGAGTCCAGCAGAGAAGTTCCAGCACAACATTAGAGCAAAAATAAATGAGATTGGATGCATTGGGGAAGGTAAGAGGAACAGTTTAACTTTAGTGCATCACCCAAAGCAGCAAAGCTCAGGGCCAAGAGATACCTTCTTGGCCTGTGATTTCTCCCACAGGGGAAAATGAGAGTATGTGAGTGAGCACCCATTTTCCCCAGCTGTGCAGGATGCTGCCAAAGAGGTCCATTTCTCTCTCACTCCATCCAGAGTACAGAATTGTGAGCTCACAGCTGGGGTAGGAAGTGGCAGGAAGAGTGGCAGATAGGACTCTCAGTGGGCATTAAAATGATGCAGATCCTACTAACTACATCACAGACTCCATCAAGAAGCTCACCCATGATCTGCTGGGGATGCCTTGCGGACAGATCCCCTCCAACTGGCCATGGGCACCCCCAACTTATTAAGGAAAAAATGGCTAAAAACTTACCAAACCTGGGGAGAGATTTAGACATCCCAAGTTCATGGAGCTCATAAGTCCCCAAACAAACTTAAAGAGATCTTCTTTAGGACACATTATAATAAAGCTGTCAAAAATCAAAGACAAATAGAGCATCTTAAAGTAGCAAGAGAAAAGCTTGTAACTTACAAGGGAACCACCAGAAGGCTATCAGCGGATTTCTCCACAGAAACCTTACAGGTCAGGAGAGAATAGAATGATATATTCAAAGTGCTGAAAGAAAAAAATATATCAATCAAGAATACACTATCCAGCAAAGTCATCCTTCATAAATGAAGCAGCGATAAAGACTTTTCCAGACAAACAAAAACTAAGGGAGTTCATTACCACTAAACCTGCCTTATAAGAAATGCTGAAAGACATTCTTCAAACTGAAATGAAAGGATGCTAATTAGTAATGTGAAAACATATGAAAATATACAACACACCAATAAAGGTAAGTATATATTCAAATTCAGAATACTATAATATATAATATGGTGGTGGGTTAACCAATTACCTCTAGTATAAAGGTTAAAGGAGAAAAGTATTAGAAATAACTATACCTATAATAATTTATTAATGAATACACAATATAAAAAGAGGTAAATTGTGACATCAGAAACATAAAAGAGGGGAAGTAAAAAGATAGAGTTTTTGTATGCACTCAAAGTTAAGTTGTTATCAGCTTAAAATAGACCATTATGTTGATAAAATGTTTTATGTAAGCCTCATGGTAGTCACAAAGCACAAAAGATAAAGAGAAGGGAATCAAAGCATACCACTATAGAAAATCATCAATTCACAAAGGAAAGGAGGGACTTCCCTAGTGGCACAGTGGTTAAGAATCCGCCTGCCAATGCAGGGGACACGGGTTCGAGCCCTGGTCCGGAAGATCCCACATGCCACAGAGCAGCTAAGCCCATGGGCCACAACTACTGAGCCTGCGCTCTAGAGCCCAGGAGCCACAACTACTGAAGCCTGCGTGCCTAGAGCCCATGCTCTGCAACAAGAGAAGCCATGGCAATGAGGAGCCCGCGCCCTGCAACAAAGAGTAGCCCGCGCCCTGCAACAAAGAGTAGCCCCCGCTCTCTGCAACTAGAGAAAGCCCGCACGTAGCAATGAAGACCCAACGCAGCCAAAAATAAATAAATAAATAAACTTTTTTTTTTTTTTTTTAAGTGTTAAGGTCAAGAAAGACTGAGGAATTGTCACTATTGGAGAAGACTCAGGAGACTTGACAATGAGAGCTCCTGGACTGGATTCTGGACAAGAAAAAGGGTATTAGTAGGAAAACAGTCAAAATTCAAATTAGGTCTTTAGAGTAGCTAAAAGTATTGTGTCGGTGTTAGTTTCCTGGTTTCAATAATTGCACTATGGTTATGTAAAATGTGACTATTAGGCGTAGCTGAATAAAGGGTAGACAGAACTCCCTGTACTATTTGTGCAACGTTTCTGTAAGTCTAAAATTATTTCAACATAAAAGGTTTAAAAACTTTGCTTTAAACAACTTTTCCCAAATTCATTTTTCTCTGAAGTGCAGTTGTGGACCCCTTCTTTGCTTTATAGGTTGCTAACAATAACGTGAATATCAGCAGCCCAGTCACTTACAACAAAGCACCTTGTCTTGGAAACCCTAGGTGTTAACGTTTTCCGGGACACAGCTCCTTAGTTATATACAGTTTGGCCAGTAGGTGGCAGCACTTGACCAGTTTCTCATAGGCCAAACCCAGGAAGAACGAGCGATGAGATTGAAGAGGGAGGTGAAACAATGAGACGTCCTGGACACAGGAGGTAAAGGTGACATTGTCATTATTTGATGTACAGTCACTCTAGGGTGATCCATTTTTATGGGCACTGAAGTGATGAGGCATGGAGGAAAGAACTTGTAAACAGTGATGTAAGGCTTGGAGGCAAAATCATCCGCCCCACCCTATCCCCACTGGCTCCCACCCCAGCCTGGAGCATCAGGAAGAAGCCCTCCACACTGCCTCCACCAGGTGCTAATGCCACACTATTGAAAGGACAACAACAGGTGACTTTGTGAGATTTTTAAAGAATGAATTACAAAGAAACTATAAATCATTAATAGTATAAAAGTTTAATAATTTTAAAATAAGACAGTTTACCAAATTTCTTTTTGGTTTTTCTGAGAATGGTAGGCCTGGAAGGAACTCCACTCATTCTCTTTCTTCTCTCTGCTATCTTCTCTCCCAAACCCCAGAACTGCTCCCATCAGTCTAACACCTGACCTCAGTGTCTCAGCCATCTTTTCGTAGTCGCCGAACCCCAGGCGGTCAGGAGAGACCACAGCCAGCAAGTGCCAGAACTAGGACTTCAAGCCAAGACTTTGATGAGTCCAGTCCTCCTTCCATGGGGTGGAAACCCATCCTAAGCCCCTGCCTTTCATGTGTGAAGGTGTGGACTCCCAGGTGACAGGGATGGGATGATTTCCAGTACTGGGCACCAAGGAGTCCCCGATGAAGCTGAGCTGTGCTAAGATGAACTCTACCTGTAATTGTTAAAACATATAAATATATATACATTTTGTTGCTGTTGTTTTGTCTTGGTTTTTTTGGCTGCACAGCATGCAGGATCTTAGTTCCCCGACCAGGGATCGAACCCGCGCACCCTGCAGTGGAAGCGTGGAGTCTTAACCACTGGACCACCAGGGAAGTCCCTAAAATCTATATTTTAATAATACTTTATATTCTGATTTTTCTAGACTGAGAGCTTTTCTTCCTTATTCCACTATCCAACCTGACTAACCTTTTCTTTCCCCCACTGAAGTGGGAGGATGGATAATGGTTGTGAAACATAAAACCCAAAATTTCTGACCAGGACTTCCTGCTACTTCTGAAGCTTCTCCCAGAGTGACCTCAATCACTAGGCCTGAAACCAAA
Organism: Hyperoodon ampullatus; assembly: GCF_949752795.1. NCBI lineage: Eukaryota > Metazoa > Chordata > Mammalia > Artiodactyla > Ziphiidae > Hyperoodon > Hyperoodon ampullatus. The sequence goes on along the minus strand of NC_136916.1, from coordinate 43,626,847 downwards.
CAAACAAGAGAAATCTATTTAAAGATACCCTTTATACCACACCTAATCCATAGCCTACTGCTAATGGACAGATGGACATCGTGCTGCCTGCTTGGTGAGCACTCACCACCTGGCCTCCTGCAACTGCCCCCCCAGCCTCTTCAGCAAAGCAGCAGGTTAGAAGGATGTGTGGAAGGACATGGCCTTCAGAATTAGCCAGAACCAGCAGGGACCTCAGCTTGAGAGATATCAGGACTGACAAGGATGAGCTTCAGGAATCAGTTCCAGTAGGAGCTGTTCTTGAGTTTCTGGTCCAGTCCAGGTGGAGGCCACTGAGGGCAGCTGTCTCTGCGGGAGTCTCAAGGTCTAGTCCAAACCAGCCATCACAGAGCTGGAGGGCCCAGATCACAGGTAGTCCTTCTCATTGGCGCTGCCTGAGAAAGGACTTCTTACTTAGAAAGTCAAGGTGCAGACAATTCTGAGGTCTGTCTGCTTGGGGGACACTGAAGTCCCACACAACTCAGTCCCCGCAGTTCACTTTGACCTACAGCAGACTGAGGCCCAGCGCACAGGTTGCAGTCCCAAGCCTTTTGTGCTGCCTCGGAGCCTCTTGCCACATCTGCAGCTGAATGTGACAGGATGTGGGTAAGAGGGCTTGAGACTGTGATGCAACAATCCCTGGCTTTACATAACACATGCCCGCTCTGCTGAATGTGCAAAACTTAATACAAGAACTCAACCCCGCAAAGAGGCAGCTCAAGAAAGACAGCCATGCTTGGCTGCAAACAGCCCATGGTGCCCTGGTTGCCAGTGGTGACACTTGTTTTAACCAGAACAAAAGTGAAAATGTAGCCCAGACCTATTACCCTACCCTGATCTGGTAACCTTCATTTTAAGAGCTTCAAGGTCTGGGGGAAAACAAACAAACAAACAAAAACAGTTTGTTAACTTCAGTACACATCTTTTTTTTTTTTTTTTTTTTTTTTTTGGCTGCGTTGGGTCTTCGTTGCTGCCTATGGGCTTCCTCTAGTTGCAGCAAGCTAGGGCTACTCATTGCAGTGGCTTCTCTTGTTGCAGAACACAGGCTCTAGGTGCACAGGCTTCAGTAGTTGTGGCTTGTGGGCTCTAGAGTGCAGGATAAGTAGTTGTGGCACATGGGCTTAGTTGTTCCATGGCATGTGGTATCTTCCTGGACCAGGGCTTGAACCCGTGTCCCCTGCATTGGCAGGCAGATTCTTAACCACTGTGCCACCAGGGAAGTCCTGACATCTTTTTAAAATTTTTTTTTTTTTTGCGGCATGCGGGCCTCTCACTGTTGTGGCCTCTCCCATTGCGGAGCACAGGCTCCGGACGTGCAGTCTCAGCACCCATGGCTCACGGGCCCAGCCGCTCCGCGGCATGTGGGATCTTCCCGGACCGCGGCACGAACCCTTGTCCCCTGCATCGGCAGGTGGACTCTCAACCACTGCGCCACCAGGGAAGCCCCTAAAATAATATTTTTTTATAGTCAAAAGAACATTTTCACATTTAGCCATATTAAATTATATAATTATATTCCTTAATATATAATTCCCAGTTAAAATTCAAATTTCTCAAATTGTCCTTAAAAATGTTGTTTAAAGCTGGTTTGTCTAAACTAGGATCCAATATAAAAGGATCCTACATTGCACCTGCTCTTATGTGCCTATTGTCTCTTAATCTACAACATTCCCTTTTCTCATGCTACTGACTGACCGTTTGGAGACGTGGGGTCAGTTGACCTGCAGAATGCCTGCCTCCTGGGTGTGTCTGATAACTTCTTCTAGATGTGGTTTGCTTGTTTCTCTATCCCTCGACTTTCCTGTAACCTGGAAGTTATATCTAAAAGTTAGAGATTCAGGTGGAACCTGAATCTAAATGTATTTTATAAAATGGAGAAAGTGTCCCACAGAAAAGCTGAATGGCATAAATGACAATCATATATTACGTAAAGTAACACACGTGTATGAAGTGGTACCACTCAGGCCACCTTTATCTTAATCTCATGAAACACAAAACCTACTTACTTATCCATTGTATGGATGGGAATCTACTTATAATTCTACCTTTAAAATCTTGTAAGTCACTATTGTTAATAATTCCATAGCAGTAATAAGAAAGGTCTACTTTTTTTTCCCCTAACTCTAAAGTATATCAGAACAAGACTCAAGTTCACGGAAGAGCACTTGGAGCCTGTTACGTTTTTAAGCATAATTTGCTATTTGAATAAACATAAACTACAAAGAAATCCTTTTAGTTATCATAGCAGTAACAGAATTCCATAGTCTCTATGGACAATTTTGCAATTCAAGTCCATGTAGAAATGGTAATTTTCCTTCCCGAAGAGAAATAAAGAAATGGCGTTCATTACAATGAAGACCTTGTAAGTGCAGAAATGTGGAAGTGTGAAACTTAGAATACTATAAATATGTTTATGATTAAAAAAAAAAAATAGGGCTTCCCTGGTGGCGCAGTGGTTGAGAGTCCGCCTGCCGATGCAGGGGACGCAGTTTCGTGCCCCAGTCCAGGAAGATCCCACATGCCGCGGAGCGGCTGGGCCCGTGAGCCATGGCCGCCGAGCCTGCGCGTCTGGACCCTGTGCTCCACAATGGGAGAGGCCACAACAGTGAGAGGCCCGCATACCGCAAAAGGAAAAAAAAAAAAAATCTTGTAAGTCACAAACATGTGGTCAAATATGACTTAGAAGATATCAACATAAAAGAAATCAGGAAACACCCCTGTTTTGTCTTGGGAAATGGATCCGTTTCCAGTTTTTGACTCACAACCCTACCCTGACCCCACTCCTGTCTGGTCCCTGTCCAACCCATCCACTTCACGCATTCTCTGCCTGGGCCCTGCCTCAGCCCTAACCCCACAGGTGAGAGATCAACAGCAGCGACAACAAATCCAGGTTGAAATTCTACCTTGTTCTCACAGTGTACAAGGGCTCCTCATTTCAAAACTTTATTTACCCCAAATTCTAAATAATTTTCCATGTTTTGTGGAATAAATCATTTGTTCTACGAGCTTGTGTCTTCCACAAACAAGTCACCTTAAAGTGATCTCAGCCATTTCTTCTGTTCTAGGAAATGTGATCCTCTGGACCTTCCTTAAGATGGGTCAGCTGTGCCCTCTGTGATGGTGATCATGGAACACTGGGCAGCTACTGGGAAGGATACACTCCATCTTCAAGTGCTAAGTTACTCTCAGAGTAAATCATTCTGTAAAACAAAGGTGAGGGTGAGGCAAGGAGCCACACCTGTGTGCTCACAAGCAGGTGAAAAACTGGTGGTGGGGTGCTGTAAGGGGACACCTATTTTACGTATGCCTGAATATATATGGGCTATTTCTGGAAGGATATATAAGAGTCTAAAGAGTATAACTGCAGGGAGACTGAGGGTATGGGGCGGAAGACTAATTTTACTGTATAACCTTCTGCACTATTTGAATATTTTTTACCATGTGCACGTATGACTTTTTCACCAACCACAGTTTTGTAGGTTGTTTGTTTAACGCATTGATCCATAGGGTAACCGTTCTCAGGAGGATTTGCTTTTTCCCGTGTCTTCAGCTAAAGGCATCTGTCAGTGATAGCATTTCAGGTGGCTGGTTATCAGGGAAGGGAAGCTATTTTACCCAGAAGAAGGTCTGTCCCAACTCTGCCGACAGCTCAGGGCAGGCCTCACCACACTTCCGAGAGAAGTGTAGTGGGAGCTATGCTTGTATTGGGGCAGCTTTCCAGAAGGAGGATGCCCTGGTCAGCCAGGGGTGGCTGGGCCTTTACTGCCCCTCTGCAGGGTAAAGCCTTGCTCTCCCCCAGCCAGAGCAGAGAGAGGTATTTTTAACCTTGGTGTTGGCTTACACAGAGGTTCAGGTGTTCTCCAGGGTGTACTGTGAGACAAGAAAGCTGAGATACGACTCTTAGACTCGTTTGCCCTACCTCAGTGTGCTGGTTTTATGCTCCTTGGAGAACTGGACTGTAAAAGCTGTAATAAGTAAAAACTATTTATTATGCTTCCCCCCCAAACCCTTTGGATATCGTCTTTCTTTTGTTTCTGACAAAAGAAAGTGCAGGGATGGGCAGCTCACCAGACCCCCACCCCCATGGGAAAAGGGACAGAAAAATTACCTCCATATCATCTTAGCTACACCAGGAAGACAAACCAGATGTGGGTGTGTTACAGAAGAACTAGAATCACAGGTAGGCTATTTAGGTCCTCTTCCGAAGGTGGTGTGCATTAGTCTTAAGATCTAATGGCACATGCGTGAGAAATATCAAGTCAACAGGAAATTGATCGTGGTGTCTATGAGATGAAGACAAAAGTTGAAGCATGTGTGTTACACAGAAAGAGTCTTAGGAAATTGAAGGATGGTGAATTTTTTTCTCGCCAAATGAGAGAGCGAAGGGATACTGATTTACAGATTTATTAACAAAAGAGGGATACAGACATATCACTTAGGTAAACATATATCCCTGTAAGCCACTAGTGACACAGGTGCTGGGCTAGATAGGAACTTTTCTGGGCCCATTTGGAGATAATCACTCCTTGCCTCAGGAGAAAGGAAGGTAAACTTAAGCAGGTAGTGAGTTTGTTTCGAAAAAGAAACAATAGGAAGTTATAAACCTATGGAGACCACCAAAATTCTGATTACAAGGCTATGTGATCTTTTAATTCCACAGCCTTCCAGAAAATGGCACCCCTTGAAGAATCTAAATCAAACTCAGTGCAGGATCTTGCGGTTCACACTGGTCTAAGGATAAGCTTGCTCCTAGCCGTCTTTCAGATCATGGTAAACTAAGCCCTGGCTGCGCTCGTGTCACTGACATGGAATGCTCCCAGTTACGAGCCAGGGCAGGGTAATATATACTGTCTAGCTCTCTGTCTTGTTCCAGATTCCAGATGCCTCTTTGGAACCCCTCAAGGAGTCCTCAGGGCTGGAAGGGAGGAAGGTCACTTCCAGTCTTCTGAGTCACCTCAGAGAGGTAGCCTTGGTACCCAACTGTTCTCAGCTGTGGCCCCTCTCCATCTCTCAGCTGCATTCCTGCTTCCCAACTGCTTATCCCTCTTCTTCATGTTGGGTCTTATCTCTTAGCTTTTTTTTTTTTTTTTTTTTTGGTACGCGGGCCTCTCACTGTTGCGGCCTCTCCCGTTGCGGAGCACAGGCTCCGGACGCGCAGGCTCAGCGGCCATGGCTCACGGGCCCAGCTACTCCGCAGCATGTGGGATCTTCCCAGACCAGGGCACAAACCCATGTCTCCTCCATCGGCAGGCGGACTCTCAACCACTGCGCCACCAGGGAAGCCCAGATTTTATACTTTAATATGAATAAAATGAATATTTTCTTACTCAGAATTTAAAAACTATTCTTTGTTTTTAATTTCACAGCCTATTCTAGGGCTTCTTAGTCTGATAAATCAGAGGGTCATAATTCTGGAAAAGGAAATAATTGTTATAATAAATATTCTTTTTATTTCCTTAGCTCTTATGTTTGTTTCAGGTTGTTTGTTATATTATCATAGTTTGATTGATTTCCCTCTGGAGAAGGTCAAATTCCCTGGAACATTTGATGTCATTACTTAGAAATGAAGTAGGGGTTATGTGTTTATTAAAAGTTATCCACAAGATTGACTCAGAAACCAAAAGTCGTACATTGATATTTTTTGCCTCAAAAATCTTACTGGTATGCTTCCATACTTGAATTTGAATGCTGTTTTAAATTAACAGTTTATACAGTAATCAATAGTTGGTAGGGGGCCTCCCTGGTGGCGCAGTGGTTGAGAGTCCGCCTGCCGATGCAGGGGATACGGGTTCGTGCCCCGGTCTGGGAGGATCCCATATGCCGCGGAGCGGCTGGGCCCGTGAGCCATGGCTGCTGAGCCTGCGCATCCGGAGCCTGTGCTCCGCAACGGGAGAGGCCACAACAGTGAGAGGCCCGCATACCACAAAAAAAAAAAAAAAAAAAAAAAAAAAAAAAAAAAATAGTTGGTAGGATTTGCTCTAAGTATTGAAACTACAATGTCCCACTGTATTTTTTTCAGATGTAAATTTAAGCAAATCTTCCGATATCATTATATTTTGAGATTGCACACCCTAAGTGTGGGACATAAATCTATGTGGCAACAAGCCAGGAGATAACCAGTGGATCCATCACTCTTGGGACGTGGGGTTGGCCCATCCCTGAACTAAAACCCAACTTGCCCTGACTGTATCCCTGCAACCATCTCCAGTAGCTTCAACTTCCAGAAATCTGGTTTGGAGCTTGTGCAGATCTCCTCTCTTTCCTCTCCCTCAGGAGTCAAACGCTGAGCCAGAGCAGTAACCCATAGACCATCTTTCCTCCTCAAAGCCCTGGGGGAGAGAGAGAGCCAGCCTGTGCCTCCCCAGTTTACCTCTAAGAAAGCCAAAGCTGCCAGCACAGTCACTAACCTTCCCAGCTCATTCTCTTCACCAGCATTATCACTGTCAGTCATGAAGTCAGAGATTTTCGTCTCCCTCACTGATCCTGGTACAGGTCAGATACCACTATTTTTTTACTGAAGTATGATTGATTTACAATGTTGTGTTAGTTTCAGGTGTACAGCAAAGTGATTTATATATATATATATATATATATATATATTCTTTTTAAGATTCTTTTTCATTATAGGTTACTGCAAGATATTGACTATACCTTGTATCCCTGTGGTGTATAGTAGGTCCTTGTTGTTTATCTATTTTATATATAGTAGTGTGTATCTGTTAATCCCAAACTCCTAAATTATCCCTCCCAACACCCCCACTATTCCCTGTGGTAACCATAAGTTTGTTTTCTATGTCTATGAGTCTATTTCTGTTTTGTAAATGTTGAATAAGTTCATTTATATCATTTTCTTGGATTCCACATATAAGTGATATCATATGTATGATATTTGTCTTTCTTTGACTTCACTTAATATGATAATCTCTAGTCGATCCATGTTGCTACAAATGGTATTATTTCATGCTTTTTTATGGCTGAATAGTATTCCATTGTATATATGTACCACATCTTCTTTATCCATTCATCTGTCGATGGACATTTAGGCTGCTTTCATGTCTTGGCTCTTGTAAATAGTGGTGCAATGAAAATTGGGGTACATATATCTTTTCGAATTAGTGTTTTCATCAGATACCACTATTGATGGGAGAGAGGGAGGCAAGGAATTTCAGATCAGATGAGGGCAGGATGCATGTTTCCTAATTAAACTTAATAATGTAGGAACTATGGAGGTGACACATTAAACAGAGATATTTCATTCCTTCCTAACTTTATACCAATACTGAAGGACTTTTAGATTACTTATGGTAGCTACCGTCTCAGAGAGCTCCTCCTATGTGTGGTCTATGTGTGCCCCATGATCTCCAACACCCAAAGTAAGGTCAAATGGAATCACAGGGCCATGTCCACACTCACACAATGTGCAGGAATATAAACATGTGACCCTCCGCATCATCAATGCAGCATTTTCTAAGCCAAAACTGTGTACTCAAAATTGTGTTCTGGGTGTTGAGAAAACACCATAATGCATGAGACTTTTCCTGCCCTGAAGAAAAGTATAATCTATTAGAGAGCCAAGACTAGCAACAGGAAACTATTTGAAAACAGTGAGAGATAACATTTAATCAGAAATCATAACTTAAATCAGAGAGATCAAAATGGCAGAAACTATAATGCATCGTGGGGTATATGGTCTGGGGAGAAGCATTTACTCTTTTTGGACCTCAGTTTCCTTGTTGATTTTTGTCTTGTTTTGTTTTTAGGTAAACATAATATTAATCCCTTAGCATCTTTTGAATGATCCTGGGATGCACAAATATAACACAGTATGTGTCAGCACTTTGAAAAATTCTTAGTACTATTCTAATGTAGGGCTTTATTTTTATTGCTGTGCTCATTGCCATTATGATTATGATTACAATACTTGGAGCTCAGAGAAAGGAGTGGTCCTGTTACTCAGTGAAGCCTGCTCAGAGAAGGAAGTGTCTGGAAACCTGAGCCAGCCTGGAAGGATGTGCAGGATTCAGAAGGGGCACGAACACCTCGGGGTGGCGGGAAGAACAGCCAGAGCAGAGGCAAGGAGAGAATGTGAAGGATGTGAGGCATCAATCAGGTGCCCACTTGGCTGCACAGAGGGATTGCTGTGGGGAGAAACAGAACACATATTTGGATGGATAAGGAGACTGACCTAGGGCAGACCTTACCATCACGGTACAGCATGAGTCCTACAGCTAGAAGGGGAGAAGTCAGCATTTCCATTGTTCAAGACTAGGGGTTTGCTTAGAAAAAGCAAAGAATATTTACCAGTTCAGATGTCCAGAGAATTAAAATGCTCATTCTACTACCCTTCCCAAGTACTGTCCTGTTCTTCCAAGTGAGTGTATCCTTTTCCTGGGGCTTTAGTTGTATCCAGCCCAGGGCTTAGCAGATAATTAGTATCCTGAATCTAACTGGCTGAATTGAACCCATGCCACCTGTATTATCTTTCATCATCACTGCCACTGTTGCTCCCTGGTCCCTTTAAGTTACCAATGACCTCATTCGATGCCAACCAAGGGTCATTTCTTTGTCTTCATCCTTGACCTCTGCCGAATCTGTGCCTGGTCCTTACTCATGCCACGTGTTCACAGAAGACTGTATTGTCTGCTTGGCACTGGGAACAATTCCATCCCCGATTCCCAGGCAAACAGCTTCAGAATTCTGCCTGAAATTTAAACCACTGAGACATCTACACCTGTAAACCAGTGTTTTCCTTTAAAATTCAGATGCATCCAAGGTGACTAAGGAGGGCTAAGATTCACGCTTCATTGTTAATTATTTTAATTAATTTATTTTTCTCCTACCGTCTACCTATGAGCTGCACTTAAAGGAATGAAGGAATGCTTGTTTTGACACGTTTAGAAGGAAGGAAAGGACATCTGGAAGATGAAGGAATCAGAGGGCAGCAGACTGAACAGCAGATTGAGGATAACAAAGATGAATGTAATTTTCAAAATTTTTCAAACCTCAGCCTTGCCGGTGCACATATATCCAGGTTCCCCCTTCCAGCTTTTCTCCTCCAGTCCAGGCTTTTCTCCTCCAACAGCCTCAGAAGGGAGAGGCAGCTTCCAATGAAAAGAAATATAAACGACTTTCTTCCCTCAAACAAGTCCTGTGGGGTTCTCAGGAGGGACTCCTTGGCTCCTTTTCAAGACTGACCTCAGAGTTTCAGTTGCAAATGCTCCAACTACAAATTCCATCTGCCGCCCCCGACTCACTCACCCATGAGCAAGAGTGAGTGAATGTCACCCGGCTCCTGATTCAAACTTGGGCTCATTTAAAAATATAACTTTCAGGACCCAACTGTTCTGGAATGTTCTTCGGAGAGGTTAAGACTGAGTCACATGACAACCGAGGGAACACTTCTCTCCTTCTTCTCATGCTCCATTGTTGACCCCTAAAATAGTGACTTCTGCCCACACTTTGTCCTCTCAGGGAAGCGAGAAAGCTGCTCCCAGCTCTGCCCTTTGGGGAGGAGTGACTGATATGACCTGGCAGATGGGGGTAAAGGTCACACCACTTGCTTGCTCTCTCTGGCTGAAACCTGCCTGCACATTCTCCTCTCTGCTTTTATTCCCATGAGGCAAGCAGAGCTGGGCAGGGGCCTGCCTTCTGGAGGCCAGTGTCTCCCGGGCCTCCTCTCTGAGTCTGATAGGGAGTGAGGGCAGAAACTCCCTTTCCTGCAGAGCAGTTCCCTCTACCCACAGGTAGAGCTGAAGGCCCTACCTAGACCACAGGTGCAAGCTGTGCTCTCTAGTCCAGCTTCAGCATTAGTAAAGGTGTGGTTTTATTCCCACTAGATTTTTGTGCCTATCTCTCAACTGACTCAGAGCCTGAAGGGAGGAAGCATGGATTTGACTGGCATCCCTAAGATGTCAATGACAACTTGAGGAGATGTGATTGGCAAAGAATTCTACCCCCTTGCTTCTCAGTGCCCCCCGAAGAACAAGCATCTATCCTGATACATTTTCTTAGCGATCTTGCCCGCCCTCCTCACCTCCACCCCTAGCCTTCACCTTCCCCCGTCCCCATTTGGACCTGGGGTTTGTCAAATGTATTCTGTGGGCCAGAGAACACCTAAAGCTGGAGATGTGGACCTAGTCATTCACAAGTTATATCCTGTTCCACTCCCTTCCAGTGTCCCACAGGCTTTGATTTTGGGCACACCATGGATCACCAGGGTATTTCAAATGCTCTAAGAGCCTGCACCCCAAGATACACTTAAGTCTATGTCGTTTCCTTGTGTAGTTATCAATATTAAGAGAAAGAGTGGACCATTTTAAAAATCCTTACTATCCTTTAGGAAAAACCACCGTGGGAATACCATTATTATTTATCAATGGGACCTTTCATAACCCTAAATATTTTTATCTTTCAAGCAAACATTTGACGGATTACTTTTAAAGAAAGACACTTTTTGTTTCTCATATTACAAAGTGGGTTTAGAACAATAATTCCAGAATTCAATTACATTGTCAGAGTTGTCTGACACCAACTATTATTGCAATGGCTCATAAAAAGCAATGAAATGAAAAAAAAAAAACACCATTGTTTTTATGACTGGAAGGTTGGCTAGCGAGCTGTCATGACCATTTTCCGATTAGAATAATTATATTCCATCTACATATTTTCCACCTATAATTCAGCTTGGATTGACCTGTAATAGGAAAAGTCATGTCTCAGGGTGCAGTGGTTGAGAGTCCGCCTGCCGATGCAGGGGACGCGGGTTCATGCCCTGGTCCAGGAGGATCCCACATGCCACGGAGCAGCTGGGCCTGTGAGCTATGGCTGCTGAGCCTGCGTGTCCGGAGCCTGTGCTCCGCAACGGGAGAGGCCACAACAGTGAGAGGCCCATGTACAGCAAAAATAATAATAATAATAATAATAAAGCAATTTTAATAGCCCTATTTTGTAGCTGATCAAATTCTAAGCCATAAAAACTATCAAATGAAGTTAATTTGTATACTTTGAGGTAACATAATATTTAAATAGAAAGCACACATTTTCCTAAAGTCTGTTGCTCTAAGATATTGCTGTTAATAAACATTTCTAAGCAAAAGTATTCTTATATCTGATGCTTGGAGCAAATGCTTAAATTTCTGCACTATTATGAATACATATGAATGGGTGAAAATTCTGGTTGAAAATCTTTGAGGAAGGGTTTTGCTCAGTCACACAAAAAATCATACATGCTGGACTTCCCTGGTGGCACAGTGGTTACGAATCCACCTGGCAATGCAGGGGACACAGGTTCAAGCCCTCATCCAGGAAGATCCCACATGCCACAGAGCAACTAAGCCTATGCACCGCAACTACTGAGCCTGCACTCTAGAGCCCGTGAGCCACAAATACTGAGTCTGTGTGCCACAACTACTGAAGCCTGCACGCCTAGAGCCCACGCTCTGCAACAAGAGAAGCCACTGCAATGAGAAACCCGTGCACTGCAACAAAGAGTAGCCCCCGCTCGCCACAACTAGAGAAAGCCTGCGTGCAGTAATGAAGACCCAGCGCAGCCAAAAATAAATAATTAATTTAAACAAATATTTTTAAAAAAATCATACATGCTCACAAAAATCTGAGATTTCCTAGGTTAGAGGGTTCGCCCCAGCTCCACCAAGAACCCAGGACTGAAAACCTGGCATCTTCTGTTATCTTCTTTCTTTTTTGTTCTCCCACATCTTGGTAGTTTCTAAGAAGCTGGAAGTCTTCCCTGTGTGATCTTCTCAACTGCTGTCTCTTTTTCGTTCCTTTGGTCACAGCCTTGTCACCCTTCACTGCGACTTTTGCAAGAGGCTTCTAACTGCAGTGCCCTTCTTGGACCCAGGCAAAGGAGCCCTTGCCCTGGCCCTCCTCTGGCTGTGCCCCCCTGCACAAAGAGGATACTGCAGAACTGAGGGATACACCACTTCAAGTCCAAGCCCCCACTTCCAGGCCACTGTTGGAATGCTATTGTCCTAGAATTTCTTGTCCAAATAGTCCTAAACCTACTTCCAGAGCCTGTGCAGGCTTTTTCCTGGCATCCATCATCCCAGCCGTGAATGTTGTAACCAGTATGCACAGCCCTGGATCTAAAGGGTGGCCTGAGGGTAGCTGTTTGAGGCAGGTGTGGATGCGCAGTTTGGATGTGGGAGTGGCAGTCGCAGAGCTGGAGCATCTCAGATGAAGAAAAGGGGATGGGTGCTGGGGCAGGGCTGGGAGCCAGGGCTAGCTCTCTCTGTGATACTATGTTTTGATATGAGTTTCCGAGAATTTAAAATTCAAACCTGACTCTTCAGATTGTTATGAATGTGTATTTGTCAAGATCGGAAGATAAAACATAATTTATTTAACAATGGATCAGTTTTATCTGCAACTTTTAAATATTTTGACATATGGTGTATGGGCCTCTGGACTCTTGCCCCAGTTCTACCAGTATTAGCAACAGGCCTAACTGGTCTCCCTACACCCAGAATTTTTTGGTTTTTGTTTTTGTCTTGGTTTTTTTTAGAATTTAAAATTTTTATTTATATTGCAGTATAGTTAATTTATAATGTTGTGTAAGTTTCAGGTGTACAGCAAAGTGATTTTAGTTATATAAATATACATACATATATCTATTCTTTTTCAGATTCTTTTCCCACACAGGTTATTACAGAGTATTGAGTAGAGTTCCTTGTGCTATATAGTGGGTCCTTGTTGATTATCTATTTTATATATACTTGTGTATCTGTTCATCCCAACCTCCTAATTTATCCCTCCCCCTCCCCCACCTTTCCCCTTTGGTAACCGTAATTTTGTTTTCTATGTCTGGGAGTCTGTTTCTGTTTTGTAAGTAAGTTCATTTGCATCATTTTTTAAGATTACACATATATGTGATATCATATGATATTTGTCTTTCTCTGTCTGACTTACTTCACTTAGTATGATAATCTCTATGTCCATCCATGTTGCTGCAAATGGCATTATTTCATTCTTTTAGATGGCTGAGTAATATTCCATTGTATACATACCACATCTTCTTTATCCATTCATCTTTCTATGGACATTTAGGTTGCTTCCACGTCTTAGCTGTTGTAAATAGTGCTTCAATGACACCCAGAATTTTTCAAGACAAACATTAGATCCTCCAACTCCTAAGCACAATGGTGAGGCATCAGTGGTGTGTTAGGTTTTACCTCTAAGAATCTTTGGAAACGTGCTTTGAGGTTTTGCTCTCAATTATTCATTTTGTGTCATTTACAAAGATGTAAAAAGAAAGCAGCTACTTTAAATGACTAATTGCATTGGTGAGTCCATCAGCATCTCAAACCAATCCAATTACTAAGGAGTCCAGAAAGCTACATGTGAGCAGAGGGCAAGTAAACCAATCAACCAACCACATTTGCATAAGCCTCTGTATAGTACCTTACCTCATTTAACCCCCATAACACAGCTAGGGTACTATATCAGTCCCGTTTGTGATGAGAAAACAGGCTTGGAGAAAGTGAGTGAGTTAGTAAGTTGCCTAAAATCATACAGCTAATAAATGGCAGAGTCTCCTAAGGCCTGATTCCAAACTCTTGCTTCTAAGGGGTACAGGATCCAGACTTACTCTAAGACATACAGTTGCACTTTTTATACTTGGAGAAACTACCCTAGGAAAGTACATTTGGCTTCCAGTTCTGGTTTGGCACGGACAAAGGTTTCTTGGGAAAGTCATCCAACAGAGGTAGGCCTCAGTTTCCATCTTTGAGATAAAGGAGTTAAAGTAGATAATCGCTAAGGTTTCTTCCAGCTCTGTGGTTCTTTTACAATCTATACCCCAGATTGCTTTCCACATTTGTGAAAGTGGCCCTGAAACCCAGGCAACATGGTTGTGTTATATTAATGAATCTTTATCAAATGGCCCCAGTTGTCCACCATCCCCCCAAGTTAATCAGATCAGCTGGCACCAGTTTAATCAGAAATTAAAAATGAACATTGAAGACAAAATGACAAACCAACAGTACTTTTTTTGTTGCTGTTCCCAAACACTTTTAAGGACAAGACAACAGCGTTACAGTATTACCACAGTGTACTAGTTCCAAGGGGTATTAATAGGATCTCCTTGAAAAGGGAGTTTTTTGGTCACCGTGTTAAACAATGTCAAACAGGTTTTTTTTTGTGGAAATCTTTTAATACTTACATATGTTATTAGCTATTAATATCCGGGAAGATTTCTCATCTCCAGGAACTAGTGCTCAGAACGTAGTTTTGGAAAACATCTTTCTAAAGCATTTGGGATCTACTGATTGTTTTCAGCACCTCAGAATTTACCCCCAAAGCAAAGTGTAGCTTTTGGTGATGGCTGTATGTACTAAACGTGATAGAAGATGACCAGGCCATTTGTTTTCTGATAAACCTAAATGTAAGAATGTCTACACAGCAGTTCTTCAAGTACTCCCCTAGGAGATGATATCCTTATGCAACATCCAATCAAATTCACCATGGTAAGTGGTAGAGTGATGCTGGTTGTTTTAAAAGTTCTAGGAGTGGTCTTTTGAAAATGAATTCTGGACGGGATGTGAGCCACAGAAGGAAATTATTCATCTATTATTATTTGATGGTCATACTCCTCATTTTCTGAATCCAGAAACAGCTTCACTCATGGACATTTTTCATCAAACTTAACCCCTTATGACTCTTAGCTTTTTGAAGTCAAATCTACCACTGTGGCAGATTGTATTTTCCAAAGATGCCTGCAATAATCCCATCCCACGTGCTTTTCCTGCCATGAGACCTTGAGCCAGATCATAAAAATGTCATACACTTCTGCCTTGCTCTCTGGGGACAAACAAGCCCTGCAGAGAGACCACACTGAGAGACCGCATGTAGGTGTGCCTAGCCAGTGGCCCACATCAACTGCCAGACATATGAGAGATGATGTCTCCATCTGATTCCAACATTCAGCCATTGAATCACCTGGGCCTTCTTCCCAGCTGAGGACCCAGAATCACAGAACAAAGGCAAGTTGTCCCCGCTCTGCCCTGTCAGAAGCCCTAACCCAGAGGATCCACGAGCATAATAAAATCTGCTTCTGCAGATGCAACCAACCACAGGTCGAAATATTTGGGAAAAAAATTTCCAGAAACTTCCAAAAAGCAAAACTGGAATTTGCCCCATGCTAGTTAACTATTAGAATAGCATTTACATTTTATTAGGTATAGTAAGTAATATGGATATAATTTAAAATATACAGAGGATGTGTGTAAGTAATGCCATTATACCAAATACTATGCCATTTTATGTAAGGGACTTGAGCATCCACGAATTCTGGTACCCTGAGGGGTCCTGGGGTCAGTCCCCCCTTGGATAACAAGGAACAACTATATTTTAGGTCCCTAAGGTTCAGGGTGGTTTGTTTGACAGTAACAGTAACTAAACAACTCCCAAAGGATAAAATTTGTTCCTGCCAAGGAAATTCAAAAGAATGTGCTAAAAAAGTTTTAATGGGCTTCCCTGGTGGCGCAGTGGTTGAGAGTCCGCCTGCCGATGCAGGGGACACGAGTTCGTGCC
Source organism: Hyperoodon ampullatus (assembly GCF_949752795.1). Lineage (NCBI taxonomy): Eukaryota > Metazoa > Chordata > Mammalia > Artiodactyla > Ziphiidae > Hyperoodon > Hyperoodon ampullatus. Next base: position 43,611,280 of record NC_136916.1, on the reverse strand, counting down.
CTGGTCCGGGAAGATCCCACATGCCACGGAGCGGCTGGGCCCGTGAGCCATGGCCGCTGAGCCTGCGCGTCCGGAGCCTGTGCTCCGCAACGGGAGAGGCCACAACAGTGAGAGGCCCACGTACCGCAAAAAAAAAAAAAAAAAAAAAAAAAGTTTTACTTTATGAATCTTTAGGATTTGAGATTTATAATCCTAGTATCTTAGACCCCTTTGTATTGAAGATTTTTGGATTGGTGCTCAAATCACCAGCATTTTAGCATTTGAATTTGCCCAAATCATAGTTTATTTGTCTAACAGAAAATTTCCAGGGATTTCAGAATACTAAAACTCGTAGCACATCCAATTCAATGTCTAGAAGCAGGGCTCATAAAATCAAATGTCTTCAGGGGCCTGACAGCTGAAAGAAATGAGTCCAGTAGAGACTCGGGAGCTTGGGGGAAACTAGAGAGTTCCAACAAAATTATTGGTTGTAACTTCTCCTAGAGGAAAGTGACCTGTTCCCAACTTCCCTTCTAAAACTTTAAAGTTTACCTATTGCAATGCCTGCCTTATGCCAGATCTCTTTTACAATCTCCAAAGGACACTCAGAGCCCTGGGTCATCCCCAGAATCTGAATTCTTTGGATGTTGAAACATGGATTCAAAGGTTATTGTCAAATTAAACTCCCTGAGACTGATAAATATGCTGGTGCCACAGGGCAGTCTTGATCAGACACCTCAGCAGAATATTAGTCTGAGAACTAGAAATGGATTGTTTGCTCCATGGAATTTCATCAAGTTTCCAGGAATAAAATCCTTTTAGCAATTCATAAATGTGGCTCAGGTTCCTGAGAATTCTGGGCTCTGTGACTGACAGTTTACCTCCTCTATCAACATGTCTGGTATGTACATTTATAGCAATCTGTGAACAAACAAGCAATTTCTTGTTTATTGTTTTAAGATACAGTTTCACTCTTTCTGACTTATTTCACTCTGTATGACAGTCTCTAGGTCCATCCACCTCACTACAAATAACTCAATTTTGTTTCCTTTTATGGCTGAGTAATATGCCATTGTATATACGTGCCACATCTTCTTTATCCATTTATCTGTCGATGGACACTTAGGTTGCTTCCATGTCCTGGCTATTGTATATAGAGCTGCAATGAACGTTGTGGTACATGACTCCTTTTGAATTATGGTTTTTCTCAGGGTATATGCCCAGTAGTGGGATTGCTGGATCATATGGTAGTTCTATTTTTAGTTTTTTCAGGAACCTCTGTAGTGGCTGTATCAATCTACATTCCCACCAACAGTGCAAGAGGGTTCCTTTTTCTCCACACCCTCTCCAGCATTTATTGTTTGTAGATTTTTGGATCATGGCCATTCTGACTGTCATACAGAGTGAAGTAAGTCAGAAAGAGAAAAACAAATACTGTATGCTAACACATATATATGGAATCAAAAAAAAAAAAAAGGTTCTGAAGAGCCTAGGGGCAGGACAGGTATAAAGATGCAGATGTAGAGAATGGACTTGAGGACATGGGGAGGGGGAAGGGTAAGCTGAGATGAAGTGAGAGAGTGGCATGGACATATATACACTACCAAATGTAAAATAGATAGCTAGTGGGAAGCAGCAGCATAGCACAGGGAGATCAGCTCAGTGCTTTGTGACCACCTAGAGGGGTGGGATAGGGAGGGTAGGAGGGAGGCGCAAGAGGGAGGAGATATGGGGATATATGTATATGTGTAGCTGATTCACTTTGTCATAAAGCAGAAACTAACACACCATTGTAAAGCAATTATACTCCAATAAAGATGTTAAAAAAAAAAGATACAGTTTCAGCACTATTTACAATGGTCAAGACATGGAAACACCCTAAATGTCCATGACAGATAAATGAATAAAGACAATATGGTATATATATATATATAATGGAATATTACTCAGCCATCAAAAAGAATGAACTAATGCCTTTGCAGCAACACAGATGGACTTAGAAATTATCATACTAAGTGAAGTAATTCAGAAATATAAAGACAAATACCATATGATATCACTTATATGTGGAATCTAAAATTTGATTCAACATTATCTATGAAACAAAAACAGACTCACACACATAGAGGACAGACTTGTGATTGCTGAGGGGGAAGCGGGGAGGGGAGAGAAGGAATGGGAGTTTGGGATTAGTAGAGGCAAACTATTATATATAGGATGGATAAGCAACAAGGTCCTACTGTATCACACAGGGAACTATATTCAATATCCTGTGACAAACCATAATGGAAAAGAATATGAGACTATGAAAAAGAATATATATATGTATAACTGAGTCTCTTTGCTGTACAGAAGAAATTAACACAATATTGTAAATCAACTATACTTCAATAAAATCTAAAAAAAGATTCAGTTTCAATTAATTGATTATTATTTTAATAGTTGTCTTTCCTTCTAGACCTGAAGCCTCCTTGGGGGAACATTTACCGGTCTTGTTTGCTATTATATCTCCTGTGCTCAGCACAGCACCTGACACACACCATGTACACACTAATACTCAGTCAATGAATGAACGGAGTCCCATTCATTTAGCCAATGAACATACATTAAACACCTACTGTGTCAGGTATTAAGCTTGGAGGTGGGGATAATATTATGAGCAATACAGGCCCAGCTCTGCCCTCATGGCACTTAACCATCTAGTGAGGGGAGGGGACTGGAGAAATACCCAAGTAAACAAAGAAACTCGATACTTTCAGGTAGTGGTAATAACTATGAAGAAAATCAGTGTCCTGTGGCTGAGGGGAAAGTCAAGGGAAACCCTTAGAAAGACTGTTACTCAATGAGCTGACTAATGAATGAGGGAGAGCCAGATGTTTATGCAAAGGGAAGAACAGTAGCAGTGGGATGAATGTTCCAGGGACAGAAATAGCCAGTGCAAAGGTCCTGAGGCAGAACTCACTTGGTTTATTTATGGAATATGGTTCATTGAGAACACAGTGTAGCCAGAGCACAGTGTAGGAGGGTCACATGGTAGGGCATCAAGTTGAGATGTTGTCAGAGGCAGATCAGGAAGGACCTTGGAGGCCCTGATAGAGTTTGGCTCCAGTGGCTGCAGAACAGCAAGCTGTTAACAAGAGTCAAAGGAGCTGGTCGGCCCAGGCCTGTCCCTCGTGGACCTAAAATAACATATAGATACACATACAACAGGAACAGAAACTTCACTAGTTACAGCTGCAATCTCCCAGGTTGCAACCTCTCACACCAGGCCTCTGAACTTTAAGACACCTGACCTCGCTGCTGCCTTTCTTTGGGATCAGTTGCCAGCAATACAACTCACTAACTCCAGAAATTTACAGGTCTGAGTTCTTGTGGGGGCATAATTGTCATTATCATTACAACAATAAAAAGCATCCTGAGCTGATTTATTGTAGGTTGAACGAATCAGGCTGAAATATCAGGAACTAGGCATTAACAACAAAACTACTTGGGGTTAGCAGGCTGCGACAGTCCAAGAGCCCCCTCCTCCCTCAAGCCAGAGCTCCCAGCCTCTCTAACGAACGGGTCTCCCCCTCCTACACGCTCCGCCCTCTGCCTATTTACAGCTGAAGCAGCAACCTAGGCGGCTGCTCCTGTCTCCAGGCTCCCAGATCCTCATCTTATCTTCTGTGGCAGGGAACACTCTGGCCTCTGTGAACAAGACCTAGTGGGTATGTGTCTGGAGAAAGGGGGGAACAGGAAGGAGGGGATGGGTGTAAAAAGATAAGAGATGGGAGGTTGTGGTTGCAGCGATGTTGTTGAAGGGACTAGGCAAGGTGAAGGGATTTGTAATCAGATGAGGTTAGAGTTATCTGGCATATTCAAGGGGGATAAAGTAGAAATTGGGTACAATCTTTGGAAGGGTGAAAGGGACCTGTATACATTTTATGTTAAAAGGTCAATGTGAGGGGCTTCCCTTCCCTGGTGGCGCAGTGGTAGAGAGTCCGCCTGCCGATGCAGGGGACACCGGTTCGTGTCCCGGTCCGGGAGGATCCCACATGCCGCAGAGCGGCTGGGCCCGTGAGCCATGGCCACTGAGCCTGCGCGTCCGGAGCCTGTGCTCTGCAACGGGAGAGGCCACGACAGTGAGAGGCCCGCGTACCGCAAAAAAAAAAAAAAAAAAAAAGGTCAATGCGAAAAATAATCCGTAACTTGTCGTGTTATAACCAATAGCTTGGTCCCTTAAGAGAGACAGCCAAATTCGAGCTTTGGGGCAAAGTTTCACAAATTCGTGAAACATTTTATGTGAACTTTTTATTTGATAGTAACCGCGCTACTGTGCAAAGGCCAGTGATTTTGCAATGATAGATGACCAGCAAGAGCCATGCAGGTTAATACATACTGGGAAAGGGGTTCCAGGTCAGTTACCATGTCAAATGTGAGATTTCAAAATAATCAATCATGAGATTTGGGAGTTAAAAGGGAATTTAGACATCCTTTAATCTAGAGGGAACAAAACTGACCCACTTGCCTGAACATGTTTTGCACATGAAGGGGTTCAGGCAGGCACACTGTCTCCATTGGCCCAGTCCTCACCGCTCCCTAACGCTCACCTCACATGAGCCAGCTTCAGGAATTGTGGTACTTGGTTGGGCCCTGAAGGATTTGAGGTTGTGACACTGGTCAACTAAGAAAACTCATTTTACTAGGGAGGAAGGGAGAAGTCTCCCGTAATATGTTAGTGAAACAATTAGCTATCTGTGAACAATGGATAATATGGGGGTGGATGACCTAAGGGTTAATTTTAAGGTAAGAGGCTTGAGGAGAATTTGTTCAGACCAATTGGAGTAGAAAAAATTATACAGTTTTAAATTGGTGCTAGTCTTTCTTCCTAAAGCAGTTTAACAGAAACTCTCTCTTCAGTCCCAACTCTTTTGTGAGGCAGATTTTACAAATATAACTATAGCCACTTTACAGATTAAAAAATGGAGGCAAAGTGCCTTAATTTGATACCCATATCTTGATTCAGAAAATCCTCCAAAACCTTCGATCTGTTATAAAGTCAGTCTGATAAGCAAGCTTCGTAAATCATGCAAGCAGGAAAGTTAGTGTCCTGCAGTTTAATAGCAATGAGCCCGTCAAGTGTTTTGGCTCTGGGAATCCCAGGATTAACTTTCCAGCAAATTATAAAGGTAGTAAAGATCTCTCCTCTCCTGTTTCTTCCCTCACTTTACATCTCAGGAATTTCTTTCTTTCTTTTTCTTTTTCTCAATGCCTCTCTTTTCCAAAACAAGAAAATCTATTCCTAGTTTTTTCTTAGTCCTTTACAGTTGTGATTTGTACTGATTCATTAACTGATTATACAGTAACATGGATGCATTTCCATGTTTGTGTTACTCTGGCCAATTATTTGCATTTGAACACTTTATTTCAAAGAGATTTGTTCTCTATTTAAAGGGTTAAGACTCAGGTGAGAAGTTTATTTTGGGTGAGGAGTAGGAATCAGGAAACGGCCTTTACTCTCAAGTCTATCTGAAAATGTACTTGATTCACTTTTTGGAAGCTGAAAGAAAGTCCCCTTCCTCCCTTCCCTCCCTTTTCTGTTGAGAAGAGGCCGGTTAGGGCATGTAAGTGAGAGGAGAAGTTTCCGGAAGGGGTACGCTGTTCTGGTTGAGGAGTCATAGTACCCCGAGCTGCTGAACAGGACTGAGAGGCATTAGCCTTCCCTTCATTTTGTTCATTTTTCATTTTCTCCTATTTAACATTTCTCCTAAATTAACATTCACTAGAATTTCGTGAGGGTAACTACACTCCTTTTTTTAAAAAAAATTTTTTTGAAGTATAGTTGGTTTACAATGTTGAGTTAATTTATGCTGTACAGCAAAGTGATTCAGATATATATATATATATATATATATATATATACATTTTTTAAATATTCTTTTCCATTATGGTTTATCATAGGATATTGAATACAGTTCTCTGCGCTATACAGGAGGACCTTGTTGTTTATCCATTCTATATGTAATAGCTTACATCTGCTAACCCCAAACTCCCACTCTACCCCCCCCAACCCCTTTTCCCTTGGCAACCACAAGTCTGTTCTCTATGTCCATGAGTCTGTTTCAGTTTCATAGTTACGTTCATTTGTATCATATATTAGATTCCATATATCTGTGAGATCTATGGTATTTGTCTTTCTCTTTCTGACCCCTTTCTTGAAGTCCCAGAAAGCATCCCTAGGCCTCCTGTGGTTCCACCCTCTGTTAACAAGGTTTTTATGACATAGAGCTAGTGTAGAGATGGGACTAGGATTTTCCTGGCTATCCAAAGCAAAACTGCTCTCAGGAGTATATGTCAATTCCGATCTCATATACACACTACTGTATTTAAAATAGATAACTAATAAGAACCTAATGTATAGCACAGGAAACTCTACTCAGTACTCTGTAATGACCTATATGGGAATAGAATCTAAAAAAGAGTGGATATATGTATATGTATAACTGATTCACTTTGCTATACAGAAGAAACTAACACAACATTGTAAATCAACTATACTCCAATAAAAATTAATCTAAAAAAAACTGCACTCAGGGGCTCACATATGAAAGGCAAATGAATTTAACAATATTAAACAGACTTTTATTAAATTTTTTTTTTTTTACTGAAACGTTGTAAGAATAGTACAGAGAACTTCTGTGTATTCTGTACCCAAATTTACCAGTGTTTCAACATTTGTTTTATCATTCTCTCTCTCCTCTCCCTCCCTCACAAAGCCCCACCACTATTTTGCAATTTTTTTTTTTACCCATTGGAGAGCAAGTGGCAAATATCATGGGCCTTCAGTGTATATTTCCTAAGAACAAGGATATTCTTTTACATAACTACAATATAATTAACAAATTCCAGAAAGTTAATATTGATAAAATAATTTAATCTAAACTATAGTCTATATTCCAGTTCTGTCAATTGTCCAAATAATATTTCCTTCACCATATAAGATCATACCATGTCTGTAGTCTCCTTTAATCTGGAAGAGTTCTTCAGTCTGTCTTTCTCTTTCATGACACTGACCTTTTTGAAGAATGTAGGCCAATTATGTTATACGTTCTTCAATTGGTTTATCTAGTGTTTCCTCACTAGAATTCAAATTATGTATCCCCAGCTAGATCATTACTTGGTGATTTTGTAGTCTCCCCAGACTATCACATCTGGAGACACATGATATCTGTCAACATCTATTGGGTGATGTTAACTTCAACCACCCAGTCATTGTTTATTTCTTCACTATATATTCATTGCTTGTAACCTTGCAGCCAATCAACAATCTTTGGAGACAATAAGACCATACAAATACCCTGCTCCTCATCAAATTTTCCCCCTAGATTTATCATCCACTCTTTTCCATGATGGTTGCAAAATAGTAATTTCCCAGTTATACCACCACTGACTCTACATTTATTAAATGACATTTGTTGTAAGAAAGAGCTTTCCCGTCTATGACACTCTTTGTTTGTTTACAGCTTTAGTGATATAGTTCACCCTTTTGAAGTATACAATTCAGTGGGTTTTCTACTTTTTAAAAATTATGGTAAAATATACATAATATAAAATTTACCATCTTAACCATTTTTAAATTATAGTTCAGCGGTATTAAATACATTCACATTGTTGTGCAACCATCACCATCATCTGTCTCCATAACTCTTTCATCTTATAAAACTGAAACCCTATACCCATTAAACAATAACACCCTTCTCCCCTCCCCTGAGCACTTGGCAACCACCACTAACACTCTCTGACTTTATGATTTCATCTACTGTAAGTACTCTCAGTGGAATTATATGGTATTTATCTTTTTGTGACTGGCTTATTTAACTTAGCATAATGTCCTCAAGGATCATCCATGTTGTCTCATATTGCAGGATTTCTTTCCTTTTTAAGGTTGAATAATATTCCAGTGTGTGTGTGTGTGTGTTTACAACTTATGCATACCACATTCTCCTTATCTATTCACCCATTGATGGACACTGGGTTGCTTTCAGGTTTTAGCTATTGTGAATAATGCTGCCATGAACATGAGTATACAAATATATTTTCCAAACCCTGCTTTCAATTCTCTTGACTATACACCCAGAAGTGGAATTCCTGAATCATATGATAATTCTATTTTTAATTGTTTGAGGAACTACCTTACTGTTTTTCACAGTGACTATGCCATTTTACATTCCCACCAACAGTGCACAAGGTTTCAATTTCTCCACATCCTCACAAACACCTGTTGTTTTCTCTTTCTTTGGTAACAGCCATCCTAATGCGTGTGAGGTGGTATCTCATCATAGTTTTGATTTGCATTTCCCTAATTATTTGTAATGTTGAGCATCTTTTCATGTGCTTATTGGCCATTTGCATATCTTCTTTGGAGAAATGTCTACTCAGATCTTTGCCCATTATTGAACTGGGTTGTTTGGTTTTTTTCCTGTTGAGTTTTAGGGGTTTTCTATATATTTGGGATATTAAGCCTTTATCAGATATGTGATTTACAAATATTTTCTCCTACTCTGTGGGTCACCTTTTTACTCTGTGGGTAGTGTCTTTTGATACACAAAAATTTTTTAATTTTCATGAAGTCTAATTTGTCTATTTTTTCTTTTGTAACCTGTGCCTCTGGTGTCAAAATCTTGCAAGTTCTGAATCTGGCTGGTGGGTAACTGAATGTACATTGTACCATTTTCTCTATGTGTATGGGATTTTTCTCCTGTTTCACCCTCCTGGGCTCCCCAATCCTGCTCTGCCCACCCTGGATCATCCTATCTGGGGACAAGTTCTGTCTCCCCACTGGATGATGAACCCCATGAGGGAAAGGCCTGGGCTGTCTCTGTTACAGCCTTGTTCTCAGCATCACCCAGCACAGTGTGACAAATTAGATGAACCAGTGAATGAGTACGTTCATTGTGTAGAGAAGTCATCATGTCAATTTAAAAGAAAATACTAAATATTGTGTATCAGATTTCTACTTTGGACCAGACTTATGCTAACTGCATTATATTATTAATAGTTGTGATTAGTAGTAACAACACCAAATAATAGTTAATCATGACAAGCCATGAAATTACTTGCTTTTCTCTAAATGCTCCATCCCCTTCAGTCATACTCCCTCCACCCATGCTCCCCCGCCAGTCATATTCCTTCCACCTCTCCTCCATTTCCAATTCTTCATCCATTACTCTTTCCTCTCCTCCTTAAGAAGTAGAGGATTTAAACAACACAATAAACCAACTTGATCTAACAGACTTACACAGAACACTACCCCAGAACAGCAGAACACACATTCTTCTCAAGTGCACATGGGCATCTTCCAGGGTAGACCACATGTTAGGCCACAACTCAAGCCTCAATAGATTTAAAATTAAGATATCATACAAAGTATCTTCTTTGACTACAAATGGGATGAAGTTAGGAATAAATAACAAAAGGAAAGCTGTTTATCTATTCACATGATAATGGGCATTGGGTTTTTCCAGTTTAGAACTACCACGATTAAAGTTGCTATGAACATTTGTGTACAAAGCTTTGCATGGACATATGTTTTTGTCTCCCTTGGGTGTTTACGCAAGGGGAAGAAAAATGGCTTGTTATGAGTGAAACTGAGTCTATTTTAAATGCCATTTTTCTATCTTTTGTGATTGTCCCTTCATTTTGCTAATTTTTCTGTAATATTTTTGGTCTTATTTATTTTTAAATTTATTTGTCTATTGGGAATATTAGAACTTCCTTTTATATATGTTACAAATATTCTCTCCCAACTTGTAATTTGTATATTAATTTTTCTTAAGGTTTTCTATGCAAAGTTAAAAAAAGTTTTTTATGTAGTCAAATGTATTTGTTTTTACTTTAATCGCATCTGGATTTTGAATCATAGTTAAAAGTCCTTTCCCTCTATCCACATTACAGAGAAATTCACCTATGTTCTTCTAGTATTACTGGCTATCCAGCTGTACTGAAATATCAAAAGTCCAATTTTTTTTTTTTGGCCCCAGTTATTTGAAAAAAGTCACCTTTATCATGCACTATATTTCCATGTGTACTTGGTGTTATTCTGGATTTTTCCATTCTATTCCTTTGATCACCCTAATTCACGTGCCAGCACCATATTGTTTAAAGAATAAGGGCCTTTTTTTGGTATGTTTTAATTATCTGGTAGGACAAGTCCCTTCCCTTTCCCCCTGACAGTAAAACTCCCTTCTCAGATTTTCTGGCTATTGTCATGTGTTTATTTTTCTACATGAACTTTGGTATCAACCAGTCTAGCTCTAGGGGGACAAAAGTTTGTTAGTAATTTTGGGGGGATCATGTTAAATTTATGAGTTAACACAGGGAAAAACATATTTTTATGATGATTAGATGTTCCAACCATGAGCAAGGGATATCTTTCCTTTTGTTAAAGTTTTCTTTGGTTAAACAAGATATGTTTGAGGTAAGTATGTTAGAAAACTGAACCAGAAATTACTTCCACAAGACATAACAAAAAACAAGAAGTCTATCTTGCTTTCTTTCCAATAAAGGAAAGCAGCAATTTAAAAACTATAGTAATACACTACTCTATTAGCTTTAATTGTCTTCAGGAATCATTAAGCATCTTAGTCTGCAGCATTCAAGTTTCCTGGATGTCACTTCCTTGAGTCTTCTCTGGGTCAATATGAAGAGCAGTTGCTTCTCGATATAAATAATAAGCTTAATCAGTCTAAGGCTTTTTGGTTTTATAAGGAGACCTTGGGGAATTCCCTGGCAGTCCAGTGGTTAGGACTCCGCACTTTCACTGCCATGGGCATGACTTCAGTCCCTGGTCGGGGAACTGAGATCCCACAAGCCAAGTGGTACAGCAGATAGGTAGGTAGGTAGGTAGGTAGGTAGATAGATAGATAGATGGATATTGAATCCCTTTAAGAATCTGAAAGCCATGGACTCCCTGTCTCCCAAAATACATAAGCTCAAACATTTTTCATATGGGAAAAGAGGGCAGAGACTCCACGAAGCTGATTCTTAGGTGCTAATTTTGAACCCCTGCACTATGGATTATATATTACAGGCTTACAAACCTAGTGCTGTGTAGGCAATATCCAGGTTTGGGCACTTTACCCACTGATATTAATTTGTATTGCTCATACTTTCCTATTTCTCCTGAGGGATCTGTAGTTTAACATAATTTGGATCTGAGCAGATTTTAATTTGGCAAAGCTCCACCAAGAAGATCACAGTGTTGTCCCTGTGAAAGTAGTAAGAAAGAGACTTCTTCCTCTACTGGTGGTTTATCTAATTCCATACTAAGAATCTAAACTTTAGATTCTAAAGGATTTGTACATTGAGAATAAAATACTTGATGCCACACCCATACATATTCTGAGGATTACGGTAGAGGGGGCTATGTCTAGGGAGCCCCATGTCTGGTTTTAATCTCCTTCAGGTTTGGAAACCTCACTCTAGAGCTGACAATTCTAGTATCCCAAGGCAAGAAGGCAAATAACAGAATTGCTGCTGTGGCCAGTATCCTTCAAATTCTCACAGATACTAAATCCGAATGCTATAGTAGGGACAAGAGTAAGACACCCCTAAAATCCTGGGTCATGGTGATCCTCTGAAGGCTAACCTGGAGACATTTCCACTTGATATCCCATTCTAAGGACTTGCACAGGATGCCTGCTGGGGAGATGAGGCTGGAGAGGGAGATATGCAGGGACCGATGGTAAAAGGCCTTGTTTACCACCAGACAGTTACGATTTTATTCTGAGACAAAGGGAACCACTTAAGTGGAATGACATGATCAGACCTGCTTTTGGGGTTAATCACTCTGGCTGTTGGAGAGTGGAACTGGGGCTGGAGAGAACATCTAAAGCAAGAAGACTAATCAGGATGCTGTATTAAAGCAACATCAGGGGCCTTTAAAAGGCAGTGGCAGGCCTGAGGTAGGACTAAAAGGATTTGAGGGTTGTATTAGGAGGACCCATCCAGGATGGCTGGGTACACTGACAAGGATGTGGGAGTGTGTTGGGCCTTGGAGATCACACCCTGTGAGTTCTATTTCCCCTAGCCAAATGATTTCCCTCAAGGACATTTTTCCAACTCATGCCTGACTGAAAAAGGAATAAAATATTCTTCAGTCCCAAGTGCTATCAGTGTGAAGACACAGACAAGAAAGAAGAGAGGAAATGGGAAGTAGAAGTCACAGAGGTGTTAGCTATGGTAAGGTGGTCATCATATTGCAGTATATAAATGTATCAAATCAGTACATTTTACTCCTTAAGCTTATACAATGTTATGTGTTAATTATATCTCAATAAAAACTTTAAACAAAACAGAATATGTTCTGATGGTTTGGAGGCCAACATTGTCACTGTGTTTAGTGATTTCTGAGCCATTGGCTTAACCCACATTCTCACTGGTCCAAGGCTGGGACATGTTTGTGCTAATAGTGTGTTTGTGTAGTGTGCTTTTGCTTTCAAAATACTTCTATTTTCATTCTCCTTTTTACTCATCCAAGAATAACTTTCTTATTTTTTCCACTGGGTCAACTGGCAGTTTGTTTTGGACTATATTAAAACCATTTTCCAAATGGCTTTGCCATGGTTTGAGTTTCCCTAAACACTACCTCTTCTGCAGATCTGACCAACTTTATTTTACTTAGTGAGTAATAACGTACATGCAGCAAATTGCATAAAGTACACAATCTTAAGCATATAGTTTGAGTTTTTACATACGTATACATCTGAATAACCACCATTGAGGTAAAACTGTAGAATACTTCCTGCACCCTATGAGATTCTTTTGTGTACTTTTCATTCTTTTTCTTGAAGGGTTAATCACTATTCTGACTTCTAAAAACATCTTTTAGTTTAGCTTGCTCTTAAACTGTGTGTAAATTGAATGACATACTAGAATTTTTTGTGTGTCTGGCTTCTTTCATGCAACACAGTATCTATGAGATTTCTCCATCTTGTGTTGGAGTCTTTTGTTTTTAATTGCTGGGTAGTATTCCATTACATAAATTATCATAATTTTTTATCTGTGTGATGAATATTTGCATTGTTTCATATTTTGGATATTATGAATAAAGCTGCTTTGAATATAATGTACAAATTTAGAGGGCATAGGCATTTCTTTGGGGGATAAAAAATGGAATTGCTATATCTTAAACCAAGTGCATATTTAACTCTAGTAGAAACTAACAAATGGTTTTCCAAAGAGATTGCATCATTTTGTAGCTCCCACCGACAATATTGGAGATTTACATCCTTGAAAACCCTTGATATTGTCAGTCTTCTAAATCTTAGCCTTTCTGGGAAGGAAATAGTGGTCTCTCATTGTGGTTTTTTATTTTTTATATTGGAATATAGTTGATTAACTATGTTGTGTTAGTTTCAGGTGTACAACAAAGTGATTCAGTTATATATACATATATGTGCATCTATTCTTTTTCAAATTCTTTTCCCATTTAGGTTATTACAGAATACTGAGCAGAGTTCCCTGTGCTACACAGTAGGTCCTTGTTGCCTATCTATTTTAAATATAACAGTGTGTACATGTCAATCTCAAACTCCCAATCTATCCCTCCCCACCACCCTTCCCCCCTGGTAATCTCGTTTGTGGTTTTAATCTGCATTTCCCTGATAAGGCATATAAATCCCTGTTGAGCTTTACTTATGTTTATTGCCCACGTAGATATCCTTGTTTTCCACATTCCTGTTCAAGTCTTTTGCCCATTTTTTTTTAAATTGAGTTGGTTGCCTTTTTTCTTATTGCTTTATAGGCGTCTTTTGTTTTTGTTTTTTTTTAAGGTGGTCTGAATCCTTTGTCAGATGTGTGTATTGCAAATATCTTCTACTCTGTGACTTGCAAGCAAATTTATTTATAAGCAAATGGATTTATGATATGATTAGAACAGTAGGTTTAATCTTTTTAATCTTTTCTGGCCTTGAATGCCTTTGGAAGTCTGCCTATGAAGCCTATGAATTCCTAAGAATAATAATTTAAAATATATAAATGAAACTGCATAAGAATTCAAAGGAATCCAGTAATCTTGAAATACAAAATATTTCTAAATTATGGCATTTGTTCCATTTTTTTAAAATTAATTAATTAATTTATTTATTTATTATGGCTGTGTTGGGTCTTCGTTGCTGCACGCGGGCTTCTCACTGAGGTGGCTTCTCTTGTTGTGGAGCACGGGCTCTAGGCACGCAGGCTTCAGTAGCTGTGGCTCGAAGGCTCTAGAGCTCAGGCTCAGTAGTTGTGGTGCACAGGCTTAGTTGGTCCGCGGCATGTGGGATCTTCCCGGACCAGGGCTCGAATCTGTGTCCCTTGCATTGGCAGGCGGATTCTTAACCACTGCGCCACCAGTGAAGCCCCATTTGTTCCATTATTGGCACATAAAAAGATCTAGTGGTAGATCTAATAATTATCATAATTTCAAAGTAGGAATGGTTATAATGATGTCTTGAGATATATGTTTCAGCTTTAATGAGATACGAAAATATCTATAATTTCTGTTGACAATAGTCATGGGTTCTACTATTACTATGGTTTGTTGCTTACATTCATAATTGAAAGAAATACTAAATTTCAGTTAGATGTTAGTAAAAATTAATATGTTCTTTTCTCACCAAGCTCACAGACCCAGTGAGTTCTATGTGTGCATCTCAGATGAAGATTCTCTGTGATCAGAAGGATACCATTGCCGATAGGATAGACTAGAAGGAGAGATAAGCTAGGGGCAGGGAGACCATTTCAATAGTCCAGACAAGTCTGAATGGAGGTCATCGTAGTGGGGTTAAGGACAGTGTCTACTATTCGGAAATAGAATTGAGGTGTGTGTGTGTTGGGAGTAGGTGGGGCGATGACTGGGAAAGCAGGAGAGAGCCCTGACTAGAGGAGTTCACTGAGGTTCGGAGACTGGGTAACAGGGCTGTTGGCAGTCCAAGCCACGTTAACTCTTACCTAGATTGCAGTAATAGCCTATTAACTGGCTAGTAGTGTCTGTCTTTATCCCCCACAGTCTAATTTCAACAGAACAGTCAAAATGGACTTTTAAAATGTAAGTAGGATTACATAATGTCTCTGCTCAAAGCCCTGTAATGACCAAAGTCCTTACAATAGTCTTTAGGGCCCCACATGGTCTGAACCTCCATCCTCTTTCTGACTTCATCTCCTACTGTCTCCACTGCCTCTCCTCTCCCTCCCTCCCCATTCACTGTTTCAGATACAGCTGCTCTTCTCAAACAAACAAGGGAATGTTCCTGCCTTGGGCCTTTGCACTGACTCTTTTTCAGTCTGGGACAGTCTTCTTTAACTACATGCTAATTCCCCTAACTCCTTCAAGTCTTTGCTCAAACCTCTTCAAGTCCTTTCTTCCTTAACCTCCTTCAAATCACACCAGTGAGGCCTACCTTGACAACCCTATTTGAAATAGCATCTCTGTAACCAAGAAGGACCCTATGGGGCCTTTCTGGGACAGACCCCTCCCCCATATCCTCTGCTTTAGCTCCTCTCTGAAATTCCTAGATAATAGTATCTAATACATATTTCCTGAGTTTTTCAGATGCTAAAACCACTACCTCATGGGAGAAATTAACTACTTGATGATCATAAGAATGTAGCCCCCAGACCTACTGGCACCTAAGAATTGATAATGTTAACCCCTGTGAAACCACTTTGTTACCTCACCATCAACCAATCAGAGAATTGTGCACAAGCTGATCAAATACGCTGGGACACCCCTCCCTCACCTTGCCTTTAAAAATGCTTTGCTGGGGCTTCCCTGGTGGCGCGGTGGTTGGGAGTCCGCCTGCCGATGCAGGGGACACGGGTTCGTGCCCCAGTCTGGGAAGATCCCACATGCCGCGGAGCGGCTGTGCTTGTGAGCCATGGCTGCTGAGCCTGCGCGTCCGGAGCCTGTGCTCCGCAACGGAAGAGGCCACAACAGTGAGAGGCCCGCGTACCGCAAAAAAAAAAAAAAAAAATGCTTTGCTGAAACCCTTTGGAGAGTTCGAGGGTTTTGAGCATGAGCCACCCGTTCTCTTTGTCTGGCACCATTACAATAAACGCTGCACTTTCCTTCACCATAACCCAGTGTCAGTAGATAGGCTTTACTCCATGTGGGTGAGTGGACCCAAGTTTGGTTTAGTAACATTTCCTCAAATCCCACTTACTCTGATTTATTTTTTTCCTGCCTTTTACATACTGTACCACTTATTCAATTTCTTGTCTCTCACTAGAATGTAAGCTCCATGAGAGCAGAGATCTTTGTTTTGGTCACTGTGGTCTCAAATATCAAGAATAGTGGTTGGTACATAGCAGGTGCTCAATAGGTACTGTATGAATGAATAGGGGATGGTGATGCAGCTCCAAAAAAGGAAAGGCAGGAGAGAAGTAGAAGCTTTCAGGAAACAAAGAGAATGTTATTGATTTAATATTTTAAGGAAGGATCCGTGCGTCATCCAGGTGGATACCTGGGTGGTCTGGAGTTCGAGGGAAAGGACTATTGGTACAGAATTTTAGATTTGGAAGTTGATCAGCATGTGGGAGATAGCTGAAACTTGGGCTTGTTCATAGAGTACCTGTTGGCTAATGGCAGAAGGAATTTGGGAGGAAAAGTAACACTTAAAAAATAGTCAGAAAAAATGTGATAGCAAAACAAAGAACACTAGAAAGAGCTATCAGAAAACATACAGTAATTATTAAATTTAAAAGTGGGGCTTCCCTGGTGGTGCAGTGGTTGAGAGTCTGCCTGCCGATGCAGGGGACACAGGCTCGTGCCCCGGTCCGGGAAGATCCCACATGCTGCGGAGCGGCTGGGCCCGTGAGCCATGGCCGCTGAGCCTGCGTGTCCGGAGCCTGTGCTCCGCAACGGGAGAGGCCACAACAGCGAGAGGCCCGCGTACCACAAAAAAAAAAAAAAGTGGAAAAGTATGATAATCCAGGGATATAGGCAGGACAAAATATATTTCAAAATTAGATTTAAAAAATGTGTAATGGGTTTTTCTAATTCTGTGAAACAGTGGGGTTTTGTGTATGTTACAAATGTTTTGTTTCAGTATTGTTTGTATTTTCTACCTGACCTAACACAAAGGTGCCATATCAAATTTCTATGAATTCTTGAGTCTCAGAGGAGAAATGGTAATTATATGCTTTAATTCTAAGCAATCACATATTTAAAATGTACTCAGTTGGAGGTTTAAGTGTAAAATGCAAAGAGACTGATGTGAAATGTTGCAAAATTCTAGGTAGTATTTCTTTAGAAAATGTATCAAAGTGACGAGTAGTCACGTTATATAGTGCACTTAATTTAGAGAACTCACCTAGAGTCTTTGAATAAGAGAAAGGAGTGTTAGGTATGAGAGAGAAGAGTGCAGGCACTGCTATCTGGCATCCCCCTCAACTAATATCTTTTTCTATGTGAGCATGAGAAGTAAGGCTTGAAGAGGTGATTCCATTAGCTGGTATTAGTTTTCACATGCTCTTTTTTTTTTCTTTCTTTTTTATTTTATTTTTTGCTTTATAACAAATTTAATCAGTTATACATATACATATGTTCCCATATCCCCTCCCTTTTGCGTCTCCCTCCCACCCTCCCTATCCCACCCCTCCAGGCGGTCCACATGCTCTTAGTGTAAACATTTCACTGTATTAAGTGTAATTCTAGGGTTTCATGTAAACTTTTGTAATCAACTTGTCAAATTCCATTTAAAAATCTTGTAGAGATTTTGACTGAGGTTGTATTTAACTTATAGATTGAGAAATCTTTGTGCGTGTGTGTGTATGTGTTTGTTTTCATGTTTATTTTACAGGTAATTTGTAACAATTATAGAAAAATCATAAAATACATACTATGAACATAAAGAAGATAAAAATCACCTAGATTGATTGAGATATCTTATCTTTAAGCATTGAGTCTTCCTATCCAGGAACATGGTCTGTCTTTCCAGCTATTTAAATATTTTATGTCATTTTGGTTTTGTTGTTGTTGTTTTGCCATTTAAATCTTCAACATTTTTCATTGGGTTTATTTCTAAGTGATGTAATGGTTTTGTTGCTGAAATGAATGGCTCCCTTTCCCCTAACATTTTCTGATAGATTATTGTTGGAGTGTTAGAAACTATTAATTTTTCAAATGTTGATCACATATTTGACCATGATACTAAATTCCCTTATTTGTTCTACTAGTTTAACCATAACCTCTGAAATAGTTTTGTTTCAACTTTTCCATTTACTTGTATCTTATGTCTTTCTTCCTGTTTTAGTGCGTTGACTAAAGCCTCAAATACAATAATAAATAGTAATGGTGGAAGTAGGTATTCTTATCTTGTTCTTTCAAGGGGATGCTTGCTTTGAATATCTCACTATTAGGATGATGATTGCCATAAGGTTGTGGTAAATTCTCTATAAGGAAGTTTTCCTGTCTTGTTAGCTCTCTAAGGCATTTTGGTAGGAAAGGTATTACATTTTATCAAGTTCATTTTTCAGCATAAGATGATCATTTGGTTTCTATTTCTTTAATCAGATAGTATGGTGATTTGTATTAATAGACTTCATGATGTTGAAGCAGTTCTATATTTCTAGAATAAACTCTCTTGTCTTGATGTGATATTCCTTTAATATACTGCCATATTCTGTGCTAATACTGTATTTGAGATACTTGCTTCTGTGTTCATAAATGACATTTGTTTCTTGTGGGGTTTTTTGGGGGAAGCAGTACTTTCCATTTTGGTTTGTTATCAGGATTATGTTGGTCTCAGAATGAAATAGGAAGCTTTTTATCCTTTTCTTTGCCCTGGACAGTTTGTATAACAAAAGAATTACCTGTTCTTCAGTGGTTTGGTAGAACTCTCTCAAACTCTTCTGGGCCTGTTATCTTTTTTGAAGAAGTAGATATTTGACTAACTTTTCTATTTCTTAGATGATGATTAGTCTAGTCAGGTTCTCTACCTATTCTTGATTCCATATTATAAATTTATATTTTCTGTAAGATTATCCACTTCATATTAATTTTATAATTAATTATATAAATTATATAAATAAAATTTTGTGCTAATTAAATTATCTTCTGTAGCTGTGGTTATGTCATC
Organism: Hyperoodon ampullatus; assembly: GCF_949752795.1. NCBI lineage: Eukaryota > Metazoa > Chordata > Mammalia > Artiodactyla > Ziphiidae > Hyperoodon > Hyperoodon ampullatus. The sequence continues at coordinate 43,592,201 of NC_136916.1, read as the reverse complement.
TCTTTAATTTCCATTGTGGTCTGTGTTCTCTGCTTAGAGAGCCGCAGACCTTTAAACTGCAACCTATTGAATTGAAGACAACAAGAGATAATTTCCATAGCATTACTATAGCAACCAGACTAACTCTCATACAGCAATTAGAAGTTCAGGGGCCTAGGGATTTGAGTATCTTGGAAGGTAAACATGAAAAAGTTTTAATGGTAAAATATAACTAAGAGTATTTCAGTCCCTTGATGCTCCAAGTAAAATAATAGAGTGGGAGAAACTCTGAAGAACTTAACAGTGTTCCCCCAACTCTCTACTCTCACTGGACCATCTTATCTCCACTGAGAAAGGCATTCACTCTTAATTTTAGTCAGCCTAAGAAATATAGCATTAAAATTTTTTGCTTGACTATTGAGTGACCAACAAGATGCATCAATGTCAATTCCTTGCGATTTCAGTTTCACCAAGCACCAGATTCCATCTTCTCCATTTTTCTTCAATCTAGTTTAATGAATCACCTATACCTTTATTTTCAGCCTTGTTATCTTGGGCAATCCATGCCATTAATTTTCAGTTTATCTTTTATTTAGGGCAAAGAAAAATGTTCAGCCTTTCTACTTCAGGACTCACTCTCATTTATAGGTGGCACGTTAGCACTGTTGCAAAATACTGGCATACAAATGTCATCACTTTATTCTCTTTGGTTGATTTCTATATACAAGCCTCATCTTGTTACTATACTTCTGGCTCTACTTAGGGGCCAGGTTTTAGTTAATAGTTTATAGTTTTGTTAACCCTTATTTCTGTTGTTTGCTCTGTTTCTAATATGGTAAATCTTAGAAAGCTCTGAACTGTTATTCAATTCAGATATAAATGTAGGTATCCTTAGACCAAAGTATTAACACAAGTATTAATGCTATACCCTTATCAATGTAATATACTTGGAAAACCATAAATATTTAAAACAAGGAAAACAATTGTAGATCACAAGCTTGTGAGACATATTAAGTTTAGGTTTGTCCATATAGTACATTTTAAGACCCAAGTCGTCTACGTATTCCAGGTTAGACCATAGCACCATACAGGCAGGAGTCATGTCAATCTTGTTTACTACTAAATTCCTAATGCTAGTACACGTTTGGCACATAGTAGGTAATCAGTACATATTGTTGATTGAATAATTAATTGATGTGCGTAGGGACCCTAATTCAATAATGTATCTTAACATTGCTACTCATGATAAAAAGCAATGTAAAATTATGTTAGATGCTTTCAAATTTCAAGTATCAGAGATCTTAAGGTTGCCTTTGTTATAGGGGTTTATTGGAAGGATTCATGGAGCCATAAAAGGAAGATTTAAAAAAATCCCAACAGGTATACAGCCGACTGACAATCATTTCCATCATTTGGGACTGGCAACACCTCTAGCAGCCTAATTGCAGCTCTTGGGTTAAGAGCAGTTAATGCTCTTTCAGAATTGGGTGTCTGTTGCCCCCTTTCCCATTGTTCACCATTAGGGAGGCCTCTGTGTTTGCTCAGCTGCCACTGACTCTGCATGTCTGAAGTACATCACTACCCTCCCACCACCACCATCATAATGAATATGATTAGCCAGTCATTAACCAATATAATGGTACTCCTTCTGGGCTTAGTTCTCTAGCACTGAGCCACTTCACAGGTCACTTGCCAACTTATATAGTGTTGCCTTCAGGTCAGGTAATGATCCTTGGTTCAATCACCTGTGGCAAACTGATTAAGGTCACATGGCAAAAGGGGGGCCACAAATGAGGTAGGTACCCTGAGGCACTTTGCATGGCCTAGTACTACCTTACTGTTAAAGGCAATAACCAGGGCCTGTTCCATATCAATATCTAACAATCCAAACAGCCATACGAGTTGTATTTTACATTCACATTGCCACATCTTTGCTGTGTGGATTTCATTTACTAGGCAAGCCATCAATACCCAATCACGTTTCCTAAAATCACCATGGTGTATTCTGATGAAGAGACAGAAATGAACCATGATTTACTGAGAGAAAAATGTCATGTATATAGCACACTGAAAAGAAATTCAATATATGGGCACTTATGAGTAAGAGCTGGGGAGGGTTTTTTCTGGTTTTTCATATGTGACACTCCTATAAATCAGAAAACATTTCTGAAGTACATTACTCTCAGAAAAACAATTTCTGTGAAATCTCTGCATGTTGGATTTTGCTGGTACACTTCATGAAATCAAGGATAATGGTGTTTCTGGGATACAGCACAAATGATTTTAAATTCCCAAAACATGTGCTCATAGTAAAATATCAGCTGTTCTCAGAATTATGCCACACTGACCTGGTGTAAAGTAGTGATCTGATTCAAAGCACTGGTGCTGTGAATTTCCCAACTATGGGTTATTTTCTGAATAGACAATGAGTTTAATTGGACCCAGGCTACTGCTGTCCATCTGTTAAAACAGTTTCAAAATTGTTTCTTCTCTTAAGTGTGACGTGATTGCTAAATCAAAAGAATATTTCTCAGTCCTTACCTTATTTGACTTCTCCACAGCAGCCAACATTTCTGAGCACCTTCCTTCTTCTATCCCATGATAGCACTTTCTATCCCATGGAGTACCCACCATTTGTTATGGCGATGGTTTCTGAGCACTATGCATTCAGATGAGACCTCATCCCCAAGCTTCAGAGCAGAATTTTCCTCTGCCTTCATACTGTCTGTCTAGATGATTACAGGTTTTTCAAACTTAATGTATCTAAATTAAATACATTATCCCCTGTTGCCCACCCCTACCCCAGCCTTCAACGGCCATCTGATTTTTCCTTGTATTTCCTGTCTAAAAGTACATGGTGATTCATCAACTATTCTGAGCCAGGGTAGGATGGCATGGTAAGTGTGGGAATGCTGCCCTCTCTCTCTTCCTACAACTAGTCACCACCCAAATTCTATCAGTTCTATCACCTAAACCTCTCTCCAGTCTGTCTTCTCTACTTTATTCCCTCTGCCAGTGCCTTAGTTCAGGTCTGCATACTCTTGGGTTCGGACAACTGTAGTAGCTTTTTTGCCACCATCTCTTTCCGTCTCCATCTTCCACTTTGTTGCTGAAGCCATCTTTCTGAAACAATCTAACTATTCATTTAAAAATCCTTTATAGTTTTCTGTCATCTACAAGATAAAATCCAAATTCATTGCTACGGCTGTATTGGTTTGCTAATGCCTCAAAAATGCTGTGTAACAAACCACTCCAAACCTTAGTGGCTTAAAACAACAATTCATATTCTTGGGTATATGGGTTGGCTATGGTGGTACTGCTAATCAAAGCTGGTATGATCTGTGGGTCATGTGAGGTGGCTAAAGTTCCTTCCATTTGTCTCTCATCTTCCAGGGACCTGCAGGTTAGCCCTGGTATCTGTTTTTCATGGAAATGGTAGAGGCACAAGAGAGCAAACAGCTAAGGCCTCTTAAGGTCTAGCTCAAAACTATCATGTTAGCCTCATTCTATTTGTCAGGGTAAGTCGTGTGGCTGAACCAGGATCTGGGCAATGTATTCTGACCTACTACTGGGAGAGACTGCAAGTTACAAGGGAAAAGTATGGATATGGGGAGGGATGAAGAACTGCGGCCAATGGCAAAAAGCGGTGGGGGGGGGCGGGCTGTCTGATATTGTACCTATCACTTTCATTTAACTTTCTTGAATCTGACCTGATGTGGCATCTTGGACAAAATATGTTCTATCATGCCTCAGTAACATGCTAGAGTAACATGCTAGGAACAACTTCCCCCATCTGCATCCCACCCCATTTTGCTTGTCTGATGATGACTCCTTCATGCTCCAAAGCATAGCTAATATGTTCCTTTTCCTTCCTAAGCAACTCCTGCTCCTAGAGAGAAGCAACTTTCCTTCTTTGTGCCAGCTGTTTTCTTTATGCATGAATTTTTTGCTGCTATCAAATAAATTGCAGTTATTTATTTACATTGCCACCTCCTTTTTAGATTAATAAAGCTTTTTGAGGGTAAGTACTTGCTTTTCTGGCCTCTTTTTCTCTAGAGCCCAGCAAAGTATTTGGCATTCAAAATTCAATGAATGCCAAATTGAATTAAACTTATGTTAGACAGATATGACGTTTTGGAAATAAAGACCAATTACACTGAGTTGCAAGTACAGAATTTTGCCTGTGAAAATTGGAATAAGAAGACAGCTAATGTTCTCTTCTCTCTGAAGCATGGCAGAATGAAATTATTGAGATATACACAGCAGGCAAATAATCACTTCTAGAATTCTTTTTATGCTGCATTGAGCTTTTTGGTTCTGGCAGAAGCAGCAGAAATTTGATTTGAAAAATTATATTACAGATTGTTCTATCATGCTCTATGAATTGCATGGGAAGAATTTAGTTTCAGTTATGAGTTTTCCCATTTGTAAAAAGGAGTTGGAGGTTTTCTGCATTATTTTTGTACAGTCTTACACTCTTTTTTTTCTTTCTTAAAAACCTAATAGCATAATAACCTAAGATTGCTTCTTTAAAAACTTTTGGAAGAATAAGACTCTGCTCAAAATATTTTTTCTGAAATATCTAATCATTTAGATTATCACATACTTTTTTTTTATTGGAGTATAGTTGCTTTACACTGCTCTGTCTTATCATACACATTTTGAAACAGAGGTCACTGTTGTTGCTTATATCTACATTCAAGTAAAATGGTACGGAATTTTTTTTTTACAGTGAAAAACACTGTCATAGAATTCACATTAGGATGCAATGAACTGATATATTCTGATGAAAAGATTTAAAGGACCAGTAACTTGATTTATATTAGACTTAATGTCTCTACCAGCTCATGGAGAGTTTAACTGAAGTCCACCCATCACTGCTTCTGAAAATAGCTCACACTGTTTGGGGGCAAGATAGTTCTGTGTGTGATCCTTTAACAGGCACAAAAGGGAAAATAATTTCTATGAAAACACTACTGAATTTAACGTGTGTGTTTGGAAGGGTCATTCACTACTGTGTCTACTATATCTAAGGTATGCTCTCACCATTTTGTGGTGCGTTCAAGTCTCATTACGATGCATAGAAATTTTTTTTTTTTTTTTTTGTGGCCTCACTGCTATGCTTGCAGGATCTTATTTCCCTGACCAGGGATTGAACCCATGCCCTCTGCAGTGAAAGCACCAATTCCTAACCACTGGACCACCAGGGAATTCCCATAGGATGCATAGAACTCTTTTTTTTAAAAGAAATTTTTATTGGAGTATAGTTGCTTTAAAATGTGTTAGTTTCTACTGTACAGCAAAGTGAATCAGCTATATGTATACATATACCCCTCTTTTTTCGATTTCCTTCCCATTTAGGTTACTGAAGGGCATTGAGTAGAGTTCCCTGTGCTATACAGTATGTTCCCATCAGTTGCCTATTTTATACATAGTATCAATAGTGTATATATGTCAATCCCCATCTCCCAATTCACCTCCCCTTCCCCCTTGGTATCCATATCATTGTTCTCTACATCTGTGTCTCTATTTCTGCTTAGGATGCATAGAATTCTTGACAGGACTAGAGCAAGCAGTAAGTTCCCTTAGCCCTAAATTTGAACTGCTAGAAGGCATCACTTGGTTGGGGAGCATAGCTAATTTTCAAATGTCTTTTGTGTTGCTGCTACTAAGCCACCAAGTCCTAGAGCAGTGTTGTCTAATAGAAGTATTATGTGAATTACATATGTAACTTTACATTTCCCAGTAGCCACATTAAAAATTTTTTTTAAAGAAACCAAATCTATCTAAAACAGGATCATTTCAACACATAATCAACATTTTTAGAGTATTAATATTTTACATTCCTTTTTTTATACTAAGTCTTTGAAATCTGGTGTATATTTCAGACTTTCAGCACATTTCAATTTGGATGCTAAATTTTCATTAGAAATAATTGATATAGTGCCTTGGTCACACTCTCCCTGTCCTACTCCAGCTCCCTCTTTTCTACACCACCCTCCTGCCCAGTCCTCATTGGTCTAGCAAACTTCTGCCCCCATGCCCAAATTCAAATCTTACTTCTTGCAGCACCCCTTATCTCCCTCATCTGTTTTCTCACATGTTCATATTTTTATTACAATAATCATCACATCACATTCTACTATGATTTTTTTAAATCTGTTTCATCCCAGTTGAAAGTGATCTCATTAAGAGCAGATTATCATATTTATCTTCATACTCTCGGTGCCTAGCAGGTGCTGAGCCTGAAAAATGTTGGTTGATCTATTTATGTGAAATGTGCAACAGAGGCAAATCCATACAGACAGGAAGCAGAGTTGTGGGTACCAGGGACTTGGGGGAGGGAGGATGAAGAGTGACTGCTAAATGGTGGGTACAAGGGTTTTTTAGGGCTTTGGAAATGTTCTGGAACTGATGGTGGTGATGGTTGCACAACATTGTGAATGTTCTAATTGCCACTAAACTGTACATTTTAAAATGGTTAAAATGGTTAATTTTATGTTATGTGAATTTTGCTACAATAAAAAATTTAGTTGGAAAAAAAGAAATAATTGATCTATATTTATATTTCCTACAATTTGCAGTTGGAAAAAGTAGATTCATATACCTAAGTTGTTCCAAACATACTTAATTTTCTAATCATGGAATCAAGAACCAGTCATTCAGTTTATATTTAAATTAAAATGGAAAACGCAGTTTCTCAGTTTCACTAGTCACATTACAAGTGCTCAGTAGCCACATGCGACCAGTGGCTACTGTATAGGCTGGAGTAGTTCTAGAAGATAGTGATGGCCTCAGGTCTTCAGTAATTACTTCAGGATTTGTGCCCAGTTTGGTGTCAGTCAACACAGAAAATAAAAAGGAACCTGAGGTCACAATTCATCTCTGCCCATAAAAAGATTAAAAAAATATATAGTATGTGGTTTTAAGATCATAAATAAAACATGATTTCATAGAAAAGACAGATGGGTGTGTGTGAGTGTGGGCGTTAGAAGGCATTGTGAAGTAAGATTTTGGGCCCTGAAAGTCCACAAGGGTTTAGATAGGAACTGGGGAGGAACATTTTGTGGGGGAAATGGTGAAAGCCCAGTGGCAGGAAGATACAGGGTTTAGGATGAAAACCAAACTATATGGGACTAGTACTAGGTGGTAGTTAAGGACATAAGCTCCACAGTCATGCTCTTTGGGTGTGAATCCTGGCTCTGACACTTCCTAATTGCTTGACTTTTGGCATGTTATTTAACTTCCCTTTTCCTGTTTATCTGATTATAAAATAGGGATAATAATACTTCATGGGGATATTGTGAGGATTAAATGAACTAATACCTATAAAGCACTCAGTATAGTGCTTACTACTTAAATGCTCAAGAAATATTAGCTGCTGTTATTAACTAAGTGTGACTATTTGCTCTTTGGAGTTTACATATAACAAACCAACCACAGTCATTCTATTTAAAACTTATATCTCAAAGCACTGAGCTTAAGTTTACATAAACCAATTTACATTCCAAATGTGCAACCATTCTCAATGTTTCTGAGTATTAGTTTCCCCATTTGAAAAATTTGGAATAATTTAACCTACTTTATCATGTTGTAATGGAAATTAAATGAGCCCACTTAGGAAGCAGGCTGCTTCTACATATTAACTGCAGCCTTGGGAAACTTACTCATCTCAGAGCCCCAGTTTCCTAATCTACAAGATAATATCACCCTCTCAGGATCAAATGTATAATATATGTGAAGTGCTGAGCACAATTACTGTCACAAAAATTAACAATTATTTTTAACTTTTGAAAAGATCTTAAGTCTTGATGGCTCAGAGACCTCTAGCAGCTCAGCAAACCTTCAGATGAAAGGTTCCCATGGCTTGAAGTTTAGAAGCTTTCATATTTCTGAGTACTACAGTCACTTCTGCAAGCAGGAACCAGAAAGAATCATTTTTCACTTCCTTATACCCGTGGTTAAAGAAGGTGGACAAACAGGAGTCTCGAAAAAGGACAAATTAGCCAACCGATTTAAAAGAAGGTGGAGGGTTGTTTACATGAGAACAATACCTTAGCAACGACTCCATGATCTTTCTCCCTTAGGAAGAAGTGAACTGTAATAAATATGACTGAACAATTGGAAACAACTTAGGTGCAGAAAAGATAGTGTGCCTTTCCTCTTGTTGCTTCAAGAACTAAAAGTACACAGTTTGATACTTTTTTACTTACCTTAGAAGATTTATCTATACATTCCAGTTAATTCTACTAGTCTTTATTTCCACAATATGATTAAAACAGATCTACCAATCACCATATCTAAAACAGTGTATTTTCATGTGATGATTCTCAACCACTTATTATTCATGATCATAAAGTTGTTCTTTTGTGACACTAGAGAGATTTTCTTCACATTTCCAACTATTTACTGTAATTTTTATAGAATTAAAGATCTCCATGATTTGGTGACCATTCAGAATCTGGAAGTTTTAGAAAACTTGCAATATCAGTAATGCAACTTACAGGCCAAGAAAAAATTATGGCAATATTCTTTGCTGGAGTTTTATATTAGTTTCCTAGGGCTACAGTAACAAAATACAACAAACTTGAGTGGCTTAAGACAACAGAAATTTATTCCCTCACAGTTCTGAAGATGAAAAGGACAAAAGCAAGATACTGGCAGGGGCATGCTCCCTCTGAAATTTCTGGAGAAGAATCCTTCCTCGCCTCTTACTAGACTCTGGTGGCTCGTAGTAATCTTCTGCATTCTTTGGCTTGCAGCTGCATCATTCCAATCCCTGTTGCCCGGTCACATGGCCATCTTCCTTGTCTCTCCTCTGTCGTCAAATCTCTCTCACTTTATAAGGACACTTGTAATTGGATTTAGGGCCCACCCCACTCCAGCATGACTACATCTTAACTTGATTACATCTGCAAAGACCCTAATTCCAAATAAGGTCACATTCACATGTATCAGGGTTAGGACATCAATATATCATTTTGGAAGGCACAATTCAACCCACAACGAGCTCCTACTGTTATAAGGCAATACCAAAAATATAATGAGGGCTTCCCTGGTCGTGCAGTGGTTGGGAGTCCACCTGCCAATGCAGGGGACGCGGGTTCGTGCCCCGGTCCGGGAAGATCCCACATGCCGCAGAGCGGCTGAGCCTGTGAGCCATGGCCACTGAGCCTGCGCGTCCGGAGCCTGTGCTCCGCAACGGGAGAGGCCACAACAGTGAGAGGCCCGCGTACCGCAAAAAAAAAAAAAAAAAAAAGTATAATGAAAACGTATCCTTCATGTATGAAGTTTGTGCCACCCACTTATTTCCCAACTCTCTATCTAGCTTTATCCCACTAGGGAGTAAATGCCAACTGGTATTAGAGGTACAGTTTGTGGGCATGTACAAGAATATTTTATTGGTGAATACAAAGGTTGACATGTATTGAGCTCCTACTCTGTACCAGGTCCTATGCTTGGTGTTAGAGATACAAGAAGAAACATGCACCAGTCCCTGCTTTGGTGGAGCTCATTCTGGTAGCCTGGACTGGTTCCATGACCTTGGTAACAGTAACAGCCTTGTACTAATAAAGTGAGCAAACCAGTTATCTTCATCACCTTAATTAGTAAAACACCTCCATTAAACACACGGTTTTGTTATACACTGCCCATGTCAGCAAAACATATCAAAATTGAGGGGATTACCTCCTAGCTGAAGATGAGCTAACTTTTTTGAAGTTAATTACTCAAGTCTTTGCAACACTAGGGGAAAGCAAAATGGAGAGCAAATCAGATGCAAAAGGGGAAAGGTTCCTGCCAGCTGCTTTTTAAAAAATAGTTATTTATTTATTTAATTTTTGCCTGCGTTGGGTCTTTGTTGCTGCGTGAGGGCTTTCTCTAGTTGCGGCGAGAGGAGGTTACTCTTTGTTGCAGTGCGCGGGCTTCTCATTGCAGTGGCTTCTCTTGTTGCGGAGCATGGGCTTTAGGCATGCAAGCTTCAGTACTTGTGGCTCACGGGCTCTAAAGCGCAGGCTCAGTAGTTGTGGCACACAGGCTTAGTTGCTCCCCGGCATGCGGGATCTTCCTGGACCAGGGATCGAGACCATGTCCCCTGCATTGGCAGGCAGATTCTTAACCACTGTGCCACCAGGGAAGCCCCCTGCCAGCTGTTGTGACTTGCTTTCTTCACCCACTTTCACACCTCACCAAGCAGGAACCAGAGATGTTTGTTTTGCTTGGGTGCTCCAAGGTGCAAACACACTTTATCACCAACACCTAGAGTTGCCATGGTAGGTAGGTCCTTATTTCCAACCATTCCACAAATGCTTTATACAATTACAGGATTGTTTCAGAATTAGAAAGGAAAGAGATTATTTATAGGTTAAAAGAGGCTGTAGAATGTGACTTGATGTAGGCTATGCAACTGTAGTAATCAATACTGTAAGCTCCATGAGAGTAATGACCCTGTTTTTGGTGACTTTTGTGCTCTCAGAAACTAGCATATGCCTAGCAGACAATGAGTGCTCTATAAATGTAGGCTGAGTGAAAAAATAATTTGAAAAATGAATGAATGAGTCAAAAATACACCTCTTTTAAAATATTTTTCCACTGCCATAATGATCTCCAATTTTTCAACAAATTTAAGATTCTCAATAAAAAGCTTCGAGGTAGTCTAACAAATGTTCAGACAGCATCATTTATCCATGTGCTGTTAAAACTTAATTGTTTAAAAGAGAATTCTTTTGTTTTCCAGATTATCCAATATTCTCAGCTTCTACTCTCAACATTTTTCTGGTCTTTATACCTCTTGCAAATTCGGCAGAGGAAGAGGAGCTAAATCACAGGTCTTGCTGCCTGTTCACCCAGTAAGCCTTTACAATAGCTGTTATCTGGTCCCAGCTGTTGTGCTAAATTTAGGATTTTGGATTATCTTTAACTGCTCTTTCTGTCTCCCATTACCAAGGTTAATTGAGAAGTGATGTTAGAACAAGTAAAGCTTCAGTTCATAAAAGAAACTACATACTACAGTATTCTGTAATATCAAAGTCAAATCCACTGGGAGTTAACATTTGTAGCTATTACATAAAGGAACTGTTGCCGTTTGTCAGAAGTTTCATCTTCACGATGCCAGAACATTTCCCATGAAGATGAATGTTACCTTCCTGAATGTTCTGTCCTATTTTGATTAGTTGCAATCTTAGAGTTAAGGTTTTTAATTGCAGTTGCATATGTAATTTTACTGTGCATATGAAAACATCCAGAAAATACTGTTGTTTTCATAATAAAAATTTCATGTATTTAATAGATCTGAGGCAAAAAAAAAATGCAATCCCAATCTTGTAATTTACAAAAACTTTTCTGATGTAGAAGTAAACATACTTCCTGTAAAACTTTGGAAACCTCAGAAGAGTACAAAGACTAAAGTAAATCACCTTTAAACCTAACCTAGTACTTTCCTGTTGTGATTCTTGTATGCAAAATTATTTCTTAAAAAAAAAAAAGGCTTTTTCTAAATGAAACCAAAGAGGATTGCAAATTTTGTACTTCTCTTTGTCTCTGTTTTGAGCTCACAGCCCCATGTGTACTTTGTTTATAAACTGAGTAGCTAATAGTTTCAGCCCTTGTTAGGATTGCTTGTTTTAATTACAGCAGATCCTTGTCATCTGTTTGTGTTGAAATGATGATACAACATCGCAACATGAAATGTCATCATGTCACATTGTTATAGCACAACAACAAAATTACAGCTCCCTAACAATAACACGGTGTCAAAAGTGTCCTCCTGCCATGAGTCAGTGTTTTCGAGGTTATAAAAGTTATTTTTAGCACAGTGAAGGCCTCTAGAGCTTGGGTTCCGAATCCTACTAAAAATCCCTAGTGATTTGAAAAAAATCTGGTTGGGGAGGGCTCTTGCTCTTAAACTCCCCAATCCCTGCAGCGTATGGCTGCCCACTCTCCTGTCTCAGCCACATTAATTAGACCCGACTTCCACCGTGCACTGCAAGCCCCTCGGGGCTGGGTCACAACTCTGCGCCAGCATCCAGTGTGGAGGAGGAGGAGGAGACTATAATTATCCTCCACGTCTGGGGCAGGCCCTCGGATGACATCTCCCCAGTTACCCTGTGCTCTAATAGCGCAGCTCCGGTTCCTGGTCCCAGAAGCGCCGCAGCCGGCTCGGAGCGCAGGCAGGAGGCGAGCGCGGCCAAAGCGCCGGGCGCCTCTCGGGCCTCCCGGGCTCCGCCGGCCCTTCGCAGCCGACAGCACCTGCAAGGGAACCCAGGCCCCCAGGCTAGCGCCCCGGGGCGCGGGGAGTGTTGCCATAACAACTGGGCACCCGCCGCGGAGGCCGCCGGGGAGGAAGTGACGAGCGGTGGGTTGGCTGTTGTTGGGACACGTGACCCGGGCAGTGTTTTGACAGGGCAAACTGTAGAGAAAGAACTGGGCGAGCGAGGGGGACCGGGATCTGGGGCGCCAGAGCTAGAGGCAGCGGGCGGGCGAAGAGCTGGCAGAGGCGCGGGGCGAGCGGGCCGGCCGGGGCGACGGGCAGGCGAAGCCCGGGGGCAGCGGGGCTCGGGTGCGAGTCGGGCAGGCAGGGCGAGGGGCTGAGCGCTGGGAGCGGAGTGAGGCGGCGGCCGAGGCGGGGGTGGATGGCCACAGGGGCGCCGGGGAGCCGCGTCGGGCTTGTTGTCTCGGGCCCCCATGGTCCTCTAACGCAGCCCCGGGGGCCGCTGCGCGCCACATTCCGCTCTCGCCGGCCCTGCGCCTCTCGGAGCCTCACGTCTGAGGTGGGAGTGTGATGTGAGCCGCTGGGCGAGCGGCGGAGAGAAGTGCCAAGAGGAGGAGGGATTGGGACGGGAGAGGAGAGCGAGTTAGTCAGCAGAGGTCGGCCGAGGGAGCCATGAAAACAACTCTCCGGCGGGGAAAAGGGCTGGCGCGGCGCTCCGGACGGCGTGGCTGAAGGAAATCGGGGCCGCGGCGGGACGGAAGGGGGCCGCCCGGGCAGGCTGCGCCGAGCAGGGGCGAGCGCCCGGCCTTTAACACCTTCCCGGGACGACCTCGCAGGGCCGGGGGGTGGCAGGGGCGACCCAGGACAGCCCAGTAGAGTTCGTTTGGGACTGGGGGCTGGGCACGAGGAGATGACTCGCGTTTCTTTCTGACCCGCTCATTGTGTCAACTTGGCCGCGGTTGAGGCAGGAAGACTAGCCAGAGGGTAATTACACAGGTGAGGCCGGGCGGGGCGGGCGGAGCTGTAGGTGAGGCGCTTGGGGTCTTGAAGAGTTTCCTGCGCCCAAGTCACCAGGTCGGAGCATTTCTATACCAGCCACTGCGGAGGTGCCACTGTTCCCAGCGGTATTTTTCTTACAAAGGGGTTAGTTAGCTTGTGTTGCTTGAATCCTTATTTTTTTTTTCCCCCTGCCTGTACCTTCAGGTTATAAATAGATCTTCCTTTTGGTTCCGAAACACTGTGTCAAAGAAGGACACGTTGGCCTGGAGAGCACAGGGGCGGGGAAGAGGGGTGCTTGGTCCGGAGGAGATGGGGGAGGGCGGTGCAGAGTTTTGCTTTTTTCAGACCTGCGGATGGTGCTGTCACCGCACTTAGTGCCAGGAAGAGGCCTGTTAGCAGTAGTTTTCTTGCAAAATCGAGTGTTGAGGGCAAGACCAGATTAATTTTATTTTGATCTCTTTTAGCATTTTGAAAACGGAGCAGTAGCCACAGAATCGGCGGCGAGCCTGTTGAAAGAACCCACACGTTGTATTTCACAGCACCTTGGGTGGAAATTGGCGTGAACATGAAGCCAGACCGAGGTAAATAATTGATTTGAGTAGGATTTTTTTTTCTGTGCCCCATTTTGGAAACGTTAACCTAATTCTGCGGCAGGATCAACTCTGTGAATTACATATGATTGTTTGTTCCTGTTACAGATTCCAGCTGGTAAGGTAGAGAAGGGCGCATGGAAGAGTTAGGAACTAGATGGGAGAATACATTCTTCAAAAGTGTCTTCAAAGTATTAGTTTCAAGAGATATTAAAAATGAAATTGCCAAGAGCAGCATTTGTATCTGTTGCCACAATACTTGGTATCATTTTAGAGTTACATTAGTCATTTTTAGGTTCAATCTAACTTCGATTTTAAAGAAGTTTAAAAGTTTTTTCAACTTGAGAATTTGATCTTGATAAACTGAGAAAATTTAAGATTGTTTGAGTTCACAAATATTATTTGTCATTGCTGATTTTTGTGCTTTAGGCAAACTCTAAAAGTTTGCAAAGTACTCCAGGGCTTTGTCCAGTATATCAATATATACACAGGGCTACTGATATCCCTATAATATAAGTACTGTAAATGTGCCATTTCCTTTCTAAACCTGTATTTTCAGGACTTATGGGAATAATGCATACACTGTGTTTCTCGAGGACTTCAAAGGAATTGAAAACTCATTTATCAATCTACTTTTGATTGGCCATTGCAACGACCAACTTTAGAAGATTTTAATATAGTCGTAGTTAGGAGTTCATCATATGGGAATTTGAGTCCAAGGAACATTGTAGGAAGAGGATTAATGTATTTGGTATGGAGTTGGACTAGATAACAGAGTTCCTTCCAAATCTGAGACTTTCGGATTGGAAATGTTCATTTATCTTTATGAGTTAGATGCTCATTTAAAAAAAGATATGGGAGGGCTTCCCTGGTGGCGCAGTGGTTGAGAGTCTGCCTGCCGATGCAAGGGACACGGGTTCGTGCCCCAGTCCGGGAAGATACCACATGCCGCGGAGCGGCTGGGCCCGTGAGCCATGGCCTGCGCATCCGGAGCCTGTGCTCAGCAACGGGAGAGGCCACAACAGTGAGAGGCTCGCATACCGCAAAAAAAAAAAAAAGATATGGGAAATTCCCTGGCGGTCCAATGGTTAGGACTCCGTGCTTCCTCTGCAGGGGGCACAGGTTTGATCCTTGGTGGGGGATCTAAGATCCCGCAGGCCTTGACATGGCAGTCAATCGATCAATCAATAAATGATAATTAAAAAAAATAAAATAAAATAATTTTAAAAGATATGTATTAAACTGGTTATTTTTTACATATTTTTTTCAAACTGGATTAGAAAGTCAAATTTTCTTTTCTATTAAAACATCTTTGGTAATATTGTCTTAAAATGCACTAGAAAGAAGTGGAGAAAGCCATACTTAATTTAGTGGATTAGTTTTAAGTGTTTGATTGTTTCTTAAAATCAGCTTTGTATGAATTAAGTATTAGCAAGAATATTGTTACTAAGCAGGTTGCTTGTGTAGAGTGCCAAATTTAGACTTTTAGGTTTCATCTGTGACTTTGGAAAGATGGCACCAAGGTCGGTAATTGCATCTCAAAATAAACAAGCAAAGAAAATCAGAGTTGCTATTTGGTTTTTGTTTTTGTTTTGGTGGTTGTTGTAAAAGTTGCTTTAAGGTCCTACGCAGGTTTGTTTGTTTATTTGTTTATTTTTTAAATTTTGGCTGTACCAGGTCTTTGTTGCAGCATGTGGGATCTTTTGGTTGCCTCATGCACACGAGATTTAGTTTCCTGACCAGGGATGGAACCTGGACCCCCTGCATTGGGAGGGCAGAGACTTACCCACTGGACCGCCAGGAAGTCGCCTAAGCAGTTAAAAAAATTGTATTTGCACACAATCTCTATTTTAGCCAAAACTAGTACTAAACACAATAAAATGTTATATATTAATGTAGATTACTAGGAAAAGTAAATACATTTATGCATTAAGACTCCTAAAAAAAAAGTAAATACATTTATGCATCAAGACTCCTAAAAAAGTGACTTTTTTCTCGTTAAAATTGTAGCTGTCTTTAGCATTATGATGTAAAAATGAGGCGATTGAAAGTTTAGTATTGTGACTATATTTTATAATATGAGTCTTTAGGCCCATGGCTTTCTTTTGACCAGGACCTAGAGTAAGTAGTATCTTTTACTTTGCAAAGTAGTATAGAAATACTGAAATAAACTTTTCACAAAACATACTTACTCTTACTATGTGCAGTGTGGTCTTGTACTTTCTGTTCTATTTCTGTTGTTAAAAATTGCTTGCATAACCCATTGAATTGATTTCTTGACCTGTGGTTGGCAAGGCACAATTATGGGAGAGCTTGACAACAGTAATACTTCACTTTTTCTACATTGGTATCTAAGAAGCTATTCTATATGAGTTAATTTTCTGGATAACTGAAACTTTACTCTTTAAATGCCAAAAATATTTTCAGTTGTAACCATGATATGTGGACAGAGATTTTTTTTTTTCCTCTAGCTTAAACCACTTCAGCCTATTTTTTTTAAGATCTGATTTTTGAATTCCCATGCTATCAACAGTCTTTGTTGTCAATATGCTTATTCTTGTCTCTTTTTAATTTTACTGCTTTTAGTCTCTGGGATAAAGAGCTAGATAACCATGCTTAACACTGAGTTCTCTAAAAAATGAGAATAAATAGGAAAACCTTCAGATATTCATTCAGAAGCTAAGAAAGTATACGAATTCTAGTGTAGAAACTCTGAGATATTTGCTTAGTGGTATACAGCTGTGCTTCAGAAAGTTTCTGAGTACAAAAGGACCCTCTTATCCTACATGGTTGTATTTGGTAGTTGGTTGGCTAATTTAAAAAGTTAGTTTAAATGAGGAATCAGAAAAAATAACAGCCTTAATTATTTCATTTGTCTTTTGGTGTAGGCTCAAGGCCCTCTTTTGGGGGGTGAAATGGGGTCTGTTTTTCAGAGTTAGATATGATCTTTCCTGTGTAAACCACACCAAAAATGTACACCTAAGATTTCTACTTTTGATTTCTTTAAAGTGGAATAAGACTTTGCAAAAAAAATCCAAGGGTGGAATATTTTACATTTAAAAAGTGTTCAATTCTTTTTTAATGTTTCACACAATTTTATAGGTGTCTGTGTACACCAGGAATTACAAGGATATTTGTGTAGTCAACAGAAATTTGTTTTGGGAGGAGAGGGAATATATATTCATCAAAATTATGTTCATCAAAATATGCGCTTTCCAAAGCATTCAACGTAGTTTTCACAGAAATAACCTTTTTTTGCATTCATTTCATTGATTTATATAGTTTTAAAATAAATTCGCATAAGCAGGTTTGGGAGTAAATGCCAGATACTACTTAAGCATACAACTCAACTAGTAGGAGTAGAAGTGTGCAGGCAACTGGAAAGTAACTTATTAGCTGCTCATGTCTGTCAGTTTGCTTCTACGGAAGATATGGAAAGCATTGGAAAATCTTGCTAGTTGATTAAGTGAAAATTAAAAGACCTTCTACTGTACTTCCAGATAATTAAGATGTTACTGTACAATGGCTACGTTTCACAGTAGTAGTAGTAGTAGTCAATAGAATTTTACTATAGTCTGAGGTAAATCTTTTTTTCCTTTTTCTAAATTTTTAAGCAGTTATATAACATTACTTGTGCAATGCTGCCAAAGATGAATCTTTGATGTTATCATTAGCACAGGTTTTGGAATCAGACCTGTATTTGTATCCTTGTTCCATTACTTGCTAGCTATGTAATCTTCATTAATTTCCTTTATCTCTGAGAGTCTCAGGTTCTTTGTCTGTAAAATGGGGATAATTCCAACTTCTCATAGTTGTTAGAACGAAATACGACACTGGTTGGCACATAGTAGGTTTTAAATAAATGATCATTACCATGTTAAACAAGATATTACAGATGGTTATATGTTGGTCAGTTATAAAATATGTTCAACAGAGGTAAAGAAATAGTCAAATGAGCAATAACCTAATAGTATCTTGTTTCGTTTTGCATTCATAGCCTGTAACCTGCTAAGGCTCAAGCAGATTTAGTAGGCTTTTAATGTATAGTTATCTGAGAAGATACAAAAGCTATGAAAGGATGCTTGATGTATGTGTAATTTATTTCTGTGTCATTTGTTATTACAATTACATCTTAACCTCTATATGTAGGGGGTGGCATGGGTGGACCAAGCTTCCTGGAAATATATATATATATATATATGTGTGTGTGTGTATATATATATATATATATTTTAAAGAAGATATTGGGGGTAGGAGTTTATTAATTAATTTATTTATTTTTGCTGTGTTGGGTCTTCGTTTCTGTGCGAGGGCTTTCTCTAGTTGTGGCAAGCGGGGGCCACTC
Source organism: Hyperoodon ampullatus (assembly GCF_949752795.1). Taxonomy (NCBI): domain Eukaryota; kingdom Metazoa; phylum Chordata; class Mammalia; order Artiodactyla; family Ziphiidae; genus Hyperoodon; species Hyperoodon ampullatus. The sequence goes on along the minus strand of NC_136916.1, from coordinate 43,574,080 downwards.
TTCATCGCAGTGCGCGGGCCTCTCACTATCGCGGCCTCTCTTGTTGCGGAGCACAGGCTCCAGACGCGCAGGCTCAGTAGTTGTGGCTCACGGGCCTAGTTGCTCTGCGGCATGTGGGATCCTCCCAGACCAGGGCTCGAACCCGTGTCCCCTGCATTAGCAGGCAGATTCTCAACCACTGCGCCACCAGGGAAGCCCCGAAATATATTTTTAAATGGTGTTAAATTCTAACTGGAGCTGGGCAGCTGGAGAGGTTAAACAATGTTACTTCACCTTGTACTCAAGGATGTAAAGTTTGGATCTGATCCTAGTTAGATATTGAATGCCCAGTGTTTCAAGAGATGTCTAAAGTATGGTCTTTGCATAGAAGCAATTAAAGCATTTTATGTTTTTAACATTTAATATTTATTTATGTTATAAATGTATGGTATTTCTAATTTTGTATGTTTTTGAATGCATATTTTTTCTATAAAAATATATTTCAAAATAATAGAATATAAGCTTATGTTTTGATTTCAGAAGTCCTAAGTTCATGGTATTGTTCAACAATTTAAGTAGAATCAAAATCTTTTCAATTTAAAAGATAAATGTCAATTTTGCTATGCTTTGGTTAGAAACAGTTTCTTCATCAGACATTTCTAAGAATGTTGTCTGAGCTTATCAACTGTTATGAAAGGTTAAGGCCTATAGCATCTAGGAAATCATCAAGGCATTAATAATTTAAACATACTTTGTTTCAATTCATATTTGAACACATATTATAAGTCATTTATAATTCTTACGTAAAAACTATTAGTGCAAAACCTGTTCCTCAAATAAAATACCAATCAATTTGATTTTTTGAGGTTAAAACTGAGAGGAATGCTTAGTTTTTTCCCTCTGCTGTAGATTGAATACTTGTGTGTCCCCAAAATCTATGTGTTGAAATCCTAAGCCCTAAGATGATAGTAGTAGGAGGTAGGGGCCTTTGGTAGGTGATGAGGTCATGAGGGTGAAGACCTCATGAATGGCATTAGTGCCCTTATGAAAGAGACCCAAGAAAGTGCCCTTACCCCTTCCACCATCTGAGGTTATAATGAAAAGACAACTGCCTAATGAGAAAGCTGGTCCTCACCAGACACCCAGATCTGTTAGTGTCTTGATCTTGGACTTTCCAGCCTTCATAACTGTGAGAAATAAATTTCTGTTGTTTATAAGCCACCTAGTTTATGGTATTTTGTTATAGCAGGCTGAATAGACTAAGAAACCCCCTTTTTGATTGTATTACAAATTTAGGCTTTAGCTTTAGTATAGCGATGGCTTATGAACTTGCCTAGAGTATAATGCAAACCATTTTAATCTCAAGCAGTTCTTCCTGGGCAACGGAAATAGGAGGAAAGAAGTGGTAAGGACTAGAAAAAAGTAGCATGGGAATTAGATGTGTTGCTTACTTGCTAAGAATAGTTCATTGTTAGCCAATGTAAGTCAGACAATACAAATGACAGATGTTAGAGGAAAAGAAGTGTTGACTAGATTAAATAGATCAGGCTTTTGCTAAATTCCCTGGGTGGAAGTGGTGTGGTACTATTACTAATAACAGCTAACTCTTCTACATACTATGTGCCAGGCACTATTTCAAGTAGTTTATATATGTAACTCATTTAAATATCACAATTGTTCAAGGAATTAGATGCTATTGTCATCTCCATTTTATAGATAAATGAAATTGAGTCAGAGAGAGAGGTTTGGTAACTTACCCAAGGTTATACAGCTAATAAGAGGGCTAGCCCAGATTTGAAATAAGCTTGGGTACATGCTCTTAACCTTCCGACTGGTAGGAGTATGTTATATTAAAGTATTATAAGATATTGGGACCAAATTTGTTTTAAAATAGGCCTGAGGAAAATGAAAAACAGATTTGCTAATTATTGTGATCTTGGAAAACTGTATATCTTATTTGTGCCTCACCTTCTTCATCTTTACAATGGAGGAAGTAATAGTACCTTGCCTTAGGGTTACTTTGAGTAAATAAGTTAGTGCATGTAATGTGCTTAGAACTATGGCTGGGATATAGTAGACATTCAAATGTGAACTGCTCTTGCTACAATTGGACATATTATAATTAAGAAGTCAATCATTTAGGGAAAGCTGGGGAGGACAAAAGAAAGGGGTTAATTAAGCTGTATATGTTTTGTATACTCCCTGTGATCTCAAGTCCAAAAATGACTACTGTTGATCTTTCATCCATTTACATTGATGGGTCTTGACACATCAGTAGCTGTCAAATAATTGCTGGCTTGATACAACTTCTGAGATTCAATACTAAAGGGCTTGACATAGAGGTTCCCTATGTTTTTGCCTGTCATTCAGTAAGAAGGAAGTGATTCAGTGGGTGGAACACTGTCATTTCTTTGAAGGATGAGAAAAAAAGATAATTGGAAGGCAGAATTGAGAGGCTAATGTGTACATAGGGAGAGTGACTCAAAAGCTGATTTCCTTTTCAAAAAGTGAAGAAACCCATGGGGCCTAAGCATTCTGTATTGTGAACAAGTATAGAAAAAAATTAGTTAAATGAAGAATATTTATATTCATTTATTCTTTTGTCCTTCTCAAATTTGCACCTAATTATGGTAGTATTTTTCCCCAATTTAAGGCTGAAGTTTTTAAAAACTGAGGGAACGTTAAGCTTAGAAATTCTAACTTAATACTGACTTTTTTTTTTTAATGAAAAAGCAAAATTGTAGCACCAGGAAACTATTTCTTTCCTAGTAGGTAAACCAAAGTCAATTTGTCAATAGTTAATTCTGTCTTTGCTCAAATGAGTGAAAAATCTGACGTTGATTATGTCAGACTTTCTTTTTAAACTGAAACAGGATGGACTGGCTAAAAATGCCAGTAGCTAGTCAAAATATTAGACATTAATCCATGTGTAATACCAAAGACAGACCTAGCAATAACCTGAGTTGAAATTTCTCATATATTCCTTTTCATATAAAAGAAACTCATCCAGTAAAATTATAATAAGGCTTTTTGCATCTCTTCCCCTTGTTCAGCATGCCCAGTTCCACTGGCCACCTTTTAGGTTTTTGATGACCATTCACAGCCTTGTGTGCACTATTTCCTCTGCCTAAAAAGCCTTTCTCCCTAGTTCTCACATAGGTAGCTCTTTGTCATTCTTCTGACCTTGGTTTAAATATCACTTTTCAGAGAGATGTTCTCTGACCACTCTATCTAAAGTGCTCAGTTAATGCTAGCTGTTATTATTATTTATTAAATTAGTGTCCTATGTTCTGTGTCTCCGCAGTCTGTTTCCTTCATAGCATTTACCACATTTTTTTTTTTTTTAATCTTTGGCTGCGTTGGGTCTTCGTTGCTGCGTGCAGGCTTTCTCTAGTTGTGGCGAGCAGGGGATACTCTTCGTTGTGGTGTGCGGGCTTCTCATTGTGGTGGCTTCTATTGTTACGGAGCGAGGGCTCTAGGCACGTGGGCTTCAGTAGTGTGGCTTGTGGGCTCTAGAGTGCAGGCTCAGTAGTTGTGGCGCACGGGCTTAGTTGCTCCACAGCATGTGGGATCTTCCCAGACCAGGGCTCAAACCCGTGTCCCCTGCATTGGCAAGCGGATTCTTAACCACTGTGCCACCAGGGAAGTCCCACATTTACCACATTTTGTGATTTTTTTCTTTGCTTATTGTCTGTCTCCACAACTTGATTTTAAGTTCCATGAGGACAAGAACCTTATCTCTTGTTCACAACTGTATTTCCATCACCTAGCAGATAGCCTTATACATGGTAGGTGCATAGGAGGTGCTTAATATATATTTGCTGAAAGAATGAATCACTAGTATATCCCAATATTTGTGGAGCAAATAGGAGTAGAAGCAGATGATTAGCAATCATTGATTGTTTTAGTGTCACCACCTGAAATTCTCTCACTTTAGGAATTTGTTTGTGTTATTGACTGTTAGTCTATTATCACAACTTTATACCTAATTTAAAAAAATAGATTTAAGATGTATTTGCCCATAACTTACCTTAAAAGAAGGTTATATTTAACCAACAAGGACCTACTGTATAGCACAGGGAACTCTGCTCAATATTATGTAACAACCTAAATGGGAAAAGAAGTTGAAAAAGAATAGATACATGTATAACTGAATCACTTTGTTGTACACCTGAAACTATCACAACATTGTTAATAAATTATAATGTAAAATAAAAAGTTTAAAAAAGGTTATATTTTAAAATTGATTAAATTGAAATAAAATGCTGTAAAATAAGAAGTAGGCAAAAGCTGTTTGGTATAGGTGGTCCCCAGTTTATATACATCTACTTAACAAATGATCCACACACAGACATCTTCTGGTAGCTCTTTGCTCTCCAACCACCATGCTGAATTTGTTCCTGTTACTTTTCTTTGAAAGGAAGAGAGATTAAATTTGTTGGATAACTTCAGATTTATGAGTATAAGTAGGATAAAGACTCAAAGGATTTAGAGTTTAGATTTGGGGCTCATTGTGTCACTTATAGGTTCTGTGACTTGGGTCAACTTCCAAGCCTGTTTTCTCATCTGTAAATTGTACTGGGCTCAAAGTGTTGCTTCTGAGTTTCAGGTAAGATAATGTGTCAAAGAACTTTATAAGGTGTGAAATGCTGTATATGTTGACTGGTTTGCCCTATGGACAGGATCATCTGTACAGATGAGTAAAGGGCCAGGTGCTCCCAAGTGTATCTTAGGTGGGTTCATTCTGTCTAAAATTATCCATTCACACAGTACCTGGTTTTTACTGTTTTTAAAGTTTCCCTTTTTAAAGTTTCCCCTTGTTATTCTGATTGAAATTACACCAACAAGAGATCCATTTAGATTAATAAATGTATATTTAATTATACATTTTTCAGGATTATTGAAATAATGGGCATATTTTGTTATAAAATTAGCTCAAATTTCAGCATGCTAAAAAGGAAGAGTTAAGACCCTAAGGCTTTAGGGTCAAACTTAGAAATTCTAACTTCAGCACTTATCAGCCAAGTGACCTTGAGCAAATTACATAACCTGTCAGAACTTCAGTTCTTTTTGTTCTAATAACATCAACCTTAAGGATTGTGGGAAAGACGAACTGAGAACCTATGGTTCAGCACCTAGCTTGTGCCTGGCACGGGATAGAGATTGGTGAGTGTTTTATTTCCAAGGATACACAACTTGGATCAGCTGCACTGAGGAAATGAATGTTTTAGTACTCTGTTGTGAAAGTTAATCATAAAAGGCATAAGAGATCAATAGGCCCTTATTGTTTGTCACTCTGAACCTTGTATTCTGGAATATACAACTAGAGGAACTCGAAACAAGTACTGAACTACACATCTGTAACGTGCATGCAAGGGGAGAGGGAAAGTAGGTAATTGGAGCACACCAACTATTTCTGGGTGATCATACACCATTAAGAGCATTTAGAGCAGCGTTAAGGCAAGGAGATTCGGGTGGGGGTGGACACTAGAAGGAGGTTGATGGAAATTATTAGAATGGTCAGATGGTGCCCCAAATTGCTTTTTTCTTTATTTTAGAATATAAGCTAGGATTGATTTCAGTGCTTAGAGCATGGCCCTTCTGCTTCTGTGACCCAGAATTTACACTTGTTCCATGATGCTGTAAGAAATGGGCTAATATTATAGGTTAAGAAACCTTTGGTAGGCTAGCCTGGGAATCTAGTCATAACTTTTTATAATTGTTATTTATTTATTTATTTATTATTTATAAATAATATTTATTCAAAGTATGACTTTTATTTGGACTTTAAAACTTATCCTTTTTGAGAGCACAACTAGTTTATAGTTAGGAATTAACATTTTAAATTAATATGAAGTTCCTATTTTTTATTTTCCCACTTATTAAACTTATATATTCTGAATGGAATTAAAATTTGATAACAATAGCTGAAATCGGGCTATTTATATAGATAAAACTTTACTCTGACATCTAGAGAATTCTTTTACATTTTTTAACCAAATCAGCCATTTTCTTTTGTGAAGACATATCATGGTTTGTTGCATTATCCAGTGGGTCACTTCTACTTAAATTCATAATAGTAGGAGAATGTATAACTTTAGCATTCAATATTGGCAAATTGCTTTTTTTAAAAACGTTTTGATCTTTTTTCTTTTTTTGGCTGCGCTCTGCAGCTTGCGGGATCTTAGCTCTCTGACCAGGGATTGAACCTGAGCCCTCAGCAGTGAAAATGTGGACTCCTAACCACTGGACCGCTAGGAAATTCCAAGGTTTTGATCTTAAAAATAACTTTAAGTTAAAGCTCTATATCATATTTGGTATACTTCCCAAATTTTTCTTGACATACAAAAAAATTTTTGATATACAAACAAATTTTTTGGTATACAAAAGAGTTGGCCATAGGATTTCTTTAAACTTGCGTACATTGCTTGCTCTATTTCAAACCCACAAGAAAATTTGGAATCATACAGTTAACATCCAAATACTTTTCATGGATTGTGAACATCTTACCACTTTTGTTTTATCTCTCTTGAGTGGGAGGTCAGTAGATAGGTAAGTGGTTAGACAGACAGACATAGGGGCTTTTTTGTTTTGTTTTGTTTTTTGTTTTATAAATTGAGAGTAAGTGGCAGACGTCATGACACTTCAACCCTGTGTACTTCAGTATGGAACTGGCTGGTAACAGCATGTGAAAGCTGATTGTGTACATTTCTTCCCAGCTCTGCATCAAGTTGGTTGCTTGAAATCAGCAATGGTACCAGCATTTACACCATGGAAATTGGCAGTGCTACAAACCAGGGCTTTTTTTTTTTTTTTCTTTGCAGAGCCAGTTGTTAAACATTTACCATCATACCACTGTGTGTCTCCTAAAAATAAAAACATTCTCCTACATACCTGCAATACAGTTATCCCACCCAAGAAATCTATTAGCACAATGCTAATATCTAATATACTGTTTATATTCATATTTCTCTAGTTGTCCTGGTATTGTCTATAGTCATACTGCCTTTTAAGGAAGTAAGCTGCTTTCTGTTACAGAAAAGGAGTTAGACCCTGATGTTTGAACAACATTTAGAAAGCTTTTGGAGTACACCATAAGAATATGTAAAGGTACAAGTAAATAAAATGATTGGCTTCTGGAAAAAAAATTAGGTCATGTAAATAGGACAGTTAATTAGGATTTTAGCAGATTTTTCCTTATTTTATTTAGCTTTTTATAAAAAATTACCTGGACTAAGTAAATCTAAGAGGAAAATGAGTATTGGTGAGATTCTAAGACTTTTTCAATTGAAAAAGAATTATATTTTAAATTATTTTTGCATTGGGAAGAATTCCATTTTTAATCCTGAAGCATCGTGCTACCTATCTGACCTCATTTTTTGGTACTTTTCTAAGGTTCCCTGTACTCTAGGCACATCGATCTTGCTGTTCTTCAGTCACCACAAGCACATTGGCACCATGGAGACTTGGCATTTGCTGTTCCCTTTTGGAATATAAGTCTCATGACTGTCTTTTACTTCATTTGACTTTATGCTCAATTGTCACCTCCTCAAAGAAGCCTTCCTAGATCATCCTGTCAAAAGAGTACAGTTCTTTTATTGTCTGTTGACTCTGCATTACTCTTCATAGTCCTTACCACTACTTGACCTGCTGTTCTATGTTTATTTATTTGCTTTTTTTGTTTTTCTCCCAATAGGAACGTAAACTTCAAGAAGGCAGGGACTTAGTGGCGTTTGTCCACTGCTGTGTTTCCCCATGCATGGACTGGTGCCTGGCATTTAGTAGCTGCTCAGTAAATATTTGTCATTGAATGAATGCTTGCATGCATTTTAATATCTTTGTGTTGCAGCATAAAACTTATTACTGGAAAACTTTTTGCATTATTTTTCTGTGATTTGTTAGTTTTATAACTAAGAATTAATTCTACAGTGTCCATTTTTGTTTCTAAATGAGAATATTTATTTCCACTTCTCAAGGTTATTGGAAGGATCAAATGAGATAACTACAAACAAACAAACGTAATACAAGATATTTGTAACTGAGTACAGTAAATGGTAAAATAATGTCTACTATCAGAGTTTGTAGGGAATGATTAATTTCAGCTGGGATGATTAATTTCCGGGCAAAGCCTGTCTTTTGGCAGAGACAGCATTTTGAGCCTTAAAAGACAGTATGATTTGGATAGATGGAAATTTTACAGAGATTAAGAGGGGGAAGATTGGAAGAGAGGACATGAGCAATAAAGATGTTTGAGGGCTAGCAGGTAGACTAATGTGAATTGGAAGGGTTACTTAGGAATGAGGGGATTCGGGTTTTGAATGTCAAGCTAAGGACTTTGAGCTTCATTCATTCGATAGTGGGGCACCATTAATTACTGTTTCGTATGATTAAGAGAACTTTTTGGAAGAATAATTTGGCAATACATTTATATAATTTCATTATAAACCAGAACAGAGATATTAATGAATGTCTGACAGTCTTAAATTCAGTTTTTTAGCCCTCAAAATTACATTATTATCTAGTATTATAAAAATTACCTGACACTCATGTCTACTGTTGGCTGTTTTCTTCTCTATATGTTTTTCCCTTCACCACCATTCGTTATAATATATGAGGGATTAGTATGTATTGCCTTTTATGAAAATTCTTGGGAATATTAAGATGGCACACAATACTGATAATACCATGGCTATTGTTTTATAATATTCTTTGGTCAGAGTAGTAAACTGCACAGTTTATTTTAAAGTAGCTGTGTGTTAGAACAAATAAAGGGGAAAAGAACAGGATGAAGTTGGAGATTCCTTCTCTCATTCCAGACAATTGCTAGCAGAAACTTAATGAACTCTGTAGGATTAGAAGCCCTTGTACCTCCCAACTGCATGTGAGCATTAAGAGTAAGGAGATTCTCCACAATACTGATAAGCTTTTCTAGCTGTGTTAAGGAGAGAATGAACATATATCTTCTCCACTACCCAACCAACTAAACACTTTTCACACCAAAGCTTCAAGAAAAAAATCTTGGTCATAAGAGGGGTTTGTTCAGCAGTGTATTGTGGTAGAAAGAGCACAGCAGGAAATCTTATTTTCCATCATTCATATCTCCTTTCTTAAAAATTGTTTCTCTGGGCATGTATGTTCTTCTTAAGTTGACTTGCTCTTCAGAAGTTGGAATAAGGAACATACCTATGCCTTTGAGGAAGTATACTCAAATCTTGGTAATTATTCTGTTGGTTGAATGCTAGTCCTGGAGACATGTTTCTGTAGTCCAGCATATAACAACCCTGGCCTCTGCTGTTTCTTGTAGCTTATGTTGCAGAGTTCAGGGATCTGCCAGGGGACTCTGAATGACTAACAATGAAAAAAAACTCATCAGGTTACATCGTGGTACAGATTAAATTCCATTATGAAGAGCTCAGGACATGAAAATGCTTTTGTTATTCTGAAATTACTCTAAAAGTTATGCTATTGCTAGACATCAGATTTGGAAAGGTCCTTAGAGAGTGTGAGTCTTTCATTTTTACAGTTGAGAAAACATAAGGCCCCCCAAAAAAGAAGTAACCTAACTACAAAAGTAAAACTTAAATTACCTGCTAGCCAGTTGAGTATTTTTCTGTACTCTATTACCTCTAGCAAGAGCACCGTTGCCTCTAGGTTCTGGCATCAGAAATGACATCATGATCATCCAGCCTTCCTCAAGGAACTTGAAAGAACCAAAGGCTAGGTGATTATATTTTAACATTCTTCTCAAGTAATGTATACATACTTTTAAAAGAAAGTCAAATGGTAACTCAAAGTGAAAGAAATATTTAATCCTTGAAACTGGGTTGCTAAAAAGAGAAAGGAATATAAAGAAATTAGACATAACACCTAAAATTTAAAAGTCAAGAAATAGTGTAAGCTTATTATTAAGAATTATAGAGGAAATCCATCTTTAGTTTTGTCATGTGAAAAGCAGGGCTAGTAAAGGCCTAAATAAAGGACTGTCATAGTAGTTAAATGAAGTAATCCATGTGAAGTGCTTAGAATAGTATTTGATTCTGAAGAAATATTCAATAAATGTTACCTATTATTGTTAATACATTAACATTTCTTCAACAAGTAAGGTAAGTACATGTTCTAAGTGCTCTGAAGGAAATATACAAAGGTTAAGAGGGTGACAACTTAGGGCAGGGAGACGACCCCTTTGGTTGGGATGATTAGCTAAGGCCTCTCTGAGAAAGTGAGGTGAGAACAAGGAGCTAGCTGTGTAACGAGTGAGGAGAAGAACATTGCAGGCCAAAGGAATAGTATGTGCAAAGGTCCTGAATTAGAAAGAGACCGGCATGCTTTAGCAAATGAAAGAAGACTAGGACACATACCACAATTTGGGCTTCCTTCACTAGAGTATTTGTTCTCCAAGGGCAGCACAGCGTCTGACTTCTTCCCTCACACCTGTTATGGTGCTTGGCTCAGAGCTGGCATTTATTAGATGTTTGAGGAAACATTTAAGTGCCTATTGTGTGGTTAATCACTGTCAGTGCTTTGTGGGTGAAGACTTGATCTTTCTTTCCCTTCCCTTCAGACAAGAAAGCTAGGAGTAGTGAGTTGCATATGGTAACTTTTTTTTTTTTAAGGACATTTGAAAAACCTAATGCACAGTTGTAAAGTATTTCAGATATAAAATATCATAAATTTTATATTTTGACTCAGATCAGTGAGTTTCATGGAATAAAAAATTTACATTAAAAATTAAGTTAACCATTTTATATATCTATTTTTTTAACCATTTTGTATATCTATTTTAACCATGAAATTCACATTTTCTTGGGGGATGGGATGGATTAAATGCTACCTGGGATGGTCCTGGTTTTATGCCTGTTGCGCTTGTGTTCAATCCTATTTCACAGTTGTCTCCTTTCACTCTAAATGTGTCATTGTTTGGACAAAGAATTTTATGTTCACCCTAGTTATTAGCCATTTTGTTGTCCTGCTAGTGCACTCAAATCTTGTCTTCCATTAACTTGTATTTTATTCTGTATTTAGCTAGCTTAAATATAGCTCAAGGCAGACAATTTGCCCCAGCTGTGTTCTGTAGGATATTGCATCTAATATTTTATAATTTATGTGGACTCTTGTACTAAATCAAGGGATTGACAACATGGAATGTTTGCTTTGATTTGGTACAGAACACCTGGACTTTGTTTCAGAAATTCTTGATTTCTAAAGTGTTTCTACCAAAATGCACATAGTTTAGCAAAAAAAAAAAATTTTATTCAAAGTCATCTGAATTCTTATGAACAGTGCCTTCTGTAATAAACTTTAAATTAGTGATTACATAGTATATGGATAAAATGACTTATCATTTTTAGAATTTACTGTTAAGTATGATAAAACTTTGGACAATTAGATTCCTTTCCCTCTCTTCTCCTGAAATATTCATTGAGCACCTGCTATGTGCCTGGCACATATGTGGTGGAAATACAATCATGAGCAAGAACTAACATGATCTTTGCCCTATGGAACCTGTAGTCAAATGTAGTCTTTCCTGACTTTTTTTCCCTGAGTTAACAGACAAATCAGGACTGGAGGTTACCCTGTGCTGTTTTGGAAGAGGCGCAGGTAGGGAGTAGGGGAACTGGCCCAGAGGAAGAGAGTATCAGATGGCCTGCACAGACTTGTAGAACTTTGACGTTCCACTACCCTTTTCTATTTGTGGTTGTCTCAAATATTTTTGGTTTGAATATAGGGTATGTATGTATGTGTTGGTTGTTCTGTTTTATTTCGTTTTTGAGAATAAGGAATGGAAATTTATTCTCAGTAAGTGGAGGTTTCAGTTGAGGTGCTTAGTTCATGAGGCCTTGTTGATTTTCCCCTCTAGGCGATGCAACTAAAACCTTCCTGGTCTAAAATGTTAGAAACTATTAAGGTATGCAAAGTATAAGTACTTTGCACTGGCTTGCTGGGTAAAATAATTGTGTTAACTGAAATTGTATTGAAAATGGAAAGCTTTGAGAGGTTGACTGTAGCATTTGTGTGAAGAAAAAAACTCTCCCTCTACACAAAAAAGTGTATTTAGTAGTTACAGAATTCATGCATTCTGGTGGTAAATCTCTAGCAACTACTTCTTTCTCAAACTAGGTAAAACTTAATATCAGCCTTTAATATATGCTTCCAAAGTCCATGTTGGTTGAATGTGATAAGGTAGAACCAAACACCTATTTGGGAAAATTAAGGGGGTGGTGGTAACTGAGAGGCAGTGTCAAACGGAGCAGTAGGTTAAACATTTGACTGCCCACAAAGACAGCTGAAGTTGCTGCCCTATAACAACATTCCCTCCTCCTAAGCAAAACTCATTATTCAATCTTGCTCATGCAATGGTGGCTCATCTTTTTCCTGTTTCATTTAAAAAGAAAATGATAGTCCCAGCCCCTTAAATTAATTTCACATTTAATCCTTCAGATTGTTTTAGCATTTAGAAGAACTAGAAAGACCTGGGTTAAAATTCTGGTTTTTGTCACCTACTCTATGTAAGCTTGATCAAATTACCAAACTTCTCTGAGCTTCAGTTCCTTCATTGGTTAAAATTGAGATAATAATGGTATTCATTTTATAGGTTTGTTGTAATGACATAACCTGAGTAAAGTGGTTGTATCAGGCACTTAATAAACACATAATCAGTGGCTATTTTTATTCTCTCCAAAGTTTGTTAGCTTAGGAAATTGGGAGTGATAATAATGGTGAATCCTAATCAGAGGAAAAGTAATTCAGTTTTAGATACATTAGAGTTTGCAGTGATACAGGTAGCCAGAAGAGTTGTTATATCATTTGGAAATGAGACTATATGAAATAGTCTGAAATTAGCAAAATTTTAAAAAATGCAAGTAAATTATTAAAACTTTGAGGGCTTAGCAATTGAGTCTTAAAGCTACATGAGGTTGTCTTAATTCCACATAACTAATTTACTTGACTAGATTTTGTTAACATTCTCCAAAATTTAAAATGCAGAATCTGTCATTTGTATGACTATTGGCATAATTAGTAGAGGTAATGACATTACCAGTGATGGCTAGTTGTGGGGGGAAAAAAAACAAACAAACCAGGACTTGGAATTAAACCTGGGTTAGGTGATTCTGTTTCTTCATTCTTATTTCACAAAGTTGTGATCATCTAAAGGACAAGTAAATGTAAGATACATTATCTGCATGGAAATACTTTTACTAAAATATCATTTTATCAGAATAAAAAATCCTTGATTGGTTCTAGATTTTTAAGACTGAATCAAACATACCATTCTTTATAATAGCAGAAGATTAACAACATCCCAGATCATATCTTTAAAGAAATATGGGTATAGGTAAAGGGGAACCCATGTGCATCCTGGCACATATTTTATTTAATAATGATGATAGGGGACTTCCCTGGTGGCGCAGTGGTTAAGAATTTGCCTGCCAATGCAGGGGACACAGCTTCGAGCCCTGGCCCGGGAAGATCCCACATGCCGTGGAGCAATGAAGCCCGTGCGCCACAACTACTGAGCCTGCACTCTAGAGCCCGCGAGCCACAACTACTGAACCCGCATGCCACAACTGCTGAAGCCCACGCACCTAGAGCCTGTGCTCCACAACAGGTGAGAAGCCACTGCAATGAGAAGCCTGTGCACCGCAACCAAGAGTAGCTCCTGCTTGCCACAACTAGAGAAAGCTCGCGTGTAGCAATGAAGACCCAATGCAGCCAAAAATTAATTAATTAATTTTTTAAAAAAGAAAATAAATAATGATATTTTTATTAAGACCAAGTACTATAGGATATTAAAAATGGATTCTTATACCTGATCTTGATACTTATTAAATCAGACTAGTGTGTGGATAAGATATTATTAGAGTGTTTGTCCAGTAGCTTAGATTATAAATAATCCCTGTTCTAGCTCATTTTAAACAATGTAGTATGAGTGATGCCAAAAAACAGGCTAGAACATTTTCTTCTCTCCAAGATCTTAGATTTTGTAAACAAGGCTCTGCTCCTGGAACTAATGTAGGTCATCATAACCCCAAATCTTTTGAAAGATGAGAATCCCAATTAAGTCTCTTAGGTACATTTTAATATTTTAAATTTAAGAAGTGTTTTAGCTCTTAAAAACATAGTATGTTTGGATTGTTGTTTGGCCACTTGGCTTATTGGTACCATGTCATAATAAATTCTAATCACTGGATAATCATTTCAGCAATAATGATCACTAGGAATCTCCATGTGAGTGGAAATTAATATAGCTTTTTTTTTTTTTTTTTTTGCGGTACGCGAGCCTCTCACTGTTGTGGCCTCTCCCGTTGTGGAGCACAGGCTCCGGACGCGAAGGCTCAGCGGCCATGGCTCACGGGCCCAGCCGCTCCTCGGCATGTGGGATCTTCCCGGACCGGGGCATGAACCCGTGTCCCCTGCATCGGCAGGCGGACTCTCAACCACTGCGCCACCAGGGAAGCCCTAATGTAGCTTTTTATGGCTTAATTTATCCCAGTAGTGACCTGACAGCATAATTTTTGAATAAAAACTCTGATTTAATTAGAAAAACCATAAATTTCCCTAATTTCCCAAACTGTAAAATTTAGTTTTGTTTAGTCTCTCTTGCAAATAAATTAGTGAGCTGTGAAACGTGTTGTCAAAGTGACATCATTTAACGAACTTAAAAAATATCAGTGTCAGGCTTCCCTGGTGGTGCAGTGGTTGAGAGTCCGCCTGCTGATTCAGGGGACACGGGTTCGTGCCCCGGTCCGGGAAGATCCCACATGCCGCGGAGCGGCTGGGCCCGTGAGCCATGGCCACTGGGCCTGTGCGTCCGGAGCCTGTGTTCCGCAGCGGGAGAGGCCACAACAGTGAGAGGCCCGTGTACCGCAAAAAAAAAAAAAAAAAAAAATCAGTGTCATAAAAATATTTCTTTGGTAGTCAAGATTTAAATTTTATCCGCACTGTTATTAATATGGGATACTACTGATGTATTGCCCTTTATTTGTTGGTATGTGTTTGTGTGTATGCATGTACATTTGCTCTTTAGTAACATAGAACTGATGTTTGCAAAAGAAAAGAGGAAACTTAAATTGCTTGAGAGCAAGTATTGGACTAGATGGTTCATAACTCTTAGAGAAATTATTACTCCCACTTTACGGATGAAGAAGTAGATTGAGGTAGGTTAAATAATTTGATAGCACAGCTTGTTAAGTGGAAAGAACTTGAACCCTAGACTGTCTGGCTCTTCTCCATTATGTCTTGCTGCTTTAAGGGATCTTTTCAGTAATTACACTGGATTTTGTGCAAACATGTTTACTGTGCCAACCCCTAGAAGACTGACCACCAGGGATGACAATATCCTATTTGTGTAGCATTTTGCTGTTTTCAAAATAATTATTTCTTGTCCTATTTGATCCTTACAACATACCAATATTGCAGGCAAAAAAAAAAGAAAAGAAAAGGAAAAAAAAAAAAGATTCCTGACTTAGACGTGAGCAATTTCAGAGAAGTGCTTAAGATCACAAAGCTCATTAGTGGTAGAGTTTAGACTAGAACCCAGATCTGTGGTTCCTGGTTCAATGTTCATTTCTATAATACTCCGTTTATACTTTTCTCTGAATCAGGTATGTGTTCTGTGATTATGAAGTAGTGAAGTTTTACAGATTGAATCTTTTATTGTGCCTTCACTATAGCTACAGCCTGGCTCCCTGTTTAGCAGTCAAATCCTGTTTTTCTGTATTATAAGTAGTGTATCAGTGACAGTTCTGAGGTGTAATGGGGCTGTAGTGGTGGTTATTGAATGAGTAATAAGTGGAAAATGTTAACTTGAGATTTCTGTATTTAAACTTTATTCTTATGTGATGCCATATTTATCTTATGGAAATGTAATTATGAAAGGAATTGTTAGAAGCACACATATTAGATTTAGAAAGACCTACTTCCTGGCTTTGCCCACTTAGTTCTGCTTACTTGGGCAGGTTACAGCCGGTTTCCTCATCCCTCAGGATAGTTAACTACCATAGAGTCAGAGGAGATGGGCATGTAAAGAAATTAGCACCATGCCTGGCCCATGGGCCTACATATATAGCAGCTATGTAATCATTACCTTTGAAGGGTTCTTTTTTTCTTCTAGCAGTATATCTTTTTGTTTAAAAACTGTCCAAGCTAGCATGGTTATATCTAAGGTGTCTTAAAAGTAGATAGTTCCCAATTGTTTCTGCTAACAGAGGACACAAATGATCTGAAACAGTTGATAATTCAAATTTTTCCATTTTATATTTA
Source organism: Hyperoodon ampullatus (assembly GCF_949752795.1). NCBI lineage: Eukaryota > Metazoa > Chordata > Mammalia > Artiodactyla > Ziphiidae > Hyperoodon > Hyperoodon ampullatus. Next base: position 43,557,841 of record NC_136916.1, on the reverse strand, counting down.
GAATATGTACCTTAGAAAACTCTTATGGAAGATCTGCTTTCCTATTTATTTCCTTACATTAGTATAATATAAATAATTTATATTTATTGAATTGGTCTATGGAGAGTACAGTTATGACCACGCTGGGCAAAAAGGGGGGTTTTCATGGTTAAGTGTTGAGAATTGAGAACCTGAGACTAGCACTTAGTATAGCATTTTATATTATTCAGATTCTTTTTTTTTTTTTTTGGCTGTGCTGGGTCTTTGTTGCTGCGTGCAGGCTTTCTCTAGTTGTGGTGAGCGGGGGCTGCTCTTTATCGCGGTGGCTTCTCTTGTTGTGGAGCACAGGATCTAGGTGTGCAGGCCTCAGCAGTTGTGGCACGTGGGCTCAGCAGTTGTGGCTCGCAGGCTCTAGAGTGCAGGCTCCATAGTTGTCGCGCACGGGCTTCGTTGCTCCGCGGCATGTGGGATCCTCCCGGACCAGGGCTCGAACCCGTGTCCCCTGCCTTGGCAGGCAAATTCTTAACCACTGCACCTCCAGGGAAGTCCTATTCAGATTCTTAACTTGTAGACTGTTGAGATTATTTATAGCTTTGTGTACCAAGATGAACCAGGAAAAAAAAGCAAGCATTCTTCAGAGTTATGTAAAGTGCCATTTTGAAATTTATTTACCATTTAGAAAACTGGTAGCAGAGGAAGCATTTCACTAAATAAATCTCTTGGCTGGATTTTACTTTTTAAGGTGGCATGTCTCTTGGAGTTCATTTTATTCACTTATAATTACATATTTCTGATTAAAGTTAATATTTTTTCAATAAGTTCTCTTTGTATATGTTAATCAGTAGTTTTAGATTATAGAAACAGGCTATCATTAGCCTTTAATTAAAAAGTTTAAGAATTCTAACTGAAAGGAAGTATTATAAAACAGTTTAGAGATTATATATTCTTTTTTTCAAAGATATAGGAAGAAGTTAATTTTGAATTATAAAGTTATTCATCCAAAAATTTTAAAAAATTTATTTCCTTTGACTTCTAGTTGTATGACTTGAGTAAATAAACATTTAGAGCTGATTTTCTTATTTGAACAATGCAGATAATGATACTTGTATTTACCTCCCAAGGTTATGAAATCAAATAAAATAGTATGTGGAATATAAATCAGGTATGGTGTTAGGTAAGCAATAATGTAGACAGATATAGTACCTCCCTTTAAAGCACTTACAGTGTACTGGAGGAGAATGTCCAACCAGTTTTTTTGCAAATAATTATTTAACATTCTGTGAGCTAAGTACTAAGAAAAAAGTACAGGGAGCCTGAGACTAGTCTTGGCTCACAGAAAGCTGCCCCGGGGAAGAGAAATTTAATGGAGACTTATCAATGGAAGGGGTTGTGGGAGACCAGTCCTAGCAAAAGAAGAATAGTATTTGCAAAGACCCTAAGTTTTGAAGAGACTTAGTAACCAAAAAAGCAGTCTGGCTGGCAAAGAGCACCTTTTAGCCTTCACAATAGTCCTGTGAGTTAAGTCCATTTTATAGATAAAAAAACTGAAGCTCAGGGTGGTTTAGTAATTTGTATAGTGTCTTACTGTTTGTAAATGGCAGATTCATATTTTGAACCCAGGTTGGTCAGCCTGACTCCAGCGTCCTTGTTCTCTCTACTATGCCATTCTTTCTCCGAGTCACTTAGCTCAGAGGTTATTGTGCTCCTAAACACATCTCTCTTGTTATTTCTCAGAGGGCTTAGCAGCTCTCCCTCTGGCTAATTGTGGAGCCAAGGATCAGGTTCTTTCCTTACACTAAGGTAATAATAAGATTTAACTCTTACAGGTTATATCTCTTGCTTGTATACTGTAAAACTCCAGAGATCCTAAAAGCTTTTTCAGGGGTAGGAATTTTGTAGATTCTGGGGCTGATATGAAACTGCAGTGTTGTTTGTAGCCTCTCATTTAAAAATAGCCTCATGGTGCTCATGGGGTGCTTTAATAGTGCCAACATTTCCATCAGCCTCTCTGCCCTACCCCCAAGACACTCCACATCAACAAAGATCTGAGTAATAAACAGTATGCTTCTGCTGTTGCCTCTGTCTACTCCCACAAACCCCTCCTGTATAGAAATCCTAATGCCACCACTAATAATTCATTTTATTGGAAGAATGCAAATTAAAAGGGTTCCATTGCTTTAAAAGTTTGAAAAACACTATCCTAGCTTGTGTGAAGTTCAAGGGAAACATTTCCTAAATGAGGAATTTTTCTGATTCTTCATATCTGTTTATCTCCTACTACACTTGCATTGGCTCCCCCAAACATCTTCTTAAATTGGGGATGGATTTATGTTTTTGTTCTTAAAGCTTGTGGAGATAGTACATTGGTACATAGATTGGTACATTGAAGCCCAGTACTTGAAACCTAGGGGTAAAAAAATTCCTATGCCTTCCTGTCTCCAGATACTTTTATGATAGAGAAAATAAATTAATCCAGGCTCAGTGTCGTTGTTTTATATTTTATGTCATTGTCGTTTATGTAAGAAGAGATATTATTAATGCAGATACCTAGTTAAATCTTCTATTGTTGTCAGAGTTTACTAAGCAATTATTTTTTCCTTTTAAAATCTTTTTCTAAGCAATCTGTTAACCTCAATTTTTCTTGCCCTCTTAAAAGGCACTGCATAAATTTGAGGGAGGACTATTTTTAGGCCCTGTCTCATTTTAACTATCTAACTGGTCCTGCGTGCTTTTCTTGGAATTTGTGAACTTTGTTGTAAAGTAATTCATAGTTCTAGGCAGATGGAGGTTGATGCTTTATCCTAATTGTCGAAAATTTTTGTATTCTTTGTTTTCAGAGGGTTTCACTTCGTAGAGCCTGATTTACTTGAAATGCGAAGTAATAAATTGATTCCCTCCACTACCCCTCTTTGTCCTCAGTTTTATGTGAAACACTGACTGACGTAAATGTTTGCCCTATGAATTTCTCTCCTTTTTAAAAGCACCCAGAGACGCACATTTTAGGGGCTCATGCTAGAATACTTTGTCATTATCTTTCTACTGAACTTTCCTTTCACGTTGCCTAAACACAGCTGAGTTGGTAAGAGGAGCAAAGACAACAAGATACCGCTGCCAAGCAGACAGGAAGCTGTAGTGGACCTAGCGAGCAGGGGCGGCAGAGCGTATCCTCCATCCAATCAGCTGTGAGTGCTGTTGCTATGTGAGCTCTTACTCTGCTGCCTTTGTGAAAAACCTTACACAGAGGGAAGCGGAATCAGCACCCACTGCTGAACATTTGTTTTAACCACTGCAGACATCTGGATCCCTCAGTTACTGACTGTATAGCTATTGACAGCCAGAAGGCAACTTATTTTATACAAGGATTCCAGTATGGTTTTCAGTGGAAACAAAGGGCTTCACAGAGAAGGTGTGTAATGAAGTGTTTTCAACGGCTTTATTTTTAAGCTTCCAATTTTCTGTGGCTGTTTAGAGTTGTAGTGTTTGCTTTGCATGGATTTTTAATAAATAGGTCCAGGAAAATGATCTCAGGTTGAAAGACATTAAACTTAGGGAATTTTCTTTAGCTTCATATAGCCTGTTTTCTTTGAACAGCATTGCTTAAAAGATTATTAAAATGCTGATCTGAACAATGAGTAGGGAGAAAAGAAACCAAAATACAATATGCTTACTTTAATGGGGAAAAAATTTTGATAAAAATGAGAAAACTGGGAAGAGAATGAGGTTTAGACAGAAGTATTAACTGTACTTGGGGGTAGGAGGTGTTTTTAAAATAAAAGCTTATAGGAGAATGTATTTAATATAAGTTACATATTTTTAACTGAAATTCATTGTTTCTGAATTTGACAGAGATTGTCAGAATTTAGCTTAGTGAGAATTTTGACATACTTTTGACATGGTGTCTTTCTATAAAGGATTTGTGAGGATGCTACCTCAAATTGTATAACCTCTTAATTATTTGATCTGTTGGCTAGTACTTCTCAGTTCAGATAAAAGATAGTAGTAAAATCCAACTGCAAAGGTAGTGGCATGTTCTATTAAATGCCCATATAGAAAACTGAAAAAATAAAGGATTTTGAAGACAAACCAGAAATGTTTAAGATAATATTTTAAAATTAAAGTAAACCTTAATTAAATATAATAATTCCATATCTGACTTAGTTAATACTGCAAATATAGTACAGTCTTATTAAATTGAACCGAATTCAGTATTTGTAATAATTGAACAGAATATGGGTTACAGTTTATGAGATCTGGAAAAACCAGTTTATCCAACTAATTATAGGCAAGTTTTAAAATATCTTAGATATAAAGAAAAGTTTTACATAATTTCAAATACTGTGAAGTTATATTTTACATAGTTGATTTAGCTAATGATTCTTTTAAATTAATTAAAGCAGAACAGAATACTAATTAGTATATTACCCATTTATGAACAATTTTCTTTTGCTTATCCAGTTTCACCCGGTTGTGTAAGTGGCTCCTTTTTAATTCACTAGGTAATTTATGTCTGAATAAAATTAATATAATATAAATTCCAAGTTAATATTCAAGCTTTATTTTTTATCTCTACAAATGATATATTTTGGAATAGGATTGGTTTTGATATTGTTGTTCTCTTCAAGAAGTGCTTGTTATTAGGAAGGGGTAGCATTATTTGATAAGAGAGGAGAGATATATCTTTTCTTGAAAAGAACTCAATACATTTCATGCTTTTGCGCCCATTACTGATCATTTTTAAAGATACATATATATTTATAGTAAGTTAAGGATTTCAAATAGTAGATGAAAATTTACAAAATAAATTGGCCTTAAACGTTAAAAAAGTGTTTTATGTGAACCTACATGTTGCTAAACTTTAAAAGACTGGCATTTCTTAGTTTTTTCAGTTCGTTACGTGTACCCCCAAACTTGAACTTGATAGGAGTTATAAAAATTATGGCAAAATTAGGAAAGCTATTATAGTTTTTGGACTTGGTGGCCTTTGCAATATAAAGCACTCATTTGCAGAAGAGGAGCTATGAGAAGGGCAGGGATGGGAGGCAGAGGTATGCTGTGTAGACCCAAGTTCATCAAATGTAGCTCTAACCACATGGAAGTCAATCTAGTTATTTCCATTTTTTTTAGCTATCACTCTCATCAATTACTATTTTATTTTTTAATATACAACCACAAAAACCAAAATGTTGCTTGAACTGGTTTACTACTCCCTTCCCCTTGGTTTATTTCTTAAGAATTAACAGACTTTCCAAGAGCAGGGTGATTTCATTCATATGCTGCAAAAATAAAGGTGCATGATATTGGCAAGAAATTTGGATCTACTGTTGTGTCACACAAAAGCTTTGCCTTCTGTTGCAGGAGGAATAGTCTTGGCAGAATCCCAGATTTTATTCCTGGGCTCAGCACCTAAAGATGGTTCTTACAGGTCTTACACATCTGAAAGTTCCTCTGGTCAAGGCTAGTGACATTGCTAGCATATTTCAACTCTTTGAATTTATCTATTATTTGACAATAGAATTTTAATTGTCTTATTCTGTGCCAAATCTTTAAATTAACTATACTTCTTTGTACTTGAAAATAGAAAAGTACTTCAGTTCTCAAAAATAGTGATTTCTTTTTTCTCTTAGCCATTTGATACAATAGCAAATAGAAGTTCTTATATTTATCAGATGCAATGTGATTGCTCTAACAGATTTTATTTTAAATAAAATACTTTTTTTTGTTTATTCTTAAATCACCAGGCAATAATATGAAATAGTATTTCATTTATAGTTCTTCAAAAAAAATTCTGTAATTTAAAATTTCAGGCTGGGAAGGGGTAACAATCTGAGTATTTCTTTTTCTTTTGGTCTTTTTTTTGTGAAAAATCATTCCTACAGCAAGTATTATCCCAAACGTTTGATTCCTACATGTATGCTCTAAGTGCTCTATGATACAATGTTTCTTTGACTTCTTCTTGCAGAAATTCCATCGCTTGTTCATGTTCTGAATCCAAAAAAGATTTAATTATTATAGTCAGCTAGGCAGGGAAGTTTTGTCTTAACAACACTTTCTTTTTTAATGATTTTTTTTTTTTTTACAAAAGTTTATTCTTAAATGTACAATAGGTTTCAAGACAACATTCTAGCTATAGGTGGCAACAGATGTTATGGCAGGGAATCCAGATGTTTAATCCAGATGTTTAAACAGGAATGGAATTAAGGATCATCATTGCCTCAGGCACAAGGAACAGCTTACTTTTTTTTTTTGATAAGTAGACATATTTGATAATATATGGTAGCAAATCTAGATTCTCATTTCTTACCCCTGCCCCCCACCCCATAGATTGTTGTTGCTGCTGCTATGTGCACATGTGTATGTGTGTGTGTGTTGTTCATTAACTTGCCTGGACACAATACATGGAGTCTAGAAACAGCTTACTTTTTACCAGATTTCTTAATTCCACCTGTGGCCAGGGGGCCTTTCCCCGTGGCCTTTGCTTTTAGCTCCTCGAGTTTCTTTTGCTCCTCCTTCTGTTTCTGCTTGAATGCCTTATCTTCCTCATCCATCTCCTTGGCTTGCATCTTGGGCTGCTTCAGGGGCTTCTTCTTGCCATTTTCATGGCCCGACATGGCGCCTGCCGCCCTTCTCCAGACCCTGCCACCAGATGCCTCTTAACAACATTTTATCAAGCATTTTCATGTAGCAACAGTGCTATTGCATAAACTATGTTGCTTTTGCAAGAGCATAGTAAATCTTTTTTTTTTAAATCTTCAGATGCCGTTGTATCTAAAATCAAAGACCCAAGTTTTAAAAACATAGTTGTTTACTGTATTCCTTGAATCTGATTATATAATCCTTTGTGATCAGGCTGAGTCATAAGTGGTAGTATGATGACTGTTACTTGAGAAACTGGAAATGTTGCCTTGTTCTTCACTGGTCTCTATTTTACTCATTTAAAGACTTCTGAACATCAAAGGATTTGAATTATAAGGTTTATGATAAGCACAGGGACATTAAAATTATAAATTACAGGAAGTAGTCAAAATAGGGTAGAAAAAATAGCTGGGCCCTAAGGGTCATACATAGTTGGGCCTCAGATTTTGCTGTAGGCTTCTTGTCATCCAGAGTATGAAAGGGGAACTCCGCTAGTTATTTACAATCCCTGTTATTTACATAATATTTTTTGCTAAATATTAACCATTCTCTTTTCTTTAAAATTATTTTACATTTTTAAATTCTGAGAATTTTAAGTATAGTTTTTTATATTTTTCCTCTAAATTTCACATATGCAGATATACTTTTATGCAGATGTCTCAATTTACTTTATGACCCAGAAAGTCGTGGAAGTTTGGGGATTTGGGCAGAAGAAAGGGCAAGGCTGATAGGGAAGTATGAGACTAAACCTCTGAAGAAAGATAATAGTCAATAATGGCAAGAAAATAATGAGTAAATGGGAAGATAAATGAAGAAGAGAAGGCAGAAAAAAATTTGTTTGATGTAGTGTTATTTTTGGTGTGTGTGTGTGTGTGCACACCTGTGTGTGCATACAAGTGCCCACAAGTGCTGGGCTGACTGACTAGAGTTGGTAAATCCACTGGGGATTTGTTTACTGGGAAGTAACTCATTTCTGACTTTTCTTTTGAATTCCTCAACTAGGATTGGGCTAAGGGTGACCTTGTATTTACCACTATTTAATGACAAGGGACAAGCCAGCTGCCTCGAAGCCATAAATTAAATATTGTCACATACATGATGAATGTAACTGTTTTGAAATATAAGAATTTACAGAATAAAAATCTGGTGGTGTAGGGCTAAAATTTGAAAACTCAAACTTCTAAGCCAAAATTTTCAGAAAATGCTCTTTTGTCATTTTAATAAGTACACAAAATTTCAGATTCTTTTCAATTGAGCCCAGTATTTTCATTGCTTTGGGTGGTGATAATTTTAAGTTATTTTGGGAGAGAGGGTTATCTGGGTTCCCATCCTGGTTTTCATATTTTCATCAAGTGCTAAGATTTTGTGATTCTTACATAAACTATTGTTTTTTTATAAATTTATTTATTTTATTTATTTATTTTTGGCTCTGTTGGGTCTTTGTTGCTGCGCGCGGGCTTTCTCTAGTTGCAGCGAGCGGGGGCTACTCTGTTGCGGTGCCCGAGCTTCTCATTGCGGTGGCTTCTCATTGCGGAGAAACGGCTCTAGGTGCGCAACACAGGCTCTTAGTTGCTCCGCGGTATGTGGGATCGATCTTCCCGGACCAGGGCTCGAACCCATGTCCCCTGCATTAGCAGGAGGATTCTTAACCACTGCGCCACCAGGGGAGCCCACATAAACATATTTAGTCTTCCAATTTGCTGAAGATAAAGTTTAGCTTACTGAGGATTAGAGAACAAGCAAATGTAAAGAAAATGTAAAGAAAAAGAAAATGTAAAGAAAATGCAAGTGTACTCCATTTTTTCACTGTCAATGCATTCAGTGGTACTGCCCAAGTGGCTTCTGCACTGGGTCCAGAGACTATTTCACATCTAACAAAAAGGGTAGGAGAACTTTTTTAGAAATAAGTATCCTGATTTTACCTAATTGCATTGCATTGGTGTATTTGTTTACCTTAAATCATTTTTTTCTGAAAAATATCCACACAGAAAAAGAAAAAAAAGATTGCTCTATGTCATTGTTTCTCATTTAGGGTACTAACCCTTTTGAGAATCTGCTGAAAAATATCAGCCCTCTTGCTAGGAAAAAAAATGCATCTGTGTATATACATACATAATATTGTGGAAAATATCCAGAGGTTCATAAATTCTCTTAAGTTAAAAAAATCTTGTTAAACATAATTTGCCTTTAGTCAGAGAATAAAAGCATTAATTTTAGAGAACTGAGGTTTAAAACAAACTGGATGGGAACTTCAGGATATGTACACAAGCAAAGTGTTAAGTAGTGAACATGAGATGTTGTTTTGTAACTTCTGAAGAGAGGGAAAATGTTCTAACATGTACTCCGTACATTAATACTCTTGCAAATGGATTTGTCCTAGGGAGTACCCCATATTCCTGCGCTGAGTCCTATATTCTGGATGGGCTTCTGGTAAAGAACCTAGTACAAAAGGACCAGGCCTGGAATGTAATATCTAGGTCCCCAGCACCTACATATCATCTCCGAGTTATAGACTGAGAGAAGAGGAGACCTAGAAGACACCTCCTATGGCCTTAGGCTTTCACCTGGATGCTCTTCCAGAAATTGCTCTGCACTAGAGATGACAGGTCCACTGCAACGGATGCTAATTCCATCTTTGTTCAAGAGAACTGAGCAGAACTGATCTTAGTGTGTATGCGCAAGTTTTCAACTCTTAATTAAAAACAACTCTCTGTCCACTTTTTATTTGTGCTGGAGTTTTAGGGTTCACACATACCAACACACAGTCAGTGGAAAATATGAATGTTAAGAGTACTTAGAAGTAGGAGTCATGCATGTGGTAGAGGGAAGGAGGTTGAAAGGACAGAATGTATTTTTGGGGACCAGCCTATGTTGTAACCATATTCCCACGAGATAAAAATGTAAGAAAGACTAAATTAGGTTAAGCTTGAGAGTAATTTTGGAAAGTTATGTGCCAGTTATCTGGGATTAGTAAAGCTGGAACAAAACAAAACAGAACTAGAATAGTGGATTGTTGCTTTTTTAGCACAGGGTCATCTTTTGAGTGTATAGCTAAATCTAGAACTTGTGGTTTTGAGAGTCAGGACTTTGTTTCCTTTTTTTAAAAATAAATTTATTTATTTTATTTTTGGCTGCGTTGGGTCTTCGTTGCTGCATGTGGGCTTTTCTCTGGTTGCAGCGAGCAGGGGCTACTCTTTGTTGCAGTGTTCAGGCTTCTCATTGCGGTGGCTTCTGTAGTTGTGCAGCATGGCCTCGAGGCACACGGGCTTCATAGTTGTGGCACACAGGCTCAGTAGCTGTGGCACACGAGCTTAGTTGCTCCGTGGCATGTGGGATCTTCCTGGATCAGGGCTCGAACCCATGACCCCCTGCCTTGGCAAGCAAATTCCTAACCACTGCACCACCAGTGAAGCCCAGGACTTTGTTACCTTTTGTGGCAGCATTTTCTCAGCTTTTGTCCCATGGTTCTTTCTGCATGTGGTATGGAGTGATAACACTCATATAATCAGGAATATTCCTACGAAAGTAAAAAGGACAATATTTTCTACTTGAGGATTTTCAGGTCCTGAAACAGTGGTGAATTAGGCTTAATGGTTTACACAGAGCACAGAGAAATTAAAAAATAGGGTCAGTGCAAGTAAAAAGGAAATGAATAAAATCTGTGTAGCTCTAAGTTTGTGCCCGTGCATCTATGATACGTGGCTAAAAGCACAGTTCTGGCAGCCTGAACTTAAGGAGGCAAAACAAAAGAACACCTCAGTAACACTGACTGGGTCTAATGCTTTCTTTCTTTTTTTATTTTTTGGCCGTGCCACACAGCATGCGGGATCTTAGTTCCCCCACCAGGGATTGAACCTGTGCCCTCTGCAGTAGAAGCGCCGAGCCCTAACCACTGGAACACCAAGGAATTCCCTAATTCTTTCATTTTAAATATCAAGCCTTCTGGGAGCTTTTTCTGATATCTAAGACTGAGTTCCCACCTAAGCATTCTAGTAACACCTTTATTATCTATCAGGCATCCCCCTGAATTAGACTTATCTGAATGTGCTCCATAAGACTGTCCTCTACTTGAAGGCATTCTCCCATTGCCTTCTGGAGAAGAGCTGGATTTCACTTGAATTTTTTGACATGTAGATACTTCTTTTTTCCATTCTTACCTTATAGCCAGTCTTTAAATTACTTAAAATACAGTTTTCTTTCTAGAGTTTAAGTTGCCCCCAACTCATCACATAAGCAATCAATAGGTTGGTATGATGAATTCTCTGTTATCCCTTAAAAGACTGTTGAGGCCTAGAAATTCCAATAATCAATATGGAATTAGAACTCAGAAAGTACTCTCTCTTTTTTATTTATTTTATTTTATTATTATTATTATTTTTTGCAGTACGCAGGCTCATCACTGCAGTGGCCTCTCCCATCGCGGAGCACAGGCTCTGGACACGCAGGCTCAGCGGCCATGGCTCACGGGCCCAGCCGCTCTGCGGCATGTGGGATCCTCCCGGACCAGGGCACGAACCCGCGTCCCCCGCATCGGCAGGCGGACTCCCAACCACTGTGCCACCAGGGAAGCCCCTCTCTTTTTTATTTTTTAAAATGTAAATGTTTTTGTCCTGGGCTAGAGATGTGGTGATTACCTAATGCAATTTCTTTATTTTATTTTATTTATTTATTTTTTTTTTGCGGTACGCGGGCCTCTCACTGCTGTGGCCTCTCCCGCTGCGGAGCACAGGCTCTGGACGCGCAGGCTCAGCGGCCATGGCTCACGGGCCCAGCCGCTCCACGGCATGTGGGATCTTCCCCGACCGGGGCACGAACCGGTGTCCCCTGCATCGGCAGGCGGACTCTCAACCACTGCGCCACCAGGGAAGCCCAATTTCTTTATTTTAAAAACAAATATTTCCTGTCCCGTTTAAGAAAATTATATAGATAAGGGCATTAAAAAAAAAACTATTTCAGTGCAAAATGTCAGATCCAAGAGAAGAATAAAATGATAATTATCTGGAAAGGGTAACAGCGAGCCTTTATCACTTTAACCAGAAATAAGCTGAAATAGGCAGAAAACAAAATACGATGGAACATTAACCATTCAGTATTTCAACAAGTGTTTGAGAGCTTCTTCATGCTACGTTCTGTGCTGGATAACTGTAAGAGAGTTGGTCCTTGTTCTCATGTAGCTTAGTGGGTTAGAGAAGAGAGGCAAATAGTGATTTATTTTTATCTGTGCTAAGTTTTAGGAAGGAAAAGCATAAGGTACACTGAGCTCTTCTCCTAAAAACAATAAAACATCATGGGAGGGTATAATAGGACCAGATGAGCTGAGATAAGACCTAGGGAAGAATTGTGTATTTAAGCTGAACTAGAGCTCATTGCATTATTTCATACCCTGTTATTTTTTTTTTAAACATCTTTATTGGAGTATAATTGCTTTGCAGTAGTGTGTTAGTTTCTGCTTTATAACAAAGTGAATCAGCCATACATATACATATATCCCCATATCTCCTCCCTCTTGCATCTCCCTCCCACCCTTCTTATCCCACCCCTCTAGGTGGTCACAAAGCACCGAGCTGATCTCCCTGTGCTATTCGGCTGCTTCCCACTCGCTATCTATTTTACATTTGGTAGAATTTATAAGTCTATGCCACTCTCTCACTTCATCCCAGCTTACCCTTCCCCCCCCATGTCCTCAGGTCCATTCTCTACGTCTGCATCTTTATTCCTGTCCTGCCCCTACGTTCTTCAGAACCATTTTGTTTTTTTAGATTCCATCTATATGAGTTAGCGTACAGTACTTGTTTTCCTCTTTCTGACTTACTTCACTCTGTATGACAGACTCTAGGTCCATCCACCTCACTACAAATAACTCAATTTCGTTTCTTTTTATGGCTGAGTAATATTCCATTGTATATATGTGCCACATCTTCTTTATCCATTTATCTGTCGATGGACACTTAGGTTGCTTCCATGTCCTGGCTATTGTAAATAGAGCTGCAATGAACATTGTGGTACATGACTCTTTTTGAATTATGGTTTTCTCAGGGTATATGCCCAGTAGTAGGATTGCCGGGTCATATCATACCCTGTTCTTTTAATCTGTAGAACTTTGATCAAGTGGTAAAGTTAAATTTTTAACTTCATAAGAGTAGAGATTGTTAGAAAATGTAATTTTGAAAACCCATGCACAAGTGTAACAAACAAATCTAATTTTGAATGAACTTAATAGCAAATTCTTTATGAAGAAAATTTCAAAACTCTTCCAAAGAATATTTTAGAAGGCTTGTATAAATGGTGAGATTTGAACCTTTAAAATGCAGTTTTAAAAAAGTTAGTTGAGGGCTTCCCTGGTGGCACAGTGGTTAAGAGTCCACCTGCCGATGCAGGGGACACGGGTTCGTGCCCCGGTCTGGGAAGATCCCACATGCCGCGGAGCGGCTAGGCCCGCGTGAGCCTTGGCCGCTGAGCCAGTGCGTCCGGAGCCTGTGCTCTGCAACGGGAGAGGCCACAACAATGAGAGGCCCACGTACCGCTAAAAAAAAAGACAGTTAGTTGAAGTGATTTTTGAGTCACTAGCTATAATTTTTGGGACTCACTGGTAAATTAGTGGGGTATCAAGAATGGAAAAGCAGTAAGAGTATTAGGAGAGTTGGAGCACAAAGGATGAATCATCTCCTTACCACAAAGTTTTTCCATGGTGTGGCTTTAAGAATACTGGAATAGTTGGAGAGAATGATTAAAACAACTGAGGTGGGGCTGTGAGGCTTGCCAGGAGGGGAGTGCTAGAAACAAGAAATTATAGTGATTCAGTGGAATACGGAGGGGTGGGATATCTTGAGGTGGCTCTGGAAGAGAATAAGATCAGGTGAGCCAGACCATTGGATGCATAAAGGGCAGTAATGACAGAAGAGGTTTAAAAAAGTTAGATAGCGTCCTTTTTTTACCTCATCTCTCATTGCTTCTCTTTATGCAACCAACGCTCTGGCCAAACTGGGAATGGTGAGGGATCAGATATGGGAGATTGTTAATAGAAGCAGTCAGACTTTACTTATTGGAGGTGGGAGAAAGGGAGGAGGCATAGATAATTCTAAGATTTCGAGTCACGGAAAGCAAAAACAGCTGTAGTTGGGACAAGTTTTGTACTCTGACCAGCACCCCCATGATTATTTTTAGTTTGTGGTAGGCTAGATGTACCAGGATCAGTCTGTGCTTGTGGACAAAGTGGTACTAACAGTAAATGGGATGATAGTATTTTATAACTCCAAAAATTGGCACATGTAGAATCAGATATTATTTAAATTGGAAGGGGCCATCTAGTTTCACATTCCTTCATTTTACAAGTGAGTATGTGTTTAATTGACCTTTCCCAAAGTCTTGGAACCAGTTCATGACAAAGCTGAAATTAGAATCCAGATCTTCTGGCTTCTAGTATAGCATTTTCATACTTTCTTCAAGTTACTATAAAATTTTTTTCATTTGTTTTCTGTTTTATTGAGAGATCTGTCAAATTCAAGATCTGTTACAAGTATAAATGTTAGTGTTAAGATTTATTTAGCTATCAAAATTTAGGTAAAAGATCTAAGTTAAATATGGAATTAAAGCATATTGGCAAGTTTATCTTCTAAACAGATGATTTTGAAATAATATAACAATAAATAATTGCTTGATGATAATAGCTATGCTCGACTGACGATACTTCTAATTGTGTGTATACTGGCTGAACTAAAACCAGTTTAATCTGGTTCTAGGAAATATCCTGTACTTGGCTGATTGAAGTTGACGATAATGACCACAGAGTTATCCAATAAAACATTAATTAAAAGCATTACATTAGCATTCCCTGCTTGATCATTATCTTTATCAAAGGATACTGTCTTTGGCAGAGTTACCCATTTTAAAGGGGAAATAGAGCAATATGAAACTGCCTTTGAGGAAAAAAAATTAGAGAGAAAAAAGTATTGTTTCTTTTCTTACCAACCTTATATAGCAAGGTGATATCTTTACAATAGCCATTTACAACTAAACTGCAACTTCCATTCAAAATAATTGATCTCCCCACATTTGCACAGAGGTTAATGAATGAATCCACTTGAACAAACAAATGGTTAAAAGGGTGGCATTGTCTCCCTGCTTCAACTGGTTGGATCACTGAAGGAACCAGTGGGTATTCTTTCTTGGTGCTATTACATCATCTCATTTTGTTTTTGGCAAGCTATCTTTCTCATTGACTTCTGGTCCATTGCCCCCTTTTTTTTAGAATTGGCAGTTTTCCACTTTTGTGGAACATGGTCTCTACCCTCCCTATCATTGCTCCTTCAAATGATAGATAAGCTTCTCAGGCTGATTGAAGTGGGAGCAGTAGAGAGAGAAAGAGGAAGAACCCCCAGAGAACTGTAGTTGGGCTCTTGGTTACTATTCACACAGGGCCTGAAGTCCAATAGTTTTCAGGGTAGTAGCAGTGGTTCCCAAAGACTGGTCCTCAGACCTGTGCTAGTCTAACATAAGCTTTTCATTTGTCCATGGCAAAGATGGCAGCCTTTCTCAAGAAAGACTCCTTTTTCTGGATCATGACTGTTAAATTTTTCTTATTTCTTTTATGAAATTGATGATGAAAGTAAAAAGATAGATAGACAGTACTGTTTTTCGTTCTAATTTTGCTTTTAAGAAGTAAAGTATTTAAAAATCTTCAGAAGCTTTAGAGAGCTTATTTTAGCAAACTTTAGCAAACTTATTTTAGTTTTTTATATTGTCATTGTTTCAGATCATCTTTATATCAGTTTATACATTATTGAAAGAAGTCTTAAATATAAAATTGTATGTATTGCTGTTTAACTTAACGGATTTTGAGTGCATTTTTCTAAATAATATAATTATTTTAATGGCTGTTGGATATTCCATCATGTTGACATAACATCACTCAAACCATTTTTCATAGATAATTTAAAAAAATTTTTTTAAACTTTACTATTATAGTAGATAAAACATGGATTTTCAACATGGTTTTAATTGGTATTTCTTTGATTAAACATCCTCTCTAGAGAGAGTAAACATTCCTCTCTATGTGTTTACTCTTTTTATTTCACCTTATGTGAATTCTTTCTCTTTTCAACTTTTGAAATAGTAAGTTTAATTAAAATAGCATATAGAATAATATAAGATAAATAGGAACACTTTGTCAACCATATAGTATAGAAATATTTTCCCTGTTTTTAATAAATTTATTTTATATATTAATTTTTGGCTGCATTGGGTCTTCGTTGCTGTGCACGGGCTTTCTCTGGTTGCGGCGAGTGGGGGCTACCCTTCATTGCGGTGCACAGGCTTCTCATTGCGGTGGCTTCTCTTGTTGCAGAGCACGTGCTCTAGGCGCATGGGCTTCAGTAGTTGTGGCACACAGGCTCAGTAGTTGTGACTCGCGGGCTTAGTTGCTCCGTGGCATGTGGGATCTTCCCAGACCAGGGCTCAAACCCGTGTCCCCTGCGTTGGCAGGTGGATTCTTAACCACTGCACCACCAGGGAAGTCCCCTTCTACTTTTTACCTTTAAGAAATATAAAAAGAAATATATATAATTTAGACTTAAAACATTATAATCTGCCAATATTTTCCTTTGTGTGTATTTTTCTCTTTTCAAGCTGAGAAAGGTCTCATTATTCCACAGGTCAAATAAATACATATTGACTATTCTGCTAGTTTTCCCCGTTAAAATTTAGATGTGATTCTTTTTACCTGTGAGGTATTTATTTTGATGTATGATCTAAAGTGCTATTTCTCAAAGTATGATTCAGAGATCACCTGCATCAGAGGCATAGAGCTTTCTTATTAAACATGGAGACCTCCTGAGTCAGAATCTCTGGGAGTAGGACCTGGGAATATACATTTTCTGCAAGCTTCTAAGATGATACTTGTATTAGGATCCTATTTCTGCTGTAAGAAATTGCCACAACTTTATGGCTTAAAACAACATACATTCATGGTCTCACAGTTCTGGGGTCAGAAGTTTACAATGGATCCAGAGGGCTGTCTTCCTCCTTCTGGAGGCTTTAGGGGAAAGTCTGTCTCTTTGACTTTTTTTTTTTTTTTTTTTTTGGGTGGTACGCGGACCTCTCACTGTTGTGGCCTCTCCCGTTGTGGAGCACAGGCTCCGGACGCGCAGGCCCAGCCGCTCCACGGCATGTGGGATCCTCCCAGACCAGGGCACGAACCCGTGTCCCCTGCATCGGCAGGCGGACTCTCAACCACTGCGCCACCAGGGAAGCCCCTGTCTCTTTGACTTTTATAACTTTCTAGAGGCCTCCTATTTTCCTTGGCTCATGGCCCCTTCACCAGTCTTCAGAGGTAGCAATGTAGCATCATCTTTCACCTCTACCTTCTGCCTCTTTTTTATAAGGATTTGTGATTATGTTGGGCATACCAGGATAATCCAGGGACCCCTCCCCCACCATCTCAAGATTAACTTAATCACATCCTCAAAGTTCCTTTTCAATGTAAAGTTACATATACAGAGGTTCCAGAGATTGGGACATGGACATTTTTGGGGGGGTCATTACTCTGTCTACCATAATACTTAGAAAAATTAAAATTTGAGAAACACTGGTGTATGGTAGATACTCAATATTTTCCCCTTAATCACTGTATATATATGTGAACTGTTATTAAATAATATTGTTCTGTCTTGGAAAGTTTATATAAGATAGATGTCTTAAAGTTTTATATATAATTAGTCATTTTAGGAGTTCCCTATTTCAGTAGTCTTTTAAAAAATATCTAGCAAAGTAAAAAGTTGGTAATGCTCTAGTTTTTATGGTAGGTATTTCTTATCTGTGATTTTAAAAGACTTTAAAGGCATGTATCTTTATTTGATTCTCACTGCCCCCTCCCCCAGTTTTGAAAAATTTGATTAAAAAATTACAGTAATAGTACATGGTGTTTAAAACAAAATTCAAACAAACAAAAAGTGTATAAACAAATAGGGAAAACTCCTTACCTCTTCCTATGCCTACTTTCCCAGGGATAAACAGTATCTATAGTTTTGTGCATGTATCTTTACTCTTTCCCCTGTCCTCATATAAGTATATATAATATTAGATGTCTTAAAACTCTTTTTAAACAAAAATAGGATCATACTCTCTCTGTATAATTGACACACAGCACTGTATAAGTTTAAGGTGTACAGCATAATAATTTGACTTACCTGCATCATGAAATTATTATCACAATAACTTTAGTGAACATCCATCATCTCAAAATTAAAGAACAGGGAAAAAAACCTTTTTTTGTGTGATGAGAACTCTTAGGATTTACTGTCTTAGCAACTTTCACATGTAACATACAGCAGTGTTCATTATATTTATCATGTTGTACATTACATCCCTAGTACTTATTTATCTTATAACTGGAAGTTTGTACCTTTTGACCACCTTCTTACAATTCCCCCTTCACCCGCCGCTTGCCTCTGGTAGCCACAATGATCTCCTTTTCTATGAGTGCTTTAGTTTTTTGTTTTTGAAGTACAGTTGACATCCAACACTATGTTAGTTCCTGTTGCACCAACATAGTGATTTGGTATTTATACATTTCAAAATAATCACCATGATAAGTCTAGTTATGATGTGTCACCATACCAAAGATATTACATAGTTACTGGCTGTATTCCCCACACTGTACATTTCATACCCATGACCTATTTCTTTTCTCCCCCCACCCCCTTCCACTCTGGCAATTTGTTCTCTATATCTATGACTCTGTTTTATGTTCGCTCATTTGTTTTGTTTTTTAGATTCCATATGTAACTGAAATCATACAGTATTTGTCTTTCTCTGTCTGATTTATTTCATTTAGCATGATACCCTCTAGGTCCATCCATGTTGTTGCAATGGCAAAATTTCATTCTTTTTGTGGGTAATATTGCACTGTATATATAAACCATATCTTCTTTATCCATTCATCTGGGCACTTGGGTTGCTTCCATATCTTGTCTATTGTAAATAATGCTGCAGTGAACATAGGGGTGCATATATCTTTTCCAATTAGTGTGTTTGTTTTCTTTGGATAAATACCCATTAGTGGAATTGTTGGATCATATGGTAGTTCTATTTTTAGCTTTTTGAGGAATCTCCATACTGTTTTCCATAGTGGCTGCACCAATTTACATTCCCACCAGCAGTGCACGAGGGTCCCCTTTTCTCCATATCCTCACCAACACTTGTTATTTGTTGTCTTTTTGATAATAGCCATTCTGACAGGTGTGCCAAGTATGACTTTTTGCCAACTTCAGAATAATACCTGAGAGAGAGAAAGAGATCTTAAAGATTTTATGAAAAATTGAAAGCCTCCTCCTTATATAATGGAACTGAGATTTGAATCCATTCAGTCTTTCTTCCAGGGCTCCCCACAACTATTTAAGGGAAAAAAATTTTTTGAACCAACTGACCTAAGTTATTTTTTAATTACATTGTAGAAAAATGAACTCAGTATAATTTTCTTATAGACCTCATACAACTATAAAACCAAAATGATTTTAAAAAACTAAATGCAGGCTATCATCAAAAAGTCTACAAACAATAAATGCTGGAGAGGATGTGGAGAAAAGGGAACCTCCCTACACTGTTGGTGGGAATGTAGATTGGTACAACCACTATGGAGAACAGTATGGAGGTTCCTTAAAAAACTTAAAATAGCTACCATGTGATCCAGCAATCCCACTCCTGGGCATATACCCGGAGAAAACCATAATACGAAAGGATACATGCACCCCAATGTTCATTGCAGCACTTTTTACAATAGCCAAGACATGGAAGCAACCTAAATGTCCATCAACAGAGGAATGGATAAAAAAGGTGTGGTACATATATATAATGGAATATTACTTAGCCATAAAGAAGAATGAAATAATGCCATTTGCAGCAACATAGAGATTATCATACTAAGTGTAGTAAGTCAGAGAAAGACAAATATCATACAATATCACTCATATATGGAATTTAATTTAAAAAAAGATACAAATGAACTTATTTACAAAACAGAAGCCAACTTATAGATATCGAAAACAACTTATGGTTACCAGAGGGGAAACATAGGGGAGAGGGATAAATCAGGAGCTTGGGATGAACACACGCACACTACTATATATAAGATAGATAACCAACAAGGACCTACTGTATAGCACAGGGAACTCTATCCAATATTCTGTGATAACCTATATGAGAAAAGAATCTAAAAAACAATGAATATATGTATCTGTATAACTGAATCACTTTGCTGTACACCTGAAACTAACACAACATTGTAAATCAACTATACTCCAATAAAATTAAAATATTTAAAAAAAGTTTTTAAAAATTAAAAACTAAGTGCAAATAAAACTGTAGAACCAGTAAACTTTAAACCATTATGATGTGTTACAAAGTTACTGGTCAAAATGTGACTATCATGATTGGTATTATGGGCCAAGTCCTTCTGAGATGAACGTGCCTACCATACTATGGCTTGATATTTGCTTGTCCCATTTGACTCATTGTCAAATTTGGTTGGTACCCAAGGCCACCATTTTGCACACAATACAAAAACATCATCTGTGTTAAGTCCACCTCTCTCACTAGCCTAGAGCTGTTAAAGTCATGTTATTTAAACACCAGCAAAACTGTAAATGTAAATCGTAATAGTACATATGAATATAGCCCTGAAATTATAAGGCAATCCTTGATTATCATTGTCCACGATGTTCCAGGCTAGGTTTCTGCTCATTTTTTGAGATTTTCATTGAAAATAAATCACGTGTTAAATTTGGAGAAAGCTGTTAGATCCCCAGAATGTCCACAGACCCCAGTCTGAGAACCACTTCTACCTCAGTTACATATTATAAATGGATATTTGCAAATTCACAGCTATAACTGAAAATGTAACTCCAGTGTACACATGTTAAAGCGGGTCTCTTGCTTTTAGAATGTCACCACTATTTTCTCCATGTACCACCTTGCCTAATATCCTCATTTTCTCCCCTTGCTTAGCCTCAAGCTTCAAGCTTGTGTCCCTGGGTTTTGTTTCTGTTTTTTTGTTTTGTCTTATACTTTGTTTTTAAAACTCTCCAGTTTGTTCAATGTGCAGCTGGGAGTCCAAACCACAAGATTCTAGAACTATTGAAAATTTCTATCCAGATACTTTGGCTTATTAAGGAACAGTAAGACTATGTATTATATAAAACTGCTTACTGTGTGCCATGTTGTCCAACACAACATACTGTTACCTCCTGAAATCATTGATGCTATGAAATAGGTATTACCTCCATTTTTCAGGAAAGTAAAGTTTAGAGAGACTAACTAAGTTCCTTTGGGCTACATCATTATTAGCAGCAGAACCAGGATTCAGATTGTCTGTTAATCATGATCTTAACCACGAAACTATAAATATCCAGTCTTATTTCACCCTTTTATTACAATATAGATTAACCAGTCACTGTTAAACACACACTTTGATGAAGGTGTTTTTACTTTGAATAATGTACATAGTTTGACTAAAAATATATAAGCATAAAGTATGAATGCAGTTCATATGAACACCTGCAGCTGTTGCTCCCTCTCTTTTTTTCCCATTCAGTTAAGAAGTTTGTTGGCGAAATGATTTCATTCTCCAAGGTTGTATTTCTTCTCAAAAGAGGCTGAAAAGCATTCAGTTAGTTAGCTCACTTTGTTTTCAGGTCTATTAAGAAACACTGCATTTAAATCAGATTCTGATTAAACTTATAATTTTAGGGTTACCATATTTGGTTGATTTTAGCATGCACATTTTCTATATTTTAAATCTTTGAAATCAGAAAGAAATTTGTTTCTTACACTTTGATGCACACTATAGATAAATTGGCAGATTTTTCTTTCTTAATGAAAGATAAAATAGTCATGTATCTTAAAATTAATGACATCTTAGATTTGATGAATTAACAATAGTGGTTATATATGAATGACCATTCCATATATAATCAGGCTATTTTTGGAGGTAAAACAGTGTGATGTATTCTCAGTATCGTTGTGAAGATTAAATAAGATAAAAGAATCATCACAGTATCTGGCACATAGTAAGAGCTTAGGAAGTGTCAGCTGTTATTATAGCATTGTAAATACTAGTGTTATAGTTGCATGATGGATCCACAACCACAGACCAGAGAAAGGTGTCCAAGCAGTCTTCAGTTTGTAAGTGAAACTTATTTAAGTTATTTCCTGTAGGTGGGTTCTTTTATAAACAAATCTGACTGGCATTAAATTGATATTTCCAAGACTGCTGTATTTATAGAATGCTTAAACCCATCATTATACAATATACTGCACTGTACTGCTCATTACGGACTCTTACTCTGGCATATTCTCAAAATACAGAATTTAACATAGATATTCAATAGTCTAGTCCAGCGGAATTTTGTCCAAGAAGCTCAGCACCAGAGGTTATATGAGAAACAATATTATTGTCAGTAGACTTTGAGAATATCAGTTATAATAAGAACTGTGCTTCCCTCAGTCACTTAATTTTTTACCTGTAATACAAGTTAAATAGCAAATAATGTTGCAGAAGTAGTGTTTCTCCCTTCTTTCAGTAACTTACACATTTTTTTCAGACCCTGAAGACTTTTAAGTATATTCATACTTATCAGGCATTAAAATACTTTAATATAAAACATAAACTATGTTAATTTAAGTTTGTACAGAACATCTTTTTTTTTTTTTTGATCCTGGGACAGTGATAAGTCATCTGAGCTTTGATAATTTTCTTTTGTGCTTCTTTTGTTGCTTTCTACTATAATTTTTGTTTTTGTCTTCATAATTCATGCTTCCTGAGGGAAACTTCTTAAGTACAATTTTGGGATAAGTGAATAGATTATTTTCAGTATTGATTTTTATTTTTTAAATCTGCAGAAAGTAAAGAAAAAAACACCAAGAATATTTTTATGGCATTTTATAGAAGGGAAATATTTTTTAATTAATAAACTTTTTTTAGAGAAAAGTTTTATTTTATTTTTAAAAATATTTATTTATTTATTTAGACTGCACTGGGTCTTAGTTGCGGTATGCGGGATCTTTTTTAGTTGCAGCATGTGGACTTCTTAGTGGCGGCATGCGGACTTCTTAGTTGTGGCGTGCAGACTTCTTAGTTGCGGCATGCATGTGGGATCTAGTTCCCAGACCAGGGATCGAACCTGGGCCCCCTGAATTGGGAGCTCAGACTCTTACCCACTGGACCACCAGGGAAGTCCCTAGAGAGAAGTTTTAGATTCACAGCAAGACTGAGCACAAAGTACAGAGTGCCATATACACCCTGTTCCCCACACATGCACAACTTCCCCCACTATCAATACCCCATGACACAGTGGTACATTTGTTACAATCAATGAATCTATATTGACACATCATCACCAAAAGTCTATAGTTTACATTAGGGTTCACTCTTGGTGAAATACATATATATTTTTTATAGCATTTTACAGGAGGTATTTTTCAACATATGATGATTTTTAAAAAAATTTTTATTGAAGTATAGTTTACAATGTCATGTAAGTTTCAGGTGTACAGCACAGTGATTCAGTTATACATATATATATATGTATATTCTTTTTCAGATTCTTTTCTCTTATAGGTTATTACATAATATTGGGTATAGTTCCCTGTGCTGTACAGTAGGTCCTTGTTGGTTATCTATTTTATACACACTAGTGTGTAACATGTGGCCATTTTTTAAGTATGTATTTTATTTATTTTTTATTTATTAAATTTTTTGACCACGCCATGCAGCATGCAGGATCTTAGTTCCCTGACCAGGGTTCTAACCCATGCTCCTTGCAGTGGAAACGCAGAGTCTTAACCACTGGACCACCAGGGAAGTCCCCATATGGCCATTGGTAGTATAGGTAGGAGCCATAGAGTGAGGAAGAAAAGTGGCTAGAGCTGTTTAGGAGGTGCCATTTATAGGACTCCATTGCAAAGTTTTTGGCTTGGGCAGTTAAGCATCGATAATGTTAGACTATATAGGGAACTCAAGAGAAAGAGCAGATTTGGGTTTGGAGATGTAAAGGTAGTAGGGGGGAGTAGAATATGATGTTGGACTTAGTGAATTCTACATGTATTTATCATTACTTTTGTTTTTCTTTTCCCCTTATTCCTCACTCTTTTCTCAGTTTTCTCCCCTTACCCCCACCTTGACTTCATTAAGTAGCCATGCCCTCGAACAGAAGGGTTTTTTTTCCTTTGAGTAAGATTAATTTAGTGAACCAGTGTTTGGCATACCTCACTTCTGCTCATCACAACAATTATGTAAGACGGTTGGATAGTTATAATTGCTAGGGATTCATAGTACTAATTACCATTTCTCCTTTCCAACTGCAAGTATATACACACATGATTGATGGTATCAATAGAATGAGAAATAGAGTATCACTTTATTAAACGAGGCATGCACCCTATGGTTCTCCAAGTGCAAGGATTCTGGAAACCCATTTATGCCTTGTATTTTTACTCCCTCTTTTATTAATTGAGAACATGTAGGCTCTAGGCACTGGCTCCAGCATGCCTTATCTAGAAATCTGGAGCAAGGTGCAGGACTACACCCTCTGAGTTTCAGCAAAGAACAGGAAATATAGAGGCAGATTCCTGGTTTTTATCCTTGATGTATTAGTCAGATTGGGCTGCCATAACAAAATACCATAGACTGAGTGGCTTAATCAACAGAATTTCATTTTCACACAGTTAATGAGGCTGGGAAGTATTAAGATCAAGGTGCCAGCTGATTTGGTTTCTGGTAAGTGTTCTCTTCCTGGCTTGTAGATGGATGCCTTCTTGATGTGTGGTCATATGGTCTTCCCTTTTTTTAAAATTAATTAATTAATTTTGGGTCTTTGTTGTTGCATGCAGGTTTTCTCTAGTTGCAGAGAGTGGGGGCTACTCTTCGTTGTGGTGTGTGGGCTTCTCATTGCGGTGGCTTCTCTTGTTGAAGAGCATAGGCGTTAGGCACACAGGCTTCAGTAGTTGTGGCTCTTGGGCTCTAGAGCGCAGGCTCAGTAGTTGTGCAGTGCAGGCTTAGTTGCTCCACGGCATATGGGATCTTCCCGGACCAGGGCTTGAACCCGTGTCCCCTGCATTGGCAAGCGGATTCTTAACCACTGCACCACCAGGGAAGCCCTTATGGTCTTTCCTTGGTGCATGTGCTTGGAAAGGGGGGAGGGGAAGGAAGAGAGGTAGAGAGATTTCTCTTTTCCACTTCCTGTAAGGCCACCAATCCTATTGGTTTACGGCCCCACCCTGATGACCTCATTTAACGTTAATTGCCTTCTAAAAGCCGTGTCTCTTAATACAGTCACATTGGAGGTTAGGGCTTCATCATATGAGTTTGGGGGTGGGGGGAGGTGTGGCGGGACACAATTCAGTCCATAAACTTGGAAACCTCATTTCAGAGTAAAGAGGTGGTCCAATGACTATTGAAATCACACCAGTTATTTACGTCCAAAATATTTAGAGATTTTCCAGCTATCTTTCTCTTACTGAGTACTAATTCAGTTCCATTATGGTTGGAGAATACACTTTGGATGATTTAAAACTATTTAAATTTATTGAGACTTGTTTTGTGACCCAGAATGTGGTCTGTCTTGGTAAATGTTGTATGTGTACCGAGTAAAGATGTGTATTCTTCTTTTGTCGAGTGGAGTGTTATGTAAATGCCAATTAGGTCAAGTTGATGGTACTGTTCAAGATTTTTATGTTCTTACTGATTTTCTGTTTCTTGTTCTATTGATTATTGAAAAAGCGGGTGTTGAAATCTCAAATATATTTGTGGATGTGTCTGTTTCTTACAGTTCTATCATTTTTACTTTATACTTGTTGAAGCTATTTTCTTAGGTACGTAAACGTTTAGGGCTGTTATGCTTTCTTGATGGATTGACCTCATTATCATTATGAAATGGCCACCATTATCACTTGCAAGTTCATTTGCTCCGGAATCTGTTTCATCTGATTACTGTAGCCACTCCAGCTTTCTTTTGGCTAGTGTTAGCACTCACTTTTAGCTTATATTCGTCTTTACATTCGAAATGGATTTCTTATAGGTAGTATGCAGTTGTGTCTTGCTTTTTTAACCAATCTGATAATCCTTGCTTTTTTTTTTTTTGCGGTACGCGGGCCTCTCACTGCTGTGGCCTCTCCCGCTGTGGAGCACAGGCTCCGGACACGCAGGCTCAGCAGCCATGGCTCATGGGCCCAGCTGCTCCGCGGCATGTGGGATCCTCCTGGACCAGGGCACGAACCTGCGTCCCCTGCATCAGCAGGCGGACTCTCAACCACTGCGCCACCAGGGAAGCCCAATCCTTGCTTTTTAATTAGACCATTCACATTTTAGGTTATTGTTGATATGGATGGGATTAAATCTGTCATCTTATTATTTGCTTTCTATTTGTCCCATCTGGTCTTTGTTCCTTTATCCTTCTTTTTCTGTCTCCTTTTGGATTGATAGTTTTGGTTTTTTTTTTTTAATAATTTCATTTTATCTCCTTTGTTAACTTATTAATTATAATTAGTTTTATGGGGGTATGTTTGGTTTGTTTTTTCAGTAGTTACTTTAAAGTATTCAATAATTAACTTGTCACATTTTACCTTCAAATACTTTGAAGTATTTACCTTCAAATACTTCAACATTTCCTTTAAATAGTCAGTTCTATTTAAAAGTGATTTAAAAACAAAGAATAAATTACTTTTTATTTACCTACATATTTATGATTTCCAGTTCTCTTTGTGTAGATCCAGATTTCCAAATGGTTTAATTTTCTTTCTGACAGAAGGATTTTCTTTACCGTTTTTGGTAGTGAGGGTCTGTTGGTGATAAACTTGTTTCAGCTTTTCTGGGTCTAAGGTTTTTGTTTGTTTGTTTGTTTTTCAGGAATTCCAGGTTGACAGTTTTTTTCTTTCACTCCTTCTCTATTTCTCCTGAGCTCACCTTCTTTGTGCTACTCTCCCTTGTCTGGTGCTCTGCCCTGTGACTCTAGCCACCTAAGTTCCCTTTCCCTTAGTTCTTTTGTGCTTGATTCAGGGAGACTGCTGGATTCCATCTGCCTTCTCCTTCCCTGTCCTTCAGCCTGGAAACTTTCTCCAGGCATTGGGCAGTTTAGAGCTCACCTGTTTATTTTTCTCTCAGAGATCACTGTCTTACACTGTCTGTTGTCCAGTGTCTGGAAACAGTTGTTTGTATTTTGTTGTGGTTTAGGTGTGTGGGTAAATCAAGTCCCTGTTACTCCATTTTGACTGGAAATAACACAGTGACTACCAAAATCAAACCAGTCATGTCAGCCATCCTACTGGCCTTGTGGAAGAATTCATAAAATGGGTGAATATAGAAATCATGCGTTTCTCCCCAGTATGTTCCTTGGTGGAAGATAAGAGTTGTGGTAAAGTCCTGCTCTCCCTGTGTACAGAGACCCAACCCAGGTAAAGGGAAGAAGTTCCTTTCTCCCCTGACACTTAATCATTACCATTGTATTAATGAAGAAATTAAGTGACATGCCTGAACTTGCCCAGGACTGTCCTCACTGGATCCTACTGTCTTTGTGAAAACAGTAAAATCAAATTCTGCAGTGAATGTTTTACGTATTGCAGTTACGAAATAGTTATTAAAGGTTAATTTTATTTTCAGATCTTTACATGAATTTTAATTTTCACTTTGACCATCAGTTATGTTGTATATAACCTCATTTCATTTCTGGAGATGGGAAGGTTTTATGCTTCATGGCATTCCTTGAATCAAATACATTATGAAGGAAATACAGCCTGAAATCAATAATTTCTTAATTTATATTCTGGCCCTTTGTATGAAAACTTTACTAAGAATGTCTTCTGACCATAATGAGCAGTGAATTTATAGTGGGTTTTTAAATATTTGTCAATAAATAAATAAATAAATAAATAAATAAATATTTGTCAACCACATGAGGTTTGCTGTTTAAGGTTAAATAATAACTGAAATTTAATTTGATAATTCCTACCATAGCAGGGTATGCCAAAGATCAAAGGGCAGAGTCTTTTTTTTCTCAGAAATTTCTCAAAGAATTATTTTAATTTGCCTAGATTCACTCAGTATTTGAATTTACATCTACTTGATCATAAAGCCAGTTTTTTCCTCGAAGTTAGGCCACAGTTTAGAACCATCACAGTTCTATAGAAGAACATAAAATTTTAATATTTCAGGTTTAAAATTCACAGTTATAATTTTGGCATATTATGTCCTTTATAAAAATTAATCTTTAAGATCATTTATCTAAAACCAACAGAAAAATTATTATAAGCAATATGGTTATCAAACAATAAATCATCTCTTAGTTACCAGAGAAATAATTAAGAGAGCAACTTGCCTAGGTTACAGTTAATATTTTATGCTCACTAAATTGAAGCTCTGTACCTTTTGAACACTATTGTGCACTAAAATCCAGATTGAATTGGCCTTTTCTACTTTAAAATGTTTTTAATCAATGGGTATACAACTACCTAACAAATTTGGGGCTCCTTTTAGAGGTGCTAGTAGAACATGTGTGAGAAGACAGGGAGGCCTACTTTGCAATGTTTGAAAGATGAAAGTTTAGGAAAAGAGCCTAAGGAACAATTAGGACAGAAAGTGATGGCTCCCCTGAAAAGTTTTTCCCTCCCTCATCTGTTCAGCTTCCTCTAACTCTACTCTTATTCTGTATACTTTGTTTTTCCTTTTATATTCCCCCCCCCGCCCCATCTTATTTTCCTGTTTGTTCTTTCTTCTTTGTCTATTTTGTTTCTCCCTGTCCCTTTCCTCCTTTTTTTCTCTTTATTTTGATCACAATTCTTAGTTACTTATCCTTCTTTTCTGATTGTTTTCTTTAAAAATTTCCTTATCTCCACACAAATTACTGTAGTTGAATTGGTAAGGAGCCAGGAGGGGAATGTGGATGGCACTTACATATTAGAGGCTTTGTGTAGTTGGGAATTTGGATTGTAGAGGAAAAGGAGATGTCTCTTACGGCAGCCAATTACAGTCCTCTGGGAAGAGAGTCGCCTTGCAGAATTGTGTGAAGTACAAGCTTTACCTTCCTTGGCTTCTGGTGAACTCTATTTACTCTTCTGTGCCTAGAAAATATCTATCTGCTAACAATTGGGTGAAAAATTCAGTAGTAAGTATTGCATAAATTAGATTGAATTTTTTTTAAATGAGCTCACCAATTGTTTTACAACTATAAAGAGTTGTTTCTTTTGTGTTATGCCTATGTAGCACTTTTAGTTAAAAATTATTTTGATGGAAGATATGTAAATACTAATCATAAATGCCATATTTCTTTGTTATGTGAGCTTTTAACCTATAATATAATCATCTGAGCAGTTTAAATGACATAAAATATATGCCTTTTAAAAAGTTTTACTATAGTCTACGATAGTGTTTTAAAAAACTACATAGCATTGTATTTTTGTTACTGTAATTTATTTAATAGTTGTGGTAAACAAATTCAAATTGGTAGGTGATAGCTGTTTTTTATTATGCAATATTTCAAAGGTGGGAAAAGGGTTAGTACTTATTACTTGATTGTAAGTAATTTAGGGAACATAGGAACTCAGTATGGCCTGAGTTCTGAGTACACAGGCTTGTCATAGCTCATATCAAAGGAGCACCTTCTATGCTTCCAGAATTCTCTTATGTTCTTTTTTAGTTTTAGAACTAGAACTGTTTGTCTTTTAACATTATTTAGATCCTTGTTTCAAGAAGTTCAAAGTGCTTTAGAAAATACTGTTAATCTTAAAATATCTAAGAATGATGGAATGAATATTTTGTATTGATTTTGTTCACAATATTTAAATTTTTGTGTATATATATGAAAATTTCAAAACACCAGTTCTGAGCCTGATAGAATGTCTACAAGCATGAGCAGTTTTAGAAAAATTTAAGAAACATTTTGGAGCATTGAAAATAATTGAAAGTCCTAATTCTCACCTGTCAAATCACTAAGCCTGCCTTCCTTTAGTCCATTTCCATTGGTTATACTAGTTGTACTAATTGTTAACGATAGAGAATTAGTGATTAGAGAATTAGCTAAGGCTTTTCCTTTGCTTTCTGTGAGATTTAGTGTGAAGATATCTGTAAGATCTGACCCTCAAAAATTACCTGCTTTCAACATTTTAGAGAATACACTATCAGGTGGCAGAACTGGCTGTCAAATTGGAATGTAGGAAACAAATTCTCTTGAGATACTGATGATTGAGGCCCAGGAACATACATGAATATAATCATTTTAGTGGTGTGTGTGTGTGTGTGTGTGTGTGTGTGTGTGTGTTTTAACAACTCTTTATTAAAATGTCAGTGTGAATAAGTTAAATTCTGTTTTTAAAAAAACGTAGTAAAATAAAAGCTAAAAGAACTTCTTGTGCATTTCCTGATGTCCTGGCACCTTCAATCTGCCATTTGTTATAGGGCTAATAATCTGAGGTCACTTGTCCTATAATACCTGAATTCTCCAGAGTTGGTCATACTTTAACGTAGATCTCAAGTTGATCTGCAACTGAGATCTTATTAATTAGTTAAATAACTACACTTTAACCACTCTTTCATTTTGCTTATGTGTTCATTGAGCATCTCCTATATGCCAGGCACTGTCCTAGGCACTGGTAATAGAATGATGGATGTGTTAGACCTGGCTCCTGCATGCCTAGAGTTTATAATCTAATTAGAGACAATCGGCCGTAGAATAGAGTAATAATTGCAGTAGGAACACATGAAGCTTATGAGAGGATTTCCCTCTGTGTCTGCTTCCCACCTGAGTTGAAATTTAACTGAAATCAGGGACTAGAAAAAAGTTGGCAGATTTTCAATTTCTCCATTGGAAAATACACAGTTTGTAACAGTGTACTCCTTAGTTAAGGTTTTTAACCCCTGTTTCCCTTCCCCCTTTGGTTTTCCAACTCATTCAGAACTCTTCTTTTGCAGCTTTCAAAGTGTCAGGTTTAGCTTGGGTAGCCATGGCATATAGGAATCCCTATCAGATATAATAGATATTGAGGAAACAGTCCTGAGATAGGTAAGCACTTCAAGTCTCAGTGGTGAAAAATAGGGTTCCGAGTGGTTGCATGAGCAGAGAAACAAAGAAAATTCTGTCAAGATTGCAGAATAGTAACCATGTAAACTGGAAAGTCAAGTTAGAATTCAAAGGAAAACAGAGATTGGGAATTAAACATCAAGATGTTATACAGTAAGGACCAGAATCAACATTCACAGGCTGGATAACCAATACAGAATGAGCTGTAAGAATGACCTTGATACTAAGCCAACAAATACCTGAGGCTGAGTCTCCATCCATTATTCTTTCCTGAGCCAGAATTGGAATTGGACTAATTGGGGAGTAGAGTTTAGGTAGGCACACTGGGTGAGACTTGGAAATAAGTCCTCAGATTTTTAACATTGTATATACATAGGAGATCTTGATTTAAGCCCTCACTTTACCATTATATTGCTCTGTGTGTCTGAGCTGTCACTTTACTCTCTGAAGTCCAATTTCTTCATCTATAGATGAATGAAAATACATACTCTTGAAGGTTCCTTTGAGTTCTTTCACTCCTGAATTCTATACAAAAGCCAAGACTCCCCCCACCTCGCCCCACTTTTTAACTTATCCCCTGTAGTTTTGCCCACAGAAGCTGCTTATTTTTCTTTGATGACAGAGGTACCAAGCTTGGTTTTAATTAACTCTAAGTGGTTTTGAATGCACAAAACAGAACATTGAAACATTTTATTTATAAGCAGATGTAATTGTACAGTTTTGCCAAGCATTATAAGGATAATGTTTCTAAGTGGGATATCCTCTTGCTCTTTCTGGAACTGCATGATCCAGACCTTTTCCATGATATCTAAATTGAGAAACCTTTAAACTAGGGAGACATAAGGAGAGAAAGGAATAGCTGTCCAAATTCTTTTAATACCAGGAATCCTTGAAGATATGTCTATCTGAGGAGCTTTCTAGAATCTATGCCGAGTTGGCAGGGTAACCTCTACCCTAAAAATGAGTCTTTCTTGTGTGAAATGAAAAATAAGAATGAACTTTCATAATTGAGAATTATTAAGAGCTATTGGTAGTGGAAAGTGGGCTCCTACAGATGGTTCTCTACTTACTGATACTGTTTGTGACCTTGGGTGAATGATTTACAGATTTAGTTTTCTCATCTGTAAAATGAGAGAAAAACCTATGCCATTGCATTTATTTTTGTTTTATTTTATTTTTTTAAAATAAATAAATTTATTTATTTAGTTATTTATTTATTTATGGCTGTGTTGGGTCTTCCTTGCAGTGTGCAGGCTTCTCATTGTGGTGGCTTCTCTTGTTGTGGAGCATGGCCTCTAGGTGTGTGGGCTTCAGTAGTTGTGGCACGCAGGCTCAGTAGTTGTGGCTTGCGGGCTCAGTTGATCCTCAGCAAGTGGGATCTTCCTGGACCAGGGCTCGAACCCGTGTCTCCTGCATTGGCAGGAGGATTCTTAACCACTGCACCACCAGGGAAGTCCCTATTTTTATTTTAAATTCAAGAAACGTTAGATGGAAAATAAAAGAAAAAAGAAACAGTATGGTGCTCACTATGTGCCAGGCAATATTCTAAATATTTTACAAATAACAACCTACTAACTCCCCTCTGAAGGTCAATACTATTATTATTGCCATTTAATAGATTTTTTAAAAACTAAGGCAAAGAGAGGTTGTATCGCTATAACTTGTACAAAGCCAAACAACTAGCAAGTAGCAGAACTGTTTGCCTGACCTCAGAGTTCATGTTCTTAACTATTACTTTATGCTACATCATGAGAATTAAGATGAGGAAGCACTTGATAAAACACTCCACAACTCAAGATGATAGTGATCATCTTTGTTTAACTGAATGTTTGTATTATGTGACAATTAAAATTTATAGCCAATTTTCAAAGAGCTAGATTATTATAAAAACATACACATGACTTTTTTTTCAGATAGAACCTCAGAATATTCATTGTTTTAATCATAATTTTGAATTTTGGTGGTTACTGTATAATGTAGATGTACAGCAGAAATACTTGGTTGAACTTAAACCACACACAAGTCTAGAAAGCTGCTTTTAAAAGTCAGTCCGTGATAAGTTTGTTTACAGATCACTTGCCTTTTTCATAATAGAGTGCTGAGGATTTTTTTAAAATTCAGTTTAAGCTTTGTTGTTGGCTAACAAAAACAAAGAATATTTTTGTGTTTGAAGGTACTCTTCTGACAGTGGAAATATTTGTGTCACTAGTATTAATAAAATAATAGTGCAGATATAAAGTTGCTTTCATTTATAGCCACAGCCACTATTTTTTGCACTTGTCGTTAAAGTCAACTTTGTCTTTTATTCTCTGCTTAAAGACTTCTCATGGTGTATAAATCAGGTTGCACTAGGAATGAAGAAACTTGGATTCCAGTGTGCAGCAGTATGCATACAACTTTGAGCAAGAAAGTTAATGTCTTTTTACCTTACTCTCTTCATCTGGAAGTAAGATAGATTAGGCCACATGATTTCTAAGGTCCTTTACAATTCTCACTTAAAACAGAAACACTCAACACATATCTATGAGATTGGAACATATAAATGAGAAACCAAAAATATTTCAATGTATGTAGAACTTAACCCGTTAGGAGATAAACATCTATGAAATATTAAGAATATTTTTATAAAGAAATGGATGGATTAGTGTAACTGTGTATGTGCCTGCAGTTGGGAGAGGGTTGGCTAAAGTTAGCAGTACAGAAAGAAAAAGCAGTGGTACAGGGTGGGAAATGAGTAGAGTGTGGTATAGACAGCAGTTTGGGTAGAACACAGAGAGCAGTAAAAGATGAGATTAAGAACCAGAGGTGGGTGGAGTCTTAAGCAGGGTCACCTCAGTGTATAACTTCAAGAGGCAGTGTTCACATCAGAATCTGGCAATGCCCACCCAGCCAGAGTAGCTGGCTCTGTACAGTGGTGCTGGCCCTAATGTCAGGCTTAAGAGTTTACACTGGGTTTAATAGGCAGTTAGGGAGCCAGTAAAACAAACAAACAACAAACAGAAAAACTTTGAGGAATGTGATGTAATGGCTTTCGGGAAGATTAATCTGCATCAGGGTGCAAGATGAATAAGAAAAGGCCTAGAGTCCTAGACCATAGCTAGGAGACTGGTGTAGTAATTTATGTGTAAACTAACAGGAATCTAACTTGGTAACTCTTTTGAGGTTAAAAAGGAAGGTTTAATTTCAAGAGAAATTTGAAGAACAAGTTAGTGACTTGTTCAGTGACTGGATTTTAGGACCATAAAGAGGGAGAATCTCCTGCCCCTGTACCATAGACTTAGAAGGGAACTTCTCTTATTCTCTTTTGGGATTTGGAGACAATTTTGTATGAGTGATGACTTTGCATGTGTAATACTTATATTGTGATACATGAATTGCCATTGTGTTAAGAGAGGACTAGGAAAGTAGGCTTTTGTATTTATCATCTGTACCCTTCAGAATAATTGACAATGTATGTCACATCTAATCTTCCATCATCACCACCTACTGAGATCGCTATTGTCAAAGTCACCAATGACTTCCTTATTGTCAAATACAGTGGTCATTTCTTTGTTTATATTTTATTAAACCTCACTAGTGTTTGAGACCATTGGCCATGCCCTCCATGAAACATTTTTTTTCCTCGCAGCTTCCATGATACCATACTTGACATATACCAGCTCCTTTTGCTGGTTCATCATCTTCTAACAGATCTCTGCTTCTTAGAGTGCCTCTGGCCTTTGTCATGAATGCCCTCTACATGCTTCTAGGTAACTCTTCACTCTAAATACTATCCAAATGCCAATGATTCCCAAAACTATATCCCCAACCCTGGAAAACAACAACCTCCTAACTAGTATACCTACTTTGATTCTTTTCCCCCTATTCTGTTATAAATATAGCATTCAGAGCGATCATTTAAAAATGTAAATCAGATCGTGTCACTTCTCTAGTTAAAACCCTCCAGTGACTTCCCATTGCATTTAGGATAAAATCTGAACTCCTTTCCCTAGCTTCAAAATCCTGTGTGATGTAGTCCCTGCCCACCATTCTAAACTATAGTTCTTACCACTTTCCCTCTCTGCTACTGCCATTCCAGCCTTACTCACCTTCTTTTAGTTCCTGGGACATTACTCCTTTATTGTCACCTTAGACCCTCTGCTCAGAATGCTCTTTCCTCCGATTTTTGAATTGCTTGTTCCTTGTTCAGACCTTGGCTTAAATGTTATCTGCTCAGAAAAGCCATCCCTCAACAGTTAGTATAAAGCATTTACATAATTGTTCTCAATTTTTGCAATTATAGCATGGCACTTAGCACCGTCTTCATACCTACATACTGGTAATATCAACTGAGAGTTCAATTCTCTGAGCATAACCTCTTCTACTAATTCTTAACGCCCTTTCTCAGATTAATCCATATGTTTCTCATATTATCAGTATGAGATGCTAGTTCTTACCTAATTATTTTTAAAAGATTATTTATGAAGAGAAAAAAAGAAAGAAAGCAAAGCAGAAAAGTGTTTCAAACTGCTACGTTCTAATTTTTCAACACCAGAACCAGTGTGCTGTTACCTGTGTGTGTCTTCACAAATTCCTCTACTGAGTGACCAAACTGTGATCTCCTTAGCAGGGGTTCTAGAAAACAATAACTCTAATTAAAATATATGACACTACGTAATTCTTTTATTTACATATTATTTTTCAGTTAATAGGCTTTATCATTTATCTAATGCCAGTCAGAGAATAGTAATTTATTTAAAATTTAGTTTATGTGTTTGTATGTTTGCTTTATAGGACTGATAATATTTTGTTGCATGTATATCTTTCTATGCATGTGAAATTCCACAAACACATGATCATAACATTCTTTTGAGAGTTGTGTTTCACTTATGATGTAGATAATCTTTCCTTGTAAAAAGTAAATCTATATCATTATTTTAGATAAAACTGTATCACAGTATATTTAACCAGTCCCTTTTTGTTGGACATTTAGATTGATTACAGTTTTTTTTGACTGGTATAAACATTTTAATAAATATCCTTCAACATTCATCTCTGTGTACTTGTTCTATTATTTCATTGGAATAAATTCATAGAATAATTTTTATTCGTATTACTAGATTGTCCATCATAAGTTTGAAGGGACATTATTTTTAGAGAAACTTTCTTTCTGGCAATCCCCCAGGTGTTCTTATGCTTCTCTTGCCATTTTATTCCATATATGAGGGGGGTGAAATCTACTACCTTGGCAGGCTTTAGAAGTAAATTGAACAGTATATACAGCAGCCCAATGGTAGGAAGGACCTTCTGTTTCCTTGAGACAGAGCTTTGAAGTATCCTAGGTTTTTTTTTAAAATCAAGGATCCAGAGACACCACCAATTAAGTGTTTATGATGAGTTCTGATTCAGAGGGGCTCCTGGTTAGGGCCTCCCAAGAAGGAAGTGGTGGTTCTGGCCTCTCCCCTAGGTTTTTTATGAAGTACTTCTGAAGAACAGAGATTCATAGACTCTCAAGGTTGAAAGAACCACTGCAAGTCTAATTCAGTTTCCACTTGGCAGTGAAATCCCTTCAACCACACCCCTGGCAATTGTTTATCAGTCTGTTTGTGAACACCCTTGGTGATGAAGAATTTACTTCCCAAGTTAGTCTGTTTCACCTATGGGTCATTCTGATTGTTTAAGGTTTTCCCAGTGGCCAAATTATTAACCTCTTTTGTTGGAGAGAACAGATGAAGAACTTTAAGATGGCTGAACTCTGGAGCCAGAAGAGTGTCCCACAAAAAAGGAGCTAGTCTGGTCATGGCTTCTAGTCAGACTGTGGTATAAGCACTATCCTCACTGAGGTTTTGGGGGCAGAGGGACTATGTTTTGATTGATTAATTCCCACTCTGTAATGACTTGTCATTGATAGCCTGTGAGAATTTATAACATCCTTTCTGTTCTTTTCAAAGTTATGTTTTACATCAAATAATTTATCTCTTTTAAAATGTATAGCTAGTAGGTAAGCCTTAGCAGCCCATATTTGTCTAGATTTGCAACACTTTTTGTTTTTGTAAAGAGTAAATTGTTTTCAGAGACCCCCAAATTATACCTTATTTCTTGAGTAAGCTATGTCCTCAAAGTATCATCAGATCTAATGAATTTTCTTTAGTATGACATAAAATGTCCCAGTTCCTTAGTCATATTCTTTACTACAGTAAACTCTGTGCTATGGCAGAGGTTTTAGAGATTGAAATTATCAAAATTTTAATAATGCAACTTTTCTAATGACTACTGTGATTTAGTATTCTCATTTATTAAAATTCCGACACTCATAAATTTTTCCTGACAAGTTCCTAAAGGTTGTCATCACATAACAGTTTTGTAAAATTAATTTTTATTGGAGTATAGTTGCTTTACAATGTATAACAGTTTAATTTTTATCACTTTAAACTTGGTAATTTCTAGTATATAAGTAAGCCATTTCCTGATAGGGTTGTTGTTTTTTCGTTTTTTTTACAGTAGCTCCTTGTTAATTATCTATTTTAAATATAACAGTGTGTACATGTCAATTCCAAACTCCCAATCTATTCCCCTCCCCACCCTTCCCCCCAGTAACCATAAATTCATTACCCCTTCCCACCCTTCCCCCAGGTAACCATAAATTCATTCTCTAAGTCTGTAAGTATGTTTCTGTTTTGTAAGTAAGCTCATTTGTATCATTTTTTCCTTAGATTCCGCATATAAATGATATCATATAATATTTGTCTTTCTCTGTCTGACTTAACTTCACTTAGTATGATATCTCCAGGTCCATCCATGTTGCTGCAGGTGGCATTATTTCATTCTTTTTAATGGCTCAGTAATATTCCATTGTATTATATAGGTACCACGTCTTCTTTATCCATTCATCTGTCAATGGATATCCTGCTAGGGTTTTGGAGATAAATTATAATTAAAAAAATAGTACCAAATATATATGAGACATTACTTAGGCTGTGAACCGTCCTTGGTACTCACATGGAGTAACTGACATCTTGACATCATTCAGCATTCCATAGCGTAAGAGCCACTGCTCTGCCACAATTCTTAGCTCTGCAGGATTACCCCACAGTCCGAGAGAGGGAAAAGGATGAGCCCAGAGAAATCTCCCGGGAGCTAAAATCATCCCATGTAGCCAGCCCATGGCAAGCCTAAGCTAGCCTTGAAAACCCACAGAACCATCAGAGAAAGGTCTGAATGGATTTCTTTTTATGTCTTTTGCTTCCCTCTGAAGGACACCATGATTTAACTCAGTGAGTCCCAGGAGACCACAGGAGACCCTTGGCTTATGACCTAATTGGTTCCTGGAGGAAAGTTGAAAGTTGAGACCTCTTTTTTTTCCCCAGTTTGGCGCATTATTATAAATTATGGTCCTTTTCCTGGAAACAAATCCTGTACCACAATATTCCAAAATATATTGTTAAAATATATGTTGAATATATATTACTTATATTTATATTTTTACAAATGTCTATTAAAGTATATAAAGGCAAAATTTGTAGCCACGGTGAAAGAAAGCATGCGTGGGGTAGTTATGGACTCAGATTCTAGAACCAGACTTGTGTAGGTTCAAATTTCAACTTTGCAACTTCCTAGCTGGGTTATCTTGGGCAAGTTATTTAACCTCTCTATGCTTTGGTTGTCTATAAAAGTGGTGGTAATAGTCCCTTCTAGAGCTGCTTTGAGGAGTAAATGAGTTAATGTATAGAAAGTAGTGAGAACTGGCAATGCCTAACAACATTCCTAAGTGCTGGCTGTTATTTTATATATTGCAAATGGTTATTTTAGGGACTGAATGGTCTTAAAATACCAGCTCAATCAAGTTGGCTCTCAAGACTCCTTCTTTTCCTGATAAGCCTTCCTGAGGCTAGAAATAGGCACTCGTCGTCATACTCTTCAAGGCTATTCACAATCAGCCTCCAGTCCTACCTTTTCTACACTTTTTTTGAACAAATACTCCACTCAAGTTGCACTTTCTCTCTCATGGTTCAGCTTAACACCTCTTTAGCAAAATTTTACCACTGTTATCTGAACTTCTTTGGAATTTATTATATGCTTCAGTGTTCTATTGTTTTAAAAAATCATCTCTGAATCAAATCCTTTGAAACTAGTAGCTATGTGCAATACAATTTTGTGTCCCCTTGTCACCTACTACAGTGTGCTAGGCACTTAAAATATGTGTTGCTTAGCTGGCAGAGATAAGAGAAAGCAACCTTTTCAAGTTTGCACTATAAATTGAATTTCGTGTGTGCATGTACACATGCATGCATGTCCAACCTGCATAGCAGGTTAACAGTTTTAAAGACTAACCGTGGTTTTAAAATTGGAGGACTTGTGAAAAAATTTTAATTTAATATATCTAAGTGAAATATCTGCAGGTTAGATTGTTTGGAACTGCCTAGTAACCAAAAAATATCACACTTCATATATTGCAATACAGGCCTGCATCTCCTGTTGGATAATTATAAAATTTCTTCCTCTGAAACTACTACCACTGCATAGCAAGGAAAGAGAAGGACCCTGTGGCTGTGAGTGTCCACATCACAGAATTAGGGCTGTAAGAACAAGGAACTAGTTAAGGAAGGGAAAGGGAGAGAAAGGGAGAAACATACATTTGTATCTGCCTCTTTTTCTAATATTTAATAACAGTAATAAAACATCTTAGCTGAAAATATTTATATGACCTAATAAGACATTTTGACCTTTTGGCTATTGGCGAAGTTTTGTGTGTGAAAACTGTTGTATTTGATGTCCAAAAATATCATTATCTAAAAGATTATAAATGTATTCCTAAATCTTAAACATTTTAATTGAAGTTTACATAAAAACAATTTTATGCCGTAATTTTAACCAGCTTTGTCTTAAATGAAATTTTGAATTATCCATCATCATCTGACTTCTGTACCTTGTGAATTAAGAGTTTATTATTATTTTTAAATAGGTTTGTTTATTTATTTATTTTGGCTGCGTTGGGTCTTCGTTTCTGCGTACGGGCTTTCTCTAGTTGCGGTGGGGGGGCTACTCTTCATTGCGGTGCAAGGGCTTCTCATCGCAGTGGCTTCTCTTGTTGCAGAGCACGGGCTCTAGGAGTGTGGGTTTCAGTAGTTGTGGCTCACGGGCTCAGTAGTTGTGGCTCACGGGCTCTAGAGCGCAGGCTCAGTAGTTGTGGCGCACGGGCTTCGTTGCTCCGTGGCATGTGGGATCTTCCCGCACCAAGGCTCGAACCCGTGTCCCCTGCACTGTCAGGCAGATTCTTAACCACTGCGCCACCAGGGAAGTACCAAGAGTTTATTGTATTTTAATTGCCTCATTTTTATTCTCTTTTCACCCTTTGTTTGTGAATATACTTGAATTTGGGCTATGGCATTAGTTATTTTAGACATAAAAAAATGAGTTCTTGTAAAGCAATTATACTCCAATACAGATGTTAAAAAAAAAAAAAATGAGTTCTTGTCAAGAATACCTTAAAGCAAGGACCCATCTTTCTTTCTTTCTTTTTTTTGATACCAGATAGTCTGGATGAATATTTTGAATATGATGCAGAGGAGTTCTTGGTCTCTCTGGCCTTGTTAATAACAGAAGGACGAACACCTGAATGTTCTGTTAAAGGTCGGACGGAAAGTTTCCATTGCCCTCCAGCACAGTCCTGTTACCCAGTAACTAGCAAACATGAATGTAGTGATAAGCTGGCCCAGGTGAGAATTGTGTTTTGAATGCTTTTTATCTTTTATATAAACCTGTTTAAGTTCTGTCATTGACTTTGTTAAATCACAATTATAATGTTCACATTTAAGTATAAAATTGGTCACAACATAAAGAAAAAGTACTAATCCTGAACTGCAGGTAATAATTTTGGCTGTAAACAAGGCTCTGAAAGGCCACAGTAGGTAGCTTTTCCATCAGCAGGCAGGTGGGCGGCCAGTTTCATACCTGCCTCCACACACACCAGATTTGAGATTATCTTTGTTACTATGAATTAGCTTTTCTTTCATTTTAGTCTCAGCCCCGGTTCATCAACTTTGTGTTCTTGTTTATTTAATAGATTGATGTTCATAATTATTTTCCCCACATTAATCACTTTCCCTCTTATATCCCTCCCCTTTTTAATGGGAGGATACTTTTGCTATCATTAATGTTTTTGTAGAATACTGTTAAAAATATTTATTTTGGTATGTAGCGTATAATTTGCTGTAAGGATTTTTCTCCCAGTTAGTCTCTTAACTGTAGTCCAAAATTTTAAACTTCTAAAAATGTTGTCTACTTTGAGTGTTTAATGAAAATGAGTTTTTAATATTTTGCTCTTAGAATGAATCTTTCCTCTAATTAATGACGACGTAATTAACAAATGAGGCGAGGCTGGGCCATCTTGAGGCCTGTCAGACATTGGGCATGGCAGTTCTTTTTCCACAAAATAGAGCAAAGATATCCTCCCCCAAGAAAATTTGCATCATAATTGTTGTTTGCTACTAATCCCCACACTCTAGAGCTCCTAGTGCTGATGCATTGTTTAATGAGGAAACCTAAATAGGCAGACAAGCCTGAGCAGAGCCCTGCAATAGGCAACTCATTTTCATACAGATGTCTGCTTTACAATTATACTTTTCAAATTTAAATATAAAATTGGGTGGGCTTTTGAGCCATTTTGCTTATCTCCATCTTCTCCAAGTGTCGCCAAGCCCGACGAACTAGGTCTGAGGTCGCATTATTGTGGAAGAATAACCTTCCAATCATGGTGGAAGTGATGCTACTACCAGATTGCTGCTACAGTGACGATGGGCCCACCACAGAAGGGATTGATCTAAATGATCCTGCAATTAAGCAAGATGCGTTATTATTAGAAAGATGGATATTGGAGCCAGTTCCTCGACAGTAAGTTAAACTGAGTTTGAAGTTGTCCTTTGTAAATCAGGTTTTCCATTACTTTCTATAAATTATTTTAATAATATATCATATCTTTGAGTCCCTCTATTTATGTAGTAAAATTTACATATTTAGTACTTCTGTGACTTCAAGTGACACTGGTAAATGCACTCCTATACTCTTGAAAGCACATGTCCTGAGTGATATGTTTATTTCAGCTTTTATCTTTCTAAAATTTAGTCACTTTGTACTTGCTGACATTTAGATGATGTTTTTATTTCCCTTAGGAGTGGCGATCGATTTATTGAAGAGAAGACTCTCCTATTGGCTGTCCGCTCATTTGTGTTTTTTTCTCAATTAAGTGCTTGGCTGAGTGTTTCTCATGGTGCTATTCCACGAAATATTCTTTACAGGTATGTCTAGGGCAGAAAAAGGACAATGTGTATTTAGCTACAGTGGTTAGCTACTGAATGATATTTTACCTTTTAAGCAGTTTAGTTCCTTCATTTCTAAATATAAGTGGATAAAATTTACTAAAATTAAAAATTAAAAAATTTACTTGTTTTTCAAAACAGGTTAGAGAAATTTAGATATGACTCAATATGAATTTTGCTTCTTGGGTTAAATCTGGTGTAGAATAGTTTTCAGAGAACTTTTTAGCTTACTTTACAGAACTAACAATGAGAATGTACCACCATTATAAATAAAGTGGAAAAACTTTCTGGGTTGCTGAATTTCCATAATGGTAGACTTAATTTTTAGACCCTGAAAACTATAAACACACAGGCTGCTGAACAACTGTCTTAACTGTCTCTTTAGGCAGGTGGCCATGAGATAGAGAGTATCTCTTAATCACCATGCGCAACAGAATTAGCTGAATCCATTTATTTAGTAGTAAATGGAAAGTCCTTTTTTTCTGTTTTGACAACTAATTTTAAATTATAGTATTTTTGAGCTTTAATGCTTTAATAGAATAGTGTTCTTAAAAAGAAGATGGTCTCTATTCCAGGTATAATCTATTTATGTTGGTTTTGTTAGAGTGACATGCATGGTAAAGTAGGTTAAAATAAAATCTCAATAATAATTAATGCAAACAAAGGTAAGTATATGACTGTTTAAAAATTTTTAAATAACATATAATAATATGTTTTATAATCCATTGATTCCATTTTTTTCTGTGTGATTCTAGAATCAGTGCTGCTGATGTAGACCTACAGTGGAATTTTTCACAGACTCCAATTGAACATGTGTTTCCTGTTCCCAATGTGTCTCACAATGTGGCCTTGAAAGTCAGTGTTCAGTCCTTGCCCAGACAATCTAATTATCCAGTTTTGACCTGTAGTATTCACACTAATATTGGCCTTTATGAGAAAAGAGTTCAAGACCATGAACTTAAAACCCATCAGCACCGAAATTCTACTGAAGCAGAGCAATGTAGTACAAACAGTTCACAGCGTCTGTGTAGCAAACAAACTTGGACCATGGCACCCGAAAGCATAATATTACATGCAAAAAATGGCACAACTCCAGAATATACTGCAGCTGTCAAAAATGTCAAACTATATCCGGGCACTAGCGGTAAATCTGACTATGGAACATCTCAAGGCAATATTCTGGGCTTCGGTGGTATAGGAGATAAAAAGTCACATGAAACATCAGTGAGAACTTTAAAATCATTTTCAGTGATTGATTCTAGTGAATCTAGCCACCAGAGTTCCTGGCAGTCAGTTGGTGAGACTAATCCTTTAATAGGCTCTTTAATTCAGGAGCGACAAGAAGTTATTGCAAGAATAGCTCAGCATTTGATTCATTGTGATCCAAGCACTTCACATGTTTCTGGACATCCACTTAATACACAAGAATCTAGTTCACTTAATTCAAAACTTTTCCGGGTTCCACAAGAAAATGAAAATGTGAGAAAATGTAAAGAAACGTTCTCCATTTCTTTTGGTAATCCAGAGCTCACCTCCTCAGAAGACACCAATGAAGGGAAAATTCGAGTAAAACAGGAAACTCCTCGAAGTGACACTTGCATTTCTAATGGTCTTCATTCTGATCAGTCTGTTGGTGAGATTAATCCTTTGATAAGCTCTTTACTCCAGGAGCGGCAAGATGTCATTGCAAGGATTGCTCAGCACTTGGAACACATTGATCCAACAGCACCTCACGTGCCCCGGCAATCATTCAACATGCAGGACTCCAGTTCAGTTCCTTCTAAAGTGTTTAGGAGTTCCTATGAAGACAGAAATTTGTTGAAGAAAAACAAGGATGACACCTCTGTTTCCATTTCTGATACAAAATTTTCCTTGTTAGATAACATCAGTGAAGGGAAACACTTAACACCTAATAAATATTTTAGTTCTTTTAAATGCAATAGTAATGTCAAGCCTTCTTTGAAACCTCAAAGAAGAAGAAATCTGCATCAGAACAATCCTAGTGAAATCCAAAGTACATTTCAAGAGACACAGAACAAAGCCACTGGTTTAATGAATCCTTCAAATATGTCTCATTGCAAAGAAGATAACTTAGATTTCACAATCAGATTGGAAAACACACTTTCTGAGTGTCAATTTAAGGAACAAGAAATTGACAATGAAATCAATAAACAGTATTCAAAATGTAACAGTATTGACAAACAGATTTGCACAAATAAGTATAAGGACAAAATAATAATAAATGAAAATTATAATCCAGAATCTTTTAACAATCACCAGTTTGATCATTCAAAAAAAAATGACTCGAAAATAAATGTTACTGTGTTGGAAATGTCTGGATATTTGAACAAACATGCAAATGAGTGCTCAGATAAAGACTCAA
Organism: Hyperoodon ampullatus; assembly: GCF_949752795.1. Taxonomy (NCBI): domain Eukaryota; kingdom Metazoa; phylum Chordata; class Mammalia; order Artiodactyla; family Ziphiidae; genus Hyperoodon; species Hyperoodon ampullatus. The sequence goes on along the minus strand of NC_136916.1, from coordinate 43,513,496 downwards.
AAAAGCCTAAGTCATGCGAACAAAATACTCAACTTAATAGTATAGAAAATTATCTCAATAAAGATAGTGAAGGTTTCAAATACAAAAAGCCAAACCAATTAAACAATGAACAGGATAAGAAAGAAGATCCAGTTGATGAAAAATCTCAAAACTGTTCTCAGAGGAAGAATATAAAAGACTGTTCGTTTACGTGTGAACGACTGAAAAATAAAGAGGTATTGGTAGGTAATATCTAACATTTCAGATATAATCCTCAAACATTTGTTATGGTTTGAACTTTGTTTACAGGAGATCTAGTTAGGCCCAAGATGCCCATTATCTATAGAACTCACTGTCTGATATAATAAACATCCTTGTAAATAACCCACCCACTTCAGAGCAAAGGCTAGGTAAATTCTTCCTGTTGCCTTTTTTTGTTTATTTTAATACTGTGAACAGTTGATGGAGAGTAAATAAGAGTCAGAAATGAAACTTGAATCATTAGCTTAAGGTACTGTTTGATAGCAGCTCTGGCCTAGTACAAGCAGTGTGCCCATTGTGTTATGCCACTACTCAGCTAAGGATTTTAGGAATATCTATAGTGAAATCACTGGGCTGTTGGTCAGAATACCCAAGTTTCAGTCCTGACGATTTGGTCCTTGAGTGAGGCTGAATAAATCACGTAACTTGTAAAACCCTCAGTCTCCTCGATTTTAAAATAAGAACAATGAATATCTTTTGCTTATAGTTGTGGTGATAATCAAATGATAGATCTTTAAACATTTTGTAAGCTTTTAATGCACTACCTAAATCAAAGGTATTTAAGTTAGTTCCATTTTATTTGTCCACCAAATCACTTTTTAACTTTAGAAAATTATTATGAGGCTTAAATTTCCTTTATTTCTCCAAAGAGTATCACAAATTTATATCTCAGTTATATGGAAAACTACTTAACTGCCTCGATCCAAGTCTGAATGACCTTGATTCATCTTCTTTATCATACAAATTAGTTTTGCCGGACATTAGAGTCTTAAAAGTATGCCATGTTTCCAATTAATATTTTTCAACAGGCGATCCCTTTCTAACACATGGGTTTAATCAAATGACAGTTTCCAATTTCCTAAAACTATAATTGTCACAAAAACCTACCCTGGCCTTAAGAATACTAGCTTTTCATGATCCTTTCTGGTACCTAATAGGGAGACTTACTTTGACCATGGTATTTTTCAAGCCACTAAGATTTGTTTTTTCATACACTCATTTTAAATATAATTATATAGCATTTACTGGGTGCCCAGGCACTCTTATGAATGTTTTATACATGCTGGCTTACTAAATCCTTTCACTACGCTATGAGGTTAGGTGCTATTACAAACTCCAGTTTACAAATGAGGACTCTAGGCCCAGAGAGGTTAAGTAACTTGCCCAAGGTCATAAAGCTAGTCAATGGTAGAGCCAGGACCCCAATTATTCTTCTCTGATTTTTATTCATGTGTTTTTGTGCATTTTTTATTTCTGGGTATAAACTTGCCATTTTAAATTCTTAAGAATTAGTCTATTTCTTATATCACTTCAAAAACATGATACTGTGACTGTGTTAAGTATATTTTAAAATTCACATTTAAATTTTTATGTCATGCTGTACCAAATTATATTTTCTGAGAATGGCTCTTGCTACTGACATAGTTTTATATTTTAGAATATTTTACTAATTTTTTCTGTGAGGGTTTTTTTTCACAGATTAAAAGAATTGAATATTAGCTTACTAGATGATAGACTGAGTTGGTTTTTTTTTAATAAACTTATTTATTTGTTTTTATTTTTGGTTGTATTGGGTCTTCATTGCTGTGCGCGAGCTTTCCCTAGCTGTGGTGAGCGGGGGCTACTCTTGGTTGTGGTGCGAGGGCTTCTTATTGCGGTGGCTTCTCTTGTTGTGGAGCACAGGCTCTAGGCACACAGGCTGCAGTAGTTGTGGCTCGTGGGCTCTATAGCGCAGGCTCAGTAGTTGTGGTGCACGGGCTTAGTTGCTCCGCAGCATGTGGGATCTTCCCAGGCCAGGGATTGAACCCCCTGTCCTCTTCATTGGCAGGCAGATTCTTAACCACTGCACCACCAGGGAAGCCCAGACTGAGTTTTTATAAATATGTTGATAAGACAATTGTGTTTGGACATACTTTTTTTTAGAATATTTGAGTTTATTCAGCATCTTAGAAAAAACTCTTAAACACTGTTTTTTGATTAAAGTGTATATATATGTGTGTATAGATAGTTATATAGGTTGTTAGCTTTACCACCAAGGATGTAATACCTCAGTACATGTTAAGAATAAATCTAAAAACAAAAAAATTTTAAATATTGCCATTAAAATCTAAATCTTTTCCTAGCAGAGAACTATACCACTTAAACACTCAAGTGTCTGGCAGAAACATAATTTTCATTCCTTGGATGGAACCTCAACCAGAGCCTTTCATCCTCGAACTGGATTGCCTCTTCTTTCCAGTCCTGTAAGTGTTTTTCTCTTATTTTATGTTTAGAATTGCAAAACACGTAAAATGTTTGCAAATCACTTTATCCAAATTTTAAGTGAAAAAATTTAAATACCTTCAAAATGAATTTCTAGTGGGAAAACATTTTATTTTTTGATACATTTAATAGCTAAATGTTAATATGGAAAAAGGCAGAGAAAATGAATAAAAATGAATTTATTGTATTACGATTATAAAATTTCTCTGAAATTCTTTTGTCCAGCATATTAATTCTCACTAATGTAAAAAAATACTTAGTGTAAAGTGGATTTTCTCTAAATAGATTTGTATCATAGTACTGTGGCTGGTTGACACCACCAGCTGAATCATCTGGAAATCAAATTCGTGGCTGTCTTTGACTTGCGACCTGTACAGTTAATCGTCTTATTTTGAGACATATAAGTTTCCCCACTTTACATTTACTAATAAATTTATAGATCTGAGTGTGATGGTTAAGAACCTCGCTTTGGTGTCACGCTGACTTCACCCTAGCTGTGTGACATTAGGTGAGAAATATTGTCTCTCTGAGCCTCAGTTTCCTCATCTGAAAAAAGGGGATGATAATGTCTACCTTAGTGTTGGGAAGATGATTAGTATCATTCCTGGTAAGCATTTGATAGTTGCTAAAGCTGCCATTTCAGTTAAACCAGAGGTAAACAGTCAATATCCTAGTAAACTAAAAACATGTTTATTTTGCTATTGACATAATTTTTGTTTTTATGTGAGTTTTTTTAAGTAAACTCAAAGCATGCAATATCTGGCATATTTTCAAAAATTAATTCTTGAATAAGAGATTTAGTTTTAAATTTGTAACTTGGACCTTAGGTGCTTATTTTAGGGAAGTTGAATTCTAAACAATTTAAAATAACCCCAAATGTTTGACCTACGTATGAGGTGCTTTCAAAATGCCCAAGTGATGAGGAAAAAACTTACAGCATCATGCTGGTGTAAAAAGCACTACAGACTTCTGTTCAATATGGTGGACTGAGTTAACACAAGAAGATCCTTCCTCCTTCCCAAACACAAAAACCCTGGACAAAATATAACACAACTTTTAAATACATAATATAGTATAAGAGCAAGAAAGATAAATCTCCACAACTAACTTGGGGCAAATTATGACCTTCTAGGATATCTAAATCTAATATAGTGCTAGGGTTTAATGCTCCTGCTGGATCAGGAGTCAGTTCTACACCGGTCATAGCTGGGACCTAAAACCAAACTCCATAAAGCCAGAAACAGGTGAGGACTGCCATTCTAGAAGTGGGAGAAGAGAAAAGAAATCACCTATTTACTTAAGGGGTGCAATAGGAGGGATAGAGTAGATGGGAAAAGAAGCCCCCAAAAGAATTTGGACCTAAGCCTAAGTCACCCATGGTTAGGGGGTTCTGAATTTGTGCTGTCTATGAGAAAACATGAAACTATCCCACATCTATTACCCATGGCACCAAGGATTTATTTTCATGGAAGATAACTCTTAACTGAGGATGATCTCAGGGGAATTAAAATTACAAAGCACCTTAAAAGAATCAGCAAGAAGAAGAAGTGGGAAAATTCATATTTAGGAATCCTGTTATCAGAGCAACTTGAAAGAGAATCAGAAATAATTCTTTTTAAAATGTTCCAAGACAGGGAGATCATCTTGGTGCTTTGTGTCCACCTAGAGGGGTGGGATATGGAGGGCGGGAGGGAGATGCAAGAGGGAGGAGATATGGGGTTATATGTTTATGTATAGCTGATGCACTTTGTTATACAGCAAAAACTAACACAGCATTGTAAAGCAATTGTACTCCAATAAAGATGTTAACATAAATAAATGAATGAATGAATGAATGAATGTATGTTCCAAGAGATAAATGAAGATAAAGACAGGGAACTGAGATAAGAGAACATGTGGGATTGGAAACATAGAAATTAAAAATATGAAAAATATAATTGAAGTGTACACACACGTGCGCATACACATACACATGGATTAAATGGTGGACTGGAATCAGCTGAATAGAGATTTAGTCAATGGCTAGACACATTAAGAAAGCACCTAGAATAAAGTGCAGAAGGGAAGAGAGATGGTAAAATATGAAAGAGCCCTGGAGGATAAAATGAGATGTTCAGTATAAGCCTAGTAGAAATTCCAAAAGAAAGACTAGATGGAATGAGGAAAATGCAGTATTGGAAGAAATGAAAGTAGAAAACTCCTGAATTGAAGACATGAGAATTTGGATTGAAGATTTGACATTAAGTTCTAACTCCAAAATATAGAATGGTGCACTTGTACAACTCTCAAAAATATTGAGGTTGTTTAGACTTTCAGTATCATCTGTTTCTTAATCACAAATTAGACCAATCACTCAGATACTTTATACATATTTAACATTATTTTAGAGACAAATCCATCTAACTTGTATGTTGTATGTGATTTTACCTTTAATTTACACTTGGGTCTTTCATTTTTAGATTATTTTTAGCTAGTTGGTGGTTTGTCTTAAATGTAATTTGGTATACAATAGTGATTAAAAATCCACAGTAGTATTTTTCAAACCTGTTCTCTGTGAAGCCCCAGCCAGGGTTCTTGGAAATGTACAGTTGGGTAAGGATGGATAAAAGAACAGTAGAGTTGGCAGGACCCCAGACTCCCATTGCCATTTAATTCTTTTTTTCCCCCTTTTATTGTAAAGCTTTTAATCATTTATTCCTACCCCCTCAATACAGAAGTGTATAAAGTAAAAAAGTAAAAGTCTTATTATATTATATATTGGGATTACATGTAAGATTTGGTTTTAGAAAAAACTGGTTCTGGTTCTTAAAAAATCAAAACCTAGGGAATTCCCTGGCGGTCCAGCAGTTTAGACTCGGCGCTTTCACTGCCGTGGCCAGGGTTCAGTCCCTGGTTGGGGAACTAAGATCCCGAAGCGCAGTTGGCCAAAAAAAGAAAAAAATCAAAACCTAGTAAAAGTGCTTTTATTAATCATCTTTTTTTCCAAACTAGTTAATAAAATGAGGACATAGGGACAATATGTAATAAAGAGCATGATTTTAATAAGCTGTTAGGAGAGAAGTTTTATTATTTTTTAAGATATGCTTAGCTTTCATTTGAAAATTGTTCTATCAATTCAAGAAAAAAATTATAGTCTTCTGAAATTCTTTTGAAACCTAACAAGTGATTATTTTAACCTTAGGTTCCTCAAAGAAAGGCACAATCAGGTTGCTTTAATCTGGATTCTTCATTACTGCATCTGAAAAGCTTATCATCTAGAAGGTATTTATCTTAAAATTCATTAGTGTATATGAAATAATCTTGCACAAAATTCTAGCCTTTCACAGTAAATAATGTTGACTCTGAAAATCAGAATTTTAACAGGAATCCCATTTTTCAGTTTATCATTTTCAAGATGATTTCACACATACAGTTATTAAGGATGAGTGAGGGAGAAATTAAGATGATGAGTAACTATACAGTGGTCATTATGATAAACAAACACTTACATTGGTTTTAACATTTAAGTGGGTTTGTCTGTTTCTGGTCATTAACCTCCTCCTTTGTCTTATACTCCTTTGCAAAAAAGCCTTGGCAATTTGTTCCATGTTGACAAATAATACTCTCATTATATTCCTTAGTCACATAAGTTTGCCTTCATATTCTAATTTTTAACTTAAAATGAAGATTGATATAGAAGACTGCATTACAATGTTATATATTTCCAGTAGATGCTGCTATGTGATATGTTATAAATTCCACCTTGAAACCTAGGATGTTATTTATATTCTTTATCAAATATTATAACAAAGATTATAAAATCTAATCAGGAATTTAAAATGAGATATTTCATATCTTAAAATTTGGTTACATTAATTTTTTATTATGGTAGTTTAAGTAAAATTGATCAGATCCTCCTAATTTAATTTGTACAAAAGTGAATTAGAAAATACTGTTGTTAATATGTCCATTTGCTGATTTGTTTTTTTTTTAAATAGTCCTCGACCATGTTTAAACATTGAAGATGATCCAGATATTCATGAAAAACCATTTCTGAGTTCTAGTGCTCCACCTATAACAAGTCTTAGTCTCTTAGGAAATTTTGAGGTAATGTTTTTTGAAACTATTTTAAGAGTTGAAGTTTCCTAACCTAGATCCATGGTGTCATTTATGTCATTTGTTCTTTTTTTCTAATAAATTTATTTATTTATTTATAGCTGCATTGGGTCTTCGTTGCTGGGTGCACGCTTTCTCTAGTTGTGGCGAGCGGGGGTTACTCTTCATTGCTGTGCACGGGCTTCTCATTGCAGTGGCTTCTCTTGTTGCGGAGCATGGGCTGTAGGCGCGCAGGCTTCAGTAGTTGTGGCTCGCAGGCTCTAGAGCACAAGCTCAGTAGTTGTGGCACACGGGCTTTGTTGCTCCGTGACATGTGAGATCTTCCTGGACCAGGGATCGAACTCGTGTCCCCTGCATTGGCAGGTGGATTCTTAACCACTGAGCCACCAGGGAAGTCCCTGTCATTTGTTCTTGAAAAGGAAATAAATGGATTATATTTTTCTAAAGCCTTGAAATCACCTCCTTTCCTTTCCTTTCCCTTTTTCTTTTTTCCTTATCCCTTTTTCCTTTTTTGATTTCCCTTTTTCCTTTGCTTTTCATGAGAAGTAAAGTTGGGAGAATTGTTGGCAGTGACATCTTAGAATTGGGTAGCTGGTGGAGGAGATGCAGGACTTAGGTGAAATCAGGTTGGATGGAGGTATCCATTACTCAAGCTGGAAAATAGACTTGACCACACCTTCTTACCTGGTAAAACTGGCTCTGGGACCCAGGAAGGATGATGGTGGGCTGATAGCAGCTGATTCATGATCAAGGAGGCTGATTTTCAAAATCAAATAGTTCTTTGTACTATATTTGCAACTTCTCTGTAAATCTAAATTTATTATAAAATAAGATTATTTTTTAAAAAATCAAATGGTTAAAGGTCTCTGATACAGGTGCTGCTTTATTTAATGACTCTTCTACTTGGGATCAAGTATATCAAGGGTTTAGTTGTCTTCAATTAGAAAACAATCTTAAACATGAACCTGTAAATGACATTTAAAAAAATTTTTTATTGGAGTATAGTTGATTTACAGTGTTGTGTTAGTTTCAGGTATACAACAAAGTGAATCAGTTATACATATACATATATCCACTCTTTTTTAGATTCTTTTCCCATTTAGGCCATTACAGAGTATTGAGTAGAATTCCCTCTGTTACATAGTAGGTCCTAATTAGTTATCTGTTTCATGTATAGTAGTGTGTATATGTCAATCCCAGTCTCCCAATTTATCCCTCCCCCCCTTTACCCCCCAGTAACCATAAGTTTGTTTTCTACATCTGTAACTCTACTTCTGTTTTGTAGATAAGTTCATTTGTACCCTTTTTTTAGAATCCACACATAAGCCATATCACATGATATTTATCTTTCTCTGTCTGACTTACTTCACTCAGTGTGACAATCTCTAGGTCCATCCATGTCACTGCAAATGGCATTATTTCATTCTTTTTAATGGCTGAGTAATATTCCATTGTACATATGTACCACATCTTTTTTATCCATTCTCCTGTCAATGGACATTTAGGTTGCTTCCATGTCCTGGCTATTGTAAATGGTGCTGCAATGAACATTGGGGTGCACTTATCTTTTTGAATTATTGTTTTCTCTGGGTATATCCCTAGGAGTAGGATTGCTGGGGCATATGGTACTTCTATTTTTTGTTTTTTAAGGAACCTCCATACTGTTCTTCATAGCGGTTGTACCAATTTACATTCCCAACAACAGTGATTTTAGGGAATTCCCTGGCAGCCCAGTGGTTAGGACTCCATGCTTCCACTGTAGGGGGCATGGGTTGGATCCCTGGTTGGGGAACTAAGATCCTGCATGCTGCGAGTTGGGGCTAAAAATATACATATATATATAAGTGATTTTATATGTATGTGTGTGTGTATATATATATATGTATATGTGTATGTATATATATGCATGTATAAACATATATAATCACCTATGACCTTGCTCAACTTGCTTATTAATTTTATTGATTTGGAGGGGGTGGATTTTTGTATGTAGATTCCCACATCATCTACAAATAGGGACAGTTTTATTTCTTACTTTGTAATTTGTATGCCTTTTATTTCCTTTTCTTGTAGTTTTTCACTGAATAGGGCCTAACGTACATGCTAGTACAATATATTCATTTAAAGTCACAAAAATCTGAATAAAGTTAGAGACTACACTGGATCATTGGCCTTATCCATTAGCATTTTTGTGCTCTTTTTCTGAAAATTTCATACATCTTTAGAACATTTTTCTTATTTAAGAAACATTTATTGAGTACCTACTATGTGTCATGTTGTATGCTAGGAATATAAAGCTAAAAAATAAACTTCCTGCCTTAGAGAAGTTTAGAGTCTGCTGGAGAAGTTGGACATATAAATAATCTATAAATCAAAGTAATCAGCACTGTAATAGAAATTTTCTCAGTCTCCATATATTTGTCCTCTCTGCTAAGGGACTGGGAAAGTTTTACTAAGGAGCTGTCATTTGAGCTTAGTTACAAAAGATGAGTAGGAATTTGCCAAGTATATTGTGTGAGAAGTGTCAAGGGATTCTAGACAAAGGGAGCTACATGTGCAAAGGCATATGTGTAAAAGTAGTAAAAGAGCATGGTGATATTGAAAGCACCAGCCAGAACTGGAGTATAAGACTGTGTGCAAGTGAGGAGAGCTGTGGTAAGAGATGTAGGATGGGCCTTACATACCATGCTGTGAATATTTGACTTCATCCTGTGGGTGGACATCAAGAAACACAAAGTTTTTAACCTGGTAGGTAACGTAAGACTTTTTTTTTTTTTTTTTTAAAGAAAAACTCTGGCAGTAATACAGATGTTACACTAAAGATGGAATAACTAATTAGAGGGTATTGCATTTGTTCAGAGGAGAGGTTATGAGGGTCTGAGCTAGGTTAGTGGTGTTGAGAGAGCTGAGGCTGTGAGGCTGAGAGGTCCCATCAGCAGGATATGGATTGGATTGATTGCAGGGCAGGAGGGAGATATAGAAGGCTCGTTGTAACATAGGTCTCTTGGTCTGGTCTTTTTGACACAGGACTTGAGAATTGCTGATGTCACTTTCAAATTTAGACTCATGAGGGTTTGGAGTGTTTCTTTTCAAAGAATTACTGAATCAAAAAAATGCTACTCACATTTCATGATGTATGCATATATGTGTTGATATACGTATAGAAAAGAGAGCTTGTGAAAGGTTTAACATGTTTCTCATACATGGACAGATAAACACTAAATTGTTAAAAGTGGTTTCCTCAGCAAATGAGCTTGGGAGAGATGGATAAGGAGCTTCTCTACTGTTTGTATTTATGTACTTTTAAATTTTTTCCCAATGTATATTTACTGTTTTTTAAATTAAACTAAACAATAAAACATATGTCACATCCAACAACAATTTTTAAGAGGCAGTTGTTTTTCAGTTAAAGTTATGAGTACTTGGCTTTCTGTTTTGATGGAACTTCTGTATATGACCTGTTAACAAGTTTTCAAGTGCTTCTCTGTGGCTAACAGTAGGAATATATTCTGTGAGGAATAAGAACATTTCTGATATTATACCTGCTCTGGTAAAGCATATTTTTCTTTACAGAGATAAGAAAAACTCATTAAATGATTATATCAAAATAATGGTGAAGTTCAAAGATAGTTCACTGTGGGTTGGAATAATAAGGAGGCCAAACTTTGTAAGATGGTAGAAGATTGATTTGGGAGAGGGTTGATTTCAGGTCAGATGAACATTTGAAATGAGGGTATGGCAATGGCAGCGACCACTTTTCTAGTGCCAGAAAGCATACTAACATATTTCTTTAAATAGAAAGAAGGAAAGAATGTGTTAACTTTTAAATTTTATTTCTTAAAAATTCTTTTATTTTGCCTTCCAGGAGTCTGTCTTGAACTATCGTTTAGATCCTCTCGGCATTGTTGATGGCTTTACTGCCGAGGTAGGCGCAAGTGGTGTTTTCTGCCCCACTCATTTGACTCTTCCAGTTGAAGTGTCATTCTACAGTGTTTCTGATGATAATGCTCCCTCTCCTTATATGGCAAGTATTTTTTAATTGTCTTCTTCTGCTAAAATCAACCATCTTAATGACAAATACCTTTAAGTTTAAAGAGATTTAGTACTACTTTGGTGCAATGCTTGAAAATATAAAGCATTTCCTAAGAGGGGATTGAAGGCTGCATAGAGATGAATATGCCAAAATAACACCTCACAACTTCTTTCTGAGCAAGCTCTAATCACAGATATCCTCTATTATATTTGAGGATTGTGCTGAAAATTTACTTGTTTCTATGTAATATGAAAAAATGATAAAATTTTGATTAGTGACACTGTAATTCCATATCTTGCTGAGTTCACGCAGATTCTCAAGTGCTTACTGCGCACTCTAGTCCTATCAGTGTTGCCTTCACTATGATCCTCATCTCAGTAGAGTTTAGGTAAAGATTTGGTGACCTACGGCTTCTGTGAGGCCCTTTCACCCCCTTTCTCCTGTTTGGTTTATCTTTGGACCATTCTTTTTCCAATCCTAGGGTTCTTTAGAATACTAGCTATTTCTGACTCCATGCCAATGTTTTAGTGGAGAGTAAAATAGCTAAGAGGAATAAGAGCACTGTCTTGAGCCTTAGGATCCTATAATTTTATCTTTCCCATTTTTTATTCCAGTGAATTTGAGGATGAAATAAGCCCTCAACTGCAAAAATGATACCAAGTCCTGGTGTGTGATTACTATCAGCCCTTTTCCAAAAGACAAGTTAGTGGCTAGCAGTGCAAGTCTGTAAGAAGTTTACATTGATGGTATAAAATATGGAGTCAGATCTGGGTTTTTTTTTTTTTTTATGTTTAAATTTTTTTTTTAATTAGTTTCTGCTTTATAACAAAGTGAATCAGTCATACATATAAGATCTGGGTTTTTATGTTAGGTCTTACTTTGAGAAATACAAATTGCAATAGGCATAGAAATATACAGCTCTGGTCTTGCTACTTGAATTTCCTAACTTATCCCCTGACCCAATTTCTTCCTTTCTAATATCCCTCTCCCCACCTTCTAGGTTCCTCAAGGACATTAGCAACAATATCTTTTGTTATTAATAAAAACTATGAAAAGCAAATTCTGCATAATTGAGAAACAACAGAGGAAGGGAAGTTATAGTTTTTTAGGGACCTAAATACAGTCTACTCATTATTGACGTAGTTTGTTCACGGAAGGTTGTTAAGCCTTATTCCATTCTAAGGATGAAAATTTTAATCAAGAGTCTGATTGGTGTTTCATACTTTGATCTAAAAAGCACAGTGGTATCATTTATTCAAAGTTTTCTTTTTTCAATAATAATAACACTTGTGGGTCATAATTGTAAAGATGCATAACAGTGGTTGTTATAAAAAACAGGCCCAATTCTTCACAAACCTACCCAGTTATCACATATACCACTTGTTACTGATTTACCATAGAAAGATGTATCCACTTTCCAGTATAATTTTGAAAAAATAACTGTTAATTTTAGATAATTAATAAAATGGAAAATATCATTGAGATAAGCTCAATATCAGAAAAAATGTGTATCTTACTGGAATGCTTACAATATTAGAATATATTTATAAAGATGGCCATTCTGCTTTACTGGGACATCAAGAAGTCTCATTAGGGGCTTCCCTGGTGGCGCAGTGGTTGAGGGTCCGCCTGCCGATGCAGGGGATGCGGGTTCGTGCCCCAGTCCGGGAGGATCCCACGTGCCGCGGAGCGGCTGGGCCCGTGAGCCGTGGCCGCTGGGCCTGCGCATCCGGAGCCTGTGCTCTGCAATGGGAGAGGCCAAAGCGGTGGGAGGCCCGTGTACTGCAAAAAAAAAAAAAGAAGTCTCATTAGTTTCAGGTATTCTATTGGCACATGGTAATAAAGAATGGAAAGATAAGGTCTGAGGTCATTAGTGTACAGAGTCCCTGATGACATTAGGATGAGTTAGAAACAAGTTAAAGAGTGAATTGGCTGAAAGTCAGCTCAAAAAACTATCTTTGAGTGAAATTCATGAGCAAGAGGTAATTTGAACTATGCTTTAAAAAAGCAAAACAACATTAATTCTTGACCTTGGTTGACATCTAAAAAAATAAGGATTAAGAGATAAACGATTTAGGGGGAAAGTGGGGGTCAGGGGGTGAGATGAACTAGGAGATTGGGATTGACATATATACACTAATATATACAAAATAGATAACTAATAAGAAGCTGCTATATAAAAAATAAATTAATTAAATTTAAAAAGAAGAGAGAGAAAGGATTTTATCACTGTCTCCAGAAAGCACACACAAATGATCACAGATTTTGAATAAATATTGAAAAGAGTCTAAATTAGGTTAAGTTAGTCTATCCTTTAAGAATCTCTTTCTTGGGCTTCCCTGGTGGCGCAGTGGTTGAGAAGTCCACTTGCCGATGCAGGGGACACGGGTTCGTGCCCCGGTCTGGGAGGATCCCACGTGCCGCGGAGCGGCTGGGCCCGTGAGCCATGGCTGCTGAGCCTGCGCGTCTGGAGCCTGTGCTCCGCAATGGGAGAGGCCACAACAGTGAAAGCCCCGCGTACCGCAAAAAAAAAAACCAAACAAAAACCAAAAAAAAAGAATCTCTTTCTTACTTTTCTCTGATAATATTCTTTAATAAATTTTCCATTATGTAATTTTTTTAACTCATTAGGAATGGGTTCCCTTTGCAAATGACCCAGTCCAAATCTTAGACCATGGATCTTTCCTACTGTAAATTAATCAAATTAATCTTATTTGGTAGGGAGTCTTATTTGTATTTTGGTAGTTTAGTCTGTTTTCAAAGGACTGATCATGTTTTGATAAGATAGTACATATAACAGACCAGTGGAGCTGAGACACTAAACCCCTATTTGTTACTCTAATAATAACCTTGGGACCTCTCATGACAAATTATACAAATGACTTGCAAGGGTGAAATTTTAGCACAGAGAATTCTCTTTGTGGAGTAGAGATAGTACAGGGCTTTTCATTAAATAATTCCTTTTAGACTAGCTCAAAGCCATATAAATGTCTCCCTCCAATCCTACATCAGTGGTAAAAATGTTCTCCAAGTGTTATATAATATGGCAACATTTCACTGTTTAGAAACTATTGCACGGTGGAACCAGGCATAAAGGTCTAAAGCAGTTTTGCCCGTGGCAAATTCATGGTATGACTTGCTTTATGATCATATTAACAGCACTATATATTTTATATATTTCTTCTATTTATAATTAACCAAATTAAGATATACCTCCTTCAGTTTTACTTAGCTTTGCATATTCTCTATTCCCCAGTCACTTGAGAAGTTTTTGTGTAAGATTTTGACCAAATTTAGTTCATCTTAATCTACCTATTCCATCCTAAAATGCCAGAAGAAAATGTATTTTTCTTCTTTATGTTAAATACAGTAACTTTCTAGGTGGAAATATTAATATGCCAACCAATTAAAATAATGAAATTTTTAAAATAATAAATTTAATAATAATACAAATAAAATTCCAAATACTTTCCCAATCTCTTCAAAATTCCTAACTTACCATTGCCAATACTAGTCTTATATTGCTTAGAAATTATTGTTGTAAAGTGTTGCCTTAAACTTTGAGGGGTTTTTAAAATATCCATATTCTTTCTTTATAAATTTATTTAGTTACTGTTATTATGTTCTAAAATCTATTAGAATTGTATTGTATTAAAGGAAGTAAGTGTAGGCTTGGTAGTAGATTTTCCCTCACCAGTTTTCTTATATATATTTAGTGGAGGATGGCAAGGAAAAACAGTAATATATTGCCTGGAGCAATGTGATTAGAAGGTAGCTATTATTTAGATATATTCTGCTTTTTCTTTCTGGAACTAGGAGGAAGAGGAGCATTATATACCATAGCATTTTTTCATGTAGAGAAGATTGTAAGAGAAAAATTATTAAAGCTTCATTACTGTTTTGGTTAGGGATGCAGTTTGTTGATATGCTGTTTTCATGCTTTAAATGACCATGTAGGGGGCTTCCCTGGTGGCGCAGTGGTTGAGAGTCCGCCTGCAGATGCAGGGGACACGGGTTCGTGCCCCGGTCCGGGAAGATCCCACATGCCGCGGAGCGGCTGGGCCCGTGAACCATGGCCGCTGAGCCTGCGCGTCCAGAGCCTGTGCTCCGCAACGGGAGAGACCATGACAGTGAGAGGCCCACGTACCGCAAAAAATAAAATAAAATAAAAATAAATAAAAAATAAATAAATGACCATGTAATCATATTTGTTAAGAACCACATATGTCTTTTCAGTGCCCATTTCCATGAACATTTCCCATTATTAACGTATTAATTTAATATTCTGATTGTCAATTGCTGTTCGCTTGGAGATTAGGTATTCACATATTAGAGTCTGGCCTTCCCTTTTACCTTTGTCCACTGCTTTCTACCCCCCACCACCTCCCCTGGTCTGTCTTTCAAACCCAACAGAGATGTTGCCTGATGGGAGAGTCCTGTTTTATATTTACTTTTACATAAGGTTGACATGTTTTGGCAGGTACAGTGTAAAATGATGGGATATGAGTTGTAGAGCATGCAATTATTCTACTTAACTACTCAAAAGAAAACTATTCACCCAGTTAAATGAATCAGCATTTGTTTCTTAAAGCCACCTAAGAATTAAGTATCACAGTCACCACCTGTAGTAATTTGGTCATCCTGGTTATCAAGAAACTTTCACACATTCAATCTTAGCTTCCCGTGTTTTAATTTATACTGTTTGTCATTGTTTGGACTTCTGCAGTGATTACAGCATCTTTCTCAGAAAACTATTTTATATAACATGGCAGTGCCTCTCAAACTTTAATGTACATATGATATCATCTGGGGAATCTTGTTAAAATGCAGATTTGATTTGGTAGGTCTGGGAAGAAGCCAGAAATTATGCATTTCTAACAAGTTCACAGGTGATGCTGATGATGCTGGTCTGTCTCTAGTCAGAAGTCCATATACGTATATAACAATTCAACTTTCTGACTGAAGAATTGACTTCATTTTTGGGAAAGACTTAGGATCAGTCCTCATTCCTGAGTTTCTGTATGTCCAAAGACCAATAAATTGTTTTGCTTCATTTCCCTCCTCCCACATGGTAAAAGAGAATAATCCTGTCGTCTCCCTTTATTTCCTTTTTAGTTAAAGAACTTCTCACTTCTATATCTTGATATCTTAATATTAATTTCAAGCATTGATGTTATGTATTGTTTATTGAAGCATCTCTAGGAAGAACAGTAAATCGTTTCCTAGTGAGGTGGGATCCTCACTATTTCATATTCATAGAATGTATCTCTATTAATTCAATGTGAATGTTTTTCCATACAAATACAATTCTGAAATGTTAGTAATTACATGACTTATTATTCTTATTTTAGTCTTTTATGTATATATATGCATCAGTTTGTACTCAGTTTGTCTTCTTTTATTTCAAGGGTGTGATTACTTTAGAGTCCCTTGGTAAAAGGGGTTATCGAGTACCTCCTTCAGGAACAATACAAGTGGTATGTGTTTTATAGCCTACAATTGCAATAATCATTCTCTCACATACATATAGAACTTAGCCCTTTCTCCTGCTACTGCTGCTGCAACAACTTTGGTAAGTAACAGTGGGGCTGCAGCTTTGTTTGGAGTTTCCCTGCTCTGCCTCAGGAATGACCATTTGGGGACCTCCATAAAAGGAAAGCATTAATAAGCTAATCAAGGTGAATGCTTTAGAAAAATAGTATATGACAGTTAACATAATTTAAATAGAGCTATTTTCAGTATAATTAGAATTTAGATTACCAGTACCTTCTACTTAATAAGCCGGATTGAGATTGACCTATGTAAAAGGAGACCCCAAATATTAGTATTGCTTTGTCAGGGAAACATGGGAAGCAAAATTATATTAGCCCTACTGTAATAATTTCTAAAATTGATTCAATGAGACTGTTACACAAAGCAGAAATGCAGTCCGACAGATGTCAGGTCAAAGAATGCCTCTTTCCTTTTGGTCTAGGTGTTGATCTAGTTTTGGCTTAGGAGAACTCTTCTAGCCCAGAGCAATAATCCTTCATCATCCTTGATCTAGGATTCTCAGAAGAGTAATTTTATATCAAGGCCAGTTTGTGATTGAGTTCATCTCCAAGTCAGACCCAGGATAATCCTGTAAGCGCGGAAGTCTATTACAGTGTTGGCTCTTTCAACTCTTGGAAGGAGTCTAGCTGATATTTGTCAACTGTACCTCAATAAAGCTGAAATTAAAAAAAAAAAAAAAAAAGAGTCTAGCTGAGTTCCTCACACTAAGGATCTGGTCTAATTCGGCAAGCCTTTTGATGACCTTTGGCTTCAGTGTGATCAGTGCTTCGAAGGACCACTTTTACTCATCATCATTGTTCCAGTATAGCAAAGAGTCTGTACATTTGTTTATTTCGTATCACACAGGAATGAAACATAGTACTAGGCGATATATATGCATGTATGTATTGCAGTATGTACATATGTGTAAATTTTACCAAGGAAAAATCACTGCATTTTAAAGTAAGATTTTTATGTTGAATGGATTTCTTGAACTAAAAGAGTGATCATCTTCTGATCTCTTGCCTCTGGCTCTGTAGCGCTTGTGAAAGTGTGGGTCACTGGAAAGCTAGCTATCAGGTGTCATAATAATGAGGCATAAACCCAGAGGCAGCACATTTACCCCTTGTTTGGAGACTACCAACTCTACTGGCTATTTTAAATCTGAAATTTGGGTATGTCTTTCATTCCTTGTATAAATTTAATTATGTATAAACATGGCTTGAACTCCTGGCTTACTAGCTGTTGTGGTTGTTAAATGTATTATTAGCCTTAATCTTAAGACTCACTAGATTTCAAAAATTGGATCGTAATATTGATATATTTCTCATTTTGATTCAGTGAGTGATGTCCAGTGCCACGGATGAGCTTCTGAAAGCATGGGCACCAAGTTACCTATTGATGTGTTGGTAATTTGGTTAAAGTCAAATCAGCAGCTTGGAATTTTGTTTAAAAATTAGTACTTTAAAAAATAATATTCCTTCAGTTATTAATGGCCAAGTAACAATTGAATTTAATTTCAGTCTATTATGATATTGATGATGATTAAAAAAAAAGTCTAGTGTCACTGCAGTGTTTGAAATGAATCCAACTGTGAGAACATGAAGTATTACTTAGCCTACTTTGTAACTAATAATAATGAACTTTATTTTCTAAACTTGGAAAAATTTCCAAACAAGAGAAGTTCTCTTTTTTGGGAATGTATTTTAAATTTTATAATAACCATATGTACCTGAAACATCATATCAAAGTCTAGTTTTACCAAGATTTTATTTTTTTATTTAAAAAAAAATTCTATTTATTCACTATTAAAATGTGAGGAAAACTAAAATTCTATTTTGAGCATTTTTCAGTTGACTCATTTTAATAAAGCTAGTGTTTGAAGTAATTGAACTGGAATGTTTTAATTCAGTGAAGGTATATTTTGCTTAATCTAATGGAACCATTTCTTAAAATATGAACAAGAGTAAATGTTATGTATTATCTATTATTAATATGAGATTTGTGACTAAAGATTTTGATTTGTTACAGGAGCTTTTCTTTTATTTCCGTAAATAAAAAATCTAATTGAACCATTAAAAAAATATTGCATATCATTTCATAAACTTCTGAAATTTTATTAACTTTATTCCCCCAAACTCAATTATATCCACTGGGATCAATTTATTATTGAAAAGCCTATTTTATTATTGGCACAATCATTTTGAATCAAATAAACAAATCACTGTTTTTAAAGAATAATTTCTATATTGTTTCTTCAGACCTTATTTAATCCTAATAAGACTGTGGTGAAGATGTTTGTTGTGATATATGACTTACGAGATATGCCAGCCAATCATCAGACATTCCTACGACAAAGAACTTTTTCTGTACCTGTTAAACAAGAAATGAAGAGAAGTGTTAATAAAGAGAACATCCGACATACAGAAGAACGGTTATTACGCTACCTCATACATCTGAGGTAATGTTTCAAATGAATATGAAAATACGTTACTTTAGAAGAAAACTCTAAAATTTTTATTTTTAAAAACTGGCATTCTGACTAGACGAGTGCCCCTTGGAATTTGCTTAACTTCGACACTCTTTATGATATGCCAGGATGCAGAAAACACATGTCATATCTTCCTTCAGTCATTACTACTTGTTGAATTAGGGGAGTTTTCATTTATAGCTGTGTAATGGAAACTATTTTATAGCAAAACAATGCTAATATATCTGGGGGAAATGAAACACAGTTGTCTAAACCAATGCTGTCCAATAGAATTGTAATACGAGCCATATATATAGTTCTATATTTTCTAGTAGCCACATTAAAAAAAGTAATAAGCAGAGGCTTAATACATTTTATTTAACCTAACATATTCAAGTGTTATAATTGGAATATGTAATCTATATAAAAATTATTAATGAGATATTTACATTCCTTTGCTGTACTCAGTTTGAACTAGCCACATTTCAGGTGCTCAGTAGCCACATGTGGCTTGTGGCTGCTGAGTTGGACAGGGAAATTCTTAACTTTCATTTATTCATTCATTCATTCAACAAATATTGATGCATCCGGCATGCTTCTAGACTCTTGGAAACAGCGGGACAAAATCTCTGTTCTTATACAGCTTATATTCTGGTGATTCCATCAGAAATATATTTTCCTCAAACTTTTACTACCCAGCTAATAGCTCTAGGTTGTGAGAAACCATTTGTTTGCTCTTGAGGTCCATGCTTCCAGCATCGTAGGGTAAGGTTTTTAGCCCTGAAATCCTAGTGTAGTTCTTAACATCAGTGAGCAAGTCTATTGCTTAGAAGAGAACTCAGTAGCCCTTTGCCTGTAACTCTATTCCTAATAATTTTCTGATGTCGTTCATAGTAAGTCCTCAATCACATCAGTGACAGAAATTCATCTTAGCTTAACTGCTTACTCCAAGGAGCCCTATTCATCAGGAGGAGGTAACTTTCATCTCTTTAATCTGTTACAACAGGCTTAGCCATATGTAACCAACATTCGCCAAAAAGTCAACTATCCCAGCTTTTGTCATCTCCACATAATGATTAGATGCCTTAAATGCTGTAAAGAAACTGCTTTAGAAGTCATGGTATAATTCCCAAAGCTCACCATGTTCTTCAGATTGAGAAGCTGAAAAACTGCAGAAAGAATCAAAGAGTGAGCCAGTCTGAGTTCTGCTTTAACATATACAACTGACCACCAGGTTTTTCAGCTAATTTGGGAATAAAATCCACAAATCCGGATATTTCTGCTATGCAAAGGGAAAACTAGAGAAATTAACACTAAAGGGTATGTTTGACTATCTGCCAGTTAAGTTTATGTGATTAAAGCCTCCAACCCCCTGTTAGCGGAGGATAGAAACAGTTCCATATACAGCTTTGATAACCATTTTCATTTCACTGCTAACTTTCCTTTTGGTTTCTAATGATGATTAGGCTTTATTTAGCTAGCCACTACTGGTGGTAGCAGTCCTTTCTCATCCTGTGATTGTCTCAAAACTTGATAGTTTTCTGTGGTGACTTTCCAAGTGTGGAATCCATTTTAATGTACTCAAAATTGTAGGAGGGCAAGTTGTGTGAAATGGGTCATTCTTTGTAGCTAGAAGATGCCCAAAATGTAGTATAATTGGCTGACGTGAACTGAAAGTGCATACTACAGGTAAGGAAAGGTGCATGTGCTGTGGTGTCAGGGATGTAAAGTCAGATTGCATGTGAAACCCAGATTTACAAAAAGAAGCACCTCTGCCATTGTAAGAGGGGGAAGGGAGTATGGAATGTTTAGGGATAGTGAGGGAGAGGCACTGAAATAGCAGCAAGTGCTTTGGCAATATAAGACTTTAAATATCTTGTTAAAGAGGCACTGTTAATATTGTAGTAAGACTAATCCTTCCTGCTTTCAAAATTTAATTACTCAGGTTTGTTTGTTTTAAACACTAATTCCCTGAAATGAAGCATCATTTTGTTGTTTCTTTGCTTAGGTTCCAGAGTTCTAAATCTGGAAAGATCTACCTCCATAGAGATGTACGGCTCCTGTTCTCTAGAAAGTCGATGGAAGTTGATAGCGGTGCTGCATATGAACTCAAATCTTACACTGAATCGCCAACAAACCCTCAGTTTTCACCAAGATGTTGATAAAGAGTGACAATTTAAAGTATTTGATCAGTACCCAAGTTTGAAAGTAAAAAATAGCGTAGAAGGGAGTGTACCAAATTAACAAGCAGGAGAGTGGGTCCTCTCCTGTTATCCTGGACCAGTTTTTATGAAAGGATTCCTGGGATGAGATCCACATATTCCAAGGAGACTGGAAACACTCATGTCCTAACCCTTTTTGTACTGTCGAAACCACTTCACTGGACTTGTTGCAAGAGCAAACCACCCCCCACCCCCACTCCCCCTCCACAGTTAGATTAGTGTTTACACGTTTCATTTCTCAGTTATTTAATATTTAATGTTTTCCTTACTACTCAAGTGATGTTTGTCTTTAGTGTTCTAATGTAGCACAAATCCTATGTAAAATCATACTATGTATTTTTGACATTAATGTTGAAATCTGAAATATATGCACAAGTCTTTTAATTTTGTGTGATGTGTTTTAAGTACTATTCATTTAAATTATTGAAAATGAGAATGAAATGTTGAGCTTCTTTCAAGATTAACGCACTATGCAAGCATGTGTACTTTTTATATCTCCCAGGTTTAGTTTTTACAATACCCCATCCCGGTTGCTGTCTCACACAGGAGTCCTTTAACATGCTGTATCGGCAGTGCAACGCAGAGTAAGCTGCTTCACATTCCCTTAGCGAGTTCAGATCATCATGCCCATTCATATTCCTTCTAGAATCCCTTATCCCCAAAACAGTTCTATTTTTTCCTTAATCACTACTACAAAGGCTTTACGTTAAATTGCTATCCCATTCTAGATAACTTTTGCAAATTGTTAAAAGAATATGTACTTTGAAAACAAATTAGTATTTATATTGTAAATATATGCAAGAAACAAAGAAATGTGTATTTGGCTTTTATTTTTAGATGAGACATTTATGTGATTGAGTGAATTTCTGGTACTGATCAGACAGTTTCTATTCTAGCTTTACAGCTAATAAGAGGAGAGAGATATCTTGAGCCTTCTACCAATTTATCACTTTCTCATTCACGGTCACATGGAAGGCATTTGGCAACTGGGAAAACCACTGAGTAAAGGAACATGATGGAGTGCATCAGAAGGCTTCCATCCATCTCCCTCAGAAAGAGGAGTGGTTTTAGATCTTTGTACAGGGACAGTGGGCAACAGCAGATCAGTTAACAAGGCACAAATACTGGGAATGCTCACACAAAGCCATGAACACAGGTTAGAAAATACATACCGTTCCAGTAGGCCAGACCCAGGAGACCTGGGAGTCTAGAACCAAGTGAGCAGTCTGGAATTTGGGAGATGGGAAGGTCTTTCCTTTGGCACTCAGCTAATGGATAGACTATACAAGGCATATAAGAGTGTGTACCTGCAGGCTGTGGGATGGTCAGCAAGAAGCCTCTTATAAAGTCCTTTTGAAACACCAGCTTAAAGAGAAAAGTCTATTTACACTCCACGAAAAATAAAGAAGTTTTCAGTGGCACAAATTTATAAAGGTTTGTTTGTAATCTTTAGGTGTGTGGTAACAACATGGAATTAGGACCCATAACGTTTGGATTATAGTCCTAGCTCTAATGGT
This sequence comes from Hyperoodon ampullatus, assembly GCF_949752795.1. Classification (NCBI taxonomy): domain Eukaryota; kingdom Metazoa; phylum Chordata; class Mammalia; order Artiodactyla; family Ziphiidae; genus Hyperoodon; species Hyperoodon ampullatus. The sequence goes on along the minus strand of NC_136916.1, from coordinate 43,491,125 downwards.
ATCTGATGGAACTGACCTTTCTGGCTCTGTGTGATTGAGAAAGTGGGTTGAGAGTATAATTAATGTGTCTTCTCTTCTTAAAGTGTCATCTAATTATTGGAATACGTATTTCAATACATGTATCTAGACTTTAAAAAAAATTTTTGTTGGCATACAGTTGATTTACAATGTTAGTTTGAGGTGTACAGCAAAGTGATTCAGTTATACATACACATATATCCACTCTTTTTAGATTCTTTTCCTATATAGGCCATTACAGAGTATGGTAGAGTTCCCTGTGCTATACAGTAAGTCCTTATTAGTTATCTATTTTATATAGTAGTACATATATGTCAATCCTAATAGACTTTTTATATACATTTGACAAAAGTCAATATTGATAATTTTATATAAAACTCAGAAAATACCAAGTATTTAAAACATCAAAATGCCTTTATTTAATTTAAAAAAATGTTATTGCTGCTTTAACCTCTCTGGTAATCCAAAAATTAATGATGTATGTGTATGCAGGTGTCTTTTATGTGGATACGACACTGCAATCTTTCTAGAATTATTTCTAGTACCTGGTTTGCCACCTTTCTGGGCATTTTAAAGAAAATTTCCAGAAAATGACTGAAGCAGCTGGATGCACCTTCTGCTCTTCCTAGCAAGTTTGTGCAAGGGAAACAAGTGCTGACATTTTGTCCATCTACTTCTTTTTTGTCCATGTTCTTTTTCCCAGTGAGGTATGGTGACCCAGCATCTGTCTGCTCTCACTTGCCCTGGCACTATCTCTATCATAATGGTTCTTTTTCTACCCTTCTTTTGTCATAGGCCGAGACTTTACCACACTTCCTGTGTGGCTCCTCTTTGTACTCACAGATTATGTCACTACACTGAGAGTTGGCTTGCAGGTAAAGACAACCAACACTGCTACCTGTGGTAGATAATAGAGATCTCCTCACTTACTGCAGGCTCACTTGGCAGTTTTGCAGACTAACAAAATGAGTGATAACTTGTTTTTAAAAGGAACTCCAGGACACAAGTAACCTCCGGAAAGTCCTTAGAGATTTTCTTATCAGAAGAGAATGAAAAATATTAATAAGTGATGACAATGGGGACTGGCTGCAAGGCACCCAACAGAAGTTTCTCTCTCCTGTCATTTTACCCCACCAGGTCTCTCTCATTCCCAGAGGGTTAGAGAAAGGAAGCAATTTCTCCTTCAAAAACTTCATCCTTGGGATCCCCACTCTCCCTAGTCAGTTTGTGAGTGAAGCAATGATTTGTTTTTAAATTTAATTGTTTTAATTTATGCAATACATGTTTACTATAAAATTTTTTTACAGTACATAGTTATGTAAAGTAAATGTGAAAGTCCCTCCTTCCATCCACCCTTCTAGCTATCACTTTACAGATGTGGTGGCTCTTAAAATTTTAGTATATGACACTCCACATGATCTACTAGACCTGGGAACACAGTATCAGTCTACATGGGAAGTAGGCTTTTCATCATGGTAGGAATTCACTCTCAATCCCTAAGACTGTCTCTATGTGACATTGGAATCAGCTCATTGTAGTCCACCATGGATTATCTGTGAGAGATATACGTCGTAAACTTGAACACTGTGGGAAGAGGCAGGGAACATAGGAATGCCTACTGTGCCAGGCATTGTAAACAATTTATATGTTATTTAATACTTAAAGCCATTATTCAGAGAGAGTATGGATATAGTCTACAATGAAAGAAAAAGGACACTTGAAGTACTTGCCCAAGGTCCCATGGTCAGTAAGCTGAAGAGCTAGGATTCAAATCTAGGTTAAATCTTCTGTCTTTTCCACTCTACTACACTGGCATTTCACCCTTTTTTTCATTTTTTTTTCCTACTAGTAATTGTGGCCTGGCATCAAAATATACTTTTCATCAATATTCTTGGCAAAAAAATTAATTTGCTGTGTAATGAGATTATATAATAAGGCAATGCCTATTAATCATTAGGGGGGGAAAGATTTTGATTAAAAAATAAAAGACTTTAGGAAGGAATGTCCTAAAGCAACTCAGAGGCCCTTCAACTTAGTATACTGTCAGGAGGCATGCAAATACAGTTGTGAGAAGTTTTAGAAACATATTGTGGCAAATATTTTATGAGATTTAATGTTTAAAGTTTTAAACATCTCTTCCAGACCCCACTGTTCATCATTCTTTTTAATTCATTCAAAAATTTCCTATTCCAGCCTTTCCAGTTCGTATAACGTTCTCTTGTCTCACTAAGTCCCTAGAGAAGTGGCATCCTCCACTCTCTAAGTTCCACTCCCAACACTCAAGTTGTTAAAACTTTTTTTTGTTTTTTTACAGTTCTCTGACCTACTTATTCAGGTAACATTCCCTGAGTTTTGCTCACAGACATCACCATTTATACTCAGGGTTTTTTGGCACTCTGTTATCTAACTTGGTTTCCCTGTGTTGATCTTCCAGTCTCTCCCTTTCATTAAAAATGTATTCTGTTTTTAGAAAGACAAATATCATATGATATCACTTATATGTGGAACCTAAAAAAAAAAACGATACAAATGAACTTATTTACAAAACAGAAACAGACTCACAGAATTAGAAAACAAACTTGTTACCAAAGGGGAAAGGGAATAGGGATAAATTAGGAGTTTAGGGTTAATAGATACATGCTACTATATATAAAGTAGATAAACAACAAGGACCTACTTTATACCACAGGGAACTATATTCAATATCTTATAATAACCTATAATGGAAAAGAATCTGAAAAAGAACATATATATATATATATGAATGAACATATAAATAAATAAATAAATATATATATATATATGCATCACTTTGCTGTACACCTGAAACTAACACAACATTGTAAATCAACTATACTTCAATTAAAATAAGGTATTCAGTTCTTGATATTTGCTACAATATCAACAATGATGCAGGTAGACTTCCTCACTCAGCTGTTTGAGGAATGGATGGGGTGTGACTTCTCATCTCCTTTACTCACTCCTACAAACCCTTGAGCTAGGGCACCTAAACCTCAAAAAGACCCCTGATCTTTTTAAAACTTTTATATACCTACCTAGTTCCAAGCCTGAAAAATCTTTTGTGCGTGTATGCACCAGAATCACCAGGGGGAGCTTTGGTTAAACATCAGTTCTTTGACTTTGCCCCAGACTTAATGAGAATCTCCGTCACTAGGGTTTCTCAGTGATTCTAATCCTTGTAGCTAATTTAATTTAATTAAATAAAATTGAAAATTCACTCAGTTGTGCCAGTCACATTTCAAATGCTCATTATTCATATATGGCTAGTGGCTACTGTATTGGCTAGCACAGATACAGAATATTTCCATCATCACAGAAAGTTCTCTTGGACAGCACTGATCTAGAATATATAAATGGCAGTTGAAGCTATGAGGATGGAAATGATTTCTCAGAAAGTATAAAACTGGAAGAGAAGGGGATCCAAGGACAGAATTGTTAAAATCCTCCCATTAAGAGGCAGGTAAAGACTCAGCAAAGGAATGACCAGAGAAGTAAGAGAGAATAAGGGAGTAGTATCCTAAACGTCAAGGGAAGAAAGTTTTGAGAAACAGGGAATTGGTGATCGCTGTGTAATTTTAAACATTAAGGTACATGGTTGATGATGCAAAAAGGAATATTACTTGGGGAAGGATGGCTTCTCAGACAGTCCCCACAGTGGGACATTGGCCTTTGTGGATTCTCCACTGACCAAAATCTGCCTCCCAGAAATTCAAACTTGCCCTCATGTGAGTGTCACTATCTTTCAGGAACAGATTCTCTTTATCTAAGGTTACATATACTGATTTTCTATATATGTGCCTCTATCAGATTTTAGCTCACAAATACATTGATGTAGGATATATACCAGAATGTCAACTCAATAAAAATAAAACTGTCAGATGCTTAAGTTAGCCTGACTAGTGCATTCTGCCTTCTCCCTGTAGGTCTGCATAAAAGAAAGGCAAATTTTCAGTAGGTTACTTTGTGAGTATGAAATGAGAACAAATATTTAGTTGATCTTATGAAGTTTCTCAGCTGGCCCAGCTTAAGTCACTCCCAAGGGATATACTTGTCAAAGAAAGAGCTCAGTCTCTTGAACCCTTGTATTTTAAATGCTCCCTTGCCTGACAAACTCCTTCTTTTCTTTCTCCAAAAGGAGTGCACTTTTTGTTTTTCAAGTTGCAATCCCAGTGCAATTTTTCCTGCCTGAGAGTCTACGCAGGACAACCTGGTTGAGTTTTTATGGTTTCCAAATTCCCACAGAACTGCATTCATAATCTGTTGCTTTTTACTAGTTTAACTTTTAGAGGGCAATCTTATTTCCAAGTTTCTGAGAGATGCTTCATTGGAACCACCACATATTGCCTGTATCTATTCAGATGTCAAATAGAATAAGGATTCAATGTAAAGCCAACGGATTTGGCAATTAAGAAAGTCACTGAGGGACTTCCCCAGTGGCACAGTGGTTAAGAATCCACCTGCCAATGCAGGGGCCATGGGTTCGAGCCCTGGTCCGGGAAGATCCCACATGCCACGGAGCAACTAAGCCCGTGTGCCACAACTACTAAGCCTGCACTCTAGAGCCCGTGCGCCACAACTGCTGAAGCCCACGTGCCTAGAGCCTGTGCTCTCCAACAAGAGAAGCCACTGCAATGAGAAGCCTGTGCACCGCAGCAAGGAGTAGCCCCCGCTCACTGCAACTAGAGAAAGCCTGTGTGCAGCAATGAAGACCCAACGCAGCCAAAAATAAAATAAATAAAATAAATAAATTTATTTAAAAAAATCATTGGAGGAGTTTGGTGCCAGCAGTTTGAGTAAATTTGTGGGAGTGGACTCCTGGGAGTTGACAAATGAGTAGAAGCTGAATTCCTTCATCAGATATTTATTAACTGTCTAGGAATTTCTGGGCTCTGGGAACAAAACATAAGCAAATATGGACGAGGTCCCTGGCCTGATGTGGCTTATCTAAACAGGAAAGGTGACATTAATAAAGTAATCACAACAAATACCGTCTAATGATAAAGCGTGCATTGTCGAACTATGCAGAGATGTGACAACATTTAAGAGGTGGATCTGACCTAGTAGGGTCTCAGTAAATGCCCAAGGCGATGACGTTGGATTGAGGATGTGAAAAATAGGGTTAAGAAGGCGAAGCAGAGTCGGGAGAGACTTGTGGAGCACAGACCTATGGGGCGCCCAAAAGAAATTATGTATGGCCGCAGCGCGGAGAGCCAGGAGGAGAGCGGAACCAGGTGAGCCTGGGGAAGTGAAAATAGGAACGCTCCTGGAACCGAAGGGACCAGACTAGGTAGGCAAGGGCGGGGAGAGGCGGCTCCACTCATAAACTACAATTCCCAGGAAGCATTCGGCGGCCGGATGTGAGGTGAGCGCGAGCCGCGACCTTTGAAGGAAAGAAGGAAGTGCTTGGGCGTCGCAGAGCGGGAGAAGCGGACTAAGGTAGGCGAGGGCGCGGCGCGGAGGGGCGGCGGGCCGAAGGGGCGGTGGGTCGGCGGCGGGCCGCAGTAGTGGCCGCCCGCCCGGCGCGGCGGGGCTGCGTGTCGTTATAAGGAGGCGGCCATTTTTGCGGGCAGAGACGGCCCGGGCGGGCGCTCGAGGAGCGGGGCGGGCTTGAGGCTGCGCGGCGGGCGGGTGGGCGGCCTCGGCCACCTGGTAATTGCTTCTCTTCCCGGCGTCTTGTCCACAGAGGGAGCAGTATGTCCGCGGAAGTCCCCGAGGCAGCCTCCGCGGAGGAGCAGAAGGTGAGTGTGCCCGCGGAGCGGGCCGGGGAGCCCGCAAGGCCCGGGGCCGTCGCTGCCAGCGGCCAGGCCTGGCGGCGGCCTGGTCCCACCGCGGGCGGAGGGGCGCAGCCGGAGCCAGCCCGGCGCCGGTGCAGAGCCGGTGTGCCGCTCCTCCTCACCTGGCAAGGCCAGACACTCCGGAACCGGCCGCCCGCAGGAGCTCGGGTAGTTAGCGCCGGCGTGGTGCGAGTTGGAGGCTCTCAGCGTCCTGGCTGAAACGTTCCTTTAGCGCCTGGGTGTGTCGGGGTTTCCTTTAATACTTAACTGTACACGAGAGCTCGTGACTTGGTCCTTAATGCGTGGAGCCTGAGTTTTTCCGTGGGCTGCACTTGGCTCATGAACCTTTATTTTTCCCTCGAAGAACTAACTGTCCAACTGCTTGTATTGTCTGCGTGTTCTTAACTCTAAAGGCGGTATCTCGTGTTGGGGCGGTGACTTAGACCTGGGTTGGAATTTCAGGTCCAGTCATTGTTAGCCGGGTAACCTTGGTCAGTTACTAAACTGTTCAAGCTTCAGTTTTCTCATCTGTAAAATAAGAATAATAATCCTTGCTGTATACAGTTGTTGTGAGGCTTAAATGTGGTGGGTAACTTACCGCTTTGGCGCAGCGTGTGCTCCGAAATGTGTGCCAGTGGGATTCGCCTATGGTGCTTGACTAAAACTCGAAAGGTTGGAATTTAAATTTTTTTTTTGCCAGCTGACTTGATCATGTTTTTCGTGGAAACATGGGAACATTTTGTAAACTCACTTGTAATACCTTGCTGATGTAGGGAAATAGGCCACGGATCGGTGTTATTCAGATTATGGATATAAAGGCTTTATATTTGTCTAGGCTAGTGCTTGCTTCTAAATAACCATAATTATTTAGAATCAGAGGGCATTGTCATAAATAGGATTTGGTCTAATACTTGGATTTTGTAAGGGCTTCTGCTTTAGGTTACAACCATGCTCCTAATCAGGCTGAAAATTTGATTAGTGTTCTAAACCCATTCCATGTGTTCTTTACCATGTTAACTTTCCCTGAATTGGATGGCTCTGTTATGATATTACTTGTAAAGTAACTGGAGAAAAAAGCAATAAATAGGCCAAGTCACTACCTTATTCGAGAATATTCCGATGTAAACTATGTTGGGTATTTTTCACACTTTGCTAAAAATCGAACTTGGGGGCAAAAAAAAAAAGTATATATGCTATATATAATTTAAGGATTACAGTCATAATCGTAATATTAAATATTATGTATTTATTGTAAAATATTTATCTTGGTGTTCATTATTGCTTAGGATTTAGGAACCCAGATAAAACAGCAAACCCATGTCTGTGCTGGCTTGTCCTAAACACTAAAATCAACCTCAGTTTTGACTTCTGAAGCACAATAATGTGCTATGTAATTTTCTTTAATGAGATTTGTTAATATGTTGCCAAAGCGTGGAGTGTTGATTTCTGCATTGTAAATGCTTCACTTGGGACAGCCTAATATTTATGTCTCTTAACAAGTTTAAGGCTATCTTCAATGTTTTCTTTTTGTGTCTACATTAAAATTTTAATTCAGGTCCTTTGGTTTTAGGGCTGCTGTGTGAGTTAGTAATATAACGTCCCTTCTTGAATTAAGGTTTGGCTGTAGATGTTAAGTGCCCGTAGCATGGATACCATCCCTAAACATGAGGAAAATGTGCAGAGTCACTTCTGTGTTCCTGTGGGCCAAATCACCTGTTTCTTCTATTTGGAAGAATAGTTAGATGACCTAAAAAAATTGGGTTATTGTTTTTGTACCCAATTGACCTTTGAATTAAAGCCAAAGTATTCAGCTAAAATACCTTTATAGTTTTATGGTACGTCAGCTTCTGAAAAACTAAGGTAAAGAGATGAGCCTGGCATAGAGTAAGAGCTAAGTCACTATCTATCTGAGTAGTATGTGCACCCTTGTTAAGAGAAGAAAACTGTATAGGCCACTGTTTTTTATTGCGATACTAATTAAATATTACAAACGTAAAAATAAGTATAAACTCTTATCTCTCTTACACCACTCTAAAACTAAAACAAACTAAATACAGACAAAAACATTCTAAATTATTAATTCACTGTGGCATGGTAGTTTGCTGAAACTGAATTTCCAGTGTATTGAGACTATGGTAGCAATTGTTAAAGTGCAGGAGCCTTTTGAGTTTGGCAAGTTAACACTCCCTTAGACCATATGATCCCTTAGTTCTCCCTTTTTTAAGAGTAAGCTGTATGGTCATTTAACTGTAGTCTTAGGTACATCATTTACATTTTAAACTCAGCTCTGTAGTTTTCTCATTATTTGGACAAATGGAGTAGTAAATGAAAGCTCAGACACCCAAGTACCATAGTACTGCTTAAATATAACATGGCAATTCAGATGCCCTAGGATATGCTTATATTTTTCTTTAGATTATCACTGAAGTGAAAAGTAAACATTATTTTAGCAGAGACCTCATGGATCCATCATCCACTTTGAATAACACTTAGCTGAGACAGGCATGCAGTCTGATCCTGGGGGTGAAAAGAGGCATGTGGAGACGTAAAACACATAGTTCTCTTTTCATTGTGAGCACCTTAAACTTGGGTCTCTCCTTTATTTATCTTTTCTCCCACGGCACCTAGGATAGTGCCTGGCATTGTTCTGAAAATGTTGGTTGAATGAATTTTTCTCCAAACTTTTCAGTTGAAACTATTGCCAAAGCATTATGTCAATACAAATGATGATACTAGTACTGCAGTTAAAAAAAGAGAGGGATAGACTATGGTAATATAAAAAACCTCAGCTTAGACCCACTTAAGAAATCTGAATGAAAGTAGAAGGATGTTTATATGCATTTTTTCATATATATGGCTTTTAACTTTTTTTTTTTTTTTTTTTTTTTTTTTTTGTGGTACGCGGGCCTCTCACTGCCGTGGCCTCTCCCGTTGCGGAGCAACAGGCTCCAGACGCGCAGGCTCAGCGGCCATGGCTCACGGGCCCAGCCGCTCCGCGGCAAGTGGGATCCTCCCGGACCGGGGCACGAACCCGTGTCCCCTGCCTCGGCAGGCGGACTCTCAACCACTGCGCCACCAGGGAAGCCCTTAACTTTTTTTTAGAAAAGATCTTAATAGCAGGGTCTCTAGAAAACAGGTTTTCTAGAGATTTTATTACAAGATTCATCAAATTAAGTTAGTAAGGTGTCTTGGGAAAGGCTAACTCAAGTAGAGCTCTCAACTTAAATATTTTTGTCAGTTTAAAAGGTATGCTTGGTGCTTTTGTGACTGGTGGAAGAGGAAGAGAACTACTGTTTAAATTACTTCATTATGTTATCAGTAAAGAGTGGATATAAATTGCTTTCCCATTTTCCCAGTTTTTAAAAAATTGTGGTTAATATTGGCCTTTTTCTGGGACTGTTTTGACAGTACTTTTGGTAACCAAAAGGCTTAAGATATATTCAGTTTGGAGCACAACCTGCTCCTCTGGTTTGTTGTGCAACCATTGATTCATTTTTTTTTTTATATAAATTTATTTATTTATGGCTGTGTTGGGTCTTCGTTGCTGTGCGCAGGCTTTCGCTAGTTGCAGCGAGCGGGGGCTACTCTTCTTTGTGGTGCATGGGCTTCTCATTGCTGTGGTCTCTCTTGTTGCGGAGCACCGGCGCTAGGCATGTGGGCTCTAGAGCGCAGGCTCAGTAGTTGTGGCACACGGGCTTAGTTGCTCCGCGGCATGTGGAATCTTCCCCGACCAGGGCTCGAACCCGTGTCCCCTGTGTTGGCAGGCAGATTCTTAACCACTGCGCCACCAGGGAAGTCCGCAACCATTGATTCTTAACAATCTAGAAGTAAACCTCAGAAAAGTTTTAAAATGTCTTTCAAAAAAAAAAAAAAAAAAGCTCTTTCATTTGTTGTATAGTAAATCGCTGAGATAGCAACAGTGTTTAGGCTTACCTGTTGTTTGTGCAAGACTTTAATACTTAACAACTTCTATTCCTGAACTTATAAGTGTCTACTAAACATGAAATATTCCAAAGATAAGCTGATGGTGAAACTATCACGTGATTAGAAAGTTTCTTAACTTTTAAAAAACAGTTGGAGTACATTGTATTTGTTCATTCAGTAGACTTTTTTGTTGTTGTTGTTGTTGTTGTTGTTGTTGGGGGTAGGAGTTTATTAATTAATTTATTTATTTTTGCTGTGTTGGGTCTTCGTTTCTGTGTGAGGGCTTTCTCTAGTTGTGGCAAGCGGGGGCCACTCTTCATCGTGGTGCGTGGGCCTCTCACTATTGCGGCCTCTCTTGTTGCAGAGCACAGGCTCCAGACGTGCAGGCTCAGTAGCTGTGGCTCACGGGCCTAGTTGCTCCGTGGCATGTGGGATCTTCCCAGACCAGGGCTCGAACCCGTGTCCCCTGCATTAGCAGGCAGATTCTCAACCACTGTGCCACCAGGGAAGCCCCCATTCAGTAGACTTTTATTGAACACCAATTAAATGCCAGGCACTGGGCAAGCAGCAAGGACTTAATAGAACTACAGAATTTTTCCACGGAGGTTGATAACAGTATTGGTCCCTTCCTGACACTATACCAAAGGATTTGTTGGCTTTCATTAATCTTATTCATCAATCAGTGCATCAGTGAACATATTGCTGAGCAGATTGAGAATTTACTTAGAGAGTTCAGATTTTTATTTGCTGATGTTGTGTAACTTCCCTGCTGAAGACCAAAAAGTGGTATTAATCATTCAAACTTACTATCAATTCCATGACAGACTACAAAATAATCCTTAATTATTTGAATATATGTATGTTTATATATATACATATATATATATATATATATATGCTTTTATACCTTATACTCCTCCTACTTACAGAAAGCTTAGCTAGTGTATTTCAATAGAATGAGTCACAAAAATGCAAGTGCCTAACGTTAATAAATATTAGGCCCTGTGCTAATTGTAGAGTATACAACGAAGATTATTTTGGGGCATATGTTATTGCCAAGAGAATAACTATCACTTAAAATATTGTTTTTAAGTTTTTGTTTTGTGTACATCATAAGCATACATCTCTGTTGCAGTATCCTGGATTTCTGCTTTCCTAGTTTGTAGCCTAGAGTAAAAGTTCCAGAATTCTAATGATGCTTTTCCCCCCTCCTCCTAAAGCTATTATCAGCATAGAAACCACTTAGCTAAATGAAGTCACTCATATTCCAGCATCTATTTCTAAAAAGTAGTAAAATTTCTGTGTAACACAAAGGCCTCTTGGAGAGTAAAGTTTCAAAACCAGATTTGAATTTTTAAAAATACTTTCTTCTTGGTTAAGCTTGTCATTTCCTGTCTTTGTTGATCCTTTCTATTATATCTTTCTTTTCTATTTCATTAATTTGTGCTTTTTATTTTCTCCTGTTTTCTTTGGGTTCCGTTCTTTGTCTAACTTCTCAAGTTGGATGCATAGCTCATTGAGTTTTAGTTTTCTTTAATATAAGCCCTTAAGGGACACTTGTATGCCACAAATTTGGTATGTGTAGAATTTTTATTATTAATGAGTTCCAAGTAATTTTTTTATTCCTATGATTCCTTTTTTAACCATGAATTATTTAGTAATGTACTTTAATTTCCAAATGGCAGGGATATATACAGTTTAAAATAATTGACTTTTAACCTTCTGAATTGCAGTCATAGATTGTGGCCTGGATGGAAATGGTTAAGAATTGCTTTATGGCCTAATATTTAGTCAGTTTTTCCATTTGTCCTTGAGAAGAATATGTATTTCCTAATTGTTGGATGCAGAATTAAAATCAAGTACGTTGACTACTTTGTCTTTTTCACCCACCAATATGAGGAAGGTCTGTTGAACTCTCCTATGCTGATAGACCTATCAGTTGCTCCCTATAATTTTGTTGATTTATATATTTTGAGGCTTTCTTATTAGAGGCATAAACATTAGATCTTCTGTATTCCTAATAAAGCTTTTTGGTCTTTTTTTTTTTTTTTTTTCCTTTCTTGTCCTCCTCCCCCCCACCCCCCCTTTTTTTTTTTCAGTTGACTGATTTTCTCTTCCATTTTACCCCCACTATTAGTTTGGAAGTTATATACTTTATTTCATTATTAAATTGATTCCCTCTGAAATTTTATCAAGCCTCCTCAACTAAGCAAAGTGTAAAATTAATATCATAAATCTTTTTGTAAATGAGACAGAAACATAGAACACTTAAACTTTAAAAAACTGTTGTATATTTTTGTTTTGTCCTTTTTTAACCTCACATATTAAGACATTAAAATTAGGAAAGTGAATGTGTCAGTTATATTTCAATAAAGCTGGGGAAAAAATTAGAAAATTGACTTGTTCAGTATACATACATACATACCAATTTCTTTGTTTGCTTTTTCCTTCTTTATCTCAGACCTTTTGAGGGATGTATTTTCATTCTAGCTGGAATAAATGTTCAGGAATTCCTTTGAAGGATGTCCAGAAACATGCAATCACACCAAATTTTGTGTCCTTCTTTGCATTTTTTAATGTGACTGTAGGGATAAATTGCCTTTTTAAAAAATAATTTCTATTGCAGCTTTTTATTTTAAATCACTGTGAAATGAAGTTCTCACAACATAAGACCTCTTCAAACTCCAGAGTCAGGCATCTGGAGTAGACTGTCAGGTCATTCCTCCCTCTTAGCCCTATGTCCACCCCAGTCACCCAAAATCCTGCCAGGACCATCCTGGAGGTGAGGTGATCTCTTTTTATTTGTAATAGTTCTAGCAAAAGTTATACAACAGTTTATTCCTTTAATTTTAATTGGCAGTTTACATATATACGTACTGCTATACATATTATCTCCTTTCTTTTAAATTACACAAGTACTTTCTAGGAACTATTTCAGTAAATTGCTTATTTTACCTGATTTTGTCAGTTAATGTCCTGCTCTGGAGAATAGAAATCAATTTGGGTATTTCAGACAGAAAGGGATATGATTTAGGGGGTTAGGTTACAAATTGTTTGAAAGGATAGAGTAGCAAAAAGGGGAGATGATGTTTCCAGAGGTGAGGGATTGCAAAAAAACCTTTGACCCTGCAAGAGTGAGCACTATTCTGAGCCCAGCATCCTCTGCCCCATCTCATGTAGCTGCTACAATAGACCCTAATCATGAGCTTGATGCCCTTCTGCAGGAACACACAGGAGCTACTGCTGTCTGCACATTGTGTGGCATCACCAGGAATAAAATGGATTCTTTTTCCCATGCCTTTTAATCTGTTGTAGGTACCATTGGCAGAACCTTATAGGAATTCAGTCTGAGAAATGTGCTTTCAGGCTTATTCTAACTGTAGTGATTCAGAGGAGTGTTTAGAGAAGGGTAAGTGTGGGCTGAATGCCCATGGACACAGTCCACCACCTGACGTGTTATTAATACTCCACAAGCAAACTGTACCTGCGTCAGATCATTGGTGAACACCCAGGCATTTGAACTTGCTTATCAATAAGCCCTAGAACTGTATACATCTGCAAAAGGTTTAAGAATGTTTCTGTATGATCCATTAAAAGTTTTGTATGTGTCTTGATGGTACCGACTACATTTAAAAAATGTAGCTTAGGTCATATTTTCCACCCTTTTGGTGTTAAATGTAGCTGAAATCCTGAATCCAACTGCAAAGTTACACCTAGCAGAGACTTGCCATTGTGCTATGTATTTGGCCAGGAAGTCCAAGAATTGGTTTGTTTTTCTAGGACATATTACAAATTTATTGTAAATCTAAATATTTTCAGCTGTAGGTTCTGTTTTGCCCAAAATATTTTTCAATAGTAAACTGTTTCAATTTAATTAAACTGTTTCATTTAATTGAATATTATATGTAAATATATACATAAATGTGTTCCTTATTAAGAAAATAGAGGAGTGCCAGATAAGATGGCATATTGTGCACAACTTTTTTTCCCTCGTATATAAAACGGGGAAATCTGCAGAAACGCTGGAAACTAGGGAAAGTTGCTACCCCATACTAGAAATTTTAAGGAATCTTTCTTAGATACAGAGAACTGATCATTCAAATCAAACAAAGAAGTAGAGCGCTCTCATTTCCCAAGCCTAAGAAAGCTGGATGGTTTTAGTGGAAATGTAGGACTCTGTTAACATCCTTTAATTTGAAGGTGCTGGGAACGAAAGGCTATAATCGGGTTGGAGTCCTTTTCAACCAGTGTCCAAATTTAACGTCAACCAATTTAAAAAAACAGTTGTATAGTGGAACCCAAGAGTAGGTCCCTCCCAAGTCCACTTATAAATTAACCACTGGATACCCTGGGGCTGTAGTAGCGAAGTGAAGCCTCTGTGGTGACCCAGCGCACTCTCTTATACTAAACTGGGAACCTTAAATTTATATTATTTCTCCAGCTTATCTGATTAATACAATGTAGTCATATCTTGTATAGGGGTTAGGTTCTAAAGTTAGTAAGGCAAAAAATCACATATAACTGAAATCACCCTTGAAAAACCCAGTGAAGTCATGATCACATTAGAGACTGCCCCATCAATTCTCAGTAGGTCAGGTGGTAGTCACTTTTTTGTCTAGTGTTTGAACAGATGGCCGAGCTGGTTCTTCAGTTGATTGCCAGCTGAGGTAGTTGACTCCTGTTACAGGGGCCGAGTTTTTAAACACTGGAATGATAAACAGTATGTTGATACACTTACACTCTGAAAGAGACATACTCTGGGATTGAGACTCTCCTGGGAACGCGGGGTTGCGTCATACACCTCACACTTGAGCTACCCTTTTTGAATGGAATGACTGGCAGAATCACCAATACTATTTAGAGTCTCTATCTCTGGCTGGGCACACATAGTTGAATTTTTTGTACATCAAGTGAATGATGCAACCACTGTAAAAAGAATGAAAATCAAAATATGTAGATGCATGAAACTGCAGCATAAGAAGAGAGTAGAACACTTGAAGCAGGAGGAAGCACACACATAAAAGAAGCCCCATAGAAAGGGTATATTTGACAGCAGCAGCAGCTTTATTCTCAAAATCCTCTAAGACTAAAAATGAGAAGAGGTAACAACACATGAGGAAGCTTTTGAAGATGGAAAAAAAATATTGACAATCTATAAGGTGAATAAAGCTGATTATAAAACATGTATGAAAATACTTTTGAGGAAGATATATGCAAAAATTATATGAAGTTGTTTCTTGAGTTCCTAGATTAATAAATGATTACTTGCTGCTGTGTAAGAACAGTAGGCTTGGCATTTATGGATAACATTTCTGCTTTTTGACTATGCATCAATAACCTGGAAGAATCAAGATATGCAGAGGTGTGTAATTTTGCTGAGCTGGTGTGCAGAAATGAGTCCATTAGCTAAAAAGTGTGCCTTGCCATTGCCCAGCCTCCCCTATCAAGGCAGCTCTATTTTTCTTGATTCGTTCGTTCTTCTGCATTCCTTGCCATGAAGTGGTAAACACTGCTTCCCTATGAAATATTACTCTTGGGGACTTCCCCGCAGTCCAGTGGTTAAGACTCCCCACTTCCACTGCAGGGGGCACAGGTTCCATCCCTGGTTGGGGAACTAAGATCCCACGTGCCATGTGGCACAGCCTATATATATATATATATATATATATATATATATATATATATATATATATATATATATATATATATATGGAAGAAAGTAAGCTATATCAAGACTGGTGTTAAAAGTGAATAGGCTTAAGATATTGATAGTCCTTGGTCAGAAAACATATTTTTGATGCATTGAAGATGGGATCTTTGGCATGAAAACTGTTTGCCATTAAATATGGGTAGAAATTAGGCAATAAAATATACAGATGTAAAGATTGACAGAGATGATGTTTCTCTCCTTTAAAAATAACAAGGTCTTCTGCATTATTCAAGGAAAATCTGATGGTAAGTAAGCTGCTGTTAATTTCTATTAAAGATTCTCAGAGCTTTCAATTAAATATGATTCTGAATAAACAGGAGGTCAAAAAGCTCTTTTTTATTTTAACAGTATTAAGATGGTTCTCTAAACATGGGCAAAGAGCTGATGAGCTCCATAGAAGGTGACTAACTATAAATGTATTATACATGACTGGAAAGTAATGGCAAGCAAGACTTCAGAGCTGAGCTATCTTGATATT
Organism: Hyperoodon ampullatus; assembly: GCF_949752795.1. NCBI lineage: Eukaryota > Metazoa > Chordata > Mammalia > Artiodactyla > Ziphiidae > Hyperoodon > Hyperoodon ampullatus. Next base: position 43,475,200 of record NC_136916.1, on the reverse strand, counting down.
TTTATCCAGTGTGTGGGGTGTTATACATGCATCACAGCTATAATAGAGCTGTCACATGGATCATTTGAAAAACAAGACAGAGATGTTTTAAAAGCCTCTGTGCTTGATTTCTTAGTCTGCTGCTGCATTATTGGGTATTTGACAACTAAAGTCAGAATCCAGATATTTAAAAGGTGGAATTATCTAAAATAACTGAATTGTAATAGAGAAGTAATTTATTTAAAATTATTTCAGGAAATGGAAGACAAAGTGACTAGTCCAGAGAAAGCTGAAGAAGCAAAATTAAAAGCAAGGTATCCTCATCTGGGACAAAAGCCTGGAGGTTCAGATTTTTTAAGGAAACGATTGCAGAAAGGGGTAAGTTCTCGTGTGTAAATCTTCACATGTTTAAGTCCTGTGAACTCAGTGTGCCGAAAGAGATTGTGAAATGGTTGTCTGTGTTTATAGCTCTTTACCACTGTGTGCATTGATAAGTATATATGTTGGCTATAGTTATATGTGGATTATTTTCTCAAATAAACCAAATTGCAAGGGAATATTTTTTTCAGCTTTATTGAGTTATAACTGACGTAAAATATTATGTAACTTTAAGGTGTACAGTGTGATGATTTGATACATGTACATATTGCTAAATGCTTACCATAATAAGGTTAGCTAACACATCTTTTACCTCACATAATTACCATTTTCTTCTTGTTATGGTGAGAACATTAAAGCTTGACTCTCATAGCAACTTCCAAATATACAATCCAATATTGTTAACTGTAGTTAACACCATGTTGTCCATTTATTAGATCCCTGGAACTTACGCATCTTATAATTGAAAGTTTGCACCCATTCACCAGCATCTCCCCATTTCCCCCACCACTCAGCCCCTGGCAACCACTGTTCTTCTCTGTTTTCTATGAGTTTGATGATTTTAGATTCCACATATAAGTGATGTCATACACTAATGTCTTTCTACCAAAAGAATATTTTAACATTAATTTTAGTTTAACAGATTACTTTTAAAAGTGGCAAAATATAGAATGGTGTTTTTATATAGCATGAAAGAATGACATTCACAGCTTTGAAATAATAGAATGACAAAGAAGGATTATACCAAAACATAAAAATAAAATCCTTGTTCCATGAAAAGTAATATGGTGGGGAAATTATTATAAAAATGTTAGTTAATATTTGTAATACATAAAATGGTTTTTCAAATACACAAGGAAAACATTAAGGTGCCCTAGATAAAGGATTTTAGCAGAGGAAATACTGTTATGAAACACAGAAAAAAATGTTTATCCAGGATAGAAATCAATGGAGTATAAATTAGAACAATTATTTCTTTGTAGCTTTAACTATAATAAAAAGCAGCATCACTATTCAACAGCAGAGATATAGTAAATAAATTGTGATTAGTCAACAAAGTACAACATTATGTGGTCATTTAAAAAGAAAGGGCCATAATATAGGGGATAAATAGAAAAAAGCAGCATTGAGAAACATGTTCTGCATTCTGTGTAAAATGTATCTGTACCAAGTCTCATTTTGAAATCCCATCAGATGTGGTTTTAGTATGAAATTATGTAATTTTCTTTGATTATTATTATTTGGATTTGGGATTTGACTATTAGTGTTTAGGAAACTTTTTTTCCTTTGCTAATCTTCAGTATAACTTATGCTAGCAGCCTTTCCTCCAACATTTGGGCTGTTGACTTTGTCATTTTTCTCTAGCTTCAACGATTTATGACTTTTTAAGTATCTTCAAGTTAGAATTTATGTACATTGTGTCTTGGCATTGGTGTTATAGATGTAAATAGTTGTCAATAAGAAAATGCCACTTGAATCAAGAAATTTATATAGAATTTGAGAAGGGAGCTCTTGAATGATTCTGTATTTTACCAAAATGTCAGTGAATAAACACTTTTATATTAGGGAAATGAAGTGTTATATTCAACTATATAATTTCTTACTATGTTAAAAGACTTTTGTTTTTTAAAAAATGTCTGGATCACAGGGTTTTAGTTTTCCTCTGTCGTAATAGCAAACTGGCAAGTTATCTTAGTATTTTTAAACAGTTTCTTGTTCATTTGAGAGGGTTGGTTAGATATCATTTATTTTAGGTCCCTTTCTGTTTTATTGTACTCGTTAATGTTATTTATTCGGATACCTATTTTTAGGCTTTTAACAATATGACGTGTGAGGGATATCAAGCAGCAGTCTGGCCCATGTTTTTTCATATTTGTGGAGTTTGTAAAGTCCCAAGAAAACGGGATCCAATTTTAAGAAACATGACCTTAAAATTAAATACTGTCACTTTGGTGATCCATTAGTGTCAATGCAATTATAAATATGGATGTAAGTGTGGCCCTTAAATTGAAGTGGGAAAAGGCTCTTATAAGAGTGTCATCTAGATGGTACAGAATATGTTAATTTTAAAAATTTTCACTTACACAAAATTTAAAAATTGTTAAAGACAAGTAATATTGCCTTCTTGAACTGTATCTCTTCCAATATGAGAAACATTGATCTAGTTCATTCCTCTACCTAGAGCAGTTATAATTATTAAGCATTGAGTTTAGTTTTTCTCTCACCACACTAAATAAATTTAATTCCTTTTCCTCAAGCAAAGTAGCCTAATCTACAGTTAAGTGTGATCCCCTTGTGATGAACCTTTGGTTACTATAAAATAGGTAACATTAGAAACAGACTTTATTACATTGGGGAAAATCTGCCTAAAATTTGCACTATGTGTTAAAGTTCTCATTTTGTGCTTTTGACTCTAAGAAATTTGGCAGTCTGCTTTCTCTTTTAGAGGCTACTAAACTTCAGAAGTAGCTCTCTAATATAATACAGTACATCAGAAGTTCTGAGGTTTTTTTTCACTACACTTATTTTAAAACATGCAGAAATGAAGCTGCATGCAGCTTCATGCATACACTTGAAGCTTCAGAAATGAAGCTGCATGTATACACTTATTTTAAAACATGCAGAAATGAAGTCTTAGGCCTGGTCCAAGTTTCCTACTCTATGTGTAGTGACACATGAAAAGCAATTTCTAACTTTAGACTCTGGCCTAAGGCCAGATGCTTATAAAAGAATAGGCACTGGAGGGAGGCAGCCGGTGAGACCTTTTTTTCAGGCCATTCAGCAATCTTAAACTAAGCTCTGAGTTCCTAGCTCCTTGATTTACCACTTGAGTTACCCCTGAAGTCTCAAAGATAATATTTATATTTCCCCCCTTCATCCTTTGTCCAAGCCCTCACCTTGTATCTGGATTCTTGTCTATGCTATAGGCAAAGGTTAGGTTCCCCTCCTTTGAGTAACCATAGCACCTCATGTATTTAAAACTGTAACAGTGGATTTACTTGGCTGTTGTCCGTTTTTATATCTCTCTTCATGATTCACACAGTGCCTCGTGTAGTATTGCAGGCACTCAGTAAAGGTGGGCTAAACATGATAGGTGAACGTCAGAACCCAGGCAAATTCATCTGTTTTTACCTCGGAACAGACTAACTCATGTAGATTATCTATATTAAGGTTGATCTTTAGCTCCACAATTTCTACTTCAGTGATAAATGGTGTGGTTGTTACCGCATCCCATCTCTCCAACTAATAAGAGTGATTGTTGTACTTAGTGTCTTAGGTGAGAAATGGTGGTATAGGATAGGGATGTGTATTTTAAGTGATAATTAATTTCTAATGAGTTCATTTCTTCTATTACCCTAGCATTTATATTTTAACCTTAATTTTTATGTTAGTGAACTGCTCTAATTCAAATAAATGGTCTAAATCCTTACAGAAAAGTTCATCTTAGATGACAGAGTACCAGCAACTATAAATAATAGTTTTAATAATTGTAAGCTTGATTGGAGATGGGTGACATCTCAGATGCAAGTTGGTGGATTGTGCGTTTTTATTTTCAAAATCATTTAAACAAGAAATTCATGCTGGTTTTTCCATTAGTAAGTGAAAGGCTTGTGTCCCACTCTTTAAGTCCAGGGCTATTAGCTCCCAGATAGATTGATATGGAAGTTGATGTCAATATTGAGGGTTCCATACTGGAACTAGAATGATATAAGTAAGCCTGAAGAAAGGGTTCTTGCCTGACTTCTCAGCTGTTGCCTTGTGATAGAACTCACTATAGAGTCATAGCTATTTCGTGTAGTTGATGTTTTTGTTTAAAAACTATTAGGTTTATTTTATTTTGACAGCACAGGGTCACATCTATATCTTAAACCAGTGTAATTGCATATGAAAGCTTTTTAAACTCTAGTCTGAATTTTTTTTTTCTTGTAGCAAAAATATTTTGATTCTGGGGATTACAACATGGCTAAAGCGAAAATGAAGAACAAGCAACTTCCTACTGCAGCTCCGGATAAGACAGAAGTCACTGGTGACCACATTCCTACTCCACAGGACCTTCCTCAACGGAAACCATCTCTTGTTGCTAGCAAGCTGGCTGGCTGATTAAAAGAGCTGAACTGCATGAATCTTCTAATTCCCTTTATTTCTCCTTAATATGTTACTTCTCCACTTTTTATTTCCTTTCACTCACTAAGTCATTTGAGAGTTATGGCTTTGCAGGTAGTGGTAGTGTGTGTGTAAGGGAATATACACGTGTAGAGTTTTGATTAGTTTAACAGTGCACTGATGAAAAGAACATGTTAGAGCAATGTAAAGTAATCTACTTGAAGATAATTGTATATATTACCTAACTCCTAGTGTAGGGCTGGTTCCAACAAGTAACAAGCAAGTTTTACAATTTTAATGTTTTGGCTTTCTTTAATTCATCTTAATTATAGCTTTGTATGTTACTCTTATTTAATGTAACCTCTATTGTATTGATTTCTTCTGTATTTTCCTTTTGGATTTTGTAAAACAGAAGTTTAAGACCACAAGTTAGAAGGTCACATATTTCAATTAGAAGAAAGGTCACATATTTCAAACACAAATAGATGGGGCTTCAAAAGATTTGTATCCTGTCCTTGAACTTGAATGGCCTTAAATCTGTTTCAGCTTTAACAATAGAATTTTACTTGGGCAATATTTGCCCATTCTGGTGTAACTTATGTGACTCTAGTGCTTAACAGCTGCTGTTGAAGCTAGTATTCTTATTCAGTTCTGTAGTGTTAGAATACCTTTTGTTGTTGAAGATGTGAATGAAGTGTGCATGTGCATCGACTGTTGAATTCACTTTTGTGCCATTTTTGTAAATACAGTAGTTTTGCACAACCTCTCACAACTGTCTGTATTAATTTCACATATTAAAGAGTAGATGATGTGCCAACCAGAAGCACAAGAATTCCTACACAAAACCCCGTGTGTCATTAGAGCTTTTGCATAGTAAGAGTAGTTTACAGTCTTGGGGTTATAGAATACCAAACTGAAATCTTTGCTCAGTCTGCCATAGACTTAAGCTTTTTCATTTGTTCCTCATATCCATGACATTCAGTGGCCTTGTGCAAATATGATATGTTGCTTAGGCATATCTTTTGTCCTATGCAGAACATTTCATTTTGACTTTTATGAAAATCACAATTCATGTAATTTATATAAACTTTTTTAATGTAGAAACTTTTTACTTCCACAGTCAATTTTGGGGACACTAGAATAAAATACTTTGCCTCCTGTGGCCCCTCCCTTCTTTTTTTCTTGCTTCTTTGACTCAAATTGTGTTGGGCTGTGCCGTTCAGTCTCTTCAGAAACATAGGTGTCTATATCTTTACTCTTGAAATTTGCTCTGTTGAATGCTGTATATTCTAACACAATAATGATATTTTCCTTATAATTTCTCAGTTGTTAATTAACCACTCTTAATCCTGTATTGTTAAGAATTGACAATTGTTTAAATAAAAGGAAATTTATAATGAAACAAATATTTGAGAAGATTGGCCCAGGAACCTAGTCAGGATAAGCTGAATTTTAAGTAATTATAATGAGCTAGGTGAATTAGGCTTGTGACAATTAGAGGAATTTACATGATAGGTGGAACATATTCATATTAAATACTTAGATATTTTGTTTCTATAGATGTCACTTTAATAAAATATAATACTTGTGGTTTATCTAGTTAGTAAGAACTTTAATTAACAGACTTTACTGGGACAAATTTACTGGTCTTTTAGGAGCTCTTCCCATGATGCTGAGGATATGTAGCCTGAGATGATAGTATATTTTTCTTCATCTTTGACTTGTGCAGGGCCTCCCCCTCTTTTGGATCCAGGCATCTTTTCTGGATCTTGGCTCCATTTGTATACCTGCTTTCCTGTGACCTCAAATCACCATAGATGGTGCCTTGAGCATAGTACCTGCACTTAAAGGCTGCCTAGCTCTCTGAGGAAAACTTGCTGATTATCTTCGTGCTTCACCCACCCCAAAAGGCAGAAAACAACAAAATCGATAATGTGTTAATTTGTTATTATAAGGATTAGTTATATATAAATAGATTTCTAATGGGAGTAAGTAGGTTATTCCAAAGTATGTATATGTATAATCATTGTAGGATTATTTAAAAATTACAAAATACCCCAAAGTAGAATACCTAGTGGTTTTGTTTTGTTTTTATGACTATTTGCAAGCTATCACCATTAAATTCACACACACATCAGAGATTAATCTCAAAGATCAGACCATGTTACTGATTATGGTAGGACTCCTGCTATGGTTTGCGACAAGTGATGTAATCTCTGCCTGAGTTTTCATTTGTAAAATACAATGCTAATATTAACCTACCTCAAAACTTGTTGAGGATCTGTGAAATACTGAGTAAGTGCCCAAAATAAAATATTGTTGATTGTCTTTTTATTAAAAATAAATTTCCTCATTAAACCAACCTGCCTTCTGTAAAGTCACAGTGATAGAAATCTCAGGATTTTCCATCAGAAAAGACCTGTCATTTAGGACTTGTAGGTATAATTGCTTAGCCTCCATTATTGGTGCTTGGGATAGAGGTTTTACATTTTTGTGTGTTTGTTCTGCTTCAAAGCTCAGTTTATTGAAGACATATTTGCAGGCTGTTTCACCATCGCTTGAATGAAGATTTTTGACCAAGATGGGCTTAAACATTTCTGTGGTTTCAGAATTGTGGTTTGAGAAATGGCCAATTTTAATCATTGTCCTTATTATAAATGAATGTTGGAGTAAACAAGTTGGAGATAAATACTTCATGAAAACTAGCTAATGTCTGAACTCAATTACCTGTTTTATGTCCAGTAGCTCCTATTTGATAATACAGTTCTGAGAAGCATTTCATTTTTAAAGGCTACATCTGATTAAAACAATTATTGGCATGTTGGGATAGTAAGGACTGTTGGATTGTTTTGAGGAACTGAAAGGAGCATTTTTGCAGTCTATTTACAAGTTATTCAGTATTCCTTTGCTGCTCACCTAAAAATAAGTCTTAACTATTCATCAAGCCCTATACTTGTTACTTCACTTGGAATTTGTTGCTGTTTTTACTTGATGTAACAAAACTATACCTCTGAATGTTTATTGATACTTTTTACTAAATCAGACATGTATTCTTTCTCAATCCAAATTAGTGAAGTTTTATCAGTGCTGAAATATGATATCTACTTGAATTGTGCTCTAAACTTGGTGTTTGGTGATCCAGGGGCAGGTATCCAATAGGAAGAGCATGTCTGAGTGGCAACTTAAGCAGTTTCTGTGGTGGCCTTTTTACATTCCCCAACATTCAGACACATTTCTTCCATTTTTCATTTTCCTTTTTTGCCTCATTTTACTTCACTTCTCCCCCCTCCCATCCCTGCTTATTTCTTAAGCCTCCTGATGGCATCTATTAAATGGTATTTAGGACTGATGAATGATGAATCCTTTAATACCCTTCCCAATATAACACAATTAAGGACCCATTTAAAGTTTTCTAAAACACTGTCCTCACCTGGATAATGACAGGTTTGAGCCACCTTCCCAACTCTGCAATTCAGCATGCACTGCCAGTCTTCCCCCGTATCCCTTCTCCCCCTGACATCACACCATACCTTGTAAAATTGGATCAAAGAAGTCTCATTCTGGGATTGTTAATCTAAGGGTAAAAATACTGATTTTTAATACTGTTTTACTAGTTTCTGCCTTTTAAAGTAGGTAGGCCTATGGGTTTTATTCTGGAAATCACTGATGGTCATGACAGCCATTAATTATGTTTGTATTGTTATTTATCAACTAAACAGCATTTGAAAGAAAAATCTAATTTCTTTAATATACCCTCAAATCTGTTACTGCATCTTTTATTTGTGATGCAGTAGTAGGACACTTGCCTCTATTAAAAGGGCCAAGAGTAAATGCCTTTTTTGTTGAACATGTCTATAGAGTTGGCAGTTAATGCTGAAATTTGTTAAATAGCCCTTCCAAAATTATACTTGTGAAATACACAATAATAAATTGATCTACTTAATTTCTATTGATTTGATTTGCAGTTTTTGTCTCATTTAAGTGTTGTATTGTTTTTCAGTATATTTTCTGAAGTTGATCCCTTTAGATTTCAGCTACTACGATATGCAGGAAGAATTTAGCTATTGTAGTCTTAAATTTTGTTTTAATTTAGATAGTGTTTGTTTATGAGGTCCTAGCAGCCTAACTTATATTTGTAAAGGCTTTGTAATTTAAGTAACATGAAATGTTTGCAGATAGTGTCTTTTCCATCTCAGGTATAAAACACTCTAGTACAATACTGTCAGAAATAGAAAGATGGATGAGACATTCTGAGAAATTTTATATACATACAGTTGACCCTTGAACAATATGGGGGGTTAGGGGTGCCAACCCTGGGCGCAGTTGAAAATTTGTGTATAACTTACAGTCTGCCCCCCTTATCCGTGGTTCTGCATCCACGGATTCAACCAATCACAGATCGTGTAATATTGTAGTGTGTATTTAGTGAAAAATTCCACCTATAAGTGGTCCCACACAATTCAAACCCGTGTTGTTTAAGGGTCAACTGTATATGTGTGTGCACATTTAGATAGATGGATAGATAAAACTTAATGCAAGGTGGAAGTATTACATTCCTTAAGAGAAATAGAAATAATAAAGTTCCAGGAAGTCTAGAGGAATGCATTATTAAATTTAGGGGATAAATGGGATGAGTGGTAAGTTAGGGAAATTTTAGAGATAGTTTTGAGAGATGGGCTGCTGTAGGCATTGGTGGAGGGAAAGGGAGAAAGAAGCATTTTAGGTGGAGGGCTGTTATTTTCAAATAGGCAAGGAATTGGGAAAATGTGGCTCTGTATAAGGAAGTTTGGTTGGAGATCAGGGCATGCGAAGGAACTTGATTTTCCTGCATAACACTGTCCTTTCCTGCAGCCTTCAACTCAGTAAATACACCTCTGTGCACTTGCCCACTTGAGTACTTGAGCCAACGTTAGAAGTTATCCTTTATTCCTCAGAGGCTGTGACCAACACCCACCAAAATACACTGAATTTGTCCATTTCTCTTCCCTGCTGGCACCATACCCAAAGCCACTATTTCTTAACTGGACAACTGCTGTAGTTCTAACACATAACTTTCTTTCTTTTCTTTCTTTTTTTTTTTGCAGTATGCGGGCCTCTCACTGTTGTGGCCTCTCCCGTTGCGGAGCACAGGGTCCGGACGCGTAGGCTCAGCGGCCATGGCTCACAGGCCCAGCCGCTCCACGGCATGTGGGATCTTCCCGGACCGGGGCACGAACCCGTGTCCCCTGCATCGGCAGGCGGACTCTCAACCACCGCGCCACCAGGGAAGCCCTAACACATAACTTTCTACTCCTGCTCCCTTGTGCGTGCTGCAGTCCCACCCATTCCCACTGCCCCATCCCATTTCCATTCTGAAATCATACATCCAAGATCCTTTTGCCCCTGTTGAACATGTTTCTTTTCCATTAAACACTTCCCCTGTTTCATAGTTTGGCTAGCTCTTTTTCATTCTGATCTCGGATCAAATTTAACTTCCTTAGATGAAGTCTAATTCGTTATTGCATCCCTAGCACCTAGAAACAGCTTATACATACTACATGCTTTTTGAATGAATAAAGTGAAATGGAATTGGAATATTGGGTTGGAAATTAAGTGAGAAACCAGATTAAGGTTATAGATGCAGAGAGATGATGATTCTCCATCTCAGTCATGTCTAACCTTTCCTTCGTTGCAGTAGGCCTTTATACTCTGTTTCTCGGCATGAGGAGAAATGTCAAAGAGCTTTGCTCTCATAAACCTCACATCACTGAAATTGGTGTGCCTGATTTTCCATGGCAAGGGTGTATTAAATGTTCACTGCTTCTCTACTCTTGCTTGTAATCACAACCTTGCAAACATTCTGCATCTGGTTTCTGAGGCTCTTTATTGCCCCATTACCAATAACTTGGGCTGATTAGTGTCTGGTAGACTCTCACTTTCCTGCAACTATACAAGCTAACGTTCCTAATGACTTTGTCTATAGATGTAAGGTGCCAGTTGCTTGAGTTACTGCAAAAATGATCACTATAGAGCAGCCATATTTTTAGGACAAAGATCAGAAGCAGACACACCAGTGTGCAGCTTTCTGTCATGCCACACTTAACAAGTTACAGAACACAAACCTTTCATTCTTCAATAGAATATCCTGGGTATATTCTGTTACAATATTGCCAGCTGTTTGCAGTATATTCACATTCCCATGGGAGATTGGTTCTACAGAAGCAAAGGGAGGGAAAATTTCAATAAGAGGATGGTCGTCTACAGAGTAGAGTGCAGCAGAATGAGGAAGAGTGGGACCTGAGAAAAGGCCACTGGAAATTGGTATCACTGATCATTTGGAGAGAGCAGTTTCCGTAGAGGTGTGCATGGGCCGGGGACAGAGGGACAGAAAAGGAACAATAAGTGATTAAAGGTGAGTTAGGGGAGAGGATGTGATTTTATGAGAATTTCTGAGGTACATAAAAGAAGATACAGTCTTTGGCTTTGCTTTTAAATGTAGGAAAGATTTGAGTTTGGTTATAGATAGGCAAAACAAAAGCATGGGAGAAAAACCAAAGATATAGAAGAGGCAAGAGGGCAAGAGCTGGGGTTGAGAGGATGCGTGAGGAGATTAGCCTTGGCATGTCTTCCATACAGAGGATGAATGACTAGAGTGCAGGTGGGGGAAAGGGATACTAGAGGAGAGTGGTCACTGAATGACCTTAGTCCTACTTGTAAGAGAGGGGGGTTGAGGTCATTTTCCTGGAGGGTATGAAGAGAAGAGGGTAGAGCTTTGAGACCCAGGGACTCTTTATAGCTTTGTAAAAGCATGTATGTACTTAACAGATCCAGAAAGGATCTAGAAATTTAAAAGTGGTTTCGTTGGGATCATTGTTTGAATTCACAACTTTTTTTAAAATTTAAATTTAAATTTTTTTAAGGAGAACTGAATGGAGCAAATGCCTTCTGTGGGGCATCAGTCGTTGGGGTAAAAATGTGGAAAAGAATGGTAGAACCAAAACCTGGTTCTAAATTAAATTATTAGATTTCTTTTCCTGCTCCTCTTCACTTTTTTAAAAGGTAAAAAAGTATACTTGTAATGATTCTAAAGTCAAGTAGTACAAAAGGACATGGTGAAAAGCTAAGAATCACAAAATATGCCTCTACCACCAAGTTTAGCTCCTCTACCACTGGAGACACTCAAGCTGTTTTGTGTTTCTTCTCGTAGTTGCCTCCATGCCTCTCAATAGTATGTTTATACCACTGTTTCTTAATTTCTTAATTTTAAACATAAATTAATAGTTTTCAAGACTGATAAATGAGGATTAAGCTTACATTTCCTACCTCCCTTCCCTCCCACCCTCTTTCTAGGATCATATCATTACTTTTGATTCCTCTATAGGCTTCCTTTACAATGTCTAATAATATATTTTCACCATTATTTCTTATCCCATTGGCTGTCAACAGTATTTCTTGTCTCTCTAGTGTGTAAGATGACAATATTAACACCACTATCCTTCCTTTTGACTCTCCTCCCTTCTCTTGGCCTTTGTCATCTGTCTTCTTACCTTATGAAGGTTGATAACACTTGCATTCTATTTTATAATCATTATTAATAGTCCTCTTAGCTTTATAGGTTGATATAGTTCACTGCAGATCACAGTGTATACTATGATTTCATTTTTTTAAATCGCTTTTTGTTTTTCTTGGTGTTTCTAATTATTTTTTCTCTTCATCCTTTTGGCCTCTATCATAACCACAATTATTTTTTTTTTTTTTTTTTTTGTGGTATGCGGGCCTCTCACTGTTGTGGCCTCTCCCGTTGCGGAGCACAGGCTCCGGATGCGCAGGCTCAGCAGCCATGGCTCACGGGCCCAGCCGCTCCGCGGCATATGGGATCCTCCCAGACCGGGGCACGAACCCGTATCCCCTGCATCGGCAGGCGGACTCTCAACCACTGCGCCACCAGGGAGGCCCAACCACAATTATTTTAATGCCTCCCATCACATCAAGTATTCTATAGAGTCATCCTTTTACTCCAGAAAACTCCCCTGTAGGCAGGTCTCCTTGCTTCAGTCTGAACTTGTTGATTCCTTATCCTAATGCACAGTCATCATCTTGGGACTTAGCTGCTCTCCTGAACTGAATCCATTATTTTCTAGATTGCATATATGGCAACCATTGCCTTTTGCCAGTGTCTTATGTCATATTCCCCAGAAGTGGGATCTTCCTTAGAAGTGGAAGTTCTTTATTTTTTAAAAATTTCATGGGGCTTCCCTGGTGGCTCAGTGGTTGAGAGTCCGCCTGCCGATGCAGGGGACGTGGGTTCGTGCCCCGGTCTGGGAAGATCCCATGTGCCGCGGAGCGGCTGGGCCCGTGAGCCATGGTTGCTGAGCCTGTGTGTCCGGAGCCTGTGCTCTGCAGCGGGAGAGGCCACAACAGTGAGAGGCCCGCGTACCGCAAAAAAAAAAAAAAAAATTTCATGGATAGTTTTATGTGTCACGAACATCTTTCTCCAGTCTATGGCTTGCTTTGTCTTAGTTCATGATATCTATTGATACATTCCTAGTTATATTTTAGAACTTAATTCAAACATACCTTTGGGAAAACTGAATATTCCCCTCCCCTACATCATGTTAATTGTTCCATTTTCTGAGACACAATAACCATTTCCATATAACACTGTTTTAGCACTTAATCACAATACATTCTAATTGACTTCATTTATCCTCTCTTACAGGAAAATTATCTTATTTTGCTCCAGCACTTAGCCTAGTGCCTGGCCGTTTTAAGTGCCCAATAAATATTTTCTGAAAGAAACTATACCCTTGAGATGTAGCCATTCCCATTCACCACATTCATCCCATATACCACTCTATAATGGTCAGGGTTCTTAATCACAAATTCATAACTGGCTCATTTAGGCGAAAATGGATTCACTGAAAGATATCAGGTCACTTACAAAATTGTTAGAAAGGCTGGAGAAACAGTCTTGAAGTAAATCTGGGAACAACCCCAGAAACATGCTACAGCAATGGCCTGATATGGATGCTGCTGCTGCTACCACTGCTGCCACCAACCACTGAAAGCCAGGAGCCCGACTTTGATGTGACCACTGTTGTCCCACAAACTCAGCTACCTCTGCTACTACCTTCATTGGCAAATGGAAGTTCTGGGCAGAGCCTGTTTCTCCATATTTCTCACTTCTGTAACCTAAGTCTTGTGCAGATGAATCTGATCTTTGTGGCTTAGGTCATATGACTGCATCCAAGCTGCAAAAGAGGAGGGAATTTGCAACTATCAGGAGGCAGGACTAGTGTAGAAAATTCCCCCAAATAGAGAAAAGATGACAGACAAGCACAAATATGATAGAGGCCATTATACCTTCCAGTGTGCTTCTGCAATACAACAATGCTCTACTTGAGGGTGCAAGAACTTCAGGGAGTTTATTATTTCCTTACTCATTTTGATTTGACATGCCTGGAAACATTAAAAGAGGATCTTAAACTATACAGCAATAGTATACCCAAGTAAGTCAGTAAATTTACACAGTGCTAATCTTTGAACTATTCATCATTTCTGGCTGACCCATCAAAATATTCTTTTAGAAGTCACTCAGTTTTTATTCAGCTTCCATTGGATCCTGCAACATGGCAGCACGAGGCAGTCAAAGGCAGGGAGTGAATATGTGAGGAGAGATAGGACTGAGAATTTGATTAATAATATCTTAAAATTGTAGAGCACCGTCGAGTTTCCAGTACACTTTCTCACTTATCTAATTTGAACCCCTCAACAACAATACACATATAAGTTGTCTGGTTTTTGCTTGTTTAAAAAAAAAGGGGAGGCTTCCCTGGTGGTGCAGTGGTTGAGAGTCCGCCTGCCGATGCAGGGGACACAAGTTCGTGCCCCGGTCCGGGAGGATCCCACATGCCGCGGAGCGGCTGGGCCCGTGGGCCATGGCCGCTGAGCCTGTGCGTCCGGAGCCTGTGCTCCACAATGGGAGAGGCCACAGCGGTGAGAGGCCCACGTACCACAAAAAAAAAAAGGCTCAGGTTTCTCACACTGGTAGAGTTTACAGGTGAGCTAGGGGACAGTGCAAGAAATCTATGTGGTAATAGATACAGAATTGGAGACATCAGTATGAACTCTTGTTTGATTTAATATAGAGAGCTACATCAGAAATGTTTTTAGATATGTGTACATACACAGGTTAGTGTACACATAATCGCTTGCTCTGTGGCTGAGAGGGCCTAGAAGCAATGATACCCCAGTAGCAACAAGGCCCAGATCATAGCTTCTAAAATCATTCTCCAATGAAATGAACCAGGTCTCCTTGGAGAAATGGCTGATTCTAGGACTGTGGCAAGGAGTAGACAAGATAGAATCTTGTAGTGCTAAAAAGAAAGTGCTTAAAAAATAAATAAAAAACAAAAAACAAAACCCAAAACACGGTGATGGGGTGGTATGTCAAACGGACACAGGTACCAACTGAAATCTCCCAACAGCCAAAGCTTGAACAATTTGAGCAGCAAAATAAAGTAGTATTAGATTACAATGCAGGGACTTCCCTGGTGGTCCAGTGGTTAAGAATCGCCTTCCAACGCAGGGGACATGGGTTCGATCCCCGGTCGGGAAACTAGGATCCCACATGCCGCATGGTGCAGCCAAAAAAAAAAGGTCAATTATAATGCAAAGTGTAAAATAAATATCCATGAGTCTATACTGATATAAATGAATGAATGAATAAGTGGGGGAGATGAGACAAATTGCCCACATAGAAGAATTCCAAGTTTATGGAGGTACTCTCCTCAAGGAGGTGGAGAACAACTCTCCACTCCTTAAGTGTGGGCTGCATATGGTGACTGTGTTCAAGTGTATGGAAAGGGGCCCGAATTAGTTTGCTAGGGCTGCCATAACAACATACCATAGACTGGGTGGCTTAAACAACAGAAATTTATTTTCTCACAATTCTGGAGGCTAGAAGTCCAAAACCGAGGTGTCATCTATTTTGGGTTTTTCTGAGGCCTCTCCCCTTGGCTTACAGTTGGCTAACTTCTCCCTGTGTCTTCACACGGTCTTCCCCTTGTATACATGTCTGTGTCCTAATCTGTTTTCCTAAGGAAACCAGTCATATTGAATTAAGGTCCAATTGACCTCATTTTAACTTAACTACCTCTTTAAAGACACTATCTTAAAATACAGTTGTATTCTGAGTTATTGGGTGTTAGAACTTCAACATACCTATTTTGAGGGGACACAATTCAGCCTATGACAGGGGAAAAGAATAGCTTTACAGTGAAAAAACTTGACACTTCCTGAGCCTGAGATGATCAAGGTCAATATCAATCATGATGTTACGTCAACGGTGTTGTCATGTTGATACAATGACCCTTGATATAATGTGGTGAAAATGGCATTTTACCTCTGTGGTCTTCCTCACAAAAACCTATAATCCCAGTCTAATCAAGACAAATACCAACTGAGGGACATTCTACAAAATACTTGACTGGTACTACTCAAAATTCATGAAAAATATCCTTGTTATCAAAAACTAGGAAAGGGAGAAACTGTCAGCCAAGAAGATCTGAATGAGACATAATGACTAAATGTAATGTGGCAGCCTGAAGGGATCCTGGAACGAAAAAGGACATGAGGTAAAAACTGAAGAAAAACTAAGGAAACCTGAATAAACATAGGCTTTAGTTAATGATACGATATCAACATCAGTTCAGTAATTGTAACAAACCTACCGTACTAATGTAAGAAGCCAATAAAGCAAACTGATTTCCGGGTGTTTTAATCTATTCAGGCTGTTGTAAAAAAATACCATAAACTACTGGGTGGCTTATAAACAATAGAAATTTATTTCTCACAGTTGTGGAGGCTAGGAAGTCCAAGATTAAGGTGCCAGCACATTCAGTGTCTGGTGAGAGCTGACTTCCTCATACATGACTCTTTTCTCACTGTATCGTTACATGGCAGAGGGGTGTGAGATCTTTGGGGGTCTCTTTTATAAAAGGCACTAATCCCATTCATGAGGGCTCCACCCGCATGACTTAATCACCTCCCAAAGGCCCCACCTCCTACTATCATTCCCTTAGGGTTAGGGTTTCAACATATGAATTTGGGGGTGGCAGCATAAACATTCAGGCCATTGCACAGGGTATATGGAAACTGTATTATCCTTGCAGTTTTTCTATAAATCTAAAACTGTCTAAAACAAAGTTTATTAAAAAACAAAACAGGGAGTTCCCCAGTAGCCTAGTGGTTAGGATTCCAGGTTTTCACTGCTGTGGCCCAGATTCAATCTCTTGTCGGGGAACTGAGATCCAACAAGCCCTGTGGCGTGGCCAAAAGAAAAAAACAAAAAACAAGGCTCGTATTGGCTAAGAGGCTTGCCCCAGGTTAGCACTGGGACTAGCATCTAGGTCATTTGATTCTATGTCATTTTCACTACTGAGGGGCTCCCACCACTACCTCACGGAAGGGAGCTGTGTGTCAGTGGTTGCGGGAGGTACAGGATGAGAGTAGCTAATATGTACTTACAATCCAGTAATTCGGGAAGATCGAGGCAGTATAAAGCACATGAGTGCTATGGGTTCGAGCAGAAAGTATTTCGCGATCTAGAACAAACAATCAACTGATAGAAGGAGCTAGGTGCAGAGGCTGCTCCAATAGCAGGTGGTCAGCACACAAGCTAGAAAACTGGGAACAAAGGGCCAGATGAGAGACATTTTAGGAAACCCAAGATTGGAATCTAGAATTAGAGTAATAGGTACTGGGAATAAAAATAATTGTACCGTTTGAGTTAAGTACTGTCCTTTTTATCCTCCTTGCCTGGGGAGACATAACGTGTGGCTAGGCCTAAGCTCCCAAGTGAGAGGGAGTGAGGATAACTGGCTGGGGCTAGGGAATTGAAGGGGTGGGGATCCGGGAGTACCTGTCTGCCTTCCAAATTTCAAGTCTTTTAGGTCAGTCTTCCTCTCTTCTTCACTCTGCTTTTTCTGCTTCAGAGCCTAGTTCCCTCTGGCTGTTCCTTTATATATGTTTCAATGATAAATGACCCCTCGTCAACTCCGTATCATCATTTGGATGTCCTGATGAGCTATTTGGGGTTCCCACCCAAATGTCACCTATGCCCGTGCCTAGTCCTCTGAAACGTTAAATATTGGGATATGCAAATGCCAACGAATGTACTATAACCAGTAACACAGTACTTTGCCTCTGGCCTCTAGAATTACACCAATCTTACAGAATTAGAATTACTACTTTATATGACCTTGCAGCATGGATTGCCCCTTCCCCTACCCTTGCAGCCACTCCTTGCAGTGAGCTCCCCCAGGCCAAGGACCATATTTCATTCGTCTCCATCTTTACTGTCTTCAGTGCTACCATATGATAGACCCTCAATAGATTTTTTCTTCAATTTGAATAAAGCAATGACCACCCTACTAAAAATTGCTTTTTAGTTTTTCTCTCTCTTCCCTATTTAGTTTTTCTCCATTGCACATTGTTATGTGTTGAATTGTGTCCCCCTAAAACATGTTGAAGTCCTAACCTCCACTACCTGTGAATGAGATTTTATTTGGAAATAGGGTCTGTGCAGATGATCAAGTTAGGATGAAGGCACTAGGGTGGACCCTAATCCAATATGACTGTGTCCTTAGAAAAAGGGGAAATTTGGACATAGAAGCACACATGCACACAGGGAGAACACCACATGAAGATGAAGACAGAGATTGGGGTGATGCAGCCGAAGCCAAGGAATGCCATAGATTGCTAGCAAACCTTTAGGATGTAGGAGAGAGGCATGGAGCAGATTCCCCCTTCCACCTCCCCAAAGGAGCTAACCCTCCCAACACCTTGTTCTGGGACTTCTAGCCTCCAGATCACCTAGTACGTTACTGTCTAAAACACCCACCCAGGTCACGGTACTTTATTATGGCCCTAGCAAATTAATACACTTACCACCTTCACCTTCTAACTTTATAATTGTCTATCTTCCAGACTAAAATGTAAGCTCTGTGGGGTCAGGGATTTTATCTGTTTTGTTTACTCTTGAATCCTCAACATGTAGAAGAGTTTCTGGTACAATGTAGCTCTCAATATTTGTTGAAAAAAGTAATATCCATGAATACTTTAGAGGAAAGGGATTGTTCACAATAACTAGGACACAGTTTTTATTTGGAAAACAACCTACATGAAAATGTTCCCACTTATAAAGCAATAATTGAAAACATTATCAATTTAAAATAAAATATACAATATACTCTGGCTACTTTTTTGTAGGGGGAAATCTTAAACCCTCAGAAGTTGTTCCTATTGCTGGTTTCCCCAGTTCACCAATGACAGAGTGCTTGGGACTGTGAATATACATGGTTAAGGTAGGGAGGTCAGCCATCAGGGCTTCCTAGTTGTTTCTTCCAGCTTTTAAGTCTACTCTTCTGAAGGAGATAACGTAAGGTCCAGGGCAGAAAACACTTCTCCCTTTCCTCATCCTTATTACCTTCCTCCTACCATGGGCCAAATATTTGAATGGTTGAATGCATGTGTTCAGGTATTAGAAGAGAATAATTCTAGTGTCTTTTCTTCCCTCTGTCACTAGGGGAAACACAAAAAACAAACCAAAAAACTTCGCTGACACCTGTAACACAACACCGTTTTAACTTTTTAGTTTTTTCTCAGTTTAGGGGAAGAAAACGTTTTCCTCCACCCTCCTAGGGTCCCTGGTTGGGCCTGAAAATTAAACTGACAAAAATAGATTAACGCAAGAAAAGCATACTAATTCATATTGTTTTACATGATACAGGAGCCTTCATAAGGAAATGAAGACCCAAATAAATGGCAAAACTTATTAGCTTTTATATTGGGTTGAACAAAGAGAAGCAATTGTGGAGAAGTGAGGAGGCTAAAGGAAGATAAGAACTATTTTAACAAGGTCTGTTTGTTTAGAATTCTCTTGGTCTTAACTTCTCTCCTTGATGATAAGAATGGTACTTTCCTTCTGATATTAGGGAGGACATCTTTCATATAGGAATTTCATCTTCTGTTTTTAAGAAAAAGAAGGAAGGTCATTATTTTTCTCGTATTTGATGTTTTACAAGTGTCCCCAACTTAAAATAGTCAATATACCAAAGCAGCGTACCCTGGGGTGATACACACTGCACCGCTTCATCCGCATACTCAGCATTTCTCAACAGCCCTAGGAGGTAGGTACTAGCTGGAGGGTGAGAAAACAGAGCGGCTACCACCTTACATAAGGCACAAAGAAACTGTGAGGGGTAGAATTCAAACCTCTTAAATCTCAATCCAGTGCCTTTTCTGGTGTACTGCTGATAGCTGCACAGGTTTTCTCTTTTTTAAAGAAAGGGTGGTATCCAAAAACATGAAAGAGATTTACTTTCAAAATTGGAAGGTACAGGGCATTATGCAGGACTCTAGCTATTACCTCTGGCATCTCTGAGGAGACTGTGGGCAGTGAGCAAGGGGAGGAGAGGCCTGAGTTCCAGGGGTGAGGACTGGCCCCAAGTGTCCTCCTCATCAATGATCTTCCTTCAAATACACATGCAGGATACACACACTACCAAGGGGGCCAGCCTTGAGAGATAGTTGTTTTTTTCTTTTTTTTTGCGGTACGCGGGCCTCTCACTGCTGTGGCCTCTCCCGTTGCGGAGCACAGGCTCCGGACGCGCAGGCTCAGCGGCCATGGCCCACAGGCCCAGCCGCTCTGCGGCATGTGGGATCTTCCCAGACCGGGGCACGAACCCGTGTACCCTGCTTCGGCAGGCGGACTCCCAACCACTGCGCCACCAGGGAAGTCCCGAGAGATAGTTTTGATAAAAACCATCCCAGAGTCCCATGACTGGCACTGGGCACCACTTAGAGTTCAAAGAAATAAGGAAAGATGAGCACACTAAAGAGTCTGGGATGAAAAAATGGAGATTAGCTAAACTGGAATGAAAGTGTGGGTGGGGAAGAGGTAGAGGGTGAAGACGGCATCGGGGTGGGGTGGAAAGGTCACATTCTTGTGCTTGAAGTGCAAGGATAACAGCGATTAGATAGAGAAAGAGGCTGGGGCAGAAGGTGAGTGGCACCGTTACGAAGGCGAAGGCGCAGGCCTAGGATAGAAGGAGGCTCTAGGGCCGCCCCCTGGGGGCATCTTGTTACCAGGTGCACTTAAATTTCTGTAGTTTAAAACAGGCCCCTACGCTCTGGCTTCACGAAACGACCCTACGGCAGATGCCGAGGTGCTCAGGGTGACCTTGGTGATTCTTTCTCTCAGATTCTCCGTCCTCGCTCACTCCCAGACGTGTACTGCTAATAAGGCTCTTCTGTAATTCTAGGTTATTCCGTGGCCTTCCAAGAAGCTTCTCACCGTATCCTTTCCCTACAAATGTTTGGAAGCACAGGAAAAGCAGCCTGCAGACTCCCATTTACCTGGACACCCTGAGTGACACCGCTATCGCTGCCCCTCTCGGGGGCTGGGCTATTCTGCACGGTCCAGGGCTCGCTTGGGGTCTGGGGCATCCCGGGAGCGGTGTGCGGCCAGCGGGTGTCCTGGGGCGGGCTTCTGGGTCTCGGCAGCGCGGGAGGAGGCAGCGGCGACGCTGGCTGACAGGCTGATGATGCCCGGTGCCCGCAGCCGATGGGAGGCAGCGTGAGCCCGAGAGAACCCGGAGCAGCCGCGGTGGCAGCGCTGGAGCGCAGCCTCCTCCCGCTCCCACAATGCACAGGGCGAGGGAGGCGGCGGCGGCGGCGGAGGCGAGGGAGGCGGCGAGGGAGGCGGCGGCGGCGGCGGCAGCATCACCGGCCGTCGGGGTGGCAGCGGCGGCGACCCCGAGGACCCCGGGCACACCGAGCGCGCGACACTGCTCGCGGCGAGCCCGGGAGTGATGGCGAGGCCCGCGCTGGCCGCCCGCGGCTGAGGCGCCCCACCCTGCCCCGCCCGGAGCGGCCCGCCCCGCCTGGCCCTGCCCTGCTCCCTGCCGGCTGCAGCCCCGGCGTTTGCTAGTCGGCGCGGGCAGCCGCCCAGGAAAGGTGCGGCCTCCGCACAGGCGGGGGGCGTCGGCGCCGCGGGGCCCGCCATGGCCGCGTCCGAGCTCTACACAAAGGTAAGGCGCCCCATGAGCCGCGCCTTGGGGAGGGGGCCGCGCGGCCCGGCGCCGCCAGCTGTCAGGCCTGGGGGGGGGCCCGGGGCGCGGGGACCCAGTCCGGCCCCTCCGGCACCACCCCCTTTCCGAGCATTTCGAGATCCTCTGCCCTGCCCGCCGGTCGCCCGCAGAGGCGCCTTCCTTGTTTGGGCGTTGATGGTTAAGGCGGCGGAGGGAGGCCTGCCTCGGGGTGCCTCTCTGGCCCCTGCCACCCTTCTTGGCCTGGGAGCAGTGCGGGTTTCTAAGTGGAAAGCGGGTCTGTGTGGCTTTAGTAGGGCGAGCCTGGGCCAGGATTGCTCAGCCCTCCGTCTTGCTTAAGGAAAAATCCTGGCTGGTGGGAGATCCTAGATCTGACAGATTAGATGGTCGGTCCCTCCCCTGGGGACACGCGCTTAAAATAACGTCTGGTGTTGGTATGCGGTGCCACTTCTACCGCCAGCCAACCTTTCTGTGAGATATGGAATCTTGCAAAAGGTCGCCAGTCGATTTTCACCTTTAGTTGCCCGGTTTCAGATTGCTACCCTGGGGTGGAGAGCCCCTGGGGAAGATGCAGCCGAATAAATGCGAGCTGATCCACTGGGATGGTCGGTACTCATTTGTCGCTGGGAGTTTGCAAGCTGCGTGTAATCCCTTAGAGCCTTGTTAGGCTCCATGTCTTCACCATCCTCTGGGGTGAGCCTTTTCCTTCTGGGTTTAGTTTAAGGGAAGTGGCAGCCTTTCCTTCTTATACTGACAGCAGTATTCTCTGGGGCTGGTAATCTCTGAATGGCATATTTTGGAGAACTGTCCCTTCAAGACAGTGTGTGGTGCCCTTTGTGACTGTGTGTAGTCATGGCATTTTATACTATCACTCCTGTGTAGGTAGATGTTTTGCCAGCTATTAATTACCTCTAATTCCAGTTAACAGAATTACCTTAACTTTTCGAGTTTGCATCTGCAGCCAAGTCTACATTTATGATCTCAGAATCACTGCTTCCAAATATGACCCAAGTAAGCCCAGGGCTCAAGTTGCAGCATGTTATAGAAGGAAGAGGTCTGGACCCGCCATCAAGAGACCTGGATTCTAGCCCTTGATTCTAGCCGGGGCCTTTTCACTTACTGTGTGACCTTGGGCAAATCACTTAACCTCTCTGTGCTTTAGTTTCCTCATCTGTAAATTGAGTTAATTATACCTGCCCTACATCTCTTACAAGGCTGTTGTTGTGAGGATCAAACAATAATTCATGGGAATGCTTTTCGTAACCTGTGAATTTCTCTACAAATATGAGGTATATTTCTTCAACCATGAAATGAGTTTGCATGAAACATTTCCTGGGACCTCTCTCTTTCCAGCTGCAGATTTGAGGACTACACAATGAAACTTCTCTCTAAACCTGGTAATTCTTTAGGCATTGTAGATCTCTAATGTATGATTGAATACAATTGGAAATTGATTCAAAGTTACTTTATAAACAAACATTTATATAAAGCTAACTATGTGCCAGGTACAGTTTTAAGTGCTTTACAAATATTAACTCATTTAATCCTCATAATAAACATATGAGGTGGGTACTAAGAAATATCAGAGTCATTTTCACAAGAAGAGATATGGTCTGTAAATATTCCTTAGTTACTTTGTATAGACCCCATTCTTCACTGCCTGAGGAGTCCATCCTTCAGCTGCCTGACTAATTGTAGGCTGCTTACCTAGACACTGCTTGGATAATACGTTGCTCTTGGATTTTGGATCTGCTTTTTTCTCCCAAAATAATTGGCAAGAAAAAAATTTAAAAGATCCTGTGATTTTTAAAATTGTAAGGTTTTGGGCTTTGGTCACAATATCAATCTGTTTTAAAATTCACCCTCTAGTCATTGTAAAGACAAACTGGTTTAGACAGCAATAGGGAAGTTGAGCTTAAGTTGCCTTCTCCTAAATACATTTATACCTAAGAATAATCTGGTTACTTGGTTTGTTTGTTGGCTCGTTCTTTTTGTGAATGGACCTTAGCTTAATGGCAGACAAAAATATTTATTGAGCACCTCCTGGGTGCCAGGTA
Organism: Hyperoodon ampullatus; assembly: GCF_949752795.1. NCBI lineage: Eukaryota > Metazoa > Chordata > Mammalia > Artiodactyla > Ziphiidae > Hyperoodon > Hyperoodon ampullatus. The sequence goes on along the minus strand of NC_136916.1, from coordinate 43,451,592 downwards.
CTCTGCTTAATGTTGAGAGGTTCTAACATAAACAAGACACAGTCCTTTCCCTCGAAGGGCTTACAGCGTGCTTCTTATATTCTTGGCCCACTTTGAATCTTCAAGGGCATAAATAACCTGCTGTTACCTCAGCAGCGGGCAGACAGCTGGTATGGTATTTATTTGTAGAAGTTAGGGAAGAGCTTGGGACATGAGAAGGTTGGAATGATTCTAGAGATAAAAGCTTGGGTAGTGATTATTAGAGGAAGAGGGAAATCATTAGAGGTAATATAAATGGATATTAAACACAAGGATTAGACTTCCCTGGTGGTGCAGTGGTTAAGAATCCGCCTGCCAATGCAAGGGACACAGGTTTGAGCCCTGGTCTGGGAAGATCCCACATGGTGGAGCAACTAAGCCCGTTTGCCACAACTACTGAGCCCACGTGCCACAACTGCTGAGCCCACGTGCCACAACTACTGAACCCATGTGCCACAACTACTGAAGCCCGTGCACCTAGGGCCCGTGCTCCGCAACAAGAGAAGCCACCGCAGTGAGAAGCCCACGCACCACAATGAAGAGTAGCCCCTGCTCGCCACAGCTAGAGAAAGCCCACATGCAGCAATGAAGACTCAACTAAATAAATAAAAATTTTTTTTAAATTGTATATAAACACAAGGATTTTCCCCTTGCAGAAGATTATAGGGAAGGAAATTCTGAGGGTAGACTACAAGGAAAGATATAATAGTGACATGCCATAATTATGGTATTCAACATAGTGGTTAAATTTGAAAAGTGCCCTTTTAAAAATGTCATTCAGAGCTTAAAGGCAGATTTTGATGTGTGATAGAAATCAGCTCCTATTACAGTGAAAGACAAAAGGCCATTCAGTTTATTCTTTTTAGCTAAAATGATAATGGTTTTGTCACAGCAATTAAGCAGGGCTTCCTTTTTGTAAATTTTTCCAGCAGTATAAACATTTTAAAGGCAATAGCCGGGTTACTAGGATATAACATTTCTGGAAACTAACATTTTGGTTAAAACATGTTTGTTGATTGTTAAAATAACAGCTTTATTGAGATATAATTCACATAATGTACAATTCACCAATTTAAAATGTACAATTCAAAGGTTTTTAGTATAATCACAGAGTTGTGTGTTGATTTATTTTTAGATCCACCTGACTCGTTCCTGAAAGAATTGAAGGTGGTTGTGATATCTTATTGTTTCTGGTTTTGAAAATATTTGCTGGTCTTGACTTTCCAGTGGGTGTCTGAATGATGACATCACTTGTAGCTACTTTCAGCAACTTCAAAGGATTCAGCATTTGTGGAGCAGGGTTTATTAATTAGACCTGGATGGATCACCAATAGCAATAAAATGGCATCCTAGTCATCCTCACATGAAGTTCCCGGACACCATGGGTACCACATAAATGCTGTAGAATGGCCAAGATTACCTGAAGTTTAATTAGGAGTCCCATAGTATGTCAGGATGCTGAATTTTCTAACAGTACAGAAACAGTCTAAAACACTCACTCCAGAAGCCAAGTACACTTTACTTAGATGAAACAGCTATTAGGCCAGTAGATTGTATATCTGTAATCTTCCTTTCCCACCATATTTCCTCATACCTGCTGAAGCTGCATGGACTAGATTTTTTCTGGGATAGTCCCAATTTTATATTCTATGCCATTGTCCCTTTAAATCATCAATCCTGGAAATTCTAATATTTTGGTGTTGAAATTGCATTTCTTAGACTGCTTCCAGCATCTTAAAGCAGAACAGAAATCTCTGATCATGTTCCCTGACTTGGGCTTTGGCAACTACATCCACTTTTCTTAAGTCTCCTGTCATGCTCCTTCTATCTATATTTCTTCCTGATGTCCTTTGGCCTGTTAATGGCTCTGCTATTTTCCTAGTCCCTCAGGTTGGAAGCCTCTGTAGCTTTTTCTTTGTCTCATAGTCTACTTCTTCTTTACCAATTCTAATTTTACTTGACATCCAGCTGACAGTTCTCTGTCTTAATGACCTGTACACATTTCTATCTTATTATAGTTATCTGTATATATGTAAGCCACTCCCACAATACTGTAAGCCCCCTGAGATGCTGGTCAGGGTTTGTTTACCTCCTGTAGAGCCTAGCACAATGTCTTCCACATAGTAGGTGCTCATTAAATATTTGTTGGATGGATGAAAAAATATTTAAACAGGAGAGAAACAGAAAATAATGGTTTGGGATGATCAGTCTACTTGTAGGAATGAAGCAGGGTATAATGGAGTGGTTAAACAAGTAAGCACTTTTTCAGGCATGTTGAACAGGGTGAGTAATAGAGAAGAGAGCTGGGAGCCAGGGAGACCAAGGAAACTGTTGTAGGAAACAAAATGGAAAGTGATGAAAGTCTGGTAGATTGAAGTGCAGGCAGAAAGTGTGAGAGACAGGTCTCTGTGATGGAGTAGATACAGGAAGAGAAGGAGAGGGAATAGTGTAAGTTAACACCAGTGGCTCTAGCTTTGGAAACTGGAAGTTAATTCTCATTATATCATGAATTTTTGCTGACTCTGGAATTTGTAAGTGGCTCAGAAATACTTCTTTAGACTGTTTGAGCAAAGCAGAATGGTTGTGATCCCCTCTTGAAATTTGTTACTGTTTCCTGAAGTGTGACAGTTTGGTGTATTGCCCAGTGGCTAAAAGATTACAAAAAAGTTATAATTTTAATGAGAGTTGCTACTGCCACATAAACAGTTTAATTCTTCCTGGTGCTTTTAGCTTTTTGAAGTAAGGGGATACTGGAGGAAGGTCTGAATGGGGTTCCAGGGATTTAACGTCAACCTCCAAAAGGTTGAGGTGGAGTCGGGGGGATAACTTTCCTATAGGAGACTGTGGGAGAGGAGGGTAATTTAGCTTCTGTGTTCTTCACTTTATCATGAATTTTGCCTCCATCGGGAGAATCTAGGGGCACATGGCCCACTAGAGGATGGATTGGATTTATCTGTCTCCACTTTAGGTAATTCCTAGCAAACTATGAGATATTATCAGAAGTATAAACTCCTGGCTGATCTATGGAATAAGGTCTGGCCCTAGGTGAAATATTGTGTGGGCGACACCACTCCACCCCAACAGGCGTGTCCTGTCCTACAGTAGTTTTCCCAGACTTTCCCCATTTGTCTACCTGGGGAGGTTGTCCTCTCCCTTCCCTCTGGCTCCTGCCTCTGTATCTCTGTCTCTCTCTAATCAACTTTATTGAGGTATAATTTACATTTAATAAAATTCACTCATTTTGGGACTTCCCTGGTGGTCCAGTGGTTAAGACTCCACGCTCCCAATGCAGGGGGCCTGGGTTCGATCCCTGGTCAGGGAACTAGATCCCGTGTACTACAACCAAAACCCCATATGCCACAACTAAGACCTGGCGCAGCCAAATAAATATTTTTTAAAAATCACTCATTTTAAGTACACAGTTTAATGAATTTTGATAAATATATTCTGTCATGTAACCACCATCACAAACAAGATATAGAACATTTCTATCACCCTCAAAAGTTCGTTGGTGCTTAGCTCCTTCTCTTCCCCAGCTTATTCAAAGAGTTTACTGGAGTTGGCTTGCCCGCTGGGGCAGAGGAAAGAGTTGTCTGTTTGTTTTCAAAAATGTATGTTATGATTCCACCTTAGCTCAAGCAATATTGATAACTGAATATAGAGACTTGACCTTGGGTGTGACTCCCATGGAGTTTCACTGACAGTGGGAGGTGGGACTAGTTGGAAAGGAGTTTAAGTGGTTTATTTAATCTTTTATTCATACACTTACCACCTTACCTTTACTAATGGTGTCTGCTTTTGATGCCTTGTTTCCTTAGGTCCTTAGTGTGCTAAAATGCCCTTTAGTCAGTTCTGCCCTTTAACAGTTCTCCTGCCTCATCTACCTTGGTAGTAATGTCCATCAGGGTTCGTGCTGATAGAGATTTTAAAACTTTGCAGAAACTTATCCTCGGCTTCTTCATGCCTCAGACAGTCTCCACTTCGCTTCAAAGCCCTTCTCAGTTGAAAGTCTCCTTAACCAGCTGCCATTTGCATTAAACATCTCCATGTACCACAGAGGCTTTTTGCCAATTATAGAGCTTAGGGATGATGTAATTATGCTTTAGTTTCAAAATAATGGCTGCAAACTTGATTGAAATCAAGGGAAAAGTGCGTTATCCACTCCTAAGTGTTCATGAAGATCGTCTATCTACCTCCTTTGGCCCGATGTGCTGCTGTGTTCAAAAATGTGAGCACAGGGACTTCCCTGGTGGTCCAGTGATTAAGACTCCGCCCTTCCACTGCAAGGGGCGGGGGTTCAATCCCTGGTCGGGGAACTAAGATCCCACATGCCACACAGCACGTCCAAAAAGTTAAAAAAAAAAAAAAGTGTGAGCACAGTGCTGGACTGGAGGGAGATGGGACATAAAAAAAAGACAAGTTTTGTCTCTCTTTAGTCACTCACACAAAAACATGCATTGTCCTGGCCAGGAATCCTGTGTATGTGGTTGGAGTTTCCTCTTTTTTTTTTTTTTTTTTGTAAATTTATTTATTTTTGTCTGCTTTGGGTCTTCGTTGCTGCACGTGGGCTTTCTCTAGTTGCGACTAGTGGGGGCTACTCTTCGTTGTGGTGCGCGGGCTTCTCACTGTGGTGGCTTCTCTTGTTGCGGAGCACGGGCTCTAGGCACACGGGTAGTAGTTGTGGCACATGGGCTCAGTAGTTGTGGCTCGCGGGCTCTGGAGTGCAGGCTCAGTAGTTGTGGTGCACGGGCTTAGTTGTTCCGCGGCATGTGGGATCTTCCTGGACCAGGGCTCGAACCCGTATCCCCTGCATTGGCAGGCAGATTCCTAACCACTGTGCCACCAGAGAAGTCTGGGGTTCCCTCTTGATAAATACATTCTGAAGGAATTTCAGAATGGGAGAAATAAAATGATCAGGGCAGTGAAGAGGCTAGACAGATTAAAAGGACAGACTCTTCAGAAAGATGAAGGTGAGGTGGGAAAATGGCAAAGTATTTATTTAACACCAAGATTAGAAGTTTATAACATCAAATCTCAGTTTAGTAAGGATACTTGTTAGTTCTTGAAATAAATAAATATGTCATTTAAAATGAATTTCTACTGTAACCACTGTTTTACACATATGAAACTCATTATCTCAAGTTATGATATCAGCTAAGATGTGGTAGATAAATAGAAAGGATCTGGCTAATTCATGGATCATAATTCTGATACACTGACTTTCCGAACCTCTCTTTGACAGTGTTAAACAATTTACCAGCCAAAGCTGTTTTAGTTGGAAGTGATGGAAACCCAACTCAAAGCCAAAAAGTATTTTATTTGCTTAGATGCCCTGAAAGCCCAGGCATGGCTAGATTCAAGGCTCTGACATGGTACCTCTGGAGCTCTCTGTCACTGGCTTTCATGTCAGACTGCTATTTGATATTGCTTTCATCCTCAGGACAGCTCTTTTCAGGGTCAATGGCACCTGCAGACCACATGGTCTAGCTCTGGGCCTGGAGAAAGAGAGCCTGGTAGAGGAATTCTGGTTGTCCTTGCTTGTGGTTGTGTGCCGAGTAGGTGGTAGGAGGGAGACCATGAGCAGTCCAGTCTTGCTCATCTCAGAGGCCAGAGGGAGGATGGGGCATCCTGACTGATAGTCCTACTCAGACCTGGTGAGGTGGCTGAAAGCTGTTCCCCATCAGAAGGAATAGTGCTAGAGAGACAGAACAAAGCAGCTACCCTCAACCAATGTCCACTATGAATCAGTCACCAAAAGTGACAAAGTGACTGAGTTCTGCCTCTCCTTTTCTGATTTTTGAGAAGATGAATAGGAGGGTTTTGACTAGGAGGACATTGGTTATCTTTCCCCTAGAGAATGATTTTTAATTAAAAAAAAAAGGCCATGGAGAATCAAATGCAAATGTTGATAAAAGCATATGAGGGGCAGATAAATTAGGAGTATGGGATTAACAGATACACACACTACTATATATAAAATAGGTAAGCAGCAAGGATTTATTGCAAAGCACGGGAATTATATTTATAACAACCTATAATGGAAAATAATCTGGAAAAAAAATAGAACAGAATCACTTTGCTGTACACCTGAAACTAGCACAGTATTGTAAATCAACTGTACTTCAACTAAAACAAAAAAAGCATATCGGAGATAGATGATTTAAAAAGTATTTTTTATTCAGTCTTATTTAGGGGGCTCTGAACCCTATGTCACCTTTCCTTCTGATCTCTTTCTGCCATATTTCCTCAGCATTTTATTTCCCCTTATTTTCTTCACATCCTTGTATGCAAACATCATTCTCTTACCCCATTTTCACCCAAGGATAAGTTGCAAAATTTCTTATTTCCCCCTTTTGACTGTTCAAATCATCCATTATACATCTACAGTGTTCTAATCTTTTTTTTTTGCTCTCTTACTTTCCGTGTCATCTACTTCTTGATCCTGTACTACTGACTGTAGTTCATGTACCCACTCCTAATGCTCTCTTGTGCTTTGTTATAACCAAATTTCTTATGGAGTGAATTATTTAGTAATTTAGATTGAGGAGGGTACTTCATTTCCTCAAAGCTATGTATTCTTGCTTTGTTACCATTCCCTGAATCTGACATCACAAAATAGAAGTAATTTTGTGTGAGTTTACATAAATCATTTTCTGTGTATGTGTGTATGTGTTTCAAACAAACACTTTTGTGTTAGACTAGTTTTGACTAGTTAGACTAGACTAGTTAGAACTTAGTTTTTCATCTTATCATACTGGAGTGATTACAATAAGATAGTCAGCTATTCCCTTAAGGATATGAGCTCACTTTAAAACATTTTTATAGCAGTACTTAAAACGCTTTTAAACAGATTTGGTCTCTCTATGCTCAAGCTGAAAAAAATCTTCTAGTTTGATAAGCATCATGTTCAGTTTGGGAGCAGAACTGCTAGAGATATTTTCCATAAAATTAGGAAAAGTATATCTTAATAATAAATTTGCGTCAAAATCTGGACTAAACTTTCATCAATTCAGAATGTGTATTTGTTAAATCTTATTTTAGAAATGGAAAATTAAAACCACTACAGTTAATATTGTATCTTAACCCAATCTCCCTGCTTATACTCATTTTCTTCATTCTAACCAAGATTTCTCAACCTGTACTATTCTTTTTTTCTGGGGGCTTGTCCTGCATGTTGAAGGATATTTAGCCTCATCTCTAACCTTTATCTGCTAGATCCAGTAGCATCCCCCACCCCTAGTTGTGATAGCCAATCCATATTGTCTACAGACTGCCAATTGTTCCCTGGGGAGCAATCCCCCTTCCCCCTGCCCCTGCTTGAGAGCCACTGCCCTAGATCTTAAGACTTAGATTAGGGTAAGAAAAAGTGGGAAAGAGTTAAAAATAAAAATGGAGATTAATTGGAAAAACTTCTAAAAAATTGCCTTTTCAGGGAACTTCCCTGGTGGTGCAGTGGTTAAGGGTCCGCCTGACAATGCAGGGGACAGGGGTTCCATCCCTGGTCCAGGAAGTTCCCACATGCCACGGAGCGACTGGGCCCGTGTGCCACAACTACTGAGCCCGCGCTCTAGAACCCATGCTCCACAACAAGAGAGGCCACCGCAGTGAGAAGCCCACGCACCACAACGAAGGTTAGCCCTGCTCGCCCCAACTAGAGAAAGCCCACGTGCAGCAACAAAGACCCAACGCAGCCAAAAAATTTTTTTAAAAATTGCCTTTTCAGTAATATCTCTTCTGCTTATAGGAATGATATATTGTAGACAATTTGGAGAATACAGAAACATATAAAGGGGGCTTCCCTGGTGGCGCAGTGGTTAAGAATAAGCCTGCCAATGCAGGGGACATGGGTTTGAGCCCTGGTCTGGGAAGATCCCACATGCCGCAGGGCAACTAAGCCTGTGTGCCACAACTACTGAGCCTGTGTTCTAGAGCCTGTGAGCCACAACTACTGAGCCCACATGCTGCAACTACTAAGCCCACGCACCTAGAGCCTGTGCTCCACAAGAGAAGCCACCACAATGAGAAGCCTGCACACCACAACGAAGAGTAGCCCCCACTCGCCACAACTAGAGAAAGCCTGCATGCAGCAACAAAGACCCAACACAGCCAAAAATAAATAAATAAAATTTAAAAAATAAAAAAAGAAACACGTAAAGGAAGAAAATTTTTTTAAAAACTGCCATCCAGAGATGATTATTTTCAACCATTAATTTACTTCGTCTTTTATCTATATTCATAATGTTAACTTTTATGATTTTTAAGATTAATATGTATTGTGATAATTTTTATGTTATAGAATATTCTTTTTTTTTAATGAAAAAAAAATTTTTTTAGGCTGCGCCATGCGGCATGTGGGATTGTAGTTCCTGACCAAGGATTGAACCTGTGCCCCCTGCATTGGGAGTGCGGAGTCTTAACCACTGACCACCAAGGAAGTCCTATAAAATATTCACTGAAAATGTTTTTAATGGCTCCATAATATTCCATCATCTGGGTGTACCATAATTTATTTACTGTTGGGCATTTTCACTGTAATAAGAAATGTACTATGATGAGCATTTATTGTAAATAAATTTATTGTACATAAATATTTGCTTGGATTAGTCAATTTTAGATTCCACATTTCCCTGGCAAGGGTTCGCATTTACAATTATGCAAGATAGGGTATTCACATTTATTTCATTTTAAAAATAGCACTTTTTATGTACATTGCTTCAGGGCTAGGATGACCAGATGTCCCACTTCTGTGAGATGCTTTCTGCCATCCAGTACCTTTATTCTGCTTTGAAAAATCCTCTAAGAGTAGAACTATATAAGTTTATTTCAAAAACTTAACCTTTTGGAAATCTAAACTATTTCCTTTTTCTGACAGTTTTCCTTATTGTTGCTCTTATTCACTGTTTCTCCTTGATCTTGGGTGAATCTGGGCCAGAAAGTATAATTGAATTAGAAAGATGTTTATTTTATTTTTTTATCATCATCATTATTTATGTTTATTTTTTAAATTTATTTATTTATTTACTTTTATAGATCTTTATTGGAGTATAATTGCTTCACAATACTGTGTTAGTTTCTGTTGTACAGCAAAGTGAATCAGCCATATGCATACATATATCCCCATATCCCCTCCCTCTTGAGCCTCCCTCCCACCCTTCCTATCCCACCCCTCTAGTTCATCGCAAAACACCAAGCTGATCTCCCTGTGCTATGCTGCTGCTTCCCACTAGCTAACTGTTTTACATTTGGTAGTGTATGTATGTCGCTGCTACTCTCACTTTGCCCCAGCTTCCCCCTGCCCACCCCATGTCCTCAAGTCCATTCTCTATGTATACATCTTTATTCCTGTGCTGCCACTAGGTTCATCAGTACCATTTTTTTTTTTAGATTCCATATATATGCGTTAGCATACGGTATTTGTTTTTCTGACTTACTTCACTCTGTATGACAGACTCTAGGTCCATCCATCTCACTACAGATAACTCAATTTCGTTTCCTTTTATGGCTGAGTAATATTCCATTGTATATATGTGCCACATCTTCTTTATCCATTCATCTGTTGATGGACACTTAGGTTGCTTCCGTGTCCTGGCAATTGTGAATAGAGCTGCAGTGAACATTGTGGTACATGTCTCTTTTTTTTTTTTTTTTTTTGCGGTATGCGGGCCTCTCACTGTTGTGGCCTCTCCCGTTGCGGAGCACAGGCTCCGGACGTGCAGGCTCAGCAGCCATGGCTCACGGGCCTAGCCGCTCCGTGGCATGTGAGATCTTCCTGGACCGGGGCACAAACCTGTGTCCCCTGCATCGGCAGGCGGACTCTCAACCACTGCACCACCAGGGAAGCCCCCATGTCTCTTTTTGAATTATGGTTTTCTCAGGGTATATGCCCAGTAGTGGGATTGCTGGGTCATATGGTAGTTCTATTTTTCGTTTTTTAAGGAACCTCCATAGTGTTCTCCCTAGTGGTTGTATCAATTTACATTCCCACCAACAGTGCAGGAGGGTTCCCTTTTCACTACACCCTTTCCAGCATTTATTGTTTCTAGATATTTTGCTAATGGCCATTCTGACCAGTGTAAGGTGACACCTCATTGTAGTTTTGATTTGCATTTCTCTAGTAATTAGTGATGTTGAGCATCTTTTCATGTGCATCTTGGCCATCTGTATGTCTTCCTTGGTGAAATGTCTATTTAGGTCTTCCATGCATTTTTTAATTGGATTGTTTGTTTTTTTGATGTTGAGCTTCATGAGCTGTTTGTATATTTTGGAGATTAATCCTTTGTCCATTGTTTCACTTGCAAATATTTTCTCCCATTCTGAGGGTTGTCTTTTCATCTATTTATGGTTTCCTTTGCTGTGCAAAAGCTTTTAAGTTTCATTAGGTCCCATTTATTTATTTTATTTTTAAATTTTCATTACTTTAGGAGGTGGGTCAAAAAAGATCTTGCTGTGGTTTATGTCATAGAGTGCTTTTCCTATGTTTTCCTCTAAGAGTTTTATAATGTCTGGTCTTACATTTAGGTCTTTAATCCATTTGGAGTTTATTTTTGTCTATGGTGTTAGGTAGTGTTCAAATTTCATTCTTTTATTTGTAGCTGTCCAGTTTTCCTAGCACCACTTATTGAAGAGGCTGTCTTTTCTCCATTGTATGTTCTTGCCTCCTTTGTTGTAAATTAGGTGCCCATATGTGCGTGGGTCTATCTCTGGGCTTTCTATCCTGTACCACTGATCTATATTTCTGTTTTTGTGCCAGTACCATACTGCCTTGATTACTGTAGCTTTGTAGTATAGTTTGAAGTCGGGGAGCCTGATTCCTTCAGCTTCATTTTTCTTTCTCAAGATTGCTTTGGCTATTCGGGGTCTTTTGTGTTTCCATATGAATTGTAAAACTTTTTGTTCTAATTCTGTGAAAAATGCCATTGGTAGTTTGATAGGGATTGCATTGAATCAGTAGATTGCTTTGGGTAGTATAGTCATTTTGACAATATTGATTCTTTCAATCCAAGAACATGGTATATCTTTCCATCTCTTTATGTCATCTTTGATTTCTTTCATCAGTGTTTTATAGTTTTATGAGTACAAGTCTTTTGCCTCCTTAGGTAGGTTTATTCCTAGGTATTTTATTCTTTTTGTTGCAATGATAAATGGGATTGTTTCCTTAATTTCTCTTTCTGATTTTTCATTGTTAGTGTATAGGAATGCCAGAGGTTTCTGTGCATTAATTTTGTATCCTGCAACCTTACCAAATTCATTGATTAGTTCTAGTAGTTTTCTGGTGGATTTTCTATGTATAGTTTCATGTCATCTGCAAACAGTGACAGTTTTACTTCTTTTCCAATTTGGATTCCTTTTCTTTCTTTTTCTTCTCTGATTGCTGTGGCTAGGACTTCCAAAACTATGTTGAATAAGAGTGGCGAGAGTGGACACCCTTGTCTTGTTCCTGATCTTAGGAACTTTCAGTTTTTCACCATTGAGTATGATGTTTGCTGTGGGTTTGTCATGTATGGCCTTTATTATATTGAGGTAGGTTCTCTCTATGTTCATTTTCTGGAGAGTTTTTATCATAAATGGGTGTTGAATTTTGTCAAGAGCTTTTTCTGCATCTATTGAGATGATTATATGGTTTTTTTTTTTTTTTTTTTTGCGGTACACGGGCCTCTCACTGCTGTGGCCTCTCCCATTGCGGAGCACAGGCTCCAGACGTGCGGGCTCAGCGGCCATGGCTCCAGGCCCAGCCGCTCCGCGGCATGTGGGATCTTCCCAGACTGGGGCACGAACCTGTATCCCCTGCATCGGCAGGCGGACTCTCAACCACTGCGCCACCAGGGAAGCCCGATCATATGGTTTTTATTCCTTAATTTGTTAATGTGGTGTATCACATTGATTTATTTGCATTTATTGAGGAATTCTTGCATCCCTGGGATAAATCCCACTTGATCATGGTGTATGATACTTTTAATGTGCTGTTGGATTCTGTTTGCTAGTATTTTTTTTTTTTTTTTTTTTTTGTGGTATGTGGGCCTCTCACTGTTGTGGCCTCTCCCGTTGCGGAGCACAGGCTCCGGACGCACAGGCCCAGCGGCCATGGCTCACGGGCCCAGCCGCTCCGCGGCATGTGGGATCTTCCCAGACCGGGGCACGAACCCGTTTCCCCTGCATCGGCAGGCGGACTCTCAACCACTGCGCCACCAGGGAAGCCCTGTTTGCTAGTATTTTGTTCAGGATTTTTGCACCTATGTTCATCAGTGATATTGGTCTATAATTTTCTTTTTTTGTGATATCTTTTTCTGGTTTTGGTGTCAGGGTGATGGTGGCTTCGTAGAATGAATTTGGGAGTGTTCCTCCCTCTGCAGTTTTTTGGAAGAGTTTGAGAAGGATTGGAGTTAGCTCTTCTCTACATGTTTGGTAGAATTCACCTGTGAAGCCACCTGGTCCTGGACTTTTGTTTGATTTCTAATTACAGTTTCAATTTCATTACTTGTGATAGGTCTGTTTATATTTTCTAATTCTTCCTGGTTTGGTCTTGGAAAGTTGTACCTTTCCAAGAATTTATCCATTTCATCGTGGTTGTCTGTTTTATTTGCATATAGTTGTTTGTAGTAGTCTCTTATAATCCTTTGTATTTCTGCAGTGTCAGTTGTGATTTCTCCTTTTACATATCTAATTTTATTGATTTGCATCCTCTCCCTTTTTTTCTTGATGAGTCTGGCTAAGGGTTTGTCAAATTTGTTTATCTTCTCAAAGATCCAGCTTTTAGTTTTATTATCTTTGCTATTGTTTTCTTCATTTCTTGTTCATTTATTTCTGCTCTGATTTTTATGATTTCTTTCCTTCTACTGACTTTGGGTTTTCTTTGTTCTTATTTCTCTAGTTTGCTTGAGGAGTAGGGTTAGATTGTTTATTTGAGATTTTTCTTGTTTCTTGAGGTGAGATTGAATTGCTATAAACTTCCCTCTTAGAACTGCTTTTGCTGCCTGTCGTAGGTTTTGGGTTGTCATGTTTTTGTTGTCATTTGTTCCTATGAATATTTTAAATTTCTTCTTTGATTTCTTCAGTGTTCTCTTGGTTTTTTAGTAGTGCACTGTTTAGCCTCCACGTATTTGTGTGTTTTTCAGTTTTTCTCCTGTAATTGATATCCAGTCTCATAGCATTGTGGTCAGAAAAGAATCTTGATACAATCTCAATTTTCTTAAATTTTCCAGAGCTTGATTTGTGACCCAAGATATGATCTATCCTGGAGAATGTTCCATGTGCACTTGAGAAGAAAGTGTATTCTGCCACTTTCAGGTGGAATGTTCTATAAATATCAATTAAATGTATCTTGTTTGTTGTGTCATTTAAAGCTCGTGTTTCCGTATTTATTTTCTGTTTGGATGATCTGTCCAATGGATAAAAGTCTATTTTATCTGATATGAGTATTGCTACTCCAGCTTTTGATTTCCATTTGCCTGGAATATCTTTTTCCATCCCTTCACTTTCAGTCTGTATGTTTCCCTAGGTTTGAAGTGGGTCTCTTGTAGACAGCATATATATGGGTCTTATTTTTGTATCCATTCAGCCAGTTTGTGTCTTTTGGTTGGGACATTTAATCCATTTACATTCAAGGTTATTATTGATATGTATGTTCCTATTAACATTTTCTTAATTGTTTTGGGATTGTTTTTGTGGGCCTTTTCCTTCTCTTGTGTTTCCCTCCTAGAGGAGTTTGTTTAGCATTTGTTGTAAAGCTGGTTTTGTGGTGGCTGAATTCTCTTAGCTTTTGCTTGTCTGAAAAGCTTTTGATTTCTCCATCAAATCAGTATGAGATTCTTGCTCAGTAGAGTAATCTTGGTTGTAGGTTTTTCTCTTTCATCACTTTAAGTGTATCCTGCTACTCCCTTGTGGCCTGCAGAGTTTCTGCAAAAATCAACTGATAACCTTACAGGGATTCCTTTGTATGTTATTTTTTGTTTTTCCCTCGCTGCTTTTAATATTTTTTCTTTGAATTTAATTTTTGTTAATTTGATTAATATGTGTCTTGGTGTGTTTCTCCTAGGGTTTATCCTGTATGGGACTCTGTGCTTCCTGCACTTGGGTGACTTTCCTTTCCCGTGTTAGGGAAGTTTTCCACTATAATCTCTTCAAATATTTTCTCAGACCCTTTCTTTTTCTCTTCTGCTTCTGGAACCCCTATAATTTGAATGTTAGTGCGTTTAGTGTTGTCCCAGAGGTCTCTGATATTGTCTTCAATTCTTTTCATTCTTTTTTCTTTACTCTGCTCCTCGGCAGTTATTTCCATGTTTTGTCTTCCAGCTCACTTTGTTCTTCTGCCTCAGTTATTTTGTTATTGATTCCTTCTAGTGTATTTTTCATTTCAGTTATTGTGTTGTTCATCTCTGTTTGTTTGTTCTTTAGTTCTTCTAGATCTTTGTTAAGCAGTTCTTGTATTTTCTTAATCTGTGCCTCCATTCTACTTCTGAGATTCTGGATCATCTTTACTATCATTACTCTGAATTCTTTTTCAGATAGCTTGCCTATTTCCTCTTCATTTATTTGGCCTTGTAGGATTTTACCTTACTTCTTCATCTGTGACATATTTTTTTGCCATCTCATTTTTTTTTTTTTTTTAATGTGTGGGATTGTGTTCCTGTCTTACTGGTTGTTTGGCCTGAGGCTACCAGCACTGGAGTTTGTAGGCTGTTGGGTAGAGCTGGGTCTTGGTGCCGAGATGAGGACCTCTGGGAGACCTCAGTCCAATAAATATTCCCTGCAGTCTGAGGTTCTCTGTTAGTCCAGTGGTTCGGACTTGGAGCTCCCACCACAGGAGCTTCGGCCCAACCCTCGGCTCATGAACCAAGATCCCACAAGTTGCACAGTGTGGCAAAAAAAAAAAAAAAAAAAGAACGACAACAGAGTAAAAAATAAAATTAGACTAAGAAACTAACAGATATGTTAGAAAGAATATAAAAGTAAAAATATAGATGAAACAACAACTGGAAGGTAAAACAGAACCACAATAGTAAAAAAGAGGAGGAGAGGAAAAAAAAAGGTGGAAAAGGCTTTGTCTGTGGAGGGCGGGGCCTAAGCAGGGGTGGGGTTTGGGCAGTGGGCGGGGCCTATGCTTAGGCCCCAGGGCTGGAAAAGGCCCTGGGAGGGGTGGGGGGTGAGGCTTAGGCTCAAGGAACAGAAGGGGCCCAGGCGTGCCTCTGCCTCTGGTCTCAGAGGCCAGGGGACCCCACCTGGGAGTACTGCCCTCTCCTGCTCCTCCCGTCCTGGAGGGCCCCTCCTCTCTGCCTCTCCTTTTCTCCCCTGGCCTCCCTCCTATGCCCCCAGGACCAGTGCGGCCTGGAGGGGCCTCTGAGGGCGTAGAACCCAGCCCGAGAGCTGGGCTGATTGGGCAGGGGAAACGGTCCCTGATCTGAGCCCCTGAGGGACCCTCCAGGCGTGGGAACCCCTCCCCACTCTCAGCCACCCCCAGGGGTGCTGGTCCTGTCCGGCCTCCACTTCTCCTCCCTCCTCAGTCCCCCCACATCCTACCAGTTTGCTTGGGGGTTCCTCTCATCTCCTTGGGTGTTGAGGTCCCCCACCAGCATCTGGCAGGCACCCTAGTTGTGGGGAGACACATACTCTGTGTCTTCCCACACCGCCATCTTGACTCTGCCCTAAAAAGATTTTTAAAAAGAGAAAAAAGATCTGTGAAGCTAGTCTTTTTTTTTAAAGCATTAGTATTTTTATTTTATTTTATTTTATTTTATTTTATTTTGGCTGTCTGTGTCGGGTCTTCATTGTAGTGCGCGGGCTTCCCCTTGCAGTGGCTTCTCTTTGTTGCGGAGCACCGGCTCTAGATGCACAGGCTTCAGTAGTTGTGGCACACGAGCTCAGTGGTTGTGGCTTGCAGGCTCTAGAGCGCAGGCTCAGTAGTTGTGGTGCATGGGCTTAGTTGCTCTGCATCATGTGGGATCTTTCTGGGCCGGGGGGGGTCAAACCCAATAAAACCAGGGATCGAACACATGGTCCCTGGGTTCGAGCCCATTGGCAGGTGGATTCTTTTTTTTTTTTTTTTTTGCGGTATGTGGGCCTCTCACTGTTGTGGCCTCTCCCGTTGCGGAGCACAGGCTCCAGACGCGCAGGCGCTCAGCGCCCTGGCTCACGGGCCCAGCTGCTCCGTGGCATGTGGGATCTTCCCAGACCGGGGCATGAACCCGTGTCCCCTGCATCGGCAGGCAGACTCTCAACCACTGCACCACCAGGGAAGCCTGGCAGGTGGATTCTTAACCACAGCGCCTCCAGGGAAGTCCCTAAAACTACTGGCTTAGGCATGTAAACAATATAATTTTAACTTGAAAATTACCTGAAAATATGTTATTTCATTATAGACAACATGCCCTTCTAATTAGAACAAACTACCATTTGTCTGGAATGGTCAGAGGATGAGTTTTCCTTCAGTGGGCAGTCAAGAACCTGAGGGACCTTCAGCATCAACTACCTGCTTTAAAGCAATTAAGATGGAACAAAACACACCAGTGCTAAAGACAGTGCCGTAGAATGGAATGTTCATAGCTCCTAAAAGGTGTTTTGAGGTTTGTGAGGCCTGCAGGCATTGCTGTGCACAGCAGCCCTCCTTAAGGACCGGTAGCCAGAAATGTGGTTAAATGTTGATTGTGTGGAAACTTAGGTATTGAAGACATAGGAAACTGAGTTGAAGCCTTAGCATCCTTGGTAGTTCTTTGCTTTTCTTCCTCCACTAAAACCTAAGATTTTTACCTTATTTAGTTTTCATTTGCTTTCTTCTAAAAGCTGTGACTAGCATAAATGCATGATTTCATGGCAGTATAATTAACAAATAATAATGGCTAATATTTACTGAGGCCTTACTGTAGACCAGATACCGTTCAGAGGACTTTGTTACAACTGTTCCTTCCGGAACAGAGAGGCTTCCACCTCTCTCAGTACCTGAAAGTCAGGCATTTTAGCTGTCAAGGCATGAACTCTACACTTGAATTCTGGTTCAAATCCTGGCTTCACTATTCACTTTCTGTGTGACCTTAACAAAGCCACTTAATCTCTCTATGCCTCAATTTCCTCATTTTTATAATGGGGATAATAATATCTACCTCATGTGGTTTTAATAATGACTGAATTATTTAATATATAAAAAATACATAATACTACACACTTATAAATGTTAGCTGTTGGTATTGTTGCTGTTCAGTTATGGCTATCATTCTCCGTTCTATCCGGCTACTTTGTCTTCTTCATAAACTTAGCTACCTCTTATTGCCTCTTAGAGATTGGTGCTCCTAGGCTCTGTCCTTGACCTACACTTTCTCCCACTGTGGCCTGATCTGCTTCTGATGAGTCAGGACCAACCCTGTGCTGATGACTTCCAAATCTGTTTCTGACCTACTTGCTGTCCTTACAAACTGAGATCCTTACAGACAACTGCCTATGGACATCTTTACAAGCACCTCAAACCTAGTGTAATTAAAAGTGAAATTGTTATCTACTCCCTCTTCATGCTACTTAATTTCTCTGTCTTAGTTTTCTCATCTATATGATGGGATAACAGTAATACCTACTTCATAGGGTTGTTTTGAGGATTAAGTGAGATAGTTCATGCAAAGCACTTATAAGAATGCCTGGTATGGGGACTTCCCTAGTGGTCCAGTGGTTAAGATTCTGAGCTCCCAATGCAGGGGGCCCAGGTTTGATCCCTGGTCAGGGAATTGGATCCCACATGCCGCAACTAAAAGATCCCACACGCGGCAATGAAGATCCCGCACGCGGCAATGAAGATCCCACACGCGACAATGAAGATTCTGCCTGCTGCAGCTAAGACCTGGTCTAGCTAAATAAATAAATGAACAAATAAATAAATATATATATATATATTAAAAAAGAGGGCTTCCCTGGTGGTGCAGTGGTTGAGAGGCCGCCTGCCGATGCAGGGGACACGGATTTGTGCCCCAGTCCGGGAGGATCCCACATGTCGCAGAGCGGCTGGGCCCGTGAGCCATGGCCGCTGAGCCTGCGCGTCGGGAGCCTGTGCTCCACAACGGGAGAGGCCACAACAGTGAGAGGCCCGCCTACCGGGAAAAAAAAAAGAAAAAAAGAAAAAAAGAATGCCTGGTACATATTTAAGAAACGTTTGCCACTCTGATTGTTGTTTTTATTTGCATTCCTTGTCTGGTGAATAGCATCAACATCTAAAGCATTAATCCAAACCAAAACTTAGAATATCTTGATTTACTTCCCCTCCCGCATTCCCACCCCTGTACCCTAACTGATCAATTTCCGTTTCCTGGTATTATTTTTACTCTATTTGGACCCTTATTAATTCTTTCCTGGATCCCCAAACAGCTTCCTAAACAATTTTTGGTCTTACCTCCTGTGATCAGTTTTTCGTTCTGCTACCAGAGTGATCTTTACGTAATGCACATATTTGATTATGTCACTCTCTGGCTTGAAATTCCTCAGTGATTCCCCATTGAATTTTGTCTTGAGAATAAATTTATTAATGTAGTGCTTCCTAAACTTTGGTGTCCATCTGAATCACCTGGGAATCTTGTTAGAGATTCTGATGGAGATCTGTGATGGAGCCCTAAGACTGTATTTCTCACAACTTCCCGGTGATGCCAGTGCTGCTGGATTGAGGGCCATACCTCGAGCAGTGAGGCTGTAATGCACAGGGCTCTTCCTGACCTACCTTCACCCTGGGCCTGCCTCATCTCTTGTGTTTCCCTCCAGGCATTCAGGTCTTCACTTTAAGTCAAGAGCTCTCCAGGGTGCCTTTTTGCCACATTGCAGCATTCCCCTTGCCTGGCTTTCTCTACTCCTGTTCATGAATTAGTTCCCCCAGACCCATTCTGCCTAAGATGCCCCTGTGTCCTGACACTTACCACACTGCACTGCAGTTGTTTATCTCCTTGTGCTTCTCTGAGCCCCTTAAGGACAGGGGAAATATCTTGTTTGTTTTGTTTTAATAACAACTTTATTTTATATGTATATATATATATATTTCACATACAATTCAGTTCATCCATTTAAAGCATGTAATTTAATGGTTCTCATCTGTTTTTTGACCCAACATCTAGACCAAGGTTTGGTCTAGTAACAAGTCCATTATTGAATGAATGCACTAATTAAATGACATAAAGTACCATTGGTAAGTTTTCTCTAAATTTTCCTCTCCATATCTATATTTTTGGGATTTAACACTTTGGCATTTACATCATCTTATTTATTCATCAGTAACTCTTCATGAGCTTCCTCCTCCCACCCGTCTTTTTGGCACCAGGGATGGGAACCACTTCATTCTTCCCTTGGTCAGTTTTGAGGCATTATTATAGATCACTGTCCTGGGTTCTGCAGTGCTTCCAGTTCTCTTTTTCAGCTCATGCTGTAACAAGCAGTACTGACCAAAAGCACAGATCTTTTTTTTTCTTTTTAACATCTTTATTGGAGTATAATTGCTTTACAATGTTGTGTTAGTTTCTGCTCTATAACAAAGTGAATCAGCTATGTGTGTACATATATCCCCCTATCCCTTCCCTCTTGCGTCTCCCTCCCACCCTCCCTATCCCACCCTTCTAGGTGGTCACAGAGCACCGAGCTGATCTCCCTGTGCTATGCGGCTGCTTCCCACTAGCTATCTATTTTACATTTGGTGGTGTATGTATGTCAGTGCCACTCTCTCACTTCGTCCCAACTTACCCTTCTCCCTTCCCGGGTCCTCAAGTCCATTCTCTACGTCTGTGTCTTTTTTTTTTTTTTTTTTTGCGGTACGCGGGCCTCTTACTGTTGTGACCTCTCCTGTTGCGGAGCACAGGCTCCGGACGCACAGGCTCAGCGGCCATGGCTCACGGGCCCAGCTGCTCCGCGGCATGTGGGATCTTCCCAGACTGGGGCACGAACGCGCGTCCCCTGCATCGGCAGGTGGACTCTCAACTACTGTGTCACCAGGGAAACCCTACGTCTGTGTCTTTACTCCTGTCCTGCCCCTAGTTTCTTCAGAACCTTTTTTTTTTTTAGATTCCATATATATGTGTTAGCATACGGTATTTGTTTTTCTCTTTCTGACTTACTTCACTCTGTATGACAGACGCTGGGTCCATCCACCTCACTACAAATAACTCAATTTTGTTTCTTTTTATGGCTGAGTAATATTCCATTGTATATATGTGCCACATCTTCTTTATCCATTCATCTGTCGGTGGACACTTAGGTTGCTTCCATGTCCTGGCTATTGTAAACAGTGCTGCAATGAACATTGTGGTACATGACTTTTTGAATTATGGTTTTCTCAGGGTATACGTGCAGGCTCAGTGGCCATGGCTCATGGTCTTAGCCGCTCCATGACATGTGGGATCTTCCCGGACCGAGGCACGAACCCGTGTCCCCTGCATCGGCAGGTGGACTCTCAACCACTGTGCCACCAGGGAAGCCCATGACTCTTTGAATTATGGTTTTCTCAGGGTATATGCCCAGTAGTGGGATTGCTGGGTCATATGGTAGTTCTATTTTTAGGTTTTTAAGGAACCTCCATAGTGTTCTCCACAGTGGCTGTATCAATTTACATTTCCACCAACAGTGCAAGAGGGTTCCCTTTTCTCCACACCCTCTCCAGCATTTATTGCTTGTAGATTTTTTGATGATGGCCATTCTGACTGGTGTGAGGTGATACCTCATTGTAGTTTTGATTTGCATATCTTTAATGATTAGTGATGTTGAGCATCCTTTCATGTGTTTGTTGGCAATCTGTATATCTTCTTTGGAGAAATGTCTATTTAGGTCTTCTGCCTATTTTTGGATTTGGTTGTTTTTTTTTGTTTGTTTGTTTGTTTTTGATATTGAGCTGCATGAGCTGTTTGTATATTTTGGAGATTAATCCTTTGTCCGTTGATTTGTTTGCAAATATTTTATCCCATTCTGAGGGTTGTCTTTTCGTCTTATTTATGGTTTCCTTTGCTGTGCAAAAGCTTTGAAGTTTCATTAGGTCCCGTTTGTTTATTTTTGTTTTTTTTCCATTACTCTAGGAGGTGGGTCAAAAAAGATCTTGCTGTGATTTATATCAAAGAGTGTTCTTCCAATGTTTTCCTCTAAGAGTTTTATAGTGTCCGGTCTTACATTTAGGTCTCGAATTCACTTTGAGTTTATTTTTGTGTATGGTGTTAGGGAGTGTTCTAATTTCACTCTTTTACATGTAGCTGTCCAGTTTTCCCAGCACCACTTATTGAAGAGACAGTCTTTTCTCTATTGTATATCCTTGCCTCCTTTGTCATAGATTAGTTGACCATAGGTGCGTGGGTTTAGCTCTGGGCAAAGCACAGATCTTAACATGCTGCTGTCCAGCTCAAAACCCCTGGCTGGTCCCCAACTCCCCCCACCCCCCACCTCCAAGTGTCTACTATAGAATTAACTTATTCCTTAGCCTGACATTCAAGACTTGTGATCTCTCTAACTGTAATCTCTTGACTTGATCTTTTGCAACACTGGGAGTTCTCAGACTTTACTGTATGTAGCAATCAACTGAAATACTTTTTAAAATGTAAATTCCTGGGTCTTTCCTCCAGAAATTTATCCAGTGGTTTTGAGAGTCCCAGGAATCTGTTTTTAACCAGTGCGCCGTAAGGGATTCTGATACAGGTGGTCTGTGGAAGCCCACTCTCAGACGCTGAAGCATCCTTGCTGCTGGAGACTGTGTTCCAGCGTTGCTTGACTCTGGACTTTGTTCACCATGCTTCCCTCTTGCCACCTAGGAAACGCTCAATAAGAGTTAATGGAATTGAGCTATTTGTTGAGTGGTGGTGTTGAGTCTTTTTAAAATTGTAAGATGACATTACTGTAGGCATATTTTCAGCCACTTTTTTTTTCCTGGCTGTCCTTAATGTTTTACTTTTAATAGAATATGTGAGAAGACCTGGCACATGGTAGTGACCCAGTAAATCTTTTTGCTATTTTTAAAGGCAACTGGAAAAACTGCCTCCCTTATATTAAAACTTAATTGAGAGTCTTCTATGGTGAAAGATATTCCATTACCTTTACTAATAATAGGTGTGAAATAGTATAAGAAATGACTTGCAAAATTACTTTGGGAGCTTTTTTTTTTTTTAAATAAAGTTTTTTAAAAACGGTAAAAATAGGGACTTCCCTGGTGGTTCAGTGGTTAAGACTGCGCTTCCATGCAGGGGGCCCTGGTTCAATCACGGGCCCGGGAAATAAGATCCCACAGGCCACGCCGTGCTGCAAAAAAAAAAAAAAAAAAAAAAAGTAAAAATAATGTTCAGTGCAGAACCTTTGGAAATTCAGAAATACAAAAGGAAAAAATTGCATGTAATCCCTCTATCCTTAGATACTTTTAATATTTGATGTAAGTCTGCTCATTTTCCTTTGTATATTTTCTTTAGCAAAATGATTTATTTTGTGCATACTATTTTGTAGCAAGATTTTTTCTCTAAGGAGTATATGTGAACATTTTTTGTACCAATACATACTCTTCTACACTGTGTTTTTAATGCTTCAGAGTATTATATTGCATGAATTAGTCATATGTTATTCAACCAATCCCCTATGATAAGTACGTCCAATTTTTTGACAATTTAACTGAAGAGAACCAAAAGCCTTTGTGTGTTCCTTTGAAAAGAAACCAATTGTAGTTGTTAATGAATCTGACTATAATTACAAAACATCCCATTTTTCTATGATAACAATATTGGTACAGAAACTTGGTGATTATCATATCAATATTAAGAAGATGAATCTAGTTAGAGCTTAGAAGGACTAAAAAGAATACAGGAATATCAAAGCACTCAGGAATAAGTCCTTAAATATAACTGCATGTTTGGTCTCAGAGTGTGTCAGCCACAACAGCTCTCTAGAAGGAAATTCTCCAGACTAGAGAGTTAGATAGATCAAGATTATTAATCAGAGTGCCAAGGCAATCAAGCTGTAGGTTAGCTCCAACCTGAGAGGACAGTGGATCCCTTCCTTCTCCAGTATTTTGGAAACCATACAGTAGGATAAGTTGTATTATAATGAACACATTTACATACCTGCCTATTCTTGTTAGTCAAGGAGACTATCTCTGACTGGTAAAAACTATCTGGGATTTGTCAAGCTCCTGCATCCATATTTAATGGCAGGATAGCCTGGTTGCTCAGAAACTGTTGGCTTTAGAAATGAAAAAATTGACTTAGGCTAGAGGGGAAAGAAATATAGCAGAGGCAGTTATTTAAAAAAAAACACATTTACTAAGTAACTTGGGAAATAATCCATGAGAGATGAGATCTTGAAAACCCTGAAAAAGAGTCTTTTTGTTAATGTATTTCAAATAGGCCCCCCTGGTTTACAAATACTGTAAATACATGTTTCTTACAATGAGCTTCCAACTGAATTATGTCTGGGAAACTGGCCAGGGGTTCTTAGCGCCTGCTTCTTCAGAAGATGTTCAGTCCCCTGGGGGCAGAGGTGGCACCTCTTTGGGTCCAAGAGTTTTCTGAGTCTGTGTCGGGAACAGTGCCTTATACTCAGGAAAACTGGAATAATTTGCGGACCATGCAAAGTTGCCTCCTCGGTCATTGCCTGCTGGAGTCCTCAAGGTCCAGTTTGTCTCTTGGAGCCAGGGCTCCCACTATGGTGTGTTTAACAAGGATCTGGACAAAACGTGTAGCGTGCAATTTAACTGATTAGAGTAAGGATTGGGCTGTCTCATTCGAGTTTATGAAAATCTACGTGGTGGGGTCATTTAAAAGAACGTTAGTACCAATTTAACAAATCTGTAAGAGTCAGTTGTAATCTATGCCATTCTGTACATTAAACCTAGATTCTTAAAATAATGTTTTTCTTAAGGTCAAACATCTCCTGTATTCTTATTTGGGTTGCGTATCTATTGGTTATTTTTCAGGATTTTCTAAGGTAACTATCATAGACTGGTGAAATTTAATAAGTCTGAATGAGTAGAGGCCAAATTAATTATTGTAAAATGTATATGTGTAAAATAGTGTCACTACACATGATTCCAGCTTGCAAACTGCTTCTATTGGGCAGCAGTTAAGGTTTTATAAGAAAGTATATAGGGTGAGTTTATTCAGAATGTGGTCAATACATAGACACAGAGTCTCAGCCAGAGCACCAGAACTACCTCTGTGCATGCTTTCCACTTTTAATTCCATAAGTAGCCAGTTGTCCTTTGGTTTTCATTCTTCACTGTCATAGCATAGTAACATCAGATGCAGCTGGAGCTTAAAGAAGAAGGGTCATGTTAATTAATTCCAGTGAAACAAAAAGTGCCTCAAATAATTAATGGAATACAGTCTCATTAAAAGACCTTAGAGCTTTTTTTTTTTCTGCTCTTCCCCCCCTCCACTCCCCAAGGACTAGAGAAGGAGAATGGCACAGATTGTTCACTTGAGACCATTTTAAGCTATTGATGCATCATCTTACAGTCCTCATTTGGTGGTTCTGATTTCAACATGAATCATTCAGGCCATGTAGTAATTTTCTCTTATTTTCTGTTGAGGCTCTCTTTTTGCCTTCAGTGACAGTTTTCAAGAGAGCAGTTCATGAACTTAGGCTTTGTCAGAATCTAAAAATGGCCTCTATTTTATTATTTTATTTATATCTGTTATATTTTCGTTTAAATACAGCTGACCTAGCAAGCAAACATTTGTGTGTACAAGTAGGGTGGCAAATACCAGGTCAGGTTGCCTGCTGGGTTATTGGAGGGAAGAAGAGGCTATGTGTGTTCCCATCATTGTTTCTATCAGCTGATCTTGCTATTATAAGGTTCTTTCTTTTTTTTTCTTCCAAATAGTTAAGGAAAGAGGGATTATTGGACTGAGAAAGCCAGAGTTAGGGAAAACCAGGTTGAGAGATAAGTAGGACGATCTTTTCCCATGCGATTGATTATCTTGGTTTTCCAACCCAACATCTTATAATCAGTAGAAGCTTCCATCCTGTGACCTATCCTTTGAGGACACTGCCTTTGAGCAAACTAGAAAGTTTAATCTGCTTCTAATTTTAATAGTAGGTAAAAAGAGAATAAGAGGAAATTAACATATAACATGTGGTTTGCAGTTTTTTTTAACAGATAAAAAGATCTAGATTTTGTTGTGTTGTTGAAAACATGTTCAAGATTTTATGTGTGTTCCAGAGCTGCATTTTTGGTAGCATAATAACAAAGATGTAAAGAAAAATACATACATACATACATACCATAGAAATGTAAAAAAAGCTGAGGAAAGGATGGTTTGAGAGTGAGAGGTTTGGGTATGCTTGCCCAAATATGTGTTACCATGTATGTGTGGGGGGCAAGCATTATTATGTCTGGGAAAGGAAACAGCCCAATAACTCAGGGAACCAATGACTCATCTACAAGTAATATTGGCCATTGTGCTATAGAGGTAGCACACTCAAGAGTAGATGAAACGGAGGAGGGGTCAGAACAAACAGGGCTAATAGAGATATATAGTTATGTTTCTACTTTTGTTTGTACATTGTGTTGTGATATCTTTTTTTTGGTTGGTTGTTTTGTCAGGTTAGTTGTAGTTTTTATCTAAGCTTTCTCAAACTAGCTACAAAACGTTTGGATTATTTGACTCTACGTTTTGGAAAGATGTGATGTGATTGAAACAGCTGTGCCACTTTAGGATTTGTGTGAATCAGATACACTATGAAAAGGAAGTAGAGAAAAGGCTATTTAAATATATAAACAAGAGTTAAGCTTTATGAATCTGAATGAATCAAATAACAAATACATAAAGTGAACGGGAAATACTGAGAACAAATAGTATTTGTTCAGTAACGTGACATGGTTAAAACTATGGTGTCCAGTGTTATGTTGAGCTTCTTCCTGTGTAACTATAGGCAAATAGTAAATGTACCCACTCACAGGGCAGCTTGGAGGCTTTATATATAAGTATATATGTAAAGCACTTAGCTCAGTACTTGGCACATCGTAATGGAGCCCATTAATATTAACTCTTCAGCTGGTATTATTGGCTTGTCTATTTCAAATGATTTGTAAGAATTCATTTTGTTAAAAGAGAAATCATAGCCCTAGGTAGTTCTCTACTTATCGTACTTTTAAAGCTTCTAGAAGGTTTCAGGACATAAGTTATATACACTAATACAATTCTCCCTTCATTCTAGATAGGACTTGGCTAGAAATACTCTTTCAGTTATAATCCATCTACAATTCAGCATTGTCAGCACCATCTGACATAGCTGTAGCTTTCATACCAGGCCCTTTTTAATGTCTCATTCATCAGTATTCTCAACCTTTTTTTTTCTGCCAGAAAGAGGAACTTATTCTAAACCAGGGCTCTTAAAGGTCCTGCACCCAGTTGTAATTAGCCAGCATAACTAGCACTTTATGAATCATATAGACATGTGTCATAAACTACTGGTTAAATCTCAAGAGCTAGTCCCAACCCTGTTTCTCTTGCCAGTATAAAGGTTTGAAAGACAGATACTCCTTTTTCTAACTTTCGTTGTAGTTAGAGCTAGCTGTGTGATTCAGCTTTGGTTAATGTGATATAATCAGAAATCTTCTGGAGGGCCTCTACGGGGGTGGGGGGGTGGGGATTGCTTTTCAGATAAAAGGAACAGAAGCAAGAGAACAGTTTGGATGCATATCTTCTTTCTTCCATTCATAAGTGTGGAATATGATGTATGCACTTGTGGCAGCAAAATTGCAATCATGAGATAACAAGCCTGAAAATGGAAAGTTAACAAGCGGAGGTGGCAACAGCAGAAAGATGGAGTCTGGGTTCTTAGTGATATTACTGAGCTGTCAGAACAACCCTGAGGTAACCTTCTCTGGACTCTTCATACATTATTAAAGTCTTAGTGGTTTAAGCTATTTAGTCAGACTTTTCTGTTCCTTGTAGTTGAAAGCATTCCTAACTTAAACAAGATGTAGCAGCTTTTTTTTTTTTTTTTTTTTGCGGTACTCGGGCCTCTCACTGTTGTGGCCTCTCCCGTTGCGGAGCACAGGCTCCGGACGCACAGGCTCAGCGGCCATGGCTCACGGGACCAGCCACTCCGCGGCATGTGGGATCTTCCCGGACCGGGGCATGAACCCGTGTCCCCTGCATCTGCAGGCGGACTCTCAACCACTGCGCCACCAGGGAAGCCCGAGCAGCTTTAATGTGAATAAAATTAATATAAATTTGGGAGATTTTTTTCAATTTGTACAAATACAAATTTGTACAAATTTATGCATAAATAACATGGGAATATGACAGAATCCAAGAGGCGAAAGATGAATTCTCATCAAGCTTTTGACATTGCAAAATATCAGCAGTAATGTCATATAAACTAGGCTTAGTCATAATTTATAGGTTCTCTGGCTACCTTGTGAGTCCTTTCCCACATTACCTATGGCTTTTTAAAGTCTTGCTTTCTTCAGGCTTAGCCACCTGAACATGACAGTGGCAAGGACTTAAGTTTCAATAATAAGGGAAAAGCTGGATATGAGAGGAAATGAGTGGGTGGAAGACATCAGTTAAAACATGAGTGTGTAAAGACCATACCAGTCTTGTCCCTAGGTTGTCCTGGAGTTCCATGTTCTTGAATTCCAATGGGGGAAGAGGAGAAGATATTAAAAAGGCAAAGAAGCAGCAGCAGCCGCAGCAGCCGGTGAAGGCCTAGAAGAATTCCTGGCAAGCATTAAAAGCTCCTTCAACTCTGGGGTTCATTTCCACTTGGTCTCTCAACTCTTTTTTTTTTTTTTTTTTTTGTGGTACGTGGGCCTCTCACTGTTGTGGCCTCTCCCGTTGCGGAGCACAGGCTCCAGACGCGCAGGCTCAGCGGCCATGGCTCACGGGCCCAGCCGCTCTGCGGCATGTGGGATCTTCCCGGACCGGGGCATGAACCCGTGTCCCCTGCATCTACAGGCGGACTGTCAACCACTGTGCCACCAGGGAAGCCCGGTCTCTCAGCTCTTACATGAAGTTTATGGTGAAGCCATACCAAACATATGCTTAACTCAATGCTTTAAATTTTAGATTATCCAGCCGTGTTAAGATGTTTGGTAAGTCTGTACGTTTGGTATGAAAATTTAAAGCAGAGGTAGGCAAGGAAGGGAATACAGGTGAGAAAATAAAGAGAACTCTTGTGGAGAAAAGTAGTTAGAAAATTAAGAAAATTTGACCATATCATAGATGAACATGGTAGTAACATTTTCCACTGAGGAATTGCTCTTACTTAAATTTTGTCATTTGCTGAGACTCCCAAGGGAATGCCTCTTATGAGCATCTTTTTAAAAGTTAATCATAAAGGAAGACTAATTTTTTGTGTAACCAAAGAAATAAACCAAAATATTTTTTTACGAATGGCACAAAGAGAGAATCATACTTTATTTTTTTAATTTAAAAATAAATTTAAAATAATTAATGAATTGATTTTTGGCTGCGTTGGGTCTTCGTTGCTGTGTGTGGGCTTTCTCTACTTGGGGTGAGTGGGGGCTACTCTTCATTGTGGTGCGCAGGCTTCTCATTGCCGTGGCTTCTCTTGTTGTGGAGCTTGGGCTCTAGGTGCGCGGGCTTCAGTAGTTGTGGCACGCGGGCTCAGTAGTTGTGGCTCGTGGGCTCTAGAGCGCAGGCTCAGTAGTTGTGGCGCTTAGTTGCTCCGCTGCATGTGGGATCTTCCCGGACCAGGGCTCGAACCCACGTCCCCTGCATTGGCAGACGGATTCTTAACAACTGCACCACCAGGGAAGTCCGAGAATTATAATTTAAATGGAGGCTGGCACATGCAAACTCATATTCATGTTCATTTGTTGATCATCAAGCTTGACAGTCTCTCTTTTCTCTCACTATACGTTTGGGACATGACTGGCCTTACTGATCACACATTTCTGTAGATGCAGCCTTGTTTCTGGTACAGAGTGCGAAGGAATTTGTAAAAGCACTGTAGGCAGATATGGAGGGGCTGTAACAGCAGCAGTATTAGAATTAGATCTTATGTATAAGTGATACAGTGTAATCACAGGCTCCACTTTGCATTTCCTCCTCACTCTGTTGTTAAAAGACTCTGAAGTGCTTTTCATCTTATTAGAGTCTATTTATCTTGTGAAATTTTTAAAATTCAATTTTAGTTTATGTATATAGATATTTTCTTGACTGCTATTAAAAAAGATAATTAACGTTTTGTATTGATATGGATAGATGTCCAGGATATATTGTTAAGTCAAAAAAAAAGTGTAGATGTATATATGTGTGCGCATATGTGTGCGTATGTATGCCTACGTTCTGGAAGAATTTATACTACACTGTTGAGATTATTGAAAGCAGTTATTTCTAGAGGTGTGATTATGGGATACCTTCACTTTCTAATTTATCTGTATCTATAATATTTGGATTTTTTAAATCAACATACTTTTTTGTAATCAGAATAAAACAAGTCTTTTCTTTCTTTAAGTAGTATAAACAAAGATGTTTCAAAGAAACTTTTTTCAAGTTAAGGAAATTTCCTTAACAGTGTATACATGTGTGAATAATATATATAATATACTAAAATAATTTATAATATATCTAAAATGTGTGATGCCTTCAGAAATGAGATGTCTCACTCCTGATACTCTTTTAGCCTTGGAGTTGTCATCTTAGATTAGGCATGAACTAAGAATATTTTTCAGGGGACAGGGGAAAAAGAGGAAGGCTGCCTATTCAGTGTGATCTGAAGAGTTCTGAGAGATGCTACAAATAAAAGAAAATCCATAAAGAACTCTCACAAGTCAACAACAGACCTCTCACAAGTCAACAAACAACTTAAAAAATGGGCAAAAGACTTGAATAGACATTTCTCCAAATATGTACAAATAGCCAGTAAGCCCATGAAAGATGTTGAACATCATTAACCATTAGGGAAATGCAAATATAAACCACAATGAGATAACAGCTCATACTCATCAGGATGCCTACTCCCCAAAAAAACAGAAAATAAGAAGTGTTGGGGAGGATGTGGAGAAATTGGAACCCTTGTGCACTGTTGTTGGGGATGTAAAATAGTGTGTCCACTATAGAAAACTATAAGACAGCTGCTCAAAAAATTAACATAGAGGGCTTCCCTGGTGGCGCAGTGGTTGAGAGTCCGCCTGCCGATGCAGGGGACACGGGTTCGTGCCCTGGTCTGGGAGGATCCCACATGCCACGGAGTGGCTTGGCCCATGGGCCATGGCCATTGGGCCTGCGTGTCCGGAGCCTGTGCTCCGCAACGGGAGAGGCCACAACAGTGAGAGGCCCACATACGGCAAAAAAAAAAAAAAAAAAAAAATTAACATAGAATTGCCATCCAATCCAGCAATTCTGCTTATGGGTATATACCCAAAGAATTGAAAGCAGGGTCTCACAGAGATATTTGTACACCTGTGTTCATGGCAGAATTATTCATAATATCCAAAAGATGGAAGGAACCTAAGTGTCCAGCAACAGATGGTTGTTGTATATATATACAACAGAATATTATTCAGCTTTAAAAAGGAAGGAAATTCTAACACAAGCTACAACTCGGATGAACCTTGAGGGCATTAGGACAAGTGAAATAAACCAATCACAAAATGATAAATACTGTATGATTCTACTTATATGAGGTATGAGCAGTCAAATTCATAGAGACAGAAAGTAAAATGGTAGTTGACAGCAGCTGAGGGAAGGGAGGAATGGAGAGTTATTGTTTAATGGGCACAGAGTTTCAGTTTTGGAAGATGAAAATGTTCTGTGAATGGATGGTGGTGATGGCAGCACAACAGTGTGAATGCACTTAATAACTACTGAGCTGTATATTTTAAAATGGTGAAGATGGTAAATTTTATGTGTACTTTACCACAGTTAAAAATGATAAATAAAACCCATTAATGCCCCAGAATCTTCCCTTCTAAAACTATTCCTAGGTATTCTCTTTGCAAGTTGTTCTTTTCCGAGGATAAATATGTATAATGTCTCATGGTGAGCAAGTATCAGTCCTTTCTTCAGAGAGAATGAGACAGGAAGCTGGAGGATATATCTGGAGCTAGGGTTGAAGGAAAAGCTGCTTCAATAGTAAAATGGGCAAAGGAAGAAGGAGATACTTTGGGCCACTAAAAATAACTTGTTACATTACAATTTTGCCTTACCCTGGCTCAGCCCTGCAAAGCCTCCGATCCAATAGTATCTCCAGTGTTAGTAAGAGTCTAAGGTGATATTTTACCTTTGATATGCTTTATAGAATTTTAGACTACATTCCTGGGCCAACAAGACACTTGCAGAGATTCATAAAATATTCACCCATACTTTTCCATTAGGAGTTAATACAGGTGATTTTTTAGATAGTAATCTTGGTATAGGACTAGTGTTTCTAAACATCAAATGAAAGACAAACCATAAAGGGAAAAATTAACAAGAATTTTAACAATTTAAACTTCTCTACAACAAAACAAATGCTTTAAGTGACATTAATAGGGAAACTGGTAGAACAGAAAAATATTTTCAATTCTTTGATTAACGCCTCAGTATCCTTAATATATAAAAAAGTAATGAAATCCATAAGAAAGACTAACATCCTAGTAGTAAAGTAGACAACACAAATAGACAGTTCACAAAAGATGAAACTTAAATAGCCTATAAACATTGAGAAGTTATTTAAGTAGTTTCTTAAGTAACTGAATAAATGCAAATTAAGGTAATGAGATATTATTTTTTTACCAAACTGATAATTTTTTAAAAATTTTACTTATTTAGGGATATAAAACCTATCATAACCTGCTAGTGTGAGTAAACTTAGTTTAATCTTTCTCTGGGGAAGTTTAGCAATATATGCATCAAAAGCCTTAGAATTTTTTATGCCTTTTAAGCTGACAGTAATGTATTTATAAGAATTTGTTTTAAGGAAATAAATATGAATGAATATTACAAAGATGGTAATTTCCGTGCTGTGGAATAGTGTATCCAACTGGAGACAATGTACATGTCCAAGAATAGGGAATTGTTTACATAAAGTCTGTACAAAGCTAGTGTCTAATAAATTCATTAGTATTTTCGAATAATTAACTTTTGACTCGAATATTTCTTTATTATACAGCTATTTTCTAGTTTGTTGATTATTTTTGTGTTTGTTATTTTCTTTCATCTACTTTCTTTGAGTTTAATTTGTTATTCTTTTTTTTAGTGTCTTGGGATAGATGCTTAGACATTGATTTTTCAGCCTTCCTTCTTTTGTAATATATGATTTAAAGGCATAAATTTCCCTCAAAGCACCACTTTGGCTATATTCTTCTGGTTTTTGTGGTTGATTTTTAAATTATCATTCAGTTTAAAATGGTTTTATTTCCCTTCAGAGTTTCTCTCTGACTCTTGGGTATTTACAAATATATTGTTTTATTTCCAAAAATGTGGCAGTTTTCTAGTTATCTTTCTGCTATTGATTTGTAGCATAATCCCGCTGTTGACAGTTAGCATAATCCTGTTATCTGTGTATGTGCTTTGAAATTTGTTGAGACTTGCCATCCTAACTCCCCTTTCCACCTGCCACTAGCTGCTTTTAAGGCTTTTCTCTTTGTTTTCAGTTTTCAGCAGTTTTACTATGACCTATCCACATACAGTTTTCTTTACATTTATTCTGTTATGGGTCATTAGAGCTTTTTGTTATGCCTTAATGTTTTTCATCAGTTTTGGAAAATGTTTGACTGGTATCTCTTCAAATGTTATTTTCTCTGTCCTTCTGGAACTCAACTGCATATAAGTTAGACTGTTCCACTACATTCCATATGTCCCTGATCCTCTTTTATCTATTACTTTGTTTTTTCTATTTTTGGTTCAGTATGATTATTTTCTACTGAGCTATCTTTCACCTCACACATCCTCTCTTCTGCTGTGTCTAATCCATCTACTGAATTCTTAATTTTAGTTATTATATTTTTCAGTTCTAAAGGTTCCACTTGCCTTTTAAAAATATTCAAGCTCTCTGGTAAAATTACCAATTATTTGCATATTTTAAAATATATTAATCATTTATTGAGGTATAATTGACAAATAACATTTGTTAGTTTCAGGTATATAACATGATTTGATATTTGTATATATTGCAAAATGATCACCACAGTAAGTCTAGTTAACATCCATCACCATACGTAGTTAACATTTTTTTGTCTTGTGATGAGGACTTTTAAGACGTACTCTCTTAGCAACTTTCTCACATGAAATACAGTATTATTAACTATAGTCACCATGCTATACATTATATACCCATGACTAATTTATTTGTAAATGGAAGTTTGTAATTTTTGACCCCCTTCACGTGTTTTGCCCACTTCCTACTCCCTGCCTCTGGTAGTTGCCAATTTGTTCTCTGTATCTGTGAACTTGACTTTTAATCATAGTTTTTTAAAAAAGTGTGTGCTTGATCACTCCAATATCTGAGTCACCTGTGACTCCTTTTCTGTTGTTTGTTCTCTTGGATTTTGGTCATTTAGTCTTTTTTCCTGTCATGCCTGCTACTTTTTCATTGAATGGAGACATTCTATATGAAAAATTATAGAGGCTGGGCTTCCCTGGTGGCGCAGTGGTTGAGAGTCCGCCTGCCGATGCAGGGTACACGGGTTCGTGCCCCGGTCCGGGAGGATCCCACATGCCGCGGAGCGGCTGGGCCCGTGAGCCATGGCCGCTGGGCCTGCGCGTCCGGAGCCTGTGCTCCGCAGCAGGAGAGGCCACAGCAGTGAGAGGCCCGTGTACCGCAAAAAAAAAAAAAAGAAAAAAAAAATTATAGAGGCTCTGGATGATTACTTCCGGAAATGATTTAATTTTCTTCTGGCAGCCAGACTGGTAACCTTGTCTAATTAGGGATTGAGAGGTTTCACTGTGTTTCAGGCTTTGTAAGGGCAATCAGTTTTCAGTTGGCCATAACCTTACATATGATGTTTTAAGGATCTCAACTAAAAACTGGGATATATTCACCAGGCCTTTATTCCTTCTGGACCTGAACTCCAATTTTTGTTTCCTTACCTCTTGAGTTGCCAGAATTTCTACTTAGCTGTTTAGCTTCTTAATGGTTGCATTCTGCTTGGTTTCTCAGCCACTTTCCCTGCACATCTACAGTTTAGAAACTGACAAAATGCTCCAAAGGGAAATTGTGAGCAACTGAGACCACCTGTTTTTCCCTAAGATTCTGGCCCCCTCCAGTCTTGGAGTTCAAGGCTCCTGGTTCAGCTAGTTTTTGTCTTTTTAGACCAGTGAGACTATCAAGTTCTAGGCTAATACTGTCTGCTCAGCTTCCATACCCCATAAGGTGACTTGGCAAATGACCTGAGGAAAAAAAAGTAGTAGCAAATGTAGAGCTCACCTCAGTGTATTTCCCTTCTTTCTGGGAACTTGACCCCTCAAATCATGATTATTTTGGCTGTTCTCAGACACCTTTAATCTGCTGTTTTGTTTATTTGTTTGTTTGTTTTCACATTTTATCCATCTTTCTTAATTGTTCTCATTGAGAATACCAGTCTGATACGCGCTATCCAGCATATCTAGAACCAAAAGTCCTTTGCTAAGCTATTTTGTAAGTGTATGTTATAAGTACTTTTGTTACGTAGATGCAGGAATTATTCAGATGGTTTGATATAAACTTTTTGGGGGGAGTTATTTTAAAGAAACTTTCTGGTAGGTAAAGTAACAGTTTATGAAAATTTTATTTCAGATATCTTATCAATCATTCCAAAGACATATATAACCCAGTATATGTGCATGTGTGGGTATGAAGTAAATCCTAAAATAGCTTTCCGTTTTTAAAGACTGATTAGTTTTTCCTAATATTTTTAGTATTTGTTATACAGTATACAAAGTAAAAACCTAATTTTGGCTAGTATTCAGTTTATGGTCTATTTATGAAAAGGTTATTTTTACATTTTTTAATAATAATGTTTCTTAGAGATAAATTTGAATTTGTTTAAATTTTAAAAATAACCAAACCTGGGACTTCCCTGGTGGTGCAGTGGTTAAGAATCTGCCTGCCAGTGCAGCGGATGGGTTTGAGCCCTGGCCCGGGAAGATCCCATGTGCCACGGAGCAACTAAGCCTGTGCACCACAACATCTGAGCCTGCGCTCTAGAGCCCATGAGCCACAACTACTGAGCCTGCATGCCACAACTACTGAAGCTCGTGCACGTAGAGCCCATGCTCTGTAACAAGAGAAGCCACTGCGATGAGAAGCCTGAGCACCGCAACGAAGAATAGCCCTCTCTTGCCGCAACTAGGGAAAGCCTGTGCACAGCAACAAAGACCCAATGCGGCCATAAATAAATAAATAAATAAATAAATTTATTTTTTAAAAAACGTTTCTGTACAAAATAAATAAATAACCAAATCTTAGCTATGCATGCATACTTTTTATAACTAATTTTCTCTATACTAATAATTACTCCTGTCAAGAAAATTTATTTTCTATTATAAGTATATTGGTTATAAATCTTTCTGGACTCTATTATTAAAAATAGGGTGTAAAAAAATAGGGTGTAATTTATTTTTTATTTGGAAAATACAGAAGACCCTGGTGAAGAATTAAAAAAAAAATTAAAGACTACCCCTCAAAGACAACCAATGCTCATTTTTGGATATAGTCTCTGTTGTTGATATTATGCTGCACTGCCCAGATCTATCTTTGAGGACTTCCCAACTCCCTCTTCCCACTTGCTGTGAGGTTGTTGGGAATTTTCTCAGCTTAAGAGAGCCATTTTGCCCAAGGTCACACTCTTTTCTAGGGCAGCCTACATCCAATGACTGGTTGATGTAGGGGTGCCTACGTTGCAGTTCAGCTTCTCCCTCTGCCCAGTGCTTCCTTTCCTTCCTCCTATAGCTGTAGATCCAAGAGCGCTCACTAATAAACTGCCTGCACACTATTCTCCATCTCACACTGTGCTTCCTGGGGAACTCAAACTGCAACAGTCACTTTCTAGCTTTTTTCATTCATGTTTTTTTATATAGTCAAGATTATTATATGTATATATACATATAATATAAATATCTGTATTTCTGTGCAGCTCTTTTCCCTGTTTATGACATGAGCATTTTTACTTGTTATTTAAAATAGTTCATTTTTCAGATTATTGTGTGGTTTGGATATTATTTAACCTTTGCTACACATTTATGTATTTCCATGGTTTGGATATTATAAATAATGCTGTTATGAATATTTGTAAGATACATTTTTATATGTTTTGGACTATTTTCATAGAATTGACTCCTAAAGATAAAGCTTCTGAATATTTTAATATATTATGTATATAATGCCAAGCTGCTTTCCAGAAAGAATGTACCACTTTATATACTTTCATTACCAGTATATTAGTATCCTTCACCAAGTGTCCCATTCATGTAAGTATAATCTCTCCTTTCTAAAGAGAGGATACTGAATACAATTTAAATTTTTGTGAGTGATGGGCTATCATAATAAAGGTGACTAGTCGTGCAGTAGTACAGGGGAACTCTCATAGTCTACTAAGGTGATATGGGATATTTGTACATATACTCAATTACTTCAGGTCAAAAATTTTAGAGGGCCTGGCTTCTTCATTATGAGGCCATAAAATCTTACTTTTTGACACTCTCTAGTTCCCCAGATTTTTACAGCTTCTCTTCCTTTGCAATGGATACTCTTTTGAGGTCTTCCTAGATTGTGATGAACCTCCTTTAATCCCCAACCATTTTGTTTAACTTGACATCCTCTCTCAGCTCAGCCGCATGTGACTAGGACGGGGGTGGCAACCTTTCCTATGTTGACCATTCCATGTCCATTTCCTGGGACTTTCTCAGAGGAGGGAAAGACTGGGTGCTCAGGATGTATGATGGGCATCTTGCACCAGGTGTGGGGCCCAGAAAGCAGTTGTTGCAGATACGCACAGAGGAACAGAGATGAGAAACTTGAGAAGGACTGATTAGCTTTCCAAGTCCTGTTTCCAGTTCTGTCTGAAGCCCTGTTCCTATTCTTAAGGCTTCTTAAGGTTCCTATTCTTAAGGCCCCATATCCTTAAAATCCTCCTTACTTGCCTAAGTTAACTCAAGTTTGTTTGTTAAGACATTACTTTTCTGTCTTTAAAATGACATGAACTTGGAACAGATAAAATTATAAAATAAACCTAGAAGAATCTTTGAATGAAAACCTGAGGGATTCTCCTTCAAGTAAAACTCTAGGCATGAAAAGACTTTATGTCTTCTCTTTTGAACACTCAGAGGCCATTTTTGCCTTTTATTCTTTTTTTTTTTTCGGCCGTGCTGCGCAGCTTGCGGGATCTTAGTTCCCCAACCAGGGATCAAACCTGGGCCTCCGGCAGTGGGAACACAGAGTCCTAACCACTGGACCGCCAGGGAATTCCCTGCCTTTTATTTATTTATTTATTTATTTTTAACATCTTTATTGGAGTATAATTTCTTTACAATGGTGTGTTAGTTTCTGCTTTATAACAAAGTGAATCAGCTATACATAAACATATATCCCCATATTTCTTCCCTCTTGTGTCTCCCTCCCACCCTCCCTATCCCACCCCTCTAGGTGGACACAGAGCACTGAGCTGATCTCCCTGTGCTATGTCTGCCTTTTATTCTTAGTAGTGTTCTGGGTAGTTGATTTTTAGCCACTCTGTAAGTCAATTTAATTTTTTTAGTACTTTAGGCTGAAATATATTTTTCATAGATCTCAAGAGTGACTAATTACTGGCTAACATTGGGTTTTGTAAATAGCATAAGGAAAACTAATTGCCAATTGAACATTGTTGAGAACTATGTAATTGTTAACCTTTAACATTTATTTAAAAGTCTCTGCAATAGTTGGTTTCCTTGGTATTGAAGTGCTCAGCTAGATAAATTTAGCAGAATCATTAATATTTGCCCAGAACTTGGCATTTAGATAACAGATTACATTCTACCTGTTTTTTTTTTTTTTTTTTGCGGTACGCGGGCCTCTCGCTGCTGTGGCCTCTCCCGCTGCGGAGCACAGGCTCCGGACGCACAGGCTCAGCGGCCATGGCTCGCGGGCCCAGCCGCTCCACGGCATGAGGGATCCCCCCAGACCAGGGCACAAACCCTCGCCCCCTGCATCGGCAGGCGGACTCCCAACCACTGCACCACCAGGGAAGCCCTACCTTTTATTTAATCAGAATAACTTGCGTTTTGATAACAGGTATCTGGAGAGAACTCTGACTAAATACTGTAGTATATTTGTAACCCACTGCTAAATGATGATGATATGCTTTACGGAGTTGATATGCTTTTCCAATGGCAGGAAAGATCTGTGGGCTTTAGTACAGAATCAAGGAGACCATTGGCCCCTGTTCCATCTGTAGGCTTTTTTCTGGTCCCCAGCCCAGAGATTTCATCTGATGTTTTGGTCACATTGGCAGTTGCATAATGTATAGATGGATTAGTGAAAAGCCATCCCCACTAGTAGGGAATGTTTTTTTGATGATGGTCATTGATGATGAGTCAAAAATGCTTTTTGTTTGGAAACCAAGAATGGCACTGCTCAGTGATGATCACATGGTTTCTTCATATAAGACAGGAAAAATGTATGAGTCTTTATTCCTGGTTTGAGCTGGTCCTCCCTGCCTCATTCTTCTCCATCTATTACAGGTTGAGCTATCATATCGTGGGGTGTTAGAGCAAGGGGCCAGGCAGCGAAGCTTGTTATGCTGGTAGTTCATCCTTTGGCTTTTAGTTGTTCTTTCCAACCTTATATAAGACAAGCTAAAACATGGTTTTGTTATATTTCTGTTACAAATAATTTATTATTAAAATCAGATTATTTTAAGTTTCAGAGGAAAAAGTTTATACTTTTACTCATATTTCTCCCTACCTCCTGTATACCCAGCTAAGTAAACCAAAATTTAATGGGGTCTATGGAGGCTGTATAGCAGTGAGTCAGAATGCTCAGTATGTCTAGTGTTTGGAACTTCTTGCCAAGGTTGTAGATGCTCTGAGTCTAATGTTTTCCTGAGTACAGTATTATGTGAATAGCATGTTTCAGTGCTAAAGAACACATTTTTTTTTTTTTTTTTAAATTTTTATTAGCATATAGTTCATTTACAATGTTGTGTCAGTTTCTGCTGTACAGCAAAGTGTATGAGATATACATATACATATATCCACTCTTTTTTTTTTTTCGCGGTACACGGGCCTCTCACTGTTGTGGCCTCTCCCATTGCGGAGCACAGGCTCCGGACACTCAGGCTCAGTGACCATGGCTCACGGGCCCAGCCGCTCCAAGGCATGTGGGATCTTCCTGGACCGGGGCACGAACCCGTGTCCCCTGCATCGGCAGGCGGACTCTCAACCACTGCGCCACCAGGGAAGCCCCACATTTTTAAAATGGAAGCATTCTCCAGTCTTTGTTAATGTGCTTTGGGAAAGAGTGGCTACATATTTATTTTATGGCTCAGCAATTAATGACACAAAGTATAATAAATCTGATTTGCAAAACACTATCAATTGTTTAAAGATCATTTGTCGGTCACTTAATCTGTGGGTACAGTCAAATCACTCTCAAACTGTTGGCTTTGAGATATAGTTTGCCTTGGACAAGAGGCTGCTCTTTCTGTCCCTTTCTTCCAGAGCATGTTAAATGACTCTTGAGTGCCAAGGTTCACAGCCTATTCACACATGGCCTGGGACAGCCTCTCTCCCCTCAAACCATGGTAGCAGCCCAAGGGTTCTACAAGCTTCAGTTCTTATCCCCACATGCCCATAGCCCTGTTGATGGTTCTGAGTTTTCTCCTATGATTAGAAACAAACAAAATAGCTTTCCATTCATGGAAAAATCTAAAACATGTACTAACATAGAAAACACAGTACAATAAGTTCCCATGTACCCATCCTCCATCTTTAACAATATCAACTCATGGCCAGTCTTCTACCCCCACCCACTTCTGCTCTTCCATATTATTTTGAAGCAAATCCCAGATGTACTGTCATTTCATTCCAAATATTTCAGTATGTGCAGAAAAGAATTACCATATTAGGCCTGACTGTTGTCCTTTGAAAGGCTTGCTTACAGGTTTGGCCCTTGGCTAGCAACTGGGAACTTGGATTTTGGGAGGGTTCTCACTGTCTTAACTGATAGTGGTGCACTGTGCTTAAGCTTTGTGTACAAATAATATCATTTATGCTGAACACCTGCTTTCCTTCTGGGAAACTGGAATCTTGGAACATGCTAGACAGAGTGGGCCTCTGTAACCAGCCCCCAGTAAAACCTTGGGTACCAAGTCTCTCATGAGCTTCTCTTGTAGACCCTATTGTCACAACTGGTTCCTGGGAGAAATTCAGCACATCCTGTGTGACTCCACTGGGAGAAAACTCTTGGAAGCTCTCACCTGGTTTCCTGTAGACATCACCCCATGTACCTTTTCCTTTTGTTGATTTTGCTTGGTATCCTTTTGTTGTAATAAATCTTAGCTATGAGTATGGTATAGACTGAGTCCTGTGAACTGTCCTAGGATATCACTGAACCTGGGAGCGGTCTTGGGGATCCCT
Organism: Hyperoodon ampullatus; assembly: GCF_949752795.1. NCBI lineage: Eukaryota > Metazoa > Chordata > Mammalia > Artiodactyla > Ziphiidae > Hyperoodon > Hyperoodon ampullatus. Next base: position 43,411,117 of record NC_136916.1, on the reverse strand, counting down.
GACACAGCATCTCTAACACAAGCACTTAAAAAAAAATAATATATATACACACACACACACATATACACACACACACAAACATACATACAATCTCCATAATGTCATTATTATACAAAAAATTCATAAATTTTTTTTAATGTCATCAAATGTGAAATCGGTATTTGCATTTCCAATTGTATCATAAATTGAATCAAGGTTCTGATACTACAACTGGTTGATATTTCTTTAAGTCTCTCTTAATCTATACCTTCCCTCTCCTTCTCTTTTCTTTTCTTTTTCTTTCTTTCTTTTTTTTTATTTCCTTGAAATTTATTTGTTGAAGAAACTGGGTCATTTGTCCTATAGAATATCCTACAGTCTGGTTTTTGCTGATTATATTGCCATAGTGTAGTTTAACTTGTTCCTCTGTAAATTGCTAGTTGAACCTAGAGGCTTTTTGTATGAGTTCTTGAAAGCCCAGTGCCTTCATATGTCTTGAGGCTATGCCTTAATTTCTATTTGATTAATGTTTGCCAAACACTTTGAGGCACTTGGATAAAAGGGGTTCTAACAGTAAATAGCTTTGTTTTCATTAGCACGAGACTACATCTTCTTTTTTTTTTTTTTTTTTTTTGCTTTTACGCGGGCCCCTCACTGTTGTGGCCTCTCCCGTTGCGGAGCACGGGCTCCGGACGCGCAGGCTCAGCGGCCATGGCTCACGGACCCAGACGCTCCGCAGCATGTGGGATCCTCCTGGATCGGGGCACGAACCCGCGTCCCCTGCATCGGCAGGCGGACTCTCAACCACTGCGCCACCAGGGAAGCCCGAGACTACATCTTCTGACACTTGGAGCCTGAGTCATTGCACTTTAGAGAATCCAATAGAAAGTACATGGCTTAGTGTTCACTATCTGTCTTAAGGTACTAGCCCTGGCAGAGTTCCCTTAGCTAAAGCTGGCTTTAGTGATTAGGATTGGTACAGTGCCATGGGGACCAAATATTATGATGTAAGTGGAAATGTAGTTTTTTCTTAAAGTCTATCTTACTGTTTTTGAAGACCCTAAAACTTAAAACAGAAAACATCAGAAACCTACTAAAATCTGTAAACCCATTAAATTAATTTGCTATGCAACAGATCCCTTCAGTATCTCAGTAACTAAGTTCTAATTAGTGTTACTAAGTTCCTCTTATTTCAACCCTATAGGAATAGTCTGACAACAAGGATCCAATGTAGGTATCACAGGTCATCTTTGGTGATGTGCTTTTTTGAAATGACTATGTATTTGGGCATTTAATAAACACTTAAAATACAGGTGTACACTTTAACTTTTAAATTTTTTAATAAAATAAAGATTCCCATCTTAACCATTTGTAAGTATACAGTTCAACAGTATTATGTACATTCATATTGTGTAACTAATCTTTGGAACACTTTTCATCTTGCAAAGCTAAAACTCTGTACACATTAAACAACAGCTCCCCATTCCCTCCTCCTTCCAGCCCCATGGCAACCACTCTTCTACTTTCTGTCTATGAATTTGGCTACTCTGGGTATCTCATATAAGGGGAATTACAGTATTTGTCTTTTTTGTGACTGGCTTATTTCACTTAGTATAATGTCCTCAAGGTTCATCCTTGTTGTAGCATGTGTCAGGATTTCCTTCCCTTCCAGAGCTAAATAATATTTCGCTAAATGTATATATAGTAGTCCCCCCTTATCTGTAGTTTCGTTTTCAGCTTCAGTTACCTGTGGCCAACCACAGTCCAAAAATATTAAACGGAAAATTCCTGATATTAGATTTGGCAGTGATTTCTTGGATATGAAAAGTCTTCATAAGTTTTAAATTGTGCACTGTTCTGAGTAATGTGATAAAATCTTGCACCATCCCGCTCCTTCCTGCCCAGGACATGAATCATATTTGATGTCCTTTGTCCAGCATATCCCGCCTATTAGTTACTTAGTAGCCCTCTTGGTTCAGATCAACTGTCCTGGTATCACAGTGCTTGTGTTTAAATCACCCTTATTTTACTTAATAATTGCCCAAAGCACAAGAGTAGTGATGCTGGCAATTCAGATATTCTCTTACTGTGCCTAAATTATAAGTTACTTTACCATAGGTATGTATGTATAGGAAAAAAATAGTGTGTATAAGAGTTTGGTACTATTCAGAGTTTCAGACATCCTCTGGGGGTCTTGGAATGTATCCCCCATGGATAAGGGGAACTACTCTACTACATTTTGTTTACCCATTCATCTGTTGATGGATACTTGGATTGGTTCTACGTTTTGGATATTATGTATAATGCTGCTGTGAGTATGGGTGTACAAATATCTCTAAACCTGCTTTCAATTCTTTTGGGTATATACCAAGAAGTGGAATTGCTGGATTGGATGTCAATTCTCTATTGTTTTTTTTAAGAACTGCCATCTTGTTTTCCACAGCAGCTGTACCATTTTATATTCCCAACATCAATTTCTTCACATCCTCTTTAACAGTTGTTATTTTCTGGGTTTTTTTGAGAGGTTAGGCAAGTATCTCATTGTGGTTTTCATTTGCATCTCCCTAATGATTAATGTTGCTGGCCATTTGTATATCTTTTTTGGAGAAAAATCCTTTGCCCATTTTTAATCAGATTGGTTGTTTTTTTTGTTGTTGTTGAATTGTAGGAGTTCCTTATATATTCTGGATATTAGCGCCTTATCAGATATATGATTTGCAAATATTTTCTCCCATTCTCTGGGTTGCCTTTTCACTCTTGGCCACACCTCACAGCATGCGGGATCTTAGTTCCCCGACCAGGAATCAAACCCGTGCCCCCTGCATTGGAAGCGTGGAGTCTTAACCACTGGACCACCAGGGAAGTCCCTGCCTTTTCACTCTTGATTGTGTACTTTGATGCACAAATTTTTAATTTTGATGTAGTCCGATTTATCTGTTCTTTTTCTTTTGCTGCCTGTGATTTTGGTGTCAGAGCCAAGAAATCATTGACAAATCTAGTGTCAGGAAGATTTTCCCCTATGTTTTCTTCCAAAAGTTTTATAGTTGTAGCTTTTACATTTAGATCTTTGATCCATTTTGAGTTAATTTTTATATGCGGTGTAAGGTTAAAGTCTAACTTCATTCTCTGCAGTTATGCTTTTACACTTCGGTTTAATAATGCATGAGCACACCAGCTCAAAGGTTGGGGGAAGGCTCTCAAGTCAGTTGCACTGTTGACAACTGCTTGCTGTGGGAAACTTGGGTCTGTGCCTCTCCCCAGGGGCAGTTGTTACTGATCTATCTCATTTTTCCCCAAAGAAAATTTTTTCTAAATTTTAATAAGGTAAGAGAAGTTGTTAAATAATTTTTACTAAATATAAGTAGTAATTAATTTATAACTTTTAGCTTAGATTCTTAAACTTTTTGTTACAAAAAGTTTTTAAACATACACAATGTAAAGAGAATAGTAAAACAAACCCCTAAGCACACAGCTTCATCAGATCTTAGCATTTTGCACATATTGCTTCTTCTCTTTCCTCTCCAAACATTTTTTCTTTCTGGAGTATTTTAAGACAAACCCTAGTCATTTTATCATTTCGCTCATATTTATATATTTAATGTAAACATACAGATTTCAAATCAAATATGTATTTTGTCAGAGTGTGCTTTTTCTGTGTGCTTTATAGTAGAATATATGTATTGTTTTAAAACCTAGGACTCAGACCAGCAGCATAATTTTAATATTTGAGATTGCTTCACAGTCTTATAGTTTTGCATATTGCTTTTTGGCATTTCTTTGATCATATCTACGACTAGTATGCTACCTAAGCCTCGGAGACCCAAACCTCAGTTGTAACATTGCTCTTTTAGGAAAATATGAACTGCTTTACAGCTCTCCATGTTAGAATGTGGTTTCCAAGAACTCATTATTTACAGTTATCAGCTACATATATTTATAAACTGCTATATGAGAATGCACAGGAAAGATTACAAAAATATGCTTTTTTTTTTTTACTTTCTCCCTTGATGTTTTGAGTCCTAGTAGATATCATGTAACAAGTCCAGCCACCTGATCCATTATTCTTTCAACCCCTTACTTTTTTTTAAACTGGAGAATTTAATAAAGTTCAATAAAGTGGGGATTTTTTGCTCTAGAAGAAGGGCTACTTGGAAGTTAAGAATTCAGAAACACATGACCGTTGAATTGAGAGATATTCAAAGGCCTCATCCAAGGTTAAAAAGTTTTCTTCTTAGTTTTTTTATTGACTGATTATCCAGTGCTACTGGAACCCAAAGATGGACTCCAGATAGGTCATCTCATCAGGCTGTTTGAAGTAGAGCTGTTTGGTAATTGGGAGGTTGGGAGCGATGTGGACCAGAGGTGTTGAGAGCTCTTGCTGTACAAGTTAATTTCTTTAATCAGAGAGGAATAAAGACCTTATACAGGGTCTGGAAACCCAAGAATGATGGTCAAGAGTAATGCAAAATTGAAACCAAGAAAATCCATAGTGTAAAACCCATTTTAGCACACTGTCCCATACATGCCTCAGATAGATAGTTTTGTGTCATATAATCTATTTCTCCTCTCTGAAAGCCCCTGCATTTTTAATATCGAGGTAAAAACTATCACAGAGTCTTCTGAATAGATATTTAAGAAGTATCCATACATAACACAAATACTAATTCATTACTTTCTTAAGAAAGCCCACATTCCCCATGCTGACATTTCAAACTCAATATCTGCTTCACCCACGTGCCTAAAGGGCTGTTTGTGGGGAATCTTCCACAGAGGCTTGATTGTGAGCATCTGATGACTCCAGGGAGCATGATGGTGGTTAGGTGTGCACACTTGGCCTTTGGAATCGGCCCCCACTCCTCTTAGCCTTTCAGTGAATGACAAGGAGAAAGTATAATTATGTTTCATTTCATTTTTTTTTTCTCCTGTTTTAGAAGAATTTCACCTAAGTTGCTCTTTGAAAAAATAGCAAAAAACTTTTTTTTTTCCAAGCTGGAACAGCCTCTCATAATTTATTAATGGAGCCAATCTCTTTAAAAATGTGAAGAAAATAATAAAACTACTAATATAAAAGGATAACCTATCTGAGATGGTGACATTTGAGCTGAGGTTTGAATAAGAAAGCTCCTAACAGCACAGTGTAATGTAGAGAGAGGTAAAATTGGGACTAGACAATCTTGGGTCAAATCCTGGCTCCACCATTTAACTAGACATGCCATCTTAGTTACCTTACCTCACCCAACTTCAGTTCAGCGTAAAAGATTTGCTATAGTGTTTTCACAAGGACAACATGCAGAGCAGACAAATAGGTTTTATTGTTGTTATAGGAATGACTTAAGAAATTTAATGATTTAGCATTACCATAATGGTAAAAAAAAGCAGGGGGGTGGTTTAAAAATCTTTATTCTTCTCCATTAAAATTGTGGGGCTTTTTCTACCAAAAGTGTTTTTTTGTTGTTGTTTTAAAAATAGTCCATCCACTTCACTTCCTAGCTGTAGTGTGTAAAATTGTTTGTATAGTAGAAACATGTACAGTTAGTATCCATGGAGGAGGTTACTTAATAAATCTAAAAAAAAGTATAAAGATTATGCTAATTTATGTTTTTATTTCATTTCAGTAACATTGATCAGTACAACCCAGGGTAAGAATTTCCAAAAAGAGACCTTGTTATGTGAGAATTCAGTATCTCATGATCTAATCAGAGGTTTCATGGAGAGATCAACTGATTTCTTTTAAACAGGCTACTTAACTCATGTGATGGATAACTTGACCTCTCCAGGAGTCCTCTTTATTCCAGGAGTATTTGTGAATGTGCTCTACTTTGTTCAAATCTAATACCCAAAACATTTTTTGACAATGAAATGATTCATCATCTAACAATCCTTTTTCACATGACAAACTCTTATATTTTATTCTCTTTTAAAGATTAGTGCACTATCATGTACAGATCATTAGTAGAGGCAGAGTAATTTAAAGTATTGGGAACTTCTGTGTCCACTGAAGACCTATTAGAAACGAGGATAATTTTTAGTGACAGGTACTTAGGTATGAAAGATCTGTAATTATTCAACTCAGTCTCTTTGCTTATTGTGATCACTCAAAAGAACAGTTTATTCAATTTAAAAAAGACAATATTAAATCAGAAAATATTGGGGAGAATAAGAAAATACCTGCAATTTTTGATTCTGTCTACAAAATTGTTTTATTAATTTAGGAACATAAAAATGCACTCTGTATTCTATGTCATCTCATATAATGATCACTTTGAAATATTTACATCTGCAAAAGCCTGTGAAAACTGAAACAATGGTCAGGGTTAAAGTTCATCTCCTGCCCTGTCTTTTTCTGGTAATAAAAAGAATTAGAAGGGTACAGTGTTTTCCCCCTAAATATCTACCTCCTCCCTCCCTGGCTGTTGGAACAGGTTTACATTATTATTATTATTATTATTTATTATTATTATTTTTTTTGGCGGTACGCGGGCCTCTCACCGTTGTGGCCTCTCCCGTTGCGGAGCACAGGCTCTGGACGCGCAGCCCAAGCGGCCATGGCTCACGGGCCCAGCCGCTCCGCGGCATGTGGGATCTTCCCAGACCGGGGCACGAACCCGTGTCCCCTGAATTGGCAGGCGGACTGTCAACCACTGCACCACCAGGGAAGCCCTACATTATTATGTTTTTTAAAAGGGGCATGTGTGGTTGTGCACATGTGTTCTATTGTAGCTACCCAACTACCCAGGGCCTCTTGTGTTACACTTCTTTGCATCTAACTCAACTATACTTTTGAGAAAAATATAATGTGTGAAAGCAAGGCACAGGTATAAAATATAAAATGTTCAACTTTCTACAGTTGTCATAGAATAGTTTTGATTCTGCTTGTATAGTTATCTGTTCGTTTAGTGAATGAATCTAATCAATTTATTTTTCCTTAAAATGGAGCTTCAAAGACTAGCTACCTTCTGACACACTTATTCGTGTGTCAGAGCTCAAAATTCCTGTGTATACTAACAAATCTTTGAGGAGGAATAAAGAAAGTGGTCTCTCTAGTGCTGACTGATTTCTTAGGGAGACTTCCAGAGCTCTAGTTGCCCTGGATGCTTCCGGATTGGGAGAGGGCTGCTTGTAATTACTTTAAGAAAGGATTAGGACCACCAGAAGCAAGGCTTTTGGTCAGAACTACTCATTTCTATAGTGTGACATTAGCCATATAGACCTGACTGTTTTTCCAGATTACTATATTATAACGATAAAATTTGAAGAACCGCAGTTAGGGCTACGATAAGGGTGTGGACACTGCCATTAACTAAGGAAAAGTTCATCTAGTTTAGGAATAAAACTTCACATCCTTGCCATTGTGTCTTTTAAGGTTATTTGCTCAATTATAATGCCTTCAGAACCTAGGATACTGGAGAGTGGGGGCAGATGTTTTTCTAAATTATGGGATTGGAGTGGGTGGGGTAGGAGTGCTGAGTGCTGGGAATGGATTTTTCAGAAATGTCTAGGTGTGTCTTGACTGCTAAAGGCCTCACACACAGACTTTTTTATTGCTAAGTCTCTACTACCACCCAGGCGTCACTTTTTCCATCTTCTACGCCTGAGACTTCTGCCAAGGCATTGCCATCATCAGCGTATCATAAATGAATTCACAGTGCTTGCCATACCCACAGTTCCTTCTAAGGGCAACTGTCCTCACCCTCTAGGACTCCTGCTGAGGAAACACATGACCCAGCCTCTCTGACCAAGCTGACTAGACCAGGGGAGGACCTGACCCAAGGATAGCTTACTCATAGGCCAACTAGGGTCAAATGATGTTGCCTAGTCTCAAAAGTTCAGTCTAAATAGAGGCAGTAGGATTTAACTGAGCCCTTCAGATGTTCTGCTTTGGAAATCACAACGGAAGAGGAGAATAAAAAAGATAAACTAGACAAGAGTGATGTAGACACATGGGCAATACTGACCCCATTAACAGTGGTACATCAGAAAGGCCAACAAATCCCTACCACTGAGCTTCCTGAGTCTGCCTTGGAATCAACACTATGTGTCAGTTTTGGCCTCTGTGAGACTCAGCCCTTCTTTAGTTCCTTATCCTTTTGTTTCCCCTGTATTCTTAATACTGTATGCTCTTCCTGTTCTTCACTTGAATGAGCTTAAGTGAGTCTCAGCTTCTCGTAATCATCTGACCCCAATTATAGGCCCTTAGATACCTGGAGGAATAAAAACAGGTAGGTGGTCCAGGGGTGTCCTGGATCAGAGTCACAATTCAGGGCAGGGATTAGGAACCTGGGCCTTAGGCTCCCAGCCTTGAGCTGCTTCATCTTCTATACTAATGGACTGTGTCATGTTTTTGTTTTTTGTTCTTTTAAATTTTAAATTTATTTATTTTTGGCTGCATTGGGTCTTCGTTGCTGCACGTGGGCTTTCTCTAGTTGCGGAGAGCCGGGTCTACTGTTCGTTGCAGTGTGTGGGCTTCTCATTGCGGTGGCTTCTTTTGTTGTGGAGTACCGGCTCTAGGTGCGCGGGCTTCAGTAGTTGTGGCTCGCAGTCTCTAGAGCACAGCCTGAGTAGTTGTGGTGCACGGGCTTAGTTGCTCCGCGGCATGTGGGATCTTCCCAGACCAGGGCTCGAACCCATGTCCCCAGCATTGGCAGGCGGATTCTTAACCACTGTACCACCAGGGAAGTCCTGTCATGTTTTTTTAAAAAACAGATTTTACATTTTAGAGCAGTTTTAGATTCACAGCAAAATTGAGCAGAAACTAGAGAGTTCCCATATACCCCTCCCCACACACATGCACAGCCCCCTTTTTAAGTAAAAAACAAAAAATAAAAAAAGATATACTGTGAACAGAAAGTCAGTATTAGAGATATCAAAAGGTTAAATTTCACCCTGTTGAGTTGTTTTTTTCCTCTATTTTATTTTTATTTTTTGGCCACACCATGCAGCATGTGGGATCTTAGTTCCCCGACCAGGGATCGAACCTGCACCCCCTGCATTGGGAGCGCGGAGTCTTAACCACTGGACCACCAGGGAAGTCCTGTTGAGTTGTTTTTGATGTAAGTGTGATGAAAGATTTTTAGAACTTTTATGATCAGTGGTTATGGTGTCTTCTGCCCCTTAACCTCATTGCTTCTGTTTTCTTATACTTATAGAAAATTTATTCTGCCCAGAGTTCCTATTGTTTTCAATATGTAATTGTTAGAGTACAGATTGTATTAACTTCCTTTTCTCCCAGCTCTGGGTATTCTCTTGCCTCTTCAACAGCAGCAAAGGACTCAAGCCCACTCAAAAAACAACCATCAGGGCTTCCCTGGTGGCGCAGTGGTTGAGACTCCGCCTGCCGATGCAGGGGACACGGGTTCGTGCCCCGGTCCAGAAGATCCCACATGCCGCGGAGCAGCTAGGCCCGTGAGCCATGGCTGCTGAGCCTGCGCGTCCGGAGGCTGTGCTCCGCAACGGAAGAGGCCACAACAGTGAGAGGCCCGCGTACCGCAAAAAAACAAAACAAAAAACAACCATCAGGAATAATATGAGTTCTGTTCCTTCCCAGTTCAGGGTTTCCTCCATGTGATGCCATGAGGAAGGACAGGTAGAGTTACGGACACTTGATTTACTTATGTGGGCTGTATCTAGGCCAGTGGGAGAAAAAAGACATGGTTGCCATATCCAAGAAGCTTTCAAGCTCACAGATCCTGAGCATCCCCCTCTTATCTTTCTCCATATGATCTCAGCCCGTATCTTCTGTACAGACACCACCCCAGCACTTCCCTCTCTTGTGGTCATAAGAATATCACAACTATGCAGCCACTTTCTCTTTATTATGCCTGCAGCTCCAAGTATCATGCTGAGTGAGCCATATTCTTGCTGACTGCCTCATTTTCTTATAATTCTACTGATGCATTATATTCTGTTTCTACTAACAAAATGAATATACAAAATTTACCCAACATGCATAACTATATAATCATACCTTTTTTTTTTTTTTTTTTTTTTTTGTGGTACGTGGGCCTCTCACTGTTGTGGCCTCTCCCGTTGCGGAGCACAGGCTCCGGACGCGCAGGCTCAGCGGCCATGGCTCACGGGCCCAGCCGCTCTGCGGCATGTGGGATCTTCCCGGACTGGGGCACGAACCCGTGTCCCCTGAATTGGCAGGCGGACTGTCAACCACTGCGCCACCAGGGAAGCTCCCCCTTTTTTTTGATGAAAGCTCTAGCCAATTCTTTCATCAACAGGTATTTATTGAACCCCTATTATGTGCCAGGCGTGAGCTCTGGGTATCTCTCTGGTGTCCTCTCCTTTCTTGTTATAATGATTCTAAACTGCTCATTACTCCTCACACGTATTTCATTCTGCTTCACATCTTCATGCCTTTACTCATATTGTCTCTGTCTGGAACACGCTTCCCCCATTTGCCTAGGTAATTCCTTTTCGTCCTACTACCCCCTGTTCAGGTGTCCCCTCCTTAAGGAAGCCTCTGTGTGCTCCATTCCTTTGCCCAAGATGAGTGAGGTTTGCCTCCACTGGGCTCCTGTGTTGTCACCTTGTGCATACCTCCACCACCACCCTTACCACATCAGCGTGACCATGTCTGTGTCCATCTCATCAGCAGACCCTTGAGGGGAAGGTCAATATCTTACTCATCTTTGTTTCCACAGTTCTTGGAACAGTGCATGGAATAGAATATACACATAATAAACATTTGTGGAACCAAACAGAAAATGTTGTAGAATCGCTAGGTAATCCATGGTTGCATTCAACATTATTTTTTATTGCTAGAGACCATTTGCCCAAATCTCCAGCAAGGACAACCCTAGCATCCATTGCAACAATATGCAATCATGAATTATAGGCACACCAGCTTTTTTTTTTTATAGGTGAATTTATTTGTTTATTTACTTTTTAATTGGGGTGTAGTTGTTTTACAATGTTTTGTGAGTTTCTACTGTACAGCGAAGTGAAGTAGAGTTCCCTGTGCTATACAGCAGGTTCTCATTAGTTATCTATTTTATACATATTAGTGTATACATGTCAATCCCGATCTCCCAGTTCATCCCACCCCCCCTTTTCCCCCTTGGTGTCCATACGTTTGTTCTCTACATCTGTGTCTCTATTTCTGCCTTGCAAACTGGTTCATCGGTACCATTTTTCAAGATAAATGTTCTTAAATCTGGTCTCGACCTCTGAAGCTGGGAAGTCCCCAGTGCCATTTATTGACAAGACTATTTTTGCTCCATTATACTTTGTTCCTTTGTCAAAGGTCAGTTGACTACATTTATGTGGATCTATTTCTGGCCTCTCTATTCTGTTCCATTGATCCATTTGTCTTTTCTTTCACCAATACCCTACTCTTTCTTATTACTGTAGCTTTATAGTAATTCTTAAGTCAGATAATGTCAGTCCTCCAACTTTGTTCTTCTTCAATATTGTGTTGGCTCTTCTGGGCCTTTTGTCTCTCCCTGTAAACTTTAGAATCATTTTGTAGATATCCATAAAATAACTTGCTGGACTTTTGATTGGGATTTCACTGAATCTATAGATCAAGTTGGGAAGAGCTGATATCTTGACAATATTGAGTCTTCCCAAATCATGAACGTGGAATATCTTTCTACTTATTTAGTTCTTCTTTGATTTCATTAATCAGAGTTTTGTAGTTTTCCTCATGTAAGTCTTGTGCATATATTGTTAGGCTTGTACGTAAGTATTTCATTTTTGGAGGATTCCAGTGTAAATCGTACTTCCAGTGTAAATGAATTTCAAATTCTACTTGTTCATAGCTGGTGGTAACTTTTTATATGGTGTGTTTAATATATTATCCATAATCATACATTCATATACACATACTGTTCATTCATGTGCCAGGCACTGTTTTGGATGGTAGACGTGCAACAGTGAGTAAAAATTGACAGGATGGAGCTTAGTGGGAGGAGAGAGACAAATAACTGTGCTAAGCACCCAAAAGGGGAGGTTTTACATTGCTGTGAAGACACACAGAGCAACAGGAGGTAATCAGTCAGGGGAGCTTCTCAGAAAGAGTGCAGGCCAAGCTGAGGTTTGAAAGAAGCCAAGCTGTTAATGAGGGGAAGGGAGGAGAGTTCCAAGCAGAAGGCACAGATTGTGAGAAGTCTCATGGTAGGGAGAGTCTGGCACTTTTGAGAAAGTGAAAAAGGTCAGTGGAGTTGGAGCACAAAAAAGTGAGGGGAGGTGTGGTCAGAGAGAAAGCTTGAGAGGAGGGCAGGGACCTGTGACTTTGTGGAACAAAGCTGGGCAGGGATGTGGGGATTGGGATAGAGGAGACAGCATATGGTTAGACAGTCACTTTCAGAGACCTCTTTACATAAGCATAAGCTTCACTTCTATCACAGGTACAAACAGGTGGCTTTTTTTTTCACAGATCTCTCCTACAAAGAAACATTTTCTTAAATCTCTTTAGGAGGACACACATAGACTAATAGAGAGGAACAAAGCCACACTGAGATGGAGTCCAAGGCACGGCCAGCCCCACTGCCCAGCTCTGGTCTCCCTTCCCCAGAGAGGTCTCACAGAGGGTGTCACTCATTCACGATTGGGCAAAAGGATGAATGTTCTAATGACAGACTTTAAGCATTGTTCACAAGAGTGTAAACCATAAATGAAAACCTGTTGACTGTCAAGCCACCATATTATATGGATATATGAATATATATTAAACAAAAATAGAATCATAAAATGATACTGTTTTGCATCTTACCGTTTTCCAATCAACAGTAGCTTTCCATGTCAGTACATATAGACCTACCTTATTATTATTGTTTTTTTTAATATTCCATTATATAGATATACCATAAATTTTTAACTATATATTACTATAGTTATATTAACCTTTATATTAATGTAGATATATATTAACCATTTTGATTTCTAAGTTTTCACTTTTCCAAACAATGCTACAGAACATTTTTGGAAATAATTATTTGTATTTTCTAGTATTTCATGGGAAAAATTCCTAAAGACGTTATGAGTCAAGGATGTGCATATTTTTAAAACTTTTGGTTTTATTATAAAACTAATACTTATCAAGAAATGTACAATATAGAAATATATAAAATACAAAGTCAAAAGTCTGCCTGCATCCCAGTTTGGTATGCATCCCTGAAGTATACATTTTACATTGTAAAAGAAATTACCAAATTGCTGTCTAAAAAGGTTGTGCCTGCTTATCCTATCACCAATATGTGAAAATGCTTAATTGTCCACTTTCTTCCCCACACATGTTATTATCAACTCTTTAAATCTTTTCAAATCCAGTACACATTATTTTAAATTGTGCTTTTGCATTTCTTTAACTATTAGTGAATTGGACATCTTATGTTTATTTTTTTTTAATGATGCTTCTGTGAGTTGCCTGTTTTATTTTGCCTATTTTGCTACAGGGTTATTTATCTTTTTCTTATTAATTTGTAAGAGCTCTTTATATGATAAGGGAATTAGTTTGCTACAAAACTTGTGGGGAGCCGATTTGTATTTTGACTTTGTTTATGATGTATTTTGCCACCCAGAAGTTGTAAATTTTTCTTAAACATCTTTTGAGCCAGCCTTTTTTTCCAAATATAAAGCCTAGGGCAACTTTTTCCGCTGCTTTCCCCAGCTAAAATTCAGCTAAAAGGACATTTCTTTTAAAAACAGAGAGGCAGATGGGATAGGGAAACGGCCTGGAGCCCAGGGTTAGTGCTTTCATTCAGAATCAGGCTAGCAGGGTTCTTTTCCTTGGGTGATTCACCCAGCCTGCAAGGTGTCTTGCTCATTTGCTCTCTCAGAACCAGCTCACTCAAGTGTCCCTCCCCTTGCCCCTGCCATTGAACTTACTCCCAAGGCTCTTGCTTCCAGGGTAAGAATTTTTCCTCTAGCTCCCAGCATTCATGAAATAATACATACTGGACCACCCTCCCAGCCCCTGCTCTTAGGCAAAGATGACTCCCAATCCCTCCAATGCAAACCCCATTTGCCTAATATGAATGGCATTTTGGAAGCATTGTGTATATTAGATAAATTTTGTTTACATTTAAAATGTGAGTGACGGTAGTATACACACAACTTGGGGGAGGAACAACTAATAACAAGCAGAAGTGGTACAAGATATGCTTTGGACTGTGATTAAGGAACTGCTGATTACAACTGGGCTGTTAGAAACATCTGGTCACTCGTTACCCTGCTTAAAGGCCTTTGATGAATCCCTATCTCCTGCAGTATAAAGGCCAAACTGCTTAACATGCGATGTGAGGTCTTTCACATCCTTGTCCTGACCTATTTTTTTCAGCCATATAGACAGTATGTGAATCACTTTTATCCACACATATTTATTGATTACTTGCCAGGCGTTGTTCTAGGTTCTAGAATTAGTGGTGGTCCCTGCTTTTACAGGGCTTTCAGACTAGTTGGGGAGACAGATAATCAAGTAAACAAATCAATTTATAGGGTGGCCAGGGAGGACCTTTCTGCAAAGGAGACATCTAAAGTGAGACCTGAAGAGTAAGGAGCCAGCTGTAAGAAGAGTTGGGGGTTGAGAGGAGGATGCTCTCAGCAGAGAGCACAGTAACAGCCTTGAAGTCAGAAAGAGTTGGGGTGTTCTAGGAACAAGAGAAGGCTGGCACAGTCATCTCAGAGGAAGGGAAAAGACCCCAATGAGGTGATGTTAAACCCAAGGGCAGGAGCCAAAATGCACAGTACATTGTAGACTCTAGTAAAGGAATTTAGGTTAAGCCAAATGAGGTGCTTAAATCTGGGGTTGGGGTGGAATAGGGATGGTGACAATATAATGTAAAGGTCTTTAAATTTTAGCTCATTTTTCTGCTAACAACTCTTTGACGTGAGTATTATTAGTAACTAGTTTTATATGGTGAGGTCACTGAGGAAGGAAGTTGGGTAATTTGCTCAAAGTCTTCCAACCCAGTTGAAGTATTGAGCCACTGGATCTGTCTGACTCCAAAGCTGGTGTGCTTAACTTTGACTCTAAATTCTCTATTGTCTAATTGCTTTATTTTGTAAGTGAGAAAATTGAAATTCAGAGAGATTAAAAATAAGCAAGAATAAGGCACTGTTCAAAAAAATTGGACTCTTCAGTCTGAAAGGATAAAGAATGAACTTTTTATCTGGTGGAATCTCAGAAAGCTGTGAAACACAAGAAGAGGGCAACGTGGACTTATTCACTGTATACATAAGAATTCAGGGGCATCTTTTGAAGCCTCAAAGAAGTAATTATAGGTCAAATAAAAGGAAGTACTTTTTATACTGTGGGTAGTAAATAGAAGAAGCTGATTATCCCAGATACAGATTGAAAATGAAATAAATTTAGAGTAGCTTTTATGAAGGCTGTAGAGTGAGATAGCAAAGCAGAATCTGTTTTGTATGAAGCATGCTAAAATAACTTATGAAATTGTCCGTAATAGAAGCTTAAATAACTAAGAAAATTAAGAAAAATGAGTGAGGGAAAACTAATTCTATGTATAATAATAAAAAAGGAAAGCAATTTTAGGTGTGATAATTTTGCAATATTTTAAAATTTTAGTTTTTTAGGTATTAAGAAGAAATACATAGACTCATAAAATTTTTGTAAGAGTGAGAAGCCACTATAAAGAGATAGAAAGAAGTAATGTCCTCCTCAGTCATCACAGACAGAATAAAATTTTTATTTCCAGGGAAATCCATTTTGATCAGCTAGAAGGGTGTGGTCACATCAGTGCCAGGACCCCAGCTTGACGTCTGAGGAAAAAGCTGAGGCCTCAGTTCTTTTACAGCCTCTGCTTCTTGTGCTGCATTTGTCTTTCAGAATATTCTCTCAGCATATGCAGTTGGAGTAACTCTTGCTTAAGAACAAATGTCCTTTATTTCATAAACTAGGAGATTTTTACATCCTAAAATAGAGCAACAAATGAATTTGAGCTTTCTCATATCCCCATTGTCCAGTCAATTCCTGTCAGTCCTGTTGAGAACCCCCAGCCCTTGTCAGTTCAGTGCTACTGATGCTGATTCGGATGCTCTTGTCAGTTCAGTACTACTCTTTAGCACCTTAAGGCTGTCACAGTTGAGGGAAGAAGAGTGTACTCTTGGTCTCTAGAAGTTTGGGAATTGCTGAGTTAGAGTTTCATAACCTCAATATCTAATGATTTCTGCTTCTTGGTTTTCTAGTAATTGTCTCACCATGATCAAGGTGCAAGCATGGCCAGCAGCTGGCCTGAGTCCAGCAGCACTTCTTCTGTGGTTCTCTTCCTTTAGGGTATCTCTGGGGGCACCTGCCTCCTTGGTACTCATCACACGCCTAGTTGAACTTGCAATATATCAAATGAACACCGCAACCTTATATTATTAGCCTAGCCTGTTGTATATGCAATTAAAAACATTAATGCTACAAAGTAGAAACTGTGAGTTTTGTTCAAACAGTTTTTAAGGGAATTCTGTCGATCAAAAGTCTACCCAAGCTGTGGACAGAGGAATAGTTAGCACATAAGATATAAATATGAATATCTTTTACTAACACAGAGGCTCTTCATGTTCTGTTCCTTATCTTTAAAGTAACATCCTGTTGAGAATGGTATTTCATTTGGGCAAGCCAGCCTTTTGTGTTTTTAAGTGTGAGTGACTCATGCTTGCACTGGTAGCTAATGAAATTATTTTCGGTTCTATGTCTTCTGCCATGACTGGCTTTCTGTTTTAGTGTACCATTTCTCACATTTCAAATCTGTGGAAGTTCTGTGACTCCTAAAGACTCGTCTATTCAGTTATTCATTCATTCAACTGACATCTCCTGAGCATCTACTTTGCTAAGCATTGGGCCAGGTATGGGGATGATGCCAATGGGTATATCATAGATCCTGTCCTCAAGGAGTTCACAATCTAGTTAAAAAGACAGGCCTGTGGGAAGATAATTACAATGGAATGTGAAAAGTGCATAGAGATAAAACCCAGAAATTATGGAAGGTCCAAGCAGGAGCCCCTACCTTAACTTGATGGTCAAGGAAGGCTTTCTAGAAGTCAGAACACTTAAACTGGGTTTTTTAAAGTGGGTTGTTTTATTTTTAAAATTCTGCCTTGGGACTTCCCTGGTGACGCAGTGGTTAAGAATCTGCCTACGAATGCAGGGGACATGGGTTCCATCCCTGGTTTGGGAAGATCTCACATGCCGTGGAGCGAATAAGCCTATGCCCCACAACTATTGAGCCTGCACTCTAGAGCCCGCGAGTCACAACTACTGAGCCCACGTGTCACAACTTCTGAAGCCCGCGTTCTTAGAGCCCATGCTCCGCAACAAGAGAAGCCACTGCATTGAGAAGCCCGCGCACCACAACTAAGAGTAGCCCCCGCTTGCCGCAACTAGAGAAAGGCCACACGCAGCAACAAGACCCAACGCAGCCAAAAATAAATAAATTAAAAATTTTTTTAAATTAAATAAAATTCTGCCTCATTCAAGAAAGGGTATATAAATTTCTTTTAGACAAATTTGAAAAAGTAGCAGAAAAAGGGAAAAATGCAGAGATATAGAGTCAGAGATGTGGGTAAGAACAATGTGTACAATAATAACCTGTCATATTTATTGAATTCTAACATTTACAATGGTTTTCACATTAGGAATGTATCTTATTATTGATGGTGTCTTAGATGTGATGAAACAGGCAATTCATTTATTCAGTAGGTACTTATCAGACACCTGTTATAGATAAGACAATATGTTTAGCTCTGGGCATCAGTTTTGAGCAAAATAGACCCAGTCCCTGTCATCGTGATCTTTATAGTGAAGAAAAAGTACAGGATTATGTGAGAAAGCATTAGCAGCAGGGCTTAATTTAGATGGAGAGGTCAGGGAGGGTCTTTTCAAATAACAGATACTTAAGCTGAGATGTGAAAGACTAAGTAGGAATCAGTCACATAACCAGTGAAGCTAAGGGTTCCAGGCCAAGAGAAAGCATGAGAGAAGGTCTTGAGGCTTGAGGTAGCATGAATTGTTTAAGCGGTTGAAGGAAAACCAGTGCAGATGGCCCTTGGTGGGGTGAAGAAAGGGGATAGTAGGGACTGTCATGAGATGAGGCTGGTTCTCCAAAACCTTCTGGAGGAGGTGCCAAATAATACAAGGCTCTAGAGGTTATGTGAATGTTTTATCCCAAGTTATTAAGGATTTTAATAGTTATGTGAATGTTTTATCCCAATTTATTTAAAATGATTTTTCAAAGTAATTTAATATTTTATTTATTTGTTTTTGGCTGTGTTGGGTCTTTGTTACTGTGTGTGGGCTTTCTCTTGTTGCTGTGAACGGGGGCTACTCTTCGTTGTGGCGCGCGGGCTTCTCAATGCAGTGGCTTCTCTTGTTGCGGAGCACAGGCTCTAGGCATGTGGGCTTCAGTAGTTGCAGTGCGCAGGCTCAGTAGTTGTGGCTTGCAGGCTCTAGAGCGCAGGCTCAGTAGTTGTGGCGCACGGGCTTAGTTGCTCCACGGCACGTGGGATCTTCCCGGACCAGGTCCCCTGCATTGGCAGGCAGATTTTTAGCCATAAGCCACCAGGGAAGTCCCAAGATGAGACATTCTTTCTTAAGTCTTACCTGATGACATGGACCAGTCTCATAGCAGTTTACATTACGACACAAAGGGGAACAATTTTGGAGTGGGAGAGGGGGGTTTCTCCCTTCTGAAATCTCCTGTTTTTACTATAGGGAGGAGCGAGGTGGACTGGAAAGAATGTTTGGCTTGTAGTGTAGACAGAGATTTGGATCCCAGCTCTACTACTTTTAAGTTCTAAGCCTTGGCACAGGCATACCTCGGAGATATCGTGGGTTCAGTTCTGGACCACCACAATAAAGCGGATATCGAAATAAAGTGAGTCACAATAATTTTTTGGTTTCCCAGTGCATAATAAAAGTTATGTTTATACTATACTGTAGTCTATTAAGTATGCAATAGCATTATGTCTAAAAAAACAATGTACAATACCTAATTAAAAATTACTTTGTTGCTAAAAAATGCTAACCATCATCTAAGCCTTCAGTGGGTCGTAGTCTTTTTGCTGGTTGAGGGTCTTGCCTCGATGTTGATGGCTGCTTGCTGATCAGGGTAATGGTTATTGAAGGTTGGAATGGCTGTGGCAATTACATAAGACAACAGTGAAATCTGCCACATCGATTGGCTCTTCCTTTCGTGAACTGTTTCTCTGTGTCATGCAGAACTGTTTGATAGTGCTTTACCCACAGAGCTTCTTTCAAAATTGGAGTCAATCCTCTCAAACCCTGCTGCTTTATCAACTAAGTTTAAATCTTTTGTTGTAATTTCAGCAATCATCACCAGGAGTAGATTTCCCTCTCAAAAAAAATACTTTCTTTGCTTCTCCACAGGAAGCAACTCCTCATCCATTAAAGTTTTATCATGAGATTGCCCTAATTCAGTCACAACTTCAGGCTCCACTTCTAATGCTAGTTCTCTTGCCATTTCTACCACATCTGCAATTACTTCCTCCACTGAAGTCTTGAACTCCTCAAAGTCATCCATGAGGGTTGGAATCAACTTCTTTTAAACTCCTGTTAATGTTGGTATTTGACCTATTCTCATGAATCACAGATGTCCTTAATGGCATCTAGAATGGTGACTCCTTTCCAGAATGGTTCAATTACTTTGCCCAGTTCCATTAGAGGAATCACTGTCTATGGCAATGAAAGTATTTCTTAAAGAATAAAAAAAGTATTTCTTGGGACTTTCCTGGTGACGCAGTGGTTAAGAATCCGCCTGCCAATGCAGGGGACATGGGTTCGAGCCCCGGTCCAGGAAGATCCCACATGCCATAGAGCAACTAAGCCCGTGTGCCACAAATACTGAGCCTGCACACTAGAGCCCACAAGCCACAACTACTGAGCCCACATGCCACAACTACTGAAGCCTGCGCGCCTAGAGCCCATGCCCCGCAATAAGAGAAGCCACCACAATGAGGCACCCATGCACCGCAACAAAGAGTAGCCCCTGCTTGCCACAAGTATACAAAGTCTGCATGCAGCAACAAAGACCCAACGCAGCCAAAAATAAATAAATAAGTTTCTTTAAAAAAAAAAAGTATTTCTTAAAGAATAAGACTTGAAAGTCAAAATGACTCCTGATCTGTGAGCTGCAGAATGAATGTTGTGTTAATAGTTATGAAAACAATATTAATCTTGTTTTACATCCCCATCAGAGGTCTTGGATGGCCAGGTGCCTTGTCTATGAGCAGTAATATTTTGAAAGGAATCTTTCTTTTTCCTGAGCAATTGGTCTCAACAGTGGGCTTAAAATATTCAGTAAACCATGTTGTCAACAGGTGTGCTGTCATCCAAGCTTTGTTCCATTTATAGAACACAGGCAGAGTAGTTTTAGCATAATTCTTAAGGACCCTAGGTTTTGGGGAATGGTTAAATGAGCACTGGCTTCAGTTTCAAATCACCATCTCCACTGGCCTCTAACAAGAGAGCCGGCCTGTCCTTTGAAGCTTTGAAGCCAGGCGTTGACTTTTCTTTAGCTATGAAAGTCCTAATAGCATCTTCCTCCAAAATAAGGCTGTTTTGTCTACACTGAAACTCTGTTGTTTAGTGTAGCCACCTTCATTATCTTAGCTAGATCTTCAGGATAACTTGCTGCAGCTTCTACATCAGCCCTTGCTGCTTCACCTTGCACTCATGTTATGGAGATGGCTTCTTTCCTTCAACCTCACGAACCAACCTCTGCTAGCTTCACATTTTTCTTCTGCAGCTTCCTCACCTCTCTCAGGCTTCATGTAATTGAAGAGTTAGAGCCTTGCTCTGGATTTGGCTTTGGCTTAAGGGAATGTGTCTGGTTTGATCTGCCTTCCAGACACTAAAACTTTCTCCATATCAGCAATAAGGCTGTTCCTCTTTCTTATCATTTGTGTGAGCGCAGGCTCAGCGGCCATGGCTCACAGGCCCAAACGCTCTGCGGCGTGTGGGATCTTCCCAGAGATCTTCCCAGACCGGGGCACGAACCCGTGTTCCCTGCATCGGCAGGTGGACTCTCAACCACTGCGCCACCAGGGAAGCCCTGGAGTAGCACTTTTAATTTCCTTCAAGAACTTTTTCTTTGCATTCACAACTTGGCCAACTATTTGGTGTAAGTGCTTTCAGCCTATCTCAGCTTTTGATGCACCATCCTCACTAAGCTTAATCGTTTCTAGCTTTTGACTTAAAGTGAGAGGCCTGTAGCTCTTCCTTTCACTTGAATACTTAGAGGCCTTTATAAGGTTATTAATTTGCCTAATACCAATATTGTTGTGTCTCAGAGAATAGGGAGGCCCAAGGAGAGGAAGAGACAGGGAAAGAGCCAGTAGCTGGTGGAGCAGTCAGAACACACACAGCGTTATCATTTAGGTTCGTCATCTTATGTGGGTGCAGTTCACAGCGCCACAAAACAATTACAATAGTAACATCAAAGATCACAGATCACCATAACAAATATAACAATAATGAAAAGGTTTCACATATTGTGAGAATTATCAAAATGTGACACAGAGACGAAGTGAGCAAATCCTGTTGGAAAATGGCGCCAATAGACTTGCCTGAAACAGGGTTGCTACAAACCTTCAATTTGTAGAAAAGCCATATCTGCAAAGTACAATAAAGCAAAGCACAATAAAATGAGGTATGCTTGTATCTGTTAAAAAGCCTCAGTAGGGGCACAGGACACTTCTGCTCTTTACTTCCAGCCCTACTCAGAATGCACCTTGTGTTCACCCCAGCCGTTCTTTTCTCCTTCCCCCATTTTAGTGTGACCCTCTTTCCCTGCTCTAACTCCTTGGCCTACCTTTCTTCCCATCTATTCCTCCCTTTGCTGCTCCAGGAGATGGCTGGTAGAAGTGGTGGTCACAACACCTCTTTGCCTTCTAAGTAAAGAATTTGTGGTGGGATTGGAAGTGGGACTCTCTGTTCTGGAAGTGAGGTTTAGCTTCCACTCTAAATACATGAATTATGAAGGGATGGAGGTTTGCGGTGGGGAGAGGAAAGGATGTTTCATTACTTCTGTACTCGTTTCGTGTCTGGCTCTTTTTCCTTCTATCACACCAAGATTCCCTGTATAACTCAACTCTCCAATGTCACTTTCATCTCTCTCTACTTCTGGAAATTATAGACCCTTTTAGAAGATTCTGGGAGCTTCTGGCCAATACTTCTTTTAATCTACCCTCTTAGAGTATAATGTCTAAGGTCAGGAACATTCATATAACAAAAGTTTATTAAGAAATTATTAGGCTGGCCCTGTGTTAAGTGCTGAAGAGACAGAGATGAATAAGATGCACCCCTCCTCTCAAGGAACCTATAGTCTACCAAGTGAGATAGGCAAGCAAAGTCATCATTTAGTGGGATAAGGATTCTAGAGGAAGATTGTATGAGGTCATGAGGACATTGAGAACAGAGTGCCAAATGATGATGATAAGTCAGGAAAGTCTTCTTAGAGAAGGAGGTACTTTAACACAGATGTGAAGAATAAATAGGGGTCTGCTGTCTGAAAGGGGGAGGGATTGTGTTTCAGATGGAGGAAATAGCCAAAGCAAACGTAAGGCAGCAGGGCTTTTTCACGATACTGCAAACCCATAGTTGGGCATGACCGGACAATGGCAGTAGTGATTGAAAATGGAGAGAAAATGAAATGTTTTAAGAATATATCCCACTGAGGAGTAATGTTCTATTTCTGAACCTAAGTGGTGGGTATATGGGAGTTCATTATATCACTCTTTCATTCAACAGATATTTGTGTGCGTGTGTGTGTGTGTGTAATTTCTGGAAGCCCATTATGTGCTTTAGCATAGTAGGAATAGAAAATTCCATAGAATTTTCTACCTCAAAAACATGCCTTAAGGGTTATATGAATTACTTAGTAACCATAGGGAGTGTCAGTGTTCATGTCAGGGTTCAGAGGAAGGGGTGTTGATGATTTGAGATTTTTCTTCTGCTTCAGTTCATAGCCTAGAGGGACACTTAGTTTTTATTATAGGCTTGTTTGAATTGTCACTTAAAGCATTCATTTTTTTGTGAACATTCACAATGGGGTATCAAAAATGAACCAAGCAGATTCCATGTTGCCAAGCTGCTTATGATTTAATAGGGGAGCTAAGAAAGATGTGCACATGTGCTGTATGAAAAGCAAATTATGTGTGTGGGAGTTTGGGGAAGGAGAGAGAATCACATGGGTCATATTTTTTGGGATTCAGGGACTGGTCATTTACTGTTAGTGCTGTCAGTCTTGTTCCCGAAGTGTCTGAGGCATCAGAAACAATTACTCTTGGTGCCCACACTTTAGGGTTCCTTGACTGACAAAATGCAAGTTAGCAAAACTTCCAGTGAGTCATCTCCATTAATCAAGGACCTCTTGAGTGTTGTCCTTGTGGTAGGATACAATAAGAAGAATGCCTGCTACCTCCTTACGCACACAGGATGGGTGTAACCCCTGAGAAGCCATGCTAGGCTGAACCAGTGCTGTTTGGTGCGCCTCTCTGCACAGACAAGTGCAGGCATGTCCCCTGAACCCACCTTTCCAGTGCTTTCCCATTAGACTCAGTCAAAATTACCTCATCATAAATTGTATTGCAGAAGGACAGATGGTTTTTATTTTCCTTGAAAGCTACTATGCAACTTAAATCTGTGCTAACATTCTTTTCTCAGATTTTGACTGTTTCCATAAGATTTAGCCCATCTCCATTTTTGCCCTTACTCTCCTTTCTAATTATGGGTACCTTTGAATTGTCATAAATCTTTGATGTGTGTTTATATTTTAGTGTATCTATTTTAAGCCTTTTTCTCTCTTCTTCATCTCCTACAGTTTTTGTGGCTTTAGTCACAGTACCTCAGCTCCCAAATCCTTGTTTATCCTTCTCCTACAGTTCCTCCATCAGTGTTTACCCTTTCTTTGCCTACTACTCCATGAATCTCTTCCCTGAGTGTCTGTCCTACCCCATCTCAGCTGTGCTTTGTGGCTTCAGGAAAAATCCTGAGGTGGGTCTGTGATGTTTGCCTTTGCTACCTCTCATCCCCATTCTCCTGACTTTGTTTCCTTCCCTTGTCCTACCTCTGTCTTACATAAAATCAAGACAGATGCCCCACTAACTGTGGGCAAGGAGCTGAGCCAACCTCTAGGGGGCTCAAAGATGCTTAAGGAGCATGCAGCCTAGTGTAGGATGTGGACAGATCCATAAATAACTAAAATAAGGTCTGAGGAATCATAAGTGAGATATTTGAGGGACTCACAAGGTAACGAGGGGTAAAACTAGAGCAGCGTGAGTAAAATAGGGAATGGGGAGCATTGCAGGAAAGTCACACCCTCTATTAGCTAGTGGAGACAGCTGGTGACAGAGCTGTTTTGTGACACTGGACCTTCCCTTGTCTTGCTGGGAGCTCTGTCGGGGCTGGTTCACTTTGGCTTGGGTTATCTGTCTCTAACGCTTCTGTTTCACCAGGTACCTGAGCAGACTCAGTGGGTAGGTGTGTCCAGCCCTATTTCTGATTCCTCCCTGACTCTTGCTGCCACATCCCATTTCTAGGTTTCTCATGGGATCTTGGGACCTTGCCTTCTTGTCTTCCTTCCCAGTCTTCACACTAGATGTGGCTGAACAAGCTTAGTCCTCTTTCTCAGGGCTGCCATGTGTATTTTCACTGGGGGTCTAAGGGAGAGTGGAAAATAGGGTTGGAGGTGATAGAGGCAACAGGAAGGGGAATTGTCAAGTGGAGCTTGCTCCCCGTCTCAACATCTAAGTTATATATACCTTCCAAACTGACCCAGTTCTGGTACAGTTGTTTCTGCAGAGCTACCGATCTCGTTGGTTAAGATGGAAAAGAATCATAAAAAGACAGTGGTAATAATAGACTGACTTCTGACCTGTTTCTCTTTGTACACCTTCCCCAGAGATAGAGATAGGATAAAGAGCAAGTTGGTTGTCAGAGTGATGTTTGCTATTTAAATATCTTGTCTCTGGTGAGTGTAAGGGCCTTAGCCTCTGTCTACTATCTGTAAGTGTTGTTAACACCTAGCTCTTGGAAATCTAACCTTTGGCAAAGTACCTACTCATTACTGTTTCCAAAGTACTTGTGGAAATCTGAGCTGGAGCTTGCTGTTGACAAAACACAAAGGTGCTCCTTTCCAGATTTAGTTGAAAATCTCCTCATGTTTAGAGCAGGTCAACAATGCTTCTGCACACTCACCTTGGACTCATTTTGCTTTTCGTGTTTTCATCAGTCAGCGTAGTAGGTTACTTCATGACTCTGAATCTAATGTTTTACATATCTTTTTTGGAACTAGTAAATCCTTCCAGAGAAAGTTACAGAGATACTGGCTTTCTAAAGTAAACTTCAGAGTGGAAGCTGTTAGTACACATAAATGTTTATTGAATGAGTAAGATTTTAGTAATATGTACAGATATTACTCAGTTTAACGGACTGTGTAACTGAGGGAAAAGTTATGAAACAAATTTTAGTAACATATTTGACATATAACATTAGCAATCACTTCTTATGGAAAGAGCACTTAGTAACAATCTCAACCTGTACTTATATATTGGTTATGCTTTTCACAAAGTTTCTATGTGTATAAGCCCTTGAGATAAACTAGGTGAGTCCTGCTGTCATCCCTTATTTTACAGATACCTGAAATAAAAGCTAAAAGACCAATCTGGTATCCTGGGGTTAGAACCCATAACCTGGGTTAGTACGCTTTCCTCTGCAGACTGTTCAGACAAAAAGTTTGCATGAATCTGTGATAATAAGAGATAAATAAAGTAAAGAGTAAGTTTCGGGGTTTTTTCTGTTGTTGTTTTGTTTTGTTTTTCTTTTTCTTTTTTACCATACTCACTATTATTCAATTTAATGATTGGCATTCTTTTATTCTGGGATTCTTTCAACAAATACTGAGGGCCCAGCTGTGTACCAGGTACACAAGCACTTGATATAGTGTTGAACAAGACAGATATGGAACTTATGTTCTAACAAAGTAAGAAAAATAATAAATAAGTAAACAAGAAATAACGTAACAATAAGTAAATTCAGGTAGTTAGAAGAGCTCTGAAGAAAATAAAGAAAGGCTGGTGTTGGTGATATTTTCCTGTGTGATATATTCCTGGAAAGGGACACCAGGGTTCAGTGTACATACGTTTTAAAGGGAGATTCCTTGCTGAGGAATCCAAGCAATCATAAAACCTCTCTTCATTGTGGTGTTTGGAGGATTCATTCCTGTTCTTTTTCTTCAAAATTGGCTTAAATCCAGAGACTGTTTAGTTGAGGCTAAAGATGTGCTGTTTCAGGAACTCCTCTTGATATCTCTTTCATGATGTTGAGGCTATGAGAGCCAGTCTTATTGCTGGGCAAATATTCCATTTTTACCATTTTCACTCATCTTTATAAAATAATGAAGACAAAATACTAGGCAGCAGTGCTTTCTCAGTTTTTAAAAATTAGCAACAGAACTTTCTTCAAAGAAAATTCCAGATACCCAGTACGTAGAACAGCTGTGGCTCCTCCGCTCCACACCATAATGATCCCCCACGCATACCTGAGAAATCACTAAGGCTTTGCAGAAGACAGGATGAAAACTACAATAAAAAACTCAAATTTCAAATCTTGTGATAAAAGGATAGCTGTGTGGTGAAACTGGCACAGGCACCACACCAGAGCTTCCAAATCATGTTCTGAAATCCATGAAAGTCCACATGCAGTGAGAAAATAGATTTATATGTACATTTTCATCTAAAATTACATTTTCAGGTAGAATTTTTTATATAAGGCAAAGTCAAATTTTAATTGAAGCTATTTCTTCAGAGCATATTTCCCCCCGCCCCCAGTTTTACCGAGATATAATTGAAATAGTGTACTGTATGAGTTTAAGTTGTATGGTATAATGATGTGAATTACATATATTGTGAAATTATTACCACAATACAGAGCATGCTTTTTTATAATGTGGGCATGATGGTACTACTGAGGCCAAAATACTTTTCATCTACTAATTTAAAAGTTAAATTTCATATTGACCAAATTTTATTTTGTTCATGAACTGTTTAATTATAAATAAATCCATGATATGTTTTATTTATTTATTTATTTATTTATTTATGGCTATGTTGGGTCTTCATTTCTGTGCGAGGGCTTTCTCTAGTTGTGGCAAGTGGGGGTCACTCTTCATTGCGGTGCGCGGGCCTCTCACTATCACGGCCTCACTTGTTGTGGAGCACAGGCTCCAGATGCGCAGGCTCAGTAATTGTGGCTCACGGGCCCAGTTGCTCCGCGGTGTGTGGGATCTTCCCAGACCAGGGCTCGAACCCGTGTCCCCAGCATTGGCAGGCAGGTTCTCAACCACTGCGCCATCAGGGAAGCCCCATGATATGTTTTTTATATCATTATAAAGTAATTGATTTGCTGGTTTAAAAATTTTTTTTCTTTTTGTCTTCTAGTTTGCCAGGGTTTGGATACCTGATCCCGAGGAAGTTTGGAAGTCAGCAGAGTTGCTCAAAGATTATAAGCCAGGAGATAAAGTCCTCCTCCTTCACCTTGAGGATGGAAAAGTAAGAATTTTCTTTTATTTGTTGTTATTGGCATAAAGTGAAGGAAATTCAAAAGTGTAAATTTGCTGTGACATACTTAACTTCACTTGGAAGTTAAATTTTGAATTAATATAATATTTTCACTTACTTAATTGATAAAAATAGCAAAATGGCAAACTCAATTTTCTATCCCAATGGCTTAGTGAAAATAGCAGCTACTTTTAAAAATCCATTTTTTTGATTTATGAATTTATTATGACCTGGTTTAGATTCACATCTAATCCTCCCAAAGATATTCCTGTTTATCTGTATTTTGTTTAGGATACTATTTAAATTATTCACATTATCTAAGAAAGCAACATATAAGGATCCAGTTTGAGATATGATATTTGCTGGAACTAGATATTTGAAAAATATTTACTTAGAAGCTGTTATATAAAATACTTTGCTAGTGGCCAGAAAAACTTAAAACCAGTTGTATCTCTTTCCCATCTGCATTCACTGCATGAGTGGAGTCTTAGTTCTACCCTTTTTAATCTCTCCACTGCACTTGACAGGGCATGTCACACTTTTTTCTTAAAAACCTTTGTGACGTTAATTTCCTCTAAACAAGTTATAATCTAGCCAGGAAAATACAGGATATAAAAAGCAGTGCAACACAGCAATATTAAGATGTCAAAAGATAAGCTTATGATTAACTGCCAAGTGAATAATGCTGTCCTGACCGTTATTATATATTGAGCACTTACTATGTACAGGCATAGTTCTAAGTGCTTTATATGCTGTAACTCACTTAATCCTCATAACAATCCTGTGAGGTTGGGCTATTATCATTACCACTTTATGGATGAAGAACCTGAGGCTCAGAGAGTTTGGGACTTGCTCCGGGTTATACACGCATTAAGGGATGAAGCTGGGACTTAAAGCCAGGAGATTGCCTTTCTGGTCTGTGCTCATTACCACTCTGCTGTACTGTAAAGACAGTGAGGACTTTAGGATCCCAATAGAGGGAAATATCACTGTGGGCTGCTTCAAGGAAGGCTTCAAAGAGAAGGAAGAATTTTGACAAGATAGAATTTGGATTAACAAAGAGAAGGGAGTAAACTGTGAGGACTGGAATATATCTTGGAGATAGTGAATATCACAAGTTGACTGGAGCAGAGATTTAGAAAGGTGTGTGTACTAATTCAAGGCTTGTGTGTTAAGGTACCTGCTATATACCATGTTAAGAGGTGGCAAAAGATATGCTTTCTGACATTAATGTCAGGTAAGAGAAGTACATATACTTATGAATAGTGTGACACATGATATAATAAATATAAACAAGAAACAAAAATAGAACAGAGTGGGTAGTGGCCAGAGGAACTGGTGAAGGTTAAGGGTCAGAGAGGCATTGTCTAAAGAATGAGTAGACAAGGAGGAGTGCATTTCAGGGATCTAGAAAAGCATGGACAAAGGCACGGAGGCTTGTACAGTGATGTGTGTTTGGGGAACTGCACAAGTTCCATGTTGTTGGGATGTGAAGTGAGGGTACAGGACTGGCAAGAGGATGGAGGTGGGAACCAGATCACAGAGGGCCTAGTGTTCATGCTGAAACTCTTGGACTTCAACTGGTATGCTATGGGGAGTGATTGTAGTGTTTTTAAACAGAAGAAGGCTGCCAGGTTTGTGTTTTAGAAAGGACTCACTGTTGGCAGTATGGAGAATGAATTTTAGGAGAGCAAAACAGAGACAAGGAGATTATTCAGAAAGAAGGCAGGGAAGAATTAGGCCAGATTAGGAGGGCCTTGACTGCCAACTAAGGAATCAATTTATTCAACATTCATTGATCATCCACTCTGTGCGGCACAATGTTAGGTACCGTAGGCTATATTTTCTTCTTTTTTTTTGGCCATGCATGTGGGATATTAGTTCCCCAACCAGGGATCAAACCCGTGCCCCCTGCAGTGGAAGGGCAGAGTCTTAACCACTGGACCACCAGGGGAGTCCCTATATTTTCTTATGTTAATTCTCACAGCAATCCTGTGGGTTCACAGGTGGTATCATAACCATTTTCCAAATAAGGAAGCCAAGACGTTAAGCAGTCTATCTGAGATCACACAGCCAGAAGTGGCGCTTTTGTATGGCAGGAGCCAATGCAAGGACCAGTCTGCTTTGGAAAAGTTTTATTATTATACCCTAATAAACAGGCAGAGAGAGGTCGAGGGGCAGATTGTAAAAATTTCCTCCCCATTTTGCAGTAATTCCAACCTGATTTGAACATTTGACCTCTATATATCTCTTTAGTATTAACAAAAGTATTAACAAAAGTCTTTTTACAAAATAAGCTTGTCCCTCTCTGCAATTATATTGCCTTTTTTTTTCCTTTTCATGTGTCGTGTGTTGTTTGTCCTTAATACATAGTTGAGTAACAATCTCCATGCTTGGCTTTGCCATAAAGCCATATTCCCTTGGCTTTAAAGTGAGTAGTACTTCTTAATTTGGGGGCCCAAGCATCTCATTAAAAGTTGAATAAAAACTATGGACTGTGTTTTTAAAAAAATACACATATATGTATATATTTACACATATGTGCATACACACAAAGTGTTAACACCTAATTTTAGGGGATTCTTGGAACTCTCAGGGTTCAGGAGTTCCCAAGTACTTAGCACATACCAGGCATTGTCTCACTTAATTTTTACCACACCCCTATGAGCTATTTCCATTATGCCCATTTTACAGATGAAAGATTTAGGTTAAATAACATACTCAAGACCACAAAAGGAGTAAGTACCAGTTTTAGTATTTGAACCTGGGTTGATCTGGCTCTAGAGCCAAGCTCTTAGCATTCTCTTATGCTGTCTGTCACTTATAATAGGTGAAGAGGAAAAAAAAAAAGCTTATTTAACTAAAGATTAAAAACTCTGGTCTAGTAACTAGGTAAAAAAAATTCTAGGCTTTGACTTTTCAAAGTGTATTATCAAAAATTGTTAATATGAGTTAATACATCTAGTGAAAACAAAGACTCTCCTTATTTTTTTTGCCATTTCCACCAGTTTCTGTGGTTTTGAAAGGTGCCAGGAAAATAATTCATTTAATAGCTGAGAAGCAAATCAGGAATAGGAAATAAGCAAAATGTATGTGCCTGTTTTGGGTTTATTGTCATTTTTTATCCAGATGCTATATCTTGTGCATTTTCAGGATTTGGAATATTGTCTAGATCCAACGAAGAAGGAACTGCCTCACTTAAGAAACCCTGACATACTTGTGGGTGAAAATGACCTCACAGCCCTCAGCTATCTTCACGAGCCTGCTGTACTCCACAATCTCAGAGTCCGCTTTATTGATTCCAAACTTATTTATACATATTGTGGTGAGTGTGCGTTGCTGTCTGAGTGAGCTGCGAATTCTTTTCTTTAATGGACAGGGCCATGGAAATATTGTGCATGGGGACAATTCTTATTTTCTCCCATGTCCCCAGCTCTTTTTTCTCTACTGACTTCTTATCCTTCTTTCACTAATCATTCTCTGCTGAGACCCAGGTCTGGGATTTCCATTCATTTCCTTCTAAGTCTCTTTGTTTGGTGTACCCAACTCAGCACTCAGCATTTCGTCATTACGCTCCTGTTTTGGAAAGGAATCTTTTCTTCTTAAAAGAATTTATACCTTTTATATCCTTGATATTTGCTCTTTTTCTTCCCTACCTATTAACTGAATATTTCTTTTTCTCAATTTTCATTTTTCTTCCATTTATTTTTTTCTTGCACATATGCTACCTTCTCAGTGAAGCCTTTCCTGTCCGCCCTATCTTTTCTTCTCCTAGGTGTCTATCTTCCTTCTCTGTTTAATTTTCCCCCCTTTTCCTTACTACTGTCTAACCTATGATATATATTTTTCTTACTTATTTTATTGTCTGAATTTCCCTCTAGAATATAAGGTTCATGAGGGCAAAATTTTTTCCTTTTGTTAAAAAAATTTTTATTGAAATATAATTGATGTACAATGTTATATAACTTACAGGTGTACAGTACAGTGATACACTTTTGTTTTGCTTTTTTTGGCTGTGTTGCGTCTTTGTTGCTGCACATGGACTTTCTCCAGTTGCAGCGAACAGGGACTACTCTTTGTTGTGGTGTGCGGGCTTCTCATTGTGGTGGCTTCTCTTCTTGCAGAACACGGACTCGAGGCACGAGGGCTTCAGTAGTTGTGGCCCGTGGGCTCAGTTGTTGTGGCTCACAGGCTCTAGAGCAGGCTCAGTAGTTGTGGCGCATAGGCTTAGTTGCTCCACGGCATGTGGGATCTTCCTGGACCAGGGATGGAACCCATGTCCCCTGCATTCGCAGGTGAATTCTTAACCACTGTGTCACCAGGGAAGTCCCCACAATTTTTAAAGGTTATACTCCATTTAGATTCGTCTTTTTGTTTGTTTACTGTTGTCAATATAGCACTTAGAAATGACTTGAAAGCTAGATGTAGTCAAATATTTGTTGAATGAATGACTTTATTAAGTTAATATATACTTGCTGTAAAAGTTAAGGAAATACCAAAAAAAGTATAAAAAATGAAAAAGAATTACATGTAATTCACCACTGAAAAATAACCAGTATTATGTTGTCTTATATTCTGTGTGTATATGTGAGAGTATAAATAGATATAAAATTGGAATCAGTCTATATATAGTTTTGTGTCATGTTTTCCTGTGACACTTAATATTTTTTATAAACATGATTTGTGGTGGTAGCTCAATAGTCTGTTACATGGATATAATAATATGTATTAAACCACTCTCCCTTTTTAAAAAAAATTTTATTGAAGTATAGTTGATTCACAACGTTGTGTTTAGTTTTTGCTATACAGCAAAGTGACTCAGTTGTACATATATATATTTTTTTTTTTCATCCTTTTCCATTAAGGTTTACCACAGGATATTGAATATAGTTCCCTGTGCTATACATAAACCACTCTCCCTTTATTATATACTTTGTTTCCACTTTTCACTGTTATGAATAACATTATGATAAACATCTTTATTTAAAAAAAACCTTTATGTGAATCTATGATTATTTCATTTGGATAAATTTCTAGAAGTGGAATTTTTGGTTTAAATATTACAAAAATATTTAAAGTCCTTTCAACATTGCCACAGTTTTTATTATTTTAAATCACCTAGTCTAGTTTGTAAATGGTGTTTTAGTTAGGACTAGGTATAATGTGTTCAGAGGCAAAGGCTATGATATATTTTGACCCTTAACAATTTGTTAGTTCAGTATTAACTGAAATCGAATTAGTATTAACTATGATTCTCACTTTACCAAGTTTGATATGCCCATGAGGATATTATTGACTTCTTCTTTTGCTTTTTTTTACCTTTCTCCCCAGGTATAGTCCTAGTAGCTATAAATCCTTATGAACAGCTGCCTATTTATGGAGAAGATATTATTAATGCATATAGTGGTCAGAACATGGGTGATATGGATCCACATATCTTTGCAGTAGCTGAGGAAGCTTACAAGCAAATGGCCAGGTTGGTGGAAGCTCTATTTATTATTTCATGACTTTTATTAGATGTGATAATTTCTTCTTTGCTGAGTCACAGATATTTTAAAATACAGTGAATAACAACTAGTAAATTATTAATTAAACAGCCTTGATTGATCTGTCTCAGATGGCCTGCATTTTTTTGGGGGGGCCGTGCCGTGTGGCATGTGGGATCTTAGTTCCCTGACCAGGGATCTAACCCACGCCCCTTGCAGTGGAGGTGTGGAGTCTTAACCACTGGACTGCCAGGGAAGTCCCTGGCCTGCATTATTATTAAAATAGCCTAACATTTGTAAAAGGACATATAGTTTTTAAAAACTACCTTTGGAATCTCATTGTAATTCTGTGACCATGCAAGGACAGATGTTATGTTTTACAGATGAGTGGATCAAGGTTTGTAGGTATTAAGTGACTTGCCCAATGTCATTCAGCTAGTGAGTGGCAGACCAGAACTAAAAGGCCTAAGTGCTGAAAGAAATCTGTCTGTATCTGGTAGAATTAAATCTCAAGGAAAGTGTGAATTTTAAGGTTAGCAGATGCTGGGGCATCAGTGATCCTGAACAGCATCAGGGAAATGTCTTTGATGTTAATCGGGGAACCCTATTATTTTGAGAGTGGAGAATGGGAGAAAAAAAGCTATTTTCAAGACTAGATTATACTCTTGATAATATAATGTAATGTAAAACTATGCATGCATAGAAAAATAGTCTGACAGGTGAGAAATGGTATCCTAGTGGTGGTTTTTTGTTTTTTTGGTTTTTTTTTTGGGGCCTCTCACTGTTGTGACCTCTCCCGTTGCGGAGCACAGCCTCCGGACGCGCAGGCTCAGCGGCCATGGCTCACGGGCCTAGCCGCTCCGCGACATGTGGGATCTTCCCGGACCGGGGCACGAACCCATGTCCTCTGCATCGGCAGGCGGACTCTCAACCACTGCGCCACCAGGGAAGCCTCTAGTGTTGTTTTAATTTACCTTTCTCTAAGTAGGAAAGACTTTGCACTTTTTACACGCATACACATGCACATACCTATTTGTATATTTAATATATATATTAAAAACCATAAGTTCACACTGATACCTCCAAATCCAGTTCAACACCACAATTTTTATTCTTGATTTCTTTTTCCTTCTTTTAACTTTTTTTTTGACCTTGAAAACCCTGGCTCTCATTATCTATTGTATATTTACTTGTTTGCTCAATCCTGGAATACTCTTTGTATCAGAAATGCTAACCCATACCCCTGTGTAAAGCAAATTTACCACTCAAGTACATTTGCGTCCAATTTATTTTGTCTTTAGCCTTATGTAATATAAAGTGCCAGTTTCCAAAGTTACTTAGGTTGGTTCCTTTCTTCCCCACCACTTTATTAATTTATTCAACCACTCTCCCATATATTATCACTTAGATTGTTTTCAATATTTTGCAATTGCAAACAGTGCTACAGTAAATAACCTTGTGCACATACATTTTTGTATTTATTTATTGCTCTTCCGAATTGCTTTTAATGAAGCTATGGCAGCAAAATATACAACGTGACCCAGATACACAGTGGAGCAAAGGCCTAGATAATGAGATGGTTTTGTTCACATCTTGGGGAAGAGGGTGATATGTATGTCTTTATGAACACTATTTAAAAAATATAAACTGCGCACAACATTCTCCAGGAGCTAGAGCTCAAGAGAACCCGTGGGGGGTCCATCTTCCACTGGGACATCAGAGGCAATCTCAGGGGTGGGGACGGTGGTGGTGGGGGAGGTAGGGAGTTTCTTCAGAGCCGGAAGAGGCTGCAGCAGTCCCCATCTCTGCTGGGAATGTCGGGCAATGGCAAGCAGCAATGAGGTAACAGAGTGGGTAGCAGCAGTGTTGGGCAGTTCTTCAATATCTTGATCACAAATATTTGGTACAGCCCAGTTGGTGATATTGCCAGGGGGCCAGAGAGGTGGAGGGAGACTTCTTGTCCACAGGGGCAGAGAGTGCACCTCTCTGCTTGAAGAGGGACATGAGGAGTGATGGGGAGCAAAGGGAGATGGAGCAAGGGACTCTCACGTTCTTGGCGACCTCAACTGGACCACAGCCACAGCGCCATGATTAGGTTAACCCCAACCACTTTCAGGAGGGGCGTGCAGAACCTGATCACTGACAGGCTTTGGAAGTTTAGGTTCATATCTGTTTCAGAGCTTTTCTCTACCAACTTGGCATCACAGGAATTCTTGAGCTGGGGTAGAAGGTCTTGTTGAACGTGTCTTCATGCCCAAAATTGGTGCTTTTGCTCCAAGCCAGGACCCAGTTGCTCTTGGAACCTGTGACCCCCATGTCTAGCACAGTGCTGTTTGAGCTGAGCATCATGGCCTGGTGACTTGCAACACAATGTTTTGAAAATCAAAATCGGTGTATAAGCAGATGGAGGTGTTGCTGGATTTGGGGCCTCTCAGCTAGTACACAGCAGGGTTGGGGTTCTGGATATTTGGCTTCACAGTGTACACGGTCTTGTCCCCAAAGGCTAATTTGCCTGCATTGGGTTACACAGTGTTCAGTACTATTGCAGTAACGTTGACTGGCCTTTAAGAAGACAGGTTGAGGATGGAGCACATTTTTGTATTTTTAGAGGTGTAGCTTCAGGTAAGTTACTAAAAGTGGTGTTGGTAGGTCAAAAGGTAGGTGTAAATATACTGCCAAATTCCCTCTGGCAGAGTTGTTCTGGTTTTCATTCCTGCCAAAAATGTTCAAGAGTGCCTATTTCCCCATAGCTTTATCAACAGAATGTATAATCTTTGTTTTTAATTCTTGCCAATTTAATGGTATCTCAATGTTGTTTTCATCTGCATTTCTTTAAATATGAGTAAGTTCAAACATCTTTTCATATGTTTAAGAGCAGTTCACTTTTTTTCTGTTTGTTTCTTTGTTTATGGGCTGAATTGTCCATTCACGTCTTTTTCCACTTTTCTGTTGTGTTTTTGTTTCTTTGATCCTCAATTTTAAGAGTTAAAAGAATATATATATTAGGTATATTAGCCCTTAACCTGTGTTATATACTGCAAATACTTCCCCCCAGTTTGATTTTGTTTATGGTCCTTTTCCATACAAATGTATTAATCTTTTTTTTTTATTGCTGTGGATTTTGAGTCATTGCTAGAAAACCTTTCCCTACACCAAGGTAAAAGAGAATTTAATCTTTTCTTCTAGTCCTTGTATTGTTTTATAATTTACCTTTGGATCACTGATCCCATTGAAGTTTATACTTTTGAATTATGAGAGATATGGATCTAAATTTATCTTTTTTCTAAATGGCTACCCAGTTATCTTAGCATCACTTATTAAGAGGCCCATCTTTGCCCCAGTTATTTGAGATGCCACCTAAAATTCATCATATCCTAAATCTTCTTTTGTTCTTGGGTCAATTTCTTGGCTCTGTTCTTTCCACTTTCTTTATTCATGTCCAAGTACCACACTGCTTTGATTATAGTGGCTTTATAGTATGTCTCAGTGTCTGATACCATTAAACCCCCTCATAGTTTGTCTTTTTCATTATTTTCCTGGCTATCCTTAGATGTTTGTTTTTACATACATAAGTTGATGACATTGTCCAACTCCATAAAGAAGCTGTCTTTTGAGTAATAACATGAAGGAAAGGAGAAAGCAAGCTGTTCAGGTATCTGGGGGAAGAATATTCCAGACAAAGAGATTAGCAATTGCAGGGACCATACAAAGCCTTGAGGACTATTATAGCAAATTTGACTTTTTCTCTAAGTGTGGGTTTTGAGCAGAGGAATGGCATGATCTGGCAGCTGTGTTAAAAATTGATGATAGACAGCTCGGTGCTTTGTGACCGCCTGGAGGGGTGGGATGGGGAGGGTGGGAGGGAGGGAGATGCATGAGGGAGGGGATGTGGGAACAGATGTATATGTATGACTGATTCACTTTGTTATAAAGCAGAAACTAATAAAAAAAAAAAATTGATGATAGATACCAAAAATGTATATCCTGAATCTAATCATGAGGAAACTCAGAAAAACTGAAAATGAGATGCATACTACAAAATAACTCTATATATTCTTCAGAATTAGCAAGGTCAAAAAAGTCAAAGAAAGACTGAGGAACTATTCCTGATTAAAGGAGATAGAGGAAACATGCCAATTAAATGCGGTGAATATTTGGAATTGAATCCTTGATGATGGGGGAGAGAAGGTAACTTTGTAGGGGGCATTGCTGGATGATTGAAAAAAATTGGAATATAGACTGTGGATTAAACAATACTGTTATATCAACATTACATTTTCTGATTTTGATCACGATCAATATGAAAGAGCAATGTCACTGTTCTTAGGAAATATACTTTAAAATACATAGGAGTCATCATGTCTATAACCTATTCCCAAATGTTTCAGAAAATATCAGAATAAGAGAAACAGAGACATTTATGAAACAAATGAGCAAAACCTAAACAATTGGTGAATCTGAATAAAGCATATACAGGAGTTCATTTTACTATTTTTGCAATTTTCTGTGAGTTTGAAATCATATCAAAAGTAAAGTTAGGAAAAAAAAAAACCCAAACCAAAGAACAGAATGTAATGGTGACAATGGTCGAATCCACGAGACTAGTCAGGAGGATTTTGCATTGATCCAAGCAAGAGCTAATAATCTAATTAAGGAGAATATAATTGGAGATGGTAAGAAGTGGATGGATTCTGGATAAATTTTTAAGGTAGAATGTACCAAGGCTTGCTTATGTGGGGGTATGAGAGAAAAAGAGAAGTCAGGGATGGCAGCAAAGTATTTGATCTGAGCACCTAAAATGCTGGAGTTGCTGTTTACTGAGATGGAGAGATTGCAGGCAGAGCAGGTTGTGCATGTGGGGTGGGAGGGTGGGAGGAGGAAGGGGGTGCAGTTCTGTTTTAGATCTTTAAGGTCGAAATGGCATTTTCAACATCTATCCTCAAAGCAAAGCTGACACGAGTGATTCTTCCCCAGTAGATACATGTCCAGTGACAGTAGCATAATCAGGATCCTTGACTCATGACTTCTTTCCCCTTACAGAGAAAAGCACCCCTTCATAGACTAGCCTCTTAATTTTAACAGTCCCATTGGCTTACAGAGGAGAAAAAGTCAGTGGGCTGCTGTATCTTCTTTTTTTTTTTTTTATTTTTTGCAGTACGTGGGCCTCTCTGTTGTGGCCTCTCCCGTTGCGGAGCACAGGCTCCGGACGCTCAGGC
Organism: Hyperoodon ampullatus; assembly: GCF_949752795.1. NCBI lineage: Eukaryota > Metazoa > Chordata > Mammalia > Artiodactyla > Ziphiidae > Hyperoodon > Hyperoodon ampullatus. The sequence continues at coordinate 43,372,905 of NC_136916.1, read as the reverse complement.
TCAGCGGCCATGGCTCACGGGCCCAGCCGCTCCACGGCATGTGGGATCTTCCCGGACCGGGGCACGAACCTGTGTCCCCTGCGTCAGCAGGCGGACTCTCAACCACTGCGCCACCAGGGAAGCCCTCTTATATTTTTGTTTCACCATTTTTGCCTCACTTTTTTTTTTTTTTTTTTGCAGTACACGGGCCTCTCACTGTTGTGGCCTCTCCCATTTTGCGGAGCACAGGCTCCGGAAACGCAGGCTCAGCGGCCATGGCTCACGGGCCTAGCCGCTCCGCAGCATGTGGGATCTTCCCGGACCGGGACACGAACCCATGTCCCCTGCATGACTCTCAACCACTGCGCCGCCAGGGAAGCCCATGCCTCACATTCTTGCCAGTCTTTTCTCATGCTGAAACTCATTGCAGTCTGATAACTAAATCACAATATTATATTCCTTAAAGCATCAGGGTTTTTTTTGTTTGTTTGCTTCTTTTTGTTTCCTTAAAACCAAGTAATATTGATTGCTTTGATTTGGTATTTTTTTCCTCCCTTGTTAATGGTAGAGCAAATAAATTTGATCGATTAAGTTTCATTTATGAGTTTTCTTGAAATAAATTAGAGAGTTATATTCATAACCTTAGTGTAATGGAAAAGATATCTATACTAGTCACAGCTCCATCAATAAATAACTATATAAGCTTAAATCTTCTGGTCTCCCAGGGCCTCAGTTTTATCACCTATAAAATAGAACACTTGCACTAGATGGTCTAGCTTTACATTTAAGGCATTCTGTTGTACACACTTGTTACCTTTCAGTTTCATGGGCACTAATGCATAAGTCTTTTACTCTTTCTAGTGGAGGGCAGGCTATGATAAGGAGCTTGTAGCAAAGCAGAAGGAGCATAGTATAGACTTTTCTTCTGGAAACCAGGAGATGTGGGGTATAACAACCCAACTCTACTCTAAACTTGGATAAGCCATCTGACCTCTCTGTGTTATTGTTTCCCCCAATGAAGAAAAGATAATATTTATCATGCTTACTTCAGAGGTGAAAATTACGTTAGATGATAAACATAAAAAGCACTTTGAAAAACACTGTTTAAATATAAGCTGTTACTGTCATCATGGTCTTCATCATCATGGAGTCTCATGTCTGCATTCTCTTTCTGTTCATTTTAGCCTCTCATCGGGTTTTATTCTTCCTGACTCTCTTGCTAGGCCTTTCCTTAGGATGGCCCCTCTTGCATTTGTTTAGGCAGACTCTGAATGCTTCACTCTTCTAAGGTCTATTGGCCAAGTGGATGCTGGCTGTTATAGATTATAAAATCTCTCCTGTTGCCAATTGTGACTCACCTGCCATGTGGTACCAAGTATTCCTACTTAGGCAAGCAGACATGCTACCTGATAAGGAATTTTATGTATGATATATAAATGTGAATTAACTTCTATTAGTTAGCAGCTACCATGTTTAGAGGTATACTATGTGCCAAGCATGATGTCAGGCATGTTACCTCTAATCTTCATTACACCCCTGGGAGCAGACATCATCACCCCTGCTTTACAAATGAGGAGACCAAGGAAAGTAACTTTCAGACTATCATGCTAATAAATAGTATCTGGGAGCTGAGATATGAATCAAGCTCTGAGGCTACAGAGCCTTTCTTCTTTGTTGTTTAATTTTCTTACTTCCAACTATATGACCCTATTCTAACACAATATTTTCACAATATTAATCTATTCCCTCAGATTAACTAACATTGCATACTTTTATTTCTGTACCTTTTATTCAGCCTAGAATATCCTTCTCCATGCTCCATTATCTGCCTGGTTTCTATTTATTCTTCATGATCCCACTCAAGTTTTACTTTGAGACCACCTCAGTTCCTGATAAATGATTCCTCTTCAGAATTCTTTACTATATGAATTTGGGACTTACTGAGAACTATCTACCCAATAAGTTTGTAGTAGGAATAAAGTACAGTAAGTATATGAGTCTATAAAAGTTACAAACAAATAAAATTGGCTATTTCTGAGAGAAAGACAAATACCATATGATATCACTTATATGTGGAATCTAAAATATGACACAAATGAACTTATCTATGAAACAGAAACAGAATCATAAACATAGAGAACAGACTGGTGGTTGCCAAGGGGGAGGGGGTTGGGGGAGGGAGTGAGTGGGAGGTTGAGGTTAGCAGCTGTAAGCTTTTACATATAGGACAGATAAACAACAGGGTCTTACTGTATAGCACAGGACACTATATTCAGTACCCTATGATAAACCATAATGGAAAAGAATATTAAAAAAAGAATATGTATAACTGGAAAAAATTGGCTATTTTTGTTATGGAATCTTTATATTAATTTCATAGGCTCTATACTGATGGAACAGAAAAGTCAGATTGACATGAGAAGATCTGATAGTCATGTGACAGACTTCTCAGCAGGAATTTGGTGTATCTCCAGGAAACGCTTATTTTCATTTCCTGAATAATCTCTCTGCCTCTCTAGCGCAGCTTTCATCAGTGTGCCAGCCCAGTCTTATGGTAAATATTTATACTTAAAAACTAATACTACACATTGTCTTGTGAACTCATTGTCTAGTATCCACTTTAGAGTGTAAATCTTCTTGGGATTGATCAAGAGCAGAAATCTTGGAGAAACAGAGCTGAGCAGCTTGAGGTTTGACAAGTGATAAAAATGTAGAAAAACTTAGCACCTCTCTAACAAGAGAAATAAGGATTAGAGTCTCAAGTGACAGCCACATCACAGTATATACACAATGTTGGAAGAAAGCATTATATTACACTAACTTAATAATTTTCCTTTTTAGCAAGGGATCAGATAAAGGAGAAGCAATTAGACTGAGTGCCTGCAAGAAAATAAAACTCTAGATTTTGTTTCATGAGAACATGTTCACTTATAAGCTAAAAATTAGACCTAGGTGCTTGTGCACTTAACCAAGGTACATGGCAACACCCAGTGGATGGTTATGAGAGAGTCAACATTGAGGTGTGTGGATATAATAAAGTGAGTCCTGCATGAGTCAGGTCTGAGGCTGGCATTACTTAGTTTCCTCATTAACAACCTGGATGTGAATAGAAAGTATGCTCATTAAGTGTGCAGAGGACAAGATGATGGTCTTGGAAAATATGAGCACCATAACCTAGAGAGATTACATTTTTAAAGGGTAAAGTTCAGAAGGAAAATGTATAAAATAATATAACTGATATGAAATGAATCTTACTAGATATAATCTAAGGAAAGCCTGGACAAACCAAATAGATATATAGATAGAAGGAATATAGACTCAAGTGTAACATCTCTCTCTTTCATCAACCCAGAGTAGATAGTCTATCCTTGAATAATTTATTTCCTGGGGTTTCAGGTACCTCTCCATAGTTTAATTCCTATTGCATTTTCCCCATACAACCTAGTTTTCTCCTAATTATCGTATGTGGAGTCAATTCAGGCATCACCTTCTCTAGAAAGCATTTCCTGACAGCTCTTCCTCACATCTTCCACTAGTTCTATACCCCTTCTCCATGCTTTCATAATATCCTGGATAGACCTCTTTTCTTGTAATTACTCCACTGTATTTAAACTGCACTTTTCAGTCTCTCTCAATAGGCTATGACCCTAGAGTCTTTTATCTTCATAAAGTGTTTGGCACATTGTGGCTACTTATTACATATTTGTTGCATGAATGAATGAAGCAGTATTTTTAGGTAGTGGCTTTTTGTTCACATTATAGCCTCTGGAAGCACATTGACTGAAACAGGCCACAAGAGTTCACCTCTGCTTTGGGGCACCCAGTACCCAGGCTATTTAGGATCATTGCAGGGGCCCTTGAGAGGACTGGCCAAGCCAGAAATCATAAATTTTCAGTTCCTGCATCCTTAGAATGCTCCAGATTGATCTGTCCTTGATGAAGGGTGGCGAATCTCTGTTCCTTAACTTGGTTTTATCAGGTCCTTGAAGTGATATCTACATCCCAAAAGTAAAAGAAGGTTCTTATAAGGACGAGAAACCTGAAGAATTGTGAATAGTGGCTGACCAGCTAATCAAATTTTCGAAGAATAATAAATTATTATTTACATAGATGTAACAATCTAAAGCTTACAGCTCAAATAAATACAGTAGGGTAGACTCTGATATTCACCTTAAAACCATAAAATATTTTATCCCTGGTGTTTTTATCTATTTTCTCCACATCTCTATTATACTTTTCTTGTTTTTCCCTTTGCATGTCTTTATTATGTATTACCCTTCTCCCTTCTGTGTCTCTAGTTGGCTCCCCACTTCTACCTGTCTCTGCTCTTGTCTCTTTTTGGCATTTCTTCCTGTGGCCACATATAACTGAAAAACGTTTTAAAGACTACTGTACTTACTTTATAAAGATTTCTGTTTCCTGTTCTTAATTTAAAAGCAGGGGGATGGAATTTACATTTTTTCTCTTTGTAGCCCTTTATTGATTTTGGCCATCTCAGATTCAGGGGTCCTACGGAGAAGAAATGTTTGCCCATTTCAAGTACAGCCCTTCAAGCCCATCTAAGCATCTGTAAGCCTGTCCTATTCCAATTGTACTTGAGTTTACCTGGCTTAGACTGCAGGCTATGGCCCATCCAACATGTGAAAAATCAATTCTGGGGTTAGTTTAACTTTTAAGTTATAGTACTTTAGAATTGAGAAAGACTTTAGATGCTATTTAATCTTAAAAATAAGGGAAACTGTGACCCAGAGAGGGCATGCAATTGCTCAAAGTCATGAAATTGGTAAATGACAGATCGAAGACCAGAGCCCGACTCAGAGAAAATTATGTAATGGAAAAGTCGTACTTATTTATATATTGGAATGCTCTACTAGGCTTCAAGAAGAAGGGAAGCCTCTGCCAAAGTCAGGGAAATGTAATAAATAATAAAGTCCCTTAAAAATTGTTGGTCATATGGATCCAGGATTGTAAATCCTGGAAGAGAAAATGTATCTGGTATGTGCTTGACATCAATGTGTATATGTGTGTATTTGTACAAATCTGTGTGATTCATTTGAATAATCCTCAACCTTATCTCCTTTAACAGTTCTCTTCTTCCCCATGGTATAGGAAAGGGCTACTACATAATGAATGCCTCGTTTTTTTTGACGTAACATTTTGTCATAAAGACTTGAACTAGTATTTCAAAGGCAGTACAGTTTAGGATAGCAGTTCCCACTAATAATTCCTTTTCGTCAGACTAGTGGAAGCCTCTTCACCTTGTTTATTATTGGAAGGAATGCTGGGAGAATTTTGTCAAGGTAGCTATCACACAGGGTGTAGTGACAGAACTGATCATGCAGGAATTAGGAAGAGATCATTTTTCTAGTTATATTTTGGAAGGGAATCCAAAGACTGATGATACTGTCCTTGATTAATGTATCAAAGACATCAATTCTGAGAACATTAAAATATTCTAAGTGATGGAAAAAAAGGGACATTGGCCCCACAATGAGAACTGTTTGGGGTTTTTTTGTGTGTTTTTGAGTGATTTATCTTGAAATCAGGCATGTATGAACAGAGGCAGTGGGAATATCCAGTTAAGTCTAGAAGTTCAAATAAAAAGGGAATGAGATAGCATGAGGTTCAAGGATGTTTTATAAAAATGAGGGTTACATGCAAGCTTTTACTATAAGTATTAAACATTCCTTGTGTCACCTAGGTCCTCCTGATTTTCCCCACAGTATGGGAGTCAGAGCATCTGAACAGGCTGCTTACAGGTGCTGGTAGTGTGATGTAAATGTACTTAATGAGGCCTGAGTTGGGTACTCCTATTGTATTTTTCAAAGTTTGTAAAATAATACAGTGACCACCCTTTCTCAACGAAAAAACAACCTTTACCATAGAAAAATCTTTCTACTTTGGAAACTTATTGCAGGTACTTTTGATTCTATCACTTTGGTGTCTCTTAAACCCATCTGCCTCTCTCAGTCATGGCCACCACAGTCTTTGTTCAGACTTTCATACCTTTTCATCTGGACCCCTGCCACCCATATCCACATTGCTGCCAGAGCATTTTTACTAATTAGATTGTTTATTTTCTGTTTAAAACCCTGCAGTAGTACTCCATGACCTTTAGGTAAACTTCAGATTCCTTAACATCTCATGTAAGATCTTTATGATCCATTTCTCGTTAACCTCTGCAACCTTATCTGTCATTACTTCATGTTCTAGTCAAATTAAGTTATCTGATGTTTCCTAATTTCTCATGCATCTGAGCCTTCATTTTTTTTCTTTTTTTTTTTTGCGGTATGCGGACCTCTCACTGTTGTGGCCTCTCCCGTTGCAGAGCACAGGCTCCAGACGCATAGACTCAGCAGCCATGGCTCACGGGCCCAGCCGCTCCACGGCATGTGGGATCTTCCCAGACCGGGGCACGAACCCGTGTCTCCTGCATCAGCAGGCGGACTCTCAACCACTGCGCCACCAGGGAAGCCCTGAGCCTTCATTTATGTTATCTCCTTTCCCTGGAATGTTTCCTTCCTAACTTCCTTTTCCCTTGCTTGCTTTCTCTTACTCATCTTTCTAGACTTTGCTGAGGTATCATCTCCAGGGTGCCTTCCCTGATCACCTCTTCCTCCTCTCAATATCCCATCCCATGTATTATAATCTTTAATTATTAGTTTGTCTTTCCCCTCAGACCCTCAACCACTTGAGGATGCAGATCATGGCTTTTTAAACTTGTATCTCTAGTATTTAGCACAATGTTTGGCACGTAGTAGGTGTTTGCTAAATGTTTGTTGGATAAATACATTTCTTTTAAAAGATAAAAAGATCATCTTCTATAGTGATATAACCTCGTAATCTTGTGGCCTAAAAACCTTTGAACTCATCTTGTCTCTCCATAAATTAAGGGCAAAAATGATACTACCTTTATGTACTTGTTCAGTTAATTTGATAGATTGAAGCTGACTGCTGGTTTCATCTTAGGAGGTGGAAGTTTCTTTCCCAGTCGAAATTGTAGCCGAAGCAGATTTATTCCTAGGCTAGGTTGGTTATTAAAGTTTTATTTACTTATAATCAATACAGATTTACTGAGCGCTTGTGACATGTCAGACTCTGGACTAGTTGCTGGATATTAACGATATGGTGACATAGGTCCTCATCCTCAAAGAAATGATAGTCTTATGAGCAAGTTCCTCACCTAGAGTTTTGAGTCATTGTATGAATGAATTAAAGATGTAATAGTAGATAGTCTTTTTAAAATTAATTAATTAATTAATTTAGCTGCATTGGGTCTTCATTGCTGCACGCAGGCTTTATCTAGTTGCAGGGAGCGGGGGCTACTCTTTGATGCATGGGCTTCTCATTGCGGTGGCTTCTCTTGTTGCAGAGCATGGGCTCTAGGCACGCAGGCTTCAGTAGTTGTGGCTTGTGGGCTGAGTAGTTGTGGTTCACGGGCTCTAGAGAGCAGGCTCAGTAGTTGTGGTGCACGGGCTTCGTTGGTCCGCGGCATGTGGGATCTTCCTGGACCAGGGCTCAAACCCGTGTCCCCTGCATTGGCAGGCGGATTCTTAACCACTGCACCACCAGGGAAGTCCAGTTGGTAGTCTTTGAGTTCTAACATATTTGAATGAATCAGCCAACAAATGAACCATTTCTTCTCTGGTAATGAGGGTACTTTAGTAAGAGCTGGAGTTTGTGGGAGACACTACGGACAGTTAGCTAGTAGATAATTTTTTTTTCAATTAAGTAGTATTTTCTTCTAAATTTGTTTGCTGTAACTCCTGTCTCTTCTAAAGGTGGTTGACAACAGTACTATAATAGACCAAAATAATTCTCTAGGAATAAAGTGTGTTTGAGATATGTACACACAAAAAATTCAGACTATTACAGATTCATCCTTAGATGTGACGCTCTCTAATTTAATGCCTGATATTTCTTCTCCCTCTCTGTTCATTGTTAATTTATAAGTAGTTTTTTCTATTAGGAAATGTCATTCTTAGGTTCCTTCCCACATTTTTGCATGTGTGAACCAGCAGGAACTCACCATGGCTCATTGATGAGAATACAGAGAAAATAATGTTAATCACATTCAAAAGTGAGCAGCACTGTCAGTTACTCTTCTTTGTTTTACAGAGATGAACGAAATCAGTCCATCATTGTAAGTGGAGAGTCTGGGGCAGGAAAAACAGTTTCAGCTAAGTATGCCATGCGATACTTTGCAACTGTAAGTGGTTCCGCCAGTGAAGCCAATGTTGAGGAAAAGGTGTTGGCATCCAACCCCATCATGGAGGTAAGGCAGAGGCAGCCATGGCCTTCTTACTATATTCTCTCATTAAGAAACAGGCTCAAAAAATTGATTGATACAGCACATGTCAGAAAATCTAGGATCTCTCAACCAGTAATAGTAGGAAAATACTTTTCCGGATGTTAGTGAGAGATCTAGGAAAAGTAAAAATTCAGTAAGGTAGACATTTTGAGTAAAGTCTAGCTATAGAGGAATCTACTTTATTCCATAAACCTGGATTTTTTTTTTTTTTTTTTTTTTTTTTTTTTTTGCGGTACGCGGGGCCTCTCACTGTTGTGGCCTCTCCCATTTCCCATTGCGGAGCACAGGCTCCGGACGCGCAGGCTCAGCGGCCATGGCTCACGGGCCCAGCCGCTCCACGGCATGTGGGATCTTCCCGGACCGGGGCACAAACCCGTGTCCCCTGCATCGGCAGGCGGACTCTCAACCACTGCGCCACCAGGGAAGCCCCATAAACCTCCATTTTTAACCTACCATTGGATCGTTGCCTCCAAGTAGCTGGCAATGGCACTTCATTTCCTCAAGTTTCTTTTCTCCCAGTTAATTGACTTGTATCTATTGCTCCTTATACTGGAAGTATAAATTACTCCTTTTCCCACAATCCTGAGCTTATTTAAGCTCTTTCTAAGATACAGGATTCACTATGCTCAAGCATGAATGAGTTTCATTATTCCTTTGCCCACATTTCGTTTTCTGTACTCAGTCCAACCTGTTTAGCCATAAGTTTTTACATTTTTCCAGATATGAACTATAAACTTAAATCATAATCTTGAAAGCATTTTTCTGCTTGTTTCTGTCAAGCATATCACACAACTTTAGTTTAGAAAAAGAAATTCAATAATATAAATTCTTGGAAAAGGAAGATCTATGAAAGGATATCCTTTCAAAAGTGGACTACGTATACAAAGTAGACATGCTCATGCCAAAGAAAACAGACCTTTTTGTGTGAGAATTTGAGTATTTTAGGATTTGTAATTAGAGAATTATTTGTGTATTAATATGATTTTAGGAAAGTTACATTTTTGTAAGTATTCCCATTAAATGGAGAAAATAAGTCTCAATAAATGGAGAGAAATTACTTTGGACATGCAGAAACAAACCTTTCTTAATAAAAACCCAAGTCAGCATTCTTTATTCCTGTTTTTTTTCCTTTGTCAAGCCTTACATGTCACCCAAACACAGATGGCGTTTTAGAACTGGCTTGGTGCACCTGTGGTGCAAGTGGTTTTCGCACTGATCAGTCCAGAGGTAATTGTGCCTGGTGTGCAGTGCTGTGTGTGACACTTCAGAATAGTATGCTGTGACCCCTTGCCCACAGGGCTGCCCTCTAGTGCAGCATGACTTCTGTTCTTGGGATTAAGAAAATAAGAGATGCTGGGGAAGTTAAGAGCCTCCTGGGCTGGGTGACCTATGGAAAGAGAACTGGAAATGTTTTCTGAAATAGCACAGACAGGAGAAAACAGATGCTTATGCCAAAAGAGAGTAGTAAAGATTTTAAGCAAATATTAAGATTCTGAAAGAATTTAAACTACAGATATAGTGGTGGATCCCACTTGTGTTAATATTGCGAAAATATAATCTGTATAGCCAGTTTCTGATTTCGGTTCAGAAAACAACAGGGCTTTGCTTTCTACCATTATTTTGACTGTTTTTGATCATAACAACAAATTCTTGGTATTTGGCAGTAGTTTAGGCCATTCTTAGTCCCTAATGTTAGAAGATCCCAGAGTCTTGATTATGAACGTATCAGGAAATCCCATTTCTCCTAGGCCTAGACCATATAATAACATAACTCTGGAATACATCAAGTTGAATGAACTATTTTATGACCTTGCTATAGTCTCGTTCAAAAACTAGCTATACTGTTTTTTCTACAACGCAAATTTGAGTTGTGTTAGTAGGAGTGATATTAAAAATTTGGAATGACTACAGATACTACTTTTTAATATGCAGTTATAAGGAATTTACCCTGTTTGCTAGGATGAACAAAAAAAGATAAAGACAGCAGTTATACTTTTTTTTTTAATTTATGAAAAAAATTTTTTTAAAGACAGTAGTTATACTTAGCTACTTCACGCTATATTATTGTTTAGTTTCTCTGCAGGAATTTGGATTTAGAAAATTTGTTAAAGAGAGAACTAATTTTCAACAGCTACAAATGAGGGCATCCCAACTTGAAAGATTAAAATGGAATGTAGGGCTGAAGAATGGTGACAAAAGGTTTCCAGTTACAGGAAGAAAATATAGGTAAAATATTGAATATGTGGCCTAGAAAATTTGTAGCTTTTAAACCTGCCTCAAGATTATGTCTCTATATCAGCGCCCTTTACTGTGATGTCAAGAAAGAGTGTCTGGGTCTCCAGTGATCACGAGCATCCCACACCTTGAACATCACAGCCCAGTGGCTTATGGGATTTGCACATTATCCTTTAGAAAGCAAGCTCCTCATCCTCGTCATAGGCTCCTTTTGCAAAATATGAGTAATGTACAGTGAAATAAATGATTCTCTTTTACTCAATTTTATGACATTTTCTTTTGCATCCTTTTTCCTAGAAATTTTCATCCTAAGATGGGGACAGGGAAGATGTTGGGGGCACACTGGGTCTTTTTTTTTTAAATTTTAATTAATTAATTTATTTTTGGCTGCGTTGGGTCTTTGTTGCTGTGTGCGGGCTTTCTCTAGTTGCGGTGAGCGGGGGCTACTCTTCGTTGCGGTGCACAGGCTTCTCATTGCGTTGGCTTCTCTTGTTGCAGAGCACGGGCTCTAGGCTCACGGGCTTCAGTAGTTGTGGCTCGTGGGCTCAGTAGTTGTGGCTCGCGGGCTCTGTAGTTGTGGCGCAAGGGCTTAGTTGCTCCGTGGCATGTGGGATCTTCCCGGACCAGGGATCAAACCCATGTCCCCTGCATTGGCAGGCGGATTCTTAACCTCTTCACCACCAGGGAAGGCCCCACACTGGGTCTTAATAGCTCTATTTCCTCTTCAGTAACTGTAGTTGAAGATTTTCATCTCCATTTAGTAAAGAGAATAATTCACTCAACATTTCTCTGAAATCAGTAGTAAAATCAAAACCACAAAACTTCTTTCCTTTAACAATTTCTTGCTGATTGAAATGAAAATAGCATTAGGGAGGCTGTTATAAATATAGTACTTATAAGGCAGAGGGAGCAATTAGGGGGAATGAACAAAATAAATGAATAAATGAATAAACATCATTTATATACAGAACCTTCTTTCCATATTGGGTTAAAGGCTTAGAATCATAGAGTTTTATTTTTGAAAGGGACCCTAGAGCTCATCTATTCCAGTCAGTTTACACCTGGGGACACTAATGCTCCTCAGAGGATTAAATGATGGCAAGTTAGTGGTAGGCCCTGGTGTGATACCCAGATCTTCAGACTTCTATTTCATTTACTCCTTCTACCATTCTTTGCTATATGTTTATATACCTTGTACTCAAAGACAAAAGGGTCTGTTTCAACTCTGGCCTGCTCACTTCTTCTCACAGAGTGTAGTATCATCTTGGCAAGTTGGCCACTCTGATCCCCACTGTAAGTAGATTGGGGCGGGGGGATGACATATGGAGGTTGGGATAAGAGTCTGGGAGAAAGGAGAAGCTGTGGACCACCCTCCCCTAACTTCCTTAGTTGCTGGGGGAAAGTGCTTAAGACAGTGCCTGGTAAACACTCAGTAATTATTACTGCTGCTGCCACTGCTACTACATGTAATCCTCCATCTGCTCTTTGACAGAATATGTTGCGCTGAAAGAAAATTTCACATTTATTTTCTAAACAAAATAAAAATAATGGGAATATATGGAGACTTTTTGTTGTGCTTTTTGTAATATCAAGTTTTGCTGGGAAGATAGCTTCCAACTATTCTTTCAGTCTATAATGTTAATCTGAAAGTTAGCAGTGTTCTCATTGCCAAAACAGAATAGGGTAATACATGTCTTATATTTCAGAGAGTGAAAATACGTTTTCTTTGATTGATCAGAGAATCTAATGTGTTGACTTTTATGGCTATGTTACTACTGTTTTCATCACTTGTGTTTGTATTGCTTTTTTTTTTTTTGTATTGCTTTCTTAATGCTCCAGAGCATTTTCATATCTTTCTCTCTGCTGTGGTTTCAATATACTAATCCTAATAGTCACAGGCTTTGCACAGTGAAAGATATTAATTGTATGAAATTATCTTATTAAGCATTTAATTTATGCAGTATGTTAACACTTGCTTTTCTAACTACAGCATGCTTTTTGCTTTGCTTTGAAAGAAAAATGTATAGATGCATGTTACCTAAATCAGAAAGCAGTGCATATTCAATTTAAATTTTTAAGATTATATGAAAAATTTAGCAGAAAGTTACATTCTCTGCATTCTTTAGCAGATGTCTTGCAAGTTAGATACAACTATCAAAATCCAAAGCCAAATTTTACTGTCTCTGGTTTCTGAAAATGGCTTTGAATTAAGTGGGTAATTACTAACACTCCACTAATAAGCACTCCAGCTGGGCCTACTGGCTAAAGAGACCCTGAACACCAAAGCAATATTTCCAGGAAAATATTAATTTGTCTTAACCAGCTTATTTACATAAAACAGACAAAATTTTTCAAGAAACCAAACCCTGTTATTTAACTAAGAGGGCATGTGCCTAGGCAGCCCCTGGTCCCATCCGTTCTTTTCCTTTGTTGACATAAATGAGTATGTTCCATACCACAAATGGTGGATGAAGACCTCCCAGGCACTGGGCTCGAGTCTGCTGTTTCTGAAAATAATTTGTGCGAGAATAACAAGGCCGATACGGACTATTAGAGTATACCTGTGTGGTTGTGCAGTGAGCAAAGCATACAGTTGTGCCTGCAGGGGCAAAACTGGTTCTGTTTTTAAAAGAATCAATTTTAAAGGGTTGTGTTCTTTCTCTCCCTGAACAAATCTGTAAATGTCAGGGCATGAACTGCACTTCTAAAACCTTATTGTTTTCCCTTTGTTTCTTAGTCAATCGGAAATGCTAAGACAACCAGGAATGATAATAGCAGCCGTTTTGGGAAGTACATTGAGATTGGTTTTGATAAGAGATATCGAATCATTGGTGCCAATATGAGAACTTACCTTTTAGAGAAATCCAGAGTGGTGTTCCAGGTAAGCCGGGCAGGTATACATATAGATTGCCATATAATTCCAGAGCTCATGTTTGTTGGTGTGCATTTTATTCCCAGATGTTCTTGAGCATGTTATGACAATATTACTACAATATTACTACAAACCACACTCGGACTGAAACATGTAAAACAGTGCCTATCAGAGGATACCCCTTAGACTAATAGTCTTTGGGACTGGGCAGTGATTTAGGTTTAATGGTTTTGACTGTTTCCTCCAAATGCTTGTAGGAAAAGCTTAGTTAAGAAGAGGCACTATTAGTTTAGTCTTGTCTGTCACATTTCCCAGTTGATAGGGAAGATATTGGTCTGTGCTTCAATGAGTTACAGTTTGAACTCAGTTCACGAAAAAAAATTATCCTTGTCCTTCTTCCTTCCTTCTCTCAGAATGTGATACTGTTTAGACAGAATAATGAGGGTTAAAAGATCTTCACAACTCAGTTGTGAACTACTGTCAAAGAACACACTCAAGTGTATGGATCAGTGCCAGACTTGCATTTGCACATATGCTCTTACTCCTTTTCGGGGGGCAGGGATCTCAGTTCCCCAATGAGGACTAAACCCAGGCCATGGCAGTGAAAGCCCAGAATCCTCACCAGGGAACTTACTCCTTTTTTATTTGTAAATGGGAAGTACTACACATTACAGCACCAGCAGGTGTGCATTCACATGTTTATAGGTATACTCAGGGAATGTGGACTTATCATTGGAAAACTCCCCATATAAGACTCCCGGTGACCCACTACATGCTGAGATGGGGTTCCTGTAGTCCCTTAACTAGACGCTCGCCATATTGAGGTTCAGATAGCCCTGGCACCGCCATGTAGCAGAGTCTACAATTTCCATTGCACAAGTGTCTTAAGGCTTTGAAACTGTCTGGGACATACTGAGAGTCATGAGTTTGGGCAGCCTAGAGCTATCCTGGCTTTGACTTTGGGGGTGTGCCTGATTTGTGGCTACCTAAACGTAATACCTGATTTGTATAGTGAAGGAATAGTCACCCTCCTCCATTGTTCTAATATCTAGATACATGCAGAGCAGTGTTACTGCGCACACATGTATACTTGAATAGTCCCAAAAAAAAATGTTTAGTAGCCAGAGGAAACAATGGGGGAAATATATATAGATCTAAGAGAAGGTTGAGTCTAAATAGTACAGATTTGATTGATAGGTAGACGATTAAAGGGAAAATGGGTATGGTGACCAGAGGCTAGTAGTGCTTAAGACAAAATGTTAAGGCCTAATCCTTATTGTCTTGTCTAGAAACATTGAAGTAATTCTAGCTGTTCCCCAACCCACAGGGCTATATAATATTGTGGATGTTTGGTTATATCAAAGTGAGTCAAATAGTCAGAAAGAGCATACTTGATATTGTCCTTCATGTACAAAGATAACCAAAGCATTTCTGCAGATCCCCCTGCTTTTCTAGTTGTCTGTGTACTGAAACACCTGACCTCTTGCCTATTCATGCTTGTGGTCATTGGTATATTGTTAATTTGTTTAGTGTATTCTGTGCACTAAACACAGAAAACTAAGTTTTCTTTACCAGACACCAGCCCCTGTTGGGCATCAAACCTGACCTTGGCCTTACTTGCTCTATTCTTCAGTTAACTGAATACACTGCAGAATTCAAGGATATGACAATAGAGTATAATAATATTGTATAAACAATATGATTATAACTGTATTTTTAAAGTATATATGTGGAAAAAGACCGTCAGAAAATAGTAAGAACTGATCTTAGAATTGTACGTGATTTATTTTCTATTTAAAAAATTTTTTTACTGATTTTTAAATATATAAACTAAAATGATAAGGATGATGTAGTGTATTTGTGGATTTCTTACAAACAGCTACAGTAGATATGGCAAAAATGGGATTTTTTTTTTCTAGTCAAAAGTCTTAAGAAGACCATGAATCTAAAAAAATACTGTGAGAAAATATTGAGTGTTGCAGGGAAAAAAATAAAAAGGTTTTAGCTTCCCTCAGAGGCACTGATCTCTTATGACAGTGCCATATAGCAAGCTGTTCACTAGTTCAAAAAGCATTACTATCAGGTATATTATTTTGAATGTGGCCAACAGATACACACTCACACAGATGCACATAGCTAATAAATCACAAGGTTTAATAATCATAGATATGTATTAGGAAATTTGGGAGAGAACAGTTTATTTCATCAAATGAGTTAATTAAATTTTTATTTTTATGATTGAATTTTCTGGGTTTTAGATTAAAATGCTGTAATTGAAAACTCTTCTTTTTTCAAAGGCAGAAGAGGAGAGAAACTATCATATCTTCTATCAGCTTTGTGCCTCAGCAAAGTTACCTGAATTTAAAATGCTGCGATTAGGTATGAATATAGCACTAGATTTATTGTGCTGGTATTGTCTTATGTTAATTTCTGAGTTCACAAATTTACTTCTAAAAAGGAGATTATCTCATACTGAAATATTTATGGATGAAATGATAAGAGGCCTACAGTTGGCTTCAAGATAACTCATGGGATGAGGAAGTGGTGAGTGGCTGTATAAAGGGAACAAGATTGGCCTTGAGTTGATACTTGTTTAAGATGAGTGATGAGTACACAAGGGCTCATTATACTAGTTTCTGTACTTTTGTATATGTTTGAAATTTGCCTTGATTAAAAGGAAAAAAAATGTAAAGGAGTTTACGTGGTGGAAATCTATGAGGTTCCATAGGTGGAACTCTATGAAGAAGGGAGTAAAGTGTTTGAAGAAATTATCCTAGCCTGTAGATTGGAATAAAACCTTTAGGAAAGAACTATTCATTTCACAAATTCTACAAACATTTCACTCCATTATTTAATTTTGAGTCTTGTATTAAAATATAACTAAAAACACAGGAAGTCAAATTTCAGACTCTATACACTTTATTGTGCTGTCACTGCCTCTAATTCAGAGTGGACATAAGGGTAGAAGTCAAGGCCTTTTCATAGACTGCAAATCTTTTAAAATTTTTTCCTTAATTGCAGGAGACGCAAATAACTTTCATTACACGAAGCAAGGTGGCAGTCCTGTGATTGAAGGAGTAGATGATGCCAAGGAGATGGTACAAACCAGGCAGGCCTGCACTTTGCTAGGTATGTAATCTTATTCTTGAATTTTTAGAAACAATAGCTTTTTTTTTTTTTTGCGGTACACGGGCCTCTCACTATTGTGGCCTCTCCCATTGCGGAGCACAGGCTCCGGACGCGCAGGCTCAGCGGCCATGGCTCACGGGCCCTGCTGCTCCGCGGCATGTAGGATCTCCCCGGACTGGGACACAAACCCGTGTCCCCTGCATCGGCAGGTGGACTCTCAACCACTGCGCCACCAGGGAAGCCCAGCAATAGCTTTTTGACTCAAGCAACCTTTGATTGGAATATTGGCTTAGCTTCATATTAAGTGGTGAGAATTGTTGAGAGATTTAACATTCATTTTTGGTGTTTTGTTTTTAATTTATTTTTAGATTCTTTATAAAACACAGTTGGACAGAAAATGAGTGCAGTGTTTCTCTTGGAGGTGATGGGGACTGTACTGAAATTAGGTTATGGTGATGGTTGCACAGCTCTGTAAATTTACTAAAAACCATTGAATTGCATATTTAAAATGGATAAATTTTATGGTATGCAAATTATTCCTCAGTAAAGCTATTTAAAACATACATTCAGGGGCTTCCCTGGTGGCTCAGTGGTTAAGAATCCGCCTGCCAATGCTGGGGACACAGGTTCAAGCCCTGGGCTGGGAAGATCCTACATGCCGCGGAACAACTAAGCCTGTGTGCCACAACTACTGAGCCCGTGTGCTGCAACTACTGAAGCCCACATGCCTAGAGCCCGTGCTCCGCAACAAGAGAAGCCACCACAATGAGAAGCCTGCACACCGCAACGAAGAGTAGCCCCCGCTCGCCATAACTAGAGAAAGCCCATCCGCAGCAACAAAGACCCAACGCAGCCAAAAATAAAATAAATAAGTTTATTAAAAAAAAATACATTGAGGGCATCAGGGGATGTGGGACTGTTTACTTAAATTTTTACAAAATCTGAAAGCTAGAGCCAAATGAAATGGGTTTCTATACAAAAACTCATGTTTTATAGGATTTTTTTGTGTTTGTTTTTTCGTTTTGGGTGTCTTTTGTGGCCTGGAAATGTGGTTGAGCTGGCTTGGTGACAAAACACTGTATTACATGTAGTTTATTCTGTTTCTGAAATAGCTCGTGTCACTGTCTTGTTTCTGGATTAAAAAAAAATTGGATCTACATATAAATAAATTGACCTTTAGAAATGTAGTTATATAACTTTTAGTGTTGAATTATTTATTTAAAAGCTTCAGAATATGAATAATTCTAAAGTCATATATTGGTACTTTGAGGAGTAACCTGAGGTGAGCTAATTTAATTTAAAAGCATTGCTAATCAAAGTATGGTCCAGGACCACTATGGAGCTTGCAAAAATTTAGAATCTCAGACCCCATCTCAGACCTACTAAACCAGAATTTGCATTTTAACCAGATCCATTGGTGATTCATATGCATATTATAGTTTGAGAAACACTGCTTTTCTTCCGGGGCTAATTCTGTTCATAAATAGAAAATTGCAAATTTGAAAAAGCCGTAATGCAGGAGATGGCAGAAACATTCCTTGTAAGATGAACTGTCAATTACTCTGTATATAGTTACATATTTGGAAATCATTTTACTATTTTTACTGGAATATAATTTATATGTAATATTCTGGAAAAATCTTACCTTATTGAAAAATGAAGCCCGAGCTGGTAAAATACCAAGGGTTGTCTGGCTTTCTCATCCTGACTGATCCTTCAGGTCCTGCTCTAATGCTGCGTTTAGATACTTGCTCATCAGGCTGGGGTGCAACACCAGCCTGAGCACTTCTAATCTTGGGGTCTCTTTGACTTATAGTTGGTCTGTAGTTAGAAGAAGTAATTAAATAATCTGACTTAAAGCAGCCTTATTGGGCTACAACTTGCATTTGGAGTAGAGATAAATAGAAAAGGTAATATTGTTAATGAGATACTTAAATTCAGTGTGTGACAACGATGGTGATAGTTTGTTTAGCACCTACCATGTGCCACATAGTGTGTTAAGTTTACTATGTGCATTTTCTTATTTAATGTTTACAAACTCCCTTTGAGATAGTCCCTATTGTCCCTGTATCTCAAATGAGAAAACAGAAGGATAGAAGGGTGAAGTTACCTGCCAATGTGAGATGGCAGGTCAGGAGCAGAGCCAGGCCTCAAGCTGAGGTCCGTCTCATTCCACAGCCCATGCTCTCAACCATAATGCTAAAGCGCATTATGTGTTAATGTCAACAAAGATGAAGTGTTGTTAACTATGACACATTATAATGTCTACAACATCTGGCATTATTCAAGAGTTAAAGATGGGCTTAAAATTGTCTGCTATAATTGTTTAGTTCCTGTTCTGAAATTGATCACTTGTTCATTTACTCTGCTGTTTCAGGAATTAGTGAATCTTATCAGATGGGAATTTTCCGAATACTTGCTGGCATCCTTCACTTAGGCAATGTTGGATTTACGTCTCGAGATTCAGACAGCTGCACAATCCCTGTAAGTTCAGAGCAAGCTTCATGTGATGACAGTTGATTTATATTTTAGTTTTGTTGACTCTTTATGGAAACAATGTGTTTGAAGTCTCTCTATTAACTAACATTAGTAACTATCAGAGAGGTAATTATTAGACAGATACACTATGTAGAATAGAATCTTGAATTATAAACAAAGAAATGTGGATTCAGATCCCTGGTGCACAGTGATTGGGGTGGGGTGGGGGAGGGAGGGGAGGAGAGAACTTGGATATATGTCTGAGCCGTATAAACAGCAGTGGGAAATATTAGATGTGAAAGTTGGATTGGTGAGACTAGAGAGAAGGGCTCATTTGGCCCATGGCTCACATAGCAGAATTGGTAAGTTCATTTGTCTCCTCAGCTGTGGAAATGTAATATGGTTTAAAAGTTACTGAAGAAACAGTTAAAAGTTACTCCTGGGAAGAAGAGTTAGATGGCTGGGGAGATAGGGCGTCTTCACTATGATTTACATATTCTTCCACACGTAGTGATAACTACACACTGAGAATTAAAATTCAGTTCATTTGTTTAAACTGTAACAAAACCTGACAGTCTCAGATTGTTCTCACTGGGCATTTGTGATTTGCAGTATTTTCTGATCACCACCATCAAAGATCACACACATACACACACTCACACTTACACACATGTACATATGCAGTGTATATTTATTAGGTATTTTTAACTTTATTAAAATGGAGGCAGTTTTAATATAATTCTTTTTCCATCCTGCTTCCTCAAGGAGTATAATAGGAAACAATTTTGAGATTTATGTTTCACTCTTCCGACACTCAAGTTGATATTTGCAAATCTACATGTAGATTAATTCATGTGACTTAAATTTGGGTAAATTAGACTTTAGTTTTGAAATACATGTTTCAGTGTCTCTGCCTGGGTTCAATCCCAACTTTACTATTTACTCTCTATGTTTTGGGGTGAGTTGCTTAGCTTTTCTGAACCTCAGTTTGCTCATCTGTAAAATGAAAGAGACTTTCTTTTCTAGCAGTTTTGGACTGGTTGCTCTGATTGAGCTTCATGCTGGATAAATTATATTTTTAAATATTTTTAATAAATACATAAGAACTTCTCAGAGGCCATAAACTGAGTGAAAACAGGAACTCAAAAGAATGAAGCAGAACTCTGAAGCTAAGACTCACGTGGAGGGCGTTTGCTGAACCCAGTGATGTTGAGCTTCGGTTTTCATAGCCAAATGGGGTGCAGAAGACAAAAAAAACAAAGCCTAGGACTCATATAAACAGGGGAACAGGAAGGAAAACTTCTGGCTAAAGCTGAGACCCTAAATGAGGAACTTGCTCACCACACTCTCCAAGAGTACAAAGAAAAAGCAAGTCTCAAAGCTAAGTGGAGGGGGAAAACATAGTTCCCTAAAAATTTATAACAATAAACTGACCCTCACACGTACTTCCCAGTCTGATTTCATAGTTCCTAGATGGTCCTCAAAAGCTACATACACAAAACTTATTTTAAATTGGTCCTGGATTGGTAGTTCCCTGGATGCCTGACAGAAGCAAATGCAAATCCACCTTCAATCCAGGACTCAACAGAGTCCCAGAAGAAAAGTTACAAGAAACATTGGCTCACAGTCAAAAATCTCAAATCCCATGATAAAACAAAATAGAGCTAGGTGAAACAACAGAGAGCAGAGTCAAACCTACTAATAATGCTGAAAGAAATTAACAGCATATTTGACACAACTGAGTAGGGAAGTGATGAGCTGGAAGACAGAAGTGAAGAAATGGTCCAAAATGCAAGATGGGCCCCAAGCTGGAGCCCTTAACAATAGTTAGAAGAGATGAAGGATGGAGTAATCTAATTTTAATATAATGAGAATTCCTAAGGGAGAGAAAGAAGAGAATGAGGCAGACATAGTGTTTGAAGAGGTAATTACTAACAAATTTCAGAACTTGTGAAAATGACACTACACCACAGATTTGGAAAGGCAAAAAAATCCCAGTTAGGATAAATAAAAAGAAATCCACACCTAGGCACACCGTAATGCTACCACAGGCGAAGAGAAAAATCTTAAAACAGGAGAGAAATAAGACATACTACTCTTGAAGTAGCAATTAAACTGTTAGTTCACTTCCCAACTGCAGTAATAGGAGCCAGAAAACAGGGGACTATCATCAGTGTTCTAGAGTAAATAACTACTAACTTAGAACTGTATATCCAGTAAAGATATCTTTCTACAATGAGGAAAATAACAGAGGTGTTTTCAGACAAATAGAAACTTGTGAGAATTTGTCACCAATAGGCCCTCACTAAAGGAAATATTAAAAGACATAGTTTAGGCAGAAGGAAAGGGATCCCAGATACAAGATCTAAAATTCCAGAAGAATTGGTGAATCAATAAACTAGTAAAGGGCTTCCCTGGTGGCGCAGTGGTTGGGAATCTGCCTGCCAATGCAGGGGACACAGGTTTGAGCCATGGTCCGGGAAGATCCCACATGCCGCGGAGCAGCTAGGCCCACGAGCCACAACTACTGAAGCCCGCGCACCTAGAGCCCATGCTCTGCAACGGGAGAGGCCACCACAATGAGAGGCCCACGCACCATGGCAGGGAGTGGCCTCGGCTCGCCACAACTGGAGAGGGCCCACACGTAGCAGCGAAGACCCAACACAGCCATAAATAAATAAATAAATAAATATTTTTTAAAAATAAATAAACTAGTAAAGTATGGGCAAATGTAGATAAAATTTGATTAATTAAAAGAATAATAATAATGACTAGTGTATTGGGCCACAAAATACTTACTCATTACAGAGGGAAAGGTAGTGGAGAAACCTGGCAGATACTCCCTTAACCAAGCAACCAGTCAGCATCACATGAGTTCTGATGCAGCACCCTGAGGAGGGTGCCACATCACTTCTCTAGCATTCCTGCCAAAAAGGCATGGCCCGAATCTGAGGCAACATCATATAGACCCAAACTGAGAGACATACTATTCTTCTAAAATGTCAAGTTCTCAAAAGACAAAAAAAAAGAGTGAAGAGCTATTCAAATTAAAGGTGATTAATGAAACAAGATGACTAAATTCAATGTATAAACCTAGATTGGATCCTGGACCATAGAAATGTGCCCCCCCCACCCCAGCCTGCCCTCAGAGGACATTATTAGGTCAATCAGCAAAATTTGAATTAGATCTGCAGGCTAGGTAATAGGGTTGTATCATTGCTAATTTCCTGATTTTACTCACTATGCTATAGTTATATAAGATAATGTCTTTGGATTTTAGGAAATGAACAGTGAAATATTTAGAACCAAAAGGGCATCATGTTTGTAACATGCTCTCAAAAGGTTCTGAAAAAATAACATGTATGTATATGTACGTGAAAGAGTGAGAAAGAAAGAGAATGATGCAAGCAAACTCGGTAAAATATTACTATTTAGGGAATCTGGGTGAAGGGAATTCTTAGTACTCTTCTTGCAACTTTTCTGTTAGTCTGAAATTAGTTCAAAATAAAAAGTTTAAAAAAAATAAAGTGAATCACCAGCCCCTCCTTCCCCCCAAAAAGATGGAACTAAAGTACTGGATAACAAAGCTTATAGATTGGGATGGAGTGTTTGGAGTTTGTGTTAGTTAATTACACTAAGTTAACTAATGTAACTTAATGCTTCTATCATAAAAATAGAAACAGGGCCTCCCTGGTGGCGCAGTGGTTGAGAGTCCGCCTGCCGATGCAGGGGATACGGGTTCGTGCCCCGGTCTGGGAGGATCCCATATGCCGCGGAGCGGCTGGGCCCGTGAGCCATGGCTGCTGAGCCTGCGCATCCGGAGCCTGTGCTCCGCAACGGGAGAGGCCACAACAGTGAGAGGCCCGCGTACCACAAAAAAAAAAAAAAAAAATAGAAACAGAAGGTAAACCTTTCAAACTAGTAGAGAGAAAAATTAACTGAAAAAAATAATCCAAACATAGCAAGAGAGGTAGAGAAAATTTTAGAAAAGGTGGGACAAGTAAAGGCACAAAAGAAGGTAGAAATAATTACAGATGAACCAATGTTTCAGCTAATATGGATTGTCAGACTGGTTTTAGAATTCAGGTATGTACTTTTGAAAGACGCATTCCTAAAACATAAAGGTACAGATAGTTCAAAAGTAAAAGGTTTAGAAAACACACACCATAATAGCTAGAAAAAAACTGGCAGACCTGTATTGATACTGGACAAGACAGACTTTGAGGCCAAAAGCAATACTGGAGATAGAGTCACTATGTATTTTTTTTGAATTTTATTTATTTTTTTATACAGCAGGTTCTTATTAGTCATCCATTTTATACATATCAGTGTATACATGTCAATCCCAATCTCCCAATTCATCACACACACACACACACCCCACCACTGTGCCCCCTTGGTGTCCATACATTTGTTCTCTGCATCTGTGTCTCAGTTTCTGCCTTGCAAACTGGTTCATCTGTATCATTTTTCTAGGTTCCACATATATGCGTTAATATATGATATTTGTTTTTCTCTTTCTGACTTACTTCACTCTGTATGACAGTCTCTAGATCCATCCACATCTCTACAAATGACCCAATTTCGTTCTTTTTTATGGCTGAGTAATATTCCATTGTATATATGTACCACATCTTCTTTATCCATTCATCTGTCGATGGGCATTTAGGTTGCTTCTATGTCCTGGCTATTGTAAATAGTGCTGCAATGAACATTGGGGTACATGTGTCTTTTTGAATTATGGTTTTCTCAGGGTGTATGCCCAGTAGTGGGATTGCTGGGTCATATGGTAATTCTATTTTTAGTTTTTTAAGGAACCTCCATACTGTTCTCCATTGTACCTTTATCAGTTTACATTCCCACCAACAGTACAACAGTACAACACCCTCTCCAGCATTTGTTGTTTGTAGATTTTCTGATGATGCCCATTCTAACTGGTGTGAGGTGATACCTCATTGTAGATTTGATTTGCATTTCTCTAATAATTAGTGATGTTGAGCAGCTTTTCATGTGCTTCTTGGCCATCTGTTTGTCTTCTTTGGAGAAATGTCTATTTAGGTCTTCTGCCCACTTTTGGATTGGATTGTTTACTTTTTAAATATTGAGCTACATGAGCTTTTTATATATTTTGGAGATTAATCCTTTCTCCATTGATTCGTTTGCAAATATTTTCTTCCATTCTGAGGGTTGTCTTTTGGTCTTGTTTGTAGTTTCCTTTGCTGTGTAAAAATTTTGAAGTTTCATTAGGTCCCATTTGTTTATTTTTGTTTTTATTTCCATTACTCTAGGAGGTGGACCAAAAAAGATGTTGCTGTGATTTATGTCAGAGTGTTCTTCCTATGTTTTCCTCTAAGAGTTTATAGTGTCTGGTCTTACATTTAGGTCTCTAATCCATTTTGAGTTTATTTTTGTGTATGGGGATAGGGAGTGTTCTAATTTCATTCTTTTACATGTAGCTGTCCAGTTCTCCCAGCACCACTTATTGAAGAGGCTGTCTTTTCTCCATTGTATATCCTTGCCTCCTTTGTCATAGATTAGTTGACCATAGGTGTGTGGGTTTATCTCTGGGCTTTCTATGCTGTG
The DNA here is from genome assembly GCF_949752795.1 of Hyperoodon ampullatus. Taxonomy (NCBI): domain Eukaryota; kingdom Metazoa; phylum Chordata; class Mammalia; order Artiodactyla; family Ziphiidae; genus Hyperoodon; species Hyperoodon ampullatus. The sequence continues at coordinate 43,348,318 of NC_136916.1, read as the reverse complement.
TTCCATTGATCTATATTTCTGTTTTTGTGCCAGTACCATATTATCTTGATTACTGTAGCTCTGTAGTATAGTCTGAAGTCCAGGAGCCTTATTCCTCCAGCTCAGTTTTTTTCCCTCAAGACTGCTTTGGCTATTCGGGGTCATTTGTGTCTCCATACAAATTTTAAGATTTTTTATTCTAGTTCTGTAAAAAATGCCATTGGTAATTTGATGGGGATTGCACTGAATCTGTAGATCGCTTTGGGTAGTATAGTCATTTTCACAATATTGATTCTTCCAATCCAAGAACATGGTATATCTCTCCATCTGTTGGTATCATCTTTAATTTCTTTCATCAGTGTCGTATAATTTTCTGCATACAGGTCTTTTGTCTCCCTAGGTAGGTTTATTCCTAGGTATTCTATTCTTTTTGTTGCAAATGGGAGTGTTTCCTTAATTTTGCTTTCAGATTTTTCATCATTAGTGTATAGGAATGCAAGAGATTTCTGTGCATTAAATTGGTATCCTGCAACTTTACCAAATTCATTGATTAGCTCTAGTAGTTTTCTGGTGGCATCTTTTTCTCTATGTATAGTATCATGTCATCTGCAAACAGTGACAGTTTTACTTCTTTTCCAATTTGTATTCCTTTTATTTCTTTCTCTTCTCTGATTGCTGTGGCTAGGAATTCTAAAACTATGTTGAATAGTAGTGGTGAGAGTGGACATCCTTGTCTTGTTCCTGATCTGAGAGGAAATGCTTTCAGTTTTTCACCATAGAGAATGATGTTTGCTGTGGGTTTGTTGTATATGGCCTTTATTATGTTGAGGTAGGTTCCCTCTGTGCCTACTTTCTGGAGAGTTTTTATCATAAATGGATGTTGAATTTTGTCAAAAGCTTTTTCTGCATCTATTGACATGATCATGTGGTTTTTAGTTTTCAATTTGTTAATACGATGTATCACATTGATTGATTTCCATACATTGAAGAATCCTTGCATCCCTGGGATAAATCCCACTTGATCATGCTGTATGATCCTTTTAATGTGTTGTTGGATTCTGTTTGCTAGTATTTTGTTGAGAAATTTTGCATCTATATTCATCAGTGATATTGGTCTGTAATTTCCTTTTTTTTTGTAGTATCTTTGTCTGCTTTTGGTATCAGGGTGATGGTGGTCTCACAGAATGAGTTTGGGAGTGTTCCTTCCTCTGCAATTTTTTGGAAGAGTTTGAAAAGGATGAGTGTTAGCTCTTCTCTAAATGTTTGATAGAATGCACCTGTGAAGCCATCTGGTCCTGGACTTTTGTTTGTTGGAAGATTTTTAATCACAGTTTCAATTTCGTTACTTGTGATTGGTCTGTTCATATTTTCTGTTTCTTCCTGGTTCAGTCTTGGAAGGTTATACCTCTCTCAGAATTTGTCCATTTCTTCCAGGTTGTCCATTTTATTGGCATAGAGTTGCTTGTAGTAGTCTCTTAGGATGCTTTGTATTTCTGTGGTGTCTGTTGTAACTTCTTCTTTTTCATTTCTAATTTTAATGATTTGAGTCCTCTCCCTCTTTTTCTTGATGAGTCTGTGTAATGGTTTATCAATTTGGTTTATCTTCTCAAAGAACCAGCTTTTAGTTTTATTGATCTTTGCTATTGTTTTCTTTGTTTCTATTTCATTTATTTCTGCTCTGATATTTATGATTTCTTTCCTTCTAATAACTTTGGGTTTTGTTTGTTCTTCTTTCTCTAGTTCCTTTAGGTGTAAGGTTAGATTGTTTATTTGAGATATTTGTTGTTTCTTGAGGTAGGATTGTATTGCTATAAACTTCCCTCTTAGAACTGCTTTTGCTGCATCCCATAGGTTTTGGATCGTCGTGTTTTCATTGTCATTTGTCTCTAGGTATTTTTTGATTTCCTCTTTGATTTCTTCAGTGATCTCTTGGTTATTTAGTAAAGTATTGTTTAGCCTCCACGTGTTTGTGTTTTTGATATTCTTTTCCCTGTAATTGATTTCTAATCTCATAGCGTTGTGGTCAGAAAAGATGCTTGATATGATTTCAGTTTTCTTAAATTTACTGAGGCTTGACTTGTGACCCAAGATGTGATCAGTGCTGGAGAATATTCCGTGCGCACTTGAGAAGAAAGTGTAATCTGCTGTTTTTGGATGGAATGTCCTATAAATATCAATTAAATCTGTCTGGTCTATTGTGTCATTTAAAGCTTCTGTTTCCTTATTAATTTTCTGTTTTCATGATCTGTCCATTGGTGTAAGTGAGGTGTTAAAGTCCCCCACTATTTTTGTGTTACTGTCCATTTCCTCTTTTATAGCTGTTAGCAGTTGCCTTATGTATTGAGGTGCTCCTATGTTGGGTGCATATATATTTATAATTGTTATATCTTCTTCTTGGATTGATCCCTTGATCATTATGTAGTGTCCTTCCTTGTCTCTTGTAACATTCTTTATTTTAAAGTCTGTTTTATCTGATATGAGTATTGCTACTCCAGCTTTCTTTTGATTTCCATTTGCATGGAATATCTTTTTCCATACCCTAACTTTCAGTCTGTATGTGTCCCTAGGTCTGAAGTGAGTCTCTTGTAAACAGTATATATATGGGTCTTGTTTTTGTATTCATTCAGTGAGCCTCTGTCTTTTGGTTGGAGCATTATTCCATTCACGTTTAAGGTAATTATCAATATGTATGTTCCTATTACCATTTTCTTAATTGTTTTGGGTTTGTTTTTGTAGGTCCTTTTCTTCTCTTGTGTTTCCCACTTAGAGAAGTTCCTTTAGCATTTGTTGTAGGTTTGGTGGTTGCTGAATTCTCTTAGCTTTTGCTTGTCTGTAAAGCTTTTGATTTCTCCATCGAATCTGAATGAGATCCTTGCCGGGTAGAGTCATCTTGGTTTTAGTTTCTTCCCTTTCATCACTTTAAATATGTCATGACACTCCCTTCTGGCTTGTAGAGTTTCTGCTGAGAAATCAGCTGTTAACCTTATGGGAGTCCCCTTGTATGTTATTTGTCATTTTTCCTTTGCTGCTTTCAATAATTTTTCTTTGTCTTTAATTTTTGCCAATTTGATTACTATGTGTCTAGGCATGTTTCTCCTTGGGTTTATTCTTTATGGGACTCTCTGTGCTTCCTGGACTTGGGGTTCTTTCCTTTCCCATGTTAGGGAATTTTTCAACTATAATCTCTTCAAATATTTTTTCAGGTTCTTTCTCTCTTCCCCTTTTGGGACCCCTGTAATGCAAATGTTGTTGCGTTTAATGTTGTCCCAGAGGTCTCTTAGGCTGTCTTCATTTCTTTTCATTCTTTTTTCTTGATTCTGTTCTGCAACAGTGAATTCCACCATTCTGTCTTCCAGGTCACTTATCTGTTCTTCTGCCTCAGTTATTCTGCTATTGATTCCTTCTAATGTAGTTTTCAATTCAGTTATTGTATTGTTCATCTCTGTTTGTTTGTTCTTTAATTCTTCTAGGTCTTTGTTAAACATTTCTTGCATCTTCTCGATCTTTGCCTCCATTCTTTTTCCGAGGTCCTGGATCATCTTCACTATCATTATTTTTTTATATATTTTTAACATCTTTATTATAGTATAATTGCTTTACAATGGTGTGTCAGTTTCTGATTTATAACAAAGTGAATCAGTTATACATATACATATGTCCCCATATCTCTTCCCTCTTGCATCTCCCTCCCTCCCACCCTCCCTATCCCACCCATCTAGGTGGTCATAGAGCACCGAGCTGATCTCCCTGTGCTATGCAGCTGCTTCCCACTACCTATCTATTTTACGTTTGGTAGTGTATATATGTCCATGTCACTCTCTCACTTTGTCCCAGCTTACCCTTCCCCCTCCCCATGTCCTCAAGTCCATTCTCTAGTAGATCTGCATCTTTATTCCCGTTTTGCCCCTAGGTTCTTCTGACCATTTTCTTTTTTTTTTTTTTTTTTTTTTTAGATTCCATGTATATGTGTTAGCATACGGTATTTGTTTTTCTTTTTCTGACTTACTTCACTCTGTATGACAGTCTCTAGGTCCATCCACCTCACTACAAATAACTCAGTTTCATTCCTTTTTGTGGCTGAGTAATATTCCATTGTGTATATATGCCACATCCCTGCATAGCACAGGGAGATCAGCTCGGTGCTTTGTGACCACCTAGAGGGTTGGGATAGGGAGGGTGGGGTGGAGGGAGATGCAAGAGGGAAGAGATTTGGGGACATATGTATATGTATAACTGATTCACTTTGTTATAAAGCAGAAACTGACACACCATTGTAAAGCAATTATGCTCTAATAAAGATGTTAAAAAAAAAGACAAATCTATCCTAGTGGGATATTACTGACCTCTGTAAATTATTGATAGGGAAAGAAGTCCAAAAATTAGTTAAGTTATAGAAAATTTAAACAAAACAGTTAACAGCGTTGATCTAATAGAACAATGTGGTAACGCCATTCAAATAGAATGTTTAGAGAATGCTGATGCACTTCTAAATGATGTCACACCATTCATATATATAAATGAATGAAATAAGCTGCTTATTTCAGGGAGTTGATCCATGTTGTTGGTAATGGTGCTGATTTGTATCTGAAGTGATTACTTGGGAGGAGGGGAGATGAAAGAAGGAAGGGACTGCTTCAGTGGGAAGGGTCAGGGGTGAGGATGTCAGGAGACCCGGGTTGTAATGGCAATTCTGACATAAACTTGTTGTGTGATTTTTTAAAAAAAATATTTATTTATTTTTTTGGCTGTGCCGGGTCTTAGTTGTGGCATGCGGGATCTGTACTTGTGGCATGCGAACTCTTAGTTGCCGCATGTGGGGTCTAGTTCCCTGACTAGGGATCAAACCTGAGCCTCCTGCATTGGGAGCGTGGACGCTTAGCCACTGGACCACCAGGGAAGTCCCTGGTTGTGTGATTTTCAACAAAGTATTCTCTTGTATCTTATTTCCTCATTTGTAAATTAGAGATAAGAGTGTTCACCCTACCTATTCCCCAGGAATGTTATCAGATGCAGTTGAAACGCGTGAGTGAAGATGTTGAAAAATATAATGCACTAACATGGGTTAAATTAAACAAGTATTTACTGAATGCCTATTCATGCAAAGCCTATGGAAGACAGCTGTAGGGGATACAGGGATCCCTGTAGGTGATACAGGGGATGCTTAGATTAGAGATTCTAGTCTAAGAAGTCACAAATAACCATCAGGTTAACTGTTTATAACTCTTCAGTACCCACCCACCATGGGCCCCCATTGCCCTTAGCGGAAAGACCAGCCATAGTATAGCCTCTGGCTTCATCTCATACATTTTCTCCCTCACTCAGCTTCAATCCCTCACATCTCTGGTTTCCCTCCCACCACAGGACTTTTATACCAGATGTCCCGTCAGCTTGGAAGACCCTTTCACCAAGTTAACACCTTCTCATCCTTCAGATCTCAACTCCATTTCTCAAGGCCCTATCTCCTGCCTCCCTCAATAGAGCATTCTCCTTTCACATGGCATCTTAGTATAGTGTCCTCCTTTGTAGTAATTTTAATTTTAGGGAGCAATCATTTAGTTAACACCTATTTCCCCTAGTGAAATAAGTTCTAAGTTCTAAGTTTCTAAGTTCTAGGAGGACAGGGTACAGGTCTGTTTTTGTTTGCTAGCATATAATAGATGCTCAGTAAACATTTGTAGACAAGCTGACTCGTTTTCTGACTGACTGAATGAATGAATGTGCCTGAAGAGAGATCCAAACAAGTACTCTCAGGAAACAAAGGAAGAGGTGATTTTAAAAATGAGCCCAAGAAGAGATTACAAAATCCTGCCTAGATGCTGGTTTGATGGGTGATTGTGATTATCACTGATCAGCTTCAGGTGATCTTGGTGTTTGTTATAACAGAGAAATTGCTGGGTTTTAATTGTTACCTCTTTGTTAGTATTTTTTAGTAAACTTTTGCTTAATTGATCTGGTCCTAGGAAATAACCCATTCTCTTTTGGCAGCCCAAGCATGAACCTCTCAGCATCTTCTGTGACCTCATGGCTGTGGACTTTGAGGAGATGTGTCACTGGCTCTGCCATCGGAAGCTGGCTACTGCCACGGAGACATACATCAAGCCCATCTCCAAGCTGCAGGCCACGAATGCCCGCGATGCATTGGCCAAGCACATCTATGCCAAGCTCTTTAACTGGATTGTAGATCATGTCAATCAGGTTCTCCATTCTGCTGTCAAACAGCACTCTTTTATCGGCGTGCTGGACATTTATGGGTAAGTGTATTTGGCTTAGTGGTCTGAGTGTTTCTTTCTAGAGACTATCTAGTAACTCTAAGTGGGTATTTGATTATGTTTCCTACTGGTGAGGAGAAGGGAAAATTAGAAGAGAATTTTTAAAAGTCTAATTTCATTTGCTAGTTTGCCTTCTCTGGGTACCCTTCTTTAATGTTAAAACCCTTCCTGTACATTTGCACTTTATGATGCCTTTTTCATTATCTGGTTCAGTTTTTCAAAAGAGTATGAAATTTCTATTCCCCATTCCTTTCTATGTGTATATAGACACTATGCATATGTGACCTGACAAGAGCAATGGCTTTATCGTAATTCTGATTGTTCCCTACTTGAGGATGAATATGCCGTCCAAAGCGTATACTGTTAGACACGTCCGTAAGCTGCAGCCTTTAAAAAATCTCTCTGCCACCTGGCTGATGTTTATCTGCTGGGTACATACTTCATGTTACTGAGTTACAAACCCTTATTTATCTTCACTGATGTGGAAAGAAAGTTTCACCATGTTGGGGAATTTCCTATTTCTTTCTTTCTGATTTGCACATTTTGAATATTTTTTTAAAGTTATTTCTTCCTTTTTCTCCTCTTCCCATATTACTTTTGGTTTTACAGATTTGAAACATTTGAGATAAATAGTTTTGAACAGTTCTGCATAAATTATGCAAATGAAAAACTACAGCAACAATTCAATATGGTAAGAATTTTCTTGCTTGAATAATATTCTACCAGAACTTATTCTCTCAAATTCCTAGTATGTGTTTAAAGTTTGGTTCCAGAAATGAAGTTGTGAATTACAATTATTATCTATGGTTTAAAACAGCTAAACTGCTGAGGAACTTAGGATTAGTAAATGCTGCAACCTTGGAAAGATGTTTATGGTCCAGATTGGATTCAAGGTCATCCTTGGATTGCTGTCTGAGAATAGTGAAAACTTGGTCCAAATAAATTGAGAGAGGGAAGCCGAAAAAGTGTGTTAAGTAGTAATATAGGGGGTGTAAAACTTTGATCCCAGGGATATCCTTCAGTTGGTCGTTCCCGAGGCTAACTATATGTGGAGTTATGACTATCTTAACTCTTACTTGCTATATTAGCAAGAGGTCAGAACAAGAAAGCCAGGACATATTCTCTTTTCAACATATATATCAATAAATCAATAGATAATGTTTCAAATGAATAAATAAAAAAAATAGCTGGTAAGCATATTCTTTAGAGGTAAATATCAGAAGAAATAGCTGAGGGAGTTAAAAATGGTCACTTCCAAGGAATGAGACTGGGGTTGGGGAGGGATAGGACAAGGGATTGTTGCTTGTCATCATAAAACCTTTAAACTATTTCATTTTCAAAAAATATTGCATGTACTTTGATAAAAATTTGGACCACCTTTATTTAGCAAATTAAGCTACTTAGTACAGTGAAATAATGTAGAGGTGATCTTAAAATCTTAGGCTTATGACTGTTTCTACAAGAATATGACTGGTGTATTTTGCATCTCTGCATAAGGAACATTAATAAAAACCTATCAGAGACTACATTGAGCTTTATTTTTTCTCAAGGTTTTCCTGAGTTTCTTAATATTTTAATCAATGGCACAGCCTTCTGTTCTTTCCCAGTATATTTTGGCACAAGGTGACTAGAAGTATAAGGAACCAGTGCCAGCCTTATTAAGGACTGGCTAATTTGTTTATTTCTCAAAGACCTCATATCTCTGCATGTGTGTTTCTGACTCTCTCCTTTCTCTTTCCCTCTTTCTGTCTCTATCCATCTGTTTCTCCTCTCTCTCTCTCTCTCTCTCTGTCTCACACACACACACACACACACACACACACACACACACACTGCATCTTAGCCTCTCTCTGCACAACTGCTCCACTCCCTCTTATCAGATGGCATATATTTTTCTTCTGTTCTGTATATATTTTGTCAACGTTTCTGCTTCCTCACTCACCTCACACTTGCTGTGAACCAAGCAGTGGTTGGAATGCTCCCATCCTCTTAGCTTGTTTAACTCTCATTCACCTTGACTTCTTTCAGCATCAGCTTCCACTGTTAATTGCCTGTTTCCTAGTTCTTATACCCGAGAAACAGAATTTGATTAACCCAGTTCATTCGTTCATCAGAGATCTCTGGCACTTGACTAGCTGTGACTAGGAGCCTGGGGTCTTACAATAAAGAATTTGGTGCTTAGGGCTGCCCCCTCAGCAGGGGCTGTGGGTAGGGCAGTGGGCAGGAGAAACATGGTGATTGGCAGGTTCAGTGCTTGGAGGCATTACCTTATCCACCAAGGATCTCTTGCCATATTGAACCTCATGCCCACCTGTCATTTTGGCAAATTGAGAATCGAAAATTTTTGAGGCCCCATGGATTTTGCCAAACTAAACATAGAGACTTGTATGAGAAACAGGCTCTAAAGTTTGGAGCAGTGTTTTTGTTGTCAATGTGGAAACTGCACTGCATGTAAATTAATGAATTTTAAAAAAGATAAGGCTCATTGTTTTGGAAATTATTGGTACCATCAGACAGGGCATCTTGCTGACACATGGTGCCCTATTTGCTTTCTCATTAATCAAAAGAACAGAAGAAATTTGCTTTCCAATTAACATGACATAAATATTCATATGGATGACACGTTTGGTTGTTGTTGTTTTTAACTAAAGCTTTTGCAGCTGGCTAGACTATAAATGCTGTAAATGAGCCAAGAGCAGCATTATAATAAGTGCAGAATAAAGTGGAAAAGTTCTAGATGCGTGAGGAGAGTAAAGCATCAGAAATCTTGGTAACCCCTAAGTTTCATGGGGTTTTGGGTTCTAGGAAATATATGTTGTCTGGTAATAGCCACAGAGGGCTTATCTTCCCAGAAAAGTTTCAAGATGTGTGAGATGAACCAAGGTGACAAAGGAGACAAGAAAGAAAGCAGAACCCTCCAAGAACAAATGAGTAGAGGTCATTAGCATCTGCAGAGACTAGAATTTATGGGTTGGCTTCATTGGCTGTGCAGCTTGAAGCAGGAGCTGTAGCAGTGGTTGGATTGCCCTTCCCTCCTGGACCAACTTAACTACCTTTCACTGAAGAACTCAGATCACACAGCCCTTCCTCAAGGAAGCCTTCCCTCGCCACCCTGTATCTAACCTGGATAAGGACTCCTGCTCTCATAGCTCGCCATTATTTTCCTCTGGAACATTATTACAGTTTGTAATTATATTTCTTGTGATTACTTGATTTCTGTTTCTCCCACTAGTCTTCAAAGTCCATGAGGGCAGAGCCCATGTCTACTTTGCTAATGGTATGCAGTGACTGGCGTAGGATAGTCAGTCAATACATATTTCTCCTAAATGCTTCAGCCATTGCTTCTCAATGGAGATGAGAAGCATTTAGCAGAAATAGCAATGGATTCATAGTGGTTGCAGCTGCTTGCAGATTTGGATGTAGAAGCCAGAAAAGTGAGCCGTAGATTCCCTGACTGTGGAGGATAATCAAGGCAGACACAAAAGACCAACTGTTAATCTAATTCTGAGACACATGAACTTCAACACCACAGTCCCTTAAGAGAATTACTTTGTTATGCTGTAAGCATCACCCAGAACGTTTCAGTAGTCTGGAGGGCATCCTCTCTGCATAGTTGTTCAAGGCCAGCTAAGGCATTTCTGTGCCCATGTGGTCAGCAGCACTGTGCAATAATTAAAGGGACCAAAAAGTATATAGTGCAGTTTGGGATATATATCAAAAAATCAAAAAGACTGCCATATTTATCAGCTATTTAAGTATTCACATACTTAGATTTTCTTGTTTGCCGAAAATCCTATATTGCTGAGGTTTTACTGTCTGTGATTTATATTTGCTTTCTTATTTTGTTCTTTGCATGTAAATCATGCTTCTCCAAGATTGTTGCTAGAAGCCATTGACTATCTCAAATTATGTTGGTATCCTTTTATAAGTGTTTCTTGACTAACATTATTTATGACAATGATGCAGTAATGCCAGTTTTTTCTTGTTCATTTCAGCATGTCTTCAAATTAGAACAAGAGGAATATATGAAAGAACAAATTCCATGGACACTCATAGATTTTTATGATAATCAGCCTTGCATTAATCTTATAGAATCTAAACTGGGCATTCTAGATTTGCTGGATGAGGAATGCAAAGTAAGTATGATTTTCTGATGTACTTAGTATATGAAAATTGATACATCAAGGTCAAATGGTAAATGGGTTTAAGCAGAGATTCACTAGTATACCATGAGGTGCCATGGTGGCAACAAGTGGAGGTCACCCTAACTTGCATTCTGAAGGGTCACTAGACCCAAAGAGTTCAAAATACATTTGAAACTAGGAGAATCTCCCTTCTCATTGGCATTAGATACAACTGCTACCAATTTTAGCCACTTTTATTATTGATATGCTTATATTTGGTACTTTCTGTTCAGTGGTATATGATATAGTTAAAGAAATGCAAGAAATTGTACAAAAGGCATTTTGAATAACAGTTCTAAATATCCATAATTTTAAAATTGACTAGTTGTTCTTTAGTACTGATATATATGGTGGAGAGGGAGTTTTAGCTTTAATATTTGAAGATGCAGCATGTGGAAAATATATCAGATCCCCAGCTTTACTGCTAACTGAGTTATCCTAGACAAATAACCTATCCTTTCTCTTAGTTGCTCTTTAATTTATATGCCATAAATTACAACTTAATGTAGGTTGATCCTCCTAAGCATCCAGATTTCCTGCAACATTAAGAATGCCAAGGCAAATACTGTATCTTTTCACGTATATGTAGAATATAAAAAATAAAACAAACAAATAAATGTAACAAAACAAAAAGAGCCTCACAGATACTAGAGAACAAACTAGTGGTTACCGTTGCGAAGATGGTTAGGGGGAAGGGCAAGATAGGTGAAGGCGGGATTAAGAGGAACAAACTACTAGCTATAAGATAAACAAGAGATACAAGGATGTTATGTACAGCACAGGGAATATAGCCAATATTTTATAATAACTTCACATGGAGTATAATCTATAAAAATATTGAATCACTATATTGTGCTGAAACTAATATAATATTATACGTCAACTATACTTCAGTAAACAAAAAGAATGCATGTAAAGGTGCTCAGCCTTGCTTGAAATTAAATAAAATGTAAATCAAAACAAAAATGGGATACTGCTTTTTACCTGTCAAATGAGTTTAAATTTGATAATACCAAATTGATATTTTTTTAACGATTTTTTTGATGTGGACCATTTTTAAAGTCTTTATTGAATTTGTTACAGTATTGCTTCTGTTTTATGTTTTGATTTTTTGGCCACAAGGCATGTGGGATCTTAGCTCCCCAGCCAGGGAACAAACCCGCACCCCCTACATTGGAAGGCAAGGTCTCAACCACTGGACCCCCAGGGAAGTCCCCCAGATTGACATTTATTGCATATATACTCTTGATGAAGGACATGAGTTAGTACAACATATTTTTGAGGAAATTTGGCAATATTTGTGAAGATTTTAAATACACATACCTTTTGACCCAGCTGTGGAACTGCTGAGAATTTACCTTATGAATATACTTACAAAAGTATTCAAGGTTTTTGTGTAAAAGGAGCCGTTGTGGCAGTTTTCATAATAATAAAAAATCAGTAACAACCTAGTGGCCATAAATACAAGAATGCTATTGTTAAGAAGAAAAAAAAATGCAAGGAGTTTATTGAATGATCCTATTTGTGTCCATGCCTTTAAAGACAGCAAGATAAAGAAATTGGTGGAAATGGTGAGAGGAGACTATTCTCTATTTTATAGAGAATAGTATAAATGAATTATATAAATGGCCCACTGTGTGCAAATGTTATTTTTATTTAACAAATTTTTAAAAATACATGATAGTCATGATATTTCATCTTTCATCTGTGAGGCTTTTGTTGCTTTAAAAGCATATCGAATATTTATTTGATGACCTCTGGTATAGGCAGGTTGAGTTGCTGAAGGTCTCAGTCATTGCTTTTCATTAGTCATTGGTTTGGGGCCTCTAAGAGAGAAATGTGGAAGGAATGAGTTCCTAAACTGGATGTAAAAGTTGTTAGGAAAGCCAAAACATGGTCTCTTAGTTGATGCATCAGAAGCGTCTCATAACAATATTCACCTTGTTTTCTTTCTTTTTTTTCCCCTGAATGTAGATGCCTAAAGGCACAGATGACACTTGGGCCCAAAAATTGTACAACACACATTTGAACAAATGTGCACTCTTTGAGAAGCCCCGTCTATCAAACAAAGCTTTCATCATCCAGCATTTTGCTGACAAAGTAAGGAAGTTTTATTATCTCTTTTCTTTTTGAATACTTAAGTTCAAAGAGGAAAAAAAAATCAATAGTCAGTAGATAGCATTTTTTTCTTTGCTGAGCTTGCATTCTTTAGCTCCGTTTAGGAAAAGTAAGCTTAAGTGTTGGCTTATTGTTTTTCTCTTTCTTTAACCTAAATGGAATTATATTAAGAAATAAATACATGTTTACAGTCCTCTATCTATAATTCTGAAATCCAAGAAACTCTGAAATCCATGTCTTTTCATAATTCATTTAGTGGCTAAGCCTGATTTTTGACCTGAACTAACATGAGGTTATTTATAGTCTTTATTTATCCCAGTTAGGCTGGATATTTATATATTTCAATGTAGAAATGTTAATATGTTTGATTACAGATTGCTGCCTCAGATTCTGCTAAAAGATTCTGAACCCAACGGTTTCAGAATAGAAACTGTGGACGTGTGTCACCCTCTGTGATTGATTCAGTGGGTCCCTACTAATGAGGCATGCAGACTTGCTGCTTCACAGGTTCTGTAGTCTACTCAGAAAATCTGGAGCTATGACACTAGTTTATATTTCCAGGAGGTTGTGGGGTAGCCTTCTGGTAAGCTTCCCATGGTCCCCTTTAGGAACGCTTTAGGAGGGTTTTCCGAGTCTGTCCTGCTCCTAGCTGGAGACCTTGGAATGGCTTCAGGGCCGCCTAAGGGCTTTGTGGTAAAGGCTGGGGACCCTGAGTGGTAGATGGCTGAAGTCTTCTAGAAGCAGGGAAAGTCCATTCTCATGTAGTTCTACTTACCGGATCATACAGTGTTTACCCAGCCTCCATCTACATCCATCGTCGCCGCTTCAGCTTTCTGCCAGACAGCCATTTGTTCCTTCTGACCCTCTCTCCCGCTTTCATCTCTTCTCTCCCAGAGGAGACTTACCCCTGCGGGAGGGTGAGCTAGGTTTGAAGGAAATACATTGGGTCAGCCTTAGGAGCTCTCTTTGGCCTGCATGAGAGAAGAGAACAGCTTCTTATGAGTCTGCTTACCCATGAACTGGGATGATCTTAGATCACAGTTAATCAGCACTGCCACTCTTCCCTAGGAAAAACAGTATTTAGGGAGTTTTACTCTAGAGTTAACATGCTTCTTACTAAGAATGGTACTAGTTTCTTAGAATAAAACTAATGATAACACTTCACTGAGAGCCCATCACGTAGCCTGAGCCTAATAAATATTTTTGTTGTTGATGACAATCATATCTATTCAAAAGTTTTACTAGCTAAGGAGATTTTCCCATGTGTTTTCAGGTGGAATACCAGTGTGAAGGCTTTCTGGAAAAGAATAAAGACACTGTTTTTGAAGAACAAATTAAAGTTCTTAAATCAAGCAAGGTAACCATGTATAGGCTTTCTCCAATCAGGATATATTCATTAAAATGTTTCTTACTTAAGCATTAGCTTTTTAACAGTAATAATAATTGTTCTAACAAAATCAGCTTTACTGTTAGTTTTCTATTTATCAATACATGTGTCAGATCCTGTTTTAAATGCCTTACAAGTGTTAACCCACCTAATCCTATGATGAGGTGATATTATCATTACTCCCATTTTACAGATGAGGGAACTGAGGCACAGAAACTTCATAGCTAGTAAGTTTTCAAGCCAAATTATTGATAAAACCCAGGCTGTTGAGCTCAGAGTCTGCACTCTTAACCACTATGCAGTGGTGTTTTATGTGAAATTTTTGCCTCCAAAGCAGTTCTAGGCTCTCTTGTGCCTTTGTGAGAGACCATGAGAGAAAACGTTTTGTTGTTGTTGTTGTTTTTGCCTGTGTCATTTTGAAGGGATGTGCTAGAGACATGGAGCATTCCATCCAAATAAAGATTGACCTCTGGATCACTGAGTGCAATTTCAGGTGTGGTCCAAAGCACTTTGAAATTATTCTTCTTAGGTATAGATACCGAACACTGCTTTCTAGTGGGAGCAGAATATTCCAGATTGCAAAGAACTATGATGGCTCTCTGAGGTTGATCCCAACCTCCACCCTTTGACTCTCTTCAGGAAAGTATGGGGAGGGGAGCACAGCTCACTTTCATCCTGTAGGGAGCAAACCAGAAAGCTGGTTACTTAATTTTACAAAGTAAATATTCAAATATTCAGTGAAAGACTAAAAATATTCATGTGAATTCTTCTGGATTTCTGACCGGCACTTTTTGTTTTTCTGGTTTATTCTAAGAAAATCCTTTTAACTTCAATGGAATGTTATATGAACATTTTGACTCTTGTTTTTGGAATAAAAACTTTTACTTTCAATTATTTTGATAATAGCAAGATCATATAAGGACCAAATTCCAGTTTTAACCCTCAGAAAATGATGAGTCTATAGTCTTAAGTGTCTGTGGAAAAATCATTTTTTCACTTATCCTCTTAAGCCCTGGACATTAATACTTTATACCTTATAGGAATGATGTATAAGAGAAATTTCTCTCACAGTGCCAATCCCTGAGTATTATTCAGTTAAAGATTATAAATCATTTTAGTTTATGAATACTGATGAAAACCCTGGAATTCTAGTGTTACTACTCTAAATAATTTAGCTGACACAGAACATTCACAGGTTCTCATTCCCCAGGCACCCATAATCTTTTTTTTTCTTTTTTTTTTTTTTGCGGTATGCGGGCCTCTCACTGTTGTGGCCTCTCCTGTTGCGGAGCACAGGCTCTGGACGCGCAGGCTCAGCGGCCATGGCTCACGGGCCTAGCCGCTCCGTGGCATGTGGGCTCTTCCCAGACCGGGGCACGAACCCATGTCCCCTGCATCGGCAGGTGGACTCTCAACCACTGCGCCACCAGGGAAGCCCACCCATAATCTTTTGTGTCTTTTTTCTGACCGGCTAGTAGTGGCTCCTTAATTTCCAGAAAGTAGCTATGCATTCTGAGGAATCATTTGGAGTGACTGCCAGTCTATATAGCACTGTTGCAGTTGGGTGAAGGTGGTGTGAGATTTACATAGCTTAAAGGCCTACACTGCTCCCAGTCAGCAGAAACCCAACCCAAGGGTATGAACTTTATGTTTTAATTTTTCTGCACCTGATAGGAAGCAAGTGTAACCTAGTGTTGATTTGTCCTCTAGGAAGTACTAATTTTAGAAGATCAGTATTTGTGTTATGTGTTTTCAACAGAATTATTTTTGTGGTAATACAGTGTGGGGTTCTGTTTGTGTGTATGTGTTTTGTCTTTTTTTTCTTTAATTTTGCAGCTTCTAGCCACTTTAAAAGGAATTAAGGTATAAAAAAAATTTAACAGAAGGTGTCTTAATTTATGTTTTCCCACCATAAAGAAATCTGTTGCTACATCAGATAACAGGAAGCACATAAGTAAATTGCAGCTTGATGAAATACTACTAAATTGCAACTCTATTAAATGTCATTAAAAAGAGTTATATCCCCTACTTTCCATGTTGCTAATTGATGAAGGGGAGCACAATTCATCTACTGAGTTTATGCCTCAAATCTCTCATCTGTAAAATAGAATCATGATAGTATCTACTTTCAGAGGTCGTTATGAAGATTAAATAGGTTGTATTAAGCTCAGAGCAGTGCTTCATGTATAAAAAGCTCTTAGTGAATAATGTTGTTGTTGTTACTGAGATGATTTCCCACATCTTTACGAAGCAGTTACTTGGATTCTTCTGTCTTCTTTAACACTCTTTCCTAGACATATAAGTTCAGTCTGAAGCAATTCAGAGCCCTATCTTAAGCATAGACAGATCAAAGAAACAAGATGGAATGTCTAGGCATATCTACCTACTTACATATTTGACTTTCTGTTTATCTGCCTTTCTCTCTTCAAATGAAGTTGGCATCCTCAGTCAGTGGGGAATGGCTAAATTTTTCAATGAATGATTTAAGAAAATTGGGAATTTAGCAAGGTAAACAGGTAAATGAGATAGGTAGAGGAATTAGGTAATAGCCACTTAACCACATATTTAGATGATATCATATCATAAAATGGTAAGTGCTATAAAGAAGGTAAAACAGGGGACTTCCCTGGTGGCACAGTGGTTGAGAATCTGCCTGCCAATGCAGGGGACACGGGTTCGAGCCCTGGTCTGGGAGGATCCCACATGCCGCAGAGCAACTGGGCCCGTGGGCCACAACTACTGAGCCTGCACATCTGGAGCCTGTGCTCTGCAACAGGAGAGGCCACGACAGTGAGAGACCCGCGCACCACGATGAAGAGTGGCACCTGCTCACCGCAACTGGAGAAAGCCCTCACACAGAAACGAAGACCCAACGCAGCCAAATAAATAAATAAAATGAATTTATATTAAAAAAAAGAGAGAAAGAAAGTAAAACAGGGTACCAAGCTAGAGAGTGACTAAGCTTGGGCAGAGGTGAGGTGCTCCACTAGCCACAGTGGTCAGGAAAGGCCTCTCTGAGAATGTGACATTTGGGCTGTACCCTGAATAATAGGAGACAGCTGTGTCAGTGGAAGAGCAAGTGAGTGCTGAGACTGTATAAGATGGTTGTGTTTGAGGTCCATAAAGAAGGCCAGTATGACTGGAGCATGGTAGGTGAGTAGGATGTGTAGGATGGGTAGACAGGGGCCACTTTCTGGAGGGAAGTGTGGTAAAGAGTATGGATTTTATTCCTGTTCCTGTGGAAAGTCTGAACAGTTTTCATATGGGGAATGATATGCTACTGTGTGGAGATATGGTGGGGGGGCTGGGGATAGGGGGGTAGTAATCTAGGGGACAGATAGTGGACTGAGATACTGAAATTATAGCAGTGGAAATGGCTTATGATTTGTGGGTAGAGTTGACTGGTCTTGTTGATGGTTTGAGTATGGAGAGTGAGAGAAGGAGAGAAATTGAAGATGACTTCTATGTTTTGGGCCTGAGATGCTGGATGGATAATGGTGCCACTTACTGAGGTGAAGACTTGTAAAAGATTAGGCTTCAAGAGAAAGAATCAAGAGTTCTGTCTTGGACTCATGGATATGGAGAACAGACTCATGGCTGCCAAGGGGGAGGGGGTTGGGGGAGGGATGGAGTGGGAGGTTGGAGTTAGCAGCTGTAAGCTACTATACATAGAATGGATAGACAACGGGGTCCCACTCTGTATAGCACAGGGAACTATATTCAGTATCCTTTGATAAACCATAATGGAAAAGAATATGCAAAAAAAGAATGTATGTGTATGTATAACTGAGTCGCTTTGCTGTTCAGTGGAAATTAGCACGACATTGCGGGTCAGCTATGCTTCAATTTAAAAAAAAAAGAGTTTTATCTTGGACATGTTTTGCCTGAGATGGCAATTAGATAGTTAAGTGGACATGCCATATAGGAAGTTGTAAATGAAAGTCAGCAGGTCAGAGGGAAAGTCAGAGTCAGTGATTTAAATTTGGTAGTCTTTAGAACTAGATGACATTTAAAGCAATAGGACTGGATAAGATTGCTTAGGGAGAACAAGTAGGTGAAAAATAGTAGAGAGTAAGGCATTCCAACTCCTAGAGACTGGCCTGAGGAAGAACCAGGGAAGAAGTCAGAAAAATGGCCCATGAGGAAGCAGGAATACTGCCTAAAGGAGAAATTGTAGAGTAGTTTCTAATATGACAATGTAAAATGTTCTCTCTCTTTTTTTTAAATGAAAACTCAATGTAGAGAATTTTAAATTTATAACTTGTATGAAGAGGAAGACACATATATATGCATCTATATGTGTGTATGTGTTCTGAACTCTCAACACTGAGTAGTTTTCTGGTAGATATTGTAGAACTTCAGTTAAATTGTAACGCTAGTGGTGAATATGATATTTCAACCCAGCTCTATTAACCATTTCACACAGAAGAGAGAAAAACAAAGTTTAGGTAGGCAGAGCTAATGTAGAGCTAGCAATTTACTTGGAAATGACAGAAGTGTGTAGATAGATCCTAGAGTCCTTGGCCTATTATCGAATAGCCTTACATCTTAACTCTGTGCTGAGTTTTCAAATCAAATCTATTAGGAACTCTTATTTTTCCCCTTTGTGATACAAGATAATGGTAAAACGTTCCCCTACCCCCACCCCCTGCCCTGCTTTGTAGCTAACCAAGCTATATGTATCCCGTAAAGCAAGGGATACATTCATTTGTGCAACAAGCAAACATTATTGGTATATCATGTATAACAATTTGTTATATACATCATGAATTATATCCTAAGTTACCCTTATAATTGATAGATACATTATACCAAATGAAATTAATTTTGTTTTTTAATGAAAGAACTCTCTTAAGAAAATTATTTCTTCTGGAGATATTCTAAGTTTATTAGATAAATAATTGTTGTTGCAGTTACACTTTGACTTATAAGAAGGATTTATTTTATGTATGTGGACTGTGTCACTATTGTAAAGATATGTACATATATCAAAATGTTACTGTCGATTAGTTTGAAGTCTCTTTTGTTCCGTAAAATGTCTTCCAACCACATTAACTTATACTATCCACCCATTTATTAACTACCAGATCTTTTAATAGCCTTTCATTTTGTTATCCTGGTAGAACACAAAATTGATTGCAGGAATTATGCAGTCATGCAAAACTTACAGGATACGGGCAGGGTTTCCTTTTACTTTTTTCCCCAATAATCCACATTACTTTCTAAAAATTACTATTCATGCTTTTTACAAATCTTATTAAATTGTAGAACTAGTTCATGACACCCTTCCTGATGAGATTTTCAGTGATATTTTTTAGTTGGTACTCACCATTTGAGTTAGTGGGTAGACAGATGAAGCATAATGATAAAACATTTGGTGGAACTGATGTAATAAGACTTTCAATTAGTATTTTGCTCATAAAATAATTATCGTTTAAAACCAGTAAAATGGTTAGAGCGGCCATTTCCTGTGGATTAAGATTTCAAGTCTCAGTGGAGTAGTTTTGATTTTGTTTTCCCCCAAATAAGGTTGTAGAATTACTGCATTTTTCCATCTATATTTTTGTAGCATTGATGTCACCTCTCTCTCATATTTTTGGCTCCTAACACAGATATTGATTATTTCTGGAATGTGACTCTGAAAGGGGTTACTTAAGGAAGGGAATCACTATGGATTGCAAATCATCATAGTGTTTCTGTGAAGATTTCTAATTGAGTTTGGGTTTAGAGTGTGATTTCCTTTTACTGTTTTTGACTCAGTTTAAGATGCTACCAGAATTATTTCAAGATGATGAGAAGGCCATCAGTCCAAGCTCAGCCACCTCTTCAGGGCGCACACTCCTCGCCCGCACTCCTGCAAAGCCCACCAAAGGCAGACCAGGCCAGGCAGCCAAAGAGCACAAGAAAACGGTGGGGCACCAGGTGAGTTCAGGGAACCGCTGCTGCAGTGCTACTTCCCCTCTGGCTCAGCTGGAGCCTCAGGTCTTCCTTTGTCAGCCTCCCAGGTGGGGTCCTCAGGTGAGGAGAGGCTTGAGCTTTCACTGTGAGAACACAGAACACTGTCCACTCATACTTCTCCCCTCCTAACATAGACCTGTAACTCTGCTTAAGCATTTCCCAAAATAATTTTCTCTACATTTTAATTATTCTAGTACATATCCTCCCTCACAAACCACTGCTGCCTTTGTTTTGTTCTCTGGCTGTTTCCTCTCTGGATTTGTACAGCTCCTTCAGCCCAGGAACAGTGCCCTCTGCTTTCTTTGATGTTTTATGCATTATGGGGACTGGAAACATGACACACATGCTTAGTGCCTGAACTAGGGCTGGGGGCTTTGGGCAGGAGGCTCAGTGCTAGTCAGCTTGTTTTCCTGAGCAGATAGGAAGCAGGGCCTGGCACTGGTCCACAGTCCCCAGTCTGATCCCATGTCCCTAAAGGTAACCCCACCCTGGCTGTACTCTTCCATCCTCTGCCCACCCCCATTTCCTATACTCTTTTAAGTCATCTGCTACTTTTTTCAGTATCATACAACAAAATTCCTACTGTACATGATTACATGACCTTAATATCTTTAAAGCAAGCATATATTTTTAGTCAAAGTTTTAAGTGTACAACAGAAAGCTACAGAAATCTATATTAAAAGGGTGGGTGGAAGAATGAACTCTATTGTAATGATGATAATGATGTGTGATAATGATGTGTCTAAGTAGGTTCATCAACTGTAACACATGTACCACTGTGGTGGGGAATGTTGATAATGGAGGAGGCCATGCCTGTGCCAGGGTAGGGGGTATGGGGGACATCTCTGTACCTTCTGTTTGATTTTGCTGTGAACCTAAAACTGCTCTAAGAAAATAAAGTCTGTTTTAAAGCGGGGGGGGAGTGGTGGTGGGAGGAGCGAGAATATCTGTTTAGCAGAGTGAGCATGTAAATGGTAGGGTTTAAGCAAATTTGAACCAAAAACCCTAGCAGCTCCACTGTTGAGGGCTGATCAGGTTCACAGGTGGCAAAGTCATCTCCACTAGTGTCATTCGAAGAAAATTTTCAGTTGTTTTATGTCATCTTTGACTTTGACAAAACCTTGATGCCCCTTTCTGCTCTTTTTCATGCAGTTCCGAAACTCCCTTCACCTGCTTATGGAGACTCTGAATGCCACTACCCCTCACTACGTGCGCTGTATTAAGCCTAACGACTTCAAGTTCCCATTCACGTAAGTATTTCTCAACTGCTGAATTTAAAGTATCCATATCTCATAAGGATTGCCAAACCAGCAGCAGGGAAAAAATACTTAGGTAAATCTTCATGTCTTGTAGAGGGAACAACTAGTTAGTAGAACTTTTTCAGTTTTTGTTCCCTTTTAAGAACGTGAAAACACGGAATTCCCTGGTGGTCCAGTGGTTAGGACTCCACGCTTCCACTGCCGGGGACCCGGGTTCCATCCTTGGTCGGATCAGGGAACTAAGATCCCACAAAGCCTCACGACGTGGCCAAAAAAAAAAAAAATGTGAGAACAAATTAGTAGTTGGCCTTCTGATGATTTTAAAAGTTGAGATCAATCACACATTTCTAGTACTATTTTCTATTTGTAATTTACTTCATTTCAAGATCTTTTTGGTTAATCTGGGCTTTAGTTAAAACCAGAGCTGGGTGAGATAACGTTGCTTTGGCAAAGGCTCACAATCATCCCTGCTACTTTTCAACTGTTGAAACTATCAGAGAATGTCTACTTTTACCAAACATCTTGTCCTATGTCAAATACCATTCGTGAGAGGAAGTTTTTTCCAAAACGGAAATATTTCTCTAATTTTGAAAGTAATGCATGCACATTATAAAAACAATTTTTAGGAAATATAAAGTAGTGTAAAAATAAATGAAAGAGCATTTCATTATGCCCAGAGAGATAATAAGTATTAACTGGCATAGATCCTTCTTGATCATTCCTTCCCTGCTATGTGTGTGTGTGTGTGTGTGTGTGTGTGTGTGTGTGTGAGAGAGAGAGAGAGAGAGAGAGAGAGAGAGAGAGAAAGAGAAAGAGAGAGAGATTAATAAAATGGAAGGGATCATGCTGTAATTGTTGTTTTGTATCTGCTTTCAACTTATGGGTGTTTTCCGTGTTAGTAAATACAAATCCACATCATCATTTTAATGGCTACGTCATATGCCATTATATACACATACCACCATTCTTTTAAATTATTCCCTATTGATGGCCATTTGGGTTATTCCTAGGGCTATGATAAACATCTTTTGCCAAACATTTTTGTATATTTGCCTGATTATCTCCTTAGAATAATGTATTTCTAGAAGTGGAACTTGTGGGTCAGAGATTAGGCACACTTACCAAAGGCTGTAATAACTCGCACTCCGCAGTGTGTGCGTGCTCCTTTACCTACACCCATGGCAGTCTTGCCCTTGGAGAGTCGGCCTTAGACTGCAGGGCACTTCTCAAAGACTGTTGTATTCTTCTCATTGCCAAGAAGCCCTTTCTGGAGGAAGTGAGAAGCTGCAAGAAGCTGCCACGCCCTGGGTGACTTTCCTGGACAGCCCTAGGGGCCATTACCTTCTGTCAGCCAACCGTATCTCCCATCACCAACAAAACACTTGAGAAGATAGCACAGCAGAAGCCTCAGATAGGTCACTCAGGGCTTAACCGGGGGGCAAGAGGAATCATCATCCCGTAAGAAGCAGGCCTTGCTACTTCTTCTTTTAGTGTCAATTTAACATTAAGGTGCCGTTTATCTAGAGTGAAATACACATAAGATATAATATAAAATATTTTTCACTGACATGGACACTATTAATGCTTAGTATGTATACACTGAGTTGAATAGCTTTTAGAACACCAATAATTTTTTAAAAATACCTGAATGGGGCATATTTAATTTGTTCTTCTTGTTAGAGAAATCTCCAGGGCTGGCCAGTCTTTATTCCAGGGGAGCTCTGCATGGTGAACTAAAGAGTTATGAGAACAGCTAGTCAGGCCAAGGCATGTAATGAGCATGGCACAGTGCAGAGGAGTTTGGGCTTTTTAAATATGTTTAATGGCATTTCTTATAAGTTTGTGATATGTATTTTTACTGCTAATGGTCTCTTCCCCTCTCTTACATGGAGTTTTCCATTTTGATCACTGTTCCAACTTTTGAATTTTTTTTTCTAATTTATCCATTTGGCTCTTTACAAAAGAATTCAGTCTCTGGACTGAGGAAAATAGTTTGTGGCTAGAGCCACGCTTCTTTGTGTATTAATGATTTCCATTTTTACACATAGGTTTGATGAGAAGAGGGCAGTACAGCAGCTGAGAGCGTGCGGTGTCCTGGAAACCATCCGAATCAGCGCAGCAGGTTTCCCCTCTCGGTGGGCTTGACATTTTTCAAATATAAGGGATCCTAAAGGGGGAGGTTCCTGCTTCTTTAAATAAGCTGACATGAGTTTCTTTTTATAGGTGGACTTACCAAGAATTTTTCAGCCGCTACCGTGTCCTAATGAAGCAAAAAGATGTGCTAAGTGAGAGAAAACAAACATGCAAGAATGTTTTAGAGAAACTGATACTGGTAAGAAAGATTTTTCACTTACCTTTATCAGAACAGATGTTTGCCAAAGACCTTGTGATTGTAACCTGTGAATGTCCTAGGAGTATCCATATACCACTAATCCAGGTTATTCAGGGGTGGAAGGGTGGAAAGGCACACTGTCTTGGAGGTCAAGGCTCCCTGTCTTTACGATGGAAGGACTGGTGAAGATGAGGTCCAGTATCAAGAAACAGGATGGTGAGGCCTGGACCCAGACTTGAGACACATTCTTTTTAGAGTTTGATCATTTTCAATAAAAATTTACCAAGTACTAAATTTTTTTTTTTTTTTTTTTTTTTTTTGCGGTACGCGGGCCTCTCACTGTTGTGGCCTCTACCGTTGCGGAGCACAGGCTCCGGATGCGCAGGCTCAGCGGCCATGGCTCACAGGCCCAGCCGCTCTGCAGCATGTGGGATCTTCCCGGACTGGGGCACGAACCCGTGTCCCCTGCATCTGCAGGCGGACTCTCAACCACTGCGCCACCAGGGAAGCCCCCAAGTACTAAATTTTTATTGAAAATTACTTATGACAGACACCAGGCCAGATGCTGTGTGATTAAGAAAAATAAGTCTTGTCCTCAGGTGACATAGTGTGTCTTGGAAATTAATGCATTTTAAAGATAAGTATAATATACCTTAGTGTCTGTCAAGTGCTGAGTGAGTGAGACAAGAAATCAACGGAAGACAGAGCCACATCTGTTGTGGGAAGGAGGAACTATTTCATGGAAGACATGTACTTTGAGTCAGGCTCTGAAGAGTGGGTAAGATTGTATAAAGTGGAAGCAGACTGTCCTAATAGGGAGCAAGGAGCAAAAAGCATAGTTTTCTCAAAAAGCAGTTAGAGTCAGATTTTTGTTTTTGCTTTTGCAGTAAAAAAAAAATGGTGCGTGGGACAGTAGGGAATTGGTTAGGAAATGTGGGTTGGTGTTTGAAGAGACTTGCATACCAAGCTAAGGCGTTCGCAGACTTTAGAATGCATCAGAGTCAGCTTCAGGGCTTGTTAAACTACAGAGTGCTGGGCCCCACCCCTAGAACATCTGATTTGGTAGGTCTGGGATGTGTCCAATAATGTGCATTTCTAACAAGTTCCCAGGTGATGCCGATGCTGGTTTGAGGACTACATTTTGATAACCACTGATGTAGGTTGTAGAGAATTTAAGACTCATGAGATGCTGTTTAAAGAATATTTTCACTTATTTGACACTAGATTGGATGGATTACCTCACTTTGAAGTAATTACTCATAATTATTAGCTATTAACTAGATGTAATATCTCTTGTTTGGTGATAATAACTTTATTTTTCTTGAAAGCACTTAGGCCACTTTCCTGGTAATGTGTAAAAGAATCTGATACATTTTGAATCTGGCCTAATCCTTTCTAGGGAATGGAGAGCAGAAAGTAGGGACAGCCTCCTCCCCCAGCCTGCTCCCCCCTGGGCTTGGGGCCACAAGGTAAAGGAGTGCAGGCTTGGGGGCGAGGGAGGGAGAGCTGAGATGAAATGGGGCAGGGAGGAGACAGGGAGAGGGAACCACTTTCTAGCTCTTCCAGCTAGCCTCCTTTGCAAACTTTATCGATTTAAACTGAAACAGTTTTAGATATATGTGGAGATTTCTGATTTTCTGTTTTCATGTACAAGATAGGAAATATTTGCTTATAGTGAAAAGTGATTTTCTCTGTTTTCACTTAGAATTTCAGATCACAGTATTGATTATTATAAATAAATTCTACTCTTCTTTTGATACAAGATGGTTAATAACTTGCATGCTTCTAGATAAGTTGGATCAGAATATAATAGACCAAAAATAGCATGCATATATATCTGTGTTTACTGCTCAACTTTGTTTATAATCAGAAGTCAATGAGCATTATAAATGATTATATTTTTGTAAAAGGAGTTTTGAAATTTGTAGGAAGATTTGCTGTTGATAAAACCAAGAGATAACTGTTGAGAAACTTAATTCTTAACATGAATATGCAAGATTTTTTATCTTTTAGTTTTTATTTTGTGTGCATTACTTCCTGCCTTTTTCTTCATATTGGTGTTTTTGTCCCTTCAGCTTTCTCATGGAACACACAGCCCGATGTAATCCTTACAGCCTGGGTCAGTCAGAGGGAGTGTCAGCATCTCCATTTCCTTGAGATATTTAAAATACAAACAAGCAAATAGTAGCTGCCTATAACCCACAACCAAGTTTTGGGCCTCAGATAATAATTCCAGGTAGAATAATTCTGGAAAATAACTCTTAAACTGCAGTTTTCCTTAAAGTCCCTTCTATTTGCTCAACTTGCATAGGATCAAAAAGCTGGCTCCATTAGTTAATTGTGATGCAGCCCAAGTTTTAGCTAATAGTTTCATCCCTTTACTGATTCTGCTTTTAGACATATATTTTCTCTTTAAAGTTCATTTATCTAGTCATCATTTCTACTTCTGAGTATACAGTTTCTTCCAAAAACAGGACAAGGACAAATACCAGTTTGGGAAGACAAAGATCTTTTTCCGTGCCGGTCAAGTGGCCTATCTGGAAAAATTGAGGGCAGACAAGTTGAGGGCTGCCTGCATCCGGATCCAGAAGACGATCCGAGGGTGGCTGCTGCGGAAGAAGTTCCTGCGCATGCGCAAGGCTGCCGTCACTGTGCAGAGATACGTGCGAGGCCACCAGGCCCGATGGTAGGTCTCCTGGCGGCATGTCCACTCTGCCTTACGGACAGCGAAGATTGGCGAGCTCATCTGATTGATTGTCCAAACTAGGAGTTTTGAGTGGTCACCCTACCTGAGAAGGCAGCACCTTACCTCTTCTTAGGTCCAAGGAATTATCTCATAAGACAGTTAAATAGAATAAAATTTCACTCACCTTTATGAATGATTCAGATTGAACCTCAAAAAAATAATTACAAATTACTGCCTACTCATGTCCTCAGTATTTATTTTTTATACATTTATATGGGCTTGAAGAAATCATCTGTAAATTAGAACAGTCATGAATATAACTAGTTAATAATGACTCTATTGAGGAGTTTTGGGGAGCAGTTAGCTGAGAAGGTGTAGAAGAGAGTTACACTTACGTGTGATTACATATTAGGATAATTTTAATTTAGAGATATCAAAAGACATGAATTAATGGTAAAGAACTTGTGCCCAAATGGATAGATTAAGGAAAAACCTCGTGCATTAGCAATGGATAGAGCTAAGAAAGCTGGGTGATAAGTACAGGATTACTGTGTAACCTGGTCTGCTATGTAAAGGGGACATAGCCTGGGGTAATGAGCACAGTTCTAGAAGGAATAAACCTTTATGACCTTCACTTTCTGTATTGTAAAATCAAGTAATATGGGACATCCCACTTTTCAGGGTTAGGTAAGGCTCAAATGAGATAATGGATGCACAGATATTTGGGGGCTCATTAAATAACTATACAAATATAAGAAATGTTGATTTAACGTGTATGTTATTAGAATAATACAATGGAGGTACTAATTATTCTGCCAAAGATATTGGTGCTTTCAGCCTCTGCAAAATGTATTGCTGGGTTTTTCTGATTACTGACTACGCACCACTCTTCCTCTGGCCAGTTATGCTAAGTTCCTGCGCAGAACCAAGGCAGCAACCATCATTCAGAAGTACTGGCGCATGTATGTAATCCGCCGGAAGTACAAGATCAGGCGGACTGCCACAATCGTCCTTCAGTCTTACCTTCGAGGCTACTTGGCCAGAAATAGGTATCGCAAGGTGAGGCCTTGTTTTCAACTTTGTTTATTCATTCCATTAACGTTAATCAAATTCCATATCTGTACAAAGTGCCACAGGGGCTCCTATGGATGTAGGAGTCATATGGAGACAACCAACAATTGAAATACATTTTTAAATATTAAATAAGCCACATATATTTATTAACATGATGTTGAAAAAGAAAATTTACTTTTTTCTTCCCCTGTCTATGTAATTTGAAAAAAAAGTGAGTATATTAGTTTCCTGTGGCTGCTGTCATAAATTACCACCAACTTGGTAGCTTAAAACAACAGAAGTTTATTTTCTCACAGTTCTG
The DNA here is from genome assembly GCF_949752795.1 of Hyperoodon ampullatus. Taxonomy (NCBI): domain Eukaryota; kingdom Metazoa; phylum Chordata; class Mammalia; order Artiodactyla; family Ziphiidae; genus Hyperoodon; species Hyperoodon ampullatus. The sequence goes on along the minus strand of NC_136916.1, from coordinate 43,320,771 downwards.
GAGGCAAGAACTGTGAAATTAAGGTGTCAGCAGGGCTGCCCTCCCTCTAGAAGCTATTGGGGAGAACCCATTCCCTGCCTCTTCTAGTGCTGGTGGCCACCAGTATTCCTAATAATTGCGGCCATATCACTCCAATCTCTGATTCCATCTTCACCTCATCTTCTCTCTGTGTCTAACTTCTCTTCTTTTGTCTGTCTCTTATGAGAACACTTGTGATGGATTTAGGGCCCACCCAGATAATCCAGGATAATCTCTCCATCTCAAGATCCTTATCTTAATCATATCTGCAAAGGCCCTTTTCCCAAATAAAGTAATATTTACAGATTCTTAGTATTGGGGGCCTTTATTCAGCTGACTATGGTGAGCTTAGAATAGGTAAAAATATTGGGTAGGCCAAAAAGTTCGTTCGGGTTTTTCTGTAACATCGTACAGAAAACCCGAACGAACTTTTTGGCTGACCCAATATATGGCAGATGAACAGATTAAGAATGAAACAACCTTGGAACAATTTACCATGGTAAAAATGAAATCAAATATAACATCAGTGTGGTCAAAGCTGTATTGACTGGAGTATGATGCTCTAGAAATTTTTGACAAATAATCTTTATGTCTAGCAATAATCATCATGGCTATAGATAGTAGATCACCAGATTAGTCTTAGTCATCACCTCTAAAAATATATGATCTAGTCAATGAAAGTTTTTCCTCTTTCATTTCAGCAAGGTTTTGAGTCTGTTCTTTAGAATATAGCGCTAATAAGCCAAAACTACAGTCTGGATCTTGGAGCTCTCTGGGCATCACTGTTAGGAGTGTCAGTAGAGTGATGTGAAGGACATTTCTCTAATCACAGGCAGTGATTATGTGGGCGTCCCCTAGGCCCTATTCATGTATTTATTTTATTTTCTTATTTTGAATTAATTTTATATAGCAAAGAAAAATGGAAAGCTAATGAGGCTTGAATGAGCATATTTAGTAGCTGTGTTTTGAAGAAAATTTGAAGACAGCTACTCCAGGTCTTTCTGCCCACACCTGCTTTATAGTCAGATGTTCTTTCTCTTCAAGCATGAGCTTTCAAGGGAGGGAAAAGCCTTATTAAACTTGACCTTTTAGATATGCCAAACCAGTTACCCTCCTGTTTTCCTCACTACTCTTCTCAGGAACATCTGAACTGGAGTGTGAGGCCATTGGTTTAGCAGTAGCAGTCTCTAGCTAGCTTAGCTCCCAGTGTGACTGGACATAGTAGGGGAGGCAGGTTAGAGACAGGCTCATGTGCAGGCCAGTAGTACCCCCTTAGTGACCCTTCTAGCTGTGATTCCAATCCAGGCTTCCCCCAAGCTTTGGGGGTCTTAAAGTGAGAGCAAGTGTTGTTTAATGTCTCTGACTCACCAATGGAAATGAGATTGAGAATGGAAGCTCTAATTATATACTGTTTCCATTTGACTGAAATTAGAGAAATGGACCAGTATCTGAAGTTACATGGGGAGAAGGAAATGGAACAGGAATACTGGCATTAATACCTTTGCCACTGTGTGCTGCTTGAGTTTTAAAGTCTGAAAGCCTTCAATTTGCCATCACTGAGTCTTATCCAGTTTGTCACTAGTCATCCAGATAAGACAGGGGGCTCCCTTGGGATTGTATTGTTGAGTGAGAGCTCAGGATGCCCTGCCTCACTGTGGCATGATGCACGGTGACTGCACTTAGTGGGAACTGAAGGCTGCCTTAGCATTAGGAAAACATCCCAAAGGGACAGCCTTGAGTTGGCTTAAGATACTATGAAGGTCTCCTAAACACCTATGTTTATTTTGTATTTGTTGGCTTTAAACACAACCACTTATTTCTTAATTGTATCCTCTAGGATGGCATATGTTTTTCATTGTTTTTCTCAGCTACATAACCTAAAAATAGGAACTGTTCTTTTAATGATCTTACTAAACTGCTACCTATCTGAATAGATGGTTTCAGAGATTTTTTACATTTAAAAAGTTTCATAAAAGATACATTGTATCCATTTATAATAATCACTAATAAGTACTTAATCAAGTACATACATTTAAACATTTATATCACACAAGACTTACTTTGTAATATTGTAGACTTGAAAGAACATCAAAGTTTTGCTAGTTCAACCGTTCTTAAAATTTAAGAACTTCTTCCCCATCCTTCCTGGAAATTGTTTACACAATCTCTGCTTGATGGTCATTAGTGACAAGAAATTCATCTCATAAGGCAATCTTTTTTTTTTTTTTTTTTTTTTTTTTTGGCGTTACGTGGGCCTCTTCACGGTTGTGGTCTCTCCCCTTGCGGAGTACAGGCTCTGGACGCACAGGCTCAGCGGCCATGGCTCACGGGCCCAGCCGCTCCGCGGCATGTGGGATCTTCCCGGATCGGGGCACGAACCCCTGTCCCCTGCATCGGCAGGCGGACTCTCAACCACTGCGCCACAAGGGAAGCCCGGCAATCTTATTTTAAAAAATTTATTATTATTATTATTTTTTGGCTACATTGGGTCTTCGTTGCTGCCTGAGGGGTTTCTCTAGTTACAGCGAGCAGGAGCTACTCTTCGTTGTGGTGCATGGGCTCTAGGCAAGTGGGCTTCAGTAGTTGTGGCACGTGGGCTCAGTACTTGCAGCACGTGGGCTTTAGGGCACACAGGCTTCAGTAGTTGTGGCACGCGGGCTTCAGTAGTTGTGGCACGTGGGCTCAGTAGTTGTGGCCTGAGGGCTCTAGAGCATAGGCTCAGTAGTTGTGGCACACAGGCTTAGATGCTCCGTGGCATGGGGGATCTTCCCAGACCAGAAATCAAACCCGTGTCCCCCTCATTGGCAGGCGGATTCTTAACCACTGTGCCACCAGGGAAATGCAAGGCAGTCTTATTGTTATAAGTTGTTTATAAGTTTAGAGCAATATCTTTTTTTTTAAAGAAAATACAATATAAAATTAAGATTTGTTTGCTTCACTTTATCTTCTTTTTAGCTTTCCTTTTAAAGTTCTCTCCCTACTACCTTTGAATCCCATAAATGGATTTGTGCTGCATTTATAATAGCAATGGGAAATCCTCACTAGAATGGTATTCCTCAAATGTGGCAAACAAGAGTGTCATTTTTTTGTTGCTGGGGAAAAAATCAATAAATCAGTAATAAACTTTGCAGTACCCCAAGTGTCGTCTTCTACAGCCTGCTTACTGGCCATACCCCATGTCCTCAAGCAGAGACCTAATGCACAGTGACATGGTATCAGCAGTAAGGGTAGTGGGTAAATCTCTTATTTTACTAGCACGTGGTTCACAGGGTACCAAGTTCTGTTTATTTTCTAAAGGATCACCTGTTGCTTATAGAAATCATGTAGCAATAAGAAACCTAATGCATTTTTTCTTTCTTTATAGACTAGTTTTCTATTTAGTAATCTGGTGCCTTTTATTTAGACAGCTTCTATCTGTATACTCTGTTTATCATCATACATATACCTGTAATCATACATATGACATGTGGATATAATACATATTTTTATATATGTCTCTCAAATTTCCTCTTTTTTTATAGAATGAGTTGAGTTTTTTTTTTTTTTTTTTTTTTTTTTTTTTTTGCGGTACGCAGGCCTCTCACTGTTGTGGCCTCTCCCGTTGCGGAGCACAGGCTCTGGATGCGCAGGCTCAGCGGCCATGGCTCACGGGCCCAGCCGCTCCGCGGCATATGGGATCCTCCCAGACCGGGGCACGAACCCGTATCCCCTGCATCAGCAGGCGGACTCTCAACCACTGCGCCACCAGGGAGGCCCTGAGTTGAGTTTTTTTTAAATTTATTTTTATTTTATTTATTTATTTTTGGATCTGTTGGGTCGTCGTTGCTGCATGCAGGCTTTCTCTAGTTGCGGTGAGTGGGGGCTACTCTTTGTTGCGGTGCGCGGACTTCTCATTGCGGTGGCTTCTCTCGTTGCAGAGCATGGGCTCTAGGCACGCGCGCTTCAGTAGTTGTGGCTCGCAGGCTTAGTTGCTCTGCAGCATGTGGGATCTTCCCAGACCAGGGATCAAACCTGTGTCCCCCGCATTGGCAGGCAGCTTCTTATCCACTGCACCACCAGGGAAGCCCTCAAATTGCTTTTTAAAGACTACGTTTCAATCACCTTTTAAAATAATTTTGTGCTTCCATATATTTGTGATAAATACAATCCACATAATACATTGTTGTGTCAACTTTTATGTCCTTCCCTTTAGGTAATGTGTGGGTTCTCAGCCTGACATCCATAGGTTGATAGAGTTGAATATTGAGTCTAGTCCAGGGTCTGACGTTACTTGCACTTACTCTCTTCTGCAGATACTCCGTGAGCACAAAGCAGTCATCATTCAGAAGTGGGTCCGGGGCTGGCTGGCTCGCACCTACTACAAGAGGAGTATGCACGCCATCATCTACCTTCAGTGCTGCTTCCGGCGGATGATGGCCAAGCGCGAGCTGAAGAAGCTCAAGATCGAGGCCCGCTCCGTGGAGCGCTATAAAAAGCTCCACATTGGCATGGAGAACAAGATCATGCAGCTGCAGCGCAAAGTTGATGAACAGGTGTGTTTTAAACAGGAGTCCTGAAAGTGCAGCATGCCTAACAACATCCACTGGGGTCATCTCAGCATTGTCTCCTCTTGACTTTACCTTTCAGTCTTCGCAAAAAAAGTAAAATAATAATGGCATTAATCAATGTGGAAATAGTGACAAGCTCATAGGTAAGATTATAATTGCAAGGACCAAGGCAGGAAATTATTTTCGAGAACACAGACAGGTTTACTAGCACTCCAAATAGTTAGGACTGAGAGTCATATTGTACTTTATATTTTACAAAGCTCTTTCATCATTATCATTCGTTTGTATATAGTGTATTGTTCCTTTTACAGATGAGTTGTTTAGCATTGAGATGGCAAAAGAAGCAGGAAATTGTCCATGCTTCTGAGGAATCTGCAGTCTATTTGCAGAGATAAAAGTTTGATTTCTTAGAGATAGTTACCAAGTAATATTTAGCACATGCAAATGATATAAAGGTAGTTAGTAATACATAAATACTAAGGATGACAAAGAAAAACAGAAAACAGAATGAAATAGGATTCATCGGAAAGGTTTTCTGAGTGGGAAGAGGAGTTTCCAGATGGTAAACAAAGGGATTTGTAAGAAACTTGTGATTTTGAGGCCATTTTATTATTCTTATGCATCACTAGCCGGCACATGGCTTTCAGTAGCACACTGATTTGTTTTCAAAAGCAAGTATAGATTTTCCTATTCCTGGATTAAGAATCAAGAAAGAGAATTTACTGTGGGAACTCACCTTGTGACTATGAGAAAATCACATCTATGTTGCTTATCATGTAAAACAGAAATAATTGTCCCTATTCTCTCTTTGTATCACTAAGAGGGTGCTGATCGTTTTATTTTAAATATTGTCATTAGTAATTTTGGTTAGATACTATATCAGCACTATGATGATATAGCATGAATATGATGAATAGGCATGGTTTTCTCACTAAATACATTTGTGGTGTGTATATTTACTTTTTGTGACTTGTGTGTGTGTGTAAAGAACAAAGACTACAAATGCCTCATGGAGAAACTGACCAATCTGGAAGGAATATACAACTCTGAGACCGAGAAACTACGAAGTGACTTAGAACGTCTTCAACTAAGTGAGGAAGAAGCTAAGATTGCGACTGGACGTGTCCTCAGTCTGCAGGAAGAAATTGCCAAGCTCCGGAAAGACCTGGAACAAACTCAGTGTGAGAAAAAATCCATTGAAGAATATGCTGATAGATACAAACAAGAAACTGAGCAGGTAGGAGCTAATGTTCATATCCCCATCTACTCCTTCCACAAAGGAGTTGTGCTGTCATCTTGACCTGGCCCTTGTGGCTCAATATCGGTTTCAATCGAAGGCAAACACACATTTCAGTTGGTTTACTGTTCATTATTAGTGTTTCCCCCAAGCAGCTGTTCCATATGCTGGATGAGTACCTATAGGTCTTTGAGTAAAACCTTTTACTCTCCTAAGAACAGAGGCAAAGCAGTGTTATAAGAAGAGAAGTGATGGCCAAGAACCTACTATACACCCTTTTTCTTTGAATGAATAGATCTGTGTGGAGTGTAGACTCTTTTTTCTTCAGCAGGTTAAAGGTGATTAAGAAGTAAATCACAATGAACTGTCAGTAGCTGATAGGAGGGATCTTTATGGAAACCTGCATTAAGACTGTTTTGAGAAGTCCAACAGGAAAAAAATCCAAATGTCTGCACACTGATTGTAGCCAAGAGCTGCTATGCAGATAGAACAACGAAAATGCTTACAGATTGACCAGTGCTTCCACACTACAAATTTGTATTAACTTATATCAAAACTTTATTAAATACAGAAAACACTAAGGTTCTCAAGCAGTAATGAGATGTATTGGTTAAACAAAGTAAAAATACCTCAACATAAGGCTTACTGGAAAAAAGTAATTGGTTTTCAGAGATTCCACTAGTATTACCATCTTTAAATGAAAACAGAGTTGACTGATGACTGTAACTATGGCAAGAATCCCAATATGCTTTTTCCTTACTGACTTCTGAACCTTAACAGCAGCTTATACAGTAAGAACCTTGAAGGAGCTTAGACACAATTCAGGTAGGATAGTGTAGCTAATAAAGTTGCAATCCTTCCATGGTATTCAGGGTCCTGATAAAATAATCCCTTCTATATCTATAGCAGATCTGGGCTCTGATCTGGAAACGGCAGTGCTATTAATATGTTACTTTGACATAGCAAGCTTGTTCTATCAGAATTCAAATATGTATCCAATGGGATACTGTTGAGGTTTAAGATCTCTCTTTCTTGTGCTCTCTCTCTCTCTCTTTTTTTCCCCCATTTCCTGAGTCCCTGGAAGCTTTTCAAATTCCTTCGAAACTGTAGAGAATTAAGCTTGGTAGGAGTATTCTCATTTCCTTTTCAAAGTCAAGTTCATACCTTTCTAGTCTGATAGAATAGTATACCTGAACATATTCAGAATTCTCCTTTCGTTTTATTATCTGCTGCCTTCACAAGGATAGCTGTAGGCACTACCATTAATTCTTTTAGATGGAGTGTGGTAATGAGGAAGAATGAAAAAATTTCACTGTGAGAGCTAGCTTTGTGGTCAGGAAAGCTACATTGTCAGTTAGCCTGACCAAGGAGCCTAGAAGGTCCAGCAGAACTGTGGTTCTTAACCAGGAGTGCATTTCAGAATATGCTGGAGAGTTTTTAAAAAGATACCTGCCCAAGCTCTGGGAGTGTGGGCCAGGCACATGTATTTTGAAAAAGCACCACAAGTGATTGGTTGCATACCCCTGACAAAGAGCAGCCTCTCTCAAGAGCACATAGAGAACTCAGCCTTTCTACTGAGAGCAGACGTTAAGACCTTATCAGCACAGAGGGAAGACACTGGACCATCAGAAGGAACACCTTCTGGCCCGACTTCTGCAGTGGCACAGTGCTGTAATCTCAGTTCCCTGTTCTTCAGGGATCCTTAGTCAGAGAGCCCGCTTTCTCTGTCTTTGAACTCCTGACACTTTCTCTTTATTAGTAAAGCTGTTGCTTTAAGAGTCCCTTGAACTTATGCTTAGAGAAAGGAATTCAAATTTCACTTATAATAAGCACACATTCTATTCCAAAGGTGAACTGTATAAATTATGAACTTAGCAAAGTTTCCTTTGGTTTTGATTTTTGCTTCCTGAGAATCCTTATCCAACCAGGAAATAGAAAGTTAAAGGTCAATATTTTTTTATTGTGGTAAAATATGCTTATATGTAACATAAAATTTACTATTTTAATCGTTTTAAGTGTACAGTTCTGTGGCATTAAGTATATTCACAGTGTTGTAAGGTCAATGTTTAAATGTGGAATAAAAGTTTACAACCTTGCAAAACTCTTGAAAGGAGATGAAAATGAAATTCTCTTTCTCAAGACAGAGAGCAGGGAGCTTTGGAAGGTCTTCAGTGAATTTCCAAAACCAAAATGCCTTTCATATTTTTCTTAACCTCTGTAATCTCTCTGCTTCAGTCATGGGTACACATAAACGTTGTGTTAGGCTGTTGGTGTGAAAAGGCATTATCATTGCTTCAAGCGCAAATGCTTACTAGGTGCCGGGCAATTGCTAAATGCTCAAGGTACAAAGTAAAACAACAACAGCAAATCATTTTTGTCCTCCAAGAATTTCTAGTCAATCAGGGAAGTAAAAGTAAATCATTTATAAGGGCTATAAAGAGGCATATTCAGGGTCCTGTAGTAGCCCAAAGGAGAGACATATAATTGCAGGGAGTTTCTGGGAAAGCTTTCTGGAGGGTAATGCTAGAAACAAGTTTGAAGGATGACCAGATATAACTCGGCAAAGAAGTGAGACAGTGAGATGTGGAAGTAAGGAGTGACTGCCGGTGACTGCTGTATGTGTGGTCTTTGTATTCAGTATCGGGCTGCCTCTGTCTGTGGCAGCCATCTCAGTTTATTGTTTCATTTTATAGTTGGTATCAAATCTGAAGGAAGAAAATACTTTGCTGAAGCAGGAAAAAGAGGCCCTCAATCACCTTATCGTGGAGCAGGCTAAGGAGATGACAGGTAAGCCTCACGTGGGCCCAACCTACTGCACTCCAACCAACCTCAGACCAAAGGTTTATAAGTTACAACTTTGCTTAGACTGTCATCAGTAAATATGCAGAGTTCTGGAGGCAAGCACTCTAAATATTTGGTTGAATTAGTTGGTGAACTTGAAAATCTGGTCTCCCTATGTACAAATATCAATTCATATTAGTCAGTATCATATGTGACTTTAAAAAAAATTGTTCTATATGTATGATTTATGGCTTATAGGAGTCCTGTTGTTTTAGGACCAATTCTTGAGCTAATATGTATATGTATATGAGTATGTATCTGTATATATTATTTATTTTGCTAAACCAATGGATATTATTTTCCTAAGATCAACCACTTTTTGCCACCTTAAAAAAAAAGACACTAGATGTGGACATTTATTTCATTTGCTGTTTGTAAGATAAATTAAAATGGTGATAATTTACAAGGAATCCACATGTACATAAACATGAGCTAAGAAAATGTATATCTAAGTAAACTACAGTAATGGTGGTAGAAATAGAAAGGAAGAGATTTGATTAGAAAATATATTATATGAAAAGAATCGTATATCATATATCATTATCATTTTTGATGTGGTATTCAAAAAAGGAGTAAAAATTTTCTAAAGTTTCTAAAAATTTTCTAAAGTTTTGAGATGAGTTATCAAAACAATAATATGTTATTAGTAATGAGGAAATTGAGGGGAACAAGTCTCTGTTTATGAGGCAAATTAACGAGGTCAGTTGTTTGAGTATTAAAATTTGGATGTCAGCTGGGGCCTCCAGATAGAGATGATGTGAAAGCAAATTGAGATGAAAGAGAGAGCCCTCTGTGGTTTTCCCCATACTGCCCCATTCCTCCCAATTAAAGGGAATACTATATAGAAAAGAGAAGAAAATCTGGAATTAAGCCTTATAGGATAAACATAAATAAGGGATAAGGTGAAGAAAAGGAGCCAGAAAAGAAAATTAAGAGGGAAGGAGAAAACAGTCATTGAAGACATGGAAAAAAGGAAGCTAGGATGCAGAATGCAGTGGAAAAATCCAGAATGATGAGAATTCTTGTAGGAAAATAGAAAATGTTATTTGATACTGAAAGATAAGAACAAAGACAATAACAGTGGATTTGCCTAAGGAAAATTTGTTGGTAGCCTTGGGCAGCTTCCACAAACTTGTGAGAATAAAAAGCAATTTACAGAATGTTATAGAGAGAAGAAATTCTTTCATTCATTTATTTACAAATTATTAAAGCCCTAGGGTAGGGAAACACTGTATTGGACACCAGGGAGGCAGTTGTGACAAGACACTTGGCAGCCCTTGCCCTCGTGGAGCTGACAGAGAAAGAAATGGTGAAGCAATAGAAGCAGGCAGGGCAGATTAAGGTATACCCGCAAAATATGAGGGTAAAATGGGCCATAGTGGTAGGAAGCTTAATGTTTATAAATGTGACTGGGTCAGCTCATTGAGATAAAGCATACAGCTGAGATTTAAGGCTTTTTTACTGTGCTTGATCTGCAATCAAGGGCTATTCTCCGATCTCCAGATGATGTCCTATCTAAGTGCCAGCCCCTGGCAACAGAGAGAGCAGAGTGAGGTGGGTAAATGGAAAGGTCAGGTCCCCCAGCAGCACATAGGAGTGGTAACAACAGAGGACCAGGTGTGGGGATCTTACCTGATTAGAATCGAGGGAGTAATAGGACAACAAGGGAGCTCACAGCATTGGGAAATTGTAAGACAGAACCTGGGGACTGAGATGAGTGGAGACACTCTGTAGAGCAGTACAGTTGGGTCCGCTGAGAAGTCACCATTTCCCCAGAGGCTTGAGGAATGTCTCTGACTTTTGGGACAAAAGAATTTTATGAATAGCCTGAAACAGAATACTATTGGAGTAAAAATGTATACTCTAGTTACTAGATGATGGCTAGTGGAAGTTTATCAAGGATGTGCTGTAACCAATGAATGAACTAGTTCTTTTCATGGAACAATGCAATAGATGATGGTTGTTGTTATTAATAAATTATTCTTTGGTCATGGTATTTTCTCTTTCCCTACCTCCACTAAGATACTCTTCATAGATCATAGTGGTGCTAAAAGTAGAACCCCTCCCAAAGAAACTGGAAGTCAGTGTCCATGTTTGTATTCTTGCATTCTGTGGAGCCATCTTTGGTATGCTTTTCCCTCTCCTTTCTTTCAGAGACTATGGAAAAGAAGTTAATAGAAGAAACAAAACAACTGGAACTCGATCTTAATGATGAAAGGCTGAGATATCAGAACCTTCTGAATGAGTTCAGTCGCTTGGAAGAACGATATGATGACCTCAAGGAAGAGATGACTTTGATGGTTGTGAGTCAAATAGTTTTGATTTTTTTTATATAAAAATTTGAAACATATGCAAAACTAGATAGAAAAGTAGAATGAACCCCCCTGTACTCCATGTACCCATCACTCAATCCAAAATGGTCAACACATTTCTATCCCCCATTCTACCCTCCATCCCATTCCATCCAATGGATTGGATTGTTTTAAAGCACATCCCAGAAATCATATCACTTTATTCATAAATATTTTGTAAAGTCAAACACTTTGAAGACTGGATTATAAGATAGTATAAACTCAGTGTAGGTGGACTTTGTTTTATGTATTGAATGACTTAAAGTAAAATTTGTTTATAAAGCAAATATTTATATAATCAAGTATTATATAGTCTTTGTAGTTTCAAAGATATAGTCCTAGAAAAAGAAAATTCAGCCTCTATTTGTAATAAATTGTCTTATCTATTTCAAGGACTCTTCTGCATCTGCCAAAGTACATTTTGAACTTTTAATAGTTCTGCACACCCTCCCTGTTCTACTTATCCTGCTATCAGGAAACAAAGAGTTCCCTAGCAATCTTGTTCCTACAGCTATCGGCCTTAAACGTAACCTAATGGCACAGATGGCCAGAAATGCTCTGAAATGTCTGTTATAAAACACAAGGTAATTTGGAGGGGAGTGGCCAAGACGGCAGAGTAGGAAGACCCTGAGCTCACCTCTCACAGGCACGCCAAGATTATAACTATTTACAGAGCAGCTGTATATAAGAATGACCTGAAGACTAGCAGAAACTATTTTATGAAACTAAAGATATAAAAGGGAACCTCAACAAGATGGGTAGGAGGGGTGGAGACATGGTATAGTCAAGACCCACATGCCATGTAAATGACCCACAAACAGGAAGATAAACACAATTGCAGAGGTTCTCCCCAAGGCACAAGGGGTCTGAGCCCCACATCGGGCTTCCCAGCCTGGGGTTCCTGCACCAGGAAAACAAGTCCCCAGGCATCTGGACTTGAAGGCAGTGGGGCTTGTGTACAAGAGAGCCACAGGGCTGTGGGAAACAGAGACTCTACTCTTAAAGGACATATACAAAATCTCACATGTCCAAGACCCAGTGCAGAAGCAGTAATTTGAAAGGAGCCTGGTTCAGACCTACTTGCTAACCTTGGAGAGCCTTCCAGAGAGCATGAGGCCACTGGAGCTCACCTGGGGACACAGACATTGGCTCCAGGCATTTTGGGGAGCTCCAACCATGAGGACACTGCTGCAGACAAGTTTCATTTTGGAGTCCTCCCTCTAGCCTATTAGGGCCAGAGGTTTACCTGCTCACAAGTGAGCTGACACCAGCCCCATGAGCCCCCCATCCAGCCACCCTGGTCACTGACCCATCCATCAGTAGCCTGGGACCAGCCTTGAGACACACCCCAGGCTATGCAGCCTGCCACACCAGAACCCAAACCCACCCACCAGCCGGCTGGCAGTTATTGCACTAGGTAGGACCTGGAAGCCAACCAGGCTGAGGGCCATCCCAATGTACCAGTGCATCCAAGTAGTGATCCCCACCACAACAGAAGGGCCCATGCAGCCCACATAGGGGCACCCATAGAGCATATAGATCTGGTGACTAAAAGGATGGGTTGCTGGGGCCCATATGATGTCTCCTTCATAAGGCCACTTCTCCAAGACTGGGAATCATAAACAACCTACCTAATGCACAGAAATAAACACAAACAATAAGCAACACGAGTAGATAGAGGAATATATTCCAAACAAAGGAACAAGACAAAACCCCAGAAGAAGAACTAAAGTGGAGATAAGCAATCTATCCAATAAAGAGTTCAAGGTACTGATCATAAAGGTGTTCAGTGCACTCGGGAAAAGAATGAATGAACATAGTGATAAGTTTAACAAAGAGAAAATATAAAGAAGAACCAAACAGAGTTAAGGAATACAATAACTGAAATTTAAAAATACACTAGAAGGAATCAACAGTAGGTTAGATGATACAGGGGAATGGATTGGTGAACGGCAAGACAGAGTAGTAGAAATCAACAATTCAGAGCAGCTAAAAGAAAAAAGAATTTTAAAAAATGAGGATAGTTTGAGAGAGGCCTCTGGGACAACATCAAGCATAATGACATTCTCATAGGGGTCCCAGAAGGGGAAGAGAGAGAAAGGGGCAGAGAACTTATTTGGAGAAATAATAGCTGAAAACTTAGCTAACCTGGGAAAGAAAACAGACATCCAGGTTCAGGAAGCACAGAGAGTCTCAAACAAGGTCAACCCAAAGAGGTCAACACCAAGACACATTATAATTTAAATGCTAAAAATTAAAGATAAAGAGAGAATCTTAAAAGCAGCAAAAGAAAAGCAACTAATTACATAGAAAGTATTTCCTTGAGACTGTAAGCTGACTTTTCAGCAGAAACTTTGCAGACCAGAAGGGAGTGGCATGATATATTCAAAGTGATAAAAGGAAAAAACCTACAACCAAGAATACTCTACCCAGCAAAGCTATCATTCCAATTTGAAGGGAAGATAAAAAGATAAAACAAGCAAAAGCTAAAGAATTCAGGACCACTAAACCTTTTAACAAGAAATGTTAAAAGGACTTCTCTAGGCAGGAGAGAAAAGGCCACAACTAGAAAGAGAAACTCTCACTGATAAAGGTAAACATACAATATCGGTAGTAGATCAATCACATATAAATCTAGTAGGAAGGCTAAAAGACAAAAAAGTAGTAAAATAACCTATATCCACAGTGTGTAGTTAAGGGATACACAAAACAAAAAGATGTAAAATATGATGACAAAAACACTCGTCGTGGGGAGGGGACTAAAAATGCATGGTTCTTATAATGCATTTGAACTTGAGATCATCATATTTAAATAATTAAATATATTTGAATATGTATGTATATATGTGTGATTGAACCTCATTTATTGTTGTTTTTATGAACGTCATTGTAACCACAAACATATTATAGATACACACACACACAAAAAAGAAAGTAGTCCAAATATAACACTAAAGACAGTCATCAAATCACAAGGGAAGAAAGCAAAAGAAGAAAGGAACAAAAAAGAACTACAACAACCAGAAAACAACTAACTAAATGGCAGTAAGTACATACCTATCAATAATTACTTTCAGTGTAAATGGACTAGGTGCTCTAATCAAAAGACATAGAGTGGCAGAATGGATAATAGAAACAAGACAAATACACAGACACCTGTGAGAGACTTCAGTTCTAAAGACACACAGACTGAGAGTGAGGGGATGGAAAAATGTATTCCATGGAAATGGAAAGACAGCTGGGATAGCAATAGTCAGACAAAATAGACTTTAGGACAAACACTATAACAAGAGACAAAAAAGGACATTACATAATGACAACGGGATCAATCCAACAAGAAAATATAACAGTTGTAAACATATGTTCACCCAACATAGGAGCACCTGAATACATACAGCAAATATTAACAAACATAAAGGAAGAGATTGACAGTGACACAATAATAGTAGGGGACTTTAACACCCCACTTATATTATATTAAAGGACAGATCATCCAGAAGATTGAAATCATATCAAGCATCTTTTCCCACCACAATGCTATGAGACTAGAAATCAACTACAAGAAAAGAAACTTGAAAAAGCAAACACATGGAGGCTAAGCAAAACACTACTAAACAACAAATAGGTCACTGAAGAAACCAAAGAAGAAATTTTTTAAATACCCAGAGACAAATGAAAGTGGAAACAAAATGATTAAAATCTATGGACTGCAGCAAAAACAGTTCTAAGAGGGAAGTTTAATGGCGATACATGCTACATCAGGTAACAAGAAAAATCTCAAATAAACAATCTAACCTTACACCTAAAGGAAGTAGAAAAAGTACAAACAAAACCCAACATTAGTAGAAGGAGAAAAAAAAAGATCAGAGTGGAAATGAAATAGAGACTAAAAATCAGTTTAAAAGATGAACAAAACTAAGAGCTGGTCTTTTGAAAAAAATAAGCAAAATTGATAAACTATTAGCCACACTCATCAAGACAAAAAGAGAGAGCCCAAATAAATAAAATGAGAAATGAAAGAGGAGCAGTTACAGGCAACACCACAGAAATACACAGTATCATAAGAGATTACTACAAACAATTACATGCCAATAAAATGAAAAACCTTGAAGAAATGGACAAATTCCTGGAAACATACAATATCCCAATACTAAATCAGGAAGAAATAGAAAATATGAACAGATCAAATATCAGAAATGAAATTGAATCAGCAGTGAGAAACTCCCAACAAAAAACATTTAAAGAAGAGTTAACACCTATGCTTCTCAAACTATTCCAAAAAATTGAAGAGGGAGCAGTTTCCCAACTCATTCTGTGAGGCCAGCATCACACTGATACCAAAACCAGACAAAGATATCACACACACAAAAAAAGAAAATTACACTAATGAACATAGAACATACAGGTTGGGCTGGGCTGAGGGGCTTTCAACTGCCCCTGGGGGCTGGCTTCCCTGTGGTTGCACAGATGGGTCTGCTCTCTATAAGCCTGGATGTTGGAAGGAAAGAGGCAAAAAGCTCTTTGTGGCTTCTGGCTCTTTTCCTGCACCTGGGAAGGAGTAAAGGAAATTGGACAGATCCCAAAGCTCTTGGAGGCCTTTCTGAAGCTCTCAGGATTTATATCCCTAGAAAATCCAGGCCACTGAACCTTTCCATGTCTTCTGCTGGGGGCACCCTAGGAGTGAGGGGCCCAAACCCAGCCTTTTTATTCCTTCTTCCTTCAAGTCATTCTCTAACCCCTTTTCCTACAGAAAGGAAGGGACTACAATTGCTTAACTTTTCTGTTCCCCACAAGCTTTCTGAACACTAGTTCATAGGTACCACATGCCATAAAAGTGTCACCTGGACTCCCTGAATTAATAACCCAAGGATCTTCCCAGGATTCTTCGAGCAGCTTCCTTGCCTTTTCTGCACACTCATCCTTCCCACTGCTGACTCCAGAGATTCAGCTTCAGGCATAAAACCAACAGAACTTGTAGTCGCCTAAGTGGAAACCCCCTTCCCCGACTTTTTTTTTTTTTTTTTTTTACCATTTATGCCCAAATACGGTGCAGTAAAATGATGATGCTATCATTAAATATATCCTATGAACTTTTTGGTAGGTTTTATTTGATTGCAACATGGAAGTCAGTTGCAGTCCTTAGATGCTGAGGCATCATACCTATGCTTCACCCAGTGCGACTAGCCACTCACAACTTTAAAAGGCGGACTCTGCCAGTAATCACAGATGATTTTTGTTTGAGTATTTGGTTTTGTGACTGTGCTTGTCATGCCCTCCTGGTGCATCTTTCTCATTCTTTGAGGAGCTCCGAAGGTGACCCTTTTGTAAGAGTTTGTTAATACAACATGGAACAGATCGTTTGGGCATGAGAACATTAAGTCAGTGAGTGAGGATTAGAACCGAGTTAAGGTGGGTGCTGTCTTAACTATGCCTAGTTCAATTATTTAATTATGTTGTGTTAACTATAACTGCTTATTTGTCTTGCAGAATGTGCCTAAGCCTGGACACAAGAGAACAGACTCCACCCACAGCAGCAATGAGTCCGAATACACCTTTAGCTCTGAAATTGCAGAAACTGAAGACATTCCATCAAGGACAGAGGTACATTTTAGACACCTATCAGTAAAAGTAAGATGTGCCCATGCTGTTACTAACAGAGAACATTTTCTTTGCAGGGAGGACCCCATTTGTCCATAAACGTAACATTTGTTTTATGCTGTTTATTCTTCATAAGTGACTTAAAGGCGCTAAATTAGCTGTGTACATACATACTTATTGCATATTTTTTTGTCAATAAACATTTTAATTTTCATTTTTAATGTAATTTTGAGGATCAGATTTTCCCTTCTGTAATTCCCTTTTACACCTTAACATGTTCTATGTGCAAAAAACATAGCCTGTCATGAATTTATTTCAGACTGAGGTAAATTATTTGAAAAGCAAGCCCTCTGTCCTAGAATATTATAAATACCAGTGCCCAAGAGTTTAGCGAAATTGCTGCCTGTTTGATGATAGTTTGTACCAATGTAATTCTCTCCCACAAAAATGCATGAAAAACAGCTTATAAATCTGCCTTAGTGTTTTGTGTTACATGGTTTGAAATCAAAATGACATGTTACTGTAACTCCAAGAGTACAGTGACTTTAAGTTAGATTGTTCCCAAACCAATTCTCAGATCTTCTTCAAATATGACATTAGTTTCTGTAATGGGTAATTCAGGCACAACTCTTCTATTTTTGTATCATATTCTGAGAGAATGGCCAAGTCAGAAATAGACTGCTTCTGGCAGAACAGCTGAAAAAATTGAATAATTCTTTCCTTTCTCATCTTAATTCCACTTGGGATGAAAAGTTTCTCCATGTCATTCTGTTCCTTTTAAAGAAAAGTGTCATATAATTGGACTCATACATAGGAGAGGGCTAAGTTGCTGGCCCAAGGTCACAGCTTGTACGTGGCAGAGCCAGTATTCTAACTGAGGCTTGTCTGTTCAGAGCTCCACACTCTACCTCCTTGCACTCAGGGGTTCTACACTGCGGTTCTCCAGTCCCATTTCTGTCTACAGATAACATTAGGCTGGGGACATTGATACAGCAGTATGGCCTGTATATAGCAGGACAGAGGTTGTTCAAGTTATCTATTGACTTTAGTGGTTTCAAACTACAGCAATTCATTATTGCCCAGAGTTCTTTGGGGTGTTTTTTTTTTTCTTTTTTTCTTGAATTTTTGAATTTTATTTATTTTTTTATACAGCAGGTTCTTATTAGTTATCCATTTTATACATATTAGTGTATATATGTCAATCCCAATCTCCCAATTCATCCCCCACTCCCCCCCCCCGCTTTCTTCCCTTGGTCTTGGTGTCCATATGTTTGTTCTCTACATCTGTGTCTCTATTTCTGCCTTGCAAACTGGTTCATCTGTACCATTTTTCTAGATTCCACATATATATGTTAATATACAGTATTTGTTTTTCTCTTTCTGACTTACTTCACTCTGTATGACAGTCTCTAGGTCCATCCACATCTCTATAAATGACCCGATTTCATTCCTTTTTATGGCTGAGTAATATTCAATTGTGTATATGTACCATTTGTCTTCTTTATCCATTTGTCTGTCAATGAGCATTTAGGTTGATTCCATGACCTGGTTATTGTAAATAGTGCTGCAATGAACATTGGGGTGCATGTGTCTTTTTGAATTATGGTTTTCTCTGGGTATATGCCCAGTAGTGGGCATTACATTTTTAAACTCAAAAGTCTTATATGCTTTACCTAATTTTTACTAGTAATAGTTTTTGTCAGGGTCTCTATTCTTTTCAAGTTTTCTCCAGATTCTTACAGATTTGAGGGGAGGGGTAACCTTTTCATTTCTATTCTCACTTGTTTTCTGTCAAGTCTTTTCTCAAGTTAAGACATAGATTAGAGTGGGATTTGGTACATTTTTCATCTTTTTTGAATAATGAAGTGTGAATTATGCTCCAGAAATCACCTACAGATCTTGGATTATTGTTAGTGTCTGTCACGTGCACTGACCACCAACAGTAGGTCATACACTGGAAGTCTTCTCTCAGTAATGAGGAAGGCTGTTGACTGAACTAGTCATGCTTGTTGCTTGTGACTAAGTGCATGCATCTGAGATGTGGCTGGCTTTGGTTAGTGCTGTCTTTACCATGGGACAGACTACAGTAACTCTCCTCCTTGGGACTGAGTCCATAACCTTAGCCTCAATCTCTCTGTGTTTCAGTTTCCTCATCTGTGAAGTGGCAATGCTATTATTATCTTACTTTATAGTGATATTTTGAAGATTAAATGAGTTAATTTTTATAAGACACTTGTAGCAGTGTTGATACATAGTAAGTGTTCAATAAACAAAGGTTTTTGCTCTAATAAACAGACTTCCAGTGACCACCCTACAATTCTGACTGGGTCTGGCCAGGATCAGAAAGATGGAAATCTACACAACTAGTAATAGAAAAAGAGAGATTGACTATCAGAAGAGAAATTGTGCAGGACATAACTTTGTACTTCGAATTACTTATGACTTGCAGGTTTGCATTTCTTCCTGCAACTACCTCTGTAATGGCCAGGTTTACAAATTGCCCCTTTCAAACTAAAGGAAAACTTTCAACTCCTATGTGTAATATTCCCAAGTAGCTCTTTTAGAATCCAGTGCCAGGATAATAATGGGATCACTCTTGTTTATGAATTGATTTTTTAAAAATTAAAACAGATAAATTGTTTTGAAACACAGAATTCCGACCTTAGTCATGTAATAATAGCAAAATTTGATGTAAAAATAAAAGATTAATGTCTCTCTAGTCACAAATCAGAAACCTGTGATTGGTTGTTCACAAGACACAATGACACCTCCATTGCTGTTTCTCTCTGAAGAACTCACCTGCCAGCTCCACTTGCCTTGCAGCCCTCCCACACTTCCAGCATCTTCGTGGATTGGGGTTATTTTTTTGGAACCATTGCTTCTCCGCACTCTGTAATGCCCCTTTCTTAGTAGCCATTAACTAATTATCTCAATTCTGCTACTGCTGTCGAGCTTTCTCATACCTGTCAAATCCAGGGAAAGCGTCACCATAACTTTCTCAGCTATAGTCAGCAGTAATTCCAGAATGACTGCCAGGCCTGTCGTGGTAATTTTGTGAACAAATTCTGTTATCTTCCTGATTTTCCTCTAATGAGAGACTGTTGCTATTTTTTAGACTAGTTTTAAAGCTTCACTTTCTTGGAAAAGCCCTAGATGACAAAGTCCTAACAAAGGAAAGAAAGCAAAACAAAACCCCAGACACTTCCCTGAGCCAGATGGCCCAAACTTCCTTCTTGCTTACGTGGTATAGAGAGGACAATATCTCTTTGATTATACGTGTCATTAGGGATAAGAATGGGCACCATTTGGAGCTCTCTTAATTACAAACATTATGCCTCAATTTTTGCAGTTGTCAAATGTTCCTATCTGTAGGTACAATGATGAAATATTATATTCATTCATAGAACGAAGGCTTCTATCATAGTGTGAAAAAAGGATTAAATAGTTAAAAATTTTCAGGGATACATACACCATTAATAGAGGAACAAACATTAAAATGCATAAGATAGAATGTTTACATTATAAATAAGCTAAAATATAAGTATTTGTGGGATGTATAGAAATGAATTTTTGTATGAATGAAATTCTGTAGTAATTTCATACTCAGGGAAGATGTTACCTCTGTTCTACTAAGTCAGGACAGACTTTATGGTGAAGGTCATATACCTAAACTTTTTGTTACTCTGAGCGGTGCAAAAGTGGACAGATGGACTTCCCTGGTGGTGCAGTGATTAAGAATCCGCCTGCCAATGCAGGGGACACGGGTTTGAGCCCTGGTCTGGGGAGATCCCACATGCCACTGAGCCCATATGCCACAACTACTGAACCTGTGCTCTAGAGCCCAAGAGCCACAACTGCTGAGCCCGTGTGCCACAACTATTGAAGCCAGTGCACCTAGAGCCTGTGCTCCACAAGAAGAGAAGCCAGCACAATGAGAAGCCCAGGCACCACAACAAAGAGTAGCCCCTGCTTGCTGCAACTAGAGAAAGCCCGCACGCAGCAATGAAGACCCAACACAGTCAAAAATAAATAAATAAATAAACAAATAAATAAATAAAAAGTTATTTTTTTAAAAAAAGTGGACAGAAAGAAAAAGACCAGGTCTAACTAGTTTGTAGATAAATGACCCTGACAGCCTATAAATGCCCCACTTCTTAGTTTATTTGATTCTTCTTAGGTGTTTTTTTAGAACTGGAATAATACTGAACTTAGCACTACCAAGAATTCACAAAAGATCAAAGATTGCTCATGAATATAAAAATTATTCAACCTCATCAAAAGACAAAGAAATATAAATTAAAACAATAATGAAATACCACTATTGGTCTACCAGCTGAGCCAATTTTTTTAAATGATAACAGTCATTGCTGTTCCAGGCAAGTTGGTGGTTGCTGATGGAGGTATAAACAGGCTCAACCAATTTAATAGACTTAAAAACATAATGTTTAAATATTTATGTACTAGGTTGTTTATTTTAGTATATTTCAATAGCAAAAAATTAGAAATAACCCCAGTGGTCACCAGTAAGGTAATAGCTAAGCAAATGATGGTACATATGTCAATACAACCATTAAGAATTGTGCTTTCAAGTATCATATTATAAATTTGGAAAACGATTGTAATATGATGCTAAGTTTTAAAGACAGTATAAAATTATAATGAAAGTATTATTCCAGTTCTTTAAATTTATTAAAAAAAGACTGGACAAAAATTGTGGGTTTTCTCTGGATATGAGATTATGCTTACAGTTCTCTTCTTTGTACTTTTCTTATTTCCTAAACTTATTTTGCTTTTATATGAGGAGAAAACATTTTTTTAAAAATTGACAATTGGAAATATAAGGTTTGCTGATCAGTTAAGAATTATACTTCGATCATTTAATTAAATAAATAAGTTGTTGTTACCATTCTCTTTCTCTCTAACAAAAAGAGGCTCTTAATCCTCTCCATTAAATCTAATGATACAATTCTTTCTCTTCTTACCTCATTAAAAATTCAAACCCAAAGTAAAGAAAGTAAAACAATTATGGAGCCTCCAGAATTTCTATGATGGTGGTTAGGGGTTAATTATTTCCTTTTGCTTAGCTTTAGTTAGTGTATCTTTATTTATCCTACTAGTTCTCCCTGTGACTCTGTTTTAGAACCAATTGACATGCTTTTAAATGCTACTAGGTTATCTTTCAGTTTATTAAGGGCTGTATATATTTTGGTTTTTTAGTTTTCTCTCTGACCTCAATATATTTATGCTAACATCTCACCTTTTCAAAAATCATTTTTCCTAGTTACAAAAGTAGTACATGCTCATTGTAAACAATTCAAATACAGAAATGTGTGAAGTAGAAAATGAAACTTTCCCACAGTACCTCCCATTCTCTAAGATAACCTCAATGGCCTTCTAGATATTTGTTTGCCATGTGCTAGGTATACTTAAAAGTCACGTGTATTGGGTTTTGTTTGTTTTTTTTTTTAAGAAAAATGAGATACTATCCTGCAACTTGTTCATTTCACTTAATACTTTTATCTAGAACATATTTATCTACTCATGTAGATCTACTTCATTATTTTTAACAGCTATAAAATACTTCATAGTTTGGCTATACCATAATTTATTTAAGCAGCTCTCCTATTGACCAACATTTGAGTTCTTTTTAGTTTTTTTCAATTACAAAAAATATTACAGTGAACATCTTTCCCCATATATTTTTGTGTACTTGTGTATTTGTGTAGGATTAATTCTTAAACATATATTGCTATGTTTGTCCTATGTTAAAGAATATACAGACTTAAATTTTAATAAATGCAGCTAACTTGCCCTTCCAAAGGGCCTACTTATAACTTCCACCAGTATCTTATAAGACACTGTTACTAACACATGGCCTTATTAATCTCATTAGTCTTTGCCAATATGATAGGGGGAAAGTGGTACCTTGCTGTTGTTTAATTCGCATTTTTCCATTTATTAGCTGGTTGGATGTGTTAGTTGTGTATTCTTTGGCCATTTATATTTCTTCTATAAGTTTGCCTGTTTCTCTGTTGAGCTGTTCATCATTTTCTCATTGGCTTGTACATCTTCTGAACCATCTTGACCATCTTCTGATTTCTGGGGTTTAGGAGCCAAGCGAGAAGAAAGTGCCTCTGGACATGTCATTGTTCCTCAAGCTCCAGAAGCGGGTCACAGAGCTGGAGCAGGAGAAGCAGGTGATGCAGGATGAGCTGGACCACAAGGAGGAGCAGGTGCTCCGAAGTAAGGCAAAGGTGCGCAGTGCTCTCCCACCCTAGGGCCATGGCAAACAGAGTTCTGCAGTCTCTTCTTTAACGGCAACTCAGCCCAGAAGTACTTTAACTTTAACCAAGTAGGTTTTGGTTCAAGTAGTGAGGGCTTAACTCTCCTCACTCTTTTCTGCTGAGCTAGGAAATATTCTAAGAGTAAAAATGTGACAATTAAAATATAACTACTTACTTATAAAGTTTTTAACTTTGTGTCTTTCCCTAGGAAGAAGAAAGACCACAAATTAGAGGTGCAGAACTGGAATATGAGTCACTCAAGGTAATGGGAAGTTTCAGCCCGAGACTTTGAATATCTTGTGGTGAGAGACCTGCTCAGAGCTTCTTTCTCTCAGAGAACATCCTTAAGGGTACCTGAGGCCCTAGCTTAAGGCTTATTCAGGCATTAGTTGTAGCCCTGTGTCATTCCCTTTTTAAAATTCTCTTTCATATAGGCTAGAGTTCAGTCTAAGCAGAAGCAGGAGCAGTAGCTGCCATTTGAGGCTGTAGAAGGTAGTAAAGGACACGGACCCAGGTGACAGACTGCCTGGGTTCAAATGCTAGATCTGCCACTCTATGACTGTGTGCAAATTCTCCTTTCTGTGCCTTGGTTGTCTCATCTATAAAGCGGGAATAATGATAATATGTATCTTATAGGACTGTCATGAGGATTATATGAAGTAATTCATGTAAACTGCTTAGAATAGTGCCTAGCACATCATAAGGACCCAACAAATGTTGGCTATTGTCATTATCTTCATCATTTTAAAATACAAGCACTTTATACGTCAGCCTTAATTTTTAACAACAATCCTGCAAGTAAGCATTTTAATTCCCATTTTATAGATGAAGCAATTGACACTAAGAAGTATAAGTAACTTCCCTAAGATGACCCCACTAGAAACCGACAGGAATGGAATTTGAACATTGGTATCTCTAGCTCCAAACCCCGTGCTCAAACCATCAAACCCCACTGAAACTATGTGTTTGTAGAGAAAGACAGTTCCCAAGTATTAGCTCAATGTTTCTTGAAATGTGGTCCCTGGGCCATCTGCATCAACATGACCTGGTAATTTGATGGAAATGCAAATTTATAGGCCTCACACCGAACCTATTGAATCAGAAACCATGGGGGTGGCACCAAGCCATCCGTCCTCCGGGTGATTCTGATGCACATTAAAGTTTGGGCAACATGGCATCAGAGCTTAGGTGTTGAAGTAAAGACATTCATACGTTTTCAGAAATAGCAATACGAATCTGATTACCAGTTGGTAGGAGACTGGGGATAGGAAGGAGCATTCATTTTCACATTTGAATGGACTAATTCATGAAAGAAAGTGTTATAAATTCTTAAACTAGGGGAAAAAAAGGACTTTAAATAGTCTTACTATAACATGTTGAAAGGTCTAATATGGTGCTATAAACCTAAGATTGCTTCTCTGGAAGAAATGGTAAAATATTTTATCTTTGTATGGAAGTGTCTCACTTCCACTATCATAAAGCCTTAATGTCATGTGCTAAATAAATCAGCATGGTGCTTTTAAATGCCTGTCTGCTTCACTATTTCCCAACCAGTATCCTGTGACATTTGTATTTTAGGGTCAGTAAATAGAGTTTAGCGTCAGATCTCTATTCTGGGTTCCATTGCCGTTGTTTGAGCAGAGCCTACAAAGGGCAGCACTAACTGGTGATGGGAGGATGACTGGTAGTATGTGAAAGTATGGAGATGGTAAAGGATGTGTATGTCCATCTAGATGACTGAAGGAAGAGGTCGCCCATCCTCTCCTCCTGCTTCTCAAGGCTTCCGCCAGCAGCTTCACAAGCATGTCACACAGGAAAGAAGCTTCAAAAATATATTGTTTGTTGTTATTGAAACACTATAGAGGATTTTATTAGTTTAAATGCTATGTAATTTTTAAATTAGAAGTTAAAAGCCTAAAATTTCAGTGGTCTTTCCCCTCTCCTTTACAAAAGAAATAAGAGGGTACTACTCAACACTTCAAAGATCTGCTCTCTGAACCATTCATTGGAAATGCCCTGACCATTTGGACCTTCATATTTGTGCTTGTATTTACCCATAAAGAAAACCTGGGCTTCTTAGTACTGAGATAAACTCAACCCTTAGGACTCAGCATTCTCTTCAGGCCTGTGACCACACCCTGGGTGGCCTGGAATAAATTTGATTCTGGAATTTAGGTTGATGAAGCAAACTACCATTCACCTTGCTCAATTCCACTTGACATTGACTTTCTTAATTTTCAGAGCAGAGTTTCCAGTAGAACCAGGGGAGCCATTCACTAGGGGAGCTCTGGCAATCTTTTCCAGCAGAATTCTTCTACTATCTTAGGGAAGGATGAGTATTCCAGTGTAAAGTTGAGGATGACAGTGATGAACTATTCTTTGTCTCTTCATACAGCGTCAAGAACTAGAATCAGAAAACAAAAAACTGAAAAATGAGCTGAATGAGTTACGCAAGGCCCTTAGTGAGAAAAGTGCCCCTGAGGTGACCGCTCCAGGTGCACCAGCCTACCGTGTCCTCATGGAGCAGCTGACCTCTGTGAGTGAGGAGCTCGATGTCCGTAAGGAGGAAGTCCTCATCTTGAGATCTCAACTGATGAGCCAGAAAGAGGCCATCCAACCCAAGGTAAGCATGAGCAAGTGGCTCAGGTGGGTGTTTGGGGACTGGCCTCTTTCTTCCTACCCTTTCCCTCCAATTTATAACAAAGCAAACATTTAAGAGCATTTTTAGTCTAATTGAGGATATCATCATTTTTGGGGAAAAATCTCAATGTTGTTTTAAAACTGTTGCAAATACCAATTGGAATGAACAAGAAGCGAATGATATCCCAAATGCTCTTCAAAGTTTCACCACTCACTCATGAGCAAAGGGCTTTTAAAATTAATCATTTTTTAGTAATCTGGTCATGATAAATTTTGATCAAAAATACAATTCTATTAAATACAAAAATCCATAAGTTATCTTGCTGTGGGAAGGCATTAAATACAATTTTAAATTATTTGTTGAAAATAGCCTGTTTAAAGATAGAAAAGATAACACATGAAAAGGTTAGAAATGAGATCAGTGAGTAGAAGTGACATGGAGATGATTTCTGCTCGCTTCAAGAAGTTCTGTTTAATGGTGGGAGTTGTCCCAGCTACGAGGGGCTGTGTTTAGTGATTCCACAGAAGGGACCCAGGCTGAAGCATATAGATGGCCCTTTGAACGCCTTCCCTGACCTCAGATAACTTGAGATCCAACTGCCATGTGTTGGTGAGAAATAGACCCTTTAGTCATTTGACATCGGGGGGAATCTGAATAATCATCTTAAAACCTGGTTTATGTTCCTGCCCATGTTCATGAAGCAAAGTGTTACCAAGAATTAGGCAATCAAGTATCCCAGCTGCATGACCTGCCACATAAAAAATGACCATAAGACAGAGAATGACACATACCATATGATTTCACTTAGTATGTGTGAAATCTAGAAAACAAAACAGAAACAGACTCATAGATAGAACAAACTAGTGTTTGCCAGAAGGGAGGGGGTTAGAGGGTTGGGTGACATAGATAAAGGGGATTCAGAGTTACAAACTTCCAGTTATAAAATAAATAAGTCACAGAGATGTAATGTACATCATAGGGAATATAGTCAATGATATTGTAATAACTCTGTATGGTGACAGACGGTAACTAGACTTATCCTGGTGATCATTTCATAATGTATAAAAATATCAAATCACTATGTTGTACAAATGAAACTGATATTGTATGTCAATATAATTCAATTTTTAAAAGATTATAACATATAATGAATGGGATGCCTGAAAGATCTGAGAGCACTTCTCTTAGAAATGGTAGTTCTGGGGCTTCCCTGGTGGTGCAGTGGTTAAGAATCCTCCTGCCAATGCAGGGGACATGGGTTCGAGCCCTGGTCCAAGAAGAGCCCTCATGCCGCAGAGCAACTAATCCTGTGTGCCACAACTACTGAGCCTGCGCGTCTAGAGCCTGAGCTCCGCAACGAAGAGTAGCCCCTGCTGACCGCAATTAGAGAAAGCCCGCGTGCAGCAACGAAGACCCAACACAACCAAAAATAAATAAATAAAAATAAAAGAAGATTGAAAGCCTCCAAATTCTAAAAAAAAAAAAAGAAAAGAAAAGAAAAAAAGAAATGGTAGTTCTACATGTGGTTAAGATACCAAACCTGGCACATAACATTTGTATTTGATAACAACAACACACCTGGGATTGGGCCTCAAGAAACAAGCCTCCCTCTGCATGCTAGCTGGAACAGAGTCCAAAATTAGAATTCCTTTCTCTGGTTCCCTGTGATGAACTAATATTCTAACAAGAAGCTTTAGTAAAAGTCAATAAAAAGAAAAAGAAAAATGAACCAAGGGGCATAAAAACAATCCAGCTCACAAGAGCACATAGCTATTGTACCACACACTCTCACCTACCCAGCTCACATACTCCATGTGACAACTTATCTCCAGTGCCTAATGGGCTGGCCCTGTCTAACCAAGGTCCCTGCTCTCCAGACTCCAAGCCTACACATAGCATCAACTTGTTTTCTCTTAGGAGAAATGCCCAGGACACTGACTAAGCCCTTTCAAACCCAGGGATGTTTATCCCACTCCATTTCTAGTCAAGAGCCACATCATTTCACAACTCCTTCGCAAGCAATGGTAAGTGATATCCCGTGAGCCAGGTGATGATCCAGCCCAGCCAGCCACATCTAGTTTATGTGCTCTGCCTCCACAAGTGTTCCGGGAGGCTTCACTTGGGCAAATGACCTCCTACCAAGGCGTTACTGTTAACTCTCACCGACCTAGGATAAGAATTTTACCATAATACATTAACAGGAGGTTCATTTTCCTCATACCCTCACAAATACTTTATAATTAGAAAAATCAAAACAACTCAAAAGAATTTCAAGAGTCTGTTCCTGAGAATTAAGAGTTGCCATTACATAAATATGTATTAATGTCCACTTCATACCAGTTCCATGGATAGTAATTTACATACAGAGTTAGTTTTAGGAGAAACAAACTTGGTTGTTTTCACAGTTAGCTTTTATCTGTTTTGATGAGGACTCAAGATGGAATTTATTTATGGAACTAAGGGTTTGTTGTTTTCTCCATTTGTTTTTTGTGCTTGCTGACTTGTGATTTTCAGGATGACAAGGTAATTATATGTTTTTTAAATTTTTAGTAAACACTTCTATTTAATCCTGATTTTTACAAGTATCCCCCAGTTTTTCAGTTGATATTTTCTGGCCAACAAGTCTATTTTGATATTTACAAATTAATTTCCTATTTGACCCCCTGCTGTTTGAGAAGTCAGTGGGAAAATAATGGATGTCAAAGGCTCCAGTCTGGATCACAGAGAGGCCCCATGACTTTTGAATTCGTAGTCAGCTCTGTGACTCATAGTGGTAGTTATGGCAGGCCGTCCACAAGCGGGGGAGGGAAGCCCTTAACTCGGAGCACACTCCAAAGTGCAAGCTCTCCCATACTCTCATTTCTACCAGCTGTGGGTTTGTTGGCCAAGGGTGAGGAGGGGCCTGAGGAGCTGAGCATGCCCTTCTTGGGAAGAGTGGGATTTTCCTACATGGCGCAGCCCTTTCAGAACTTCTGGTCCTGTCTTGGCAGGGACTCTTTGAGCAGTGAGTCAGGAACTTACTAGTGCTGGCAGTCCAAGTCTGACCCCATGCCCAACCCCTGCTTCTTAGCTATGATAGGCCAGATAAGGGAGGGACTGGCTACTTTCTACTATCTTTCCTTTGGATGAGTTCATTAGATCTACTTACCTAACTTACTAAAAGTTAAAAACCAGATCATGTAGGTCCTCAGATGTCAAAGAATACATGTAGCGTTATTTAACATAGAAACTAGTTCTTTGAGTTACTATTTAAAACTTAAAAATCTGAGTATGGCCCTTTATAGAGTAGAAAGATTTTCTGCCTTTCAATAAAAGAGAAAAAAATGTTCTATGAAATATGTACTAAAATATTTATAAACATACCTAGAATATTTATTAAAATGCTATATGTGGTGTTTATGGGAAAGATTTTTAAAATCACTAAAACATAAGCTCTTGTTAATAGCTCTTATCAGATTATATTTGGTCTTCTCTAAGTGTGCATTTATAGACTCACAAAAGGTCAGCATTAGGATAAAAGTGGGATTTTTTTTTAAAAAGGATGTTTTTTATTATAAACACTGGAATTCAAAAGCGAGTATTTGTAGGCCTCTAGTTGACATTAAAGTTATCTTGGTCTCTAAGATCATGATATTTGAAGTGTATTCTATAATCTGCACTTCACTGTGAGATCTGGCTTTAGAGCAAACGTTGACTAAAGGATCAGACATATACTATTTAGACAAATAGAATGGGCTCTTGGGTTCTAAAGAGTATTATTCTTTAGAGGCTATAGAGCAGTTGTTCTTATTGTCTATTCTTGCCCTGGTTTAGGAGAGAGAGAGTGGCTGAGTAGAAGCAAGATTTTGAAATTACATTGGTTGTCAGACAGATTACACCAAAAAGGAAAAATTAAAAAGGAATTAAAAATGTTAGCAGAAAAGTCCTTTCTATGCAAAATCGTTAGTAATTCTGACCTGCCAGATGTTTATTTCAAAAGCTGTACCATGCTATACTGTAACAGAGGAAAAAAGAATTGAATAACAGCAGATGGTAGATATTTCCAAGGAGCTAAATCCTTCCCATTTATATATATCTAAAGATGTGAGGAAAAAAACATTTAATTTTGCTGAAACACATGATCTGGACACCACTTTTTTTGTACTGAGTTGTTAATGGAAAAATGAGCTTTATGTCAAACTTTTCGTGTTTATTAGAGCATTTGTTTTGTTGTAACTGATCCGGAAGTAGAAGAAAGAACAGCTTTGTACATTGCATTGAATACTTGGTGTTCTTGCCTGGTTATTGTTTTAATGCTGTATATAGTTTATATCTATATGTATATTTTTTAAAGTATATATACAACATTAGAATAATAACCAGGCAAGGACACTGAATATATATGTATTTACACTATGTGTGTGTGTGTGTGTGTGTGTGTATATATACACACACACACACACACATAGTGTAAAACACACGTGGCCCATCAGTGATTTTATTTACTCTAGAATCACACCACCTTTGTAGTGGAGTGTTAGGGATTCTCAAGAGAGGGACTGGAGGTGCCTCTTCCTCTTAACTGCCTGTGCCCCACTCTCTGTAGTTGTACCAGGGCTAGGGCAGACGCTCTGGTGGGGCAGAGGTGTTGTGGAACACATAAACCCCCTATTCTGGAGGAAAGAAAAATGTTGTATGAGGTCCAAAGCTTTAGAGTTAACACTTAATGTGGAAATGTGTCTTTTCCCCCTTCAGAATACAATGACAGATTCCACAATACTTTTAGAAGATGTACAAAAAATGAAAGATAAAGGCGAAATAGCACAAGCATATATCGGTTTGAAAGAAACAAACAGGTATGTTGATGTTTCTTTTATTCATTTTGGTTTAATCATATTGATCTTTAATCTTCAAGCCAGCCTCTTATACAGTAAGTCCAAGTGTTTATGCATTGTTTTGTTAGACATCAGCTGACCTTCAAAGGGGATCCAAGGTTTCCAATATATTCCCAGTTAAAATCTCATTTATAATAATATAAGGTAGCATTACCTTATATTATTATAAGAGATGAGAGATGGAAAGGAAAATGTTCTTTACATTAAGGGAATATATTTCTGTATATTTAGGGTCTTAGCCTTGAGAAGAAAACCAGTTGCTTACTATATAGCTTGGACTATCTTGAGTAGTCACTTCCATTTGTTATTCAGAATGGTTATTGTGAAAGTTTGTAGGGACAGCTGCAGCTTTCAATAATTGAAATTTAGTGTGAAGAGAAGTGATGAAGTAGCGGAATCACATCTGTGCTGCCCATGTAATTCTAGAAGGGTACCATGACTTCTAGGATGGGACCCTGATATTTGAGACCAAGTTTTTGTTGCGTTTCCTAAGGTGTTCTGAGAAAATTCTAACCCTAGTTTCATCTCATTTACTCATGAGTGAAGTTGTAGATGGCATTTAGCTCAGTCTTAAGAGCCTTGGGTGGGCTGAGAGTACAGATGTGCAGTCACTAAATGACCAAACTTTCCCACAAGTTTTCCCTATAGCTTAGAGTATCACAGCTCATTTCTGGAATTCCTCAGTCTTCCTACCATTCCTGCTTCCCAAAGAGCCTTCATGCTATTGAACTCTGAACTTAAAAGACTACATGCTTAAAAGAACACAGCCAGTGATGATAACAGAGATTTATCAGTGTACATCTAGGCCTCCTGATGCATAATGTCAGGATTGGTATACAGAAATACTTCACAAACTAAAGAATATTACCATGCAAAATGTAATGTATTTATTACCTTCTTTTATGGGCAAGAGTGGAGAATGCTTATAAAAGTATTTGGTTAAACTTAAATTTTAATTTATGTATGTAGGTTGTAAGCATATCTTATAGCTAAGAATGTGTTAGTATAAAAAAAGCTATATTACATTGTTCATCCATCCACTCAGCTATTCAATCACCAGATATGTATTGCATGCCTGCTTCATCCCAGGCCCTGTGCCACACACTGGGAATATAGCAGTAAGCAAGGTAAATACAGTCCTTCCTTTCACAGAGTTTATAGGCTGTTGGGGAGACAGCCAAGATAATTTGGACTTCCCTCCAGTGACAGGAAGGAAGTCATTTTTTAAAAAAAATAAATTTATTTATTTTTATTTTTGGCTGCGTTGGGTCTTCGTTGCTGCCCGCAGGCTTTTCTCTAGTTATGGCGAGCAGGGGCTACTCTTCGTTGCCATGCATGGGCTTCTCATTGCGGTGGCTTCTCTTGTTGCAGAGCACGGGCTCTAGGCACGCAGGCTTCAGTAATTGTGGCTCGCGGGCTTAGTTCTGCGGCATGTGGGATCTTCCCGGACCAGGGCTTGAACCCGTGTCCCCTGCATTGGCAGGCGGATTCTTAACCACTGCACCACCAAGGAAGCTGCTGAAAGATTTTAAGTAGGAGAATGATATGATGAGATTGGAATTTTAGAAAGCTAGCCCTGGCTTTTATGTTAGAGAATAGATTGTAGTGGAACAAGATTGAAAGCATAAAGACCAGTTAAGAGGTTATTACCATAATTGAATGACTGATTATAGTGACTTTGACTTAGTTGGTAACAGTTGGGATTGAAGGAAATGGGACACTGAAAGATACATAAGAAGATGGAGTGAGTAGCCTTGCAGTTCGTTGGCTGTGTGGGATGGGGACCGTGAAGGGTAACTCTACAGTGTCTGCTATGGATACTTGGTTGGATATAGTGATGCTAGTTTGTGATCCTGGGTCTGGGATGTGGGGAAGTACAGGAAATGATCAGTAGATTTACAAATATTTAAGGAGGTAGGAAGACATCCAAGGAGAGAAATTCATTAAGCGGTTGAAAATATAGATCTGGAACAGGAGAGATATGTAGGCTGAGATGTAAATATTGAAGTCATCAGCATGTAATAATACAGTTGAGACCATGCAAATAAATCAACTCTCCACGGAGAGATGGTAGATGGAAAATAGAAGAGCAATCTCTGAAATTTGTTTTATGTAAACATCATATCAACAACAGAAGTCTAGGGGCTTCCCTGGTGGCGCAGTGGTTAAGAATCCACCTGCCGGGCTTCCCTGGTGGCTCAGTGGTTGAGAGTCCGCCTGCCGATGCAGGGAACGCGGGTTCGTGCCGCGGTCCGGGAAGATCCCACATGCTGTGGAGCGGCTGGGCCCGTGAGCCATGGCCACTGAGCCTGCGCATCCGGAGCCTGTGCTCCACAACGGGAGAGGCCACACCAGTAAGAGGCCCACGTACCACAAAAAAAAAAAAAAAAAAAAATCCACCTGCCAATGGAGGGGACACGGGTTCGAGCCCTGGTCTGGGAAGACCCCACATGCCGTGGAGCAACTAACCCCGTGTGCCACAACTACTGAGCCTGTGCTCTAGAGCCTGTAAGCCACAACAACTGAAGCCCACGCACCTAGAGCCTGTGCTCTGCAGTGGGAGAGGCCACTGCAATGAGAAGCCCGCGCACCACAGCGAAGAGTAGCCCCTGCAACTAGGGAAAGCCTGCGCACAGCAACAAAGACCCAACGCAGCCATAAACAAACAAACAAACAAACAAACAAAACAGAAGTCTAGTAGGAGGAGTAAGAACCTGGGCTCTGGAGTCAGATAGCCCTGGCCTTCAGCACTTGCCAACTGTGCAACCCCTGCAGGTATCTTACGTCTAAGCCTCAGTGTCTCCTTCTGCAGTGTGGCAAATGATATATATTGGGTTACTGGGAGAACTAAATGAAATGATACACGTGGAAGGATGTAGAACGGTGTCTGACACTTGACAAACACTCAAAAATATTATTTTTATACCCTCAGTAGAAAAAAACTATAACCAACTCTGTCAGTTTTGTTAATTCTACATACTTTTAATAAAATATGTCACACTTCTAGTATAAAAGCAGTTTCCCCAGGTCTTAAAATTAATTTTTGACACAACAAACCTTTTAAAAGTTGTGTCATAAAAGCTGGGAACTTTGGACATATACTGGCTTATAAGTTACTCGTATAAGAATTTTTAAAAATAATTTTAAAAATACAAAATCAGATTTTATTAAGCTAAAACAAATTCCTACCCAGAAGACTTAAAACTTCATTTTGAAATGAATTATGAAAATTGCCACATGAAGACAGTAGCTGAAATTTTCATTCTATATGTATATGACTGTTTTGGTTAGTCTCTAACATAATATGTGACATATAAGATCCCTCTGCTAGCTGAAGTGGGAAGCAGTTGCATGGCACAGGGAGATCAGCTCGGTGCTTTGTGACCACCTAGAGGGGTGGGATAGGGAGGGTGGGAGGGAGACGCAAGAGGGAGGAGATATGGGGATATATGTATATATATATACATATATATGTATAGCTGATTCACTTTGTTATACAGCAGAAACTAACACACCATTGTAAAGCAATTATACTCCAATAAAGATGTTAAAAAAAAAAGATCACTCTGCTAGCTGAATAAAATGTTAAAAATAGAACCTCCTTCTCACCTCTTCAGTCATTTATTATTTTGCAGGAAAAGTAGCTCTAGATGTTGATTATTTTGTTTTAATTTCTACACATTTACGTGTGATGTTACATGTTACCCATTTTTTAAAAAAAATTAACCAAAAATGATTTTTGTGGTAATACCTTAAAGTCATCTGTAATTAATAAAAACAGTCCTGTTGACTTAATAAAATATTGAAATATCACATGCTGCTCTTGACCATCATCATCTCATTACCATCCCTTTGTGTTTTGCATTATTGTTCCTTTTGCATGGAAGATCATCTGCTATGGATGGCCATGAGTTGAATGAGGATGGAGAGCTGTTGCTGGTTTATGAAGGGTTAAAACAAGCCAACAGGTTATATTTGTCTCCTTAAAATGGAATGTTATTAATTTGTTGTTTTTCTTACTAACAGTGGCCTCCCGACTTTTAACTTCTGTATTTCTTATTCATTAATTGTCTTCCTGGGTAAATTTCAGACACTAAAATTTGTGAATATCTCACTAAAAGTGGAAGAAAATCCAAACCTCTCAACTGGAGCCCAAGCTACTACTTCAGGAGAGATTAATACCTATTACTTAGTGGTTTCTTGTTTGGAATAATGATCAATTTAAAGGATATATGTGCCTGGGCAATGTGTCTGCATTCTCATATATTATGATCATGCTGCCTAACAGCAGTGTTAAGTGCACGATTTGGCATTCTGTGTGGTTATTGTGGAATTCCGATTTGTGAAACCGCAAACAAAGAGGGTTTCCTGCATTGCTATAGTTCAAAATAATCACCCTAACTCAACATGTTAAATATGTTTAGGGGAAAGCAAATGAAATTGAAACAGCAGGACCTTTCTAACACAGACACTCATCTCCTCTAGTGAGATTTGTGTCTTAAAATCTCTTAAAAATGCCATTTTAGTGATGAATTAAAAAAAATATTTAGCAGACTCTTTGTTCAAGGGGCTTCTACTTATTCTGCTTTGTTCTAATCACAAACCGTTATCATTAACTTTGTACTGTTATTGGTTCAAATCCTTTTGAAATTTTATAATCATTAAAATATTTTTAGTCTGCTGTTAACTGTTTGCTTGCAATTGCATCAGTAAGTGTTGCCCAGCATTTGATAACCAAGGGGGTTCGAATAAAAGAACATCTTTTCTTTCTTCATGTTAGTTAATTCCTATCCATAACTTTGTCTTGGCTTTGGAAAAGGGGGTGAATGTAGAAATGGGGGTGCCTGGTGAAGGGAGGATGCCAGTTCACTGTAGTATCCTCCTGTCCTAGACTACTCACGGCGCAGCTGACTTGTATGTTTGCTCAGAGAAGCAGTAGCTGCTTTGTTGGTCCCACTAATATTGATGTTCTAAAACCATATCTTGTTAGGATTCTGTTACTGATAAGGAAGTTTATGGGGAAAGAGAAAATGACAAATTATATATATATATATATATATATATATATATATATATATATATATATATATATATATATATATATATATATATATATATATATATATATATATATATATATACGAAATTTCAGAGCTATCTGTCTGGATTTGGGTAAATCTGTATGTATTTCAGAGTAGCACTCCAGCCTTTCTGCCCTTCAGAGATAAAAGTAGAACGTAAAAATGGGACCCTGGTCTCACCCTCTGCCTGGAATTAGTAATGCTGAAAGTCTTCAAGGCATATTTAATTAGACGGGGCATTTGTAATCTTGCCCTCCATAGTGCAGTGATTTTGTGGCGAAGGTGCTAGCTTTGCCAACTTAAATGCTAGTTTGTGAATGTAGTAAGCCAGGTTCTTTAACCTGTGTCTTTTAATTGATTGTTTTAGTCATCATTTCTTATGAACCTTTCAAAAGAGCTAAAATTTTCCTGTTTCTAGGGGCCTTTGAGAACTTTGTAGCAGGGTCCACAGTTCAGAAAGACACAAATGTGAGCACATTTGTTTCCATTTCTGGCCCTTGGTTGAGTTCCTAGACTCTAATCAAGTCAGAAGCTACACAGTCGCTACAGAGTCCCTGCTTTTCTGCCCTTGCAAGTGAGCACGGAGTCTTGCACCCTTCAGGCAGGGACTCTGGTGTCACCTCCCTTTCCTACTCGTGTGGCTTCTCCGCAGGCTCCTGGAATCCCAGCTGCAGTCGCAGAAGAGGAGCCATGAGAATGAGGCCGAAGCCCTCCGCGGGGAGATCCAGAGCCTGAAGGAGGAGAACAACCGGCAGCAGCAGCTGCTGGCCCAGAACCTGCAGCTGCCCCCAGAGGCCCGCATCGAGGCCAGCCTGCAGCACGAGATCACCCGGCTCACCAACGAGAACCTGGTAAGGGAGATGCCAGGCCACACTTCTCAGCACACAGGGCCTAGATCTGCAGGGCGGCCTTCCTTGCTTTTTGAGCAAAACGTCTTTCCTGACTGGGAAACACTCACTGCCCCACACTTGTTACCCTCTTTCCCTATCAGGAACAGAGTAAGGAAAATATGACTATGTTGGTAGAAGTGAAAAAGGCGTGTACTCGGGTTGTTTCTCACAGAAGGCTCTGGTGCATCTCAGCATCCTCAGCCCTCACTTGGAGGGTCTGGAAGATATCAGCTGACTGTGTGCTGGGCTTTTGATATCCTCAGGAACTCAGCTTCCTCCACGTCAGCTGCAGCTTCTCTGCCATCGAGGAAGTTATGTAGTTGTCACAACCTTTGGTCCCCAAACACCACTGTGGCCATCCCAGCCCCTGTCTCTAGCAGACAGCGGGGTTAGAGTTAGGGTCAGGGAAGGCAGTTGGCAGAAGCAACATGGGGCTTTAGGTTGACCTTGGTTGGAGCTGCAAGGTCAGGGAGGAGGAACGTCAGGATTCAAGTTTATACGTTTGTGATTCTTTTTTAACAGATCTTGGGCAGTGAATGAGGTGATTTTTTTCCCCTTGCCAGATTCTGAGTGCTGGCACAGAGTCCAAGTTTGTTCTTTTTCTCTTTCTGTCCTTCTTTCTTTTATTTATTTATTTATTTATTTTTTTGTGGTACATGGGCCTCTCACTGTTGTGGCCTCTCCCGCTGCGGAGCACAGGCTCCGGACGCGCAGGCCCAGCGGCCATGGCTCACGGGCCCAGACGCTCCGCGGCATGTGGGATCCTCCCAGACCGGGGCACGAACCCGCATCCCCTGCATCGGCAGGCGGACTCTCAACCACTGCGCCACCAGGGAAGCCCCTTCTTTCTTTTATAGAAAATATTTTCTAAAATGTTTCTTTCTCAGTCACAAAATAACTTTTATTATGGATTTCTACTTAAGTTTGATAAACATATTTACTAAAGTAAAAGTCATTGAAAAATTATAATTCCACTTTTTTTTTTTTTTTGGCTGCACCACATGGCTTGTGGGATCTCAGTTCATCAGTTACTGGACCGGGGAACTCCCAATTCCATATTTCTATATAAAATCTATATTGTAGTGTCAGTCTGGTTTTGAGAAAAGCTGTTTAGGGCTAGTGGTAATTTGTTTCTGTTTTGGGTTATTTTTAATTAATTAGTTTGTTTGTTTATTTATTTATTTACTTTTGGCCGTGTTGGGTCTTCGTTGCGGTGCGCAGGCTTCTCTTTGTGGTGGTGGCTTCTCCCGTTGTGGAGCATGGGCTCTAGGCATGAGGGTTTCAGTAATTGTGGCATGTGGGCTCAGTAGTTGTGGTTCACGGGCTCTAGAGCGCAGGCTTAGTAGTTGTGGTGCATGGGCTTAGTTGCTTTGTGGCATGTGGGATCTTCCCAGACCAGGGCTCGAACCTGTGTCCCCTGCATTGGCAGGCAGGTTCCCAACCACTGTGCCACCAGGGAAGCACTGTTTCTATTTCTTTAATTCAGGGTTTTAATGAGCTGTACTAAAATAAAATAGCTTGGATTTTCTCTGAAGATTTAACAATCTGAATTATCCCTCCATTATTCCATTAGTGATCATTTACATTACAAATAGTTTTCTAGTGTCATCTATTCAGCCATCTTTTATATTAACTTGAAGCAAAACTCAAAGGTATGGGACTTCCCTGGTGGCGCAGTGGTTAAGAATCCACCTGCCAATGCAGGGGACACGGGCTCGAGCCCTGGTCCGGGAAAATCCCACATGCCGCAGAGCAACTAAGCCTGTGTGCCACAGCTGCTGAGCCCGTGTGCCACAGGTACTGAAGCCCGTGCACCTAGAGCCCGTGCTTCGCAACAAGAGAAGCCACCACAATGAGCAGCCAGCACACCGCAGTGAAGAG
Source organism: Hyperoodon ampullatus (assembly GCF_949752795.1). Taxonomy (NCBI): domain Eukaryota; kingdom Metazoa; phylum Chordata; class Mammalia; order Artiodactyla; family Ziphiidae; genus Hyperoodon; species Hyperoodon ampullatus. The sequence goes on along the minus strand of NC_136916.1, from coordinate 43,282,528 downwards.
TAACCCCCCTCACCGCAACTAGAGAAAGCCCGCGCACAGCAAGGAAGGCCCAATGCAGCCAAATTAATTAATTAATTAATCTTAAAAAAAAAAAAAAAAAAAGCTCAAAGGTATTCTTTTCCCAGTCTGTCCTTGCGTCTGAGGACAGCTTGCTGGGGAGGCTACATTGTAGGAATGGGAGAGGTGGGTGAGGGCAGAGTTTGGACTCTTTCCAAAGGGCCTGAAATATCACTAATTTGTGGGGGAAGGTCTTCTGAATCATGGAATATTTCTGAGATGTCATTTTATTACTCACAAGTATATTGTTGCTTAAATTAAACTAACAATGCTTTAATGCCTAAGAATCGATATACTAAATAATATAATAATAATTATCAGCATATAAATTCTGTGCTTTTTAAATGATTATCTTAAAATACAAGGTGAAACCATGAAATAAAGATGATTCTGGGGCTTCCCTGGTGGCGCAGTGGTTGAGAGTCCGCCTGCCGATGCAGGGGACGGGGGTTCGTGTCCCGGTCCAGGAAGATCCCACATGCCGCGGAGCAGCTAGGCCCGTGAGCCACGACTACTGAGCCTGCGCGACCGGAGCCTGTGCTCCGCAGCGGGAGAGGCCACAACAGTGAGAGGCCCGCGTACCACAAAAAAAAAAAAAAAAAAAAAAAAAAAAAAAAAAAAAAAAAAAAGATGATTCTGGGTGGTAGATTCTCAGAGTTTTTTCACTTAGCTGGTTAAGCATTTCCCTTTCAACCTTATGCACAGTGTTACTTTTCTTCTCAATTTTTTATAGCTAATACAAACATAAACTAAGCCCCCAAACTCTCAACTGGTAGAATCTAGTTAACGAGTTTGAATTTTAGGAAAACCCTTCGTAGGTCAGCTGCTTCTGCCTCGCTGACTACTAATTCAGGAGAATGGATTCAAACTTACAGATAGGGGATGATGCACTTTTTCACGGTCATTATAGTGTCTCAATCTTAATTGTGCATCTCTTTAGGAAACACTTGGGCAGAATATTAAAGCAGCAGTGGGCCTAGGCTTAGTGTTCTGAGAAACTCTACCCTGCAAATCCTTCCCACCCACCTACCCCACAACACAATCACAGAAATGGTTTTTCTCCCTTCTCTAGTGGACAGGCATCACAGGCCACCCGCAAGCTGCCTTTCAGGGAAGGAAGGCACACAGCTTCTCATCAGTCTTTCCAACTTCAGACAAGAGCTCCAACTTTGCCATTATTCTCACTTTTGTTTTAAGTGAATTCCCCACTCTTGCCGCTGCTACTGGCAGCAAAGAAAGTGCAGCAACTTGTGAGCAGGTCTGGGAAGTGAAATAACAGCCTTGTCTGGGGAATATGGACCACAGCTCTGTTTACCCACTAACATAGCCTGTTTCCTCTGAGCATGTGAAAATATATTTGTGTATATATAATCAGAATCATCTGTACTAGAAAAATTAGAGGGCAATGGCAGGTGACAAATCAGAGCCTTTTGAGTATACGTAGTTTCATTATTTGTGTTTTAAAATATTTTAAAATTGATTTTGCTGAGAGGTAGCATTCCCCTCACAGAGAAAAACAAATGTCCATTGTGCCTGTTTTTTCAGTATTTTGAGGAATTATATGCAGATGATCCTAAGAAGTATCAGTCATATCGGATTTCACTTTACAAACGGATGATTGTATGTAAACTCAGAGTGCTTCTCTGTTGTCTTCCCTGCTAATTCTAGCCCTCTGTAACTGAAGAGCACACCGCTGCCTGCCCCGCCCCAGGAAGTCTCTTCAAAAACTGTCACAAAACCTTTCTCCCCACAGCTGTCTTTTAGCCAGTGATGTCTCCTCTATCAATGTCCTGCGTCCATTGTTACCTTCGGTTTGTTATTAACACTAGGCTTACAGTGTGATGGAAGCAAAATTTGAAAGATAAAGTAAAATCCAAGAAACAACTGAATGCTTTGAAATGTTAGCAACTGTTCCTTTTGAACCATTGGTCTAGTATCTAAATCAGCCCTGTCTAAACTAAACTGGAAAATGAATGAATATTTGTATTTATAAAAGCTTTTTTAATCCATAACCTGAATGACAACCACAGACTTATTAAATCACTGATTTATTTCCCTTCCAAGCTCCTAGTCTGCTGTTGTCCACTTTTCTTCTTAATTATCGATCTTTTAATTATGCCGGTCATTTGAAAGAATTCTTGATTAGAGAGCCAATTATCACAGTTTTTTTAACCCCCTACCCTTGAACGAACTGCTTTTGTTTTCTCTTTTTGCATAAACCATGTGGAATTATCCCCTTTTTTCTCTATAAACAAACTTGTATCACCTAGGAGATTTTTATGGGAATGTTATCCAACCTGCCACTTGGTCTGCAGACCACTCTATCCTGTTTTCTGTCGTTATTATTATTTTTTTTACATCTTTATTGGAGTATAATTGCTTCACAATGATGTGTTAGTTTGTGCTTTATAACAAAGGGAATCAGCTATACATATACATACATCCCCATATCTCCTCCCTCTTGCATCTCCCTCCCACCCTCCCTATCCCACCCCACTGTCGTTATTTTTTAACTTACCTTTTAATTCCCAAAACTTCTTAACTTTTCTTAAGTTACAGGACTAGTTTTAGCCTCTCCAAAAGGTGGGACTCGTAGAGACAGTGCTTCACACACATAGGTGTTAATCAAAAGCCCCTAAGTTTAACCATCCTGAAAACTTCCCAAAAAACTGTGCGCATTCATCAGAATTTACTTTGCCTGTTCCCCCTTTAAAAGAAAAACTTTCTACTGGAATAGCAGTACATTTTATGAGCATTTAATTGTTGTGGAGTCTACTGGAAAAGACTCCACAGTGAGCCTGCTGTCCATCACGCTGTAAAGGAGTTTACTGCATTGTATATTTTAACATTTGGCTTTTATTATAGCTGCATTTCCCATTGCCTGCCAGTTTTAGCCAGGTGGGGCTCCACCCATGAGCTTTCATGGAGCTTTTAATGTAAAACTAACAAGTGCTGTTTCTGTAATTTTGTGTCTGCTCTCCTTCTGTGCATTTTAGAAGGTTTATTTTGATCTTTATGTTATATTTCTCATTTTGATCTTCAGGATTTGATGGAACAACTCGAAAAACAAGATAAGACTGTCCGGAAACTGAAAAAGCAACTGAAAGTATTTGCCAAAAAAATTGGTGAACTAGAAGGTATTTAAACATGTTTCTATGACAGTTGCTGAACCTTGGTTTTATATGCAGTATTAGTGGCTTAAAAGGTTTTTGTATGGATATTAGGGACAATAACAAAAATGACTTTCAGCAGACCTGGCCTCCATGGAGTGGAAATTTTCATTACTAGGTGGGGGAAGATGTTCTTTTCATGGTGGTAATAATTTACAAAGAGAGAATTCATTCAACAAACATCTAATGACCGTCTTCTATAGACCAGGCACTATGCTAGGCAGTATTGCATAGTGGTTAAGAGCATGGATTCTGTAGCTAAGCTTCTCGGGTTTAAATACTGCCTCTTCCACTATTAGTCATCTGATATTGGGCAAGTTACTGAACCTCTCTATGCCTCAGTGTTCCTACCTGTTAAATGGGAATGATAATGGTGTCTACCTGACACGGTTTGTAAAGGTTAAATTAATTAATATGTGGAATGCATTTGGTATATTTCCTAACACGCAGTAAATCCTATACACAGCTTACTTTTATTACTGTTATTCTTAGTATTAGGGATACTAAGATGAGTAAGACAGAGTCTGTGCCTCAAAGAACTTACATCTAATGGAGAACAAAAAGAGAAGTAAATAAGAAAAAAATGAATTATGACTATAAAGAAATAAGATTTTAGAAAACATCTCATGATTTATATATCATGATGGGAAAACACCTTGAGAAGTGATCAAATATCGGTTATTATTATATACAAATGATTCTTGTCTTGTGGGTTAGTGTTTGTTCCTTCAGTAAGTAGGTGCCAGGGATATAGCAGTGAACAGGGCTAAAGCCACATTCTCAGATTAGTCCAGCAATGATCTCATTGTTCAAGAGATTTTGAGACCCTCTTTGGAATTGCCTTCAGACCTATGCAGGCTATTACCATTTTGACCAAAAATGATACTGTGCAGCCTGCCCATCTATTCTGTCATTGTCACTCTGAATAATTTTTACCCTGCTCAAAGGGTGAGGATTCCCCATCACTGGGAATGTTCAAAAGAATCTACCATGATTAGCTGTGTGGCTCTCATTCCTCCAACGTGCCAGGCCTGTCGTAACTGTTCCATCTGTTTGATCTTCTTGCTTCTCTTAGTCAAGTCCTGCTTATCCTTTGAGACCAGAGTTATATGTCACATGCTCAAGAGCAGCCTTTCCTGATCACACAGATAGACCCTACGGCTCTACCCTCTGTGTACTGCAATTTGCCTCCCATCTTTTGTGGTTTTCACTGTCATATTTTTAGCAGTTTTTCTGTTTGAATTACTGCCTTCCTCAATGGACCATGAACTTCCTGAGCATGGTGACCACCTCTTATATCCTCTTGTTTTCACAGCACCTAGTATATCGTCTGACCTGTCGTAATCATTCCATTAATGTTTGTTGAATGTGTAAGTAAGTGTCAGAAATATTTAGAACAGCAACATGGATATTTACTTTCAAGGGGATAATATTCCCTGGGATGTACAAATACTGAAATATTTGTTTAGAAATCAGATAGATTACTTTGCAGTCATATTTTATTATATAATCCTTTAGCATTATGTGATTCATATATTATATTAAAATTTTGAACCTCCGAATCACAGACCCAGACTATAATGTCTGTTGGCGGAACTTTAAAAATCTTTATTCAGAGAACCTTTCTGCACTTAACTCTGCATTAATTATATCATGAGATGATAATTAGACAGCAGAGTATCCGCTTGAACGAAACTGATTTTAAGGGTATTAACCTGTAAGATTATTTTTTAAGCTCCTAATCGTTTCTTAACCATATGTTAGTAACTTTTGATAAATAGAAAAGCCATTTATTAGATTACATTTTTACTTAGCTTTCTTTGGTATGTATATTTTACTTAAAGAGAAAGCTTAGAGCAATTTTAAGCCATTATCAATCAGAATTCAACCTCATCAGTTAAACTATCCTGCCAGCTATATTCTTAAATCTATAAGTACATTTGAGAAGGCAATTCATAGATTAAACAAAAAAGTCATTATGATATTCTTAAGAAAAGTTGAGTTAAATAATACATATCTACAGAATAAGATGAAATAGATTTATGTGACTTGAGCGTTTGCTCAGTGCAGTGTACCTCCCCTCCCCAAGGCAGAGAAGAAAGACAACACGCTTTTCCAACACCTTTCTCTCCTGTCCCCTTATCCCCACAGTGTACAGAAAACACTGATAACCTTGTACAGCAAAGCACCTTCTAATATCTAAAAGTTTTCTTATATTTTTCTAAATATAATATACTTAAATGCTTCTGGTTTAAAATAGCAAGACTCTTACCTCCTCCTATGGGCTACACTTAATTAAGGAGACATTTTTAGAAGCCAGTGAAGACTTTTTTAATGCCAACATACATAATTTTTAGCAGAAACTATATGGCTAAATGGAGAGTGTTTCAAAATTTGATAAGCTTTGTGCTGTATTTTAATCCAGGAGTGGGTGTTCCATCTCAATTTTCATAGAGTCGGGGAATTTAGACCTAAAAGAATTCTAGAAATCAGTTAATTATTTCATAGGAGAACAGAGCTGAGGCCCAGAAACCATAAGGGACTTCCAAAGTCTCAGCCACTTAGTGGCCAAAATGGGACTAGAACCCAAGCCTTCTGAAGAGCACTGACTTCTTTGTGTCATATTTTCCAACAGACCCTCTCTACTTATAATAATTCATTTGACTCTCAATTAAACCTGAGATCAAGATCTTCCCTGTACCAAAGTGAGGGGGGGGGAATTTTTTTTCCAATTTCCTTTCTATTTCTAGGACAAAAAGGTTCAGGAATGTTTTTCTCTCAAGCATAAAGAATCTATTATACTTGAAAATGGAAATAGATGTTGCTTCAGATCTTCCTAGAAGATTGCTGTATTAGATGGAGCATTTGACTAAATGACCCCCAAGGTCCCCTGAGTCTCTTAAAAACTGGGTGGTATTCTGGCTTCTCTCTTTCAGGCTTTATATTTTCCTGATACTACGTAAGGGTTGACATTTTAATTATATGATTATTTTAATTATATAATTTGTTAAATAAATCAAGGTTATGTTGAGCTGACATCTATATTTTACCTATGAGTTTTTGTGAAGACTCTAATCTCTGGGAAGAATTCAAAGACAGTAAAATTTTAATGAAAGTATGGCAAATTTTATCTCTGACATTTTTGTACAGAACCAAAAATATCTTCGTTAGAGATTTTGCAAAAGGAAAGTGAAGCTTTCTTTTAAAACATAATATCTCTTAGTTAAAATATTCACCATATTTCATAAATTCTGTGGTGCACAATTTTTCATATTTTAACATCTCTGAAATTAGGATGTATCTTACAGCAGTTGATGGGTTTTAGTTTAACTGGCCATATTTTTCCTTCTTTAGTGTTATATAAAATAATACTATATGTCATAATCCGTGGCACCTTAGATATGATAAAATCAGTAGGTTTAAAACATTCTTTTTGAGTTATACAGAGTCCAAATGTGTGCATTTGTTGATAAACTTAATATGTTGAATCTGTTTTCTCCCAGTTTCCCCTCGTTGAATTGTTTCTGTGGCTTAAAGCAACCAGTAACATAGATGGCAGGGATCTTATTATTTTGTTTTACATGCAGAATATATACAGGAGCTGTGAAGGTCACTGTGTACTGATCCTGAGATCCTCATGCTGTTGTGTTTAAACTGACTCCAGAAATAACTTATGTAAAACTAAATAGTTTGAATCTCCTATCTCTTGTAGAGAGGCATACAAGGCATTCAGTTAGTCCTGCGGTTCCGGACTGCATCATGCATATGAAACGCTAGGTTATGGGAGGTGGCCACAGCCCTGATTTGTCCAATCACAGTATGATCGCTCTTTAGATATCATAATGTTGGTGGATGGTGGTGATTTTCAGCGCTGATAGTCCCGGTGTGTGATGCTGCGGCATAAGGTGGACGAGGTGTCACCAGGCTCTCTGCCACATGAGCAAGAGCACTGGCAGGTATTGGTGTTCTCTGTGATAACCTCATGCTGTGGAACTGGCTTCCCAGAACTAACACAGGAAGTTGCCCAGAGTGACAGGAGAAGCATGACTGATACCTTGTGGTGTCAGCAAGATTAAACTTTCTAATGCATCTGATCTGCCTTTTGTTTGTTTGCCAGCAGTCTCTGAACTCAAACTTAAACTACACCTAAATAGATTTTTCTTTTTTTAACATCTTTATTGGAGTATAATTGCTTTACAATGTTGTGTTGGTTTCTGCTGTATAACACTAAATAGATTTCGTAACTGCTCCCCTTCCTGTAGATAAGAGAATTAAAAATCTTACTAGCATATAGCTCCACAAACACCATCATAACTCATGTTTCCCTTTACCTTCCCTTGCATTTCCCATTCGATTCTCAATTTTGAGATGAAATTGGAGACTTTTTCTTAACCCTCAGTTCTCCTGTCTCAGCTGCCATCAGCAGTGGTGATCATTTTTAACATCTGAAAGGGTTGTTAACCAGCGGTTGTACTTTAATGGTTGCAGCTTTGTGGTGGGACTTTTAGCACTTAACTAAAACCAAACAAACAAAAAACTGAATAATATTTAGGAAATCATATTAAATACAGGTTGTTTTATCTGCTCATGATTTCTTTGGGAGTGAAGGGTGACAGGAGAACATTAAGCCTTTTCCTTATGAAGGCTTTGTGAGAAATAATACATTTCACATCAACTAGTGTGAAGAAACACGGTTCTACCAGCTATCTTGATGTGGTTTGAACTGATTGCAATGATACATTTAAAGTAAATGTTCTTTTTCTTTAATGACCAGATTCATAGAGCTAAAGGTAAAGGGGACTCTTTTATAGTCTGGCTGCCTCTTTGTAGAATGTTGTTTTTTCCTTCTGTAAATTAAAGTCGAGGTATATTTAGACATTTACGATTGATACTGATTAGTTAGCTAAGAAGTTAAACCACTTACTTTGGAGACATTTAATCTTATTACAAAGTAAACCTTATTACAAAAAAAATGCTTTTGAATCTAGTAAGATTCTTTGGTGTTGATAGTAGCCAAGCACTAGTGGTTGTTAGAGGGACATTACCATATAATTTTATCATCTATCCACCCAGTTTTACCAGAAAAAATGCTGAAAGAAGGGACAATTAAGTGGTAAATATGGCAAGCTTCTGTTGTTATAGAGTTTACTTAAAATTATAGGAACATGGAAACCTCTCATCTTTTCTACCTGGAAGACATTTTTCTTCTTTTTGTTTCTGATGAAGTGGGCCAAATGGAGAACATATCCCCAGGACAGATCATTGATGAGCCCATTCGTCCAGTCAACATTCCCAGAAAAGAAAAGGATTTCCAAGGAATGCTGGAATACAAGAAGGAGGATGAGCAAAAACTTGTTAAGAACTTGATTCTGGGCAAGTATTTCCTGCGTGAGATAAAAGGTCTTTCTGGTACATGTGTCAGTAGTGGGAAAGGCTAGTCACTCATTTATTAAGTATTCACACTGGTTTCTTTAGTCATCCTTGACTGCTGTGCGTATAGTGCTGTAGCAGCATCCTGACCACATCGTGGATGTCAGTCACACTGCAGGGTCACTTGCTAGGACCCTAACTCCTGGAAGAGCAGGTTCCATAGGGAATGAAGAGTTTAGTTTGGGATGGGCTTAGTTTGACACACCTGAGCAGAGATGTCAAAAGCCACTTGATACATGAGCCTAGAATTCAAAGGAAAAGTCAGGGCAGGAGATAGACATTTGGGAGTTGTTGTATAAGCAGCTAAGATTCACATGTTCCTACCCTCAAGAATTTCTCCACTTAGTGAGCCTTTAAAATATGCTTTTTTAAAAACACGACCTATTTACCCTGAACGATTGAACTCTTAAATGAGAGCTATGCTTTTGTATCTCAAAAAGCATTCCTCGTGAAGACTTTCAAAGTTATATAAGATTGTTTTTCCTCTTTTCTTTTTTAGAACTGAAGCCACGTGGTGTAGCAGTCAATTTGATTCCAGGGTTACCAGCGTATATCCTGTTTATGTGTGTTCGACACGCTGACTACCTGAATGATGATCAGAAAGTAAGGTCGTTGCTAACATCAACAATAAACAGCATCAAAAAAGTATTAAAGGTCAGTTCATGTTCAACAAAATTCTCATAATGAATATTAATGGTGACAGAGTCTGCACAGAGGTATTTTTCCTTCCTTAGACTTGAGCTAAGTTTCCAGTTACCACCACTTTCTAGTCTGAATCGATACTTTCCATTGTAGGAAACATTCATTCTGTAAAGTGTCTATGTGCCTTCTTTCAAAACAGGGCTCAGGTTGAACAGTAATCAAAATTAATTCAATATACTTGCATTTGATGGTGAAGCAAATTCAGTTTCGTCATAGAAATTTTCTGCTTTGAGGTCTTAGAACTAAATTAAAAATACCTAGTGAAGTTCCTATATATAGGGAATATGATGCTATAGTTAAAATAGGTATTAAGTAAGTTTAGTAATACCTAGACCATTCATATAAAAAGATGTCTGATAAAACATTTAAAATTCTCTTCTGACTTTTCTTCCCATTATTCTCCAGCTCATCCCATAATTTTCCTTGTTACCTGAAATGCCTGGTTCCATGTGAGAAGCAACACACAGATACTAATCAGAGAGGAAAGACTTGGAAAAGGCAGCAAAGTTGCATAATAGAACAGAAAGCCCTGCATAACTCAGTAATCACTGAGTCACTTGCATGATCATCCTCTTGACAATCTAGAAAAACAGTGAACATTATTCTTAGTTTTAACCATTTTTCAGTTCTGTGGCATTAAGTACATTTATACTGTTGTATAACCATCACCACCGTCATCTCCAGAACTTTTTCATCTTCCCCATCTGAAACTCTGTACCCATTAAACACACCCTCCCCCAGCCCCTGGTCATAACTTTTAATGCCGGTTCTCAGTCCGTCCTGCACAGATTATGTGGTTACTTTCTACAGTGCTTACTAAAGTGTGGAGTTTCTGAATATTTAACATTCAAAAATTGATGAATGTCTTCTGAATGTAACTCATTTAATTTGGGGGGCATTGATGCTGTATTACATTTAGATAGACTACGAGTTTTACTACTTCTTAAGTCAACTCCTACAAAGACAACAAAGCCAAATCGTAAAGTTTTCTCCCTCTCATCTTACTTGCAAGATGAGAAAATTTGGATAAATTCTTCCAAATTTATCTAATTTGACTAATTATTGTACCAAATTGTTTAAAGAGCAAAAAGGAGTAGATACTTGAACACAGCACCCTTTTGATACCATTTAAAATGGATGTGCATTTGTTTCACATCCCTTTTTGAACTGAAGTGTATTTGTCGTGTGTCCCTGGTTTGATTTTGCAGAGGTGGTTTGACATGTGGCCCAGAACTGATGAAGAGCCAGACTCTCCACTGCTCTGCCCAGGGCTTCCTCCGTTCCATTTCTGATTAGCTCCCCAGAAATTTTATCTTATCATTGACAAGATTTTTAACCTAATCTGGGTTTCAGTGCTTCACAATATTTGTAATTCCCTTTTGTGCCTTTAGTCTTTTCTGATTCCCTTCAGTAACCCTCAGGGAAGTGAGTTTGGGTAAGCTGTGGCTTGGTGATTGTTTTCTGCTTAAAGGGACTGCTAAGCGAATATCAATTGCATGACCAGGCATCATTTTCTAATGGCATTTTCTAATTGCCAAGCAAAGTAACAAACAACCAGTGAACTCAGTGGTTGAAATTCTCTAGCAACGATATGAGGCTTTACAACTGCAATGTGATTTATTTTTATAACTGTTGTTAATAGTAAGTTAAGGAAATGGGCCTTCTGGTATCTGTTTGGTTTTTTCAGGCTATTATTTCCCTAAGGAAAAAGCTAATTTAGGCTTATTCTCTCTTTCAGAAAAGAGGTGATGATTTTGAAACTGTCTCCTTCTGGCTTTCTAACACATGCCGATTTTTGCACTGTTTGAAGCAGTACAGTGGAGAAGAGGTGAGAAAGCCTTGATCACAAAATCAGCATGCTATACTTTCTCTGACCTTTTTAAGGAAAAAAATTTAAAGCACAAACTATCTAGCCATTTGTTAATTTAGAGCCCTGAATTCAGAGGTGGCTTGGAAGTTCATAGCTTTGTTTGATGTTCATTATTTACAAAACTGACTTGGGAAGTGACATAGCTTCTTCCCTCTGAGAGTTTGTATTATGAGAAAGCACAGCAGAAATAAAATGAGCATTGGTCATTGAATGGTTATTGCACTGAAACTTTTTGTTAAAATGTGAAAATGGGCTTTTCAAGGAGTGATATAGGAATATTGAGCTATTTAAAGAAATTAATCAATTTTGGCTTGTGTAATACATTAAAGGTGATCAAGGTAAAACATGTCTCTTTAGATTTGTCCACAAATATTTTTGCTTTTGCTTATAGTGATGTGGTCATCAGTTGGTTGATAGACTTCATATTTCAAAACTATGTAATATATTAATAATTATCATTTATTAAGGGCTGCTTAGTATGTATCAGACAGCATTTATTGTACATTATGTTGTTTAATTCTTGTTTAATATCTCAGTGAGGTAGGAATTATAACCCAGTTTTACAGATGAGGAAACTAAAGCTCAAAGAAGTTCATCACTTTGCCCAAGTGCTCTCAGCCATAAGGCGCTGAGTTAGGATTCTGGGTCTGCCCACCTCCAAGAGCCTGTGCCCATAACCACTGCCCTTGGTATCTCCTCATCCTTTGCCAGGAGGGCAGGCAGAGAAGCTGAACAGTAGTACTTTCTGAGCACCCACAGGCCAGGGGCAGAGAGGACTGTCCTGGCAGAGGATGGGAAATGCAATATGAGCAAGACATGGTCCTTGAGCAGATGGGACTAGCAGAACAGAATCCTCCAGAGGGCCTATTAACTGTCCTGTCAGTCCCCAGTTCTAGACCGTGTTGTTAAGTAGGTTGCAGGTAGGCAGATGCTTGAGTGTGGGCAGAATCCATCAAGTAGACAATTGTCTTTGTCAGGCAGTGCCTGACAGAAGTACCTGCCTGTACAGTTGGCTTTCCATTTTAACAAATACCACCAAAAGATTCCATTCTAAGCTCAGACTGAGAATCATGTATGGATACAGTAAAATATAGTAAAGAGAAATTTTTTATTTATTCACCAGTCTCTGTAGAAATTGATCAATTTTAAGAAGATTATTTACGTAGTATTTATAAATAGGACTATATTTAATGAACTGAAGTTGAGAGATGACTACTTTAGATAATTTAGTGTTTGGCAGTAAACCAGCTGTTTCATAAGTGAAAACACTCATTAGTTTTTTTTTTCAAATTAAGTTCCCCCATCTTGTTTCATTGACATTGCTGGTGGAAAAGCTTAAATGCTAGGTTGCCAAGTTTAGATTATTCAAACGCTAGTAAGAAGTGGAAGGGGAGACATGATGGAAACAAACACACAGAATTTGAGAAGGAGTATCCTGGCATTTATATGTAGGTTGGAATGGGAACTCTTTGGAGAAAGGAAAAAAGAGCATGAGGATGCCGATCAAATGAGAGAGTTAAAGAGGAGACATTTTACTTCATCTGTATCATTAACTCTCCATTATGGCCCTAGGGCTTTATGAAACACAACACATCTCGCCAGAATGAACACTGCCTCACCAATTTTGACCTGGCTGAGTACCGACAGGTGCTAAGTGACTTGGCCATTCAGATCTACCAGCAGCTTGTGCGGGTGTTAGAGAACATCCTTCAGCCAATGATCGGTAAGGCCAGGGCATATTGCTGACATCCAGGTCTGTCTACCTCATGTGCCCACCCATAGATGACCACCAGTGGCACATGTGTTGGAGCATGTATTCATATGGAGAACATAAAGTAGTAAGACTCAGTCTCAAAATTAGCTGAGGAATCCCAGAACCCCAGCCATGACGAACTGGGGTACCTCAAAATCACTGCTTCCACATGATGGAAATGGCAGTATATAGTTTACTTCCCTAATGTGTAATGCCTCTCTCTTATGATTGGGTCATGCTTTATACCCAGCAGTAGACCTCAGACCTCATCCAGTTTTCAAAAACACTTTAAATTTTGGTCTAGCGTACTACTACACAGAGCTTCCTAGGGACCCATCTAAAATGAAGGAGGCTGGGGAGGGTTTGTACTTTGCCTATTAGGCTACAGTAAGAGGGCTGGGAAGGTACCATGGCAACAAGAACAGGTCTCAGACACTCCATGCTGAGTGGAACATCTCATAACCCCTATGGAATTGTTAAAGGCAATTTGGTTTAAAGTAGCAGTTTCTCATTGGATGAGAAACTGGGGTGTGTGTGTGTGTGTGTGTGTGTGTGTGTTTCTACGTATGTGTGATTTCATGTACCTATCTTTATATGTGTGTACTCACTCTGGGTGTGTATTTATGTATCGTTCTACCTGTATTCCTTTGGAATGTGTAGCAGGTGTGAAATAGGTATTAGAAGGCATGTACAAATTGCAGGCTGCTAATTTTGAATGCACTGAACTTTTTTTTTTTAATTTTTTAAGTTACCAAACTGTATTATCGTCAAGCAAATTATCAACAGCCTCTTAAGGCTACTACCAGTTACCCTTTCCTTCCCCATCCATGTGTTTGCCACATTTCTACAACTTCATCTCACCTCTGTGGGCTCCTAGTGTCCCATTTTTTATTGCAGGCCCCCCTTTAACCAACTAGAAACATAGAAGGCTGAGGAAGCCATGGGGGATGGCAGTGGTTTCTTCAGCTGACGCCTAAAAGGTCATGAATTTAAAGCAACCTAGGTCAGCGAAAATGCATGAGGTAACACAGATGCAGAGAAGGTCAGCTTCAGTCTATTCTCTTCTACTTTTGCCTGGTTTTATTGGCTAAATAAAAAATTTTACCTATAGATGTGCCACTAGCTGCGTCTCCCAATGATTTTACAACAACAAATGTTTTGAGTCAGTATGAGGTTCTTTGGAAGCTGCATTTAGCTCTAGGACATATAACAATGAATCAGGAATGGCCCCTGCTCTCAAAGGGGCTTCCAGTCCAGGGAGTGGGCATCCCAAAACCATCCTAGAGGAGGCATAAGGCAAATGCTACAAGAACGTAATAGAGGGAGCAGCAGTGCCCCAGATGAGAAGACTGAGTCCTGGGAGGTTAAGGCCAGCCCGAGGTCTCCCTACTGTAGTGGGAAGCTCAGGGCAAGGAAGGGCCCAGCTCTCTAGCCCCACACAACTGCCCTCTCCCAAGTCTTCTCCAAGGCCACTGCCTGGTCTCCTGACTTTCTTGCTACTTGATTTGTTTGCCTCTCTGGGGCTCGATATTACTGGAGAATTTTTTTTTTTTTTTTTTTTTTTGCGGTACGCGGGCCTCTCACTGTTGCAGCCTCTCCCGTTGTGGAGCACAGGCTCCGGACGCGCAGGCTCAGCCGCCGTGACTCACGGGCCCAGCTGCTCCGCGGCATGTGGGATCTTCCCGGACCAGGGCACGAACCTGTGTCCCCTGCATCGGCCGGTGGACTCTCAACCACTGTGCCACCAGGGAAGCCCTATTGGAGAATTTTTATCTTCTCCCTAACTGCTCCATACATCCCTCTCAAAAACTCTCCCAAGATACCTCACACATGTGCTATTACAAGGCTACTGCTTCATATTTCAGAAAACGGGCCATTAAGAGTTCTTAATTTCATGGTAAATTTTTGAATTTAAGAATTATTATTATTTTTTTGAGTTTAAGAATTATTCCTTCATTAAAGTTTAAAATCCAGAAGCCCTTTTATTGAGTTCTTTTTCCCTCTATGTTGATGCTCAAATCATTTTCATAAACTGAATGTGTGTATGTCTGTGTCTTTGTGTGAGTGTGCACACGTTTCCTTCCAGATCTTCTTTTCTGACACTTGAACTTCTCTTGCAGTCTCCGGAATGCTAGAGCATGAAACCATTCAGGGTGTGTCTGGGGTGAAGCCCACAGGGCTAAGAAAGCGAACCTCCAGCATTGCTGATGAGGGTACCTACACACTGGACTCCATCCTGCGGCAGCTCAACTCCTTCCACTCAGTCATGTGTCAGCACGGCATGGACCCCGAACTGATCAAGCAGGTGGTCAAGCAGATGTTCTACATCGTGGGGGCCGTCACACTGAACAACCTCCTCCTACGGAAGGACATGTGCTCCTGGAGTAAAGGCATGCAGATCAGGTGAGCGAACGCCAACAGCTGCCATGGCCTTTTCATGCTGCCCAACCGCTTGCCGGGGCTCGTGTGAGGCTAGTGTACCTGATATCCACTGCCCACCCACCCCCCACTCCCCGCCAGGCGAGCAGCAAGGGCAGACCGGGCACAGAGTTGCTTCCTCTTGTCTGGCTGGACCCTCCACTCTCATTCGTGATCGCTCCTGGCCATGCCTTGCAACCCACTGCTTCTTAGGAACCCTACTCCATGTGAAGATAACTCATTTTTGTTTTTTGTTTTTTTTAAAGGGAACTTTATTTATTTTTATTTATTTATTTTTGGCTAGGTTGGGTCTTCGTTGCTGTGGGGGCTATTCTTCATTGTGGTGTGCGGGCTTCTCATTGTGGTGGATTCTCTTGTGGAGCATGAGCTTTAGGCATGCGGGCTTCAGTAGTTGTGGCACATGGGCTCAGTAGTTGTGGCTCACAGGCTCTAGAGCACAGGCTCAGTAGTTGTGACGCACAGGCTTAGTTGCCCCGTGGCATGTGGGATCTTCCCAGACCAGGGCTCAAACTTGTGTCCCCTGCATTGGCAGGCGGATTCTTAACCACTGCGCCACCAGGAAAGCCCCGATAATTCATCTGAGGGAGTGGGGAGGTGATGAAAACTACATAAAGATGAGATAGCTGCTTCCTCTCCTTTTGTGTGTGTTTTAATTTTACAATAACAAAATATCAAGCTATAATGAAGATTGCTAATGTTTGATTGCTCTTATAAATTTATTTTGACAAAATACCTTTTTGTACCTATGGCAACAAGAACATGTCTAATAGATCTTTTACTGATGTTTGAAATACGCCCCTCTCTATTTTAAGAAAAGCTGTGCTCAATTTTGTCCAGCTGCTCCTCAGCATAACCTTATTAGCATAATGGAATTTTTTTTTCAAATAATTTATTTTAAAACAGCTAGAAAATTCACCAAGAGGGGGAAAAAGGATTTCTCCTATGAAAGCCTGTAGTTAATCTTAGGAAGCGTTGGCTTTCTTTTCAAATTTTCCATTACTCACATCCACTGTAGGTAGTGGTAAGAAGATAATGCTTTCCACTCAGGTCATAGAATTTATTTTTTTGCAAGCTCTGTTTATACCTATGAAGCCCCTCTTTGCCTGATAACTAAGTCCTGACTGTGGGTCCATTTATCTCACTCTCATTTGCGAACGACTATCACTTGGTTGGCCACCTCTTAAAACCTCGCATCTGTGTAGTTTCTATGTCTCTCTTCATATTTCGGGTCTTTGTCTCTTCCCATGGCCCCCACTTGCCCTTCTCGCCTTCATCCCTGAGCTTCCTCAGGCCACTACCTCCATCACCCAGACTCTTCCCTAAAGAGGGCCGGAGCACAGGGTCTATGTGGGGATCTTGTTATTATGTCTACTAGCTTGGAGTCTGACTTAAAGAAGAGAGAGTACTTAAAGGATTATCAATTCTCACCTCTCAAGTTGTAAGAAGCTATAAAGTGTTTTCTGCTTGGCTCTTTAATAAGGACACAGCCATATTATGTGTTCTATTTTGGTTTTTAGCACATCTTATTTCATAACTTGCTGTAATGGCTACATTTCTATCTCCCATTAAAGAGAATTATAGTCTCTAGAATTATACCTACTCATATAATTATGATTATAAACCTCCTGATTATGTATAGTGATAAATTTTTAAGCACAGCTAATGATTTAAAAAAACAGAATTTAACTGAAATTCCTGACAAAGCCATGCACAGAAAAATTAAGACATTTATGATAACATTCAGTAAATTTGCATCACCCCCCTTTTTCTGGCATAGGTACAATGTCAGTCAACTAGAAGAATGGCTGCGTGACAAGAATCTGATGAACAGTGGGGCTAAGGAAACCCTGGAACCTCTCATTCAGGCTGCTCAGCTTTTGCAAGTGAAAAAGAAAACAGATGATGATGCAGAAGCCATTTGTTCCATGTGCAATGCTTTAACTACTGCCCAGGTAAGGTGATTTTCCCTATTATAAAACAAGTTAACATTCATCAACGGTGACATTTAGGGAAGTAAAGAAGGCTTTTAGCTATTGCTTTTGTCTCTGAGCTGACTTCATCTGTGTCAGAGATGATATATATCAATATTGTAGATCTTGAAGAAGGGAGATTTTACCACAAAGTATATTTCAGTACTAGTCACAGTCCTGCACATTCAACATTCAGTACTTATTTATCCACTCTCTACACTGTTCTGTATAATGTTCTAGCTGCTAAGATAAAACCATGAACAAAACAAAGTCCCTGTTTTCATGGGGGTGTACATTCTACACATTCTATGGAGTTTGTACTCCATAAAAGAATTTTCCATATTATTTAATAATTGAATGATTCTTTAGACTTCTCTATTTTAAGACAAATTGTGTTTTTTTAATTGAAATATAGCTGATGTATAATATGATGTTAGTTTCAGGTATACTACACAGTGATTTGACATTTCCATACATTATAAAATGATAACCGTGATAAGTCTAGCAATCATATGTCCCCATACAAAGTTATCACAATATTATTAACCATATTCCTTATATTGTAGATTACATCCACATGCCTTATTTATTTATTTTATAACTGGAGGTTTGTACGTCTTAATCCCCTTCACCTATTTTAATACCCCATGCCCCTCCCCTCTGGCAACCACCCATTTGTTCTCTGTATCTGTGAGTATATTTTCATTTTTTTTGGTTTCTTTGTTTTGTTTTTTGGATTCCACATATAAGTGAGCTCTTACAGTATTTGTCATTGTCTGACTTATTTCACTTAGCATAATGTCTGCAAAGTCCATTCATAGTGTTGCAAATGGCAATATTTCATTCTTTTTTATGGCTAAGTGATATTCTTGTGTGTGTGTGTGTGTGTGTACACCAGTCTTCTTTATCCATTTGTCTGTCGACAGACACTTAGATTGCTTCCATATCTTGACTATTGTAAATAATGCTGCAATGAACAGAGGGGTGTGTATATCTTTTCAAACAAGTGTTTTTGTTGTCTTTGGAAAAATACCCAGAAGTGGAATTGCTGGGTTGTATCATAGTTGTATTTTTAATTTTTTGAGCAACCTCCATACTGTTTTCCATAGTGGCTGCACCAATTTACATTCCCACCAACAGTGCATGAGGATTCCCTTTTCTCCACATCCTCACTGACACTTACTATTTGTTGTCTTTTTGATAATAGCCGTTCTGACTAGTATGAGGTAGTACTTCATTGTGGTTTTGATTCATATTTCTCTGGTGATTAGTGACGTTGAGCATTTTTTCATGTGCCTGTTGGCCATCAGTATGTCTTCTTTGGAAAAATGTCTGTTGAGGTCCTCTACCCATTTTTTAATCAGGTCATTTGTTTTTTTGATTTGAGTTGTATGAATTCTTTGTATATTTTGGATATTAACCCCTTATTAGATATATTGTTTGCAAATATGTTCTTCCATTCAGTAGGCTGCTTTTTCATTTTGTGGATAATTTCTTTCACTGTGCAAAAGTTTTTTAGTTTGATGTGGTCCCATTTGTTTATTTTTGCTTTTGTTTCTCTTGCCTGAGGAGACAGATCAAAAAAATATTGCTAAGACCAGTGTCAAAAATGTACTGCTTGTATTTTCTTCTAAGAGTTTAAGGTCTTAAATTTAAGTCCTTAATCCATTTTGAGTTTATTTTTCTAGGTGGTATGAAAAAATGGTCTAGTTTGATTCTTTTGCATATAGCTGTCCAGTTTTCACAACACCGTTTACTGAAGAAACTGTCTTTTCCACATTGTATATTCTTGCCTCCCTTACTGTAGCTTAATTGACCATAAAAGAGTAGGTTTATTTCTGGGTTCTCCTTCCTTTTCCATCAATCTATGTGTCAGTTTTTGTGCCAGTACCATACTGTTTTGATTACTGTCGCTTTTTAGTATGGTTTGAAATCAGGGAGCATGATACCTCTAGCTTTGTATTAGTACTTCTTTCTCAAGATTGCTTTGGCTACTCAGTTTTTTGTGTTTCCATACAAATTTTAGAACTATTTGTTCTGTTCTGTGAAAAATGCTTTTGGTATTTTGATAGAGATTGCATTGAATATGTAGTTGCCTTGGATAATATGGTCATTTTAACCATTTAATTCTTCCACTTTATGAGCCTGGTATATCTTTTGATTTGTTTGTGTCATCTGTACTTTCTTTTATCAATGTCTTATAGTTTTCCAAGTTCAGGTCTTTCACTTCCTTGTTTAGATTTATTCCTAGGTATTTTATTCTTTTTGGTGCAATTATAAATGAGATTGTGTTTGATAATTTATTATTAGTGTATAGAAATGCAAGAGTTGTCTGTATATTAATTTTGTATCCTGCAACTTTACTGAATTCATTTATTGGTTCTAATAGTTTCTTGGTGGCATCTTTAGGATTTTCTATATACAGTTTCCTGTCATCTGCAAACAGTGACAGTTTTACTTCTTCCATTTCAATTTGGATTCCTTTTACTTTTTTTTTTCCTGTCTAATTTCTGTGGCTAAGATTTTCAGTACCATTTTGAATAAAAGTGGTGAGAATGGGCATCCTTGTTTTGTTAGAGGAAATGCTTTCACTGTTTTACCATGAGTATGATGTTGACTGTGGGTTTGTCATATATGTGTTTTATTATGTTGAGGTATGTTCCCTCTATACCCACTTTGTTGAGAGTTTTTATCATAAATGGATGTTGAATTTTATCAAAAGCTTTTTCTGTGTCTATTGAGATGATCATATGATTTTCATTCTTCAGTTTGCTAATGGGGTGTATCACATTGATTGTTTTGTAGTTATTGTAAAATCCTTGCATCCCTGAGATAATTCCCACTTGATCGTGATGTATGATTCTTTTAATGTTCTGTTAAATTCAATTTGCAAATATTTTGTTGAGGATTTCTACAACTATGTTCATCAGTGATACTGACCTATAATTTCCTTTTCTGTGGTATTTTTGTCTGGTTTTGGTATCAGGGTGATGTGGACTCACAGAATGAGTTCAGAAGTTTTCCTTTATCTTCTATTCTTTTGGAATAGATTGAGATGGGTAGATTCAGGTGTTAACTCTTATATTTGGCAGAATTCCCCTGTGAAGCCATCTAGTCCTAAACATTTGTTTGTTGGGAGTTTTTTGATTACTGATCTGATTTAATTACTTGTAATTTGTCCATATTTTCTGTTTCTTCCTGATTCAGTCTTGAGAGACTGTACATTTCTAGGAACTTATCCATTTCTTCTAGGTTGTCCATTTTATTGGCATATAATTATTCATAATAATGTCTTACGATCCTTTGTATTTCTGTGATGTCAGTTGTAACTTCTCTCTTTCATTTCTGATTTTATGTATTTGGGCCCTCTCTCTTTTTGTCTTGATAAATGTGGCTAATAGTTTATCAATTTTGTTTATCTTTTCAAAGGACCAGCTCTTAGTTTCATTGATTTTTATTCTGTCGTTTTTGTAGTCTCTATTTCATTCATGTCCATTCTGATTTTTTTTCCTTTTACTAACTTGGGTTTTGTTTGTTCTTCTTTTTCTAGTTCCTTTAGGCATAAGGTTAAATTGTTTATTTGAGATTTTTCTTGTTTCTTGACGTAGACCTTTATCTCTTAAACTTCCCTCTTCCCTCCCTTTTCATATTTCTAGTTGTGGCCTTTTATTTTCCACTTAGAGAAGTCCCATTAAAAAAATAAAAATATAAACATAAAGCTAGTTTGATGGTGCTGAACTCCTTTAGCTTTTGCTTGTCTGTAAAACTCTTTATCTTTCCTTCAAATATGAATGATAACCTTGCCAGGTAGAATATTCTTGGTTATAGGTTTTTTCCTTTCATTACTTTGAATATATCACCCCACACCCTTCTGGCCTGCAAAATTTCTGCTGAAAAGTCTGCTGATGTTGTTATGGGAGTTCCTTTTTATGTAACTAGTTGCTTTTCTCTTGATGCTTTTAAGATTTTCTCTTTATCTTAAATTTTTGTCATTTTAATTATAATCTGTCTTGGTGTGGACCTCTTTGGGTTGACCTTGTTTGAGACTCTGTGCTTACTGGATCTGGATGTCTGTTTCCTTTCCCAGATATTATTTCTTCAAATAAGTTCTCTGTCCCTTTCTCTCTGTCTTCCCCTTCTGAAACCCCTACGATGTGAATATTAGTGCACTTAAGTTGTCCTAGAGGTCTCTTAAACCATCCTCATTTTTTTTCATTCTTTTTTTTTTTGTTCAGTTTCAGTGATTTCCACTATTGTCTTCCAGCTCACTGATCCATTCCTCTGTATAGTTTAGTCTACTGTTGTATTCTTCAGCTCTTTTGGTTCTTCTTTATATTTTCTAACTCTTTCTTGAAGTTCTCACTGTATTCATCCCTTCTTCTCCTGAGTTCACCGAGCATCTTTATAATCATAACCTTGTAGATTGCTCATCTCCACTTCTATTAGTACTTTTTCTGAGGTTATGTCTCGTTCCTTTGTTTGGAACATATTGCTCTGTCTTCTCATTTTGCCCAGTTTGCTGTCTTTTTTCTATGTATTAAGTAGGTCATATACAGTTCCTGATCTTAAAGAAGTGGCCTTATGCAGGAAACATCCTATGGGGCTCAGAAGCATGCTGCCCTCTGGTCACCGGAGCTATATGTCTAGGGGTACCCCCTATGTGGGCTGTGTAGGCCCTTCTGTTGTGGCAGGGCTGAACTACTGTGGGCTCAGTGGTGGGTAGGGCTGACCCCTGGCCTGGTTGGCTGCCCCGCCCTGCTTCCTTTGGTTTCTGCTGCCCATTTTTTGGCAGGGCCAGCTTATAGCGTGGCTGGCCACAGGGCTCAGGGGAGGCCAGGGCTGGTGCTGGCCCACTGGTAGGTAGTTAAGCCCTCAGCACTAATTAGCTAGAGGGAGGATTCCAAAATGGTGCTGAGTGTCAATAACTGATCATTCAGGGAAAGTCTTATTTAGCTGTGCATTGAATTTAAGGAAATGAAAAGATGGGAAGGGCATTTGAGAACAATGGCCACAGCATGAGGCAAGGCATAGGCATAAACATACCCACTTTTCTTTTGCCTAGTTACTTCTGTGCTGACTCTTGGATTTTTTAATGTTCATCACTTATCTCAAAACATAGAAATCTTACATAGATTACACATAGAATACATATAGAAAGTAACTAGCTGAATACACAGGATACTGTTAACTATTGTTTCTTTGAGAGACTGAGAGCATGCAGGTGGAAGCACTTTTACTTTTCATGTTTTTTCAAATTTATATTGCTTCTTAAAGTGTAAAATATTACATTAATACATTCTTATTTAAAAAATTCAACTAATAAAGGTAAATGTGCCTTCAGAACCACTCCCTCTCCCCTCTTGCCCTAACCAAGCCCTGAGTAGAACTGAAAACTGTATGCAGAGATCCTTTTAGTTTTCCAGATTACAGGTACCCAGCATGTATGTATTTGATAATATGCTAAAGACTTTGATCATTTTATTTCTCCCAGATTGTCAAAGTGTTGAATTTGTATACTCCAGTTAATGAGTTTGAAGAAAGAGTCTCTGTGTCATTTATTCGTACTATACAGGTAAGATCTCCCAGGCTTTCTTTTGCTTTGATTCACCAACACAGTCGTTTGAATGGAAATTTTATAATTTACTGAAGGGTAATGCAGTTTTTATTATAATTATTTTATCTCATTTTTATAGTGCATTAACTTTCTTGATAACACCTTATTGGAAAAATGAAGTGATTTTAAAACAAATATAAATATTCTTCATTAGTTGAGGATTTTTGGTAGAATTTTGTCAAAAAAAAATCTTTATAGATTCAAAGAATTGATGCTCTGTTTTTTTGTTTTTCTTTTTTTAATCTTCTCAGATGCGTTTACGAGACAGGAAAGACTCTCCTCAGCTGCTCATGGATGCTAAACACATCTTTCCTGTCACCTTTCCTTTTAACCCATCTTCCCTTGCACTAGAAACCATCCAGATTCCAGCCAGCCTGGGCCTGGGATTCATATCACGGGTCTGAAAGTGATATCAAGGAAAATATTGACAATACAATACTTGCCTGAAATAACCCATTATTTCAAGTGAGCTACTGAGAACACATTTTAAAAGAGATAGTACTTATTATCTCCCAAACAAGGGGTTATTGACTGGAACTCCCCCTAGAATACTTTTCATCATCTTGGAAAGAAAGATAGGCTCCTTTGTGCTGTGTTACCTTTATAACAACACTCATCCTTGATCAGTTAGGTATCTGCAGTTGACATGCAGGTGAATGATGGAAGGAAGGAAAAAAATGTGTCTTCAGCTGCCAGCATTTATTTTAAATCCTTATCACTGCATCTAAATGATATCAAAAACCTAAATTCCAGATATGAATATGAGCTGTTGTTAGAAAGGTACCAATAAGGAACCTCCTGTGTGCTAACCAAAAGAATTGAAAGAAAAATCACCACTGAGTACATATCATACCAGTTTAGGAATCAATTATGTTGCTACTGTCCAACTGGAACAAAGAAATAAACTGGCAATATGTAAAGTAACTGGCCAAGTAGCTCCCTTCTATGTGTCACTATGATGTAGAGATATTAAGAGAATGTTGGTTTGCTGTAGAGCATGGAAGTCCATTTGTACCATAGTTTACTGAGCATTTTAAATTGCTGCTACATACTATGTTCTTTAAGATGTAAGCGATATTCATATTAGGCACTACAACAATAAGCTTCTCTTTTATCAACTCTGTTTACAGTTCAATCAGGTCAGTTTTAACTGGATTATGTGCACATAGCTACAGATTCACCTGCACAAGTAGCAGACACTGGGAAGTCATGTAGTAATATGACACAATGTTTGACATTTAGGGATAGGATTAGGCAAAGTGGCTGTTGTTGATATCCTTTATTCAGGATGTGTTACATTGATGTGCTCATTAATTTTCCCCGGGCACATATCACATCAGGGTACAGTGTTCTGTGAAGTGACCTGTTTTTAGTTATCAGATCTGCTTCCTGCAGTGCATATTTTCAACCTTGACAGGTTTTCTTTCTTCTTAATTTATTAAGAATTAATGTCAGTCAATATCTAGAGAGGATTGTGAGAATATTCATGATTTAGGTCTTGAAATCTTAATTATTTTATAAATTATGCAAAAGAAAGTATGTAATAATTATGATTCCATTTTTTAGGCTTTGCAACTTCTATAAATGTTCTCAATACCACTAGATACTTTAAAGAGCATCATATTAGAAATACATTGACCTATATAAAAATATAAGGAGATTGCTGAATTTTACAGAGGATTTGGTTTAATAAGACCCAGGTTCTATATGTTTTCATTCTGAAATTCTAATTAAACATAGTCTCCATTTTTCCTACAAATCTTATACAATAAATGTTTCAGGTTGTGCAAAAGCAAATTCTTAGCTTTCTTTAGAAACTCTGGTTCTGAATTACAATCATAGATTTATATAAATTAACTATTAGATGATCTATAAAAAAAGACATCTTATTAAAATATGTGCAATATTATAAATGCAAGTAAAACATTTTCAAATCAGTGATAAATATTGCTATTAAAAGATAAATTCTGTCTGTTAACTTATTTGGGCCTCAAATTCCTCATTTATTCAGTGAGGGTGTTAGACAGCTGGTTCTTAAGGTCCCTTCCACATCTGAAGTTCTCTCCTCACCGTACCTGAACCACAGAGAAGTGAGCTGCAGGTACTCAGTAAGGTTACCCTCTAATGGAAAGACTAGTGTTTGGTGCCTGTTAATTTTGAGGGATTAATAAAATGTAAAATCACAGGTTTGTGTAGCTGTAATCTTTCTTAAATGTACATGATTTATGTACACGCTTTTTCAAAGTTAATGAGTTTAGGTAGTTTTTATTGAATTGTGTACTGCTGTATTCAGTTTGGATACATTTATTCATTTGCAAAACCAAGAAAAATACTAACTCAATCCGATTCTCTCTATTTTCCCTGGTTGTCAATGTGGTTTTCAATGAACTGTTGAAACCACGTGGTTAGTACTGAATCTGTCAGAGTCTTAAGAGCATAGATGGGACTTGGGTGGGAGAGATGCTCCAAAAAATGCCACCGCGGGCTTCCCTGGTGGCGCAGTGGTTGAGAGTCCACCTGCCGATGCAGGGGACACGGGTTTGTGCCCTGGTCCGGGAAGATCCCACATGCTGCGGAGCGGCTGGACCCGTGAGCCACGGCCACTGGGCCTACGCGTCCAGAGCCTGTGCTCCGCAACGGGAGAGGCCACAACAGTGAGAGGCCCGCGTACCACAAAAAAAAAAAAATTGCCACCGTGTTTGTAGGCTCTCTTCCTCAGACCTAGAAATCCTCCCAGGCCCTTTCCCAGCTCAGTCCTGTGTAGCGTGTCCTGTACACACCCTGAGTCTTGTCAGGTCTTCAGAATCACGCTCTAGCTTCCACTGCCACTGCAGCCCTTTATCTTTCCTTCAGACAGCTCATATCCTGAAGCATGTCTTGTCTGGGCCTTTCTCTCTCTCCTGTCTTCCATCTTTCTGCTGCAAAGTGCTGGAGCCTCTGTTCCGCACCTGGGCCAGAGTCTCTCCTGTTCAGGGATGGCCACACAAAGATTATGATATTTCAGGGCTCCAACTTCCTCCAAGGCCTATCTAGAACCCCAGAAGCGGATCTGAATTAATTTCTCTTAGTGGTCTGAAGATCTTTAGTCATAACAGAAATATCTTACAACCAGGGAACCCCAAGTCCTGATAAGTCATTCTGTGTCCTACTTCTTGAGGCTGCAGAAATATTCTTCTGACTGTGGGTATCCTTGGCCTCTGAGGACTGCTCCCCTTTCCCTTTGTCCACCCACACTTTCTCACCCAGCTGCAAACACACCTGCACCAGCCCTCCACGCCGCCCACCCACTCATTATCTGCTCACTCTGTCCCTTCCTTCAGCCACATCCTGTGTCCCATCACCTGTCTACTCACCTGCTCTGACTCTTTTGAAGGCTGTGGGTGAAGGCAGTCCTCAGTTGCCCCACTGGCCTGCCTGGGGGCTTCCCTTCAGGCCAATCTTTGCATGAATTCTTGCTCTTCTCACTTCTCTGCAGTACGATCTTTAGCATTATCACTAATTTGCTTTTTCATAATTCCTCTATGACATACAATAGGAATTCAAAGAAAGAATGATTTGAGAAAGCAACAGTTCATTGTTTTAATAGCCCCTTCTCAATAGTCTCCTCCCCACTCACTGTACAGAGAAACTCAGCTCACACCTTGGAAAGCAAAGCTGAAAAATTAGAAGCAGTTTCCCTTCTTGTAGCTTTTCTTAGGTTAAGGCTTTGCTCTGCCTGAGAGTAACTATAATGAAGGGGAAAGATGAGTATGGGGTAAACTCCATGAAGTGTAGCTTCATGATTCCTTTGGAAGTTGTGAAAATGCACCTGACACTTCTTTCATCAATTGCAAAAGTACAACAATATATACTCCAAAGCCAACTGATAGGAGATTTGGGGATTTGGGTCAATTTTTGTCATTTACTTTATTATTTCCTTCATTTTAATAGATAATTGAGAGTTGTCTCTTTCTGGGTAAGTGATTATGTATAATATAGATCAAATCTTTTAATAACAGTGGCTGAGGCCGTGAAAATATTTTATTAGAATTTCAGTATAGTGATTGTTGTGAGAAATGACTTCCCTGGGAACCCTAGGTAAAAGGGCATCTGGCACCATCCTGAGATGTCCTCATATTCTCTCTCTCTCTCTCTCTCTCTTTCTCTTTCTTCCATGCACACACAGAGTCTTAAGTATCTTCAACTGTTTAGAATAAAACAGAAAGCAAAATGTCATGTGTAGCCCTTCAGTTCTCCTGGTGAAAGGTAATGTAGAGACAGTACCTTGTGTCTGGCTATGCTTCACTTCAGCCTTTCTCTGTTACCTCATTGTGTCCTCACAGCAGCCCGAGAAGGTAGAAGGGCAGGTACTACAGTCCTTAGCTGATGATAATTTGAGAGAGAGATAAGCGCAGTGACTTGCCTGAAGTCACTCAGCCCTCCAGCTGTGCTGTCTTCCCATATGCAGCAGTGGCACTGAGGGCACATGCGGGGCAGCAGACTTTAGAAAGTCCTGAAGTTCCATTCTGGTACCTGTGGGGTGCCCCAGTCCAGCAAGAGGTGCTCCTTTTCCTTATCAGAGTTGGCAACTGGCATATGGGAGGTGAGGACATGATGAGTACCAAGTTCTCGGTGCTAATCAGATGGGGCGCCTTGTGGATTCCTCTTTGCTGTAGTTCCCTGCTATAACTAGGTTTGGCTTTTGTAATGAATCAGTGTCCCCCTGGAGGGTACAGTAGTCTTGTTTTGGTCATTAATTAGTAGCAAGCACTTCCAGCCTGACAAGAAGCGGTGAGAGCCTCCCAAAAGGAAAGAGGAAGGTCGCTCTCAACACACAGCCCTCAGAGTCACTGTCAGAGCCACCAGGTGAGCTGTGCAGCCTGCAGAGAACCTGCAGCTGCAGGCCAAGCCCCTGGGTCCCTTCTGAGGGCTGTCTCCCAGGCAGGCCATACATAAGTCAGTGTGTATTTGAACATGACGGTGTGTGCATGCTTCCAGTGTTGGCTTTGGAGCCAAGAGGTGTGCTGTGTGCATGTGTGTTAGAGAGGCTCTGTGTATGGGTAAGTGCATTGTGATTTCTTCTCAGGCTGTGCTGTGAGGGCCGCCTTAACCCCTGCTCCCTTCCCTCCTCAAGCTGCCTTAAGTTCTCTGGAACTTCTCCTCTGTAAGAGGATGTCTTGCCTGGAAAGGATATCTTGCCCTGTTTCTCAAGGTGTTGTGAGGGTTTGGGTGGGTGTGGCCTCCTTTCTTCCTTCGTTCCCTTTCTGCATGACCCTCCCCTCTTGTTACTTCTCCTTCCTTTCTTTTCTCTCATTTCCAAACAGGTATTAGAACTGTGAGGCAGCAGCAATCTCAGATCCAATGAAATGTGGTCTGAGACAGTGTTTCCTGAGGTTAGGGGGCTCTGTGTTACAATTAAGCAAATGAATATATGGAAGAAATATAGAGATAAGTTAGATTCTTGGTAATATTTAAATGGCTTGTTTTCCACTGAACTGACCTATGCTTAGTAAAGCTAAAAGGTGTAACTGTAAAATCTTCCATGGACATTCATTAAAAAAATTTTTGAGAACCCTTTACCCATATCAAAGATGGAGTGAAAATAGGAAAGAGTGCTATAAATTCTAATTCATTGTGTTCAGTATTACCCTAAATCAAGTGAACCTGAGGTTACAGTAGATTTCTCAATAGATCAGGAACTGAAAAGCACTATGTAAAATATCTGCCAAAATGCATTTTATACATTTTTTTTAAATTTTATAATTTGGTCCAGCTAAAATGTTCATTAGCTCAATTTAATGGGTGTTATTAGATTCATTAAGATGTCTGAAAATGACTAACATTTCCTTAGTATTGTAATGTTTCTTGAAATATTTGAAAGAAAAATGTTTTTTGAGTTGAATCTGGTATGTACAATTCAATGCTTGGTAGGTCAGTACATTTTCATGGCATTTTTCGGAGTCAGTAGTTTTAAATATCTTATTGTCATTATATGTTATAAAAACTTGGTCAACATTTCAGGCTGTCTACATCACTTGAGCCATTTAATTTTATCCAACATATGCTGAATTTTTCCTTTAAATGTGGGTATGTGTGTTATAATTTATGATTCCTAGTTATGTATTTTTGTGGAATGCTGGAGTTAGGTTGATTTTCATGTGTCCTTGGAAAATTTAAATTGCTCTAACAGTGTTGCACAGAAATGAGCTTATGACATTTAATATATTGTATTTTGATTCCTAACTTTAATTGTTAACTAACTGTGAAATGGATATGCCTTTTAACTACAATGACATTGAACATTGCAGTTTTTCAAATGTTTTCCCTTGTTGGATCTGGAAAAGAAATTCTACTCTGATCTACATAGAAAAACATGATATAGTTAATGTTTGAAACGTTCTTAGGTAAAATATTCATCCATTAAAAAGCAAAAGTACTGAGAAGTGGAACGCATTATCAACCAATACTAGTTTTAAACTAAACCTACCCCAGCATATCTCACATGGAATTTTAAAGAATAAATTAATAATACACCTCATATCAACAAAAGCCTTTGAAACATGGGTTTTCACCAGATATCACCTAAACCAAAACACTATCAGATTGACATTTATGCTCTAAATTTGTAGTTCTCTAATGTTGTACTTAGTAAATGTGCATCATTAATGCTGTATTCTCCTAGATATTATAGAAAATTGTTCAAATAAAGATATGGATATAAAGGATTTTTGTTAGTGTCTTATAAATAAACCCACAGCACATACACCAACGTAGATCACATTTGGGACTATAAAACACACCTTTAAATTTTAAAAGAATAGAATTAAACTAGAAATCAGTGACACAAAAATAGCTGGAAAATCCCAGAATACTTGGAGATTAAACAACACACTTCTAAATAACACATGGATCAAAGAAGAAATTGCTAGAGAAATTTTAAAATATTTTGAAGTAAATATAAATGAATATACAGCTTAAAATTTCTGGGATGCAGGGAAAGCAGTACTTACAGAGAAATTTATAGCATTGAATGCATGTATTAGAAAACCAGAAAGACCTAAAATCAATCTTCTAAGTTTCCATTTTAAGAAACTAAGAAGAGAAAATTAAATACAAAGTAAGCAGAAGAAAATAAATAATAAAAATTAGAGCAGAAATCAATGAAATTGAGGACAGGAAATTAATAGAGAAAATCAATGAAACCAAAAGCTGGTTCTTTTTAAAGATCAATAAAATTGATAAGCCTCTAACCAGGCTTACTAAGAAAAAGAAAGAGATGACATGTAGTAGATTGGTGGTTGCTTAAGGCTGGGAGGAAGAGAGGAAGTGAGGGGATAGGGAGCAATAACTAAAGAGCAAGAAGTTTCTTTTTGAGATGATGAAAATGTTTTAAAATTGACTGTGGTGATAGTTTAACATCTGTGAATATATTTTAAAAGTTATATACTTTAAATGGGTGAAGTGTATGCTATGAGAATTGTATCTCAATAAATCTATTTTTGAGTAAACTTTTGACCTCTAATATGGCAGACTGAGGAGCTCAGCAAATTCTCCCCTCAAAAAAGCAAGGACAGGGGCTTCCCTGGTGGTGCAGTGGTTAAGAATCCACCTGCCAGTGCAGGGGACATGGGTTCAAGCCGTGGTTCAGGAAGATCCCACATGCTGCGGAGCAGCTAAGCCCGTGTGCCACAAGTACTGATCCTGTGCTCTAAAGGCCGTGAGCCACAACTACTGAGCCCACGTGCTACAACTACCGAAGTCCACACACTCTAGGGCCCATGCTCCGCAACAAAGAGAAGCCACTGCAGTGAGAAGCCTGTGCACCACAACAAAGAGTAGCCCCTGCTCACCACAACTAGAGAAAGCCCGCGCACAGCAACGAAGACCCAATGCAGCCAAAAATAAGTAAATAAATAAATTTATTTAAAAAAAAAAAAGGAGATGAAAGACCCATATGCTGAAAACTATAAAACATTGATAAAGGAAATTGAAGATGATTCAAAGAAATGGAAAGATAACCCATGCTCTTGGATTGGAAGAATTAATATTGTTAAAATGACCATACTATCCAGAGAAATCTACAGACTTAGATAGCAATCCCTATCAAAATACTTATAACATTTTTCACAGAATTAGGACAAATAATCCTAAAGTTTATATGGAACCACAGAAGACCCAGAACTGCCAAAGCAATCCTGAGGAAAAAGAACAAAGCTGAAAGCATAACCCTCTCAGACTTCAGACAATACTACAAAGCTACAGTAATCAAAACAGTGTGGCACTGGCAAAAAAACAGATATATAGCACAGTGGGACAGAATAGAAGGCCCAGAAATAAACCCACACATCTACCTACAAAAAAGGGGGCAAGAACATACAATGGAGAAAAGAGCCTCTCCAACAAGTGGTATTGGGAAAGCTGGACAGCAACATATAAATCAATGAAATTA
This sequence comes from Hyperoodon ampullatus, assembly GCF_949752795.1. Lineage (NCBI taxonomy): Eukaryota > Metazoa > Chordata > Mammalia > Artiodactyla > Ziphiidae > Hyperoodon > Hyperoodon ampullatus. Next base: position 43,251,095 of record NC_136916.1, on the reverse strand, counting down.
GAACACTCTCTCACACCATATGCAAAAATAAACTCCAAATGGTTTAAAGACCTAAATATAAGACATGACACCGTAAAACTCCCAGAAGAGAACATAGGCAAAACATCTTTGGACATAAATCATAGCAAAATTTTCTTAGATCAGTTTCCCAAGGCAAAAGAAATAAAAGCGAAAATAAACAAATAGGGCCTAATCAGACTTGAAAGCTTTTTCACAGCAAAGGAAACCATCATCAAAACAAAAAGATACCTATGGAATGGGAGAAAATATTTGCAAATGCTATAACCAACATGGGGTTAATATCTAAAACATACAAGCAGCTCATATAACTCAATATCAAAAAAACAATCCACTTAAAAATGGGCAGAAGGGGGGAGCTTCAAGATGGTGGAAGAGTAAGACGCGGAGATCACCTTCCTCCTTACAAATACATCAGAAATACATCTACATGTGGAACAATTCCTACAGACCACCTACTGAATGCTGGCAGAAGACCTCAAACCTCCCAAAAGGCAAGAAACTCCCCCATGTACCTGGGTAGGGCAAAAGAAAAAAAACAGAGACAAAGAATAGGGACGGAACCTGCACCAGTGGGAGGGAGCTGTGAAGAACGAAAGGTTTCCACATACTAGGAAGGCCCTTTGCACGCAGAGACTGCGGGTGGTGGAGGGGGGAAGCTTCGGAGCCACGGAGGAGAGTGCAGCAACAGGGGTGCAGAGGGCAAAGCAGAGAGATTCCCACACAGAGGATCGGTGCCGACCACCACTCACCAGCTTGAGAGGCTTGTCTGCTCACCCATTGGGACGGGTGGGGGCTGGCAGCTGAGGCTCTGGCTTTGGAGGTCGGATCCCAGGGAGAGGACTGGGGTTGGCTGCGTGAACACAGCCTGAAGGGGGCTAGTGCGCCACGGCTGGCAGGGAGGGAGTACGGGAAAAAGTCTGGAGCTGCTGAAGAGGCAAGAGACTTTTTCTTGCCTCTTTGTTTCCTGGTGCGCAAGGAGAGCAGATTAAGAGCACTGCTTAAAGGAGCTACAGAGATGGGCGGGAGCCGCGACCATCAGCGCGGACCCCTTAGCATGAGATGCTAAGACTGCTGCTGCAGCCACCAAGAAGCCTGTGTGCAAGCACAGGTCACTATCCACACCTCCCCTCCTGGGAGCCTGTGCAGCCCGCCACTGCCAGGGTCCCGTGATCCAGGGACAACTTCCCCAGGAGAACACACAGCACATCTCAGGCTGGTGCAACGTCACGCTGGCCTCTGCTGCCGCAGGCTCACCCTGCACTCCGTACCTCTCCCTCCCCCCAGCCTGAGTGAGCCAGAGGCCCCGAATCAGCTGCTCCTTTAACCCCGTCCTGTCTGAGGAAAGAACAGACACCCTGAGGTGACCTACATGCAGAGGCGGGGCCAATCCAAACCTGAACCCCAGGAGCTGTGCGAACAAAGAGAAAGGGAAATCTCTCCCAGCAGCCTCAGGAGCAGCAGATTAAATCTCCACAGTCAACGTGATGTACCCTGCATCTGTGGAATACCTGAATAGACAACAAATCATCCCAAATTGTGGAGGTAGATTTTGGGAGCAACGATATATATATTTTTTTCCCTTTTTCTCTTTTTGTGAGTGTGTATGTGTATGCTTCCGTGTGTGGTTTTGTCTATATAGCTTTGCTTTTGCCATTTGTCCTAGGGTTCTGTCTGTCCGTATTTTTGTTTTCTGGGGTTTTTTAGTATAGTTTTTAGCACTTGTTATCATTGGTGGATTTGTTTTTCGGTTCGGCTGCTCTCTTCTTTTTGTTTTATTACTTAAAAAAATTTTTTTAATAATTATTTTTTATTTTATTAACTTTATTTTATTTTATTTTATCTTCTTGTTTCTTTCTTTCTTATTCTCCCTTTTATTCTGAGCCATGTGGATGACAGGCTCTTGGTGCTCCAGCCAGGCGTCAGGGCTGTGCCTCTGAGGTGGGAGAGCCAAGTTCAGGAAGTTGGTCCACAAGAGACCAGCTCCACGTAATATCAAACGGTGAAAATCTCCCAGAGAGCTCCATCTCAATGCCAAGACCCAGCTCCACTCAACGAACAGCAAGCTACAGTGCTGGACACCCTATGCCAAACAACTAGCAAGACAGGCACACAACCCCATCCATTAGCAGAGCAGCTGCCTAAAATCATAATAAGGCCACAGACACCCCAAAACACACCACCAGACGTGGACCTGCCCACCAGAAAGACAAGATCCAGCCTCATCCACCAGAACACAGGCACTAGTCCTCTCCACCGGGAAGCCTGCACAACTCACTGAACCAAACTTAGCCACTGGGGACAGACACCAAAAACAACGGAAACTACGAACCTACAGCCTGTGAAAAGGAGATCCCAAACACAGTAAGTTAAGCAAAATGAGAAGACAAAGAAACACACAGCAGATGAAGGAGCAAGGCAAAAACCCACCAGACCTAACAAATGAAGAGGAAATAGATAGTCTACCTGAAAAAGAATTCAGAATAATGATAGTAAAGATGATCCAAAATCTCGGAAATAGAATGGAGAAAATACAAGAAACGTTTAACAAGGACCTAGGCGAACTAAACAGACAAACAGTGATGAACAATACAATAAATATAATTAAAAATTTTCTAGAAGGGATCAATAGAATAACTGAGGCAGAAGAACGGATAAGTGAGGTGGAAGATAAAATAGTGGAAATAACTACTGCAGAGCAGAATAAAGAAAAAAGAATGAAAAGAACTGAGGACAGTCTCAGAGACCTCTGGGACAACATTAAACACACCAACATTCAAATTATGGGGGTCCCAGAAGAAGAAGAAAAAAAGAAAGGGACTGAGAAAATATTTGAAGAGATTATAGTTGAAAACTTCCCTAATACGGGAAAGGAAATAGTTAATCAAGTCCAGGAAGCACAGGGAGTCCCATACAGGATAAATCCAAGGAGAAATACGCCAAGACACATATTAATCAAACTATCAAAAATTAAATACACAGAAAAAATATTAAAAGCAGCAGGGGAGGGCTTCCCTGGTGGCGCAGTGGTTGAGGGTCCGCCTGCCGATGCAGGAGACACGGGTTTGTGTCCCGGTCTGGGAGGATCCTGCATGCTGCGGAGCGGCTGGGCCCGTGAGCCATGGCTGCTGGACCTGCGTGTCTGGAGCCTGTGCTCCGCAATGGGAGAGGCCGCAATGGTGAGAGGCCTGCGTACCGCAAAAAACAACAACAACAACAACAAAAAAAAAAAGCAGCAGGGGAAATACAACAAATAACACACAAGGGGATCCCCATAAGGTTAACGGCTGATCTTTCAGCAGAAACTCTGCAAGCCAGAAGGGAATGGCAGGCCATATTTAAAGTGATGAAGGGGAAAAACCTACAACCAAGATTACTCTACAAGGATCTGTGAGCAAGGATCTCATTCAGATTTGATGGAGAAATTAAAACCTTTACAGACAAGCAAAAGCTAAGAGAATACAGCACCACCAAACCAGCCTTACAACAAATGCTAAAGGAACTTCTCTAGGCAGGAAACACAAGAGAAGAAAAAGACCTACAATAACAAACCCAAAACAATTAAGAAAATGGTAATATACATATCAATAATTAACTCTAATGTAAATGGATTAAATGCTCCAACCAAAAGACATGGACTGGCTGAATGGATACAAAAACAAGACCCGTATATATACTGTCTACAAGAGAGCCACTTTAGACCTAGGGACACATACAGACTGAAAGTGAGGGGATGGAAAAAGATATTCCATGCAAATGGAAATCAAAAGAAAGCTGGAGTAGCAATTCTCATATCAGACAAAATAGACTTTAAAACAAAGACTATTACAAGAGACAAGGACACTACATAATGATCAAGGGATCAATCCAAGAAGAAGATGTAACAATTGTAAATATTTATGCACCCAACATAGGAGCACCTCAATACATAAGGCAAATACTAACAGCCATAAAAGGGGAAATTGACAGTAACACAATCATAGTAGGGGACTTTAACACCCCAGTTTCACCAATGGACGGATCATCCAAAATGAAAATAAATAAGGAAACACAAGCTGTAAATGATACATTAAACAAGATGGACTTAATTTATATTTATAGGACATTCCGTCCAAAAACAACAGAATACACTTTCTTCTCAAGTGCTCATGGAACATTCTCCGGGATAGATCATATCTTGGGTCACAAATCAAACCTTGGTAAATTTAAGAAAATTGAAATTGTATCAAGTATCTTTACCGACCACAATGCTATGAAACTAGATATCAATTACAGGAAAAAATCTGTAAAAAATAAAAACACATGGAGGCTAAACAGGACACTACTTAATAACCAAGAGATCACTGAAGAAATCAAAGAGGAAATTTAAAAATACCTAGAAACAAATGACAATGAAAACACGACAACCCAAAACCTATGGGATGCAGCAAAAACAGTTCTAAGAGGGTAGTTTATAGCAACACAATCCTACCTTAAGAAACAAGAAACATCTCAAATAAACAACCTAACCTTATACCTAAAGCAATTAGAGAAAGACGAACAAAAAAACCCCAAAGTTAGCAGAAGGAAAGAAATCATAAAGATCAGATCAGAAATAAATGTAAAAGAAATGAAGGAAACGATAGCAAAGATCAATAAAACTAAAAGCTGGTTCTTTGAGAAGACAAACAGAATTGATAAACCATTAGCCAGACTCATCAAGAAAAAAAGAGAGAAGACTCAAATCAATAGAATTAGAAATGAAAAAGGAGAAGTAACAACTAACACTGCAGAAATACAAAGGATCATGAGAGATTGCTACAAGCAACTCTATGCCAATAAAATGGACAACCTGGAAGAAATGGAAAAATTCTTAGAAATGCACAACGTTCTGAGACTGAACCAGGAAGAAATAGAAAATATGAACAGACCAATCACAAGCATTGAAATTGAAACTGTGATTAAAAATCTTTGAACAAACAAAAGCCCAGCACCAGATAGCTTCACAAGTGAATTCTGTGAAACATTTAGAGAAGAGCTAACACCTATCCTTCTCAAACTCTTCCAAAATATACCAGAGGGAGGAACACTCCCAAACTCATTCTACGAGGCCACCATCACCCTGATACCAAAACCAGACAAAGATGTCACAAAGAAAGAAAACTACAGGCCAATATCACTGATGAACATAGATGCAAAAGTCCTCAACAAAATACTAGCAAGCAGGATCCAACAGCACATTAAAAGGATCATATAGCGTTATCAAGTGGGGTTTATCCCAGGAATGCAAGTATTCTTCAATATATGCAAATCAATCAACGTGATACACCATATTAACAAATTGAAGGAGAAAAACCATATGATCATCTCAATAGATGCAGAGAAAGCTTTCAACAAAATTCAACACCCATTTATGATAAAAACCCTCTAGAAAGTAGGCATAGAGGGAACTTACCTCAACATAATAAAGGCCATGTATGACAAACCCACAGCCAACATCATCCTCAGTGGTGATAAACTGAAACCATTTCCACTAAGATCAGGAATGAGACAAGGTTGCCCACTCTCACCACTATTATTCAATGTAGTTTTGGAAGTTTTAGCCACAGCGATCAGAGAAGAAAAAGAAATAAAAGGAATCCAAATCGGAAAAGAAGAAGTAAAGCTGTCACTGTTTGCAGATGACATGATACTATACATAGAGAATCCTAAAGATGCTACCAGAAAACTACTAGAGCTAATCAATGAATTTGGTAAAGTAGCAGGATACAAAATTAATGCACAGAAATATTTTGCATTCCTATACACTAATGATCTGAAAGTGAAATTAAGAAAATTAAGAAAACACTCCCATTTACCATTGCAACAAAAAGAATAAAATATCTAGGAATAAACCTACCTAAGGAGACAAAAGACCTGTATGCAGAAAATTATAAGACACTGATGAAGGAAATTAAAGATGATACAAATAGATGGAGAGATATACCATGTTCTTGGATTGGAAGAATCAACATTGTGAAAGTGACTGTACTACCCAAAGCAATCTGCAGATTCAATGCAATCCCTATCAAACTACCACTGACATTTTTCACAGAACTAGAAAAAAAATTTCACAGTTTGTGTGGAAACACAAAAGACCCCAAATAGCCAAAACAATCTTGAGAAAGAAAAACGGAGCTGGAGGAATCAGTTTCCCTGACTTCACACTATACTACAAAATAGACAAAATAGACTCAGACAAAAAAATAAAAAATTCTAGAGAAAAAAAAGGACATTTCATAATGATAAAAGTCAATTCATCACAAAGATATAGCAGTTATAAATGTACCCTGGATAAATTAAGAGAAGCAGGCAGTTTGTGGTGGGAAGAGAAAAAAAGGCACATAAGAAGCAGAAATGAAGGACAGTGGCTGAGCCCAGTCATGCCACGTGCCGATCTAGAGACTCACTGCTCAGTGCATGGGGAGCCTGGCCCAGATCTTGGTGAGTTATCTTTCACCAGATCCAGATCTTAGTGAATGCTATTTTTCTGTTCCCATTCCACTATGATTCCCTTGCAGTGTCTGTCCACTCCCCAACTTGCCCAGATTTTCCCAAAGAAGGGCAGTCAGAGATTAATATCCATTCTCCCTTCTTTCAGTCAAAACCTACATTTCCCAGGCTCCTTTGCTACTAGGTGTGGTCATGTGACCAAGTGGCCTGAGAAGGAACAGATCTTCCCAGGCCCATTTCACTTAAATGCAACATGTGGGGAGCAATCTTGGGCCATTTGTTTGAAGGATATTGGAAGCACAAAACAGAAGTTTCTTTGTCCCTGGCACTGAGATTACCACCCCAACTCAGACTCCTGTGTCCACCTTCTATATGAGAAAGAAATAAGCCTTGCCTGAGTCCTTGTTTTAAAAAAAAAAAAAACTGTAGACACCTAACAGAACCCCGAGATACATGAAGTAAGTGTGACAAAATTGAAAGGAGAATTGACAACTCAGCAATAGTTGGAGCCATCAATATCCTATTCTCAAAAATTAGCACAACTAGACAGGAAATCAGCAAGAATATGGAAGACTTGAAAATAATATCAAGCACTTTGATCTAACTGACATTTATAGAACATTTTACCCATATTCTTTTCAAGCACACAGATCATTCTTCAGGATAAATTATATGCAAGACAATGAAAAAATCTTAGTACACTTAACAATATTGAAATCACATTGAAATCTCTGACTACAATAGAGAATGGAATCAAATTAGAAATCAACAGAATCAAATTAGAAAACAACTGAAGGAAATTTGCAAAATATGCAAGTATTTGGAAATTAAGTAAGACACTTCTAAATAACAAAGAAGAAATCACAAAGGAAGTTAGAAAATATTCTGAGTTGAAAAAAACAAAAATGCAACAAATCAAAGTTTATGGGATGTAACCAAAGCAGGTTATAGAAGGAAATTGTTTGCCTTTATTAGAAAAGAAGACATGTCTCAAATCAATAATTTAAGATTATATCCTAAGAACCTAGGAAAAAGAAAAGAACAAACTAAACCCAATGCAAGCAGAAGGAAATACTAAAGGTTAGAGTGGAGATCAATGAAATGGAAAACAAAAGATAAAAATTTATGAAATTAATGAAACTGATGAAAAGATTAATAAAATGACAAACTCATATCCAGATTAACCACACAAAAAGAGAAAAGATATAAATTACCAAAATCAGGAATGAAAGAGGGAACAACATTTCTGAGCATCATCATTTCTAGGGTGCAAAATTTAGAGAGGCAGGGTCAGGCAAATACAAGCTCAGTACCTGAGAATGAGTAACCTCCCCCTAGGCACCTCACTTTAGTACCAGCCCTGCTACAGAGACCCTAACAAAATGAAAAGAATTATAGTAGAATACCATGAATGACTTCACACCAACAAATTAAACAGCTTAAATGAAATGGACAAATTCCTAGAAAGATACAAATTATGAAAACTGACTCAAAAAGATATAAAACTCTGAATATATGTATAAGTAAAAAAAATTAAATGAGTAATTAATAATCTTATAAAGAAAAGACCAGGCCCAGATGGCTTTATTGGCAACTCTTATCAAATATTTAGAGATGAAATAACACCAACCAACTTTGACAGCAAAGGCAAACAAAATACACCACAAGAGAAGAAAACTACAGACCAACACTCCTCATGAAAATAGAGCAAAAAACATTACGAAACCGAAAACATTACAAACCAAATCCAGCAATACATAAACAGGATTACATACCATGATCAAGTGGGGTCTATCCCAGGAATGCAAAGTTGATTTCACATTCAAAAATCAATTAATATAATACACCATATCAATAGAATAGAGGACAAACCCCACATGATCATCTCAATAGATGCAGAGAAAGCATTTAACAAAATCCCATTGAATGTTTTTTAAAAAATCTTATAAACTAGGAATAAGAGGAATTCCATGAATTAGAATACTCGGTGCTACTAAGATGGCAGTTCTCCCCAAATTGAAATACAGATTCAACACAGTCCCTAATAAAATCCCAAGCTGAAATTAAAATTTATATAAAATTTATATGAAAATGCAAAGGACTCTGAATAGTCAAAACAATTTTGAAAAAGGAAAACAAAGTTGGAGGAATTACACCTTCCAATTTCAAAGCTTTGACGCTACAGTCGTCAAGACAGGCACGGATGGTACTGGCATATGTGTTGACATAAAATCTATGGAACAGAAATGAACATCCTGAAATTATGGTCAACTGATTTTTGACAAGGCTGTCAAGGAAATTCAATACAATTCTTTTCAATAAGTGATGCCGGAGCAATTCAATATCCAAATGTAGAAAGAGATTAATTTAGACCCTTACCTCAATAGCACACACAAAAATTAACCCAAAATGGATCATAGTCTTAAATGTTAGAGCTGAAAGTATGAAACTTGTAGAAGAAAATTTTTGTGACTTTAAGGTAGGCAAAGATTTCTTAGATACAATACCCAAAGCATGATCCATAAAAGAAAAAGAATAGATAAATCGGCTTCATCAAAATTTGGAAGTTTGTACTGCAAAAGACACCATGAAGAAAATGGAAAGATAATCTACACAGTGGGACAAAATATTTGCAAATAATATATCTGATAAAGGATTTGTGACCAAAATATATAAAGAAAGATGGTGGATTCAATGCTTTTATTGACCTTCCTTTCCTCCTGAAATGCCCATAAATGATGATAAACACAATATAAGAAAGAGAACGGAAGAGAAGTGACAACAAATTTTGGAGGATGAAAACCAGACAATTGTTGCTTATTTTCATAAATGACAGGAAGGCTGAACCTAAACTTGCAAAGGTGGGCAGTCCAAAGTAGTAGCCTAGTTCACAGAGCAGAAGTCTGAAACACTCGGGAATAGAACTCAGAGACAGCAACACAAAGTGATGTGGGGCTGAAAATAGAACTTCTATTTAAATAGCAATCGAAGTGGCCTAAAGGCTCGAACAGATATTTCACAAAAGAGAACACCAATATGGTCAACAAAGTGTCATCGTGGAAATGCAAAGTGAAACCACAATGAGATATCACAACACATCATTAGAAAGGCAAACATTTAAAAAACGGACATGTCAAGGTTGGTGAGGATATTAAGCAACTGAAAATTTCATATACTGTTGATAGAGGTAGAAATTCATACAAGTTTTGAAAACTCTTTCAATATCTATTAAAGTTGAGCATTGCATACCTTATGATCCAGCAATCCCATTCCTTTTATGTACCCAACAGAAATAGATCTGTGCATATAAAAAGTTCATAGACCCATATAAAAAGACCCATATAAAAAAGGTTCATACCAGCATTATTCATAATAGCCACTTTGGGGAGAGGAGTTTTCTTCTTTTAGTTCTTTGGGCTGGCAATTAAAATGAAAAAAAGCTGATAAACAGGAAAAAATCAAACTTATTACATGTGCATGGGGAAACCACATATGCATGAAGTATTCCAAAGACAGCAAGGCAAGATGAGGTATATATATATTCTGGACTAAGAAGAAGGAGGTGGGGGGATCTGAGACTTGAAAAGGAAGTAAGGTAATTTCAGGAAGATAAAAATAGTTGATGTTTGGTAAATAAATATTTGCTGGCCCATCCAAAGGCAACTGGGCACCGAGAGGACTTTGAGTAAACAGACCTTGCTAGGTTCCTCCCTGCCTGCCACACCTAATTCATACTTTACTATAGTTGTCTATGGTGATAGCTTCTTCCTGGGACAGGCCTCTATCTTAAATTCTTTCAGGCAGCAAGGGTGGGAGTTCAAAGGTTCTTCTGTAGTCTTTTGGGCCCTGCTTCTTTTCAGCTAAAAATAATCCACATGCCAGAGCAGCACATACTGGGGCAGCTTGCCCAGAGCCTCACCACCACAAACTGAAAGAACCCAAATATTTATCAATAAGAGAATGAATAATTAAATTGTAAAATATTTATACAGTGGAATACTGTATGTGACAAAAAATAGCAAACTACAGCTACATGCAACAGCATGGATAAATGTCATGTAAAAAACCAATGCAAAAAATTACAAACATGATTCCATTTATAAAAACATCCAAAATAGGTAAAACTAACTCGTGGTGATAGAAGTCATAACATCGGTTATCTTTGAGGGGTAATGGCTAGAAGGGACATTGAAGGTTTGAGGATGTTGAAAATGTTCTGTCTGGGTTGGGTGGTGGTTACTTGAGTGTGTTGTATAAGAATACATTGAGCTATACATTTACTATTTGTGCACTTTTCTGTATATAATTTTATTCTTCACTAAAATTTCTATTTAAAGGAAAACGTAGGGAATTCCCTGGTGGTCCAGTGGTTAGGACTTGGCGCTTTCACTGCTGTGGCCCAGGTTCAGTCCCTGGTCAGGGAACTAAAATTCTGCAAGCCATGCAGCATGGCCAAAAAAAAAATTTTTTTTAATTTAAAAATAAAGAAAAAAGTAGTTAGACATTTGGATTCCTTTCTTAACTCTGAGGAACCACGCAGCTGTCTCTACCCACTTTATGCCTTTTCTTTTTTTTATGTTATTTTGAAAAATAAGTGTACAAAATTGAATTTACCATAATTCTCTTTTTCTGGCACCTATTGTGGTTCGTCCATGTCAAGCCCTTTTTCAAATTTTTGGTTTCCCTTTTTTCTTTATACCCAGTCTCACTTCCTTCAACCTCATGAATATCCACTTTTATATATTTAATGGATGACTTTGCAAGTTATCATCCACACTTTTATTTACACATGCTGGTATCCATGGACAACATATAGTATTGCAGTTTCTGTGAGTTTTAAAATATATATGTTCATTGCAGCACTATTTACAATAGACAGGACATGGAAGCAACCTAAATGTCTATAGACAGATGAATGGATAAAGAAGATATGGCACATATATACAATGGAATATTACTCAGCCATAAAAAGGAACAAAATTGAGTTATTTGTAGTGAGGTGGATGGACCTAGAGTCTGTCATACAGAGTGAAGTAAGTCAGGAAGAGAAAAACAAATACCGTATGCTGATGCATATATATGGAATCTAAAAAAAATGGCACTGATGAACTTAGTGGCAGGGCAGGAATAAAGATGCAGATGTAGAGAATGGACTTGAGGACACGGGGACGGGGGAGGAAGGGGAAGTTGGGGCGAAGTGAGAGTAGCATTGACATGTATACACTACCAAATGTAAAATAGATAGCTAGTGGGAAGCAACGGCATAGCACAGGGAGATCAGCTCAGTGATTTGCAACGACTTAGAAGGGTGGGATGAGGGGGTGGGAGGCAGGCTCAAGAGGGAGGAGATATGGGGACACTTGTATGCATACGGCTGATTCACTTTGTTGTACAACAGAAACTAGCACAGCATTGTGAAGCAATTATACTCCAGTAAAGATGTGTAAAAAATAAAATAAAAAAATAACAAAAAATACATAAATATATGACTTGTGCTAGACATCTATTCAGCATTGTTTTTTATATCTCTCAGAGTGGTATAGGTAGATCATGTCCATTCCTACTAGCAGCTGTACAGTTTTACGTTGTATGTATACACTATTTTACTTATTCATACCCCTTTTGATGGATATTTAAGTGTTTCCAACTCTTTGATATAGAACTGTGTTGTGATGAACATCTACATAATTATCTCTTTGGGTGACTATGTGAGAATTTTTCTGCCTGAATTTATTTTCAATAAATATTCTCAAATTGTTCTCTTAAATGGGAGGATCAGTACAGTCAGCCCTCCATATCCACAGGTTCTGCAAACACAGATTCAACCACCTCAGATCCAAAATATACACTTTTTAATTCCAGAAATTTCAAAAAAAGCAAAACTTGAATTTCCATGCTTCAGCAACTATTTACATAGCATTTCCATTGTATTAGGTATTATAAGTAATCTAGAGATGATTTAAAATATACAGAAGGATGTGTGTAGGTTATATGCAAATACCATGCTATTATATCAATATATTAGGGACTTGAGCATCCAAGGAGTTTGGTATCCTTGGGTGTCCTGGGACCAATCCTCCCCCAAATACCAAGGGATGACTGTATAGTTCCCACCAGCTGTGTGAGCAAAAACGTTCTTGTTTTCTCACATCCTAGGCAGCATATGATTTTGTCCAACCTAAATATTGTTGCCATTATGGATGTGAAGTGATCTCATTGTTTTCATTTGTATTTCTCTACTAATAAAGTTAACATCTCTTTATATGCTAACCACCCATTTGAGCATCCCCATGTGAAAATTGCCTATTCATTTCCTTTGCTAATTGTCCAATATTTAAAACTGGAGTTCCTATCTTTTCTTTAACCAATTTACAGTAGTTTCTTATATACTCTAGATTAATATTCTAGATATTAATCACTTGTTTTTTAAATTGCAAATATATTTCCTAATCTGTTGGCTTTCTTTGCAAATGGTGTTCTTCACTGAACAGAAATCTTTCATTTTGATGACCTCAAATCTATCATTTCTTTCCTTCTATAGCTGTGCTACGTTGTATCTTAACTCATTCTTTCTTAACCCAACGTTTAAAAGATATTACCCCTATATCTTTTCTAGTAATTTCCTCATTTTACTTTTAAGTTTTAATCATGAATCCATCTAGAGTTTATTTTTGAGTGTACTGTTTGCCATGCACTTGCTTTTATTTTTATATTTTTTTCATATAATGGCCCTTCTATTAAATAATCTTTCCCTTCCTCCTCTGGTTCTCCAGGCCACTATATAACGCAGGGTCCTGTTGGTGGACTCCATTCTGTTCCATTATTCATTTATCCATTCCCATGCCGGTGTCACGTTGTTTTAATGACCATGGCTTTGTGATATCCCTTAATACACGGTAGGGCTAATCTCTTTGTTTTTTGTTTTGAGCATTGTCTTAATTATACACAGACTTTTATTATTCTTTAAAAAATACAAAATCACTTTACAATTCTCCAAAAGTCCTGCTAGGATTTTTTAAATTTTTATTTAATTTATTTTTTGGCTGTGTTGGGTCTTTGTTGCTGTGCGCGGGCTACCTCTAGTTGTGGCGAGCCAGTGCTACTCTTCATTGCAGTGTGCGGGCTTCTCATTGCGGTGGCTTCTCTTTGTTGGGGAGCATGGGCTCTAGGCGCACAGGTTTCAGTAGTTGTGGTATGCAGGCTCAGTAGTTGTGGCATGCAGGCTCAGTAGTTGTGGCCCACGGGCTTAGTTGCTCTGCCCCATGTGGGATCTTCCCGGACCAGGGCTCGAACCCATGTCCCCTGCAATGGCAGGCAGATTCCCAACCACCACTGTGCCACCAGGCAAGTCCCCCTGCTAGGATTTTGATTCCAATTGTATTAGGCTTATATATTAATTTGGGTACAACTGACACCTGTACAAGGTTAAATATTCCCATCCATGAGAATAGCACATTTCCCCATTTATTCGGGCCTTCTTTTATACCCTTGAAGAGAAATTCAAACATTTTCTCCACAAAGGCCAAGTGCATTTTTGTTAGTGGACACTTTATAGTTTTGTTTATATTTCAAATATCTTATTTTCTAACCGGTTATTGCTCATACAAAGGAAACATTCACTTTAAAATCTGATTTTGAATATAGTCACTTGGCTGAACTCTTTAACAAGTTCTAGTGGCTGATTCTCTTGGACTTTCTATGCAAATGGTTACATCCTCTGCTCTTTCCAATGAGCCCGTTGAGACCTAAGGGAGCTAAAACTTGGGTCGGGAACGCCTCGGAACACACCTGCTTCCTTCCTCGAGAGCCAGCGAATCACCTTACTCGCAGGTTCTCGGCTGAGCATTCGGCCCCAGCCAGGTGGACCCACTTCGGCGCGGGAACCCGCTCGGAGGAGGGGCGCCGCGCCCGCAGCCCCCGCCCCGCCAATCACAGCGAGGCCTCGCCACGGGCCGGGAAGGACCAATCCGCGACTTCTCGCCTCTGGGGCCGCCAACCCTCGGCAAAGTTAGTCGGTTTCTGGGAAACTTCTTCCGCAAGATGGCCCAGCGCTGATTTGCGGGGCCCGCAGCGACGGTTACCTGCCCCGGGGCCACAGAGCCGCCGGCCCAGCCCCCGAGCCTTGCACCTCCGCAGCCCTCGAGCTGTCCTCTCGCGCCCATGGCGGTGGCCGAGCTGTACACGCAGGTAGGCAGGGTGGCCCGACCTAAGGGAAGGCGCGCGGGAGGGAAGCGGCCGGGCGCTAGTGCTGACTGTAACTGGCGCCCGGCCCACACCTGTGCACCTGGCGCGCTCGCCGCGGGGAGGGGCCGCGGAGACAATGGGGGTCCGGGGAGCGTCGTACCCCCGCCCCGCCGATAGCTCGGGTCCCTATCCGTGGGGAAGGCGCCCCCCGGGAGCCTGGGTCCCCTCGGGATGGGAAGACCGAGTGCTAGGGGCTGCTTCGCCGGCCGGACCCGAGCTTCCCGGTGTCCAGGAGTTGCGGGTCCGTCCCTTCTCCCGCGCCACAGAGGGAATCAGACTTGCCCACGGAAACTCAGAAACCTCAGACACGGGCGAAGAATAGCGTCTGTAATCTTCCCTCTTGAACAACTCGGCACAGAAGCTCGGACCGCAGTATTCAGGATGCTTTCTAGAATTCCCGGGTCTTCAAAATACCTGCGCGTGTACTTAAGTTCATCTGGTGCCTGAAGCTGCGGGTGCTTGGGAGTGTGGCCCAGGCCTTACCCGTAGTAGAAGTTGAGGGCTCCTGGGAATCCAGGGATCCTGACACTGCAGTCACAGACTCTTTACTCACATTTATAAGGTGCTTTACAGCTTATAAAAAAAACCCTTTCATGTACACCCCAAGTCCGGGAATCACTCTAGAGCATTCCTCTGAAACCTCCTCTTCCCGGAAACGAGGGCTCCCCGCTTCTCTGCGAAGGCCAGGATACCCACCTGGTGCCCAGAACCTTCTGAGATGAACTTGGTTAATTATTTGGATAAAAAGTGTGAAAGTGTTGGAAAAAATCCACTCGAATAGCCATAAAGCCAGATACTCCTGTACCCCAGTGGGGGAAATCTATGGTACCCAGTATTCAGATAGATGAGACTAGAATTCATCCATTTCCCCTGACAAGTGCCCTAGCTTTATATTAAAGAGACACTTTTGCTGTAGATATAAACGATGGCTGTAAATTGTTTCAATGGTTTAAGCAAGTGTTTTTTCTTCTACTTTAATTAGTTAACAGTACAAATACAAATTAACCAAACAGTATTTCCCCCTCTGTTAACTAGAGTTCTAAATGGCAGTGTTAGAATAGTTTTACCAGTGAGAATGTGAGACATCAAATATCCAGCAATGCTTCTTAGATCTTCAGCTTACTGGAGCTAAAAATAAATTCTTGAAAAAAACTATACTTGGAAGATACTTTGGAGGTCGGAGGAAAATGCTGATTAATCCATTCTAAGTAACAATTTTTCCTGAAGCAAAAATACACAGGTGTGAATACCCCTGTCATCAAGTGACTCATGCCACAAATATTTATTAAATACCAACTAGGTACCAGGCACAATGTAGGAAAACTAATATGGAAGAGTTTTCTAGAGGTGAGCTTGGATGGACAAAGACTGAGAATCGCAGAGCCAGAAGAAGTCTTGATGGCCATCTCTACCCACTTCGTGTCCAAGTAAGCACCTGTGTCCAGGCACCTCCCTTCCCAGTGTCCAATCAGCCTCCACTTTGTCAGTTCCAGAGGTGGGAAGCTCCCCCATTTGTGGAGCTGCCTGTTTAGGTTTTAGAGAACTTCTTTGTTAAAGAGTTCTTCCTTAAACTGACGCAAAAATCTTAAGCTCTCTCCCTTGCTTCCCTCCCACTCCCTCCCACACTCCCGAGTCTGCAGATCTAGCCAATTAGTCTAAGTCAAAGTTTGTGACGGGGGAACCTTGGCCACAGTGAACCCGCAAGAATGCTCTGTTTCCCTGCACAATCTTAGTCACATAATGTTTTAAAACAACCTGAAACCCATTGCTGCACTCAGAGGCAAGTAGTCACCCTGTAGCAGGGTGATGGGTGGGCTGTCCATTCAGGGATCCGGGTGTGGCAGCCAGTTCCTGTGTGACATCCAGACCCACCCTATGATCTGCCCGCTGCCCCACTCACCCACTTTACACTGCTGTTACCTGCCTGGCCCCTGACTAATTTCCCTTCCTGCATTGAAGACAGGCATATTATCTCCCATAAAACATTTGTTTAGCACTTTTTGTATATAAAACACTATGCTTGGGGAAGGTTAGAAAAAGAAATTTTAAATGATTAGTCTTGCCTCAGGGAGTTTTCTGATGAGTGAGAAATGTCAAGTAATTCAATCTGCTGAGGCCTGGAAGGCATGGAGGAGCCTGCTGGGGGATGGGGCTTAGCAGGGGAGAGTCATGGCAGCCAAAGAGTTAGGTCAGGGCTTTATAGTCCATTGAAGATTTTAATGGGGATGACAGGATCCGGGGTGGTGTAAGTCAGATATGCCAGCAGTGACCATGAGACTCTGTGCCCATGGGAGAGAGGCTGGAGCCAGGTAGCTGAATTCTCAGCTCATCCTAAGTGCACGGGAAAAAAATTAGGGCTGCAGTGTTAGGCATGGAGGATGGAAGGAGCTCGCAGAGAGCATGGAGAGGTAGGTGAGGATGGGAGATGGCACTGGGGCGTGTGAGGGAGAGGGGTGACCCAAGGCTGACATGAGGTTAGACTCTGAAAGATCCAAGCAGGCTGGTGCTGTTGACGCAGGGACTTCAGGAGGAGGAGACGTTAGGGAAGTCATGAGGCAAGGTTTGTACCTGCGGGGGTTGATGTGGTGAAGGGGCTTCCAAGGGAGAGTGCCCTGAGTGGTTGGAGGTTGGTATAGAAGATGGGCCAGGAGTTTTCCCCAAAGGTAGTAATTGAAGCCCAGGCATGAGGACCTCATCAAGGGAGAGAAGAGGGCCAAGACAGGACACTGGGGATGCATCTGTTCAGGGAGGAAAGGAGGCAGAGGGGCTGCAGATGGAGCCATCACGGGGAGGGGGACATGGGAGGCCTGGCACGGGAACCACAGGAAGAGAGGTTCTGAGAAAGGGGATACTAGGGAGGAAGTGTGTTGAGAGTACTTGCTGCCAGTTGAAGTGTAAAACGACCCACCCCTTTTCCAAAGCTCTTTGGCAACGTGCCTTAGAAATGTTGAGAGCATTTGCTGCTGTTCAGCAGTTCCAGTGTTTGAAATCTCTCTTGAGAAAAACCGGTCTGGCCATCCTCTAATTGAGCCCCTCTGGAGGCCCCTGTCACTTTCAGACTCACTGACCAGCCACAAGGCCCCGCCTCTGTATCTGCCCCCGCTGCCTGCCAGCTCCTACCTTGGCTCACTTCTTGCCATCCTGCAGTGTCACCACTCTATGTCTGTTCTGCTCACCGGTGCCTGCACCTTTCAAATTCAATTTGAGCAGTGCCTCTTCTTCTTTCCTATTGTTTTAATCAAAGTATAGTTGATTTACAATATTGTGTTCGTTTCAGGTATACAGCAAAGTTATTCATATTATTTTCCATGATAGGTTAATACAAGATATTGAATACAGTTCCCTGTGTTATACAGTAAATCCTTTTTGCTTGTCTATCTTATGTATAGTAGTTTGTATCTGTTAATCCCATACTCTTAATTTATCTCTCCCTCCTCCTCTCCTTTTCCCCTTTGTAACCATAAGTTTGTTTACTATGTGAGTCTATTTCTGTTTTGTATATAGATTCATTTGTATTATTTTTTATATTCTACATATAAATGATATATAATATTTGTCTTTCTCTGACTTACTATGATATTCTCTAGGTCCATCCATGTTGCTGCAAATGGCAATATTTCATTCTTTTTTACTGCTGAGTAATATATATATATATGTATATATACACAGTCTTTTGTGTGTGAGATATATATATATATATATATATCATATCTTCTTAAACCAGTCGTTTGTTGATAGGCACTTTCCATGTCTTGGCTATTGTAAATAGTGCTGCTATGAACATTGGGGTACCTGTATCTTTTCGAATGAGAGTTTTCATCTTTTCTGGATATATGCCCAGGAGTGGGATTGCTGGATCATACGGTAGCTCTAAGGAACCTCAATAATGTTTTCCATAGTGGCTGCATCAATTTACATTCCCACCAACAGTGTAGGAGGGTTTTTTTCTCCACACCCTCTCCAGCACTTATTAGCTGTAGACTATTTTTTTTAAATAAATAAATTTATTTATTTACTTTTGGCTGCGTTGGGTCTTTGTTGCTGCATGCGGTCTTTCTCTAGTTGCGGCGAGAGGGGGCTACTCTTCCTTGTGGTGCGTGGGCTTCTCACTGCGGTGGCTTCTCCTGTTGCGGAGCGCGGGGTCTAGGCATGTGGGCTTCAGTAGTTGTGGCGCATGGCCTTAGTTGCTCCGTGGCATGTGGGATCTTCCCGGACCAGGGCTCGAACCCGTGTCCCCTGCATTGGCAGGTGGATTCTTAACCACTGTACCACCAGGGAAGTCCCAGTTGTAGACTTTTAGATGACGGCCATTCTGGTCAGTATGAGGTGATACCTTGTTATGGTTTTGATTTGCATTTCTCTAATAATTAATTAATTGCTAGTCATTAGCAATGTTGAGCATCTTTTCGTGTGCCCATTGGCCATCAGTGTGTCTTCTTTGGAGAAATGTCTATTGAGGTCTTCTGCCCATTTTTTGATTGGGTTGTTTGTTTGTTTTATATTGAGTTGTATGAGCTGTTTGTGTATTTTGGATATTAACCCCTTGTCAGTCACATTGTTGAGCAGTGCGTCTTCTGAGAAATCTTTGCAGCCAGGCCCTCCATCCAGGCACTTTTCATGATGACTTATAACAGCTCCTTAACTCTGTCTCCCCTGTTGACCAAGGGTTTCTAGAGAACAGGGAGCAGTAGGGACTCAGTAAATGTTTGATGTGTGCATGCATGAATGAATGAGTTTTTTTGCTTTCGGAAAGAGCTATGGTCATGACGATGATGATGTTGATGATAGTTACTTTTATCTTATAGTCACTGAGTACTTCTTATGTGCCAGATGGCATCCTCAGAACTCTGTGAACTTTATCCTCAGAACGTCTTTCATTTAATCTGAATAAACAATGCCATGTGTTAGTTATTGCTATCCCATTTTTACAAATGGCTCAGGTTAAGTAAGTTGCCTAAGGTTACATAGAAGTGATGGAGCTAGGATTAAACACCTATCTTCTTAATACCTCCTACTCTCACCACCTTATTCAACGACCTTATCATCTTCCTTCTCTTCAAGGGATCTGACCTTTCCCCCAACACACAGAGGATTTTTGGAAAGTCCATTCATTTCATAGCTGCCTCCTCTGACATCTGGTTATTTATCAGATTATTCCTTCTAATAACTAAAATGGAACCAACCCCAATGTCCAGGAAGAGGGCTAGAGTTATGCGAATTATAGATAGAAGAATAGAATAGTATGAAGCCATTAAAAATGCTACTGTGGGGCTTCCCTGGTGGCTCAGTGGTTGAAAGTCCGCCTGCCGATGCAGGGGACACGGGTTCGTGCCCCGGTCCGGGAAGATCCCACATGCCGCGGAGCGGCTGGGCCCATGAGCCATGGCCGCTGAGCCTGTGCGTCCAGAGCCTGTGCTCCACAACAGTGAGAGGCCCTCGTACCACAAAAAAAAAAAAAAAGCTACTGTGAAGAGTTCATAACAACATGGGAAAATGTTTATGTTATGTGGAAAATGACAGCACAAAAATGCATCTGCTCTGTGATCATAAACATATAAAATATGCAAAGTAAGAAGACCATGTGTATCAATAACAATTCAGCAGTCAGTTCTAGAGCTGCAGAGAAGTCAAGGAGGATGGAGGCTGAGGAAGTGTCATGGGATTTGGCCACCAGGAGGTCCTTGGCATTGCTTCTCTTTTAGTAGAACTGTGAGGGAGAGAGGGGACACCTGGGTATGGTCACAGGCTGAAGGGATGGAACTGGTGGAGGACTGGAATCTGAAGATGTAAGAAAGGCACCAGGCATGGAATAGCTTCAGAAGGTAATGGTGGACCTGAGGCTGGGTGGCAGGAGTTGAAAGACATGGAGCTCTTTAGAATGAGCTGTGGGCAGGACTGAGAGCTTGAGGAGAGTGACGATACCACCAGCTTTTTCTCTTGCAGCATCATTCCAGACCCTTCACCATCAAGGCCACCATCCTCTGGGTGAATTTCAATTCCTTGATGCCTATCTTTGTGGCACTATTCTCTAGATCTGGTCTGCTCAGCCAGAGTACCGTGGAACTTGTGGGTTTGCAGCCTCCTGTGAGCTGCCCTCAGTGTAGGCGAGCATTAAGTCAGTGTTCTGTTTGTTTTAAGCAGAGCTGCTATATGCTGCCCCTGGAATGCACATGCATGGTGGCTGGGGCTAAGTCTTGGTTCTGCTAACTGGATGACATTGAGCAAGTTACTTAGTTTCTCTTGAATTTCCACACCCGTAGAATGGATTTAAGTCTTACCAGTAATTGTAAGGATTAAATTACCTGTGTAAAATCCTTAGCACAATATCTGACACATAATGCTTAATAAAAGTTGTTTTTTATATTGATACTATTGTAATACAGTTAATTTTTGGTACCTAACTATTGGACTTTACATTTATTCCTTTTAAATTTTCCATCTTGTTGTTTAGTGTTTAATGTTCTGCAACTTGTCAAAATCTTTTTGAAGCTTTTTAAAAACCTTTTTGTATCTTGATCATCTTTAGCTGATCATTTTATCTGCATATTTGATACACATGTGTTCTGGTTTTTTATCTAAGATACTGGTGAAAGTGATGAATGGAGGGTGAGGCAGTAGAGCTGTATAGCGTGCCTCTAAAGACCTTTCTAATTAACCAGAACTCAGGTTTTAGCCACAGATTCACAAATCATATTATCCTTCACCCATCTCTTTTTCTTCCTTGTGCTTGAGGAACTCACAGGACATCTTCACAGAAATTCTGCAGAAACTCAGATATGTAAGGTCAAGAGAAATGCAGTCCAGGGCCTCTGTCTAAAATAAAGTCAAAGCTCAGTTTAATAACTTTCCATTTAGCTATTCTAAGCAGCTTTTAGATTTCTATATGACATTAACCACCCTGGAAAATTAGATTTTTCTATTGTATTATATATGGATAGTTCAAAAGAGTAAAAAAGGGACATAAAGACTAAAATACCAAGTTTATTGGTGCAAACTACTTGGAATTTGAGTTTTTGTTCAGTAGATGTTTTTATGGAGTGCTAGCCGTGGGGAAATCATTGTATTGAGTTCCAGAGCACAAAGACAAGGCTCTTGAAGCTCACATGCCAGTGGGGGAGATGGGAAGCTACCTGAAACCTGGAAAGGGAGCAGAGAGCGCTAAAGAGGAAGCATCCAGTCCTGCCTGGGGTGGAGGGTGGTGGGGAAAGTACGAAGGTGGGAATCTTGAGCTGACTCTCGACTGCTCAGAGCAGTTTGCTCACAGATGGGGAGAGGAGGGATGGCACTGAGGGTGGAAGGAACAGAAGTGCATAGCAGAGAGCCAGGAAGAGCTTGGCATGTTGTAGAAACTGCTGGTGGTTTGGGTGGCAGCAGGAAGAGGATGGATTGAAAAGAAGGTGAGGCCTGAGTAGGAAAACTGGCTAGGACTGTGGTTCCTAGGCCTGGATGTTCATCAGAATCCGTCAGGGGGAACTTTCATCTTGCTGGGCCCCACCCGCGGAAATTCTGATTCAGGTGTGGGTAAAGGAATCTGTCTATCCACAGAAACCAGTACTCAGCCTGGTTGAGGAAGCATTCCGCAGGTCGTGGTACCCATCAAGAGAAGGTTAGTGGGAGCAGCATAGGGGGAGCTGATTGATGGCCACGGCATTGTGGGTGGATGGGGCAGACAGGTGAGACCTGTGTACATATAGGCGTCCTAGCACCTGATAACCATTTGATTGCTGCGGGCTAAGGGAAGGAGGGAGAGGCCGTCCAGCACTGTCCCAGGTTTCTGATTTGACGGGCAAGAGAACTGAGGAGGAAGATTGTGTGTGGGGCAGGCATAATGATCACTCAAGCTTGGGATTTGTGAGTGTCAGAGGACATTTAGGGGCTGACGTCTGGGAGACAGTTGGAAATGTGCTCTAGACCCACTGAGAGATCTGGGCTGGAGGCCTCAGTGGTGCACAGGTGCCAGGGCAGTCGTGGAAGCTGCGGGAATGGGTGAAACTCTCCAGAAACAGCCTGTCATGAGGAGAGGCCGGGAGGGACCTTGGGAGACACAGGAGGAGGCTGGGGAGCTGGGAAGGCCTGGAGGGACGAGTGAAGAGGAGAAGAGAGGGAGCGTGGTGTCGCTGCTCTGGCCTGGCTGACTGAGGACGTGGAGACCCCCTTCCAGTCCAGAGAGTGGCTAGGAGAAAACCCCTGTCATCCCATACGCCATGTAAAGTCTCCAAGCCATTTCTGTGGCTGATGCCAGTAGACCCCTCAAATAGGCGGGAGACATGAGAAGATGCCACTCTCGTCATATCTGAGTGTGTGGGGTGGGCGGATTTGGCCTGTTCCTGAGGACGTGTCCCTTCCTCCTGAAGCCTTTGCCTCATTCCGGAGCCTCCCCGGATGTGGATGCACCATGATCTCCCTCCACAGGGGAAGATTCCCAGGACAGGCGTGGGCGGCAGGCCTTGCTGCTCTCCTGGCCCTGCTGCAGGCAGCCCCCGGAGGGCTTGGCAAGTGACCTGAGTCAGGAGGCTCCTAACCCACAAGAAGGAGCCACCCTGGGGAGGTCCTATGAGAGCTGGTCATGTCGTTTGTCCAGACACTGCAGTTAGCTCTCTCTCCGTTTTGAAGCATTGCCTTGTGGGTTGAGGAATGTGAGGCAGAAGGGAGGGACGGAATGGGTGTAACTGAGGTGGAACCAGGTAAACATGGGCATGTTTACTTACCAGGCTGGGTCTCAGCTGCGGGGCCCTAAACCAGCCGACAGCCTTGCCGGCAGAGGCATCAGGCCTGGCTGGGTGTGCGCAGCCTGGGGAATCCGGGGCTGAGGAAGCCATTTGTGTTCACGCCAGAAGAGAAGCAGACTTTTGGTTCCATACGTCCTAATGCATTTAAGGCTACTTTTAGCTGAAACAGACCAGCCTGTGCACTCTCAGGTAGATGGCTGCAGTTGAGAGTTCAGGATTATTTTCAGAGCCAGACTCATTTAATTAACAAGTAGTTCAAAGAAGGAGTCCCAAGCTCTGGCTCCGTGGAGTCCTGGCCTTTGAGATTCTCTGTGTGGTATTTGGTGAGTTATTTACCTCTCTGGGCTTGAGTTTGGGGATCAGGAAAACAAAGGCCTTGGGTTAGCTTAGTGACTTGCATCACTTCTCAGAGCCTCAGGTTTCCATGGAAGGGCCTGAGGGACCTCAGCTGCAGAACATGGTGGGCTACCACCATTTCATTTGAAGCAAGCTTTGAAAAGAACTTTGACAGCTTGGAGTAGACAATCTCCTGGGACCCTTTCAGCTATAAAATTCTGTAGTGGCCAATTCTTGATAAATGAGATATTCCCAATTATCATAAAAATATTATCCTATAAAAAAGTATTAATGATTTCAGCTTTATGAGGTTCGCAATAAATACTTTCAAGAGCAGACCTGACATAGAAAATAGTAGTCCATGGCAACAAGTATGTGTGGAGTGTGGGTGTGTGTGTCAGTGTGCTTGTGAGGCTTCTCTCCACCTATTTGCATGGGTGCGTGTCTCTGAGTGTGTGTCTTTGCCCGCCAAGTCATTCTTCCATTTTCTCTCTCTTTCCCTTTCCCTCCCTCTCTCTTTCCCTTTCCCTCCCTTTCTCTCTCACAAGTGTCACTTATCCCGTGCCACATTTCAGCAAACTTCTGCTCTTAGCTAGCTGTCAAAAATTAAAGCAAACCCAAATAACTTAGGGAGTCATGATTGATATTCAACCAATGATATACGTATATTTTTTGTTTGATAAGTGAGGCAGCTTGTATTAAATAGTAGTTTAATAAATGTGCTCCTCAACCAACTTTGTCCTAGTCTAGTCCTGACACCCCAAACTTTGTTTTATACTTATTCTTTATTTCCTTCAACATCTTATTATGAAAATTTAAAGTATACAAAAAAGTTGAAAAAATTTTATGGTGAGTATCTGTCCCACCACCTAGATTCTAGCATGAATATTTTATCATATTTGTTATATCACATGTCTGTCCATCTTTTTATACTTCAGTCCTCAGCCCATCTTATTTTTTGAAGCGTTTTAGTGTAATTGCATACATCAATACATGTCCTCCTAAATATTAGTATGCGTATTGTTAAGAGTTCCATAATTGTTTAGTTCTTTTTTTTTTTGCGGTACGCGGGCCTTTCACTGTTGTGGCCTCTCCCGTTGCAGAGCACAGGCTCCGGACGCTCAGCGGCCATGGCTCACGGGCCCAGCCGCTCCGCGGCATGTGGGATCTTCCCGGACCAGGGCACGAACCCGTGTCCCCTGCATCGGCAGGCGGACTCTCAACCACTGCGCCACCAGGGAAGCCCTGTTTAGTTATTTCTGTAAAATTTCCAGACAATGAAAGGTACAAATCTTAAGTGTGTGTTCTCTGAGGTTTGAAAAAGGGCTTAACACTTATGTAACCCAGACCCCTTCAAGGTATAGAATGTTGCCATCACCCCACAAGATTCCCTCCCCAGACCCACCTACCCCCAGAGGCAACTACTGTTCTGATTCTTTTCCCCACATTGTATTTGTTTTACCTGTTCTAGTACTTCATTTAAAGGACTCATACAGAAGGTACTCGTTTGTGTACAGCTTCTTTAACTCAGCCTAATACTTTGGAGATTCATTCATGTTCTTGCTTGTATCAGTAGTTGATTCTTCTTATTGGTAAGTAGTATTCCATTGTATGAGTATACCACAGTTTTATGTTTTTTTAATTTACTCTCATGTTAGTGGACATAGAGTCTGTTTCTAGTTTTTAGCCATTATGAAGAAAGTTACTATGAACGTTCATGTACAATTCTTTTTGTGAACATATATTTTGATATTTGCCTTTAAAGATGGCATATTCTGATTATAAAAGTAAAATATGCAAATTATAGAAAGTACATAAAAATATAAAGAAGAAAAGTAAAATGTCATAATTATTGCCCAGAATTTTTTTGTAACTGAAAACTCCTGAAGGTGCGATCTCTCAACCCAAGGGAAGATTTCCTCACAGTGGAAAGGCCCCAGCAGTCCACAAGCCACGTGTTCAGCTGGCTCATATCCAGGACGTCATTTGATCACAATGTTTGCCCTCTCAGCTGTTAAGAAGCAGAGATTCACAAAGGGCAGTGTCTTGTTTGTGACTATCCCCAGAGTCAAGGATGATGCCTGGTGCCAATTCAGTGCCCAGGAACTGTACTCAGAAGGATGGCAGGCACTTAGGCAAAATGCAGCATTCCTAGTGGGCTTCCCTAGTGGTGCAGTGGTTAAGAATCCGCCTGCCAATGCAGGGGACATGGATTCAAGCCCTGGGCCGGGAAGATCCCACATGCTGTGGAGCAGCTAAGCCCGTGCACCACAACAAGAGAAGCCACCGCAATGAGAAGCCTGCACGCTGCAATGAAGAGTAGCCCCTGCTCGCTGCAACTAGAGAAAGCCCGCGCGAAGACCCAACGCAGCCTAAATAAATAAATAAATAAATAAGTGCAGCATTCTCTCCTAAAGGCACAAACATTCCCTGTTACAAGAGTTTACACACTCGACAATTACCTTCAGAAGGTCCATTTGTCCCATTGAGGGACAATGCCAGAGGACCAATATTCCTTTGGCCTGTGAATGTAAGGAGGTGGAAAGGAGATGCCACTGTAGGCACCAGCCATATTACCTCCACCACCCAACATATGGGTTTCATCTCAGCTCTGCTCTTGGAGAACTTGGAGTCCTGAGGCCAGTTTTCTCTGGGAAATGAGGGTTAGACGCTGCACGGCTTCTTAGGCTTCATCTAGATCTGGGATCCTGAGCTATTGAGCCTTTGGATTCAGGAGCTTTCCTGGGTGCTACTTCATGTCTCCATGTGAGTGCTTCCCAATTCTTGTTCCTTTTGGCCTGGTTATGTCCCAGGACATCAGGGTATCCTGTAGGGGTGCCCCCATTGATAGAAACCACCGATATGTGAGCAGAGAGATGCAAATATACACATAATGCACATGTAGCTCCAGGTTAGAGATTGGCTGAGTTAGTAGGAAGACCATGATGATTAAGAGGAGATGCCTTTCTTTCTTGGTAATCCAGCACTGTGCCAGACGCATACATAAGAGTTGCCCAGGTGTTCTTTTTTTAAAAAATTTTTTTAGGTTTATTTTATTTTATTTTATTTTATTTATTTATTTATTGGCTGCGTTGGGTCTTCGTCGCTGTGCACGGGCTTTCCCTAGTTGCAGCGAGCAGGGGCTGCTCTTTGTTGCACTGCAACAAAGACTCTCCCTGAGTCTGGTTGTGGCACATGGGCTTAGTTGCTCCTTGGCATGTGGGATCTTCCCAGACCAGAGTTTGAACCCATGTCCCCTGCATTGGCAGGTGGATTCTTAAACACTGTGTCACCAGGAAAGTCCCAGGAGGTGCCCAGGTGTTGGATGGATGGATGGATGGGATGGATGGATGGGTGAATGAATGAACGAAAGAGTGAATGAACAAACAAACAGATGACCACAGGAGAATATGAAATGTGGGGTCTGGGTGAAAGCAAGAGTAGTCAGTGCATGATGCTGCAGCATGCATGCAGGAGAGAGAAGAATGACTCATGGGGCCCTGTGACAGCTGCAGTATAGAGACATGGCAGTCACTTTGTGTTTACCTCAAGCTGCATTCAGGTGCCCCTGGTGACTTCTGGAGAGTGAGCCTGCCCCCTTCCCAGTGTGTGAGTGTGAATATTAGATGTGTGTATTGGTCGGCTTGAGCTGCCATAACAATATACCACAGACTGGGTGCTTAAACAACAGACGTTTATTTTCTCACAATTCGGGAGGCTGGGCAGTCCAAGATCAAGGTGTTGGCAGGGTTGGTCTGGTGAGGGCTTCTCCCCTTGGGTGCAGACAGCTGTTTTCTCACTGAACTCCCATGGCCTTTCTTCTGTGCATGCAGGTGGAGAGAGAGTGTGCATGCAAGCTCCCTGGTATCTCTTCTTATAAGGACACTAATCTTATTGGATCAGGGCCTTATGACCTCATTTAACCTTAATTACCTCTTAAAGACCTTATCTCCAAATATATTCACATTGGGGGTTAAGACTTCAACATATGAATTTTGGGGGGATAATTCATAGCAATGTAATTGTGCTTAAGAACTTGCACATCAGCACTGAGCCAGGTGGGACATTGAGCTCAGGACTTCCACATTTCCCACGGTGGGAATCCTTGGCTGCTGACCAGTGTGATAAGACTGTGATAACACTGCTGTAACACTACTTCCACAGCATTTTGCAAAGTGCTGTCAGCTACTCAGTCCAATTTAACCTCCCAGCAAACCTGTAAAGTATTGAGTAGGTATTGTTGTGCCCATTTTATAGATGAGAAAAATGAGCACAAGAAGTTAAGTGTCTGGCCCAGAGCCCCATAGTCCATCAGTGGTGAACCACATCCCTCTGCTCCAGCTCTTGTAGACAGTGCTCAGATCTTCCCATTAAGAGACTCACAGATTTCCTTTCCACTCCCAGGCTTTCCTTTTTCAATATATATTTAAGAGGCTTTGGGAATTCTATTACCTGTGAAATGAAGCAGCTAGGCCTAGGTGCATTGCAGATACACTAACGATTACCTCACAAGCAAAAATTAGGTGAAAGTATTCCTGGGTTTCCCTGGTGGCGCAGTGGTTGAGAGTCCGCCTGCCGATGCAGGGGACGTGGGTTCGTGCCCCGGTCTGGGAAGATCCCACATGCCACGGAGCTGCTGGGCCCGTGAGCCATGGCTGATGAGCCTGCGCTTCCGGAGCCTGTGCTCTGCAACGGGAGAGGCCACAACAGTGAGAGGCCTGTGTACCATAAAAAAAATAAATAAAAGTATTCCTAATGAATTTACTGACGTAGTGGACAGAAAGAAATCTCCCTGAGTCTAATCATCTAACGATTTGTGTTTTGCTTTTAAAGTGCTGAAATTAAGCCTTTCTTATTCTGTTGGTCAGTACAACAGGGTTTGGATTCCTGATCCTGAAGAAGTTTGGAAGTCTGCCGAAATAGCAAAGGACTATAGAGTTGGTGACAAAGTCCTGCGTCTCCTGCTGGAGGATGGAACGGTGAGGGTCCTCGATCATAACTGCCATGATGTATAAAGGAGAAACTGTAGGGTGTGTGTGGGAGGGGAGCACCTTCGGCGGGGGGCACATGAGGGGGCACCTGACATGGCCAGCTGGTGCTGTGGATCCACCCGTGTGTTTGTACCCCTCACCACCTCCCTGCCTCCACCCCCCACTACCCTAATGAAGACATAAAGTGCCCTGCGTCAGCTGGGCCTCTCTCTGGAATGAGATGCAGTGGACAGGTCTGTGCTCTGTGCTGCCTTTCTGGGGATTCAGCCATGTTGGGAGAAAGCTGAAAAATGATTACCATTTTGGTTTTATGGGTCTCAGCACAGAGACTGGGTGAAGATGAGAAACTTGGAGAGGAGGTAGTTTGAGCCCAAGACATAAACTGGTAGAGCAAAACATCAAGATGGGAAGAGGAAGAGACACAGAAGAAGGGAGATAGAAAACAGGAAGGGAGGGCTTCCCTGGTGGTGCAGTGGTTGAGAGTCTGCCTGCCGATGCAGGGGACACGGGTTCGTGCCCCAGTCTGGGAGGATCCCACATGCCGCGGAGTGGCTGGGCCCGTGAGCCATGGCCGCTGAGCCTGCGCATCCGGAGCCTGTGCTCCGCAACGGGAGAGGCCACAACAGTGAGAGGCCCGTGTACCGCAAAAAAGAAAAAAAAGAAAACAGGAAGGGAGAGGGAGGTGTGGGAGAATGGAGAGTCAGTCTATGGATGGATAGAAACAGGTAAGAATTGGGACCTCCAGGAGGGAGTGTAACAGGGCAGTTGGAGGAGTGACGGGAGATGGGACAAGGGGACAGGAAGCCCAGCTGGGGGCATTATGAGACATTATGGACATATGAGACATTATGAGAAAGCTCTGTGGTGCCGGTGTGGCAAGGGAGAGGCAAAGGATGAGCAGGAGGTTGGGCAGTTGTCCCCATGGTAGAGCATGCTCGTGAAGAGTTCCTCTCAAAGGCTGGTCATGGCTTTCGATGACCAGTTTCTACAGATTTTATCTCCGCTTTAAGTTTCCATGATGAGTTGTCCTTTCCCCCCATAGCTGTAATGACATCCCACTGGACCCATAGTTAGGCTGACCTTAGGTTTTTAGAATCAAGTATCTGGATGCAGAGCTGGACAAAGGATTCATGATCCATCTGGATGTCAGAGTTAGTCCTGGGAATTTCACATGAATATTAAAATGCTGGAATTTCCAAGGCATGGAAATGGTCTCTGCAGAGACAGGACATATTACTGCCAATCAGACTGTCCTGGATTTGGAGTCATCTCCTGAGATCCTGGGAAGGGAGATAAACATAGCAGTTAAGAGCACATCCTCTAGAATCAGACTGTCTGAGTTCAAATCCTGCCCAGTCTGTGGCAGACTATCTGGGTTCAGATCCCACTAAGTCTGTGACAGTGAGCCCCTCGGCTTCCTCACATGTCAGATGGAGTTAGTAACAGCATATCACAGGGCTGCTGAAGATCAGATGAGATAATCCGTGGGGGCGAGGCAGAGGAGCTGCTATTTCCATTTAGCCTTTCCCTTCCCATCAGAACCTCCTTGGGGGCATTTGTTGAGTATCTCCTGTGCACAGTCAAGGTTCTGATTAGGGATCAGATGGCTTTGGGGAGAAAAATCTGAGGGCAGCAGCTGCAGTGGCAGTTTTCTGCTTTAGTAATATGAGCAGGGCTTCAGGTGGTGACATTCCTGGCCCTGAATGAGCTGCTGGAGGAGGAGGGGGAGTGGCAGGTAAGATGGCAGGTGGCCAGACTGCTTTTTTTTTTTTTTAACATCTTTATTGGAGTATAATTGCTTTACAATGGTGTGTTAATTTCTGCTGTATAACAAAGTGAATCAGCTATACATATACATATATTCCCATATCCCCTCCCTCTTGCGTCTCCCTCCCACCCTCCCTATCTCACCCTTCTAGGTGGTCACAAAGCACCGAGCTGATCTCCCTGTGCTATGCAGCTGCTTCCCCCTAGCTATCTACCTTACGTTTGGTAGTGTATATATGTCCATGCCACTCTCTCACTTCGTCCCAGCTTACCCTTCCCCCTTGCCCTGTCCTCAAGTCCATTCTCTACGTCTGCATCTTTATTCCTGTCCTGCCCCTAGGTTCTTAATAAACTTTGTTTTTTTAGATTCCATATATATATGTGTTAGCATATGGTATTTGTCTTTCTCTTTCTGACTTACTTCACTCTGTATGACAGACTCTGGGTCCATCCACCTCACTACAAGTAACTCAATCTCATTTCTTTTTATGGCTGAGTAATATTTCATTGTATATATGTGCCACATCTTTATCCATTCATCTGTTGCTTTTTAACTTAACCCTTTATCTATACCATGAAGGACAAAGCCTGCTTTATGTAAGAAAATATCACCTCTGTTTCCAGCTGTCGATCTCATGTTCTTCACATTCATATTTTCTCCCCTCCCCCAAAGACTGTCTGTTCTATTTGTCTTTCTCTCTCTCTCCTTCTGTTTCTTTCACACATAAGACACACACACACACACACACACACACAGTGGCTGAACTGGAAAAGGAGGTTGTTGATTTAAAACATAACGGAGGGCTTCCCTGGTGGCGTAGTGGTTGAGAGTCCGCCTGCTGATGCAGGGGACACGGGTTCGTGCCCTGGTCTGGGAAGATCCCACATGCCGCAGAGCGGCTGGGCCTGTGAGCCATGGCTGCTGAGCCTGCGCGTCTGGAGCCTGTGCTCCGCAACGGGAGAGGCCACAACAGTGAGAGGCCCGCGTATCGCAAAAAAAAAAAAACCCATAAATAAATAAATAATAAATAAAACATAACGGAAAAACTCAGGGTAAGTATAAATTATGTATGAGCAGCACTTTGTCTTATTCTCGAAAGTGTGTGGGTTAAAAATATCCTGCTTGGGGCAGGTCCATAAATATAATTGCATTGATAATGAGCAGGCAGCTGCTATGAGGATCCATGCCCAGTTGTCCTGGATTGCCCTGAGCTGCTCTCCTTATGGAAAACAGTCCAACCAGCTAACAAACCAAACCCCTGTCAGCGTTGACCAGGCATGATGACGCAGGCTTCAGAGTCAGCCAGACCCATATTAACTTTGTGACCTTCAACAAGGAGCTTAACTTCTCTGAACCTGTCTCCTTAACTCTTAGTTAGGGATGTCATGCCCTCCTTAGAAAGCAGTTTTGAGGATCAGATGAAAAACCAGTGCTGAGTACTTGGCACAGGGCCTGCAGAGTGGGCTCTTGCTAAGGGCAGCTGGGTCACTTTGTGCAGCTGGTCCAGGACCAAGTATGGAAAAGAAGGCAGCCTGGGAGGTGGAAGGGAAACAAACCTGCTGGGTGTCCTTGCTCAAGTCACTTCCCCAAGCTGTGAAGTGAAAGTGAAGGAAGGTAGAACAGATGGTAATAAGGTCCCTTAATGCTCTGACATCTGCAAGGCCCACAAGGCCTGCTGACCTTGCCTTCATTCTGCTCAGGCAGCTACTTTCGGAATATACATTGGTGAAATCTAGCAGATGAGAGGCCATCCTGGGCCAGTTACTCAGCCCAGGGCTGAGCATCATAGAAATAGGCAGCCCTGCAGCCCTTGGGAACACAGGTGGCTGCAGACAGGAGTCACCTGTACAGGGGGCCTCTCACAGAGAAACCATCACCCCACGCAGGCTCCTTTAGACACTTCTCACCACCAAGAATGTCAACTTCCAACAGAGATTCGGCAACCTTAGAGCTTCAAGGGACCTTAGATCATTGAGTCATTTTAGCAACAGAATCCTGTTTCCAAATGAAAACTTTCATGGCACCAGCAGCTAAACCACATGCAAGTAGAGCCCCTGTGGTAGAATTGGGATGGGATGCCCAGGTCCCTGACCATGTAACTTCCCTGTCACCCCTCATTGAGGCCTCTGTAGCTCTGAGGACCCCTGATCTGGTCCAGCCAGTCTTTTCACAGATGAGAGAAGGGAGGGCCAGAGAAGGTGAGTGACACACCCTAAGGCACACAGCCAATACCTTGATCACCTGGCTGCCAAAAGTCAGCCACGAAGATTATTTTCTCATTGCTATACTTAAATTTGTTTTTTTAGAGTGTCAGGGATCACTCCAAAGTGGGGTAGATAGGAAAGAGGACAGTGATTCAGCAGAAACACCAAAAAACTTTTACTTCCAGAACTTTAATTTCATCTTTGTCCACAGGAGCTGGATTATTCCGTTGATCCAGAATCTCTGCCTCCACTTCGGAATCCTGACATCCTCGTGGGTGAGAATGACCTCACGGCCCTCAGCTATCTCCACGAGCCCGCTGTGCTCCACAATCTCAGAATCCGCTTTGCAGAATCCAAACTCATTTACACCTACAGTGGTAAGGAGAGCAATTCTAGGAGCGCAGGAATGACACTGAAACTTCATGCTCATTGTCTAGAGCATCCTGATTATGTTTTATATTATGTTTATATTAGAAATGTTGACTCTGTCAAAATGTGTAATCACACCTAAAAATTTGCCCAGATTTCTATCTAAAAGGTACACACATCTGATCTTAGAGTTTGTTATAAAAAGAAGTATCTAGGTGGGGAGAGTCTTCAACAAAAACTAAGATTGGACTACCAAGAAAAATGTATGTGGATAAAGCTTGTGTTTGAGTTTCTCATTGGATGTGATAAGTTTATTACTTATTTTGGGCAGTGATATTATCATTATGTTTACACTGAGAATTGTAAGAGCCTCTCAGTTTTAGGGTGTTGCCATCTGTCATCTCATCTAACCTTCAGAGTAGCCTAGAAATGTAGGTGACCTCGGCAGGGAACTGAGATTCGGAGCATTAAGTGACCTGCCCAAAGTCACACAGGAGATTTAATAAGTGACAGAGCTGCGGTTTCTCAAAAGAACTCGGAGAAAGAGGTGACACTAAGAATCCCATCACTGCATCTGACATCTTTCCTCAGGAATCATCCTGGTGGCCATGAATCCTTACAAGCAGCTGCCGATATATGGAGATGCGATCATCCACGCCTACAGCGGGCAGAACATGGGCGATATGGACCCGCACATATTTGCTGTGGCGGAAGAGGCATACAAGCAGATGGCCAGGTAGCCTCCTTCCAGGCAGGGCTTCCTCTTGCTCTCCCAGTGCTCCTGCATTTGCTGGGCCTTCACAGTGGTAGGGAGACATCTGGCCGGGTCTCATTAAAAGTGACCATCAATCAGACCGGTGGGGGTGCTTGGTAGAGCAGACTGACTGTACCAAGTAGCAAATGACTGTTTGCTATATAACTGTCTAAACCAAGTTTCCTGGTTTTGCCCCTTCTAGGTAGTCAAGTCAGTCCTACCAATCTGGGAATAGCCGATGCTTTTCTTGCAGTGTGTTTGGTTGGAAGAAAATTGATTTATTCTTCACTGTGAGATGCTTAAGCATTTTTACACATCCATGGCAGCAGACTCTAATGATAGATGAGCACAGGTTTTAGCTGTAGGAGATTGGGGGTTTTATTCTAATTTTGCCACTTGTTTTTTGTATGGCCTGTGAAGTTATTGTTTTGCTAGCAAACCAGGAGGCTTTTATGAAAAGCCTCCTGTGGACCAGGCACTGTGTGCACACTCTCACACATCATCTTGAGTGCCCTCAAAAGAGCGTGTGATGAGGATGCCTGAGCAGTAGTCAGACAACTGAGATGTGAAGCCATCCACCCAAGGTCACCCAGCAAGAGAAAGGCAGAGCTGGGATTTGTGCTCAGATTTCTAGACTCCATGTGTAATTTCTTTTCCCCATAACTATCCTATTTTGGCTTCAACATCCTGATCTGTAAAAGGATCTTTGTAAATCCTTACAGTTTGCAAAAGAACTTTCACAGACAGTGGTCTCCTTTGAGTCTTAGAACACCTCTGTGAAGTCTTTTGAACCGCCATCATGCCCTTATTTCACAGATAAAACCTGAGACACAGGACCTGGGTCTGCTACATTTACTTCATAACCCTGGGCACAGCCCTGATCTCCCTCAGCTTCAGGATCCTCATCTGTGAGCTAGATGCTCAGAGAGCACCCATTCCAAGCTCTACTGCTTATAACCAGGAAAAAATAATGGTGGCTTATACAAGGTAGAAATGCATGGTTCTCTCCTGCAGAGAAGTCTGATGGGCAGTCCAGGGCTAGCACATCAGCTCTACCAAGTCATCAAGGATCAGTGCCTTCCAGCTTCCCAGTCCTTGGAGCGGGATCCTTGGCCTCAGGGCCAAGCAAGTACTCAGCCTTCTTTCTCTCTTTTCTAGGCTACAGAGTGTCCCAGGGGAAGGGTGTGCCCCTCCTGGTTAAGGAGCCCTCCCAGAAGCCCCCACAGAGCACTTCTGCCCACAGCTCATTGGTCAGGTCCTACTCACATGACCATGCCTAGCCACAGGGGAGGCTGGGATATGTAGTCTTTCATATACGCAGCAACATGTCCGCTAAGAATTGGGGCCTAGTCCCTAAGAAGCAGGGGAGGATGAATGTTGGGTAGAGAATTACTGATTAAAAACCAGTAACCTGGGACACCCGAACCCCACGTCCTCAGTCTCAGCAGGCGCCCTCCATGCCTCAGTGCACCTGTCAGGCCACAACGGATTGTGTGACTCCCTCTCTTTTGTAAACACATCAGAGGCTGGGAGCCAAGCCAGGCTCTGCTCCTGAGGACACCAGCTGGACCCGAACCTGCCGTCCCTACTCTGGTGCTGTGACGAATGATGTAAAAGTCTCCCCCCTTTCCTGAGCCCTGCGGGTAGTGTGGAGGCTCATGAGCAGAGGGCAGCCAAGCCCGATGGTACCAGAAAATGAAAGATCCTGGAGGTTCCAAAAAAAATTGCCAATTACCTTGGCTTCTGCCACAGCAAGGTTCTTTCCAGTGCTAAAACACCCGTGGTTCTGGGATTTACCCTGGCCCCTGTAGGTCTCCAGGGCATCTGCAAGATTAGAGTCTGTGTGGCTCAGAGCCTGACAGGTCAGGACTGCTCCTGGGTGTCAGTAGCATGAGCTCGTTAGAGCTGCAGGACTGAACCAGGTTCAAGCTTGAAGAGCCAGTTTCCTCTGGAAGTCTGTCTAACTGTAGTAGCAGAACCGAACCCAAGGCAGGCTCTTACTGGACTTGCTGATGCTAGACTAGGAGTCCGGAGAGCCCAGCTTTAGTTACCCCAGTCCCACTCCATGCAGCTGAGGGGTGCGGGGAGTGTCGTTCACCTGAGCATCTTAGCTTCCTCACTGAGGCCAGGAGCTCTCTCTCTAAGGTCCTCTCCAGTGTTCACAGGGAGGATGTGTGTTCTGTGCCTCGCTGAGTCACTGTTCTACTCATCTGTAAAATGGGTACACAGTATGTGGCATAGGATTTTTGTGAGGCTTAAATGAGAATCCCTGTAAAGTTTTCACCAAGCACCTGGCACATAAGTGGTGTTAGGACAGCACTGTAATAAGGTTCTACCATCATGATCTTATGACACAAAAAGTTTAATGCATTTTTTAAGATCTCTAAGTTGTGTAACAGAACATGTTGGCTTATGGAGCACATGTGTTCCCAAGCACATTTCAGGTAATTGCTCTCCAAATGATGATATCTTTAAAATGTTTTTATATTTAAGTGGGGATATACAGAAAGGAGTTGACATAGGCTTGAGACTGCTATCTTTAGAAACCTGCTTGCAGGTTTGACCTGTGGCAAACCTCTGGGAACTTGGATTTCAGGAAGGTTCTCAGCATTTCCTATTTGCTGAGAGTGGCTCACTGCACCTAAACTGTTTGTGTGAACAATGTGGTTCCTGCTGAATATCTTCTTTCCTTCTGGGCATCTGGAATTTTGGTGTGTGATAGCAGAGGATGCCTATGTGACCGGCCCCCAGTAAAAACCCTGGACACTGAGTCTCTATTGAGCTTCCCTGGTAGACAGTGTTTCCCGTGTGTTGTCATAATTCATTGCTGGAGGAAGTAAGTGCATCCTGTGTGACTCCACTGGGAGAGAACTCTTGGAAGTTTACACCAGGCCTCCTCTGGACTTGGCCCTGTATGCCTTTTCCCTTTGCTGATTTGCTTTGTATCCTTCTGGTGTAATAAATCTTAGCCATGAGTGCGAATATGTGCTGAGTCCTGTGAGTCCTGCTAGTGGATCACTGATCTGGGATTGGTCTTGGGGACTCTCAGCACAGGGGACACAACACGAAACAAAGTTGTGTGTTCAGCAGGATCACAGAGGAAAAGACTAGAAGGAAATTCACTGGTATGTTAAAAGCAGTTACTTTCAAGTGATAAAACAAAGTCCCTTCTTCGGGCTTATCTACATTTTTCTTGATGCGTATATATTGCCTAATAGGAAGAAATGAATATTAAAAAAAATCCTTTTATTTATTTGCTTTAGAAATAATAAAAATCAGTCAATAATTGTAAGCGGGGAGTCGGGTGCTGGAAAGACAGTATCTGCTCTCTATGCCATGAGGTACTTCGCCACCGTCAGCAAGTCCAGCACTAATGCTCACGTGGAAGACAAGGTTCTGGCGTCGAACCCCATAACTGAGGTGTGTACCCCGTGGGGGTGGGGAGTGGGGACAGAGGCAGAGGCGTGTATGGAGAAGTGGGCTGGTTCGTGTATACAGGCATACCTCGCTTTGCAGATATTGCTTTTTTCTTTTCTTTTTTAACTAGTTAAAGGTTTATGGCAATACTGCATCAAACAAGTCTATCAGTGCATTTTTCCAACAGCATTTGCTCACTTTTGTCTCTGGGTCACGTTTTGGTAACTCTCACAGTATTTCAAACCCTCCACCAATAAAAAGATTCTGACTTGCTGAAGGGTCAGATGGTGGTTAGCATTTTTTAACAATAAAATATTTAAAATTAAGGTGTGTACATTGTTTTTTTAGACATAATGCTATTTCACTCTTAATAGACTATAGTATAGTGTAAACATAACTTTTGTATGCACTGGGAAACCAGAAAATTCGTCTGACTTGCTCTGTTGTGACATTTGCTCTATTGTGGTGGTCTGGAACTAAACCCACCATATCTTCAAGGTATGCCTGTATGTTGTCCTTGCTAACTTGAGTTCCCTTCCTTTAAAAACCAAAGAAGTGAGGGCAGGGAAGGAGCAAGGAAGTCTGTTCTCCGGTGGGATTTGAAGGAGATTGGGGCATAGATTGCTGCTTTCAAGGCCTCTCTCCTCTACCTGCTGGGCTAGAAATTCTACCATCAGGATTTCAGGAGTCCCCTGTTTACGTTTATATCCCAGGGGAAATTTCCTCAACAACAGAGACAACTGGTACACCAAGACCAGTGGTGTTCTCCAGCGAACCAGCACCAACTTTCATGGGCTGATTGTTAAACATTCAGGAATTCTTTTGCAAGTTATTGTTAAACCTCTGGTAGTTTGAAATCAGTCATGATGGAAGTATTTACACCTTATAAATTGGCAAATGTCACATATCCAGGCTGTTCATCTTCCCCTCCCCGAGAGTGATTCATCAGCACACCACTGACTGGCTCAGATATGTGGGCAAGGCCAACCACAATGGCACCCATGGGTAAGGAGACAACCCTCAAGGAAGAAGGGGCATCTGACAGCTCATGAGAGGGCCCAAAGGCCAACCCTGGCTGCCTTGCAAATTGGGAAGAGGATTGATTTGGATTTATTTGGAAGCATAGCAAATAACTAAGAACGTTAGATTCCTAGACCCTTTCTCCCTGTTTTCTTGAATCAAAATCCTCCATGAATATTTATCAGACCACCTATTTTGTTTAAGCCACTGTGCCAAAATATAATACAGGAAGTAATGAAAATAAGGTCCAATCCCCAAGTTTTAAGACTCCTCTAACATAACATATTTTAAATTCGAATAGAAAGATAAATCATGATCCAAGATGGCAGTAAAAAGGTTGTCAAGAAGCACTACCCTGTTAAATGCCCAGTGGATGATATTGTGTGGTTATTTGTTTAGGGTTTGTCTCACCCACTATTGTAAGCTCCATGAAGGCAGGACCATGTCTACTTGGTTTACCTTCGCCTGCCAGTAAATACATGTTGTCCAAAAGCATGATGGCCTGGACAGGAATGCGATGTGTGTGCATAGGAAAGGTACTTCCAGATGGAAGGTGCCCAGGAAGGGAGAGCAGGGTGGGCAAGAGGAGAGACAGAATTCAGTAGCAGAAGTAAAAAGAAAAAATCATGCTCAGTGTGAGAGGGATGGAAGAAGGCAGTTTTTTGGTTGAGTAGAAAGTTCGAGTAGGGAAGTGGTAAGGGATAAGGACAGAAATAAAGGTTGGATGAAGGATGTAGACTTCAAATTGAGCATCTCTAATATTTTAGGCGTAGATGAGTTGAGTCACTGTATATTATCTCATTTAATTCTCCCAACTCTGTAAGACGCATA
Source organism: Hyperoodon ampullatus (assembly GCF_949752795.1). Classification (NCBI taxonomy): domain Eukaryota; kingdom Metazoa; phylum Chordata; class Mammalia; order Artiodactyla; family Ziphiidae; genus Hyperoodon; species Hyperoodon ampullatus. The sequence goes on along the minus strand of NC_136916.1, from coordinate 43,211,943 downwards.
CTTCCCCATATTACAGCTAGAGAAATTGAGACTTGGAAAGGTGAAATAACTTTCTAGCATCACACAGATAGTAAAAAAGGAACCTAGGGCCTTGAAACATCAGAACCCGTGTGTTTTCTGATCCCGTTCAGTGTCTACCAGTAAGATTGAGGAGAGCCTTGAGGTGAGACTGAGGAGACCTAAGGATGTGTCTTATTCCCTGCGAGCCCCTGCCTCCCGGCCTCCCTCTATAATCAGACTTTTCCCCAGCATACAAGACTGGATTTTACTGTAACTGCTCCAATAATATTGATGCAAAGGTTTTTTAAAATGTTGTTACTATGTTTTGTAGGCTGTTGGAAATGCCAAGACCACCCGCAATGACAACAGCAGTCGGTTTGGGAAATACACAGAAATCAGTTTTGATGAGAAATATCAAATTATAGGAGCCAACATGAGAACTTACCTGCTGGAGAAATCCAGAGTTGTCTTTCAAGTAAGGGTAAAAATATTAAATTTCCTTTTCCCCAACTTTTGTAGTATGGTTCACATTCATATATTCATTAGACAACCTACATTGTTCTGTGACTTGAAGAATACAGTTTTCCTATATTACATTTGCAGTTTGGGTTATTTTTTTCTATTTCTTAAAAATGAAAATTGATGAATAGGTGCAGTATTAGTGGAATTGTGTGGTTGAGGGAAAAGTTTATGACTTTCAATTTTAGGCACTTAAATCCTTAACATTTAAAAATCAAGTTTATCTTTCTAGAACACAAAGACTACTTGAAATAGACAAAGCTGTTAGACTGGCTTTTGTATCAGGAAGGGAATGGGATCAGATCTGGAGAGGCGGGGTTTAAGAAAAAGGCTTCTGTCCATAAAATGGAGAAAATTCTCGTTGTTTTGGCCCAGAAGGAGAGTAACAGTAAACCTTGTATTGCAGGGAGTTTCTTTAAAATTTCACCTGGTACTAACTACATTATTTCCATTTCGTAGAATGTTTTGTTTAATAACATTTTCTCTGCGGTGGTTATTTGGAAGGTGATCTTGGGCCACCAGTTCTCCCTCTGTGAGCCAGTGGAGGCAAGAAGTTGGGTCACGGCAAAAACACGTAAATGTCTGTGTCCATGAGAGCAGAACTGTCAATACAGATTAGCCATCTAAGACCCTCTTGTTGAAAACCTCACATTTTCATTTGTAAAGGGCTTGTGTAATTTCAGGGCTTTTCTTTATTTTACAGTCAGAAAATGAGCGAAATTACCACATTTTCTATCAGCTTTGTGCATCTGCACAGCAGTCGGAATTTAAACATCTTAAATTGGGTACGTAATGCATGGTGTTGGAAGAGTCTCTTTTTTATGTAGGAATTTTAATTCTAGGTTAATTTCATCTTCTTATAATATCATCACTTAAAAAAAAAGTATTCTGTCCAAAAATATAAGATCCTTGGGTTCTAGGGGTGGAATTGATGCATTTAACTAAGGAGATAGATTAGTTAGGGGCAAAGTGAGTCCAGGAATAGGGGACCCCTTCAACTCCAGGGTTCTTTTCAAAGCTCCAGAGTGATTGTGGTCCATCCAGCTAGAACTACCTGAAGAAGGCCTTCTGACCACTGGGACTTACTGATCTAAGTCCCCAAACTTTTCTCTTTATCTGAACTTCTTGGATGGTCATTTTTCTAACAGCTATGACATACTTCCGTGTCTTCTGAGACAGAGTACCTCTATCATAATTTGAATTTCCTTGATGACTCAAAATCATTATTAATCGTAACCATAATTAATGAGCTATTTGTCATTTAGTGCACATGGCCCAACTCCGGTGGTATCTCGGCTCTCCTGTCTTGGTCGTTTGTGCCATGTTGGTAGACAGAATTGTCTAGTGTGTCGGAATTGAATGCACACTGCCTAATCCTGGAGAAGTTACTTGCACTTGTAGAATCTAAGTTTCTTCAGATTTCATACAATGATAATATCCATGCCTTGTCTGCCAAATAGAATGTGAAGAGCGAACATGGAAGAGCTTTCTGAAGGCTCCCCTACTATTCAAATATTAGATGCATATATGGTTATTATCTTGACCATAGTGATGTTTTTATAACGGAATATGTTTATCAAAACTTATCAAGTTTTCTACAGTTAATCGTACGTTCAGTAAACCTCAGTAATGCTGTATAAAATTGTTAGGTATGGGAACAAAAACCACGTGCTCTGGAGTCAGGCCTGTGTTTTAATTCTTGCCCTGCGGTCAGCTGTGGGTCCATGAGCAGGCCACTTCACTTTTCTGAGCCTCAGCTTCTGAGTCAGCAATGTAGAATTCTAAGGAATAAGTGGAAAGACATTTGTAAAGTGCTTAAGACAGCACATTAAGTGTGAACTTTTCTTCTCGCTTCTGATGTACATGTATGTTCACATTTCTGTGTCATAGATATCACAGCCTTACTTTTGATTTCAGGGAGTGCAGAAGAATTTAATTATACGAGAATGGGGGGCAGTACCATCATTGAGGGCATGAATGACAGAGCTGACATGATAGAGACTCAGAAGACCTTCACACTACTGGGTAAGTGAAAGCATCCTATCCCAGGAGTGGCCATTTTCTCCAAAAAGGCTGGGATGCCCAGCATGCATGTGTTCTGAAGACACCTAATAAATTCTAATTTTAAGATTAGCCAATCAAAAGACATACTTGGAGGCCAAGCAGTCAAAAAGGTGCTTTTCCCTTAAAAGATATAGAAATCAACTCTGTGCTCTATGATGAACTAGATGGGTGGGATTGAAGAGGGGGTGAGAGGGAGGGGATATATGTATACATATAGCTGATTCACATTGTTGTATAGCAGAAACTAACACAACATTGTAAAGCAACTATACTCCAATAAAAATGAATGAATAAATAAATAAATAAATAATTTAAAAAACCCTATGGCAGGGACTTCCCTGGTGGTCCAGTGGTAAAGAATCCACCTTGCAATGCAGGGGACGCGGGGTTGATCCCTAGTCAGGGAACTAAAATCCCACATGCCACCGGGCAACTAAGCCCATGTGCCACAACTACTGAGCTCATGTGCCTCAACTAGAGAGCCTGAGTGCTGCAAACTACAGAGTGCACATGCTCTGAAGCTGCGCTCCACAACTACAGAGCCCACACAGTCTGGAACCCGTGTGCACAACTACAGAGCCCACGCACCCTGGAGCCTGCGCGCCACAACTAGAGAAGAGAAAACCTGCACACCACAACTAGAGAGAAGCCTGCATGCCGCTATGAAGAGCCCGCTCGCCACAACAAAAGATCCCCAATGCCTCAACGAAGATCCTGTGTGCTGCAACTAAGACCCGAGACAACCAATAAATAAATAAATAAATAAATAAATAAAATCCTTAAAAAAAAGAAACCTTATGGAAGGGGCACCAAATAATAGCAGTAGTCAAAGTATTCTTCACCTCCATGGGCTCACAGTAAAACAAGGTTTTACTTCAGGATATTCTTGGGAGGGTGAGATGAATTGGGAGATTGGGATTGACACATATACACTAATATGTATAATAGATAACTAATGAGAACCTGCTGTATAGCACAGGGAACTCCACTTTGCTGTACAGTAGAAACTGCACAGTTTCTACAATGTTTTACAACATTGTAGAAAACTACAATGTTTTACAACATTGTAAAACAACCATACCCCAAATTAAAAAAAAAAAAGGAAAAAAGAATATCCTTGAAGAAGCAATAAAAATAATTAATTTTATTAAAAAATAAATAAATGATCTTAACTAAGAGTCTAACTCTTTGAGAAACAGTGACTTATTGCCAGTGGTTCTCAATACTAGAATATCAGATCACCTGAGAAGATTTTTTTTTAATTCTAATATCTAGATATCACCCCAGACCTACTAAATCTGAATGAGAATATTTGAGAACAATGATATACCTAAAAGAGAAGAAATAATCATGTAGGAGCTTCTCATTCTCTTCTGTGAACTGTGTGAAAACCTCGAGATAGACATTTCAAATAAAAAGTGTCTAACTTTGGGCTTCTTCCTTTCCATCAGGAATTTATGAACTAGCATTCAATTTCTACCCTAATCAGTCATTCTAACAAAACTTTTAATTTTAAAAAGATCAGATCTTTTTTTTTGCTACAAAATTTAATTTTGCAAAGTTCACTTAAACTGAACAAAAGAAAATCTTTGTAGAGAAATATGCAGCTCTTAATGTTCCTCCACATGTATGCATTGGACATGGCTATGAGTCCTCTAGGAACAAGAACTTTATCTTTCTTAAAAAGACAATTTATTATTATCTCTTGTGATTCTGGGCTGACTGGGCTCACCTGGGCACTTCTTACTTGGGGATTCTCGTATGATGGTGGCAAGGGCTGGATCAGCTGAGTGCTTCTTCTGTCACATGGGCTGGGATGGCTAGAACTACTGAGGGCTGGGTGGGCATTTCTCTTCCTCCATGTGGCCTTCCTCACAGCATGCCGGTCACATGTGGCTAGCTTCTCCTAGAGCTAGTTCCAACAGGCTCAGGTGGACTCTGCAGGTTTTTTTATGAACCAGCCTCGGAAGCAGTGCAGCATCACTGCTGCTGTGTGCTAATAATCAAAAGCAAGGCATAGGGCCAGCTCAGACTTATGACCCTCGGGGAGAAAACTATACATGGCATGAACAATGGGAGGGTAATGCATTGGGGGTCATCTTTGGAGAGTAGCCACCACAGTAGCTGTTGGGGATGTTGTGAGGATTAAGAGATAACGTCTCTTGGTTTGTGAACTGTGGCATGCTCTATCAGAATGAGAGATCAGTACACATTTAATGAAAGCATGACCTCCAAGTATGAATCATTAAAAAATGTCCTAGGCCAGAGGTTGGCAGATTGCAGCCTGTTTTTGTAAATAAAGTTTTATTGGAACACAGCCACACTCATTTGAGTATGATCTATGGCCGTTTTCATGCTATGGTGGCAGAGTTGAGTACTTGTGCCATAGACTCTATAGCCTGCAAAGCCTAATAAGAAAACGTTTGCTGACCCTTGTCCTAGGTGATAGAGTGAGCATAGTTGATGGGTTCCTTATAGTTTTCTTGCAATTTGTGAAAAGATTCATGGGTGGACTCATGAAGCTAAGCTTCAACCCCAGTGCATTTAAACATGGATGTCCCCTGAGGACCCCTGGCCAGGCAAAGAAGTTTGAGCAGCCTTCAGAGGTCTGTTTGCTGCTGTGGAGTAGATTCATGCATAGAACTCACTATAACTTTGAGATTGCCATCATCCTGTGACCCCCACAGCCAATAATCTCATGCTGTGTGTTGATTTCATGGTCTCTAAACCTGCGTTGTCCAACACAGTTAACTACTAGCCACTAGCCACAAGTGACTGTTTACACTAATTAAAATGAAATAAATTTTAAAATTCATTTCTCAGTTGCACTAGACATCTTTCAAATGCTCATAACCATATGTAGCTAAAATAGCTGCCATATTGTTCAGCACAGATAAAGAACATTTCATCCCCAAGGAAAGTTCTATCCAATAGCATGTCTCCAACAATGTGAATATCTCGTGTATACTGCTTGTCCCATTGGCTGTGTCCTCTTGTTTGTGTCTCAGTGTTATCATCTTAGACAGAGACCCCCTCAAGGGCAGACTGCCCAACATGAATCATACATAGGCTTATAACACATTCGGGCAGATACCTTTTTTAAATGTAATTGCTAAACACGTACTTGTTGGTTGATTTGTCCATTGCTATGGTGGTTTGCTATGGAGACAGTTTGGAGAAACAGACAAGGTTAGCAGTGAGGTCATCTAGTTCAGTACACAAGTCCACTTCACAACACGCCCAGTAAACAGACTTCTGGGATCTGCTTAGACTTCTTTGCCTGGTGCAGGGTCATCAGGGAACCATCACTTTTATACACCCTGGGGTGAGCTAAGGCAGCTTCATGACGCCACAGGTCTTTTCACACACTGCAGTGGTCACTGGCGGTACACTGCTTAGCCATGATACACCCGGTGTGATTGTAACTTTGGCAAGTTCCCTAACCCTTCTATGCCTTAGTTTCCCCCTCTGTAAAATGGGAACAGTACTAGTATTTTTTGTGTGTGTGTGTGGTACGCGGGCCTCTCACTGCTGTGGCCTCTCCCATTGCGGAGCACAGCCTCCGGACGCGCAGGCTCAGCGGCCATGGCTCACGGGCCCAGCCGCTCTGCGGCATGTGGGATCTTCCCAGACCGGGGCACGAACCCGTGTCCCCTGCATCAGCAGGCGGACTCTCAACCACTGCGCCACCAGGGAAGCCCACTAGTACTTTTTATATAGTTGTTGTAAGCATTAGACAAGGTGCTATGTAGAAAGTACTAAGGATAATGCCTGCTGCAGAGCTTCACTTGCTTTCCCTTCTGGCTCTGCTTCTGAGGTACTAAAATGGTTCTGAGACCCAATTCCAATGTGTGTTGGGGGGGAGGGCGAGGGGAGGGGGTTCCCCACACCAAGCGATTCTCTGGACACCAGCTGGGTGTCCTACAATTCGCCTCAATTCTGACACTATCTACCTGGAGAAAGCCTTAGATCCCACAGGTTGAGGGCTGAGTTCCACAGGACTGCCCCCAGCCCACCCCGCTTCAGATCAGGTTGTCACTTGTGATTGTAACCGAATGGCTGTAAATCAGAGGTTCCCACAACCACCTCCTTGGGTTCAATTAATTTGCTAGAGCAGCTCACAGAACTCAGAGAAACATTTTACTTACTAGATCATCAATTTATTATAAAAGGATATAACTCAGGAACAGTCTTGTGGAACAGATACACAGGGGCAAGTATGTGGGAAGGAGCATGGAGCTTCCATGCTGTCTGAGTGTGTCACTCTCCACAATCCCCATGCATTCACATGGGGGCTTGCAAACCTCGTGCTTTGGGGTTTTTATGGAGACTTCATTACATAGGCACAGTTGATTAAATCATTGGCCATTGGCAGTTAGTTCAACTTCTAGCCCCTCTCTGCTCCCTGGAGTTTGAGGGGTGAGACTGAAAGTTCCAACTCTCAATCACAGGGTTGTTTCCCCTGGCAACCAGCCCCCATCCTCACATGACCTAGGGGCATTCCAAAATTGCCTCCTTAACAAAAGACATCTTAATCTCTCTCAGAAGTTAGGAAGTTCCTGGGGTTTTAGAAGTTCTGTGTGTTAAGAAACTGGATGAAGCCCAAGGATATACTTCTTAGTTTAAGTCACAATATCACAGGTACTTTAGCTAGCCACAAGTTACCCACTGAGGAAGCAGAATGGGGGTGCATTTTGATCAAGACCTCATTTCCTTTGTTCTTCTGCTGACTCTCATTTAATTCATCCTTTGATCTTTGCCTAGCCATTAAGATCTCTGACAGAAAGAATACTCTGGAAACAGTCAGACCTATCCTGGACCTCAGGCTCAAGAAACTTGACCACTATGTTTCTCATTGAAATCTATCTCAGGCCAGTGGTGCTTTTGCAGTGATTTTATCTTACTAAAAATAATTAACTAAGTGAGGTCTTAAGTTCTTTCTTTGACATCATTGCTTTGGAGTTATTATTTCACTTTTGTCAGTTTTGGAAAGCATGGGGTAAGCAATGGATCATACAGAGAGTGGGAGTGCCAGAGCAGATTCCCAAACTTTGTATATTTAGTTGCTTTTCTTCATCACTTACCTGTCATTTATCATGGTGATGCTCAGGGGTTTATTTCTGTTAGAATTGTCTGTCTTTCAAATGTAGGCATTAGCGCGAAATGGAACATCTGCAAATGCCTGGACTCAGATTGAACTGGAGGCTTCCATGTAATTTTGGTTTGAATTTTTTTTTAAATTTTTATTGGAGTATAGTTGTTTTACAATATTGTGTTAGTTTCTACTGTACAGCAAAATGAATCAGCTATACGTATACATATATTCCCTCTTTTTTGGATTTTCTTCCCATTTAGGTCACCACACAGCACTGAGTAGAGTTCCCTGAGCTATACAGTAGGTTCTCATTAGTTATCTATTTTATACATAGTATCAATAGTGTATATGTGTCAACACCAATCTCCCAATTCATCTCCCCCCTGCCCCGCCCTTTCCTCCTTGGTATCCATACGTTTGTTCTCTGTGTCTGTGTCTCTATTTCCGTTTTGTAAATAAGGTTGTCTATACCAATTTTTTCAGATTCCACATGTATGTGTTAATATACGATATTTGTTTTTCTCTTTCTGACTTACGTCACTCTGTATGACAGTCTCTAGGTCCATCCACATCTCTACAAATGACCCAATTTCATTCCTTTGTATGGCTGAGTAATATTACATTGTATATATGTGCCACATCTTCTTTATCCATTCCTCTGCTGATGGACATTTAGGTTGCTTCCGTGTCCTGACTACTGTAAATAGTGCTGCAATGAACATTGGGGTGCATGTGTCTTTTTGAGTTAATGGTTCTCTCTGGGTATATGCCCAGTAGTGGGATTGCTGGGTCGTATGGTAGTTCTAGTTTTAGTTTTTTAAGGAACCTTCATACTGTTCTCCATAATGGCTGTATCAATTTACATTCCCACCAACAATGCAAGAGGGTTCCCTTTTCTCCACACCCTCTCCAGCATTTATTGTTCATAGATTTTTTGGTGATGGCCATTCTGACTGGTGTGAGGTGATACCTCATTGTAGTTTTGATTTGCATTTCTCTAACAATTAGTGATTTTGAACATCTTTTCATGTGTTTGTTGGCCATCTCTCTGTCTTCGTTGGAGAAATGTCTGTTTAGGTCTTCCACCCATATTTTGATTGGGTTTTTTTTTTTGATATTGAGCTGCATAAGCTGCTTGTATACTTTGGAGATTAATCCTTTGTCAGTTGCTTTGTTTGCAAATATTTTCTCCCATTCTGAGAGTTGTCTTTTCATCTTGTTTATGGTTTCCTTTGCTGTGCAAAAGGTTTTAAGTTTAATTAGGTCCCATAGGTTTGAAATCTTTTATGACTTTGATTTTGTGTGATCTTAGTAGAGAGAAGTCTCTCCAGGTTTGGAAATTATTTAAGAATGTGACCTAGCTGCTGTTGAGATAGTCCAGATATCCTCAAGTTAGAAGCAGCAGGTGGCTGCAGAGGCTCTTACTGGGCGTTTAGGGCCTACTGCTTTTTTTGCTGGAGGAGTCGAGGTTCTCCTGTTAACTGAAAAAAATGCACAACCTAAAGGTTGAGAATTATGTTTTATTTGTAGGACAAAACTGAGGACTTAAGCCTGGCACACAGCCTCTCAGCTAGCTCTGAGGACTGCTCCCAAGAGGTAAGGGAGGAGCCAGGATATGTAGGAGTTTTAAGTCAGAACATCAAAAGATTACTGTTAATTAAAGAAAACCAGACATCTCAAATTAAGGAATTTAGCACTTTTCTATTTATGGGAAGATACAAGAGTCTGGATTCGTTGAAATCATTCCTTTGATACGCATCTTAGCTATCTAGGATCGGTATCCTGCTTTTCTCCATCCTGAATCCCCTCAGGGTGCACCATTGTGGGCAGCGATAGTGGCTGATGGTCTTATGGCCACAGCATCCATTGTTTGCTGATATGGCAGGCAACATTTTTCATTCACAAGTGATATTCCACATACATTGGTCAGGGTCCCATCGAGGAAACATGGGGCACATTCAAATAGGATAAAAGGAAGAGGGTTTATTTATGAAGGGAGCAACTACAAACTGTGTGGGGCTAAGGGGGCTCTGAGGAGCAGTAGGGACCTGGAAACAGCAGCCCTTTCTGTTCAGGCACAGAGCCTGAAGGGAAGGTTGGGGAAAGTCAGCACTGACTCGGAACAGTCACATTCTGTCAGTCGGCAACACAGCCAGCCTGAGGCAACTTTGCAGGGAAAGAGATGGGGAGATGTACCCAGCACCTGTCTCCTCCTGCTCTCTGATCTCCTGCCAGGGTTCCCACTGGTCAAACCCCACCAGAGCCCATTACCCATTTGCCTTGGTCCAAACAGGCCAGTCCCCTGCAGAGAGCAGGGTGCAGAGCTGGAGGGGCCAATGAAATCCTTCCAGCACCCACCATAAAAAGCATCCAGAGAGCTTATGAGCAAAAAAGAAAAAAAAATTTAACAGTCAAGAAAGCACAGCACACAGAATGAATGAGAGCTGGTTCTCCCAGGAACCCGACATGAAGTGGTTACTCAGGTACTAATTTTTGTGTTGAACTTCCTAGCAGCCACAGCAAAAGGGAAACCTGGTGGGTTGTACAGCTCACATTGTGTGTCTGCACACGTCAAACTAGAAAGACAGTGAACTGGATTTTCCCTGGGGTCTACTCATTGTTCCCTGTCCCAGCTCTTGGCACTGATGGTACTAGAGTGTCATGAGAGAATTCAGGTGTTTATCTTATTAGTAACTGAGCAAGAGAAGAAATGCAGTATTCCTAATTTGGGAAAAATTTTGTTTTCAGGTTTCAAGGAAGATTTTCAGATGGATGTTTTTAAGATCCTGGCAGCCATCCTACATCTGGGCAATGTGCAGATCATAGCAGTGGGCAACGAGAGATCGGCGGTCAGTGTAAGATATGTTTGTTTCACCCTTCCTGTGTTGGGAGGATCATCAGTAGAAACCTCTCATGGTTACCCTGCTTTTGCATTTTAGCACCAGGCACATTGGGCCTACTGGGGAGACCAGTTTAACGGGAACAAGGAAGGTAGGAGTTTCCATGGGTTACCTTCAAAGAGTAAAGCTTCTTCCCCTTGGAACAGTAGAGAAGGGGGAAATGCATTCTCTGTTTTTCTTTTATTCAACAAATTTTTACTGAGTGCCTACCCTGTGCCAGACACTGTTATAGGCTCTGGAGAAACAGCAGTGAACAAAACAAGATCAGAAGGCCTTCATGAAGCTTATGATCTGGGGGAAGGAAGTGGAGGAGGGGGAGACACAATCAACAGTTACAGGCTCTGGCAGCTGGCAATAGCCATTAAAAAGGAAAATTAAGCAGAGTAGGGGTGGGGCGGGGCTGTGCCTTTTGTATCTGGCATTCAGAGAAAGCCTTTCTAATTCCAAGAAGTGAATTGTGTCACTTCACACACACACTTCGAGGAAGAATATTTGAAGTAGAGGGCACAGCAGGTGCAAAGGCCCTAAGGCAGGAAGTGTTATTGGAAAAATAGCCAAAAGGTTGGTAAATGCAGAAAGGAGTGAGAGAAAGGAGGGGTGGTAGATGAGGCCAGAAAATGGGGGGTAGGCAGGAGGGAAAGGTGCAGATCATGCAGGGCCTTAAGGGCACCGGACAGTTTTAAGTAGAAAGGACACCTCCTACCTCCTGACACATGCCTGATTCAAACACCAGTGGTGCTCTCTATGGAAATATATTCCCATGTAAGTTTTGTGATGGATTTCTTTATTTAATGGACACAAGATAAGTTTATGTGTGTGTCTCTTTAGCAACACATGTTATGAGTGGTGATTCTTGGTGGGGTATGTGTTTGCTTATTCTCAACAATATCCACGTAAAGAGGACAGTCACACAGTTATAAATGTTTCTCTGAAATGCAAAATCTTCTTATCGTTAAAGCTTTGTATTAACATGTGTGTCTTGGTCATCTCTGGTTGCCATAACAGAATACCACAGGCTGGGTGGCTTAACAACAGAAATTTATTTTCTCAGAGTCCTGGAGGCTGAAAGTCCAAGATCAAGGTACCAGCATGGTTGAACTCTTGGTGAGGGCCCTCTTCCTAGCTTGCAGGCAGCTGCCTTCTTGCTGTGTCCTCACACGGCAGAGAGAGAGAGACAGCAAGCTCTAGTCTCTTTTCTTATAAGGACACTACTAATCCTATCATGGGGGCCCCATCTGCATGACCTCATCTAAACCTAATTACCTCCTAAAGGCCCCACTTCCAAATACCATCACATTGGGTGTTAGGGCTTCAACATATGAGTTTTTCATATGACTGAAACATTCAGCCCATAACAATATCTACTTTCATGTCCCCAAAACAACGGATGGGAACAATTGTTAATTTTGTACACCTGGTAATTTCTCAACTCTGGGGCCTGTGATTTAAGGGGAGAGAGCGCTGAGCAGAAACGGAGGGTGTGTTTTTGGCCTGTTGCCCTATGACCAGGAAGTAATTCTCCTCCCTCTCCTCAGATTCCTACGCTAAGCGCCCCACCCCCATCGCCACCAATATCCAGCCCTGACAGAGTCAGTCAGTTCACAAAGGAATGGGAAGTTTGGAGAAAGGTGATGGTAGGCCTGGAATGTGTGTAGGTGTGGTTCTCCCTCTGGATCCTGGCTCATTTACCCCAGAAATGGGCTGCTGCACTTTTTCTTCTGAAACTCCCATGACTTCCACCCAACAAATGCCCTTGCTTTGAACTCTGTCCTGTGAAGTTTGTTGTGAAGGTAGTATTTTGGAGGAGGAGTTAAAATTGATAGACTAAAAATCCTTTGTCTATCAATCTTAGGAGACAGATTCCACAAAAAAGATGTCAAATCTTTGTAGAAAATTATCAGTCCTGTAATTTTCAGTCATTTGCATCAAGAACTTGAAATATTGGGCAAATTCAATCGGATGAAGCCAGCTGACTTTTTAAAACTTGCTGCCCCTTTGCATTTCCCCCGGTAGCTGCACCTGTAGCTGAATGTTTTTAACTCAGAAGGTTTGGTTCCTGCTTAGAAGGAAGGAAACCAATGGCTCTGCCAGTCCCTTCCCCCAGTGAGGGAATCAGGCACATTAAAGACAGGCTTCATATTATTGTGATCTTGGTCAGAAGGGATGTGGGTTGGCAGCAGGACTTTTTAGGTTGTTATCTCCACTGTAATCTGATGCTTTTTAAATACAATCATGTGGTTTTCCCGATTGGCTGAGATGGTGTCTACAGATCAGCCTGCCTCAGAAGTTCCCCTTCCCGAGAGGAATGATGGTGTGCAGTCACATGGGATCACATCTCCTTGCCTAGTGACAAGGACCCCTAGTCCATGCTGCCTGAAGACAAACAGGAGGAGAACTCTCCTTGCCTGCTGGCCAGTGGGGCAGCTCTCCTGCCCAGGCTTGGGAGAGAAATAAGATTCACTTTGTACGTCCAGGAAGAGTCCCCACCACAGCCCTCAAGTTGGCTGGGAAGCTACTTTAGTCCAGGGAGCCCACCATGTTGTCTCTGACAACGACACCTAGGTACCTCCTGGGCCAGAACCCCCGGGCAAATCCCAACAACACAGGGAGGGACAGGGCGAGTGTAGGCTCTGACAGGTGGCCTGGATGTGATGCAAAGGGAAGAGAGGCTTCAAGGCTGTGTCCACATGCACAGGAGAGGGGAGAGGATTGCTCCTGTGGCCTAAATCACTACTGACATTCTTTGGCCAGAACGAAAATCCAGGTGGGACCAAACCCAGGGCTGCCTGGCATCACCACAGCGATGCCCTGCCAGGGACCAGGTGCAGGCTGAGTGCCACTGCAGGTCCTCCTGCTTCACTCCCAGACCTGGCTCTGTGTCCTGAGGCCTGGTCATGCAGAGGCCGAGGGGCCTGGCTGAGTGGGCCAGTGCCAGTGTAGATGGCCTGATGGCCCTGACAGGGCTTGTGTCTTGCTTTTGAAGGAGGACGACAGTCACCTGGAGGTATTCTGTGAGCTCCTGGGCCTGGAGAGTGGCAGAGTCGCTCAGTGGCTGTGTAATCGCAAGATCATCACAAACTCCGAGACGGTGGTGAAACCCATGACCAGGTCCCAGGCCATCAACGCCAGGGACGCTCTGGCCAAAAAGATCTACGCTCAGCTGTTTGACTTCATTGTGGAGAGAATTAACCAAGCCTTGCACTTTTCAGGCAAGCAGCACACGTTTATTGGTGTTTTGGACATTTATGGGTAAGAGTCTCTTCAGTGAGCCTGTCTTTCCTCATTTAAATGTCGAATGCCTGTTATTTTTAGGTCATTTTGTTCTGGTTGCTCTTCTGTGTTTCACGTGATCAGAAAGATGGTGTTCTCTTTTTTTGCATACATATGGATGTTAAATACAGTCCCCTGGGCTACGGTGTCTTTTTTCTAGGGTATATTAAATAAATTTAAAATCAATAATGGCCAACATCCAGAGCCACATGCCAGCTACCATGTTGAGTGGTCTCCGTGCACCTTCTTATTCCTCAAACAACCTCATATTTACCCTCGTTTTACAGCTGAAACAACTAAGCCTTAGGAAGACTCTTTCAAAGTTGCTCTGCTGCTGGGAAAACCCAGCACTGTATGAGGCTGTCACCCACTTCTGTTTCCCTATAGAGGCCCTGTGAGGTGTAGAGCCCTGACATACCTTTCCCATTTCGTAGGGTGAAAATAACAGCCCCAGCGGTCCTGTACCTTGCCCACACTCACAGGGCCAGAGGTAGACTCAAACCCAGGCCTTTTATCAACCAGCCTCCTCACACCTAAAATCCTCTTCCATTCTTGGATCATGAGGGTCATGTGTTTGCCCCATTCTCTAAGAATTCTTTTTTTTAATAAATTTATTTATTTATTTATTTTTGGCTGCGTTGGGTCTTCGTTGCTGCGCACGGGCTTTCTCTAGTTGTGGCGAGCGGGGGCTACTCTCCGTTGCGGTGTGCAGTCTTCTCATTGCAGTGGCTTCTCTTGTTGCGGAGCACAGACTCTAGGCGCACAGGCTTCTGTAGTTGTGGCACGCAGGCTCAGTAGCCGTGGCTTGCGGGCTCTAGAGCGCAGGCTCAGTAGTTGTGGCACACAGGCTTAGTTGCTCCGCTGCGTGTGGGATCTTCCCTTACCAGGGCTCGAACCTTTGTCCCCTGCATTGGCAGGCGGCTTCTTAACCACTGTGCCACCAAGGAAGTCCCTCCAAGAATTCTGATACATTTGGGGGACCAAGTTCCCACACTGGGGTTTTTTTCTTCTTTTCATTGCCCAGTCCTGCTTTTCCAGGTCAGACTTGTGCTAAAGACACTTGTAGAACAGCCAGGAAGAGTGAGTGAGGCCTGGCCAGCGTGAGGGGAGTTAGCACCCGGGCTTTTGTTTGTTAGCAACTGGCCTCGGGCGCCCAGCCCCCTCCCCCTCCCAGGACCCACCCTGGTTTCTCAGGGGGAGGAGGGGCAGATGGTCCCAGGGAAGGCATCACAGAGTATTCCACCGAGATTGGGGAGTATCCCCCCACACCCCGGGAAAAGCAGCTCTCCCTCCCCTTCCCATTTGGAGGGGAGAGCCGGCTGGCCAGCTGGGAGGGCAGGCAGAAGGGGCCGCTGAACTTTTACCCCTATAGAGAGAAATCGCTTTTCCCACAGCTCTTTAATGTGAGGCTGTGCCTCAGGGGAGTTCCTTGTTTAACTTAGGTTCTAAGTTAATACTGTACATATGACTCCCAATTAATAGTATCTGTCAACAGTTATAAATTAGTGATACATTGCTGGGGTAGGCTATTAAATTATTTACCTTGTCCGTTCAAAAAAAAAGGATTTGAGGGCGTCCCTGGTGACGCAGTGGTTGAGAGTCCGCCTGCCGATGCAGGGGACACAGGTTCGTGCCCCGGTCCGGGAGGATCCCACATGCCGCGGAACGGCTGGGCCCGTGAGCCATGGCCGCTAAGCCTGCGTCTGGAGCCTGTGCTCCGCAACGGGAGAGGCCACAGCAGTGAGAGGCCCGCGTACTGCAAAAAAAAAAAAAAAAAAAAAAAAAGTAGGATTTGAGCAGCCAGTAATCATTTAAGCAGACTTTTAAATGGGAATAGCTCTGCTTAAAAATAGTCTCTCTCATTGTGGTGGAAATGTGACTGTTATATTTTTTCTATTCGTTTCTGTGTTTTTAAAATGTCTTTAAAATAAATATCCCTTTATTTTAAGAATATATTATTTCATTCAAGAACAAATATGCATGTGCCAGGAACTATGTCAGGTGTGATTGATAAAGAAAATAGAC
Source organism: Hyperoodon ampullatus (assembly GCF_949752795.1). Lineage (NCBI taxonomy): Eukaryota > Metazoa > Chordata > Mammalia > Artiodactyla > Ziphiidae > Hyperoodon > Hyperoodon ampullatus. The sequence continues at coordinate 43,196,070 of NC_136916.1, read as the reverse complement.
ATGGCTTCTGACCTCTAGGGACTTAAATTTTAGCGGAGGGGGCAGGCAGATACTTAGAGGTTGGGATGATTTCTGGGCAGGGAATAAGTAGATGGATGTGCTGCAGGTGAGCAGGGCAGGAAGAAGAGAGGGCGCAGCTGAGAACAGGGAGCAGTGAGTCAGGAGAATGGCAGGCCGGCGTCAGATCCACAGGCTGATAGACCGCTGTCATAAGGAAGTTGAAGTTTTGGCTAAGTGGGCAAATCTTTGACAGGAGTAATTGTAAATTTTTAAGAACTTGTTGGAGTAGATTTTAAATTTATATTTTAAAATTAAATTCCTCCTTGGAAATTTAAAAAGTAACATGCTCACTGCCACCCATGAATTCATTTCATCCCTCCAAAAAAATAAGCTCTCCTCTTTAAGTAAGAGTGTTACTGTCTGGGGCGAATCCTTTCACACCTTTCTCCAGTATGCTTATGTCTAGGTTAGCCCTCGTGTATGCATACCTGCAGCTGTTGAGAGAACTGAGCTCAGGGTGACCTGGAAATAAGACAGCCTGAAAAGAAAAGTTACCCTCTGTGAAGGTGATTAAAGCCAAAGCTATGAGCCTTGAGATTTCAGCTTGGAAAAACATGGAGGCTTGTGGTTCCCCAGCCAGTCGGGTATTTATGTTCTCTAGACCCAGAGGTGGAAAGGCCTGGGGCTTGGAGTCAGACCTCAGGGAGTGAGCACGGCACCACACCTGTTGTGTGGCCCCCAGAAAGTCACAGAACCTCCCTGAACCTCAGTTTCGGAGGGGACCTCTCTGGCAGGGTTATTACAAAGGTTAAATGGAAGAAATTGTGAAGATATTTTAAGAACAATAAGGATTGTTCAAATGTGAACAGGAAAACAGTCATTGATGTTTGACATTCCACCCCTGCCCTAGGAAGTCCAGCCTTTGGCCCCAGCTGCGGGCTGCAGGGCACGGTGAGGCCCTTTTGTCTCCCCTCCAGACCCAGCCGTGGCCTGTCTGCAATGTCCAGGCCGGCAGAGCCTCTGGACCACCCAGGGCGCATGTGGAATGGGGCTGTCAGGACTGTGGGTTCTGCTCCTGTTCCAAGTCACCCTGCAGCTGCCCAGAGGACAGTCTGGGCCCTTAACCTCCCCAGGAATTCTAAACTGAGCTAAACGGGCTCAGTCAAGTGAGATTCCCAGGGGACCCATGGTTGGCGCTGGCAGGAACCTCTTGGGATTAGAGCGATTAAGAACTAAGGCTTTAGAGGCACTAAGAGCTGGGGTCGAATTGCATGTCTGGCACCACATCGCAATGGTCACCATCTCTTCTGACCCTCGTGTGTAACAGTGGGTGGGGTCAGGGCAGCTCTTCACTTAGGGCGGTGTTGGGTTAAGTGCGGTGATGAGCATCAATGCTAACACCTAAAGTACTCAGCCTCCTTCTGGCGGGAGCGCTCATCTGGACAGGTGGTGAATTGGGTGCCCCAGTTTTGTTCAGCCCACATCGTAGAGTGGGGTAGTTCACATAAAATCAGGTTTCTGGATTCTCTTGAGAATCAGGTGACCTCACATCCTGACCTGCATTAATCCATGGCCACAGCTGGCTGGAGCTGAGTAGTACCTGCCCATTGGGCAATCCTGGTTATCATGGGCCCCGCACAGTTCCAGCCTGCCCCCCATTCTGTCATCTCCTGGTCTCCTCTCAGCTTGTGAGTTTGCAGCTCCAGAGACAGACACTGAAAGTCTGAAAATGGACGTGGGGCTGTCTGCCTTGGACCTAAAGGGGTCTGCTGGGCTATGGGTATTAGATGGCCTTGCCCTTTTCCTCCAAGGACTATGAAAGTACCCCTTGGGAGGCAAAACCGTGCTGCCTCTGCGTGCAGCAAAGAGTGGGGCAACAGGAAGCAGCGTTGCTTTTTCACTGGAAACATAAATGTTACAGTCAGGTCAGCTCACAGCTCAGTCTGACACTGGTTGTCCTCGGACAAATTTTTCAACTTCTCAGTCTTATAAAGTGAGGATAATAATGCTGATGTCAGTGTTATGGTGTGGATTAAATGATATGCCATATTGTACCATGCCTATTTTAATGCCTGCCTCAGGTAGATGTTTTGTACACACAAGATGCCTTCCTGGGGCAGCCTGGAAAAAGGTGACTTATAAACTGAATGCTAGGATATTTAAACCAGAAGCTTTGAGGCATATTTAAAACTTGCAGAAAACATAGAAAACTTTTAAACTGTAAAATCTGTGAAAAAATGCTAACCTATAAATGAGTGTATATATCCTTCAAGTTATATCTTAACTTGTTTAAACTGTATTTCAGTTTTGAAACCTTTGATGCGAACAGCTTTGAACAGTTTTGCATCAATTATGCTAATGAAAAGCTGCAACAGCAGTTTAACCTGGTAAGTGACTTTTCTGCCTTCTTGAAACTAGCTCTCAGCCGTGTGTGTGTGTGTGCGTGTGTGTGTGTGAGAGAGACAGAGACAGAGACAGAGAGACAGAGACAGAGAGAGAGAGACAGACCATGGAGAGAGGCTCAGTCTGGTTCCTTCCCTCTTCAAATCTTGCTGGATCACTCACATGCTGGGTCACTGCACCATCTTGTGGCCATATCTTGAAACTGCACCTTCCCATCCTATTTCATCTTTGTGGAGCCACTTGCCAACTTCTGTTTCAGTTCATCACCTGCCATTCTTGGACACAGACCACCCCCCCTGCAGCCAGACCAAACCACTTAGTTTCCTGAAGGCTCCAGTCTTTGCGAGCCTCAGTATCTGCACCTGCTGCTCTCTCTGCCACAACCCCACCTGCCCCTGTCCTTTCCCCATCCCTTCATCTTCACCTGGAGAACTCCTACTTGTCGTTTGAAATTCAGCTTCTCCCAGCTGTCTCCCACTGTCATGAAGAGACAGTGTGACACCATGGAGAGCATGGGCTTTTGCTCAAACTGAACTGGCTTTGAGTCTCAGCTGTACCACCTCCTTCCTCTGGGACCTTGGGTTCTCTGAGCCTCATTTTTCTTATTTTGAAAACAGGTCAGTAGTATCTGCCTAATATCCTTGTAAGGAGAAGACCTAACGTTGAATCATACCCAGCAAATGTTTTTTTGCTTTCCTAGCCCTTGCTCCAGAATTAAGTCGTGTATAAGCATAAGATTTCACCCTGTTGCGAATTTGTATTCTGTTAACATTCTCAAGGATTCCCTGGAAGTTGAGCATTTAATAACTGAAACTAAGATTTATTCCAAGTGGGTGTGCAGCATAACTCACCTGAAGTCGAACTGTATCTGTAGGTCCTGCCCCGCCCGGGACGCCAGTGCCATCTTGTTCCCCAACATACACATTCACTTCAACCTCAGAATAACATGTGCAAGACACCTCCTGAAAATGCCATGTCAGAGGCTGCAATTCCATTTTTCTCTTTTTTTATTCTGCTTTTCCTCCTTTTCCACTTCATCCTCCTTCTCCCCCACCCCACTTTTTTTTGGGGGGGTGGGGTTGAGTCATCTATCAATGTACAGATCCTCCTGGAAGAGGTAAAACCTTAAAATATCAACATAAAAGCCTTAGTGAGCCCTCTCCTAGCTCCAGTCCCATAAATCTGGCCGCTGCTGGACCCCTGCATCTGGGTGGCCTCTGGGAGTTCGGCAGCGACAAAGTGAACCTGCCACCTTCCCTCCTTGGCTCCTTGCCTTCTACCCTCCCTCTTGCGATTAAAGCACCACCGCTGACCCAGTGTCCTGAGCCTCACGTTCATCCCAACCTCTTTCCTCTTGCTCACCTTCCTTGCACAGTGTTTGGCCTCCACAGAACCCTGGGCTGAGTCCTGACTGGGCTTTCTGCCTCCAGTCCTGCCCTCTTCAAAGCCATCCCCACCCCCAAACCAAGTTATCTTTCCAGAACTTAGGTCTTATCATGAACTCTGTGGGTCCTCACTGCCCCTAGGAAAAGGCCACAGGTCTGAGACTGTCTGGGGGTCCACAGGGGGCTGGTGTCATCTCCCCTCTGCTGTCCTTTGCAGTCCCATCCATTGCCCCCCCACCCATCACTGTTGTGCTGTCTCTCTGGCCAGTACAGGTGCCGTTCAGTTCTCAACCACCTATTGGGCTTCTGTGCAATTCCCACTGGGATTCTCCTGTGGGCACCTTTCTCCTCGTAGCCCTTCCCCCTTTGCCACCTGCAGCCAGGATGACCCTGAGCCAGCCCTCTGGGAAGCCTCCCTGGTACCCTCATGGCCCGAGCAAGTAATGTACAAAGCTCTCCAAGTTGTTAGCTTCTCATACTGGCCCCAGAGCCAACATTCTGAGGTGGGCTGGTTCCCACCTGGCCAAAGAGGCTGGGTCTGCCTTGGACAGCAGGAGTGACTGAGCAGGAAGGAGCTCCAGGACCACCCTGAGTGCTAAAGGTGGCAGGCTGGCTCAGGCCTTACACCCCAGGATGTGGGGACCTGCTGCGAGTGGGCTGGAAGATGACAGCTACACCCACGTTAGGACCTCAGCAGCACTGATCGTGGGTAAGGAGGGTGGCATGCACCTCAGGGTCTTCCATAAACATCAAATCAGTCATATATCTACATTTTCCAAATGTTTATGTCCTGTTCTTCAGAAGCATACTCTAATATTCTCTTTTACTTTCTATGTTGACTTCTGGATTTCCAGCATGTCTTTAAACTTGAACAAGAAGAGTATATGAAGGAAGATATTCCTTGGACTCTGATAGATTTTTATGACAACCAACCAGTTATTGACCTGATTGAAGCAAGAATGGGTATTTTGGAGTTACTGGATGAAGAATGCTTGGTAACTTTTTAAAATAATTGTTGTTTTCAACTTCTGAGTAGTAATAGATGAGCATATTGCAAAATGGATTTTTTTAATGTACATGTAAATTCCTGACGTGTTACTATTTGGTTGGATGTTAATACTGAGACAGCAGTCCATAGCAGGAACCCCAGAGGGCCCGGTGAGCCTCCCGCCCTCAGCAGGTGTAGCCCACCCTTGGGTAACATGCATGACCTCTTAGGTCATGTCCAGCAGGGAGGAGCCCTTTGAAGCTGTCGCTAGGCGTATATATAGAGTGGACATGGAAACAACAAGTGACTACACACCAGTTGTTAATGACTAATAGGAACTGAGTTTTCTCTTCCTGATTCCATGAGTCACCCACTGGGAGGTACAGCTGAAAAATCAACATCATACAATTGACAAAAGAGTCTCTAGGAATTTTCCTATTATTATTACCCTCTGGGAGGAACAACTTTACAGTGAGTCAGCCTAGCAGTGTCCTTCATCAGGCCACAGGAAAAAATAATCCCTAGGACAGTATTAATTTTTTTGGTTTAAAGTTTATATTTTAATGTTTAAACACACATCTTGTTTCTTTTCCAAAGATTTATTTTTACCACCCCCAGCCCCAAATGCTTGTAGCGTTGAAGACTTACTGGTATTTTCTCCCTAGAATTCTCAATTCCATGGTTCTTCTCACAGAGTAGCCTTCCTGGTGCCACCTATGCTTTAGCCCCTTCAGTGATGTAAGATTAAAAGACAGGCATCAGGGCCAAACATTCTGGACTGGTCTACTGGGGGCAGGGGGCAGAGGCCAAGGTAACCTCTAGGAATATTTGTACACACTCTACAGAGTTATTCCCTATATGGGGTATTAGATTCACAGAGTTCAGGCTGAATATAATTGATAGCTTCACAATCACCAGTATCAAGAACAAGTTTTGCAGCTAGCTTAGTTTAAGTAGGTAGTTATTAACTAGGCAGTAAAATAAAAGAACCACTTTCTTCTTGAGGCAGGGGGTGGGGAGGACTACATTTGGGTTCCAATCTTCCCCCATTCAACCAAGAATAAAAATCACGTTCACATAATTTTGGGAGGAAGAAATGTTAAAATACTGCCAATTTTGCAGAAATAAAATCCTTCATTCTTACGTCATTATATGACCTTTTCCTTTTCATCAATAACATTTTGTTCTTCTAAAAGAGCACTGATATGTCCATTTAGATATCACTCTAAAGAATAAGATCAAAGACAGATTTATGCCTAGAGTTGCATTTGAAACAGGAGCCTCTCATGTAGAGCAGTTCACTCTGAGGTGCAGCTCATCTTGGTTTCTTAGAATTAGCGCTTTTCCTCCCCTGTTTTCTTTTGTTTGTTTGTTTGTTTTTTTGCCGTACGCGGGCCTCTCGCTGTTGTGGTCTCTCCCGTTGCGGAGCACAGGCTCCGGACACGCAGGCTCAGCGGCCATGGCTCACGGGCCTAGCCGATCCGCGGCATGTGGGATCCTCCTGGACCAGGGCACGAACCCGTGTCCCCTGCATCAGCAGGCAGACTCTCAACCACTGCACCACCAGGGAAGCCCCCCTCTGTTTTCTTACTTGCTATTTGGTTTGCTTTTCTCTTCCAGTTACCACATGGGACTGACGAAAACTGGCTTCAAAAGCTGTATAATAATTTTGTCAACAAGAACTCTTTGTTTGAAAAACCCAGAATGTCAAACACATCCTTTATCATCAAGCACTTTGCTGATAAGGTACATACAGTGAGAGTTTGGAGCAGTGCTGTCTGCCCCTGGCCCACAGCTGTCTCCTGGGAGGAGCAAGCAGGCCAGGGACTTTGCTGGTCAGAACCCTCACGCTTAGCACGCAGCTTTGATGAAGGATACCTGTGTGTATGCACGCGTGTGTGAGCGTAACAGTTCTTAATTTGTCTTTATCACAGAATATATGCGTTTCAGTTGTACTGCTTTAAAGATAAACGTGTTGCCAATGGACCTCATTTCTGATTTGGGGCTTATTGTGAGTTCATTAACCTTTTATCAGTTTATTATCTCCGTGAAATTGCTATAATCAAGACAGCATAGTTGTTTCCTATATTGAAAGGAATATCTTTTTGTTGACCCTTTCCTTTCTTATTGTCATAATATATTTTTACATTGGTAACAGAGACTGACTCAAGATGATGGGTTTTCTAAGTGATCTTTATTTTCTTTATATGTCTCCAATTTCTTATGAAAAAAATGTTTAGTAAAAAAAAAAAGTTTTTTTAATCAAATTACAGAAAGCTTAGGAAATGGAAGGAAAAAAAAAGAAAATGTACCACAACCACCTGCCCTAAACATGCTTTCTCATCTTGCTTTCCTTCCGTAAGGAAACTCCTGCCCTCTGTGTTATTGCCAGGTTGGGTGTTACTTCAGTGGCTTGGCCAGCGCCTGGGGATCATGGGGACAGCCTGTGCTCCCCTGTCCTAGAGGCTATTGCTGTGGTTCAGCCTGCTGGTTGTACCTGAATGCCCACAGGGGCAGTGGAGGGACAGCCAGACAGACAGCAATAATAACCTTTGTGGGCCAGAGAGTTAAATGTGATCGCCTTTCAGTGCTTGGAGTTTTTCAGATAGGCTCCTGAAGAGATGCACATGAAATGAGTGATGATATATCAAGTTATATTTTCTAGTTGTTGTCCTTTATAATTTCACAGTTGTGATCCCAAGGGAAAAAAAAGGATCAGACTTCATGTAAAGCACATATGGGATTTACTTCAAGAGACCCTCTCTATAGTACATGGTTTCTGTACGTTTAATTCTTGTCACCTGGCACTTCCAAGAAGACCCTCTTAAAAGAACTAACAGTGCAGCATTTTGTGTGTACTATGGATTGGTGAGAAGAAACCATACACACCGTAGGGTCAGCTTAGGTTCTCAATTTCATTAGCCAAGGAAATAAAATTGTTTTGAGAGCGAGGCAGCTGTGCTTAGATGCAGAAAATCAGCACGCTTTGCCATGGTCCCCAGTGCCCCCCAACAGAGCCACTCAGGTACCTGCTACCCTGTTCCTGCAAACAGTCTCCTGGGATTGGGAAGGCTCTATATTTGTTACGCCTTTGCTCGTTTATACTCGTGGCTCACACACCAGCCTGGAAGACTTTATACAACAGTCCACGTGCTGTACTCACAAGGGCATGTTTCCAGACAGGATTAAACAGTTAAATGTAAGACCTGAAATCATAAAACTTCTCAAAGAAAACATAGGCAGCACGCTCTTTGACATCGGTCTTAGTAATACTTTTTCGTAAATGTCTTCTCAGGCAAGGGAAACGAAAGCAAAAATAAACAAATGGGACTGCATCAAACTAAAAAGCTTTTGCACAGTGAAGGAAACTATCAACAAAACAAAAAGGCCACCTATTGAATGAGAAGTTATTTGCACATGATATATCTAATAAGGGATTAATATCCAAAATATATTAAGAACTCCTACAACTCATCTCCAAAAAAAGAAACAATCCTATTAAAAAATGGACAGAGGATCTGAATAAACATTTCTCCAAAGAAGACAGATAGCCAACAGGCACGTGAAAAGATGCTCAACACCATTAATCATCAGGCAAATGCAAACCAAAACCACAATGAGATATCACCTCACATCTGTCAGAACGGATAAAGTCAACAAGACCACACATAACAAGTGTTGGTGAGGGTGTGGAGAAAAGGGGACCCTCCTGCACTATTGGTGGGAATGTAAATTGGTGCAGCCACTATGGAAAATAGTATAGAGAGTCCTTGAAAATAGAACTAACATTTGATCCAGCAGTTCCACTCCTGGGTATATATCTGAAGAAAACAAAAACACGAATTCAAAAAGATACATGTACCCCTAGGTCCTCTGCAGCACTATTTACAATAGCCAAATCTCTGGACTATGTATTTTAAAATGTGATATATATTCTTCATAAATAAAAAAACAAAAATTTACAAACTGTGAACAAACAGGCTTTCAGGGGTGCTGGAATATGGAGGCAGAGAGGGTGTTCAGGGACCCCAGGGCAAGGACTCTGCTTTGTCCCCTAGGTAGGAAAGTGTCCTTCCTGGTGCACAGTTCGGATTATGAACCAGGAACGCTGGCTGTATGGAAACACGCCCTTGTGAGTACAGCACGTGGACTGTTGTATAAAGTCTTCCAGGCTGGTGTGTGAGCCACGAGTATAAACGAGCAAAGGCGTAACAAATATAGAGCCTTCCCAATCCCAGGAGACTGTTTGCAGGAACAGGGTAGCAGGTACCTGAGTGGCTCTGTTGGGGGGCACTGGGGACCATGGCAAAGCGTGCTGATTTTCTGCATCTAAGCACAGCTGCCTCGCTCTCAAAACAATTTTATTTCCTTGGCTAATGAAATTGAGAACCTAAGCTGACCCTACGGTGTGTATGGTTTCTTCTCACCAATCCATAGTACACACAAAATGCTGCACTGTTAGTTCTTTTAAGAGGGTCTTCTTGGAAGTGCCAGGTGACAAGAATTAAACGTACAGAAACCATGTACTATAGAGAGGGTCTCTTGAAGTAAATCCCATATGTGCTTTACATGAAGTCTGATCCTTTTTTTTCCCTTGGGATCACAACTGTGAAATTATAAAGGACAACAACTAGAAAATATAACTTGATATATCATCACTCATTTCATGTGCATCTCTTCAGGAGCCTATCTGAAAAACTCCAAGCACTGAAAGGCGATCACATTTAACTCGTTAATATTTATTTATTTATTTATTTTTTTGGCTGTGCCAGGTCTTAGTTGTGGCAGGCCGGCTCCTTAGTTGTGGCATGCAAACTGTTAGTTGCAGCATGCATGTGGGATCTAGTTCCCTGACTAGGGATCGAACCCAGGCCCCCTGCATTGGGAGCACGGAGTCTTAACCACTGTGCCACCAGGGAAGTCCCGAAATTTATTTTTGTGCATGGTGTGGGAGTAGTCCAGTTTGATTCTTTTTGTGTAGCTGTCTAGTTTTCCTGGCACCACTTATTGAAGAGGCTGTCTTTTCCCCACTATATACTCTTGCCTCCTTTGTCGTAGATTAATTGCCCATAAAATGTGGGTTCTTTTCTGGGCTCTCTGTTCTGTTCTATTTATTTATGTGTCTGTCTTTATGCCAGTACAATACTGTTTTGATGACTGTAGCTTTGTGATTAACTGGAGAGTTGAATGTTTAAGCAGCCACCCTGGATATGTTGTTTGAGGGATTTGAGAAGCCTCATGAATCAGAAAGGGCTGCAAAGAGGGTTTTTCTAAGCCAAATTCAGTCAGGGCAAACACCGACCCACTCTAAACGACTCTAAGGGTTTTGTGGTCCTGGAAGGTTTTGTGATCAGCTGGTCAATTTTTCTTTCCTTTCTGCCACATTAATGCTGATTCAGGAAAACATTTCTGTTTGACTCAAAGGACACCACTGAGCTTTTTTCCTCCTCCTGGTGGCTTCAAAGGCAAAGGGAACCCTAAACCAGGTCTTCTTGTATTAGCTGCACATGTTACAGGGAAAAATCAGTCACCTGTGTCCAGTGGGAACTAATGGGTGAGTGTAGAGTGACCAGCGGCCAGTGAGAAGTCCAGGCAGTGGGAGAGCCTGGCGCTTTGCATCAGATGACATATTCCCAGCTTTTTAAGCTTTCTGTAATGGCGTTGCTGTGACAAACAGAAACTGAATCTCTTTTTAAAACATTGCCTTTATAGCCCCTTCATTAATCTTTCTTTAAAAAGAAAAGAAACCTGTGGTACTTAGACACTGTCTGCGTTTGCCTCTTTGGAACTAATTCCTTTCTTTGCATAGGTAGAGTATAAATGTGAAGGTTTCCTTGAGAAGAACAGAGACACCGTCTATGACATGCTGGTTGAAATCCTGAGAGCCAGCAAGGTTTGTAAAGTCCTAAGACGTAGTTAATGTTATTCATTGTGTACTTGATGTGGATCTAAATGTGTATCAGGAAAGAGTAAGAAGTGTGTGTATGTGTTAACTGTCTTGTAGCGGCGAATTGTAGCTCCTACATACAAAAAATGACTATTTCGGAATTGGTACTAAAATATGTTTCTAGCTTCTGAAAGCATGCAAATTTCCACTATATGCAAAATCAGAAATCAAATATGCAGATGACAGAGACGAAGGACAGATAGTACAGTCATTTAAAGAATCTTAATTCACATTTTATTCATTCACTCACTTATAAAGCACTTATGTGCCAAGCATTGTCCTAGATTCTGGGGATACAGCAGTGAACAGGGCAGACAGGGTTCCTGCTCTCATGGAGCTCACATCCCAGAGGGAGCAACATACCTTACACATGAAAGCAAACAATGGTAGGTAGTGCTAAGTAAGTGCTCAAGGAAAACCAAAGCAAGATGGAGTGCTGCTCTGCATATGTGAGCTCCTTGAATCCACGGATCTGTATGATGAAGTGTCACCATAAGAGTGACTTCTGGCTTTTTCTTTTCCTCCTTAAACATTTCTTTCAATTTAAGAATTTTAAGAATTCAAATTCTTAAAATTTGAGAAAAAGGATATATCATACACAGTCCTTCATTTTTTGTGAAGATTTGGTTATCATATTTATTTTCCTTCTTTTAGAAGGTCCCCAGTCCTTTGCTGATGCTCAAGTATTTTTTTTCTCTTTTTAAAAAATTTTATTTTAATGCAGTATAATTGCTTTACAATGTTGTGTTAGTTTCTGCTGCACAGTGAAGTGAATCAGCTATAAGTATACATATATCCCCTCCCTCTTGGACCTCCCTCCCCACCCATCCCACCCATCTAGGTCATCACAGAGCACCAGATGCTCGAGTATTTTGACAATTTCCGAAATGAGCCTGAGCACTTCCCACTAATGGTCATAAGTAAATCACAGGCCATGGCAACTTCAGTTATTAAAATTGATTTATGACAGAGAATTCAGTGTAGGAATAGCCTGTATTTGTGTACAAAATTAGTTGATGTATTTCACCAATTGTTTACCTGGAGTCCAGTCTGGAAGAGGGACACAGATCGTGGTGAAGCACGGATGGGTCTCTGCACTAAGCCCACAAGCTGTCAGAGGTCTGGGAATTTCAGATTCACTTGTTCCACAGGGGTTACAGGATGCATCAGGCAGGAATTCTCCCCCAAAGAAGATTCTCAATGTCTGATTTAAAAGAAGAAAATACGAGGTCTTCTCCAAGAGGGAAGATAAGACATTGAAAGAAATAAGTGATGCAAGGTAGAAAGTAGTGAGTGTCTTAAAAGAGGTACAGATCAAAGATTAAGGTAACTCAGAGGAAGTTGGGATTAATTCGCGCTGGGACACCAGGGAAGTTATTGTGAAGGGGGTGGGGCTAGAGAATATTATAATAGCACCTTGAGTAATGGGTAGGGTTTGGATCTGCAGGGATGAGAACGTGGGGTTAGGAGGGAGGAGATTCCAAGTGCAGAAGCAACGTGAGCCAGAGCGCAGAGGGAGGAAGAATAAATGCTTCTCCTGTTCTGACACTTGGAGTGATACCCACCTACAGACATTCACATGCTTTCCTTTCTGCTCCCATTCCTGGGAAAGAAACCGTCATCGCGAGTGAGGACGACCCCCTTGTGGAACTGAGATTTTTGGCCAAGATTGTTACTTTACCCCCCCACTGGTTTAGACGTGGTTGTTGTGACCATTTCCTTGATTGTTCCAGCTGAGGACTGTGGGCGAATACTTTTGACATTGAAACCCTCTTTGTTCTTCCCAGTTTCATCTCTGTGCCAACTTTTTTCAAGAAAACCCGGTTCCTTCTTCACCTTTCGGTTCAGCGATCACAGTTAAATCTGCAAAGCCAGTCATCAAGCCGAACAACAAGCATTTCCAGAGCACCGTGGGGAGCAAGGTACTGAGAGAGTTTTCTGAGGGCGAGGGGACTGAGGGCAGGGAGCCAGGGATGGGTGGGACCCATTCCGGGCCTGGACACGGGCACTGGGTTTCTTCAAATCTATTAATATAAATGCAAATGCAAAGAAAAGTAGTAGTTCATCATCATAGTGCCTCAACCTCTAAGGCTACACACATCTGAGCAAACCATATGTTTGCACAGTAACCCGAGTCACTAAAGTCCTTTGCTTTTGAGAGTATTGGATGGAGAACTGCGTCCACAAGAGCAGGATATGCTGATAAACCCAGTCACAGACTAAAACCTTTCATAATAGATGTTTATGCATGAAGTTAACTTTTCCTCTTCTTGAGTAACTTATCAAGGTTGGACCTTTTTTTTTTTTTTAAAACATCTTTATTGGAGTATAATTGCTTTACAGTAAGGTTGGACCTTTTTTTTTTTTTCCTTTTAACCCGGATCTAAGCATTAAATTTCAGCACGATGTTTGTCACCTGACCTTGTTTCCTAGTTCCGCAGCTCTCTGTACTTGCTCATGGAGACCCTCAATGCCACCATGCCCCACTACGTTCGATGCATCAAACCAAATGATGAGAAATTGCCCTTTGAGTAAGTGTTCTTTTGCAACAGAGTGGGGAAGAAACACCGAGGAAACGGTTTCTGTCTGATGTTGGAGAATTTGCTTGCAATTGTCGTGAACTTTACTGTTTCTCGGTTTTTAAATGATTTCAAAACAAGCCTGCCCTCTACATATAATGTTAGCACAACCCCTCTGGCTAAGCCATCTCATCTCTGGGATTAAGCAAAAGGGTTAGATTTGAAACAATTATTCTACAGCTAAAGGTTACGCAACTGAGAAAGCCAGAACATTTTCCTTGATGGTAAGAATTTGTATGTGTTTGCAGGAGAAATGCTGTAGAGGGGTCTGAAGTTTTGTCTTCAAACACGCCATGAAGCCTTACTTAGACTTGTTCTCTGGGGCCCCAGGGAAAAGGCTCAGACCCACGAGTGGAAGTTATAGAGAGCCTCTTAGCTGACTCAAGCTGAGAGGTGTCTAAGGGAGTGGTCCGTCTGGAGGTGGTGACTGTGTCTGTGTGTCCTCAGAGGGTCAGGCCTAAGCCAGAGGGCCACCTGTGGGGTGTCTTATAAAGGGAACTCAGCAACAAGTAGGCGCTGGGATGGGTGAGCTTGGACATTTCTTCCACTCTGGTTGTCATTTGAAGCTCAGCCCAAAGGCCATTTCCCCACAAGACTTCTCGCTGTTGCCTCCCTCAGTCAGAATCAGCTGCTCCTTTCCCCGTGTCCTCAGTGAAGCTTTCTGAACTGTTTCACAGAGGTGCTATTTTCGTTTGACGTGCAACACATATTTATTAAGTATCTGCTGGGCTCGGGGATTACACAGGCAGATCCTGCTGCCCAGGAGCTCATGGTTGGGGCAGGTCCGCTACACTGTTCATGGGCCTGTTTATCAACTGCGATGGCTTAACACATGATCAGATCGTCTTCTTTCAGGTTTGACTCCAAAAGAATTGTTCAGCAGCTGCGAGCCTGTGGCGTTTTAGAAACCATTCGCATTAGTGCGCAGAGCTACCCTTCTCGGTACGTTGTCAGTTCCTTGTTTGGGGGGAAAAGTGCCCGACTTCAGGTCTGTGCTGAGATCCAAGGGAGGGGCTGCCGCGTTTTCATCAGATATGTTCATAAGATGTCCCGCTGTGCTGTGGGAAGGCCAGATGAACGAGCAGCATGAGAGACAGAGGCCACCATCCCCACCCTCACACCCCACCCTCATCTCTGCACTAGTGAGGGTCGCCTGCTGCCTCCCCAGTGCCCCTGAGAAAGGGAGCTGGAGGGGGAGACAGCTGTCGGAGCGGAACGTTAACAGGAAGCATCCAGGGAGCATAACCATCCAGGTGTGCTCAGGTGAGGTGTGTGGGCAGAGGGTCAAAGGTCAGGGTCATTGTCCCCAGAACAGTGGTAGGTAAGCCCTTGGGGTCCACAGGCAGCATGCGTTTCCTCCGGCCTGCCTCCTTAGGTCTGCCTTGACTTTCCAGGTGGACGTATATCGAGTTCTACAGCCGCTTTGGGATCCTCATGACCAAGCAGGAGCTTTCATTCAGCGATAAAAAGGAGGTGTGCAAAGTGATTTTACACAGGCTCATACAGGTCAGTCCTGCTCTCTCCTGGAACCACGGGCTTGCAGACACTGTCCTCATCTCTGTCTCTGTCTCAGGGCTGTAACTGTCGTGAATGCCTAAGCAGAAAGGAAACGTGCCCCGCGCGTCTGTGTGCTAAGGAGATCAGAGCAGACCTACTCATGGGGCATCATCTCCTGACAGCAGGAGACACCTTGAGGGACCCGAATTCAAACCCTGGCCTCCACCGCCACCATGTCCTGTCCTGCTGTGTTCTCCCACAGCCTAGGGAGCTTCTGCGGGCCAAGCTTATGTTACACAGTCAGCTAGACGGTCGCTGAGCCGGGGGTTCCAGGCATGGCCCTCAGTGTGGACTTAGAGGTTTGCTGAAGCCATGACTTGTGACGGAAAAGAGGGGGGGAAGCAGTTATGATGGCCAGGAATGGGTGGTGAAGAGAAGCCAAAGGAAGACAGAAACCAAGCCTTTCCAGGTGCCTCTGCTGTTCTGTGGAAACCACCTGTGAAAGGCTGGAGCTCCCCGGTAGCCCAGCCAACAATGCACACACTCCTTCCCACCCCACAGACGGATGCCTCACCCTCAAGTCCATTTCTTCCCCAGAAAGAAGCTTTAAACAA
Organism: Hyperoodon ampullatus; assembly: GCF_949752795.1. Classification (NCBI taxonomy): domain Eukaryota; kingdom Metazoa; phylum Chordata; class Mammalia; order Artiodactyla; family Ziphiidae; genus Hyperoodon; species Hyperoodon ampullatus. The sequence goes on along the minus strand of NC_136916.1, from coordinate 43,180,657 downwards.
GGCAAAGTATAAACTTCTAGGTCATAATCAGAGCTTTTCTGCTTTATGTCAAAGAGATGTCAGAATAACCATGTTGGTGGCATGTTTGGATCTCTAAACATCTTTTCCAAATACTAGAGAAAATCTGAAAGATTTTGTTTCTGATTATGTCATTTTTCTCTTCCAGGATTCTAATCAGTACCAGTTTGGTAAAACCAAAATTTTCTTCAGAGCAGGGCAAGTGGCTTATTTAGAGAAACTCCGGTTGGATAAACTGAGGCAGGGTTGTGTTGTGATACAAAAGCACATCCGTGGCTGGCTCCAGAGGAAAAAATTCCTCCGAGAGAGACGAGCGGCCCTGATCATCCAGCAGTACTTCCGGGGTCAGCAAACCGTGAGGTATGTTGGAACCAAGAAGACGTGTGCCATCATTTGGCTTTCTTCGCTGTCACCTCGGGGGGCGGGGCCTCCTTCCTCCTGGGACCCGGGTGCAGATGCGTCCCCCGAGGTGGCCGTGAGCCTCCAGGTGAGATGGGTGTGTCCTTGGGGGCAGGTGGTGCTGACTGCCTGCCGTCCCTACGTGGCAGAGGTGATAACCAGGACCCTGAAGAGAGGAAGCCCTGATCAGCATGCTGCTGAAGAGGGTCAGAATTCCTGGTGAGACCAGGTAGAGGGGCTGGGCTGCTGGTCCATGGGAACTGAAAACACCTAAGGTGATCAAGGTTCAAGTGAAGCGTCAGAGTAAAGACATCAGTGTACCTTGCAGGTGGTGGGGCAAACCATGCCTGAGGGGACCATGGCAAGGCTCTGCCCGCAGGCACTAAGCCCCTGGGTGGGGCTGCCTGAGTGGAAGGCAGTTCCGCCGGCCACGCCCACCCCGCCCCTCCTTGAGTGCTCCCAGGAGGCCATGCTGGCCTGGCCAGCAAGACGGGCATCCCTCCTGGACAGCATTTTGTGGTTCTGTGTCTGCCCTGCCTCCCTCCTTCGCTTGCTCTGAGGGTAGTTGAGGGCGCAGGTGTTTAAGGTTCAGGCTGTGTGGCTCAGCCTCCCTTGTCCCAAGCTTGAGCCTGACAGCAGCATCTGGGCTTCTGCACGTGGCTGACACACCACAGCCTTCATCTCAGCACACCCCAAACTGGACTCGCCATTCCACCACCCTACCCCCACCCCAGCCCACTCTCCTCCCAGGCAACCATCTTACACAGAAACACAGCCAGCCTTGCCCTCCTGAGCCTCTGGTGTCAGTTAATAGCAGCAGTCTCCAGGGCAGGAAACTCCAGAGTTAGCTTCTTCCCCAAACTCATAGTCCCTTTCCGTTTGGGAATCACCATGGCCTGGGATTCTACTCCCGCTTGCCTCTTGTGTCTGTCCTGTTCATTTCATTCCTGCGCCCCTACCCTGGATGAGGCCTTCATCGTTGTTTGCCTTTCACTCTACAGCACAGCCCTCCACCTGCTGCCTTTCTCTCCCATCTTCCTAAAGCAGGGCCTGCCCTGCTCCTGCCGTGAATGCCTCCAGGGGTCCCTGTTTCCCACAGAAGAGCACTCAGGTTTCAACATGGTATTCACGTTCCCCCATGGCCTGGATGCAGTTATAAGCATGGAAGCTCTGTGAGGACAGGGACCATACTTGTCTGGTTCCCACTGCATCCATATGTAAGACCCAGCACAGTGATTGTCACATAGTAGGTGTTCTATACATACATACATATATATATATATATATATATATATTTTTTTTTTTTTAAATAACAAATTGTCCCCATCTATCTTTCTCACCTCACAGACTACCAGTTTTCTCCATGTGTCTTATATTCTAGCAATTCCAAATTCCCTTTTTCTGAATATTTCAGGCACTGTTAGGCCTTCATGCCTTCACTGGTCCCTTAGTCTGAAATGCCTTTTCCAGCCTTCAATGTCTACAGAAATCCTACTTTTCCATCCAGGCTGGCTGACATCTCAGCTCTTCCCAAGCAGAATGATATTTCAATAAGATCTCTCTTACAGATCTTTCAGTAGTTACTTTACTTTTCTTCTTCTCCCACTTGACCATTTCTAAGTCTGTCTGTTTCATGAGGTTGCAAACATTGAAGGTAAGAACTTTGTGTTCACCTCCAGTCCTTCAGATAGGTCCTTCAAAAAACTTTTTCTGTAAGGGGCAAATATTTGGGCTTCTGGGGTCATGTGGTTTCTCATGCAGCTGTTAAACTCTGCCTTTGTAACGTGAAATCAGTCATGGGCCATTTGTAATGAATAGTTGCAGCTGCATTCCAACAAAAGTTGACAATAGGTGGGAGGCTGCAGATTTGGCCCCAGGCCCTAGTTTTCCAACCCCTGATCTAGAGCCTCCAGCGTGATTTCCCACAAGAATGACTAGAGGAGTGAGTGAGTGCAATGCCAAAGCACAGTTGTGTTGTCACGGTCTCTGTGGGTATGTGAGTGACAGTGGGGTGATCAGCCTGAATGTGAAGAGTGTGGCAGTTCCCACATGGTGCCTCGTTCCTGGAACAGGTCCACAGTTCGGATCAGGGTGGAAAGGAGAGGTAGACATCAGCATAAACCACTTACAGCATTTAATGTGTAGATTTGCAAAACATTTGAATATGCCTCAGTTAAGAGGTGTTGCACAAGCTTGCTTCTCTGGAGTAGGTGTCAGTGCCCTGTGGGTAACAGATTTACTCTATATTCTTTTAAACCAAGGAAAGCTGTTACCGCCACAGCCTTAAAAGAAGCGTGGGCAGCCATAATCATTCAGAAGTACTGTCGTGCGTATCTTGTCCGCAGTTTGTACCAACTGATTCGCGTGGCCGCCATCACCATCCAGGCCTACACCCGAGGATTCCTGGCGAGGAGGAGGTATCGAAAGGTGCGGCTTTCTGGGATGTGAATGTCTGTTCGTACATGTCCACTACAGGTGGGATTTGGTTATTGTTTCAAAAGTCTAGGTAGGAGAACATTTGCAAACGATGCTACTGATGAGGGATTAATTTCCAAAATATACAAAAGAACTCGTACAGCTTAATATCAAAAAAACAGCCCAATCAAAAAATGGGCAGAAGACGCAGATCGACATTTCACCACAGAAGACATACAGATGGCCAGTAGGCATGTGAAAAGATGCTCAACATCGCTAATCATTAGAGAAATGCAAGTCAAAACTACAATGAGGTATCACCTCACACCTGTCAGAATGGCCATCATTAAAAAGTCTACAAATAATAAATGCTGTAGAGGATGTGGAGAAAAAAGGAACCCTCCTACACTGTTTGTGGGAATGTAAATTGGTGCAGCCACTATGGAGAACAGTATGGAGGTTCCTTAAAAAATTAAAAGTAGAGTTATCATATGATCCTTCAATCCCACTCCTGGGCATATATCCAGAGAAAACTCTAATTCGAAAAGATACATGCACGCCTATGTTCATAGCAGTGCTATTTACAGTAGCTAAGCCATTGGAAGCAACCTAAATGTCCATCAGCAGAGGAATGGATAAAGAAGATGTGTGTGTATGTGTGTGTGTGTGTGTATGTATGTGTATATATGTATATGTATATATATGTATATATACAATGGAATATTACACAGCCATAAAAAGGAATGCAGTAATGCCATTTGCAGCAACATGGATGGACCTCTAGATTATCATATTAAATGAAGTAAGTCAGACAGAGAAAGACAAATATCATATGACTTCAGTTATATGTGGAGTCTTTAAAAATGATACAAATAAACTTATTTACAAAACAGAAATAGACTCACAGACATAGAAAACAAACTTAGGGTTAGTTACCAAAGGGGATAGCGGGAGGTGGATAGATAAGACTTTGGGATTAACGTATACACACTACTATATATAAAATAGATAAACAACAAGAACTTAACTGTATAGCACAGGGAACTATATACTCAATATCTTGTAATAACCTGTAATGGAAAAGAATCTGAAAAAGAATATATATATAGGTATAACTGAATCACTTTGCTGTACACTTGAAACTAACACAGCATTGTAAATAATTACAGTTATTTACGATGTAAATAATTGTAATTTACAACGTAAAAAAGAACTTGAAAAAAGATAGGTAATAGTGCTCTGTGGGTTGATTACAAGAAATTCAAATTTTACCCTGTAGGAATATTTTGGTAGTTATATCTCCCAACACTGGAAGAGTTGATGAGAAAAACAGTAGAGACCCAGTTTGCGTTTCACAAAATCTTGTTTTAAAGATGCTGGAGGAACACAAGGCTGTGATCCTTCAGAAGTACGCCCGGGCATGGCTGGCCAGACGCAGATTCCAAAATATCCGACGATTCGTGCTCAACATTCAGCTTACTTACAGAGTTCAACGTTTGCAGAAAAAGCTAGAAGACCAGGTAGGTGTTCCTAACGCATCTTTCATATTTACTTTTTCTAACAGATATATTTTGCTCTGGGCCAGTTCCTTAGCTATGCTGTTGATGAAATTATTTTAAGGCAGGACAAGAAAAATTGAACATAAAATTTTCTCTGCCATTTGAGCCACAACCTTGTCCCCTTCAGCGTGCGTTGTGCATCTGCATTATATGTTAACTAGATCCTCTTAGAAGACACAGGAATGCCTACCCACCCCCTCCTCCCCAAAAAAGCAGTTTCCTCCTGGTGCCAGCAAGGTAGCTGCTTAAGAGATAACTTTCCTTCCTTAATCCTGTAAAGGGTCACAGTGATCCACTACTTGTCTTGTTGGACTATGTAAACTGTCAATATATTACTTTGACGTATAGCCCTTTGTCTTAAAAACTTAAACTGTGCTTTGACCTCTAACAGGTGGAACAGTGCTCAGAGCTTTCTGAAAGATTGTCTCCTGGGTTATAATCCTCAGGTTGGCTCGAATAAAATACTTTATTTCTTTTCTAGATTGAATATTGATTAATTATTTTTTTTGGTCAACACTGTTAAGATTTATGCCCATGTTAGGAGCTTCAAACAGCTTACATGGGCCAACTGAGCTAGGAAACAGAAGCGCACTGTGAAGGGCTGATACATATGGTTGTGTAGGTTGCACACTGCACAAGGGCACCTGCCCAAGAGAGCAAGTGGGGCTGAAATCCTGTCTGGCTTCACTTGCCAGCCCATGTGTCTTGGTATAAAGCTGTACTGCCTTGAGGCATGGGTGCCTTTTTCTAATTTGCACAAAGATGCTACCTGCATGCCAAGCCATGCTCCCTCAGAGCTGCACTGGCCCAGAGAAGTTGCCGTTTTCTAACTTGCCCAAAGGTCTATGTGGTCTAGCTACAGCCCTGCCAAGTTTGGGAAGATTCCCCATACCATTCCCATTGATAGGAAAAAACTTCATATACCCTCAGCCAGTGGGAGAGAGCTGTGGAATATGCAGTGTCCAGTTCTATGAAACTTACTCCTGCATCTGTCTCAAATAATACTGAGATTCTCCTACAATAAACTAATAAAAAAAGCATGTGTCCAAAAAAAAAAAAACTTAGCCCTAGGGGTCGTTGGTGAATGGATGAATGTGCAGACAAGAAACTGTAGGTTTTGATAAAGTTCCCCCTCCTTGTGCTGTTGTGCAGCAGGCCTGCATGTTATATAGCTTGTGGCGAACAGCATTGAAAAACAGCCCTGGCCAAGTGGGAGCAGGGCCCGTGGGAGTGTCCACACACCCTGAGCTCCTTTCTAGGTGTTCATGTGCTTAGGGCTGCCATAACAAGCCAGCACAGACTGGGCGGCTTAAACAACAGACATTTATTTTCTCACAGTGCTGGAGGCTGAAAGTCCAAGATCAAGGTGTTGGCAGCGTTGGTCTCTCCCGAGGGGTTTCTCCTTAGCTTACACATGGTCTTCCTCTCCCTGTGTCTTCACATCATCTTCCCTCTGTGTGTGTCTGGGTCCTAATCTCTTCTCATAAGGACACCAGTCATACTGGATTAGGGCCCACCTGTATGACCTCGTTTTACCTTAATTACATCTTTAAAGACCCAATCTCTAAATACAGTGACGTTCTGAGGTACTGGTGGTTAGCACTTCAACATGTGGATTTGGGGGGATGGAGGGGACACAGCTCAGCCCACCACATTAGGGCTGTCCTGGAGCTCCAGGGTTGCACTAAAAGAGCCACCCGCTCAGGAAGGCATTTGCCTAACTAGCTCTGCATCCCTATTTCACTAGGTTGAAGGTGCTCATACATGCCATTGTAATGATAACTGGGGTCAGTGTAAAGAAACCTCCGATTTAGATGAGAAGTTGTGAGGAGCAAATGGAACAGCTTCTTTATATTTGTTAAACCCCTAAGTATAGGATGTTTCTTTCCTCTAGAACAGAGAGAACCATGGGCTGGTGGAAAAGCTGACCAGCCTGGCTGCTCTTCAGGCCGGTGACGTGGAGAAGATTCAGAAACTGGAATCAGAGCTGGACAGAGCAGCCACCCACAGGCAGAATTATGAGGAGAAGGGGAGGAGGTACAAGGCTTCCGTGGAAGAGGTCTGTGCCTGTGGGCGTAGGCTGTGAGTCATGCCGTGAAAGAGATCACAGTGCAGCACTTTCCCACAGAGTAGACTTCTGCAGAGCAAATCAGATTTTGCCATTGGCTTCCATTACCGAAGAGAGCCTGCATCTTAGGGGAGGGGAAATCTGAGGCCTGGAGTCCGGGTGGGAGCAGAAGAGGAGGCTAATGCTTCAAGAAGCACAATATAAGGTTTCCTCTTCCTTCCCACGTCTGTAAAGTGTTGAAGGGCCTGAGAAAGAGCCCTGGTCAGATGCTTCCCTCTCTTCCAGCATGACCTTGATCTCCTGTCACTTGTCCACCTGGTGTGCATCCTGGAAGCATCGTCCCCAGAGCAGCAGTGCAAAGCATGGGCAGGTTTTCGTCTCTGTGGTGTAGTAAAAAGAGCAGTAGACAGAAAAACCAGATATCCCAGGCTCAAATCTTCTCTGGGCAACCTTGGACAAGTCACTTACCCTCTCTGAATTTTGGTTTCCTCATATGTAAAATGGGAATAACAAAAAGGGACTGACAGAATTATGGTGAAGATAAAATTGTCAGATAAAATCATTTAACCAAGTGACTGTCATAGAGCCCTGCAAAAGCGTGAACTGCTGTTTTCTAAGCAGGTGGTCTTTATTACCATCCGTTCTGCACCTTCTGAAGTGCCACAGCAGCCACCGTAGTGGCAGCCTGGAGCCCCAGGGCATCGCTCTGCCCTCCCCACGACCAGATGCCTGGCTGCACCAACACGGCTGCTGGCATCCCCCTCACTGCCAGTCACCAGCCGTCAGCACCCAGGGGCTCCCAGCTGCCAGCCCAGCAGGCACTTTACGAGAGAACTTAGGTCGTGATCACACATCCTTCCTGAGTCTCAAATTGTGAATCCACTTTATATCATAAATTTCTTATATTAAATATATAAATACCCTGGCCAAGAAAAAGAGAAGTTTCCTTGACTTTGGGAAGACCTTGGATTTGGTTCTTTCTCCTTGATTTCAGCCATTTCTGGGCGAGGCTGGGAACTAGTGTCTGTTGAAGTCACATGGAGCCCTTGCACGTGGTTCTAAACACAGCGTCTTGGTGGGCTGGTGCCGGCTGTTACCTATGGATGGGAGCCGAGACCAAAAAATACTAATTTAAAAATATGCAGGCAGTGGTGACAAAACTCAAAGGGAGGTTTTCAAAAAAGCATTTTTTTCTTCCCTTTGCTAGAAATTGGCAAAGCTTCAGAAGCGTAATTCAGAATTGGAAATACAAAAAGAACAAATACAGCTGAAGCTTCAAGAGAAAACTGAGGAGTTGAAAGGTAAAGCCCAAGGTGACCCGACACACATTCACCTGTTCACAAGTCCAGTCATTCAGGAAATAGGTACTGGGTGGGAACTGAGTTTCAGGCTGGACCAGGAGGCTCTGGCATAATGAGAAAACTTTCACTCCACAGAGAATAACTTTATTTAAATCGTGGCAAATGTACCCTACAGATTCATCCTGTTTATTTCCATCTTTTGTCGGAGAACAGCCATCCCTGTCTCAGAACCTCCTGGGCCATTTACAAAGTACTGATGGGTGGGCCGTCAGTCTGGAGCTGTGATATCAGAAGATGGGGTGGGGGAGTATCAGTGGGTGGTGGTGGCAGGTATGGTTCAGAGTCTGTTTTTTTTGTTTGTTTGTTTTTTTGGTACGTGGGCCTCTCACTGTCGTGGCCTCTCCCATTGTGGAACACAGGCTCCAGACGCGCAGGCTCAGCGGCCATGGCTCATGGGCCCAGCCGCTCCGCGGCATGTGGGATCTTCCTGGACAGGGGCACGAACCTGTGTCCCCTACATTGGCAGGCGGACTCTCAACCACTGTGCCACTAGGGAAGCCCCAGAGTCTGTATTTTTTTAAACCTTGTAGTCATTCTGATACATTGTCCAGGGCAGTGTTGGGATAATGTTTGTGGCTTACCAAGGATTTGCACTCAGATTTCAGCTCTGTCCAAGTTACTTAGTCTAAGTGGTACCCAGGTCCTCTGCCACTCTCCTGGCCCTGAACAAAGGGCCCTGCTTAGCACTGAGCTACATCAGCCCTGAGCTGTCAGATGCAGGCCCTTGGGACCAGCAGTAACACTTTCCTTTGGAGTGTGGAGCAGCCATCCTTAGCCTAGCTCTGTCCATCTGTACTTGTCCGACTCAAGTTCTAATTGCAGGCCCTTGCTAAATCCCAGAAAAGGCAGCAGGAACATGAGCCCAGTGGTTCCTCACCAGGTAGTTTAAATCACCACACTGGATTATCTGTCCTGTCCAGGAGCTATTCCTTAAGCTCCAGCATGGGGGCAAGAGCTCAAGGGTTCAGGCCTGGGGATCTAGCACACACCTTAGGCCCAGCTGTTGGTGGATGTGCCAGCATCTGGAGCAGCACTAAGCCCTGGGGGTTCAGGTCAGAGTGCAGGAGAAGCACATATCGGGAGGAGGAAGTAAACATCCTGAGACCTGGCCAGCAGAGCAGGCAGGGTGTTCAGGTGATGCCCAGGATGAGCATAACCTCCTGCTGCAGATACTGTGTGCCCTGCACCCTGTCTCTAAGGGCTGATGATGTGGGTGCTGGGGCCCACGTACGTGGCAGTGATGGACAGGAAGAGGTTAGAGGTCTGTGAGTAAACCTTGAACCTGAATTAGGTAAGGGCTTTTTAATTACAATCCATTCCTCTTGAGTGTTTGTCCTTCTTTCTAACTTCTTTAAGTGGAATTTCCCACAAAAAATTTTAAATTCCCACAAGTATATCCTGAAAATTATATACTTGACAGCATTGACATGTTTGGGTGGGTAATTTTATAGCTCCTTCTAAAAAGTGCCTGAAAGCTTTCACACCCCATGTTTATAAACTGCTTATCCTGTGGGTCTCCCTACACATGGCAAACTGAGTTTTACGAAAGCACCAACTTCCACTTACTCTTGTGACGTGGGACTCAAGGATATTATCGAATGCTGTTTCCCCTTTTTGAGATTCCACCTTGGGCAAAATCTCATTGCTTTGGGGAAGAAAGTCCCATTTGGGCAGCCTCTTTAGCCCATTTGCAAATAGCCCAAGATGGTAAACACCAGAATTGAAGTCAATTCTGTGAATGAATTAAACACTTAAATTATACCAAATACGGTATCTTCTAAATTAAAGCTTAAGCATTTTCCCTAGTATTTTCTGTCTGACTCATGACATTCTGAAGCAGTCATTTTGATTCAGGGACATTTTACACTGCATTAGACAAACTATTAAACTGTTGGCTTTTTTTTTTTTTTTTTTTAAAACAAAGTCATGTGGAGGATTACTCTTGTCACCTCATCCCTGGGCTCCCCTCTGGGGCAGGACTCAGAAATGAGGTAGAACTCAAGGACGAGGTGTCAGCTAAGCACATATTGGGCTGTCAGGCTTTGATGGGCTGCATCTGTTAATCCTGTGCCCATTCTGCAGGGCACCTGTTGTGTGTGGACACATTGGGAACGTGGAGCTGTCCTAACCAGAGACTGTCTTGAACCCCAGTGATTGTTTCCCAGTGGTCAGGTGCCCACTTAACCTACACTTTGTGTTAGATTCTTGTATTGTATTTAAATGCAACAGTGGCTTTTTAGACTTCCTCTTCCCCAGATGAAGACAGACACTTTATTATTTTCTTGGTTATCATGAATGAGTGATTCTCCACCAAGGCCCTTTTGTTCACACACCCCCCACCCCCCGCCAGGGGACATTTGGTAATGTCTGGAGACATTTTTGGTGTCACAGCTAGAGCAGAGGTGCTACTGACCTCCAGTGGGTAGAAGCCAGGGACGCCAGTCAACATCCTGCAATGAGCAGGATGGCCCCCTCTCCACAGCAAAGAATTATCTAGCCCGAAGCATCAATAGTGCTGAGATTGAGAACCCCTATCATAAATTGATCATCTTCTTCCCAAAGGGTTTCTATTTATTTTTAATAATAATATTTATTGTCTCAAAGCCAACATATCTATTTTAATAAAGCAAATGGTATTCAGACCAATAAAAGTACTCTGAGTGAAACTATTTATAGATTCCAACACAACAAATTTGTGAGGGTTATTATTTTGAAACCCCCTTATCTATTTCTAACTTATAAAAAATGACAATTATAGGGCTTCCCTGGTGGTGCAGTGGTTGAGAGTCCGCCTGCCGATGCAGGGGACACGGGTTCGTGCCCCGGTCTGGGAAGATCCCACATGCCGTGGAGCGGCTGGGCCCATGAGCCATGGCCGCTGAGCCTGCGCGTCCGGAGCCTGTGCTCCGCAACGGGAGAGGCCACAACAGTGAGAGGCCCGCGTACCGCAAAAAAAAAAAAAAAGACAATTATACTCTCATCTTAAGTCCCATTAATCATAAATATCACATGATTGTTCTTACATTCTCACTTTCTTAAACGTGACATGAAACAATCAAGGCATTGCTTTGCAGACACATTTCAAAGAGCATTCATTCTCTTTCACAGAAAAAATGGACAGCCTCACCAAGCAGCTCTTTGCTGATGTGCAGAAAGAAGAACGACAGAGAATGTATGAAACCTCATTTGCCTTAAAGCCACTGCTTTTTTCTCTCTCTGCTGTCTTCTGTTTTGCTCCTCAGCTTGCAGGTAGCAGATCACAGATACAGGAGAGCAGGGTGTGAATATTTTTAGGAAGTGAGAGATTGAGCTTTGTGAGAGCTAAGTGCCCAGTGTGCACCTCTCAGACACTGCACAGGTTCTGGAGTTGTGGGCACAGTGGACCTTTATTGCCAAGACAGTGAGAAGTTCAGAGACTGCCACCTCTTCACCTTCCATCAAGTCCAAGAATGAAAATTATTGCCTCTTAAATAAACCTCCCTTCCTTCCCCTCACCCCCCACATTGTATCTGTAAACTTGACTCTTGTCTCAGACAGTAAGGTGTGTAACCCACCTCACAAAAATTAAGACAGGTCCCATGAGCTTGTACTGTACCAGCCTTGCCTTTCCTGTCTCACTGTCAAATCCTTTGCTAAGATCTAGAGGCTCCAGTCTGTGCCCCCCTCTCTTAAGAAGTCAACTCACAGGTTTTTAGATCTCCAGGTAGGGATTCATGGCAGGGTGTTGGGGAGAGATGGAACGTTCTTGCATATCTCTGTCCAAGGCTAGAAGGCACAGGGCTGCCTGGGTGGCAGGATATACAACTTCCCTGTGAAGTTAGTTAGCAGGAGAACCTGGGTCTGGATGAAGGGGGCAGGATGCTAAGCAGTTAGGGGAAGGGAGTGTCACTGAAAATCTCCAAGAGTTAACAGATACATAGAGTGTTTCATGATCCTACATCAGTTTTTTTTTTTGATGTGTTGTTGATTTATAATAGTAGTTTCATGTGTACAACATAGTGAGTCAAAATTTTTATACATTGTACTCCATTTATAGTTATTATAAGATATTAGCTAATATTCCCTGTGTTATATAATATATCCTTTAGCTTATTTATTTTATACATAGTAGTTTGTACCTCTTAATCCCCTACCCCTTTCTTGCCCCTCCACCTTCCCTCTCCCCACTGGTAGCCACTAGTTTGTTCTCTGTGAGTCTGTTTCTGTTTTGCTACATTCATTCATTTGTTTTATTTTTTAGATTCCACATATAAGTGATAACACAGTATTTGTCTTTCTCTGTCTGACTTATTTCACTAAGGTATTATACCCTCCAGTTTCATCCATGTTGTTGCAAATGGAAAATTTTCCTTTTTTATGGCTGAGTAATATTCCATTGTATACATATGCCACATCTTCTTTATCCATTCATTTGTTGATGGACACTTAGGACGCTTCCATATCTTGGCTATTGTAAATAGTGCTGCTGTGAACATTGGCGTGCATGTATCCTTGTGAATTAATGTTTTCATTTTCTTCGGATATATACCTAGGACTGCAATTGCTGGGTCATACTTACATCAGTTTTTAAATAGGGATAGTTAACTCTTTACCTTGAAAAGTCTGTTTTTCAGTGAACTCTAAACTCTAGGATAGAGGAGCTCAGCTGTTGGCATCTGCTGGTGTTCTGGGGCCACTTAGGAGTGATCATTTCAAGCAGGGGCTTAGAGAGCCAGCCTGAGGCCAAGTCACTTTGACCCCTTTGCAGTCCTCATCAGCCCTCACCTGCAGCTCCTTTTGGTCCCTGGTCAGCTGACTGGGGAAGACTTGGTCCTGTCACAACCCTTGAGAGGCTCAGAGGTGCCACAGTCAGTGGACACACTTCTGGTCAGTTTAGGCTACACGTCTGAGATTCTCTTTACATAAGATTTCTGGTTGCAGTTTGCTTCATCAAATGTATTTTCCTGGCCTCTTAGGAGCACTGTAGTTTTTTTTTTTTAATCTGAAAACAAAGTTTAAAAGTTTGTTAATACCTGTAAGAAGAAATGAAACAAAAACCTATTGGGAATATGACTCTCTTCCTCAGGATTTTCCCCTTTCTGCTATAAAAGCAAGTCATAAAATGGACTGAGTTGACAGCCCAGCAAGTGGGAAGATGATTTCTTAAACTCACAGAGCTCCTAGGATGGCTTCAATTCCGACTGGGCCCCTGTGAGCTGTGTAGGGCTGGTCTAGGCTCTGTATCTCTCTTCGGTTATCTTTCTTGGGCTCAATTGAGCAGTCGTCGTACAAGGAATTGGCTTTCTGTGGCCTTTTGGGCACCTGGGTTTGCTGCAGTTTATTCTAAAATGATTGAAGAGCTGAACCCTTTCACATATTAAATGGCTATTAATTTAACAACCATTTAACTGGTTTAGGACTAAGTATTAACTTGTTTAGGACTAAGCCAAACTGCTCCAAGGATCCTTGGTTCGAGGCAGGGTACAGGACATAGCAGAATGTGCCACGGTCTTTTCTGAGTGAAGTGGCCCCTTTAGGGGACCACGGGGAACCGGGGCGGCTTGGGGGATACACGACCCCCAGCAAGCATTGAGTCTTTACATTTAGCCTCCCTCTCCTGTGCGTCCTCGGAGTGACCCCTGTAGAGCCACACTTCTCTGATCAGAAGGTGTAAGAAGCTGCCTTAACCTAAGGGGACAGAAAGCAGTCTGCTAAACAGAAGACCATTGTCCTCACAATAGGTCTTAACTTGGCTCTTCCTTTCTGAAGGAAAAGCCTCTTATTTTCCAAATGATCTGTAGTTCTACTTCAGGGTAAAAGCCTTTAGAGACGGTTCAAAATTTTCTTTTGCTGCTTAGACTTCTTGAAAAAAGTTTTGAACTGAAAATGCAAGACTATGAGAAGCAGATCCGGTTTTTGAAAGAAGAAATGGAAGCTCTCAAAGATGAGAAAATGCAACTGCAGCATCAGCTGGAGGGAGAGCGGGCCACCTCTGATGGCCTGAAAGGGGAGGTGGCCCGGCTGAGCAAGCAGGCAAAGGTAGGAGCTGCTCACTCCCCCACAAACTCTTTGGCTGACTCCTCTGACCTGCATGAGAGGGAGGAACTTCACATCCCTGCAGGGTCAGCTGACAGTACCCATGAGAGGGCAGAAAGCCAAAGGACCCCAGTTCCTCCAATCCTTCCAAGTATAAACCCCCCCGCTGCCTTTGACTTAGCAATACTGTTTTTTTATGTTTTAAAAGTCAGCTTTCTAACTTTGTAAAAATTACATTTACATAAAGTTCAAGTATGTTGACCCAGAGAATACTTCCATATTAAATTATAAATTGATGTGAACCTCTGTTATATAATCCATCACGTTGTATATCTCTTAATACCAGTATTAAAATTAAATGACCATATCAGAATCTTCCATTTAAAAGTGTTATCAGATAATCTACACAAGCAGTGGTCCATGCCTGGACGATCAAGGTTTAACTAAATTCCTTCCCCATTGGAAAATACAAACCTGTTTGTCCCTCCATTCTTCAAGGCAGACCATTTTAGTGTAAGGTTGGAAAGCTTTTAAGCTTCCACTAGATATGTGAGACACATGTTAGTAGAATAATTGTTATGATTACACAAATATCTTCTGTAATCATCAAGGAGTACCCGTGCATAGTTTAGAAGATGTGTCATGGAATCATACCTGGGTTGCCTCTGAATTTCTTAGCAGAACTGCCAGTATTCTCTGGGCCCTAGTTTCCTATTGTTTGAAAGTAGTAGATTGGACTGTGGAATCTGGAAGGACCACATATGCCTATGAGTCCTACATTCTTAGCAGCCACATAAGACTGATGTCAATCTGGGAGTCACGTCATCTGGCTGCAGTCTATATCTTGGGAAATCATGTGGCTGCCCTTGGAGTACGGCACCAATATTTGTCACTCGTTTCCTCTTTGGTAGCTAAAACTATGATCCACACTCTCCAATGTGGTATATTAAGGAGATTAGTCTGATTTTCAAAGAAAATAAACCCATTGTCATCATGATACATGTTATAATAAGCTGGTAAGTAAATACAGATATGACTTGGAACATTTAGTGAAACATTACCAAGAGTTGGGCTTGAGGGCGGATAGTCCTGGGTCCCCTGTCAGCTGTCCATGTGACCCTGAACGTGCCGTGTAACGCTTATGCAGCTTCAGTTTTCTGATCTATAAAAGGTCATTCTACTCACCTTATAGGCCTGTTACAAGGATGAGGTCGTGTATGTAAAATGATCAGTAAATGCCAACTTGATCTGCCTTTTCACCCCCTGTGGAAACAAAAGCTTTAACCTTTAAAACACTTAGGCTAACTGAGAAAATATCCAGGAAGGGTTATTCACCTCTGAACAGCTCCCATAGCTGCAAAAGCACAAACCTGAGCTCACAGGTGAATAGAGGCAGAATACAGCCTCTTCCCCACAACCAGAGCTGCCCCTCTTGGACCCGGGTCATGCCCTCACTGCCAACTCCCAGACCTCCAGGGCATGCCCTGCCCCTGCCGCTGGGCCACATCTAAACATAGCTGGAGCCCAGACCCTTGACTTTGCCCACTTCCTTGCATCCAAGATTTCATCATACAGTGAGAGAGAACTTAGCCCCTGTGCTTGACTTCTTGCAGCTCCTTCCCCTCTCCCTCCCCTCCCCAAGCTTGTAGTAAGTACTTATTTTTTCCCTTTTTATAGTAGGGAAGCTAATTCTGTTGCTACAACCAAGTACATCTGGGAAGCACAGTATTTTAGATAGTTAAACAAGGTTTTAAGGCCAAGCTTTATGGGCAGTGATGGTTTAACAAGATTTTAACTGAGAAACTGCAGTTAGGACAACTTGCATAGATAAATAATACAGTAATAGTGTTCCCTTTGTCTGATGTAAATCATGATAGCTGTTTTTTCTTCACCTGGTTCCATCATTGCTGGGATTCAGACAGTCTCTGAGTTTGCAAAGGAGATAGAGCTACTTCAGACACAGAAGATAGACGTGGAAAAACATGTGCAGTCCCAGAAACGGGAAATGAGAGGTAACGAAAATATGAGTCACTGAGTCCATTGGGGTGCGGGCTGAATTTATCATAGGTGTCACTGTTAAGGCAGTGTGTCCTTTGATTGGTCTGAGGCTGGTTAGTTAGTTGGTTGGTTGAATAGCTGGTAGGTTAGTCAGCTGATGAGATGGTTAGCTGGAGAGTCTGAAGGGCTAGAGAACTGGGTCCTTAAAAAGGAAATGGGAAAAGTGAAATTAGGAAAAAGTGTAATTTATACCAGTTCTGCCTTTTTCTCTCAGAAAAGATGTCAGAAATCACCAAACAACTTCTTGAGAGCTACAACACTGAAGATGTAAGAAGCAGGTAATCATTTTTGCATTACCAAGCATTCAAAAAAAGGTAACACATGAAAGATGATTTTCTTACCCTCCTCATGTTGCAGGCTCTCTCCAGAAGATTTGGAACATTTAAATGAGGATGGAGAACTTTGGTTTGCTTATGAAGGACTAAAGAAAGCAACACGGTGAGAAATTTCCCTCAGGTTCTTTGTGATTTTTCAGAGATAATGTACAATTGGAAACTCAAAAGTTTATCTTTCACAGATTTGATAGACAAAGTAAATTCCTTACAGTAGAATGGTCTAATAGTCCCTGGAAATATTTCTTTGAAGATTGAGTAAATTAGTTTAATAATGAAGAACAATCTCTTTGTGGGATAACTGGCCAAGTAATAAAACCCATAACCTGTACAGTGAAAACTGACTATATCAAATAAGTTAGCCAGTGTTGCTATAGATATATAAATATGTTTATTTATTTATGTATTTATTTTATTTTTGGCTGTGTTGGGTCTTCGTTGCTGTGCGCAGGCTTTCTCTAGTTGTGGTGAGCGGGGGCTACTCTTCATTGCGGTGCGCGGGCTTCTCATTGCAGTGGCTTCTCTTGTTACGGAGCATGGGTTCTAGGCATGCGGGCTTCAGTAGTTGTGGCACGTGACCTCAGTAGTTGTGGTGTATGGGCTTAGTTGCTCGGTGGCATGTGGGATCTTCCCGGACCAGGGCTCAAACCCGTGTCCCCTGCATTGGCAGGTGGATTCTTAACCACTGCGCCACCAGGGAAGTCCTTATAGATATGTTTAAATTTAAGGCGTTTGCTTTTTTAAAAATTAGTAAACTATTTTTAGAGCAGTTTTAGGTTCACAGCAAACCGAACAGAAAGTACAGAGGTTTCTCATATACATCCTACCCCTACACACGCACAGCCATTATCAACATCTCTCACCAGAGGGTACATCTTTTAAAACCGGTGAACCTACGCTGACACATCATTATCACCCAGAGTCAATAGTTTACCCTAGGGTTTACTCTTGGTGTTGTACACTTCTATGGGTTTTGGAAAATGTATCATAACGTGTATCTTTATCATTGTTGCATCACACAGAACATATTTTTTTAATTATTAGAGTAAAAATATAATTTTAATAATGTCCAAAATAAAATTTCTTATCATTAACTGCATGTTAACACCACATAACACTTCCTAACCAGCTAGAAGGAGTTTATAATTATATGTTCCTAATTCCATAGCTTGTAACCTTGTGTACACAAGTAAACTTTATGTGCTTAGCGCCTGGCTCTTAATTGTGGGTTTTCATAACTGCTGCAGAAGTACACACTCCGAGTCATCAGCAGAAGAAAGACTGCAGTTAACTTCTTGACCCCTCCTCTAACAGCATTTTGGAGAGCCATCTCCAGTCCCAGAAGGATTGCTACGAAAAGGAGATTGAAGCTCTGAACTTCAAAGTGGTGCATCTAAGTCAGGAAATCAACCACCTTCAGAAATTATTTAGAGAAGAGAATGACATCAATGAAAGTATCCGTCATGAAGTTACCAGGCTAACATCAGAAAACATGGTATGGTCTCAGCCACGGGCCCCAGTCGTGGCCATTATTCCGGAGATATTATGCATTAGTGGAGTAAAATTCGGTGTCTCAGCTGTAAAACAGATTACATTTCCCAGGAGTGAGATAGCTGGTTCAGAAGATAAAACTATAAAATTACCCCAGGCTGGAAAGCATTTTAAGAGGGTTTACCATAGGATAGGTCCAAATTCTGTGATATGTGTGCTCTTAAATCTATCCATTTTAAATCTAGCCCTAACCCCTTCGCAAGTAACAAAAAGCATTAAGGTAAAAAGGTACCTCTTGAGAGGGGTGTGCATTCAGAAAGTCAGTCGCCCTGCTCATGCCCCTCATCTCACTGTTTCAACAGCTTCCTTCTTCTGTGGTGCCTGTTCTTCCCCACGGTCATTTGTCTCATCCTTTCTTCTCAGTCATGTCTACTGGCATGAAGAAATACCTTAGGAACTTTCTCAACAAAAACAATCCTTTCTTAACCCCACACCCCTTGCAGCCACCACCCCATTTCTCTGGGGGACTTGGCCACACATCTCCACGCCACCTGGCTGTGATTTCTCCACTCACCTCCCGTTTACTCTGTGGCCACCCCATTCTGTGGGCTGCCTCTCCCACTAACTGAATCTGCCTGCACAGGGCTGAGCACAGAGGGTTCCTTTCCACCCTTAGTCTCTCAGCAGCACTTGGTGATATTAATGACTCCCTCTCCCTCCTCTCTGTTCTGCTGGCTTCCAGGACACTGTGGTCTCCCAGGCTTCTCATCCCGCCTCGCTGGCTGCTGCTTCTCTACTTCTTTACTGGTTCCTCCTCCTCCCCCTATAGCCTGGAAGCATTAGGAAATCTCAGTGCTGTGTCAACACGTGAGCATATGTGACCCTGGGCACAGCGGACATATGGAACGGTAGTTAAGGACCTGCACATCTTTGTTTATTCCTTGGGTGATGCTTTAATGAGGAATTTGCAGTGAAATCCAATTGCACAGTCAAACAAGTATTTTTCATTTGGACTTCAGAGGCACGGGTGTTTTCATAAACTTGCACAATAGAAAAACTCTCCGTACGTGACTAGGGGTGGAAATGATGGACATTTAAACAAATATTAGCTAGACAAAGACAGAGGATTATGAAACATGTTGGATCATTCCAGACCTCTGCTAACAGAGCCGTGCACAGCCTGGAATTCAGAGGGCACAGTAGGACCCCTTTGAGATGTTTCTAGATGAAGAGATAATGTCTCTGGGCCTGGACCAAAGAGACTGGCTGCCATTTCGTCACATCATCCCTCCCTCAACTCAGCAGAGAATTCCCGTATGCCCTCCCAGATGTACACTTCCTTCTCTCCAGGAGACCTTGGAGATGTGGAGGGTTGTAGCTATGCGAGAACCGCTCACCCTGAGCATGCTGGTATTTCTTGTGACTATATAGGTCTTGCGGTAAAAAAAAAACCCAACATTCCATCAATCCAGTCTATGCTTTGGCTAACCCTCTTACACAACTATACTAGACGTATGTTCCATGGGGTTAATGACCTAGACAGTTTAGTTTACTTCTGAGCAGCTCTGAGATTTTAAAGTTTATACGTGGAAGTATTCTAATATTTCTAATTCTTCACTAAAGATGATCCCAGACTTTAAACAGCAAATTGCAGAACTGCAGAAACAGAAGCAAGATCTTGAAATCCGCCTGAATGAACAAGCTGAAAACATGCAAGGTAACTGAAACCATGAAGCTGCTTTTAGAGAATGGTTTCCTGTATCCAGGAAATGACCAAAAAATCATCATCAGACTGATTCTCCTTGGAGCCAGGCAGGTGACATAAATGTGAGAAATGGGCTGGGTGGACAGTACATTAAGGTTCATAGGCATTTAAAGGCGGCAGCTGCCTCCAGGGTCCATTGATTGTTAGCAAGTAAGAATTTGGGCCCCAGTATTACTTGATACTCCTATTTTTAAAGAAAAACCAGAAATCCAGGTTTTTATGTGAAATATCACTTTTTTTTTTTTTCGGTACGCGGGCCTCTCACTGTTGTGGCCTCTCCCATTGCAGAGCACAGGCTCCGGACGCGCAGGCTCAGCGGCCATGGCTCACAGGCCCAGCCGCTCCGCGGCATGTAGGATCCTCCTGGACGGGGACACAAACCCATGTCCCCTGCATCGGCAGGCGGACTCTTAACCACTGCACCACCAGAGAAGCCCTGAAATATCACAATTTTTAAATAATGGCTTGAAAAGTTTTTAAACACTGTTCAGACCACATAAAACCTAATCTGTAGCTGGGTACAGTTTAGAACCCCTGATAACTGAAAATATGAAAATATGACCAAACCCAAATCAGAATGCAGTGACATGACCACCAAAGGACTGATAGTTCTTCTCATTATAGGAAAACTAGAAGAGTTGTCTAATCAGTTGAATCACAATCAGGAAGAGGAAGGAACGCAAAGAAAGTAAGTATCATCGTGCATGTACCTCAGGTTCACGTTCATGTAATGCTTTTCTTTTCTGAAATTGTGGGTGATACCAAAGAAAGGTTATTAAACCAAAAAAGCAAGGTGTTAATTAAGATATATAATTTGTTAGCATTCAAGTGTGAAGAAAAGAAATACATGTGTACACACACACACACCCTTCTCTGGGAGAGTGTATGAGAAATGAAACAAAACATTGGTTGCCTGCAGGGAGGGTAACTGGGTGGCTGGTGCATAGAGGAGGGAGGAGACTTACTTTTCACTGTGTAGACTTTTATACCCTTAGAACATCATGCCATACGCATGAATTATCTCTTCAGAAAAAATTGATAACATAAGATCATGTGAAAGAGAACAGTTTCTCTCTCAGCAGACCACTTAGGGTAAGGCTTAAAATCCATGTTGATAGAGAATCTTCATCGATAAACCCCCCAGATTACATCCTGACCAACAGAGGGCCTGGTAGAGCCTTGTGAGGAAAATGTTGTGCCACCAGCTTGTTGAGATACTTTTTAAAAAATGGTGGGTTTTTTTGTTTTTTGGGTTTTTTTTTTTTAACATCTTTATTGGAGTATAATTGCTTTACAGTGGTGTGTTAGTTTCTGCTGTATAACAAAGTGAATCAGCTATGTGCGTATGTATATCCCCATATCCCCTCCCTCTTGCATCTGCCTCCCACCCTCCTGATCCCACCCCTCTAGGTGGTCGCAAGGCACTGAGCTAATCTCCCTGTGCTATGCAGCTGCTTCCCACTAGCTATCTATTTTATTTATCTATTTGGTAGTGTATATATGTCCATGCCACTCTCTCACTTCGTCCCAGCTTACCCTTCCCCCTCCTCATGTCCTCAAGTCCATTCTCTACATCTGTGTCTTTATTCCTGTCCTGCCCCTAGGTTCATCAGAACCTTTTTTTTTTTAGATTCCATATATATGTGTTAGCATACAGTATTTGTTTTTCTCTTTCTGACTGACTTCACTCTGTATGACAGACTCTAGGTCCATCCACCTCACTACAAATAACTCAATTTTGTTTCTTTTATGGCTGAGTAATATTCCATTGTATATATGTGCCACATCTTTTTTATCCATTCATCTGTCGATGGACACTTAGGTGTCCATCAGATTGTCAATGCCCTTAGGTTGCTTCCATGTCCTGGCTATTGTAAATAGTGCTGCAATAAACATTGTGGTACATGACTCTTTTTGAATTATGGTTTTCTCAGGGTATATGCCCATTAGTGGGATTGCTGGGTCATATGGTTGTTCTATTTTTTGTTTTTTAAGGAACCTCCATTACTGTTCTCCATAGTGGCTGTATCAATTTACATTCACACCAACAGTGCAAGAGGGTTCCCTTTTCTAAAAGTGTTTTTGAAGCTATTTTAATTCAATGCTTTTGTAATAAAATATAGATTTACTTATTTATACGTAACTCAAGTTGGAATTACAGTTTTAGAGTTTCACACTCATTAGTAAGGTACCATTTTACATCCTAGTGTTTTTCCATACCACAAAACATTGCTTATATCAAATAATAGTTTTTATAACTTAGATTAGATTGCAGTTTTGTATGGTCAAAATATTTTGTAAAACTTTATAATCTTCAGAAAAGTCAGTTACTCTGACTTCTTCACTGTGAATTTTATTCACAGTCATTTCTAAGTCATCCTCATCAGATTAAAATTGACTCCCATATTATTAGTTAAATCATCAGAGGAATAGATGTCAAATTTGTCATCAGTGTTCCATTCGAATTTAAAAATCCTTGAGATACTTGATTTTAAGAACAGTAAATGGACACTCTGTGTCCCAGGGAGCATTTTTCATCATGTGACTTCTTTGGTAGGATTGGGGCGAAATGAGGGCCCAAAACAGTAGGAAAGTGGTGAGCACCATTTTGGAACTCTTTGGATGGGTTTTTCTTCTCTGATCGCTGGGTTTTGGAGTACCTGTTCCCATTCTTTTCACAAAGGAGATAATTAGCGAGCTTTTGGTCATAAGAGTGTAAGTGGGTATGGATGTCCTGTGGGAGCAGTCAAAGGGTGTAGGCAGGTGGGGACAAGAACTTCTTATCAGGTTAAGGAGACTGGAGCAGACGTGGACTTTTTTTTTTTTTTTTTTTTTTTTTTTTTTTTTTTTTTTGGTGGTACGTGGGCCTCTCACTGTTGTGGCCTCTCCCGTTGCGGAGCACAGACTCCGGACGCGCAGGCCCAGCAGCCATGGCTCACGGGCCCAGCCGCTCCGCGGCACGTGGGATCCTCCCGGACCGGGGCACGAACCCGCGTCCCCTGCATCGGCAGGCGGACTCTCAACCACTGCGCCACCAGGGAAGCCCCCAGACGTGGACTTTTATACCCCACGAGCCCTGATCTCTTCCTCCCACTTTGAGCACTCCCCTATTCAGGTACCACCTGCTTTACACATAAAGTGGCCAAAGTATTTTGCCATCTTTGGAAATATCACTGCTTGCTATGACAATGAGAGACATTTCCATGACGGTCAAACTGATACCAAAATTTCCTAATCCTTTTCTCAGAACCATAGAAGCCCCAAATGAAATGCATACCAAAGAGAAAGAGCAGCTGATGGATAAGATTCATGAAATGCAGGAGGCCAGCAAGCACTTGAGGAAACAATTTGAAACTGAAAGTGAAGTCAAGAGTAGTTTCCGGCAGGAAGCATCTTGCCTCACTGTGGAGCACACGGTGAGGAGTTTTGTCACTTGTTGATAAGTGATGCCTGCATATGCAGGCATCACTGAAGGGGGTCAGGCCACCTAAAGCATCCAATGAGCAGCATCTGCCTCCCACCAGAGCAGTCTGTTTCCTTATCTCAAAAGACAGGTGGTCTCTGAGGTTACAGCTGCCTCAGGGGAGCCTGGGGATTGATGAGGGCTGAGAGAGGACGGGTGGTGAGGACCTGAGCACTGTCCTATCGAGGGCACCCATCTGAGATGTTGACGCCCTGGCCCAGAGCACCTTGAGGGTGGTAGGCTGATGTGTGACCTCTGAGCAGAGCTTACCCCAACAAAGGCCTCTGCTTGCTTCTGGGGGGTGTGCCCTTCCTGCAGTTTTCAGAGTCAAAATGTTCTTCTATGCAATGGTCATGATAGTAGATGACTAACTTTTTTTTTTTTTTTTTTTTTTTTTGCGGTACGCGGGCCTCCCACCGCTGCGGCCCCCCGCGCCGCAGAGCACAGGCTCCGGACACGCAGGCCCAGCAGCCATGGCGCAGGCTCAGCCGGTCTGCGGCATGTGGGATCCTCCCGGACCGGGGCACAAACCCGCGTCCCCCGCATCGGCAGGCGAACTCCCAACCACTGCGCCACCAGGGAAGCCCCGATGACTAACTTTTTAACTTGTGAAAATCTTCATCAGATTGTCAATGCCCTTGTCAAAATGATATTTGGCAACTCTGTCAGCTTCCGGCAGTTCTTTTGAAATTTTATTGGTGTGTGAAACCCACAAGAATGAGAAGCACCAAAGTAGCAGATTGGGTGCTTTCCTGGGAGGTGGATGCTCACAGGCCGCTTCCTGGCCTGGCAACCTCCAAGACCATGACCAGGGGAGGGCTCACCCAGGCGTTGGTCAGCCTACACATGTCCACGGGCCCTGCTCCCTGTCGTCAGGGTCCCTCATTTCCTATCTCACAAGAAAAACATGATAAGGTAGGGGCTTCCCTGGTGGCGCAGTGGTTGAGAGTCCGCCTGCTGATGCAGGGGACACAGGTTCGTGCCCCGGTCCAGGAAGTTCCCACATGCTGCAGAGGAACTAGACCCATGAGCCACAACTACTGAGCCTGCGCATCTGGAGCCTGTGCTCCACAACAAGAGAGGCCATGATAGTGAGAGGCCCACACACCACAATGAAGAGTGGCCCCGGCTTGCCGCAACTAGAGAAAGCCCTCGCACAGAAACGAAGACCCAGCACAGCCACAATATATATCTATATATCTATATATCTATATATATATATAAATAAAATAAAAATAAATAGGTTAAGATGCTTCTGAGCTCATGTCCTTGTTTCTTTTGATTTCTGTAGGATCTTGAAGAAGTGTTAGGCTTGAAGGACAAAGTGATTAAAAAGTTACAAGATCAAGTGAAGACTCTAACCAAGACAATTGAAAAAGGTAGGAAAAATAACATTCACTTTCCTATTTTTTGAACTTTCAGCTAAGGTCCACATGTGTTGACATGTTATTTCCTGATGTGGTCCAAAGAATTTGAAAACCAAAGGAATGGGTCTCAACTGGTGGATTTGGGGCTCAGTGATGGGCTAATGGAAGGATCCTTCAAGGCAGGAAGATAGCTCACCACCTCTCAGATGATACCAGATATGCTCATGCAATTGTAAGGGACACCCTGGAATGACTACTTTTAACCTCTTTCTCTGTTAGCTCTCTCCTTGTAAAAATGAAACTGAAAAAGTTTCAACTTTAATGGCTTTAAAATTTATTTCCTCTCTCAGTGACATGGAATCAATATCCCAGTTTGTATTAGAAAAAAGAAATAGACAACTAAGAAGCTGGACAGCAGCCCTAAACATGGACTGAACTGTACACTGAGTGTCCTCATGAGATCCTGGGAAAAGGACCCTCTGCCTTTCTTTCCTTCACCCGCTTCTTTTTTTTTTTTACATCTTTATTGGAGTATAATTGCTTTACAATGGTGTGTTAGTTTCTGCTTTATAACAAAATAAATCAGTTATACATATACATATGTTCCCATATATCTTCCCTCTTGTGTCTCCCTCCCTCCCACCTTCCCTATCCCACCCCTCTAGGTGGTCACAAACCACCAAGCTGATCTCCCTGTGCTATGCAGCTGCTTCCCACTAGCTAGCTATTTTACGTTTGGTAGTGTATATATGTCCATGGCACTCTCTCACTTTGTCACAGCTTACCCTTCCCCCTCCCCATATCCTCAAGTCCATTCTCTATTAGGTCTGTGTCTTTATTCCCATCTTACCCCTAGGTTCTTAATGACCTTTTTTTTTTCTTAGATTCCATATATATGTGTTAGCATATGGTATTTGTTTTTCTCTTTCTGACTTACTTCACTCTGTATGACAGTCTCTAGGTCCATCGACTACACTACAAATATCTCAATTTCGTTTCTTTTTATGGCTGAGTAATATTGCATTGTATACATGTGCCACATCTTCTCTATCCATTCATCCGGTGATGGACACCTAGGTTGCCTCCATGTCCTGGCTATTGTAAATAGAGCTGCAATGAACATTTTGGTACATGACTCTTTTTGAATTATGGTTTTCTCAGGGTATATGCCCAGTAGTGGGATTGCTGTGTCGCATGGTAGTTCTGTTTGTAGTTTTTTAAGGAACCTCCCTACTGTTCTCCATAGTGGCTGTATCAATTTACATTCCCACCAACAGTGCAAGAGTGTTCCCTTTTCTCCACACCCTCTCCAGCATTTATTGTTTCTAGACTTTCTGATGATGGCCATTCTGACTGATGTGAGATGATATCTCATTGTAGTTTTGATTTGCATTTCTCCAATGATTAATGATGTTGAGCATTCTTTCATGTGTTTGTTGGCAATCTGTGTATCTTCTTGGGGGAAATGTCTGTTTAGGTCTTCTGCCCATTTTTGGATTGGGTTGTTTGTTTTTTTGTTATTGAGCTGTGTGAACTGCTTGTAAATCTTGGAGATTAATCCTTTGTCAGTTGCTTCATTTGCAAATATTTTCTCCCATTCTTTTGGTCTTGTTTATGGTTTCCTTTGCTGTGCAAAAGCTTTTAAGTTTCATTAGGTCCCATTTGTTTATTTTTGTTTTTATTTCCTTTTCTCTAGGAGGTGGGTCAAAAAGGATCATGCTGTGATTTATATCATAGAGTGTTCTGCCTATGTTTTCCTCTGAGAGTTTTATAGTGCCTGGCCTTACATTTAGGTCTTTAATCCATTTTGAGTTTATTTTTGTGTATGGTGTTAGGGACTGTCCTAATTTTATTCTTTTACATGTAGCTGTCCAGTTTTCCCAGCACCACTTATTGAAAAGGCTGTCTTTTCTCCATTGTATATTCTTGCCTCCTTTATCAAAAATAAGGTGACAGTATGTGCATGGGCTTATCTCTGGGCTTTCTATCCTGTTCCATTGATGTATATTCCTGTTTTTGTGCCAGTACCATACTGTCTTGATTACTGTAGCTTTAAGTAGTATAGTCTGAAGTCAGGGAGCCTGATTCCTCCAGCTCCATTTTTCTTTCTCAAGATTGCTTTGGCTATTTGGGGTCTTTTGTGTCTCCATACAAATTGCAAAATTTTTTGTTCTAGTTCTGTAAAAAATGCCAGTGGTAGTTTGATAGGGATTGCATTGAATCTGTAGATTGCTTTGGGTAGTAGAGTCATTTTCACAGTGTTGATTCTTCCAATCCAAGAACATGGTATATCTGTCCATCTGTTTGTATCATCTTTAATTTCTTTCATCAGTGTCTTATAATTTTCTGCATACAGGTCTTTTGTCTCCTTAGGTAGGTTTATTCCTAGGTATTTTATTCTTTTTGTTGCAATGGTTAATTGGAGTGTTTCCTAAATTTCTCCTTCAGATTTTTCATCATTAGTGTATAGGAATACCAGAGATTTCTGTGCATTAATTTTGTATCCTGCTACTTTACCAAATTCATTGATTAGCTCTAGTAGTTTTCTGGTAGCATCTTTAGGATTCTCTATGTATAGTATCATGTCATCTGCAAACAGTGACAGTTTTACTTTTTCTTTTCTCATTTGGATTCCTTTTATTTCTTTTTCTTCTCTGATTGCTGTGGCTAAAACTTACAAAACTATGTTGAATAATAGTGGTGAGAGTGGACAATCTTGTCTTGTTCCTGATCTTAGAGGAAATGGTTTCAGTTTTTCACCATTGAAAATGATGTTGGCTGTGGGTTTGTCATATATGGCATTTATTATGTTGAGGTAAGTTCCCTGTATGCCTACTTTCTGGAGGGTTTTTATCATAAATGAGTGTTGAATTTTGTTGAAAGTTTTTTCTGCATCTATTGAGATGATCGTATAGTTTTTGTGCTTCAATTTGTTAATATGGTTTATCGCATTGATTGATTTGCGTATTTTGAAGAATCCTTGCATTCCTGGGATAAACCCCACTTGATCATCGTGTATGATCCTTTTAATGTGCTGTTGGATTCTGTTTGCTAGTATTTTGCTGAGAATTTTTGCATCTATGTTCATCAGTGATATTGGCCTGTAGTTTTCTTTCTTTGTGACATCTTTGTCTGGTTTTGGTATCAGGGTGATGGTGGCCTCATAGAATGAGTTTGGGAGTGTTCCTCCCTCTGGTATATTTTGGAAGAGTTTGAGAAGGACAGGTGTTAGCTCTTCTTTAAATATTTGATAGAATTCGCCTGTGAAGCCATCTGGTCCTGGGCTTTTGTTTGTTGGAAGATTTTTAATCACAGTCTCAACTTCAGTGCTTGTGACTGGTCTGTTTATATCTTCTATTTCTTCCTGGTTCAGTCTCAGAGGTTGTGCTTTTCTAAGAATTTGTCCATTTATTCCAGGTTGTCCATTTTATTGGTATAGAGTTTCTTGTAGTAATCTCTCATGATCCTTTGTATTTTTGCAGTGTCAGTTGTTACTTCTGCTTTCATTTCTAATTCTATTGATTTGAATCAATTCTATTGATTTGGATGATCTGTCCATTGGTGAAAGCGGGGTGTTAAAGTTCCCTTCTATGATTGTGTTACTGTCAATTTCCCCTTTTATGGCTGTTAGCAGTTGCCTTATGTATTGAGGTGCTCCTAATTTGGGTGCATAAATGTTTACAATTGTTATGTCTTCTTCTTGGATTGATCCCTTGATCATTATGTAGTGTCCTTCTTTGTCTCTTGTAATAGTCTTTGGTTTAAAGTCTATTTTGCCTGATGTGAGAATTGCTACTCCAGCTTTCTTTTGATTTCCATTTGCGTGGAATATCTTTTTCCATCCCCTCACTTTCAGTCTGTATGTGTCCCTAGGTCTGAAGTGAGTCTCTTGTAGACAGCATATATACGGGTCTTGTTTTTGTATCCATTCAGCCAGTCTATGTCTTTTGGTTGGTGCATTTAATCCATTTACATTTAAGGTAGTTATTGATATGTATATTCATATTACCATTTTCTTAATTGTTTTGGGTTTGTTATTTTAGGTCCTTTCCTTCTCTTGTGTTTCCTGCCTAGAGAAGTTCCTTTAGCATTTGTTGTAAAGCTGGTTTGGTGGTGATGAAGTGTCTTAGCTTTTGCTTGTCTGTAAAGGTTTTAATTTCTCTGTCGAATCTGAATGAGATCCTTGCTGGGTAGAGTAATCTTGGTTGTAGGTTTTTCCCTTTCATCACTAACTATGTCCTGCCACTCCCTCTGGCTTGCAGAGTTTCTGCTGAAAGATCAGCTGTTAACCTTATGGGGATTCCCTTGTATGTTATTTGTTGTTTTTCCCTTGCTGCTTTTAATATATTTTTCTTTGATGTTAATTTTTGATAGTTTGATTAATATGTGTCTTTGCATGTTTCTCCTTGGATGTGTCCTGCATGGGATTCTCTGTGCTTCCTGGACTTGATTGACTACTTCCTTTCCCATATTAGGGAAGTTTTCAACTATAATCTCTTCAAATATTTTCTCAGTCCCTTTCTTTTTCTTTTCTTCTTCTGGGACCCCTATAATTCAAATGGTGGTGTGTTTGATGTTGTCCTGGAGGTCTCTGAGACTGTCCTCAATTCTTTTTTTTTTTTTTGGTATGCAGGCCTCTCACTGTTGTGGCCTCTCCCTTAGCGGAGCACAGGCTCCGGACTGCAGGCCCAGCGGCCACGGCTCACGGGCCTAGCCGCTCCGCGGCACGTGGGATCCTCCCGGACCAGGGCACGAACCCACGTCCCCTGCATCGGCAGGCGGACTCTCAGCCACTGTGCCACCAGGGAAGCCCTGTCCTCAATTCTTTTCATTCTTTTTTCTTTATTCTGCTCTGCAGTAGTTATTTCCACTATTTCATCTTCTAGGTCACTTATCCTTTCTGCCTCAGTTATTCCTTCTAGAGAATTTTAAATTTCATTTATTGTGTTGTTCATCATTGTTTGTTTGCTTTAGTTCTTCTAGGTCCTTGTTAAACATTTCTTGTATTTTCTCCATTCTATTTCCAAGATTTTGGATCATCTTTACTATCATTACTCTGAATTCTTTTTCAGGTAGACTGCCTGTTTCCTCTTCATTTGTTTGGTCTGGTGGGTTTTTACCTTACTCCTTCATCTGCTGTGTGTTTCTCTGTCTTCTCATTTTGCTTAACTTACTTACTGTGTTTGGGGGTCTCCTTTTCGTAGGCTGCAGGTTCATAGTTCCCATTCTTTTCGATGTCTGCCCCCAGTGGGTAAGGTTGGTTCAGTGGGTTGTATAGGCTTCCTGGTGGAGGGGATTGGTGCCTGTGTTATGGTGGATGAGGCTGGATATTGTCTTTCTGGTGGGCAAGACTGCGTCCAGTGGTGTGTTTAGGGTACCTGAGACCTTATTATGATTTTAGGCAGCCTCTCTGCTAATGGGTGGGTTTGTGTTCCGGTCTTGCTAGTTGTTTGGCATAGGGTGTCCAGCACTGTAGCTTGCTGGTTGTTGAGTGGAGCTGGGTTTTAGCGTTGAGATGGAGATCTCTCGGAGATCTTTCGCCATTTGATATTACATGGAGACGGGAAGTCTCTGGTGGACCAGTGTCCTAAACTCGGCTCTCCCACCCCAGAGGCACAGGCCTTACACCTGGCTGGAGCACCAAGATGCTGTCAGCCACACAGCTCAGAAGAAAAGGGAGAAAAAAAGAAAGAAAGAAAAAAATAAAGTTATTAAAATAAAAAATAAAAATAAATTATTTTTAAAAATTTAAAATTAAATAGTAATAAGAAAGAAAGAAGAGTGCAACCAAACCAAAAAACAAATCCAGGGCTTCCCTGGTGGCGCAGTGGTTGAGAGTCCACCTGCCGATGCAGGGGACACGGGTTCATGCCCCGGTCTGGGAAGATCCCACATGCCGCAGAGCGGCTGGGCCCGTGAGCCATGGCCACCGAGCCTGCACATCTGGAGCCTGTGCTCCGCAATAGGAGAGGCCACAGCAGTGATAGGCCCACATACCACCAAAAAACCTGAAAAACAGGGCTTCCCTGGTGGCGCAGTGTTTGAGAGTCCGCCTGCCGATGCAGGGGACACGGGTTCGTGCCCCGATCTGGGAGGATTCCACATGCCGCGGAGCGGCTAGGCCCATGAGCCATGGCCGCTGAGCCTGCACGTCTGGAGCCTGTTCTCTCCAACGGGAGAGGCCACAACAGTGAGAGGCCCACATACCACAAAAAAACAAACAGACAAACAAACAAAAAAACAAATCCAACAATGATAACAAGCACTAAAAACTATACAAAAAAAAAACAGAACACTAGGACAAATGGTAAAAGCAAAGCTATACAGACAAAATCACACAAAGAATCATACACATACACACTCACAAAAAGAGAAAAAGGAAAAAATTTATATATATATCTTTTGGGAAGTGTGAGGTCTTCTGCCAGTGTTCAGTAGGTGTTCTGTAGGAGTTGTTCCACATGTAGATGTATTTCTGGTGTATTTGTGGGGAGGCAGGTGATCTCCATGTCTTACTTCTCTGCCATCTTGAAGGTCTCTCTCCCTTCACCCACTTCTGTGTCACTGAACTTTTCTGACTTCTCTCTTCTAACTCCCTTTACTCTTTTGTTCAGTATTGCTTCTTCCTCCCAACCTTTATCACTAAGGCTGTATCTTCAATTCTCTGTTCTCTTTACTATATTCCTTTCTTTGAAGAGCTCCTTTACTATTATTTATTCAGCTCTCACCTCACATTTAATATGTCCAAAACCAAAATGAGGATCTTTCCGCTTCAATAATTAATGATAAAGGTCAGTCTGCCCTCATGAGGGCAGAGACCATGTCTGTCCTTCCCATTGCCCAGTGGTGTCCCCGTTGTTGGAATGAATGAAGGAACTGCCATCGCTACATAAGGACTTCCAAAATCCACCTGCCATTCCTCACTTTTCCTGAGTCCCAGTCCCTTTTTGCCTCTAAGACTACTCCTTCACCTTTCTATTATCACCTCCAACCCAGTGTGTCTAAAGTGGAATATATCAGCTTTCCTTCCTGTATCATGTATCTATTGTCATATAACAAACTATCCCAAAATTTAGCAGGAATAAAGACGCAGATGTAGAGAATGGACTTCAGGACATGGGGAAGGGGAAGCTGGGACGAAGTGAGAGAGTGGCATGGACTTATATATACTACCAAATGTAAAATAGATAGCTAGTGGGAAGTAGCCGCATAACACAGGGAGATCAGCTGGGTGCTTTGTGACCACCTGGAGGGGTGGGATAGGGGGAGGGTGGGAGGGAGACGCAAGAGGGAGGAGATATGGGGATATATGTATAGCTGATTCACTTTGTTATACAGCAGAAACTAAAACACCATTGTAAAGCAATTATACTCCAATAAAGATGTTAAAAAAAAATCACAGTTTCTCAACCTAAGTGTCCATCATCGGATGAATGGATAAAGAAGATTTGGCACATATATACAATGGAATATTACTAAGCCATAAAAAGAAACGAAGTTGAGTTATTTGTAGTGAGGTGGATGGACCTAGAGTCTGTCATACAGAGTGAAGTAAGTCAGAAAGAGAAAGACAACTACCGTATGCTAACACATATATATGGAATCTAAGGGGAAAAAAAGGTCATGAAGAACCTAGGGGTAAGACAGGAATAAAGACACAGACCTAATAGAGAATGGACTTGAGGATATGGGGAGGGGGAAGGGTAAGCTGTGACAAAGTGAGAGAGTGCCATGGACATATATACACTACCAAATGTAAAATAGCTAGCTAGTGGGAAGCAGCCGCATAGCACAGGGAAGTCAGCTCGGTGCTTTGTGATCACCTAGAGGGGTGGGATAGGGAGGGTGGGAGGGAGGGAGACGCAAGAGGGAAGATATATGGGAACATATGTATATGTATAGCTGATTCATTTTGTTATACAGCAGAAACTAACACACCATTGTAAAGCAATTATACTCCAATAAAGATGTAAAAAAAAACCAAAAACCACAGTTTCTGAACGTCAAGAATCCATAAGTGGCTTAGCTGGGTGGTCCTGGCTCTGAGTTGCAGTGAAGTCATCAGCAGGGATGCAGTCATCTGAAGGCTTAGCTGGGGCTGGAGTGCCTGTCTCCAAGCTCATTCACATGGCTGTGGCCTGGAAGCCAGTACCTTTTGGACACTCCATAGGTGGCACTAGCTCCCAAGGAATATGGTCAGATACAAGTGACCACACTTAAGAATACCCAAAGTATGATGTTCTTATCATGTATTTCTGCTTCATTTATTGTTCTTCCCAGTCCAGATGCAGTTCAGCAATCAGAGTTTATTCTTAGCATAAGCAGGTTGCTTAGTAAAACAGTTAACATTCTACCTTTATCCGTCTCCAAGGGAACAGAGCTAGTAAATCAACAGGACAGACTCTCATGCAGTAGAAGAGAGTTCTGTTAACTCTTTACCTGGATTATCTTCTTTTTCATCCATCAGAGCCTACTCACTTTTCTTGGCCCAGCTGGAGTGCTGCCTCCTTCAAGAAGAATTTTTTAACAGTTCCAACATACTTATGTGTAAAGTCTTATGTCCCCTGTATTTATTTCCTATGGCTGCCTAACAAATCACCATAAAATTAGTGGCTTAATAAAACACGAGTCTTACAGTTCTAGAGGTCAGAAGTTCAAAATGGTCTTCATTGGGTTAAAGTCAACATGTCAGCAGGGCTTCTGTAGGCTTTAGGGGGAGATTCTGTTCTCTTGCCTTTTCCTTCTTCTAGAAGCCACCCACTTGTACTGACTTATGGGCTTCTTCCACCATCTTTGAATTCAGTAGCATGACATCTTTAAAATCTTTCTGACTCTCTAACCTGTGCTTCTGTGTACATCTCCGCCTCTCAGAATGGACATGAATCTTTAGAGACCAGAGGGCAGACTGTGGCCCACCCAAAGATGTCCATGTCCCAATCCCCAGAACCTGTAAATATGTTATCTTATATGGTAGAAGGGATTTTGCAGATGTGATTATGTGAAGGATCATGAGATGGGGAGAGTCGCCTGGATTATCCAGGTGGATTATCCAGGTACAATAATCACAAAAGACCTTAAAAGAGAGGTAGGAGTGACAGGGTGAGAGAAGGTGATATGACAACGTAAGCAGAGAGAGAAAGATGTGGTGATAGAAGCAGAGGTTAGAGTGATGTGGCCACAAGCCAAATCACGTGGGCAGCCTCTAGAAGCTGGAAAAGGCAAGAAATGAGTTCTCCCCTAGAGCCTCCAGAAGAAACACAGCTCTGCTGACACTTTGATTTTAGCAGTGTAAGATCTATTTCAGTCTTATGACCTCCAGAAATGTGAAACTTCTAAAATTATATATATATATATATATATATATATATATATATATTTTTTTTTTTTTTTGCGGTACACGGGCCTCTCACTGTTGTGGCCTCTCCCGCCGCGGAGCACAGGCTCTGGACGCGCAGGCTCAGCGACCATGGCTCACGGGCCCAGCCACTCCGTGGCACATGGGATCCTCCTGGACCGGGGCACGAACCCATGTTCCCTGCATCGGCAGGCGGACTCTCAACCACTGCGCCACCAGGGAAGCCCTAAACTATATATTTTTTTAAAATTGTGCTTTATGCTACTGAGTTTGTGGCACCTTGTGATGGCACATAGGAAGCTAGGCCAGCCACCTTGGGATCATGCAGTTTGGTGTTTTGCACACCACATGTTTTGTGAATCTCATTTTTTTAACCGTAACATCAGCGTCCTGAAGGCAAGAGCATCATCTTGGATTGTTTTCATATCCCCACCATGCTCGATATATACCAGATGCTCATGAGGATATATACCAGCAGCTATACTCATTGATATACTCACAGATAAGAATCACTACCAGAAGAAATTCTTCAGGATTTAATAAAGTTTGCATTTATCAGAAAGCCACAGGAATTCATGGGCAAACCAGCCAGTATGGGATGGAAAGAGAGAGGGTAGTCTCATGATAATGCTGGTGAAAGTTGTTTTTGTGTATTTAGTTGATCGTTTGCCTCTGCCTACAGCCGATGATGTGCACCTGTCCTCAGGACCCAAGGAGTACCTTGGAATGCTGGAATACAAGAGAGAAGATGAGGCCAAGCTCATCCAAAACCTCATTCTTGGTAGTGAAACATGGAACTCTGAATTTTTGCTCTCTCTTTGAGAACTTGAGCATCAGCCATTGCTACAGTCTTGGGCAGGGGTATTTCCTCTTCTTCCTCCACTGCTTCTTCTCAGCCTCCCCACTGTTGACCACATAATTCTTTGTTTGAGGTGGGGAGGGGCTTTGCACTGTAGAATATTGAGCAGTGTCGTTGGCTTCTATTCTGTAGAAGCCAGTAGCAGCCCCTAGCCATGACAATAAGAACTGCCTCCAGACGTTGCCATATGCCCTCTGGGGGTGCCTTGCCTTCAGTTGAGAAGTACTGCCCTAACCTCTTCCCAAGTCTCATCACATGGTCAGGGTAGAAGACACATCTCCTCATCTTTGTGTCTCAGCACAGGAGCCATGGGAAAAGTAATTGTGGTTCCTTTGTTCCATCTGACTTCTGAGAAATTTATTTGCAGGCAGTACGGTGGAGGCTTTCCAGCCACACCTCAGTTACAGGAATCTCCCAGTGGGCACACTCTAGGGTTGGTGGTCTTCGAAACAATCTTACTAGACTGTCTTCACCATGAAAACCACATGGTTTTCCAGGGAAAAGGAGAAAAGCTGCCTCCCTATCAGCGGGTTGTAACATCTCAAAGCAGAAAGCCCATATGTAGCCTTACTCCTCTTGTCCTAATTGACTCCCCTCAGAGGACATGAGCAGCCCTACCCTTTCCTTTCCACCCTCACTGGTGCACAGCTGTGGGGCCTCTTTTTTCCCCTGTCTTAATGCAGACATGGGGAGGTCTGTGTTTACTTACCTTAACTTGTTCTATAAAGTTTCTATCGTCCCTTCATTCCCACTCTGCCTTCCAGCCATTCTCTTCTCCTCAAGACCAGCTGGTCCTCCTCTGCAGGACTGCTGTGTACCTGTTTTCTCTTGTCAAGGCAGATGCATGTGATTGCTGAGATCATATTCCATCCTCATCCTAGAGGCTGAAGTGAGGGTGCATGGAACTGGGGTTCCTCTGTTACCTTGGAGATATGAAATTCTGTCCTTTATTCAACCTTAGAAAAGAGAAGGTACTTTGCAAATGAAAAGTAAGAGAAGCAGGTGGCACCTGCATGTATATTTTTGCCAAGAAAACTGCCAGCCTGAACTCCTCAAAGGGAAAAGACATCCCTATGCATTCAGGCACTGCATCAAGTACAGAAAAGCAGACACCCCCTGCCCCATCATTATAGGTTCCTTATCGGGAGAGCTGATCGTCAGCTGTAATCCTCACTGACTCTCTCTGCTCCAGACCTGAAGCCCCGCGGTGTGGTGGTGAACATGATTCCCGGGCTGCCAGCTCACATCCTGTTCATGTGTGTACGCTACGCAGACTCTCTAAATGATGCCAACATGCTCAAGTCCCTCATGAACAGCACCATTAATGGTATCAAGCAGGTGGTTAAGGTAAGGAACTACCTTTGACATGGCCCTTGGTATTATGGCTACTTTAGTGCAGCTAATGTGGGAAAGTTTTGTAGTAAAACTCCAGAGCCAGTACACACTAGCGAGTTCACATTGATGTGAGGCCTTATAAGAACAGCGAATAAGGGAACATCTTTACATACAACTCTGGTCTTGTTAAACACTGTTGAATTTACACTGGAGAAATGTCTTCTGAGTGCAGTGAATGCTGGAAAGTCTATAGCCAAAACTTCCATTCATTTGGCTCCAAAAAGTTCACACCAGAGAAAGAACTTATGAAGGAAGCAAATGGGGAAAGGACTTCAGCTGAAAGTCTGCTCTGATAGGCACTGTGAAGTGCATATTATGTACTTTTGGGTTTTTTTTTTCTCCTTATTGTGTTAAAATACACACACATAAAACTTGCAAAAAAAAAAAAAAAAGGTGCTTAGGAACACCTGTGGGAATGACCAGATGCCCGTACTTTTCCCATCCTTCACCTCCAGTCTTTGGTCAACCACATGATTCCTCAAACCAGTCAGAGGCCCAATCAGCAAAAGAATCCAAGCTGTTAGGAAAAGACAACTTAGGTCAAAGAGCCCTAAGGGTAGGGATCTGCCAGTAGACCCCAAATCCTTACCTGCAAGACTACAGCCTGGTAGCCACCAGCCCACCACTTCTGTCCCCCGGGGCTGCAAAGAGGGGCTGGCTGCAAGGAGTATGTGTCTATCCAGATAACAAGTGTGAATGCCAAGGAATGGTAAGGACTGAAAAATTACTCATCTCTTCCCTTGGCATTTATGTAATTCTCCCTTATAAAACCACAGTGTGTACTTTTATTCTCAGCCCAGAAATGAAGATAAGCTGTATGTAAGGGACAGTAAAATACAGAGCCATTATTCTTCATTCCCCTTCCAAATGGGAAGTAATGTTTGATTTTGAGATATATTTAATTTTTTTTAGTTGGGGAAGTCCTATCTCACTTTTAGTAAAATATGTGTTCTAGAAAAGTCATGAGCAACTAAATCCTATTTTAAATACTCTAGGAAAAGGGAAGAATAAAAACAGTGAGTGCATCAGGGTATGGATAATTCTTCCCCCTATCCCCCCCCACCAAATTTTATACTAAGAATCCATTATTCATCAGGAGTTAGGAGTAGAAAACTAACATTGATTTGGTGCTGGGTGCTTTATAGTCACTGTCTTCACAGGAGCTACCATTGTATTCTTAGAAGAGACCTCCATAAATTCATGTTTTCCCCGTCCGTATTTTCATAAATTGGGTTTTCTCAGGGTACACCTGCATTACGTTCCAGGTCGTGGGCACACAGCATTTGCCGCATCATGCTGCTCTGGAATGCTTAAATACTTAGAAACTGAAAGACACATGGCATGAGGAGTGTAAATCCTTCCTTGCCAGCATCTTGCATCTCAGCTTCTTCAGTGGCTTCCCACCCCTCCCTCTCCAGTGCACAGCACATTAAAGCAACCCTCACTTGGTCCACATACCCCCTTGGCCACCGTGCCTTTTTTTTTCACCCCTTGCAATCTGGCTTCTACCCCCATTACTCCACAGAAAGATCACAAGTAATTCCTCTTGCTAAATCCAATGGTATTTTCTTAATTTTTTTTTTTTTTTTTTTTTTTTGTGGTACGCGGGCCTCTCACTGTTGTGGCCTCTCCCGCTGCGGAGCACAGGCTCCGGTCGCGCAGGCTCAGTAGTTGTGGCTCACGGGCCTAGCTGCTCCGCGGCATGTGGGATCTTCCTGGACCGGGACACGAACCCCCGTCCCCTGCATCGGCAGGCGGACTCTCAACCACTGCGCCACCAGGGAAGCCCAGTTTTTATTCTCTTTAAATGGACTGAACAGTAGCACCATCTCCTTGAAACGCTCTGACATTGTCTTTCAAATCCCAGGACTTTCCCAGTTTTCCTTTTATCTCTCTGGTCTTTATTACCTCTGCTTCCTTTGCTCATTCCTCTCCTTCCTGCCCTATAAGCAGGGGTGTTCTTGCCAACAGAGTCCTCAATCCTGAGCTCTTGTCTATCCACCCCTTTCCTTCAAGGAGGCCATCCTCCCACCTTTCTCCCGAGGTTTTCTCAGCTGTCCACATTCCACATCATCTCTGCATCCTCTGAGCTTTTGTAGCACAGTCTATGCCCATCATGTAGGCTGTCGGCCACCTATTTAACTGTGTCCTATATATGTCATGTCTGTCTTACCAGTCAGAATGTGAACTTTGGAGGGCAAGGACTGAGACATTTCTCAGGCATTCCTGCAGTGCCTGCTTCAAGCATCATAACAGGTGATATAACCTGTACAGAAATACTTTGCAAACCATAACGTGCTAAATAAATATAAGAGCTTATTTTTATAGTATAAATTTAATAAAGTCTTTAATGAATAAAAAAGGAATTCTTTTTGGTCAAAAGCCACCAGCTAACCAAACAGGTAAGATGTGTCTGTTCTTGGCTCAGAGGTACCAAATCCAACACCAAAATCCAACTTTGTCTTTTCTTGTTTTTTTTTTTTTTTTAAAGGAACATTTAGAAGACTTTGAGATGCTGTCATTTTGGCTTTCCAATACTTGTCATTTCCTCAATTGCCTGAAGCAGTACAGTGGAGAAGAGGTAGGATTGCCTGCCCACTCTGTGTTCTATGCTGACTGCCAGTCTCCTACCTCCTCATGAGCCAGAACTCACCATAGGAGTTAGGAATTGGGATGCCCAGCTCCAGGGGCAGCTTCTGCTCCAGCTGGCTTTCTCACTCCCCCCTTACCCAGGAGACCAGCTTCACATCACCAGCTGAATGGAAGTCACAGGCAAAAAAACTTCTAGAAAGAAGTATAGACCTCGGGCATGGTACTAAGCCTCAGTTTTCTTGACTTAAAATTCATGAGGTAGATTCTGTGATTTTTCATTTTCCTTCTGGTTGTAAAATTCTCAAGTTTTTAGTATTATCACTCTAAAATACAGCTGTTAGTTCAACATGCCTGTTTCTTCATAGCTGTTCTCACTATGAGATTCTGATTGTTCCTCCATAATCTGCAAATCCTTTGCCATTCTGACTCTGCTTTCAAGGGGCTGACATCATAAAGAAGCTCTTCACCTCCAAGTACTCACAGAGCAATATTTCATTGACCTAAGATAGCAAAAATGGCTTTCACGGTTTTCATTGCTCTGCAAAATGGTTATACCATTTTATAGTCCTACCAGTAGTATGTAAAGGTTCCAGTGTCTCATACCTTTACCAACAGTAGGTATTGACAGACATTTTATTATTTATTAGTCTCATGGCTCTAAGATGATACTTTGTTGACTTAAATTGTAATTACTTGATCACTAGTGAGGTCAAGCATCATTTCATGTGCTTACTAGTCAGTTGGGTTGCCTTTTAAATTGCCTACTCACATCTGTTCTCCATTTTCCTCAAGGGTGATTATTTTTCTCATTGATTTGCAGGAGTTCTTTACATATTATGGGTAGATTGTGGCTTATCTTCTACTTTTCCTTATGGAGTCCTTTGTCAGACACAATTTTTGAATTCTGATGTACTTAAACCTATCAGTCCTGTTCTTTTATGATACCTGATTTAATGTCTTGTTCAAGAAATTCTTCCCTACCCTGAGATCATAAAGTTATTCTTTCTTCTAAACTGATAATTCAAATTTAGAGATCATAATTATGCTTTTATCCAAAATTGGTATGATTATTTGTCCCAAGTTGACATGTGAGGTAATTTTCTCATATCTTCTTCCATGTGGATAGCCAGTTGTCCCAATGGAGAGAAAGTAAAATAAAATATAAAAATAACCCTACTGGTACTATTGAATAAAAGGAGAAATAAGTAAAGAAAATCCAACCTCTAACCAAAAGGAATATTGGGGGAGGGGGGGAGACCAGCCCATTTAAGACAAACTGGCATCTGTGAGGCTTTAATGGGAGGCATTATTCAACACCATTTTTAAAAATCCTTTCTTTACCCCCTTCTGCCATGTATACAATGTTCTTGTCCCTGTCTGAGTGGATTTTAATTACTGTATTTTTATTTCTAAAATTTCAATGGTTCTTTTTCACTTCTGCCTTTTATAATGTCCTATTCTTAATTTTTTTTTCTTTTATCTCTTTGAACATGGTAAACATATTGTATTAGTCTCCTTGGCCTGCTAGCACAGACTAGGTGGCCTAAACAACAGAAATTTATTTTCTCATAGTTCTGGAGGACAGAAGCCCAAGATCAGGGTGCAAGCATGGTTGGTTCACTGGTGAGAGCTCACTTCTGGGCTTGCAGACAGCCACCTTCTCACTATGTAGTCACATGGCCTTTCCTCAGTGCATGGGGTAGAAAGAGAGATTGAGCTCTCTGCTGTCTCCTTCTGTAAGAACACTAATCCTATCAGATCAGGACCCCACCCTATTACTTCATTTAACCTTAGTAACTTCCGTAAAGACCCCATCTCCAAATATAGCCACCCTGGAGGTTAGGGCTTCAATATATAAATTTGAAGGGGGGGACAAATATTCAGCCCAGAACCCACATTTTAAAACATTTCAGATTGGTCTATACTCTAATTATAAAGTTATGAATCTCATTTATTCACCTACCAACCTCTTACAGCAGTTTATTTCCTTGGGTGCTTTGCAGTTTTTTCTATGAGCTTCCATGGGAGTTGTTTTCCAATGTAGTCTAGCTCTGGAGGCACATATTTGTCAGGGAAATAAACAGGACAGTAATGTTTACAGTTGACCCATCCTCACATTCAATCAACTGTGGATCATGTGGTACTATAGTACATATTTAGTGAAAAAATCTGCATGTAAGTAGACCCATGTAGTTCAAACCCATGTCATTTAAGCATCAAGTATAGTTAGTTATAGAAAATAAAGGCTACCACAAACGTCAAGAACTCATTCGATATAAATCAGACATTAAGTTTTAAAGTATAGGAGTTATAGTAGAAGCTTATTATAATATCATTAGTAGAGACAGTATTTTAATTTTCTACATGTCTACATTATTCTAATATTTGTATTCAAAATCACTTCCAGGAATTCATGAAGAATAACAGTCTACATCAGAATAAGAATTGCTTGAACAATTTTGACCTTTCAGAATACAGACAGATTCTTAGTGATGTGGTTATACGAATATATCATCAGTTCATTATTGTAATGGAAAATAACATTCAACCAATAATAGGTAAGAAAAGAATCGATGACCAAGAGATATTTATAATGACATTGAGACCTTAAAACAATAAATCTGGTGCACGGCATGTGTAATTGCAAAGAACATAATTTTAAAACAAGAAGATTTACTGATGTAAATATCCACTTTTTTATTCTTTGATTGCTAAAATGATTACATATATAAAAGTACACAGGTCATAGTTTTCTTTCTGTAAGGGGGATCCATCCTGAAGGGAAAGACTTGGGAGAACTGCTGCTACTTATGTGGCTAATCCTGGTTCTTAGCCAAGTATTTTTGAAATTCTAAAGCCTCACTCAAATTCTTGTATACTTTCTTCAGTTTTCTGAAATTTAAATACTTTAGGCTTTAAGTAGTTCCAGACCGTGGGTTGTCACGCTAACCAGCTCTCTCTCCTGTGAAGTTGAAAGAAGAGGAGCTGTTGCCCTGCTGTAGATGACGGTTCATCCCCATCCAGCCCTAACATCCTGGTGCTCCCCAGCCCTCCATTCTTCTGCTTCCTCTATCACAGCTATATCCACACTAACTCGTGTGGAAAATCTCCCACCTCCTGAAACAGACACATGAGAGCAGTGGAAATGTTCTCTGGGTGTCCCCACTGTGTGTGCAAGAAAATCTTCTCGTTTTTCTCCATAGTGCCAGGCATGCTGGAGTATGAGAGTCTGCAGGGCATTTCCAGCCTGAAGCCCACAGGCTTCCGGAAGCGGTCATCCAGCATAGATGACACGGATGCCTACACAATGACCTCCATCTTGCAGCAGCTGAGCTACTTTTACAGTACCATGTGCCAGAACGGCCTGGACCCCGAGATCGTGAGGCAGGCAGTGAAGCAGCTCTTCTTCTTGATTGGGGCGGTCACCCTGAACAGCCTCTTCCTGCGCAAGGACATGTGCTCTTGCAGAAAAGGCATGCAGATAAGGTAAGACCCATAAAGCACCACTAATCCCGGAGAGACTGGCCAGAAAGGATGCTCTTAAAGTCCAAGGCCACACACTCTGCCCTCCCTCCACAAGAGCTGCACTGCTGGAGGGTGTGCAAGATGACTCTTAGAACCTTGGAAATGTCAGCCATCTGATACCAGGCCCTCTTCCCATCACTCTACCCCACGATAACTTGACGGTCTGGCAGAATGTCTTCTACTAAG
Source organism: Hyperoodon ampullatus (assembly GCF_949752795.1). NCBI lineage: Eukaryota > Metazoa > Chordata > Mammalia > Artiodactyla > Ziphiidae > Hyperoodon > Hyperoodon ampullatus. Next base: position 43,138,434 of record NC_136916.1, on the reverse strand, counting down.
AACTAGTAATTGTGTATTTTAAATTCTGGCCCTCTGTGGTTATCATATACTCAACCAGAATTTATTGACCACCACTTCTGTGACTAGCACTGCTGGTGGGGGACACAGGAAACAGAGGAAAGGGTGATTTGATCCCTGCCATTGAGAAGCTAAATGATGATTCAAAACCACTAGAATTAAGTCACAAACAAGTGGTGAGGGAAGTGCTTCAGAGAGGAGAAATTATCGTGGACAGAAAAGTTAAAGAAGCCTGAAAACTGTGTGTGAGTGATTAAAAATGGGAGAACATTTCAGGCAGGGGAATGAGTGGGCAAAGGCACAGTGGTAGAACTGAGTGAGGACCATCCTCAGGCAGGAGTAAATAGCTCTGTCTAGATTAAGCGGAGGTTTGTGTTGGGAACAACAGGTCCGCAGTAGAGTGGTAAGTTGGACCCAGACTGGGAGGGTCTGGAATGCCAGGCCAAGCACTGGGAGTTCATCCTGTGGACATGGTCATCCAGTTTTGAGGTGTGTTGACTTCTCTTTGTCTCTAAACCAAGGAAACACAGACCATTAGCTATTGTTTGAATTAACACTGTCACATTATTAGAAAGCATATAATATGGGATAGATATTTAAGATTTTTATAATATGTGCAGGGATTTGACACCTGTAGGTGATAGGAGAACCTGGGATGGTGATGATGGCAGTGATACAATGAAAAGTGACCCAAAAAAGTTTATTAAGCCAAGAAATAAACAAGAGGCATCCATTACATCTTTTTAGCATTAGAGGTGGACATCCCTACAAATCACTGTGGCAAATTCTCATGATACCAGGTTGTCGTTTTCAGATATGAGGGAGTATTCAGGAGGACTGGGCTTTTTTTCCTCTTCATTGAGAGAGGAAAGACTTCTGTTTATTTCCCGAGCACTGAGCAGATGCCCTGTAGCCCTCTGAGGTAGGATTCAGGCCTATTTAAAGTAAAGCCATAAACCTCATGTGCCACCAGAGTCTTTGCTAAAAACTCTCATTCCACCAGTAGGTCCCCAAGTTGAGTGAACATCTGTCCCCATAGGTGCTCAGTATTTTCTCCTCTCACCAATTGAAAGTGCTATTAGAGAAGTACTGACTTTCCAGTGTGTTGGTCTGAGTAAGTAGTACATGCATTTAAGAGGCATTCATTCATTCAGATATTGACTCAGCTCCTGCCATAAACAAGGCGCACCAGGATTTACAGTGACTTTACTATGACAACACAAGCAACACAATAACAAAATATGAACACAAGTGGAAAATCAAAACCACAGAAAAGAAAAACATAAACAGTAGACAGAGTAGCTTGAAAACTGGCTCTGGGCTTTCTGACTGCCAGGAGAAAAAGCCAAACGTCATAGCTCTCTGGTCTCATCTGGTTTGGTGAGGCAGACCAGTTCCTGGGAAGATATAAAGATTTCCTAGTATGTAATTCTTTTTTGTGCGTAGTCATGAATTGTAAAAATATTATCTCATGTGGAACTTTATCTCACCATCTCCACAATAGCATTTTTGCTGCAAGTTCCACTGTGGCTGTTTTGCCCAGCGATCTTTGATAAGAACCTAGGTAGGGGTCCTGGAGACGGAGACAGTTCTGTTAGGAACCAGAATAATGTGGCCCAACTACAAACATTGCTTGCTGGCCTGAGGGAATTTGGGGGGAATACGAAAGGCATTGACTTGGGTCTTGAAGGACAAGTAGGATTTCAGCTGACCCAGAACCAGAGGAATGAACACAGGCCTCAGTGAAGGAAAACTGAGGGCAGGGTATGAACAGCCCCCTTTGAAAGGAGCACCAGGAGCAATGGGAGGACCTAGAAAGATGGGTTAGAAGGACAAAGCAGAATGCCAGCATGAGAAATGCATGCTTTAGTCCCTCAGGAGTGGCAGCCACCACAGATTTTTTTTTTCTTTTTCAATTTCTTTAATAGTTGTAGGAATATTGAGGTTATATATTTTACCTTAGATGAGTTTTGGTAGTTTTTGGTTTTCAAGGAATTGGTCCACTTCATCAAAGTTGAGTTTATGTGTGTAGAGCTGTTCAGAATATTCCCTTGTTATTCTTTTAATTTCTGCAGAATTTGTAGTGATATCCCCTCTTCCACTCCTCTGTGGGTAATCTGTGACTTCTCTTTTCCTTGGTCAGTCTTGTTAGAGGTGTATTGGTTTCACTGATTTTTGTCTTTTTTTTTAATTTAATTGATTTCTGTTACTGTCTTTATGATTTCATTCCTTCTGCCTACTTTGCATTTATTTTTCTCTTCTTCTTTTAGGTTCCTAAAGTAGAAGCCTGGATTATTGGCTCTGAGGCCTTTCTTTTCTAACATAAGCATTTAATGCTATACATTTCTCTGTAAGCACTACTTTAACTCTATCACACAAATTTTGATATGTTATATTTTCATTTTTGTTCAGTTCAAAATATTTTCTAATTTCCCTCGAGTCTTACTCTTTGACCCTTGGATTATTTAGAAGTGTGTTAATTTCCAAGTGTTTAGAGAGTTTCTTGTTACCTTTCTATTATTGATTTTTAGTTTAATTTCATTGTGCTTGAAGAACATACTTTGTCAGTCAAACTCTTAGAAACAGAAGGTAAAATGGTGGTTTCCTGGGGCCGAGGAGAGAGAGAAAAAGGGAGTTGTTCATTCAATGGATGTACAATTTCAGTTTTACAAAGTGAAAATGTTCTGGGAATCTGTTATACAACATGGTGCATATAGTTAACACTACTGTACTATGCACTTACAGTAGTTCAGATGGTAATTTTATGTAATGCGTTTTCTACCACAATTTTTAAAAAAATCTCAAGGTACATCCAGGTTAACATATACCATAGATTGTGATACTAGAATTACCAACCATCCCACTTTGCCCAAGACTTTCCCAGGTTTATTTTTATTTTTTTATTTTTTATTTTATTTATTTATTTTTACAACTTTATTGGAGTATAATTGCTTCACAGTGGTATGTTTCTGCTTTATAACAAAGTGAATCAGTTATACATATACATCTGTTCCCATATCCCAGGTTTATTTTTAAAATACAAACATAAATATTTTGGGACTTCCCTGGCAGTCCAGTGGTTAAGTCTTCACACTCCCAGTGTAGGGGGTATGAGTTTGATCCCTGGTAGGAGAACTAAGATCCCACTTGCTGCATGGCGTGGCCTAAAAAACAAAAACAAAAACTTATAAATATTTTTACATTGAAAAAAACAAACTTTGTATGATTTCAGTTATTTTTAAATTTGTTAATATTTGCTTTTGTGACCCAGGTCTGTTTTTGTGAATCTTCCCCATGCAGTGGGTTGAAAAGAATGTATATTCTGCTTTTGTTGGGTAGAATGTTCTATAAATGTAGATCACACCCAGTTTGTTGATGGTGTTTTTCATTTCTTCTAGATCCTTGCTGATTTTCTGTCTATTAGTTCTACTGATTATTGAGAGGAGTGTTGAAGTCTCCAACTATAATTATGGAGTTGTCTATTTCTTCTTTCAGTCTGTCAGGTTTTGCTTTATGTATTCTGAAGCTCTGTTTTTAGGTGTATACACACTAAGAATTGTTATGTCTTCTTGGTGAGTTAGCCCTCCTATCGTTATGTGGGATCTCTCTTTGTCCCTCCCTGGTAATTTTCTCTGCTTTGAAGTCTACTTTGTCTGAAAGTCTACTTTTTATTTGGATCAGTGTTTTCATAGTATATCTTTTTCCATCCTTTTGCTTTTAACCTATCTGTATCATATCTGAAGTGAGTTTCTTGTAGGCAGCATATATTTGGGTCCAGTTTTTTGTTTTATTTTTTCATCCAGTTTGACAGTCTGTGCTTCTTAATTGGGGTTTTTAGACCATTTAAATTTAATGTAATTATTGGTATACTCAGATTTAAGTCTACCATTTTGTTGCTTTCTGTTTGTTCCTTCTGGTTTTTGTTTCTCTGATTTCCAGTTTCTGTCTTCTTTTGGGTTCTTTGAACATTTTTGGTACCCCTTTTAAATTTATCTATTGTGTTTTCACTGTATCTCTTTGTATCTTTTTTAATGGCTGCTCTAGGAATTACAGTATACATACTTACCTTTTTCAGTCATTTTAGAATCAGTATCTTATCACATTAAGTGGAATGTAGAAACCTTACCATTACATAGACCCCTTTCCCCTCTTTGCTTGTTGTCTTATATATTATATCTACATACATCAAAAACTCTGCCAGACAATGTTATAATTTTTGTTTTAAACCATCCAACATATTTTAAAGGACTTAATAGAAGAATAGTCTATTGTATTTACCCAGGTATTTATCATTTCTGTTATTCCTTCATTTCTAATGTTTCAAGTCTCATTTTCCCTCCAAATCTCATTTCGATTTCATTTTCCTTTTGCCTGAGGAAATTATTTTAGTAGTCCTTTTAGAGCAGGTTCACTGATGATAAATTCCCTTAGCTTTCTTTCCTCTGAAAATACCTTCATTTCACCTTCATTCCTAAAGTGTATTTTTATAGGCTACCAATGTCTGGGTTGACAGTCCTTTCTTTCATCAGTTTAAAAATGTTCCACTTTTTCTGGCTTCCATGGTTTCTGATGAGAAATGCACAGTCATTTGAATTATTATTTCCCTATAAATAATGCATAGTTTTTCTCTGACTGAGTTCCAAGTTTTTTTTTCTTTGTGTTTAGTTTACCACAGTTTGATTATGATGCATCTGGGTGTGGATTTCTTTGGGTTTAGCCTCTTTGAGCTTCTCTGAACTTCTTGACTCTAGGTTTGTGGATCTCACCAAATGTGGCATTTTCAGCCATTTCTTCAAATGTTTTGTCTGCATCACACTTTCTCCTTTCCTTCTGGAATTTCAATGACACAAATGTTAGACCTTTCATTATTTTGTTATCCCTAAAGTTCTGTTCTTTGTACTTTTCAGATTGAATAGTCTTTATTGATCCCTTGAAGTTTACTGCCTCTTTTCTCTGCCATCTATATTCTGCTCTTGAGCCCATTCAGTGAGTTCTTTTGTTTCAGTTATTTTTCAGTTGTAAATTTCCATGTTTTTGAAACATCTTCTGTTTCTTTTCTGAAGCTTTCTATTTTTTCATGTATTTCAAGATAGTTTGTCCTTACTTTTTGGAGCATTTTTGTGATAGCTTCTTTAAAGTCTTTGTCATATGATTCTAACATCTGTGTCATCTCAGAGTTGATACTATTAATTGCCTTGTTTAATGTGACTTAAGATTTTCCTGGTTTTCATACGCCAAGTAATTTTGAATTGTATTCTGGACACTTTTATTATTATATTATGAGACACTGAGTCTTTAAATCCTATGGAGAATGTTGATACTTTTATCAGGTAATCAGCTCACTTGGGTTCAGGCTCTGCAGGTTGTGGTTCCTCTGTCAGTTCTGTCTTCAAAGCCTTTGTAATGCTATTTGGTTTTGTCTTGTGTGTGACACACAGTGGCCAGTCTGAAACCTGGGTGGTGTGCAATCCTATAGTTTAGTCCTCAAAGTTTATGTGTGCTCTTGAGGGTCAGATCCATCCCTGGGCTCAGGGGTGTGTCCAAGAGTTCATAAATAACTTGAAGGGTCACTTTCCTAAGCTCCTCCTCTCCACAATACCCCTGGTACTTTCCAGATACCTGGGGATCCCCTCTTTGGTCCTCCAGACAGAAAACTGGGGCTTCACTTAACTCACTGTGTGGTGCACTTCCAGCAAATGTCCCCACCTGGGGTCAAGTGGTGAGAGGAAGAGCAAGGAGAGTTCATGCCGTCCTCTTGAGCCACAACTCCTCCAACTGAAGAAAGTTCTCCTCTCTCAGAGTTTTAATTTCCTACTGGACCCTGTTGCCACAACCATAGGACTGTTTGGGGCTTGCACATGAGAAAATGAAGAAGAAGAAAGGAAAAGGAGAAAAAAGAAAAACAGAATTTCCACCCTCTCTCAGAGCATTAGGACACCCCTTTCCAGCACCTCGAGCCAGAACTAGAGGGCTCCTCCTGGAGCTCTTTGTTGGCACCCATGCCCACTACTGAGTTTCAGGCTGCTTTGAGTTCAGGCCAATGAATAGCAGAGGGAAAGATACTGGTAAACTCATTGTCAATTTGGAGATACTTCAAATTCTGGTCTTCTCTCCCAGTCCACCTGCTACTGTTTACTTTTCAGAGTCCTCAAATAGCTGTTCCAGGCATTCCATCCAGGTTTTATAGCTGCATTCAGTGGGAGAAACAAAACGGAGTGCTCGCTTCATCTTACCAAGAACCAGAACTCCAGCCCAGAGTTTTGAGTGGGAGGATTAACATGCTCAAAATTCAGTAGATTCCCATTAAGAATCTTTGTAATAAGAACTAGTGGGACAAAATTGACAATGCAAAAAAAGTGGGGGGGTAACCAGTGCAAGAGATGTTATCTCACACTCATTACATCCCTATAGAATACATTAATTCAGCATTATTGTCCCAATGTTATAACCCATGGGGAGTTGCTAATCTGGAAGGTCAGAGCTGGAACCGACCTTAGAGATCACCTAGTTCAACACTCAATTTTTTAAACAGCTTCATTGGTATATAATTTACATGCCATAGAGTTCACTCATTTAAAGTGTATAGTTCAGTGGTTTTTGGTATATTTACAGAGTTATGCAGCCATCACCATAATGTAATTTTAGAACAGTTTCATCACTCCAGAAAGAAACCTTACACCCAATTGCAGCCACTCGTATCCCCTACCCAAGTCCCACTGGGGAGTCCCCTCCCCCTCAACCTAACCAACAACAAATATATTTTCTTTCTCTATAGATTTGCCTATTCTGGACATTTTAAAAATAAATGGAATCATAAATATGTTGTATTTTGTGACTGGCTTCTTTCCCTTAGCATAATGTTTTCATAGCTCCCCCCTGTGGTAGCATGTGGCAGTACCTCACTCCTTTTTATTGCTGAATAATATCCTATTGTATGGATAGACCACAATTTGTTTATCTATCCATCAACTGGTGGACATTTGGGTTGTTTTCTTTTTTTGGCTATAATGATTAATGGTGCTGTGAACATTTGTGTATGATTTTTTGTGTGGACATGTTTTCAGTTCTCTTTAGTAAGTACCTAGAAGTGGAGTTGCTAGGTCAGAAGGTAGTTTTATGTTAAACATTTTGAGGAACTGCCTAACTGCTTTCCTTAGCAGCTGTACCATTTACATTCCCACTAGCAATGTATGAGTGTTCTCAACACTCTTATTTACCAAGAGAGGTTGAGTAACTCTCCAGGCTCACACAACGGATTGGTGGGATTAAAACCCATGGCTCTTAACTCATAAACCTATGATAATCAGCGACAGAAACAAGAATAAAAACCCCAGTGGACTAAAAGAAATCCTCTACCAATTGAAAATTTTCTGCTAATTTGGGAAAAGAGATCAAACAATTTTTATACCAATGTAAGTCTTCTCTTCAAATACCACTATGATTTTTTCCTTTAATATATTTTCAATCTATTATTAAGGGTACTTGAATAGATTATAAATTATTGTAGTCACTGTTCTTTGCTCAGATTTTCTCCAAAGTTTATTGCTGTTATGGCCCCTCACCCTAGACCATCATGATCCTAAGAACCATGAATCGTGAGAGCTGATCATCTGGCCCAACTCTGTCTTGTTACAAATAAAGAAACTGCTGGGCTGTAGTCCTAAGGATCTCAGTGAGCTCTGGTACCATGCTGGGACACACTGGAGGATTCGGCACCCTCCCCTAAAGTGTTCTAAGCAGGTCACCCCTCTTCTCTGCTCCTCTGGCGTTTACTCCAGGTGCAACATCAGCTACTTAGAAGAATGGCTTAAAGATAAGAATTTGCAGAACAGCTTGGCCAGGGAAACCTTGGAAGCTCTCTCTCAGGCAGCCTGGTTGCTTCAGGTCAAGAAGACCACAGACAGCGATGCCAAGGAGATCTACGAACGCTGCACCTCCCTGTCTGCTGTGCAGGTGACCAGCCTTGCTGAGTGTCTCCCTGATCTTCACCCACAGATCATGTAATTGGCATTGCCTTTCCTGGCTTAGCCAGCTGTGGGGTGCATCTGCATCTCTCTGTGCTCTTTGGGGAGCATACGTATCTCCCGTGGGCTGCCCTCTTATCTAACAAGCATTTATTAAATACTAACTCTAGGCCTTAAAAACATAAAAGTGCATATGACACGTTCCCTGCCCGCTATACTCACATATGTGTATGTGTGGGGAGAGGGGGTGGGAGCGGGGAAGGAGGCTGGAAATGGGGAATTCTCTTAAGGTCGTCCAATTATACACTGTCCTTGCTGCCTTCTGTGCTCTTCTCAGCTTGTTTTCTCTTTTGGAAAAAAATAACACATGGTTCCTAGAGCCAGATTATAGTCTAAAAGAACCACTTGTGGTTCCCAACTGTTCCCAGACCACTGGAACCATTATTTCATGGACAGAGTTGTCCGTTTCTGTGGCCTCACACCATCTTATGTACTGTTTGCAGATCATAAAGATCCTTAACTCATACACACCTATAGATGACTTCGAGAAAAGAGTGACTCCATCCTTTGTTCGCAAAGTACAGGTGAGATCCTTAAGGATGTGCCTTTTAATTTTTAGTATAAGACAGTGTTGTTTAATTACCATTATAGAAATTCAGGATTAAAGTACATGTACCAAATATACAAAGGAAAGGCACCCAGGAAAAGCAGCAGGAATTCTCCCTGTCAAATTCCCTGTTTTCAGAACCCATTTTCGCCCGGGTAGGAAGGGAACAAAAACACCAAAACCGTGACTCACATTCTGTGTTCCTTCAGCATGTCTTGTTTCTCATCAGTCTTCGAGTATATGCAAGGGAGCAGAGGCTGAATGGAAAGAGAGAACCTGTGTACCCATTTTCTCTTATTTTAATCCCTGAAGTTTCTTGCCCAATGAACTAGGGCAGCACTTCTCAAAGTTTGGTTCAAGGGTCCTTGGTGGGCGGGGCGGATTCTTGAGATGATTTCAGGGAGTCTGCAAAGTCTTCTTTTTTCCAAATACATAACTGTATGAGGCAGACTTTTCTTCATACACTTCAACCAAAATAACATATCCCTAGAGGTGAATGCAGAAGCAGATACAAGATTCCACCTGTCATATTAAGTCAGACATTTAAAAGAGTTACAAAATTATGAAACAATACCACTTCTCACTAGTTTTTTGATTTGTTTTCAAAAATGTAGTTGTTTTTCAATAAAAATATGTTAACATGTATTGGGCTTGTTATTTTAATGAATTAATAAATATTTAAAATTATTGTTTTAATTACTAATATGATAGATATCAGTAGTTATAACCATGTGCACAAAAGCTGTTTGGCGTCCTTGGTAATTTAAGAGTATAAAGGGGTCCTGAAACCAAAAAGGTTTGCAAACCACTGAACTAAAAAGAAATATTAATGCAATAAAAATTTAATACTGAGCTCCACTCTTGTTTGGTCTTAGAATTATGCCATGAGAATAGGTAAGAATAGAAAGTAGATGGATTTACAGTCAGTCCATCCTGTGGGAAATTAACTTCTGAAGTGAAACAGAGCAAGTTAAGTATTCATGAGAGCTGATCTGGAAAACCTGGATAAACCATTTCACCTTGGAGTTGTGCTGTTGAAAAGCCCTTTTGTGTGTTATCTCACATGATTTTGCAAGGAGTTTTTCGTTGGAGATAGAGTTGTTGTGTTTTCCTTGCTCTTGACTTCCAGACAGCCTTAAAGCAGAGTGCCCTGGTTTCCATACTCATTTTTCCTCTGGTTCTCATTTCAGGCTCTCCTCAGTAGCCGAGAGGATTCATCACACCTGATGTTGGATACCAAATATCTCTTTCAAGTCACATTTCCTTTTAGCCCCTCTCCACATGCTCTGGAAATGATCCAGATCCCCAGCAGTTTCAAACTAGGCTTTCTCAATAGATTATAGCAGGAAAAAAGAGAATAAATGCACTTTTCTTTCAAAAGCTAAATGAAGGTCAGATAGAGGGATGTGGCTTATTAATTGGAACTGGAAATGCTTTGGAATGTGATTTAAGGAAGAAAATAAGAATTCTCCCAAATGGGCCACATCTTCTCTTGCTCATGGTGATGGTGCTGCCACTGTCATCTTGTAAGAATTAACACATGCCAGCTGAGGCTGGAAAGGCCACTGCTACCTTTGGAATCTCAGCCAGCTTTTACTAGAGTTCCTGCAAGTTTTGTATTTTCTGCCAGGTGCCTCTTGTCTAGATCTATTTTGTGACAGGGGTCCACCCAGAGGGAGTGAGACCCAGGGACACAGTTTATCCTAAGTTTTCTGAAGTTCATGTGAAGCCCAGATACATTTATGAAGCCACAGATGGGTTCTAGGGCTGAGTCTTCCAAATAATCCCATTTGGCCATGGCAGTCTGTCAAAGTCCTCTCACCCCATGCCTGCTTGATGGGGGCAGAGGTGTTTCACCAACTCCTTTTACTAAAACGCTCCTGCATAAAAAAAATATTTATTTCAGGCCCCTCCAATTTTTAAGAGAATATTCAATCTGAAATGAATCATAGAAGTATTTTTATTTTTTTTTAAGGAATGTTGCCTTTTAAAAAAATTTTATTTATTTATTTATGGCTGCGTTGGCTCTTCGTTTCTATGTGAGGGCTTTCTCTAGTTGCGACAAGTGGGGGCCACTCCTCATCGCGGTGCGCAGGCCTCTCACTATCGCGGCCTCTCGTTGTGGAGCACAGGCTCCAGACGCGCAGGCTCAGTAATTGTGGCTCACGGGGCTAGTTGCTCCGCGGCCTGTGGGATCTTCCCGGACCAGGGCTCAAACCCGTGTCCCCTGCATTGGCAGGCAGATTCTCAACCACTGCGCCTCCAGGGAAGCCCTAGAAGTATTTTTATGTATGTATCCATTTAAAACTCATATATCAGGGCTTCCCTGGTGGTGCAGTGGTTGAGAATCTGCCTGCCAATGCAGAGGACACGGGTTCGATCCCTGGTCCAGGAAGAGCCCACATGTCACGGAGCAACTAAGCCCGTGCACCACAGCTACTGAGCCTGCGCTCTAGTGCCTGTGAGCCACAGCTACTGAGCCTGCGTGCTGCAACTACTGAAGCCCACGCGCCTAGAGCGCGTGCTCCACAACGAGAGAAGCCACCACAATGAGAAGCCCACGCACTGCAACAAAGAGTAGCCCCCGCTCACTGCAACTAGAGAAAGCCTGCGTGCAGCAACAAAGACCCAGCACAGCCAAAAATAAATAGATACAATAAATAAATTTACTAAAAAAACAAAAAAACTAATATATCATTCAAGCTTAATTTCCATGCCATTTATCATCTCCTCCTCCAGAAGATTTCTTTAAATTTTATCTGCCAGCATATTTGCCATAATTTTTCACTGTTTAATATCCTTCATAAAATAACTTTAAAAAAAGTTTGAAAAGGCAACATAGATGATTTTCTCTATCTTATCAGCATTCAAATATGTTTTTAGATTTTCTCATAAAAATAACTGAAGAATTTTGTCAGTTCCTCCTTTTGAGAAATCTGTTTCCCAAGTTTTGTGGGAACTATTACTTGTTCCCCCGAAGTTTTCTTCTTTCTTCCTTTCAGAGCATAAAATATCATTTGATAAGCACTCCTGGCCTGTGGCCTCTTCTGTACCACCCCAAAGCCACAGGCCATAGCTGTGATTCTGTAACATGGGCATGTATCTTAGGAGTGGAAATAATACATGATTATGAAGCAACATCACCCTACTAATATGTAATGTCTTTTCATATTACAAATGATTGAATTTAGTTCATTTAGATACATTGTATATGAAGAAATGAGAAGTAGAACTTGGTGACATTTTAATCAATAAAATAAATTACCAAATGAATTGGGCCAGATTCTTTTAATTGCTAGGAGTTTACAGTTTTTTTAAGTGCCCAAGTTTTATGCCTTTCTTTAAGGGTCATACTTGAAGATGCTAGAATCTTTATAGATTCATAATATCTCATGAAACATATATAAAATTTTTTAGAGAGGAAGTAAATATGCCTTCAGTCCTGGCTCAGGCTCTGTCTGCATGGGGCTCCCAGACTGTGCCAGAATGAGGGGCTACTTGGTGGAGAGCTGGCTGGGTTTTGGTCCACACGGACTGCCTTCTCCATGCCCCTTCCAGGTCTCCCCTATGCCACAAAGAGACCATCACCCTTCCTTTTTGGCACCGGTAACTCAGGGCTCCTGTCTGTTTTACAGCATTTATCCTGGGCTATAAGGCAGTAACTCTGGCCATTCCCTCCACTACCCTATGAGCTCCTGGAGAGCAGGTCCCCATCCTGCTCATCCCTGTGGTCATCCTGATGTGGCGAGCAGAGCTGCAGGGGCAAAGTCCTACTGGAGGCGGCAGGGCTTGTGAGGGTTCAGTCCTGGGAAGGAGTAGATCCTGTTTGGAGATGGGGAGACCTGCAGAGCCTGAAAAGTTTATGCATGGAGAAGGGGGCAGGGGAGCCCTCACCCCACAGTCTTGATCGGCTCTACAAAGCTGAATGTAGCAAGAGGGGCCAAAACAATGAGGTGCTGGCGGGGTGAGGACTGTGAAGAGGCGGGAGCTGCTGATAACCTTCAGTTACAGGTGAATGTCAGGGTTGCTCAGTAAAGCGGGGTCTGAATTTATGGGGGTCAAACCTGCTGAACTCTGCTTCCTGCAAAGGGCAGAGAACTGAGCCCTAGAAACTGTTCAACGCAAGTTCTGACGGCACCTGGCAGCGTGGATGGTCAGAAGATTCAAGGGGTGAGTGAGTGATGCGAACTGCAGCGCGTGCTTCAGACATGAACGCGGAGCTGCAGGTGGGAAGGAGGGAGCAGCTGAGCTGTCAAGCCCAGGTAAGGAGATTAGTTAGATGGGATGCAATTGCCTTAGCACTTGGAGCCACAGCTCTAACTTCTCACCATCTGCTGATCGGTTCCATGTGTTGAGTCTCTGGAAGGTATGTATGTGTTAACATTAAATTAGAATACTCAGGCTTCCTTAAATGCTCAGAAAAATGTTCAGGTGTGTGCATACCAAGGTGTTGACAATGGTCTTTCTGTGTGGTAAAGAGTATGGGTGAGGGGTGGTATGGTAGTTAGTCTGTATGTTCTAATTTTTCCACAATACACATGCATATCTTTTGAAATAGGTGCTTTGTTTTCAAAATATATTTAGTATTGGCATCAGCGGAAAATTAAGCATATTTACAATTATTTAATCTGTTAAAAATTGACCCACATGGGACTTCCCTGGCAGTCCAGTGGCTAAGACTCTGCACTCCCACTGCAGGGGACACGGGGTTTGATCCCTGGTTGGGGTAAGATCCCACCTTCTGCTCAGTGTGGCCCCCAAAAAAATTGATATTAAAAAAAACTGACCCACGTAACATTTCACATGTTAAAGTAAACCTTAGAGTGCAGCTTATGGAATAGAGGTTTCTGACACTAAACATTACATAATTTTAGTTAAGTCTGTGAGATTCATCCATTTACTGCCATATGTATCGGCAGTTTATTCTTTTTTATTACATAAACATATCACATTTTATGTATCTAGTGTATATTGATAAACATTTGAGTTTCTCCAGTTTGGGGCTATTATGAATAAATCTGCTATGACATTCTTGTTCATGGGGTTTTTTTTGAGGATGTAAGTATGCATTTCTGTTGAGTATATATCAAGGAATAGAATTATATGTATGTGTGGCTATAGTAGGTCCTATCAACCAGTTTTCCAATGTGGTTGTACCAATTTATCCTCCCACCAGCAGAGGAGGTCCAGTTCTTTACATTTTCACCCACATTTCACATCATCAGTCTTTTTTACTGTTAGATATTCTGGTGGGTAAGTAGTGGATTCACGGTGTGGTTTTAACTTGCGTTTCTTTGATGCCTAATGATATTGAGCACCTCTTTATCTGTTTATTGACCATATGAATATCTGCACTTGTGAAGTGTCCAAGTCTTTTGCGCACTTAAAAAATAATTTGTGGGCTTCCCTGGTGGCGCAGTGGTTGGGAGTCCGCCTGCCGATGCAGGGGAGGCGGGTTCGTGCCCCGGTCTGGGAGGATCCCACATGCCGCGGAGCAGCTGGGCCCGTGAGCCATGGCCGCGGGGCCTGTGCGTCCGGAGCCTGTGCTCTGCAGCGGGAGAGGCCACAGCAGTGAGAGGCCCGCGTACCACAAAAAATAATAATAATAATAATAATAATTTGTGTTGAGATATGCTTGCACACAATATAAAACTCTCTATTTTATAGCATACATTTCAGAGGTTTTTAGTATATTCACAAGAATGTACGTTATCTAATTCCAGAACATTTCCATCACCCCAAAAAGAGAAATCCCGTATTCATTAAGCAGTCACTCCCAACCCCCTCTCTCCCACCTATTGGTAACCTCTAATCTACTTTCTGTCTCTATGGATTTGCCTGTCCCGGACTTATTGTATAAATGGAATCACAATTTGTGGCCTTTTGTGTCTGGCTTATTTCACTTAGCATAAAGTTTTCAAGGTTCGTCCATGATATAGCACATATCAGAACTTCATCATTTTTTATTGCCAAGTAAGAGTCTACTGTATGAACAGACCACATTTTCTTTATCCATACCTCAGTTGATGGATATTTTAGTTGTTTCCACTTTTTGTGTTAAATGCTGCTACAAATATTCGTGTATAAATTTTTATGTGAACATATGATATATCCAGGAGTGAATTTGCTTGGTCATTTGGTAACAACTCTATTTAACTTTTTGTGTAACTGCCAAACTGTTTTCCACAGAGGATGCACCATTTTACATTCCCACCAGCAAAGTCTGAGGGTACTTTTGCCCATTTTTAATTGGGTCAATGAAGCATTATTTTTGAAGTGAAAACTGGTGATATCCTATATATCCAACAGTAGGAGGTTGGTTTATTAAATTATGATGCTCCATTACTCCATAGGATAAAATAATACTGAAGCTATTACCAGAAAACAGATAGCTCTGTAAGCACTAACACAATAAGTTAGGTGAAAAAAGCAAGTAGCTAACAGCCCCATTTATATAACTAACAAAGCTTTATCTATGGCATCAGAAAAGTCTGGACGAATAGCCATCAAACTCAGGGAATTGAATGCAGGGCAGATAGTGGGGATTTTCACTTTTGATTTTCTATCTTGGCACTGACTTTTTAAAAATAATCATGGGGTAGTGGGGGTTTTGGTGATTTTTTGCAACATCTATTTAAGTGAAACATATCAAAGAAATTTTGTGCGCGCCTTAGGGTTAGGGAACGCCTACTACAGAGCAACTGCATGTCAAAACTTGTTAAAATGGGGTATTTTTATCTTTTTCTTGTTAAAATGCCCATTGAAGCATTTGCTCTAGCTTGAAAAGTTCCCTCATCATAAAAAGGATTATTGTCAATAAGTACAATAGAATGTACTGAAATTAAATTTAGTCCATGTTATAAATATAAATGAAAAACACCAGGATGTAAAAATATAAACAGTGTACATGATCAGTATGACCCCTGGTCCTAAAAATCTATTCTTGCATACGCCGAAATGTGAAAAGGAGTCTCTCTGGACAATAGGATTATAGGTGATTGTTTTCTTCCTTATACCTTTCTGATTTTTCCAAACTTTCTACAACAACCATGTATAATGTTTATAGTTTTAAAATACTATAATCTTCCAACTTTAGTTTGTAGCTTGCCCATGTTCAACCAACCAGATCTAAGATGCTAGCTATGTGATATGATTTAAGGTTGATATAATTCTAAATTTGTGGTCTCCATTTAAAAATTGGTGTTTTCCAAGAATATGCAATGACATGCAAAGGCGAAAACACTATTAAGCAAAAAGCTAAAGTTCAAAATTGCGTATGGCATGTAATTCCAATTTTTTTAATGTATACACATAGGTGCTTATGAAGATACTAGAAGAAAACATAAAATGCTAACACAGGTCAGTTATTTGTTAGGACAGGGCATGTAGGTGATTGATTTTCCTTCTTCATGTTCCTTTGTTTCCAATTATTTATAATGAACATGTACAGCTCTTATAATTTGAAAACATTTAAAATTCAGTTTGGGAGAAAAAAATTATCTCTATCCAGATTTGGAATATTGGCAATTTTTCTTTTCTTTTTAATATTTCTTGGAGTATAGTTGATTTACAATATTATGTTAGTTTCTGCTGTACAGAAAAGTGAATCAGTTATACATATACATATATCCACTCTTTTTTAGATTCTTTTCCCATATAGGCCATTACAGAGTATTGAGTAGAGTTCCCTGTGCTATACAGCAGGTTCTTATTAGTTACCTATTTTATATATAGCAGTGTGTATATGTCAGTCCCAATCTCCCAATTTATCCCTCCTCCCCCCTTATCCCCTGATGACCATAAGTTTGTTTTCTACATCCATGACTCTGCTTCTGTTTTGTAAATAAATTCATTTGTACCCCCTTTATTTTAGATTCCACATGTAAGCAATATCGTACGATATTTGTCTTTCTGTGTGGCAATGTTTCTACTTCTCTCTTTGTGGGGGTCGATCTCCCATAATTCCTAGTCATCCTTCTATTCCTTCTGCCCTTGCTTTCTCGGGTTCCTCTCGCCTTCCATTCCTGCAGCTGCTACTCTGTCCAGAGCTCATTTCCTCTTCCCCAGAACATGATAACAGTCTCTTAACCTAGTTGATTTTCCTGCTGTGCTCTGTCTCTCTGACCTACTTCTGGAAGCGCAAATGCTGGAATAATCCACTTGAATGACGTCGCTCCCTTGCTGAATAAATCCATGGCTCACCTTCCTAATGCTATTACTTGGAGTCCTCAGCATGACCTCGTGACTGGCCTCCTTAACAGGTTTGGGCAGTGGGGGGCGGGAGGTGGGCAACATTACTAGGCCCCCGGCACGGGCCAGGCTCGGGTGGGCAGGCCCTTTGCCGGTCTTTAACTCGCTCTTTGGGACAAAGCAGAGTGGCTTGATGGTCTAGCTCTGTGGTAAACGTTGTGGAGTCCCACTACATACAGATTCAGGCTCCGTCACTGACCTTGATCTCATTTAAGCCCTCAGCATTTCCTCTGCGGTAACACGGATGTCCTTCCTCCCTCCCAGGGTGGCTGTGAGAGGTCAGGGACCAGCCCTTCGAGGTGATCAGTAGCTGGTTCCCTCCTGATCTCTCATCCTTAGGGACTGCCCTCTACTCCTTTGTTCCTCAGAGATCTCAAGAACTCCGCCAGCTGGCCCTTGGCTGTAGGAGTCCACCCCAACTCATGAGCTCCCCATTCTCTCCCCGCCCCATGGTGACCTCTGCATGGTAGACATTCCCCCTCAGCGGTGTCCCCACTGCCACCTGCCCCACAGATACATCCCTCTCATTTTGGGCTCTTCCAAATGTTCAGACCAGGGCCCCAATATCTTTACACTCAGTGGTTCTCTTCTTTGCCCTTGACATGGCCCACTCTTTGGAACGCCTGTTAAATTGGCTCGGCGACAATGGCTGCTCCCTCCCACCTTTACCCCCTTGGCCTCCCTCTCCAACAGCGGCACCACGACCCCTCAGCCTCCCAAACAGAAACCTAGGAGACATCCTAGACATCGCCCTCTGCTCGTGCCCACACGTCACCAAGTCCAGCTCCCTCTCCTTCGTAAGCATGCGCCAAATCCACCCCAGAGCATTGCTTTAGTTCACGCCTTCATCTCGTCTGAACTGTGGCCATAGGCTCCTCTCTGCTCTTTCCTCATCTCCAGCCTCATCCCCCCCTCCCCTCCTCCCCCCACCCCCTGCTGCTGTGGTGGCGGCTGCTATGGCTGCTGCTATTGTAGCCACCCACAGGGCAGCATAACAGCTGTGGAGCACTCACTATATTCCAGCCTTGAGCTAAACGCTTCCTGCCCTGTCCCTCATAATTCCCCTGGTACCCCTGTGATGGTAGATTCTAAGATACCCATTTGACAGACTAGCAAACAAAGATTCAGAGAGGTGAAGTTACTTGCCTAAGTAGTAGGGCCAGGATCTGGCCAGCCAGAGCCCTACCCTTAGCACAAGATGATTTTGTTTCCTCAACGTTACCCTCCCTTCAGTGACCTGGACCTGTCTGTTGACTTCTGGGTGAACAAGCGGCGACCCCTAGGTCTGTGACTGTCAAATGTTTCATAAATGAGATGTGTTACTTGCAGGGAACCAACACCACATTTACTCGGTTGGGGTCAGGCTCTGCTGTTTTCTGACTCTTGTATTTACTGCAAAAGTTCATCCTGAGGGGAGGAATTTTTTTTTTAAGTTTTAAATTACAGTATCCATTACAAGGACACTTTCCTTTGTGAGGCCCCACAGGATTAATACTGTGCTGCAAAGATCAATTGTGTCCATGTCTGTTCAGGAAACCTATTGTCTGACACTCTCTTACTGATTAAATAAATGAGCTGGTGTTGACCCAGCATGTTGTAATAAATCGAAGGTTACAAATTAACTGCACAGACTTTATTCCTCATGTAGAGGTCTGAGCAGCTACCATGATAACAGGGAGACGAGGTTTAAAAAGCGTTTTCTGATGGCTTTTCTCATGTACCCACATCCCTTTTTTTTCCTCTCCCCCTCTTTTCTCTCCCTCTTTTTCTTTTCTTTCTTTCTTTTTAAGTCAACAAGAGCATGTATTGGGGACTTCCCTGGTGGTCCAGTGGTTAAGACTCCACGCTTCCACTGCAGGGGGCGCGGGTTCCATCCCTGCTCGGGGAACTAAGATCCCACATGCCATGCGGTGTGACCAAAAAAAAAGAAAAACAAAAACAAAAAGCACATATTAATCCGCTGATTGGAAACTGGTTAAAGATCAAGGCACTCAGACTTATGGTTTCCTTGAGGTTACAATTTTTGGCTGCTCTTACTACTATTTCAGAAGAAGCACCTGACTACGGTGATGCCCCATGCTGCGTGGGAGGATGAGGCCTGTTTTGTTTAACAATCCAGCTCTGCTTTCAGCTCAGCAGCCTCAAGTCAAGAAAGTGATTTTTACATCCACACTAACTACCATGTTAATACAAAGTTCATTAAAGTCTCTTACAATGTTTCTTTTATGAACAAACAGTAGAAAGTAAAAATTTGCACACTGTTATAAAATACTTAGGAATGTTTCATAATGCTTTCAGTTGCTGTCAAATGCCGGAGAAATCAGAGAAATGAGACTAAAGAGTTTGTGAAAGGTTGTTTCTTAGGTTGTGGAACTTTTCTCGTACACACACATCCCTTTTTCTTCTCTCCCTCTCTTTCAGCTTCATCTTGGGTAAAAGATGTGTGATCAGACCTTTCTCGTTAACGTATTTGGCTCCTGTGACAAATGTTTCAAACAACGGGCTCTGAGACCAGTTTTCAAGAAATCTCAACAGCTCAACTACTGTTCAGTATGTGCAGAAATTGTAAGTGCTGCTCTTTAAAACTTTGAGTCACTACCTGTCTTTAAACAATGTCTGATGTGAGGGTCCTGTGACAGGTGGGTTGCCAGAGAATCAGTTCACATACACACACACACACACACACACACACACATTTGCAGCACACCCAGGCTGGGTGAGACAGTATAGTGTGGGGATTTAGGATGTGGGCTCTGGGCTCTGACTGCCTGGGTTCAACTCTCAGTTATGTTCCTTGGAGGCCTTGTACCAATGGACCTCCCCTCTCCTGGGAGGTCTGTTTTCCCATCTGTAAAACAACAATAATGGCATCTGTCTCATAGGGTTTTGGGAGAAACAAAAGTGAGTTTATTTGAGAAAGTGTTTATTGAGCACTTCCTCCTCCAGCAGAGGAAGTGCTCAATAAATGTTTTAGCTTATTATTTTTTAGAGCTAATGCTTTTTTCTTCTGTCTTCTCCTAGTCTGCTTGGCAAGCAAGCAAGCTAAAAGAAACTCTGGTAAATAAACAGCCAGGGAGCACCTTCCCAAAGGCCCTGCTCCGGCTGTCCCTAGGAACAGCTCTTCAGAAGATTGAACCATATAGGGCCTCAGTATTTAGCAAAATCAGGCTTAAGGAAAAGTGCTCCTTGGGTCTAAGCCTTCAGCGAGGGTAGGCACTGAACACAAAACCTGGCACTTTTCAAAATACACACATCAATCCTCACCAGAGATGGCTTTGCGCAGGCTTCAGACCTTGCAGCAGAAATGCCCACAGCCGGGCTGAGGCACTAGGAATATCCTGTCTCAGAGGATTTGCAAAGCCGTGTGGAGCCCCCACCTGGTCACAAGTGGTAAAGCACTCTTCCCCACAAGCTCAGTAGGAAATCCCGATCATGGACACGATGAAAAAACAAAACACATATCTGAGGGAGGAAAGATAATGTTGACATTTTATCCAACTGAAGAGGAAAAACTGTATTCATCCTTTTAGTCCCATTGTAACCCCTGACAGTGATCACATTTTTAAAAATTATTCCTATAAAGCAAATTGCAAGTAAGCAGCCTCAGGTGGCACACAGGCTTTGGTACAGCATAGTAATCCTGATGTCACGGGGTTCAGGCTCAGTGTGATGGGCTTCTACCTGCAGCACATTGTGTTCTAAACTTGGATCTGCAAACTGCAAACTGAGGACATTCAGTTCTTAAAATAAACCTGCTTTCTGATGGCCCTACCATCCTGGAGCAGTGCTATTTATTAATCCAGCTCTTCTTTTGAAACAACTTCCTCTGTGGACAGAAGGAGCCCAGAATCCCAGATGTCAGGTCCTCTGTAGCATCACAGATTCTTCCCAGGTCAGCACCCTGCCTGGAGATACTCTTCAGAGGATTGTCGCCAGCTATCTCCACCACAAGCACTTGGGGTTCCCAAATATTCAGACAGAGTCTTTTGACTGTGGAGACATCCAAATGACTGACAGCTAACTTTTTAATCCAGGTGTTTGGGATTGTGTAGACACAGCCCCCCGGGGACACTTTTCATGGATAGGGGCAACCCTGTAACTCCACCACTGCTGAAACGTAGCAGCTCTCAACTTTTCTGACCTCCAGCTTCCTCACAAAAAGCAGTGAACAGCAAACTACAGGAAGGCACTTTGCAAACTTTGCCAGCCATTGAAAAGTTACATGGCCTCATCTCTAGATGGTAAACTCTCCAGATTGGAGGATGTTTGGGGGTTATTTTACACAAAGAGCCTTCAGAGGAGGGCACACACCAGTATGGAGCTCCACTCACCCCAGGTCTCCACAAACAGGCAGCCCCTGAGGTAGACACACATCCCACAGTGGGCAAAGAGGTGCCAGCCTGAGGAGGTGATGAGAGGATGCTGCTCTTCCCAGGTCTTCTGAGATGATACTTGTGAGAAGTGTCCCCCATGATCCAGTGTCTCATTTAAATTACTTGCTGTGAATTGCTCGAGTGTACCAGGCAGCCTTAATGATAACAACGAGCACATACTGTGTGCCACGCTTCACTCTGAATGCTCTACATAGTCACTCCTGATGAGGATCCTATGAGGAAGGTATTATCCCCATTTACAGATGAGGAGCCTGAGACACAGAGAAGTTTAGTAAGCCACTCAAGGCCACACAGTACAACCAGGATTTACCCCCAGGCAGTCTGATCTAGACAGAGCCTGTGCCCTTAGTCTTTTGCTCTAATTCTGACACTGTTTCTGGGAGTGTGAACTAAGCAAATCATTTAACCTTTCTGTGCCTCAGTTTCCTCGTTTGTAAAATGGAGGCGACAATAATACCCATTCAGGGTGACTGTGGTGAGTTATTAATGTAAAGCACTTGGAACCGTGCCTGGCATGAAAAGAGACTGGAAAGAACGGATGCTTGAGTCTGCCACAAAGTCACTAATTTGCTTCCTTGAGGGAACTATAGCAACCCTTCATTCTAAGGTGGAGGAAGCTGCCTCAGAAGTGACGTGTCTGAGATCACTGGGCAGGGGCTCAGAAGCCCCTAGTCTGGGTCCCTGTGTGTCCCTGGCCCCACCACCACTTCCTTCTGCTGCCAGGGACTTAATTCCCGAGTGAATAAAAGAAAGGCAAAACCAAGAACGGGCAAAGACCCCACAGCTTCTCAGAAGCCAGAACTAGCTTTGTATATTTAAGTCAATAAACGAGGAGAGTTTTCATTTCGTTGTAGGGGGAGCATCAGAGCTACCAGGGGTCAGACCGGGTACCAGTGGCGCGAGCCAGGCCCCCTTCCCCTCTCCTCTCTCGACAGGCAGAAGCCACCAAGGAGGGGAGATGTGTGCGGGGGACTGGGGGAAAGGGGTGTTGCAAGGGCTGTGTCACTGGGACTTCCCCAAACTCCCAGGAGCCGGGCAGTCCTGGGTTGGAATCCCAGCTTGGCCCTCACTAAGTGCGCGTCCTTCAGCAAGTCACGTATCTCCTCCTAACCTCGGTTTTCCCACCCGCAAAATGGGCACGACACTCCCTGCGTCCCCGGGTGCTGTGCGCTGCAGCGCTAACTCGGGCCTCGCCTAGGGCACTGCGCAAGGGCTCTGCGCCCGCGGACACGTCCGGGGGAGGGGGGAGGGGATCGGCCGCAGCAGCCCGGCTCTCAGCAGCCGGCGTCAGCGCCGAGGGGCGGGGCGCGCTCGGGGAGACGGCTGGGGCTGCGCCGGTGGCGGCTCGGCGCAAGCTCGCCGGCCCGGCCTCCGCCGCCCGCTGACTCGCATCCCCGCTTCCCTCCCGCCGCGTCCTCGCTCGAAGATGGCAACCGACGGGCTGCACGAGAACGAGACGCTGGCGTCGCTCAAGAGCGAGGCCGAGAGCCTCAAGGGCAAACTGGAGGAGGAGCGGGCCAAGCTGCACGACGTGGAGCGTGAGTGCGGGCCGGGGCGGGGCCGGGGGCTGCGCGCAGGGAGGCGGGCCGGGGAAAGGAGACCGGCTCCGGCTCCCGGGGGGATAGGGGGAGAGGATGGAGGGGGGCGGCCCGGGCCCGGAGCCAGGCCCCTGCTACCGCCCTGGATGAGGGCCCCGGTGCCTAGGCGCCACATGAGACGCGGGTAGCGGCCCGAGCCCCCGGACGCGCGGGTGGGGGACCCGAGACGGACGCTCGCGGGCTCCCGGCACCTCGCAGAGCCCCTGCCGGCTAGTGGAAGCCAGCCCGCCTCTGGGCGGGGGCGGCCCCTGGCTGCTGTCCTCCTGACGTTGGATCGTGGGACCAGTTACCGTCATCACCTGCCTGCCTGGAAGACGCAAGCTGATCTCATTCTTGCCCTTCCCCAGCGGAGCGGGGTGGGCGGAGCGGGGCGGGGGGTGGTTGTCAGCGGAGGCAAGCGCAGCGAGGTCTTGTGGACGCGGCCTAGGGTAAACTCCTGGTTTTTTTGGTAAGCATTTTACTTTCTCCATCACTGTTGTCTTTTCTCAGTTTTGCTTTTGCAAGGACCCAGACTCTGATATAAAAGCGCACTTTTCCAGTCCGAGAGTGGAGAGCCAGATGGGGGAAGGGAAGCAGAGGAGCTTAACAAATCCAAACATTTAGTTCCTTTAAGGCTGTTTAAGAAGCTTTTGGACGGATGAGGTGTGGTTAGCATAAAACAGCAGTAGCAATCTTAAATAAACTTACATTATTGACCACGACCATAATTCAGAACCAGTCTGTGATTTTTATGAGTGAACAATTAAATAGCCAGATTACATGACTTAGTGGGATCAGCTTCCCTTTACTCTGTGGGATGCTGTGTCCTCAGTAGTGCTTGGGCTCAGGCCAGGCTTGGGGAAGTGGCTTCATCTTCCTTTTCAGCCCTGAGGGTGGCAGCTCCCCTTTGCTGAACAGGGCCTCCGCATGCATGGTGTTCTCAGGCACACCTATACATTGTGCTCTTGCCATTTTGGTACCACCCCTCTACATTCACTTTGGAAAAGAAAGATGGGGTTTATGCTAGGTCCTTTAGCACCTGATTCCTTTCTTTGAAAATCACTTGATAGAAGCAGGTGACCTGAATTTCAAATGTGCTGTGCTTTTGTAGGAGGCAGGCTAAGCCCCTATATCATTTAGAAATGTATTCAGCTACAATTAGCTATAAACCCCAAATAAAGTAATTAAGCAAATTGGGAGTTATTTTTCTTAACAAGAACAAGGGTAGGCGATTGTCAGCTTTGGTTCAGCCGCCCGGTGTACTATCAGGAACCCATGCTTCTTTTTTCTCCACTACCTCAGAGCACTGGCATTTGCCCCATGGTTATAACTGCCACAGTGCCCAGCATCACCTCCGTATCCAGGGCTGGAAGAAGGGGGAATGTGGGCACCAGCTTCTGTTTCTCCTTCTTTTCAGGAAGGCAAAAGTTTTTTCAAAAACCTCCTTTCTCCCCAACAGATTTCTGTTTGCACTTCATTGGCCAGAACTAGGTCACATGGCTACAACAAGGGAGGCTGAGAAAGAGAGAAGTGAGCTGAGTACGCTGCCATTCCCAAACAAAGTTGGGTTCTGTTATCAGAGAAGTAGGGAATGGATAATGGGTCTGCCCCATTTCCCTTTGCAAATTCCTACACGCTGCAGATGATAGTGACGATGCTGCAAGCATGGTGTTAGTGCCTCTAAGGTAGGTCGTCTGATTCCTCCATTTCACAGACGAGGAAACTGAGGCACAGAGAGGTGAAAGGACTTGCCGAAAGATCCCAGCTAGTAAGTAGTGGATTCCAGCCCAGCCAGTCAGAGCTCCAGCCCAACCTCACTTCAGCTTTTTTGCCAAACGTCTTAGTGCTCAGTGCAGAGGGCATTCTCCAGAAACGCTCTGGAGAGTAAAGGCTGCCCACTGGGATATGTTTCAGGATTTTCTGTGAATCTGGTAAATTGCCTAAGGCAGAGAGATGGTCAAGATGCAGCTTTTCAACAGGGAACCTCTGTCCTGCCAAGGATGCAGTGCTCTCAGAGGTCGGGGCCAAATTTTGGACCCACAGTGGAAGGATTTATCCCCACCTGCATATGTTAGAATTTTTGAGTAGAAAAGACCAGAAGCCATGTGGTCAGGGTCCCCTTTATTCCCTCTGTATCTTCCGGACCACTTCTCTTCCACTCTCATGTAAAACCCTTGTTCCTTTGAGGCTCCGAGCATTCAACTGATCTCCCTCTCCATGCTGCTGTCTCCTGACCCCCCAGCCAGGCTCCCTCCTTTTCTGAGGACTATGGCACATGGCTCAAGCCTTCCTTTTGACCCTAAGCCCTGTCCTATCCCTGGTGTCTTCAGGATCCACAAGGGTGACCCTCGTAAGACACTGGCCCCTCACTCCGTCACAGCCCCCCGGGATCTTGTAAGCACTCAGCACTGCTCCTCCTCTTGTGACCGCAGTCTCTCCCACAGAGCTCTCCATGATCCCTGGGCTCTTCCAGTCTCTCAGCCTCTTCCTGAGCATGTGCGTTTTTGCATTTTGGTGATGTTAAATCATAGGTTGCCCTGTAGCGCCTACCCTGGTCAGGGAAAGGTCTTTAGGCCATAGCCAAGGTGACCAAGTCATCCTGGTGCACCTGGGACTCTTGGTTTTAAAATGGAAAGCCTTGCATACTGGGAAGCCCTTCAGTCCTGGGCAAACCAGGACAGTTGTTCAGCCTTCTGTTAGCTCTGACTTGCCCAAATTCTTGCCATAAAAAACTCAACACAACAAAACTACAGAGCATAAACTTGGAGGAAAGAGAACTTAACTGAACTTCAGACTCTCAGTTCTTCAGCTCCCATCCCTTTGACCCTCAAACCAGCATCCATTTTGTTGGGCCCTCATTCCCAAGTCAGACACTGGGCCAACTTTAACTACAGGAAGTGGCCTTTATGGGCGGCCTAAGGGGAAGCCAGCCTAGTCAAACTCCACAGCCCCAGGCCTCGGGCCCCTGCCCTGCCTTTCCCCTCACTCCTCCAGCATTTCCTGCTTCTCTCCACATGTTTTCTGTCATCGCCTTCTGCTTACCTTCTCCCATGGGTAGGTGCTCGCTCGTTTGATTCTCAGGCATTTTAGAACCGTGAGGTGGCAGCTTGTGTTAGTTTCCTACTTGTACAAATCTCCATAAACATAGTGGCTTAAAACAACAAATTTATTCTCTTACAGTTCTGGAGATGAGAGATCTAAAATGGGTTGGAAGGGTTGCATTCCTTCTGAGGCTTTGTGGGAGAGTCCATTCCTTGCCGTTCCCAGCTTCTAGAGGTTGCTGCATGCCTTGGCTTGTGACCCCACCTCACTCCAACCTCATTTCTGTCATCATATCACTTTCTTTGACTTTGATCCCCCTGCCTCCCTCTTAGAAGGACCCTTGTAATTACTTACATTGGGCCCACCTGTATAATTCAGAATACTCTTCCCATCTCTAGATCCCTAACTTCATCACATCTTCAAAGCACCTTTTGTCACGTAAGGTAACATATTCACAGCTTCTGAGAATTAGGATGTGGACATCTTTGGGGGGGCCTATCACACAACTCTTGAAACTAGAGGGGCCACCTGCTTCAGCCTCAGTTTTCGGGCACAAAAAGTTTTCTTCCCCTCCCAACAGCCCTCTCCCCTTTCCTTGGGGATGAAGTAGCAGCAGAGATCCAGGGAAGGGTTAAGGGATTTCCCAGAGGTTATGCAGCTACTCTAAGGGCAAACGGGGAGTACAGCTCTCCTTCTCACCATGCTAGACGGTCTCTTAGAAAGCTGAGAGTCACATTAAAATGGAAAGAAAAACAGAAACGAAAAACTAAATCTGTGTGCGTGTGTGTGAAGAGGTGTCAGTATTGAGTAAGAAAAAAAAGTGCCCAGCAGTGTGTATGATATGGTCTCATTAGCTTAAACAAGAGCTGCTTGTATATGCATTAAATTTGTGGCAGGAGACACAGGAAGCTTGTTATCTCTAGAGAGGGGAGTGGGGGGATGTAGAGGTACGTTTTACTTTATACACATGTGTGCATTTATTGCTTTTATAATAAAAAATGAATACTGAAATGGGAGTCAAGATCCAGAGAAAAAGGAGAGAGTTCAGTTTTAAAGAGTTCTTAACTTGAAATTAAAGGGACAAATGATCTGGAAGACAGGCTGAAAGCAGACAGCAGGAGGGAGGCCGTGTTCATTTTGGCCAACATACGTGGCAGCCTTGTGGGCCTGTGTGGGGATGACTTCACTCCGGTTCCCAGCTCCTTGGGGGAAGATTCTATTATTATCTAGGAGCAGAGCATCTCAAAAAAGATTTGTGTAATGTCTTTAGGTTAAAAATCCAGAGGAAATATGGGAAACCACAGGAGTTATCATCTGATGTTATTCCCTTTTCTTTGTGTTCTGAGTGTAACTCTGTGAACTTGTGGCCAGAGCCTTGGACTATTCTGACTTTACAGTGTAAAGAGAAATTTAGGAAATCCGTATTTCTGGATTAGTCTGAAGCAAATATGTTGATCCACTTTTTCCACGTTCTAAGGAAATATGCTGCATGTACTGAGGCTTATAAAAGTGAGTTTCCCAGCAGAGTAATTTGCTTCCGGCTGCTCTTCCATGTGTGGCCTGTGGTATCAGAAGGAGCAGAAAGCAAACTTGCCTTTCATTTCCTCACCCCTTCCTCTTGCTAGAAAACTGTCATAATAAGCTAATGCCACTGTAGCAGATTCAGAAATACAGGAAAACAAGTCATCCATAACCCCACCACCCAGAGGTAGCCACTTTTAATATTTTGATGTTTTCATGTTTGTGTGTGTATTTATAAGCGTACTTGGGACTTTATAGCTTACGTTTTCACGTCTGTGTATGTATTTATAAGCATACTTGGGATTGTAGTAGGTATAGTTTGAGTTTAGTTTGTTTTTTGTATGAGTCTAGTTTTAATTTAACCCAATGGATTGAATACCTCCTCATGTCATTTTACAGTTCTTTTTAATGTCAGTATTTAAAAATTATGATTTGGAACCATATAGTATTCCATCATAAAGGCTGTACCATAACTTAACCCTTCCAACTATTAATTCAGGAATTCAGGCATTTTTGTTTGTGACTAATTTATGGTTTTGGGGCAATTCAAAAATCTCTGACAGAGTGAAGTAAGTCAGAAAGAGAAAAACAAACACCGTATGCTAACACATATATATGGAATCTAAAAAAAAAAAGTGGTCATTGAAGAACCTAGGGGAAGATGGGAATAAAGATGCAGATCTACTAGAGAATGGACTTGAGGACGTGGGGAGGGGGAAGGGTAAGCTGGGACAAAGTGAGAGAGTGGCATGGACATATATATACACTACCAAACGTAAAATAGATAGCTAGTGGGAAGCAGTCTAATAGCACAGGGAGATCAGCTCGGTGCTTTGTGACCACCTAGAGGGGTGGGATAGGGAGGGTGGGAGGGAGGGAGACGCAAGAGGGAAAAGATATGGGGACATATGTATATGTATAACTGATTGACTTTGTTATACAGCAGAAACTAACACACCATTGTAAAGCAATTATACTCTAATAAAGATGTTAAAAAAAAATCTCTAACGCAAGTGAGGTAATGTGATTATAAATGTTTTCCTTCCATCCAGGTGTGTGAGGGTTTTGTATACATCCCATCCCATTCTACCTTGGGGTAGAATCAGACAGAATGAGTTTTTAAAAATTAGCTTTGGATAAGTTTTCTTCCTTGATTCCTTTGATCTTCTACCAAATTGTGGCCATCACAAGACTGTATGTTGATGTAAAATTTAGTAAGTTATTCAAGATCATTTTTAAAAAATATTTATTTATTTATTTATTTATTTATGGCTGTGTAGGGTCTTCGTTTCTGTGCGAGGGCTTTCTCTAGTTGCGGCAAGCGGGGGCCACTCTTCATCGCGGTGCGCGGGCCTCTCACTATCGCGGCTTCTCTTGTTGCAGAGCACAGGCTCCAGACGTGCAGGATCAGTAGTTGTGGCTCACGGGCCTAGCTGCACCGCGGCATGTGGGATCTTCCCAGACCAGGGCTCGAACCCGTGTCCCCTGCATTGGCAGGCAGACTCCCAACCACTGTGCCACCAGGGAAGCCCCCAAGATCATTTTTTAAATAGTTCTGTTTTTGTATTTAAGACCTCTCATATGTCTTTGAACTTGTGTTCTGTATTTACAATCAATTTCACAGTGTTCATTTTCAGGGAAATTTTAGAGCCTGTTCATGCTGGGGTCATTTTTTCATGGCCTTACGGAGCACAGGAATGACACTGTTGCATAATTTCACTTTATGAAGTTACATGGCTTGAATTCTTGTGTATTGACCTCCACGTTCTACATTTTACTTTAGGTTCCTGTGTGCACTGATTATAAAATAAATAGCAAAACTCTTCGCTGAAAGTTGAGAGGAAGCCACTCTTGATGAAAAGTTCATCTTTGTCTGAAGCCAGTATTACAGATCATTTCCAAGGCCCCAGAGATAAACTCATCACACCCTCATTTTACAGAGGAGGGCACAGGCTCAGAGGACACATTTGTTTACCTCTAATTTATAAGTGTGCCCTCCCCTCAGGCCTCATTTTCCTTTCTGAGAAGTGACAGGGCCAGCGCCCCATGTCGGCCTGCACGCTTGCTGTTTGGACCTTGGGAGCCCCTGGGCTCGAGGCGTGCAGAGCAGAAGCGCCTCTGAGCCCAGCACCTCCCTCGACTGTTCACCAGCCTGGCTTTGCTCTGTCTAGTTTCTAGATTGGGCTTCTAGTAAAATTTTATCTATGAGAGAAAGTGGAAGCAGGCAGGGGGAGGGAGCCTTGTGCAACTCAAATAGAAGTTTGAAAACAACTGCTCCACATGACTGCCCAACCCCAGGCCCCGGGCAGGGAGGGTTCAGCCCTGCACACACAAGGACACCCCGCACAAGGTGCCTGGGGATGATGCTGGGCACTGCTTGTCGAGTTGCTAAGGTCTCTTTTGGTTCTAAGTTGGCACCCCTCTCCCTGCCAGGTGGTGGCTGAGCCAGGTGAGGGCAGGTTTCTTGACTCTTGGTCTAAAGGACCCATTGCTCTGGCTACATCAGGAAGTGGGAGGGATCCAAGGTTGGGGTGTCTTCTGGACCAGGAAGCCTTTGTCACTGCCTCACCTAGTCCTTGATTTTCTAAAGAATCACAGCCACCTGCCCAGAGTTTACCCCACGATGGGAGGTATTTATCTGTTCTTAGAGGCCCAAGTGTGTGTGTGCATAAGGTCCTTAGCCTCCCTGAGCCTGTTTCCTTTTCAGTAGAAATGGAGATAAAGCCCGTGACCTCAGGCAATGTGTAAAGCTCTCAGCCCAGCATCTGTCACGCGGGAGACACACAGTAAATGATGGATAATGGCAATGGGCATTGAAAGCCTTCAAAAATGTGCTTTCCGTTTAACTCAGCAATGCCACAAATTGGAATTTATCTAAGGAGGTAATGCAATGCAAGGGTATCACAGTGGCGCTGGAGCAAAGTAAGTGTCCACTGGGACACTTGGTTGGGAGTTTTTAGTTAATGGTATATTCATAAGTGGAATGTTCTGCCGTCATTAAAAATGACAGATAATTACATTTGACATTTCATGGCCCTTCCATTTCAGAAGCCCTCTTTCCTCCAGGTCATGTTGTTTCCAGTGGTTTGGTCCTCAGCCCCTAGTCCCCACCTGTACATTTTTGATTCCTGGCCAGCCAAATATCGTTAAGCACTTTAATTTGCTTTCCCTATTAAACCACAGCACACCCCATGGATTAGATCATGTCTTCCGTTTTACTGAATAATGAACAAAAGTAAATGGTAAGAAACTAATTTCCTGCCTCCCCCTTCCCTACCCCAACTCCTATGCATCCTTCAAAACCAGGTTCCTGTGACGGCTCCTCCGATGGCTGCACCTGCAGCAGAGTCAGCCATGTTGCCCTCGGCTCCCCAACACTTCTGTTAGCTACCTTCTCACTACACGGCAGTGGTTACCTGTGTGCTGGCCTGTCCGTGCCCTGCAGACTGTGAGCCCAGTAAGAGCAGGAACTGTCTTCTTCTTTTCTGTACCCAAGCATTTGGCACATAGGAGGGAAACATCATTCAAGCAGTAGACAGTTACTAGCCTATACTTCCAGCTCTATCCCTCTTCTTGAGTTCCAGCCATGGCTTTCAGTTTCCAGCAACTACCCTACCTGCACATCATTCATAAGAAAGAGCACTTACCATCTTAATTCCCAACCAGCTCCTTTATTTCTTTTTTTTTTTCAATTTTATTGGAGTATAGTTGATGTACAATGTTGTGTTAGTTTCAGGTGTACAGCAAAGCGATTCAGTTATACATATATTCATTCTTTTTCAGATTCTTTTCTCATATAGGTTATCACAGAATACTGAGTAGAGTTCCCTGTGCTATACAGTAGGTCCTTGTTGGTTATCTATCTTATATATAGTAGTGTGTGTATGTTATCCCAAGCTCCTGATTTATCCCTCCCCACCTCATTTCCCCTTTGGTAACCATAAGTTTGTTTTCAATATCTGTTAAGTCTGTTTCTGTTTTGTAAGTAGGTTCATTTGTATCATTTTTTAAAATTAGATTCCACATATGAGTGATAGCATATGATATTTGCCTTTGTCTGACTTACTTCACTTAGTATGATAATCTCTAGGTCCATCCATTTTGCTGCAAATGGCATTATTTCATTCTTTTTTATGGCTGAGTAGTATTCTATTGTATATATGTACCACATCTTCTTTATCCATTCCTCTGTCAGTGGACATTTAGGTTGTTTCCATGTCTTGGCTATTGTAAATAGTGCTGCAGTGAACATTGGGGTGCACGTATCTTTTTGAATGATGGCTTTCTCCCCAACCAGCTCCTTTCTGAATTGTCTGTTGGGGTTTGAGGCATCGCTGTGTTCTCAACCACAGACTCTGGAATCCTCCCTTTATCTGCCCTATTTCACCGCCCCGCCCTCCCATCCAAGAAGCTGCCTTTCTGAACCTTCTCAGAGCTGCCCCACCTCCACCTTTAGTGGGTATAACTCACCTGGAGAGCATGTGGAAATGCAGCATCCTGGCTCCATCCCATGGATTCGGATTCCTTGGATCAGGAAACAAGTGAGGCTCCCACTGCCAGTGCTAGCAAGTTTGCGCTGATAAATTTAGGAGTTGGTTGGCAGCTGAAGCAGAGATGATGGATTAGGGCTAGAGAGAGGTACAGAAAAAGAAGGGAAAGGGGCTGAAAAGTTAGGTTAGCCCACCAAAACCTGCTGCCTAGGATTGCTGCAGTTGACTGAAATTTAGTAATCACTGAGCATTCCCTTTATCCTTTCAATAAATATTTACTGGGTACCCACTGTGTGCCAAGCTGGAGAGTAATAGCTAACATTCATTAAGTGCTCCCTTTGTGCCAGGCTGGGATAGTTGTCCCAGCAACCCCATGAGGGAAGCGAGGGGGCAGGAAGGTGAGCGGAGGCTCACGGTTGCACAGCTGCTGTGCAACTGCGCAAGACTGTGACCCGGAGCCCGGGTGACTGCTCTGTTGCAGTGAATGCTCCAAGGAGATCCAACAAGACAGCACCCCATCCTCCTGCCACTTACCTTCTAGTGGAATTTCTTAACAGGCTATCATTCTATTCTAGTAAGTTACTATTATAGAAACCAGCTAGCCGTGTTCATCATTTCTTTTTTTAAAAAAGAAAAAGTTAAATCCTGAAGGCCTGTTTCATCAGAAGGCAAAGGAGAGAAAAGAAACCACATCTGTCCTGAACCAAGCTCCCACAAATGAGTTACAGAGCATATTCCACTCATTTCCAGTTTTTTGGGTTTTGTTTTTACTTTCTGGTATTTAAAGTTTTTAAAAACTCTTTAATTCAGCAGATGTGAGATTTGGCCAATAGAAACAGGATAGAGTAGGTTGGGAGTGAATCTATATATGGGAAGAGAAAATGCAGTAAGAAAAAATAATTAATAGTTGGGATATGTTCAAATTCATGCTTTGCAAGGAGGCCCTATTTTGGTTGGTGAGTCATCTTTTTTTTTTGGTAAGAGTGACATTAAATGGCTATGATTGTCCTAATGCTGAACTGGGGGAAGTAGCACTAATTTGATATGAAGTTTCAAAGTAAAATACTAACTAGAATATGCTCACAGCTCTGAGCTGGTATAGGCTTGTGTAAAAGGCCTATAAGAAATTAGAAAAATTCAGTCTGTTTTTAAATTGCATTCAATATGTTTTTGTGAAGAATGTTTCCATAAAAGACTAATGTGCTGTTGGTGGCAATAAAGAATGCGGTGTCTTCGCAGAAGCGATGGCATAATAATTGCACAGTCATGTAGCACTGTATAGTTTAGCAAGTACTTTTTTTTTAATTTAATTTAATTTAATTTTTTTTACATCTTTATTGGAGTATAATTGCTTTACAATGGTGTGTTAGTTTCTGCTTTATAACAAAGTGAATCAGTTATACATATGTTCCCATATCTCTTCCCTCTTGTGTTTCCCTCTACCCCACCCTCCCTATCCCACCCCTCTAGGTGGTCACAGAGCACCGAGCTGATCTCCCTGTGCTATGCGGCTGCTTCCCACTAGCTATCTATTTTACATTTGGTAGTGTATATATGTCCATGCCACTCTCTCACTTTGTCCCAGCTTACCCTTCCCCCTCCCCTTATCCTCAAGTCCATTCTCTAGTCGGTCTGTGTCTTAGCAAGTACTTTTTTTTACAGCGTGGGTTTTCACAGAGACTTTTAACCTGTTCACTCATTTTTATTTCATCACAAAGAAATGGGGCAACTAAAAGAAACCAGGACTTCTTGGAGAAATAAATGCCTGCTTCCAGGGCTAGGGCAGGGAGGGAACATGAGCCCGCAAGAAGATGTGCTCCGAGGATGATGGGGACCTGTCGGAAGGTCTCAGGAGCCTGCCTGATAGGACTCCCACTGAGCAAACCAGGGACGAGTTGGGCATCAAAATAAATAGTAGTAAAGGATCACAACTTCTTGAATAAAGTGAGAATCCATGAGTCCCTTCTAATGTAAATGAATGAATAAATACATTGGGGAAGAAGGAGCACTCCTCTTTATATTAGAAAGTCAACTAAAAAATGCAGAAGGAATGGTGGAATTAGAAAAGTCACCACTTACCAACCATCATAATAATTGGTTCAGGCAAGAATCACTAATGGATGTTCAAAGTAGGGTATTCAAGTTTGAGGAGTATTGTGATGTTTATGTACTCTCAGAGTACATCCCCACAAAGTACTTTTTCATGACAAAAGGCAAAATGGTAACTGTACAGTGGAGAACCCTGGCAGACGCCACCTTGACCAAATGATCCGGGTAAACGTTGCTGGTGATGGGACTAGCGGGCAGCAGGTGCCTCCTGATGGGACAGGTGTTCGGGACAGGACCTCAGCACTAGTCTGTGGTGTCCCTGCCAAACGTGCATTACCCAAAGCTAATCTTGAGGAAGCATCAGACAAGCCCAGGTTGGGGAACAAACTAACTAGAGATGAAAGAAAGCGACCAGTGACTGCAACACGTGATCTTAGGTTTTCTTTTGCTATAAAGATATTGTTGGGACAATGGAGAGCATCTCAATAAGGTCTATAGATTAGACATTGTATTGTTTCAGTGTCAGTTCTCTGACTTTGATAGTCATACTGTGGTTATGCAAGAGAATTCCTTGTTTTCAGGAACTACACACTGAAGTGTTTAAAGAGAAGGAAGGGAAGAGGGGAGGGAAGAAGGAAGGAAGGACTTCCTGAGAAGGGGCGCTGTTGTCACAAGGGTTAAAGCACAGAGTCAGCCCCTCAGCCCAGGCTTCAAGGGAGGGAGCTGGGCACTTCCCCAGCGAGCACCAGCAGCTCCCTGGGAAGGCCAGAGCCGGTGCCTTGCCTCCCTCCACCCCTGATGTTCTGTCTGTGCCAAGACAGCACACCTTTCCTGGGGCTGTCCCCTGGCCTAGAATGCCCCCTTCCCTCCTCCCCACCTGCCCAGAAAAAGGCCCAGCTGAGAGATTTAGAGGAAGGAGAAGCAGAGGTGGGGTTAGGAGCCCGGCGCAGCCTCTAACCGGAAAGGGAGTGGCGCCGCACAAGGGGGCAGAAGCCACGTGACCCCCACCTCAGTTTCCTCACCTGCACAATGACGGCATGGACCGGATGGTTTCTGGGGCCCTTTCTGCTACTTCGCGTGAACTTGTCTCCCTCTGACAGCCTCTCCAAAAGCCCCCCAAAAGCTCTCCCTTGGGCTCAGGAAAGAGGCTGTGGTCCCAGCCCCTGAGAGATTGATTTTTGGAGCACCTGCCTGAGGTATGTACCTTCTGCAGATCATGTGTTCAGACCTGTGGAATGTTGCGTTGATCTCTGCCCGCCCTGTGAGTTTTCAGTAAATCCACAGTGTACTGTTTGGAGGGTCAGTCAATTCGCTCTTTCCTGCAGCACGTGGATTGGGCAATTACCATGTCCCAGACCCGTGCCCGGCATGGGGGGGACCAGTGAGGAAACACAGGGCCTGCTGTTGAGCAGATGGTGCACGTCCTGGCACCTGATAGGATGGTTTCTGTAAAGTCACTTGTCCTTGTGACTGGACAGTGGTAGGTAAAAGAACCAGAAGCCCCCACTTTGCTCCTGGTCAGTTGTATGAACTCGTATTAGCCGGATAACCTCTGTAAGCCTCAGTCTCTTCACCCATTCAAAGGGAATAGCGATCTCATTCCACTTCCTACCTGCCCGCCTTGCAGAGCTGTGGCCCTTCAGTGGGAGAGTTCTATGTAGAGCTTTGCAAATATGAGGCAGTCCTGTCCTTAATCCCTCAACGTGCATATATGGAAGTGCTTTGAAAAACAGGGTCATTTTTTATTGAAGTATAGTTGATGCACAATATTATATAAGTTATAAATGTAGGGTCTTAAACACAGAGATAATGACAGCGTGTCTCTGCCTTCTCCTGAGCTTGAAAGAGAGGGCATCGCGAGGGCAATAGGGTAAAGCGCAGGAGAATGAAGCACCGATGGCTTCCCTGTGCCAGCTTGTGGCTCAGACCTGGTCCTTGGTCACGGGATTGAGTGTGTCTTGTCCTTGCAGTGCACCAGGTGGCCGAGCGCGTGGAGGCCCTGGGGCAGTTTGTCATGAAGACCAGAAGGACCCTCAAAGGCCACGGGAACAAGGTTCTGTGCATGGACTGGTGCAAGGATAAGAGGAGGATCGTGAGCTCCTCGCAGGTACGTCACACCTGTCGGGTGATGGTGGGCACATTTCTCATTGTAAGCTGAAGGGAAAGAGCCGTCCTTTTCAAAAGACCCTCTCCGAATGTTATGTCTCTGCCCGTTCGCCAAAGGACACGAGTTACCCTGTTAAGAATTCTTCTGGTATACTTGAAAACTTCACTAATTTGGGTAGATTTGGAATTAGTAATAACTGAAATATTATAAAGTCTATTTGACAAACCATTCAAAAATTTTCTTCCTGAGTCTATTTCAAGGTCTTATTTGTAAGTGAAACCATTTTTAAATTAGGGTTTTTTTTTTCTCCAAGTTGAGGGCATAAGTGGTTGAAGTGCCATTGTGGCTTCTTTCAGTTTAAGAGTTTAGCAGTTTTTATGCCTTAAAGAACAAATATAAACTATGTATTTTGTGAAGTATAATTTTTTCATTCATTTTATATAGTTGACATGGTTTATTTCACATCTTATGTATTAGTTATTAAACTGCTACATAACAAATTACCCTCAAGTTTAACAACTTACACAGTGAATATTTCGTATCTTACATGGTTTCTGAGAGTGAAGAATCAGGAGCAGCTCAGCAGGATAGTTCTGGCTCAGGGTGTCTCACAAAGTTGCAGTCAAGATGTTGGTCAGGGATGCAGTCATTTGACAGCTTGGCTAAGGCAGAAGCTCACTTCCAAAATGGCTCACTCACATGGCTCTTGGCTGGAGGCCTTAGCTCCTCACCGTGTGGACCTGTCCATCGGGCTGTTCGCGGCATGGTAGCTGGCCTCCACCAGAGCAGGAGAGGGAGACAAAGGCAGAAGCCGTGCTGTCTTTGACGACCTGGCCTCAGAAGTGACATTCCTTCCCTTCTTCTGCATTCCACTGGTCACACAGACCAACACCGATACAATGAGGGAGGGGCCTGGACAAGGACATGTCTTTCAGGAGGCTAGCTACCACTGCTTAGTGCTTTTTATGTGTATTTTGATGTTACATTCGTTGAACATAAAACCATAAACTGAAGTCATATATTTTTATGGCCAGTTTACCGCCCCCCCACCCCTGCCTCTGCCTTTAGTCCAGCTTTTTCAAAGGAAAATTTGGTTTTTATTTATAACCCTTTTAAGTATCAAAACTGTACATATTCTAAATAATCCATGAGTTCTAATATCTCTGTCGGTACTATGTTTGATAGGACAGGTGTTATTAATATCCTGTTATTACCTACAAATCTAGTATATCACGTTGCACTTGCTTTTTTTATGTTCATAAAAAATTTAATATATCAGTTATGTATTTAACTGGAAAAAAGAAAGAAAAGGTTTTCACCCCTACCACCCTGTTACAATCATTATTATCTTAGAGCATCTCTTTCTAGACTTTTTTCCAAAGGCTCCTTTTTTCAAAGTGGTTGTTGAGATGTACATGCTGCCGCCTAGCCTTTTAGGCTTTTTTTTAATCCTTAAAAGGATGCCTTATGTTGGACTTTCTGTCACTCGTGTACCGCTCTTACCAGAGAGGGTGGGAGAGGGGAAGGATGCTTCAGCACTGCTGACTGACCCCATCCATCCACCTCTACCGCAAAGGGAGTTGGAGAGGTGGGTGGGGGAAAGGAGGAGGTGGGAAACAGCAGAAGGGCTCTGGAACAGACTTTGAGTGACTCAGAGCAGCCTTTCTCCCTTAAAAGGCAGGAAATTAATCTGCCTGACTGAGTGGGTTGGGGTTTGGGGTGGAGGCACAGTCTCTCCAGGTACGTAGGCCCCTGGTGTAAATGTCTGTGCTCACGGAGGGACCACATTTAGTTATGAGACTGCTTTTAGCTTCTTGGTTGCCTTTCTCTCTCCAGAGCGCACAGTAGGTGGGCGGTGGAGCCAGGCAGGCGGGCTGTGCGGTGGAGGAAGCCTCTGAAGGGAACGCTGACTTGGGTGATACACTGAGTCTCTACCCCCCGCCCCGCCGCAGCCCTCTGCTCTGTTATCTAATTCACCCACACAGCATGTATGGGCGTTTAGTCAGAAAAATTAGAAGCACAAATGTGCTTAGGAGTCCTAAAAGGCCCCAAACCACCGACTTTGCCTTTGATCACAGCCTCTCAGCCCCACGCACCGTGAATATGGAAATCTTCCATCAGATCAAGTGAAGCAAGCAGCTGTGTCACTTTCGTTACTCAGACCTTGCTGGTGCCCCTAAGTGGCATTCACCTCACTCACCAGATCTGGCTCCAAATGGCTTGAGTGATTAAAAAAAATCAAGCCTGCGGTAGAGGCTGCAGATTCTCCATCCCTGAGGATGTGGGGGGGACCCACGTGCTGAAGGAGGTCGGCTCAGCCGTCCTCCTCCACTGCCAGCGGGAGCCTGGGGGCCCAGACAACCCTTACGCCACGTTCTGGGTAGATGACTGCGCTGCAGCGACCGGGGCTTACGTGGGTTTATCTCTGATGGGTTTGTGTTACAAACAGATGGCATCATATCCCTCCCCACACCCCCTACTGGGGCTGCAGAGCGATTGCAGTGAAAGTGGCCGTGTTGTCTGTGGCATCGCCCAGAGCTCACCCTCCACAGGGAGTGCTCTTTGTTTCCGGAACAGCTGCCCACGGGGGTCCCCACCATCAGAGGTGTGAGTCCCATGTTGTTTTGCAGGGTGGGTGGGGGTGAGGCTGTGATGTCCCTGAGCACCTGGGGGAGTCAGACTGATGTCAGGCCCACCCAGTCCCCCTCCACAGCTTCCACGCAGGGAGGGGGGCGAAGGGTGGGGTGGGGCTCTTACACGGTCCTGCAGGGAACGTGGACTCAAAGGCGAATGGTAGGGAGGACAGGCTGGGGAGGTGGGGTGGGGGGAGGGTGAGGAGAAGGACCATTAGTTACTGTCGGGCATCTGAAGGTAATTTCAGCTTTACCTTATCCGTGTATAACTTACTGACATTTGGGGTACGATGGTGATGACAGTTTACCAACAATTCGTGCTTGGTTTATAATTGGCATAAAAGAAGTGTCTGAGTGTTGCTTTCTGTCATTGTGTCTACACAAGGGATGCAAGGTTGAGAACTGAGACTTGCATCAGGCTGGAAAGTGCTGTCGCCACCTACTCCCATTTCTTCAAGGATGGGTTGGAGGGTCTTGATGGTCCAGATACTTGCTCTGGCTTTCCACTTGGCACTGCCCAGCTGGACTTGGCTTTCCATGAGGTTCTCAGCAGTTAATGTGTTAGGGCTTGTTGACAGTTTTTGAACTGTTTACTCTTTTTTGTTTTTCTTCAAGTGTAGTTGATAATACAATATTATATAAGTTACAGGTGTACAGTATAGTGACTCACAAGTTTTAAAGGTTATGTACTCCATTTATAGTTATTATTAAATATTGGCTATATTCCCTGTGTTGTACAGTATATCTTTGTAGCTTATGTTATACATAACAATTTGTACCTCTTCATCCCCTACCCCTATATTGCCCCTCCCCGCCTTCCATCTCCCCAGTGGTGACCTCTAGCTTGTTCAACTGTTTACTCATTTCCCTCCAGGATGGGAAGGTGATCGTGTGGGATTCCTTCACTACTAACAAGGTAAGGCATTGTCCCTGGTGGATTGAGGCACTTCAGAACCCCAGCCCTGTCCTCGTCCTCTCCAAGCACCCCACTACTGGTCGCCCTGCCCTTCAGGAGCCTATTTGGGGGTGCAAACCCCATGAAAGCCCACCCGTGTTCGGATGGTTCAGCAGCCCACTGTAGCGTTCATTCCTCTCCTGAGCCGAACCCCTCTCCCAGAGAAGAGCATGCAGGGCTAACACAGAGGGTGCCGATACGGAAACAGGAAAGGGCATGGCCCCAAAACTTGCCACATTCACACATGCTACTACTGCATTTAGGATTTTTCTTCTGGCTGATGATAAGAGGTACCCAACCCCCAGTTTCCTCTCCCCTCTCTGTCTTCAACTAGACTCCATAGCACGTGGACTTGAGCAAACAGTGGGTGGGGAGCTGAGACTTCAGTGGGATTAAACCGCTCTTCACAGGGATGCCGTGGAGTCACAGCCCCTTGCAAGTCTGGCATAGGCATGTACTGCTCCAAGTGAGACCTAAGTTTAGACTTCTAATGAAACAGAAAGGCCAGAATCTGTGTAGGTGCGCTTGCATGCCTGCATCGTGTTGGCATTTGCAGTAACAAGTACTGTATGTTAAATATGGACTCCAGTGTTTACTTAGAAAGAAAGCCTTCCTTTTCACCTATCTGTCTCAAATTGAACAGCGTCCTTATTCTGCACTATTGAACATGTTCAGTAAATGTCATAATAGGCAGTTGTTATACAGCCTGCTCAAGGGGGCCCAGAACCATCTTGTAGAGCAGAGTCCGGAATGGTCAGGCCCCTGGGGAATAATAAAAATGACAATGTAACAATTTGCAGAGGGCTTTCCTATACATCACTCTGCCTCTCCCAAACTCCTCAGCATCTTCAGGGGTGGGGCTAGGGGGTTGCTTCTGTTTATGCCTTAGCATGGCGTAGAGCACACGCTGCCTGATGTCTGGGGAGCCATGGGGTTGCCACTTGTGGTCCCTCGCAGGGCCATAGTTATCACTTGTCAGCAAAGGGGCCGGGGTGCCCTGTGCTGAGAGTGGCCACTCATTCGTGGAAGTAGGTTATTCATGATGTCTGAAGGGCTACTACTCTGTGAGTGACAAAGAACTTTGACAGGCAGTATCAAGGCCCATGTCTCCCCACAAAAACACAGAGAATCATAACAGGAAAGAAGACCAGCAC
Source organism: Hyperoodon ampullatus (assembly GCF_949752795.1). NCBI lineage: Eukaryota > Metazoa > Chordata > Mammalia > Artiodactyla > Ziphiidae > Hyperoodon > Hyperoodon ampullatus. The sequence continues at coordinate 43,097,673 of NC_136916.1, read as the reverse complement.
TTGAATGTACTTTACAAACCATCTAGACCCATCCTCTCCCTTCCCAGACGGAGTAGAATGAGGTAAGACAATGGCCAGCCTATGTGAGGCTGCACATCTCGCTGGTGTTAGAACCAGGTCCAGGGCCCATGGCTCCCATGGAAATAGGGCCACAGACTGAGAAGTTTTTGAATCATGCCTTAGTTGCTTATATGCATGCAGGAGAATACGGGTGACTCAGACCCCAGCCAGGAGCCGAGGACTTACACCTCCTCTGAATGCTTCCATTTTACAGGTTTCCTTTTCTCCCAGAGCACAACTCTTAATTCCCCTCCCCAAGCCCACCCCCATTCTTACCCGCCCTGGAATGGTTTAAGACCCACAGAGGACAAAGGCTCTTGTATACTCACTCACAGGTAAACAAACTTGTAACACACATATAAAGAGTCATTCAAGAATATGTTTTTAAAATAGAGGGAATCTGAGTAAATAAGGTGAAGCATATACGTATGTGAAATGAAATTCAGACAGATCTTTCAAAGAAAATGAGCCCCAATATTCATTCAGAACAACAGGGGGAGTATAACAGTAAGGAAGAAGTAAGATGTTAAGGATATTCTTTTGCTAGTTGAGATTTTTAACTTTTAGAATGTATGACATAAAGTTTGGTTGATTATGGAGGATCTGAGTCTCCTCATCAGTCTCAGCCCAAACCACTGACCTTTGAAACTAGAAAGTAATTTGGTAGACGCTTCAGTGATTTTACTTGGTAAAAACTGACGTTTGTGTAGAAGTGCCCTCGTTCATTGCGTGCATGGTGTGTGCTGTGTTGCAGGAGCACGCGGTCACAATGCCCTGCACGTGGGTGATGGCATGTGCGTATGCCCCATCAGGATGTGCCATTGCATGTGGGTAAGTATGGGTGACACAGCAGCGTTTCACATGTCCTGTTGGCCATAAAATATTGTTCTATGACCTCTCTCCTGGAGGTCAGGTTAATATCTTTAGTCTCTACTTCCTTCAGAGGTGAGAACTCACAGGATGTGTCCCAAAACCTCCATCACAAATCACAACGTTAGACTGTCCAGTGGCCAAAACCCCAGGCAAAGACACTCCCAACAGGCAGGACATTCCAGGGCCTTAGAGATCACCTCCCAGTAGCGAAGGGCAAAGGCCAGACCTTCCATTAAGTAAGGTTAATTCTTCAGTACTCAGTAAGAATGATAAATACTCTACATTTAAAAAAACCCTCGGGTAGTATGTTTCTAATCGGGCATTAATTCTAGCAAATGCATAGAGTTGGATGGGTTATATAAATTTCTCAATATTTGCTATTGAGATATCAGATGTCTAGCACCAAATTACAAAAAGAATACATTGGGTATATCCTTCTGTGATATATGATGAATATAATAATATAGCACACAATGTCTTCAACAGTAGTTCAGAAAATGATTCTGTAGACTATTTCTTATTTTAACCCTCACTACATGAAACCCAGTGGAAGGATTTCCAGGAGGACAGGGGGACAGTCAGGGGTGAGAATAATTTTACAAGGCCCAGGTAGACAGCTTTTTTGGTGACACCCAGTGCAGAGAGAGTACAGAGTGGAGGAATGGCTGGTGCCTTAATCGCTGTCATCTCTGTTTCCCGGGTCCTGGCATGTGGTAGATGGTCAAGGCCTGCATTGGCTGTCTCACAGGCTGATATAAAAACCAGAGTAGAAGTTCAAGGTGTGAATATTTGGGAAAGCACTTTTTAAAATATCGGGAGTCCCATGGATGAGGAGAGAGCAGAAAAACTAAACTGAGAAAGACTGAGTCCTCATCTTAGATAAAAGCACCATCTGCCCTACTCACACCATGCTGCGATTCGTTTTGAGTTTCCAGTGATAATCTAACATAGTGTTTCCCAGCTATGGCTTTGTGACATCCCTGTAACTCCATTATCACACAGATCCACACCTATGTCGTATTCTCTATATGTCATTATAGGTGACAAAAGGGTGTTTTTCTCTTCATCTGCCTGACTACTGGGTCTATCTCTCAGTTGGTTCCAAACTTGAAAGCTAAAACTCCACCAGTATTTACACAATTCCCTTCTCAAAAAAACGTGTCAGTTGATTTTATATACATATATGTGTATTTTTTATTTGAAGCCATATCACCAAGAAGCCTTCATTCAGGTATTGTACACTTGCTATGAGCACCTGTGTGCAGGGCACTGGACTGGGTGTCCTAGGGAAATTCAAAGATGAATAAAACATAGTACCTGCCTCCAAGCAAGAATATAAAAATAACAATAATGACCACTTACTGAGCCTCTGTCATGCATCAAGGGCCATTCTGAACTCTATATTATCTTCACAACAGCCCCTTGTGAAAGGTGGGTGGGATCCACTCCATTTTATAGTTAAGAACACTGAGGCTTAGAGAGGCTAAAAAACATAACAAAGATCACAAAATGAGTTAGGTACTAAAGCAGAGATGCAATACCAAATGCATCACATTGCAAAACCTTTCTGCTTCTCATAGCAATGCAAATAAACCCAAGTGTGAGTGAGTATCCCGACAGAGCTACAGAAATTACTCTGAGGCTTCAGAATAGGAGAACATGTTTCACCTTGAGAGTCAGGGAAGCCCATAGTCTGAAGCACGCTGGTTCATTGTCACAGCCAAGTGCAAATCGTTCTCACTCACACCATCTATAAACATGCTGCCAAAGCTAGTTACTTGTAAGAGACTACCCAAGTCTACACCTGCACCTCCAAGCAGTTGGAAAGGCAAAGGGGTCCCCTAGGTTCCCCAGGGCCTCAGAAGGGAGTGCCCCTCCTAAATGTCATTCCCCACTAAATGAAAGCAGAGCTTCTTGGAGTAAGACTGATTGTAGGTCTGGGGCAGGAAAAGAGTAAAGTGAACCTAGGATATCTTCTTGTTCCAGAAAGCAAGGGAACACTCAAGTCATATTAATGGAATCTTATCAAACAGAAACAGGAGCCGCTTGAAGGGCCCCCCGCCAACTTTCCAAATTGGGATAATTTTAGTATCACATGGAATAATGGTAGTAATGTATCATAACCCAGTTGAAGAGAAAAAAGAATCCATGGGTGTGCAGTGATACTGGGAGGAGGAGGGATTGGATTTGTCTTTACAGAAAAATATCAGCTAATAAATGCAGAAGGAATTATCAAATTAGAGGATCACGGGCCTCCCTGGTGGCGCAGTGGTTGAGAGTCCGCCTGCCGATGCAGGGGATACGGGTTCGTGCCCCGATCCGGGAGGATCCCATATGCCGCGGAGCGGCTGGGCCCGTGAGCCATGGCCGCTGAGCCTGTGCGTCCGGAGCCTGTGCTCCGCAACGGGAGAGGCCACAACAGTGAGAGGCCCGCGTACCGCAAAAAAAAAAAAAAAAAAAAAAAAATTAGAGGATCACTATTTTGTACCATAAAGTAATATTTTATTCAAACAAGGATAATCATGCTAAAGCCATTGTATGATGGTTGTTGGGAACAGGATATTAACATGACCTAAAGGTGTCACACCACAGTTATTATTACAGGCATACCTTGGAAATATTGCAGGTTTGGTTCCAGACCATTGCAATAGAGCAAATATCACAATGAAGTGAGTCACACGAATTTTTTGGTTTCCTAGTGTGTATAAAAGTGATATTTACACTATACTATAGTCTAAGTGTGCAGTAGCATTATGTCTAAAAAAATGTATATACCTTAATTAAAAAATGCTTTATTGCTAAAAAATACTAACCATCAACTGAGCCTTCAATGAGTCTTAATCTTTTTACTGGTGAAGGGTCTTGCCTCAGTGTTGATGGCTGCTGACTGAGCAGGATGGTGTTTGCTGAAGGCTGGGGTGCCTGTGGATGTTTCTTAAAGTAAGACAGCAGTGAAGTTTGTTGTATAGATTGAGTCTTCCTTTCACAAACAATTTCTCTGTCACATGCAGTGCTGTTTGATAGCATTATAGCCACAGTAGAACTTCTTTCAGAATTGGAGTCCGTCCTCGCAAAACTTGCCACTGCTTTATCAACTAAGTCTATTAATATTCTAAATCCTTTGTTGTCATTTCAACCACCTCCACGGAGTAGATTCCATCTTAGGAAACCACTTTCATTGCTCATCCGTAAGAAGCAACTCCTCATTTGTTCAAGTTTTATCATGAGATTGCAGCAATTCAGTCGCATCTTCAGGCTCCACTTCTCATTCTAGTTCTCTTGCTGTTTTCACCATATCTGCAGTTACTTCCTCCACTGGAGTCTTGAACCCCTTACTGAAGTCTTAAACCCTTCAAAGTCATCCACGAGGGTTGAAATCAACTTCTTCCAAACTCGTTTTTTTTTTTTTTTTTTTTTTTTTTGCAGTATGTGGGCCTCTCATTGTTGTGGCCTCTCCCGTTGCGAAGCACAGGCTCCGGACGCGCAGGCTCAGCAGCCATGGCTCACGGGCCCAGCCGCTCCGCGGCATGCGGGATCTTCCCAGACCGAGGCACGAACCCGTGTCCCCTGCATCGGCAGGCGGACTCTCAACCACTGCGCCACCAGGGAAGCCCCAAACTCGTTTTAATGTTGATATTTTGACCTCTTCTGATGAATCACAAATGGTCTTAATGGCATCTAGAATGGGGAATCCTTTCCAAAGGTTTTCAGCTTACTCTGCCCAGATCCATCAGAGGAATCCTGTCTATGGCAGTTATAGCCTTACGAACCGTATTTCTTAAAGAGTGACTTGAAAATCAAAATTTCTCCTTGAACCATGGGCTGCAGAATGGATGTTGTGTTAACAGGCATGAGGACAGCATGAATCTTGTGTACATCTCCATTAGAGCTCTTGGGTGACTGGGTGCATTGTCCATGAGCAGTAATATTTTGAAAGGAATCTTTTTTTCTGAGCAGTAGTTCTCAACAGTGGGATTAAAATACTCAGTAAACCATGTTGTAAACAGATGTGTTGTCACCCAGGCTTTATTGTTCCACTTATAAAGCACAGGCAGAGTAGATTTAGCATAATTCTTAAGGGTCCTAAGATTTGGGGAATGGTAAATGAGCATCGGCTTCAACTTAAAGTCACCAGCTGCATTGACCCCTAACAAGAGAGTCAGCCTGCCTTTTGAAGCTTTGAAGCCAGACGTTGACTTTTCCTCTCTAGCTGTGAAAGTCCTAGATAGCATTTTCTTCCAATATAAGGCTCATTTGTCTACATTAAAAATCTGTTGTTTAGTGTACCACCTTCATTATCTTAGCTAGATCTTCAGGATAACTTGCTGCAGCTTCTACATCAGCCCTTGCTGCTTCACCTTGCACTCATGTTATGGACAGCAGCTTCTTTTCTTAAACCTCATGAACCACCTCTACTAGCTTCAGACTTTTCTTCTGCAGCTTCCTCACCTCTCTCAGCCATCACAGAATTGGAGAGAGTCAGGGTCTTGCTCTGGATTAGTCTTTAGCTTAAGGGGATGTTGTGGCTGGTTTCATCTATCCAGACCACTAACACTTTCTTCCTTTCAGCAATGAGGCTGTTCTGCTTTCTTATTCATGTGTTCCCTGGAGCGGCAAGTTTAATTTCCTTCAAGAACTTTTCCTTTGCTTTCACAGCCTGGCTGTTTTGCACAAGAGTCCTAGCTTTCAGCCTGTCTTGGCTTTCAACATGCCTTCCTCACTAAGCTTAGTCATTTCTGGCTTTTTATTTAAAATGAGAGGCATGCAGCTCTTCCTTTCACTTGAACGCTTGGATGCTATTGTAGGGTTATTAATTGGCCTAATTTCAGTATTTTTGTGCCCTAGGGAATAGGGAGGCCTGGGGAGAGGGAGAGAGAGAGAAGAACGGCTGGTCAGTTGGAGCAGTCAGAACACACACAGCATTTATCGCTTAAGTTCACCATCTTATATGGGCATGGTTCATGGTGCCTCAAAACCATTACAATAGTAACAGCAAAGATTACTGATCACAGATCACCATAACAAATATAACAATAATGAAAAAGTTTGAAATATTTTGAGAATTACCAAAATGTAACACAGAGACACAGAGTGAGCAAATGCTGTTGGAAAAATGACACCAATAGACTTGCCTGATGCCAGGTTGCCACAAGCATTCAATTTGTAAAAATGCAATCAAGCAAAGCGCAATAAAACAAAATATGCTTGTAATTACAAACAAATCCCCCTTACTATGGAGAGATCTGGTGGTCCCCACTTTGATCAAGTAATCAAAGTTGGCATCACCAATCTTGACACAAGAGACATTGCAAGCCTCCTAAAGTGAAGCAGTAAGAAAGAAATAACACAATATCACCTTTATATATCACATTTATATTATTGCTAAAAATGTTATACTTGAGGGACTTCCCTGGTGGCGCAGTGGTTAAGAATCCGCCTGCCAATGCAGGGGACATGGGTTTGAACCCTGGTCCGGGAAGATCCCACATGCCGTGGAGCAGCTAAGCCCGTGTGCCACAACTACTGAGCCTGTGCTCTAGAGCCTGCGAGCCACAACTGCTGAAGCCCGTGTGCCACAACTACTGAAGCCCGTACACCTAGAGCCCATGCTCTGCAACGAAGAGAAGCCACTGCAATGAGAAGCCCATGCACTGCAACTAAGAGTAGCCCCCGCTTGCCGCAACTAGAGAAAGCCCATCACAGTGATGAAGACCCAACACAACCAAAAATAAGTAAAATAAAATAAATTTGTAAAAAAATGTTATACTTAAATACAACCATTAAGAAACAACATGAAAAATCCAGACTGTGTGACATTCTGTAGGACAACTGACCTAAGTTCTCTCATTATAAACAACCAAAAAAATGTGTGTGTTCTCCATTAAAAGTTCTAAAAAAGATATAAAAACAGAATGTAATGTGTGGATCTAAATGGGCCCTGGATCCTGGAGACAGTTGGGAAAGACTGAATATGGATGGCTTATTAAATGGTGTTATGGAATTTTTGTTTTCGCAGATGTGATAATGAGTTAGTGATTATAGAATATGTTCTTATTTTTAGGAGATGTAAATTTGCAAATTGAAGTATTTAGAAGTAATGTGTCATGTCTGCCACTTGTATTCAGATGGTTCAGAATTTGCTCCCACAAATATGGAAAAATGTTAAGTTAGTGAATGTATGTGAAGAGATCTGGGTGTTCATTGTACTACTTTCTCTTTCAATTTTACTGTACATTTGAAAATCTTCAAAGTAAAAGCTGAGGGAAAGGTTACAGCATATGATACTGCCAAAGGAAAACAATTTGAAAAGTTTGTGTGAATGAGAAAGCATACACATATTCTACTGCCCTGTATTAACATTTGACACTTCTGTCTTTCCATGCTAGTGGTTTGGATAATAAGTGTTCTGTGTATCCACTGACTTTTGACAAAAATGAAAACATGGCTGCCAAAAAGAAGTCTGTTGCTATGCACACCAACTACCTGTCGGCCTGCAGCTTTACCAACTCTGACATGCAGGTAAATAAGGGGACGCATGATGACGGGCCAGCCTGCTGGGGAGCAGGGTTGGTCGTGGAGAGCTAAAGCGGAGTTGCAGGCGAGGAAGCTGTTCTGGTGTCCCTCTTCACAGGAGGCTGTGTGCACTCCAGTTGGCTCTAAGAGGAAGCTTCTGTTGTTTTTCATATATATGTGTATATGTGCGTATATGTATATATGTGTGTGTATGTGTGTGTATATGTGTGTATGTGTACATGTGTGTATATGTGTATATATGTGTGTGTTTATATATGTTTATATGTGTGTATGTGTGTGTATATGTGTGTGTATGTGTATATGTGTGTATATGTTTATATATGTGTGTGTATGTGTGTATATGCGTATATATATATTTTGGGGGGGGGCGTGCCACTCAGCTTGTGGGATCTCAATTCCCCTACTAGGGATTGAACCCAGGCCATGGCAGTGAAAGGGCCGAATCCTAACCACTAGACCACCAGGGAATTCCTGGTTATATTGTTATTTTTAATAAAATCAGAAATGGGGAAAGTCAGGGCTATTGACTGTTGGTAGAGATGAGATGAACTCCATGCCATATTGAACATCCTCCTCTAATTGACTTGGTGGGGGTGGGAGTGGGTCAAGGAAACTTCTGGGGTGGTGGAAATTCCTATCTGGGTCAGAGAGGTGGTTCCAAGGTGCTTCCGTATGTAAAACTTCACAGGGTGCTGACTTTCAGAGTTGTGCATGTGACACGCCTCATCATACCTATTTTACACTCCCGTTTTAACACGTTCGAAAAGAAAAAGCATCAGAGGGTAAACCTGTGCCCTACTATGAACAAGCCACAAAGTGGAGACAATCCAACTTCAACGCTTTGGCTACGTTTTCTCTCACAAGTCCTAAAGCATCCTATCGTGTCTCTGTCACATCTCTGCAGAAAACCTGCACAGATACCACCACTCACACTGCCAGATACCAGGGGTGACTGAATAGCAGGGGAAGCTGGGAGCTCAGAGCAGGAGTAGGGGGTTGTAAACATGCTGCAGGGGCCACCCTGGAGGACGAGTGTGTTGCCAGTGAGGTGGAGGGGAGCACTGTAGGAGGCAGGTGGCCCGAGAGGTGGGCAGGGCCCGATCACAGGGTGCCCTGAGTGGTGGGGCTGACCCTACAAATGGCAGGGAGCCATTGCTGGGGCTGGGGCAGATTGGGTTTGTTTGAAGGAGGAGACTGAGTCAGATTAAAGGCCACTGGGCCTGACTGATGTCAGCGGTGGGGGGTGGGGGGTGGCAAGCATAGCGGCAAGGAGACCCGGGAATGGGTAATGGTTTCACTGCTGACTGGAGGGCTGTTCGGACTTAGAGGGCAGCGTTTACACCTGTTGTTTGTGATCAGGAGTCTTGCAGGCCTGTGCAGTAGAGAGTGCTGTTGCCCTGGCTGCTGCAGTGGCCAGATCGGATGTCTTTGGGCCTGAGGGGCAGCCAAAGCAACCGAGGATGTTTAGTCTCCTGTTCTGGATGGTGAATCCTAAACAAGGTTTTATTATTCTCTGTGTTTTGTTTTTCTCACTTGCAAGTGAGGATCGTAGTAAATTCTTCCCTCATGAGGTTTTCTGAGGATTAAATGAGATGATCCATCTCAAATACTTAGTAAATATCAATAAACATTAGCTCTTATTGTTTTGTTATTTGTATTAACACAAAGCTTCATGGGTGATTCAGATGCATAGCCTAGTTTGGGTACCACTGAACTCATGAACTAAGCTTCCTTCCAGCTCTGGGATCTAAGATGAAAAACAAAAACCTCAAGAGGCTGGTATAAGACCTACAGATTCTCTACATTCCAGAATAAGTGAATGACAATGAGTTAGAGGATCTGTTTAGTGCATTTATCATAATGAATGTTTGGTTTATAAAATTTATTTTTACTTACATTGTAATGAAGATCACAAATATTTAAAATATTTTTTAAATATTAAGAATTTACTGTTAACTTTTAAAAACCATTCATTTCTTTGACTGAAAAGTATGGTATGGAAAATTCCCATTAAAGAGCTAGACCGAGGGACTCATTTCAGGCAGTCATTTGTTTGGACCTGATGTCCCAAAAAAGATTGGCAATTACTGGCCCTCTTGCAAATGTTAGGACAGGACTAGGGTGGAACATCCACTAGTGGGTGTGGCCAGCAGAGATTGGAGGGAATTGTAGCACATCACAAAATACAAGTTCTCAAATTAAGACACGGTCCAAGTCTTGTGTGTTCCTAAGCTGCTTTTACCAGCCTGAGTCCTCTTGTCAGATATACACAGGCCTATTAAGGGAAGTCGAGGCCAGAGGGAGTCCCATGGGCAGCTGCATGGGCTTTGCAGCCTGGAGAGTCTCCAAATTTGAGAGCTGCCTGCAAGTGGGGGCTTTGAGGAGGGCCTTGGGGCCCACACCCAAGAAGCCTGAGAACTCCGGAACTCAGCCAGCTCTTTCTCCATGGAGGGGCCTCTCCTGGCTGCAAGAAGATCCTAGGCCTCCCAGACTGCTGGCAGGAACCCACTCCCAAGACGGTGTGGCCAGCAGGTGCAAGGCCACGGTGGGAATGGATTCTTTCCTTGTAATATGTCCCCTCCCTGCAAGAAAAAGAAGATTCTTTTACAAGTGCTAGGCCTAGCATGCGAGAGGGAAGGGAAGAGAGGGGGAAGGAGGGAGAGGATGAGAGGAGACCACCAGCACGTGGAAACTAGAGGTGCAGCACAGTCAGTGGGTACACTGAGTGCTGGCAGTCCTGTAAGGCCTACTTCCTGTTTTCTTTCCTCAGCCATCAGTAATCTCCATCCACAGAGGGCTCTGTTGTGGGCACTTACACTGCAAGAGCCCCTTCCCACACTGTCTTATCACCTTGTCCAGCCCCTGTGAGCAGCAGGAAGGTGGGGCGTAGGGAGGCTCTGCTTGCCAGGGCTTAACCCTTGTGGGTCCCCCCATGGCTGCTCAGAACCATGCTGGCTCCAGGGCTCTGCAATACCATCAGCTGGGTCTTTGAGGCCTTGAGCGCTGGATCCCCACTGCCTTTCTCCCAATTGCACTAGAGCCCAAGCCTCACACACACTGGCAGCAACAAAATTTAAAACCCTAGTTCTGGCCGCCATGCCTTTCCCCAGGCACCCCAGTGTTCTTCTTCATGCATGGGCCAGCCTTTGTACTTGAAACTACCCAGAGTCTGCTTGAGGGACAGCTGCACTGACCTCAGACAGATTTTCCTAAAATATACCCTTGATTTGGTCGTTCTGCTCAGAAGCTTTCCACAGGTCCCTCTTGCCTACAGGCTAAAGTCCTCACTCTGTACCCAGGCACACCTTTCATTCACTGCACAGGTGCGCCTTCACCTCAGCTCGCTCTGCTCTCCTCCCCTTCCTTAGTGAGTGGCCAGCTCTCACTCCTCCTCTGAGATCAGCTCACATGTTGCCAAAGTGGGTTTGGTGTCCCTCTCACAGACCTACCTGTATCTCAGCACTTCTCACTCTATCGTAAGTGATCATTGTCTTGTCTGCCAAGACCATCAGGAACACCTGCCACCCAGCAATGCTAAGTTTATTAGACCTACTGCAGCAAGGGAGAACCCCAACTTGACAGAATCGCTATACCTTCTCAAAATGAAGAAACTGGGGAAGGGTCCTGAGAGGGTTTCAGGGTCCAGGGTGAGTGGTCCAACCTCGCCATGGTTGCAGACCCTGAATCGCAGTTCTCTGCTGATACTGAATAAACCCATCTTTGCTGGAGAAATACCTGGCAGTCTGTTTGTTTCAGGTCAACAGCTTGCTCACCAGGACTTGCTTTAAGACCCTTACCTCGCTGGGTTTACCAACCCTAAGCTATTATGTCATAACTAGTTTTCCACCTTAAAAGACCCACCTTAAAATGGGAGGGCACACACCTTGGCAGCGGTCGTGGAGGAAACCGGCGAGGCTTCCAGAAAGAGCTGGTGAGCAAGCTGCTGTCCCTGCGCTTTTTTTGCCTGCAACCATAGTGAGTGGACCATGGCAAGGCATGTGCAAGTCCCCACACAGTAAGGCAAGGAGGACCCTTTTACAGAGTGGAAAAGGAAGTTGGGAGGATTAAACAGAGTTCATGGCTGTTCTTTTTTTAATTTATTTTATTTATTTATTTATTTTTGGCTGTGTTGGGTCTTTGTTGCTGCACATGGGCTTTCTCTAGTTGTGGTGAGTGGGGACTACTCTTCACTGTGGTGCGTGGGCTTCTCATTGCGGTGGCTTCTCTTGTTGCGGAGCACTGGCTCTAGGCTCGCGGGCTCAGTAGTTGTGACTTGCAGGCTCTAGTGCACAGGCTCAGTAGTCGTGGTGCATGGGCTTAGTTGCTCCATGCATGTGGGATCTTCCCGGACCAGGGATCAAACCCGTGTCCCCTGCATTGGGAGGTGGATTCTTAACCACTGTGCCACCAGGGAACCTCGAGTCCATCGCTTTTCATTGGCTGAATCCTTGCCAGGAAAGAAGAGAAGTCTGTCTTCTTCCTGTTGGTCTCTATCATCACAGGACATGAGAGCTCCCCCGTCTGGTCTCCCACTGTATTTAATTGAGGCTTCTGTTTCATTAATTTTTTACAAAGCTATTAGTCTTGATAAGTAAGCTTAGTTGGTTCACAGTTTTTGTTGTTTTTTTTTTTCCGGTACGCGGGCCTCTCACTGTTGTGGCCTCTCCCGTTGCGGAGCACAGGCTCTGGACGCGCAGGCTCAGCGGCCATGGCTCACGGGCCCAGCCGCTCCGCGGCATGTGGGATCTTCCCGGACCGGGACACAAACCCACGTCCCCTGCATTGGCAGGCGGACTCTCAACCACTGCGCCACCAGGGAAGCCCTGGTTCACAGTTTTATCTTGCAGGAGCAGTTATTTCCTGGAGCGGGCAGCTAAGTTATTTTTACTTGGCTTCTCAATATTGTCTAACGCAGCACCGGGAAGTCTGCCTGGCCCTGGAATTGATTAACATAGGGACAGGGATTTTGGTGGGTTTCAGTCCTTCCTGACAATCCTGTTAACCAAGTTCCAGGAGAGCAGAGACCAAGACACAGTCTTTCTGCAAACCCTGACGCCTAGTGGAGGGCCTGGACGTGGTCAGCACACGGCAGATGCTGGTGGGCCCTGTGTGTCTGTCAGCACCACTCAGTGGCCCAGGGAGCCTCTGGGGGATCCAGCTACAGGAGAATGTGTTTAGCAAAATCCTGCTCCAGGTGGGTCCCGGCAAGCAGCGTCAGCGTCACCTGGGAGTTTGTGGGAAATACAGAATCTCAGGCCCCACCCCAGGCTCTCTATTAGCAGCTGAGTATGGGGTTGCACATTAATGTCTGGGAAGCACAATGCTGGGCTTGGCTGCTTGTGGGAGCCGCTTGAGGTTCTGTTAAGCAAACGTTCACAGAGCACTTCCTACGTGGCAGGCAGGTATAGAGCCCCACAGGTACCGCAGGGAGACCTCTGGGTTTCATACTCTGCAGGAGGACAGGCACATAAACAGCTCAAGGACAGCGAGGGTGTCAAAAATGAACTGTTTCTTTCTCAGTACCAGAGAAAGAGTTCTGTGCTTGAGTCCAGATTTAGCAGGTGTGTGTGTGTGCGTGTGTGTGTGTAAGGAGCCTCCTCTTCCCCGTGGAACTGTAAGCATCTGCTTGGCTTCCCCTGACAGGGACATTAATGACAGCCACACCCTTCCTGTCCTTTCCTGCGGCAGATCCTGACAGCGAGTGGCGACGGCACGTGTGCCCTGTGGGACGTGGAGAGCGGGCAGCTGCTGCAGAGCTTCCATGGCCACGGGGCCGATGTGCTCTGCTTGGACCTGGCTCCCTCAGAAACCGGGAACACCTTCGTGTCTGGGGTAAAGACCCAAGGAAGATCTCTGGGGGGGTCCTTTGTCCACTAGGGAGGCTCATGGTGGCACTTCCTGTTAATTTGTGGGACTAGGCTGGACACTTCCCTGGCTGGGGCTGAGATTCCTTAAAGAAGTAGCAGAGAGTTAGCATCTGAGAGCTTTAGAGACAGTCGCTAGGCACCAGGACGCTCAGGTGGCAGTGGTGGCAAGGCATCACTGTGGTGTGATCAGAGCTTTGACACTGGTGGGACACTCTCCCGTCCCACCCCTGCCAGTCACCAGCCCCTCCCACTCTCAGGCACAGGGAACAGTGTATCTGAAGGCTACGAGTCGGACAGGCAGGCCACCATGGCAGAGGAGCACCAGATGAGGAGCCAGGACACCTGGGACCCACGTTTGCTACCTGACTCTACATTGCATCCTCTGTAAATTGGGCATAAGGCACGATAGCATTTGCCCCCTACCTTCCCCAGGATATTGTGAGCAGTAGAGGGAAGAGTTTACAGTGTGTTATGCAGAGAGGCACGTATTTCTATGGACACCTGGGAATAAGAGTGGAGAACTGAGGTGGCTGGCCTGACCCCTGGGTCCTGTCTGATCTCGCTCAGGAGACAGTGATGAGAGAGGACAGAGGTGCAAACGTTATCTAATGATGTTTGCTCCGAGCTGCCCACATCTTAGTCCTGGGCCTCAGGTGAGGGCTGTGAGGCCTCTAGTTGGCAGGGGCCCTGATTTTCTTCTTGGGTATTTGGCCCTATCTGTGTACATTTCATTCTTGTGTCTTTGTATAACTGTATTTATCCCTACTCAACGACACTGTTTTTTCAAATTGTTGATATCATTGTGGATTGTATTGTCTCTTTCAGAGTATTAAACTCCATCTGATTTAGGGTCCTGTAACGATTTGAAGAGACTCGCTGATTCCTTTGTCCACATTCTCAGTAAAGATGCTTGGAGTACTCAACTCCCATAGCAGGTCTTTCTGAGACATCAGTTATGGCACCTCATCCACCCTTTCCTCTGAGTTGAAACCAACAACTTGGACACTAATTTTAATCCATTACTCCTTCTGTTTGACCTTTGAGAGTCTAATTATACTGCTCATGCTTGATCACAGAAAGCTCTGCAGGAATTTATGAAAATGCTCCCGGAAGCAGGATAGTATGTGAAAGCCTAGTGTTTATGATTCTCTGGGTCATGGTAGCAACCCAGACAAGGTTCACTTTACAGGTGTTGAGGCAGAAGTCCAGGGAGGTGACTTGCCTGAGCCACCCAGCTGACTGCAGGCAACACCCTGACTAGGCTGCTGGGGTGCAGCTGGCCCAGGGGCACCTGGCTCTCCACCTGTGCTCAGGCTGCTCCACACACCTGAGACAAAGCTGGGAGGTCCCACCACACCCACTGTCCACCTGCCCTCCTCCCCTCTGGGCTTACAGTGGCAGAGATAAAGAGGAGGGGGAAAGGGAGGGAAAAGTGAAGAGACATGCCCAGGAGGAAGGGGAGAAGGAGGCTCTGGAGTGTTTTCAGCCCCTCAGAAAGGTGGGAGAGAAGAAAACATGCTTAAAAGGGGGCTGGGTGCCTTCCCTTGCTCGTCACCCTGACCCCAAGACCTCACTCTGGCCGTGTGAGGGCTTATCAGTTGAGGAAAGTGGCCTTAGGTAAAGCTAGTGCCAGAAAAGCATATTGTCAGCCATTTACTAATGGGAACTAAAAGGTCTCTGTGACATAACCAGAACTCATGCCTGTCTGTAGACATTCCTTGCATTGTACATAACTCTGGGTAACTTTCCGTTTGTAGGGATGTGACAAGAAAGCCATGGTGTGGGACATGCGCTCCGGACAGTGCGTGCAGGCCTTTGAAACACACGAATCTGACATCAACAGTGTCCGGTCAGTGAGTAAAATGTTCACGTTGCTCCTCTGTCCTCCCAGTGTTTCCCGGCCTGGGCTAGCGCTTAGCCTCTAGGCTCAATTTACTTGGCTGATAGAGGCTTTTCCAGCAATAATGGCTGATTTGTGGTGGGACTGAACAGCACTCCCGATTTCTTGGAGAATTTTAATATAATTGCACTAGGGGCAATGAATATTATCCTGTGTAGGTCAAGTCAGTGTTTCTCATTCATTCATTCAACAAATGTTTATTAAGTCCTTATCTGCTAGACATTATTCCAGAAACTGGGAGTACTGTTTTGAACAAGACAACATCTCTCCTGTCCTATGGAAGACAAAGCACAGATAAATGTGCTATTTAAGTACTGCTAAGTGCTAAGAAAAAGTAAAACAGGGAACTGTGGTAAGATGGGTTATTTCTTTGAATGGTCAAGGCCTCTCTGAGAAATTGATGTTTAAATTGAGACCAGGATAATGAAGGAGCCAGGCTTGCAAAGAGCTGGGGGGAAGATCAGGAAGGTGAGATGTTCAGGGACCTAACAAAAGGCCAGGTCACCACTAGCGAGTCCTGAGTTGGGGAGGTGGCTAGCATGATCCATGTTTTGCCTTTAAAAGATCACTCTGGATGCTGTATGGAGAATGGATTGTAGGGGAGCAAGAATGGAAGTATGACGGCCAGTTAGAAGGTTGTTGTGTGAGTTTGAGAATGAAATGATGGTGGCTGAAACTAAAGAAGACACACAGGGAGGATAGAAATGTCTAGAATTGGGAAGGATTTGAGATTTTACCCTAGCTGCAAGCTATGAAGTAAGGCTGCCACAGATTCGTGGATGCTGCTAGAAGGCATGAGACTCCTGGGTTAGAGATGAAGGATAGTTGGTTACTCGTAGTGATGGCAGTAGCTGGGGTATCAGCATTTTTGTGCTGGTTACCTAAGCCCCAATTCTACAGGGTCACATGAAAAGGGCCAAATGACACCTGCCCAGGCAAAGGGCTGCATTATAGGAGAAGAGCCCTGAGCTTAGGGAACCTGAATCTTTTATAAGGGGCAGTAAGCACTGATCCATTTGCTAAGACAGGGAGGGTTGGAGGCAGTGCAGGGAGAAGGCAGTGGTTGCACATGGATTCTGGAGCTCTGTCTTGGGCTAGCTAAGTCTGAGATGCTGTTATACGACCAAGTGGGAATGTCAAGTAGGTAGCAGGAGCTGTGAACCGGATTCCAAGAGAGAGGTCAGGACTTGACATATATATTTAGAAGCTGGCACTGTCAGGACAGCATTTAAAGTATAATCACTGAAGAATCTTTATACTTAGAGGAAAGCACTAGACTTACTCCCCTTAAAAGCCAGAACACAGGGCTTCCCTGGTGGTGCAGTGGTTAAGAATCCGCCTGCCAATTCAGGGGACATGGGTTTGAGCCCTGGTCTGGGAAGATCCCACAGGCTGCGGAGTAACTAAGCCCGTGCGCCACAACTACTGAGCCTGTGCTCTAGAGCCCGTGAGCCACAACTACTGAGCCCGTGTGCCACAACTACTGAGCCCGTGTGCCACAACTACTGAAGCCTGCACACATAGAGCCCGTGCTGTGCAACGAGAGAAGCCACCGCAATGAGAAGCCCGTGCACTGCAACCAGAGAAAAGTCCACATGCAGCAGTGAAGACCCAGCACAGCCAAAAATAAATAAATAAAATAATAATAATTTTAAAAAGCCAGAACACAATAAGAATACTTAATTACCTTAGTGGTAGAAATATTAATGAGAATTTTCTAGCTCTTTGACCTCAAATGTAGGAAAGGAAAACGGGAAAAAAAAGATCACTTTTTGCAAATGTGCAGTAATTACCCAGAAAATCCAAGGAAATCAATTGAGAAATTACTACAGATAGTAAATGAGGTTTTTAAGATACAGGATAGAATATAAAGCCACAAAGCTAAATTAAATCCCTATATATTCATGAAATAACAGCTTAAACATGCACATTCTCTCACCCATGCTGTTCCCTCTACCCAGAACCCTCTTCTTCTAATATCCACCAGGTCTCTACTTAGGCTGCCCTCTCTCCAGAAGGCCTGATAATTTTTCTTTTTAGATATTTATTTATTTTGGCTGTGCCAGGTCTTAGTTGCAGCACACGGGATCTTCGTTGCGGCGTGTGGCATGCACGCGGGATCTAGTTCCCCGACCAGGGATCGAACCCGGGCCCCCTGCACTGGGAGCGCGGAGTCTTACCCACTGGACCACCAGGGAAGTCCCTGAAGGCCTGATTAGAGGAGAGGATGACCATAACAGTAATAATCATTAGTTACTTCATGCTTCTTATTTGGCACCATGCCACGTTCTTTGTATAATATATATACTGTCTTATTCAGCCTTTTTTAAAAATTTTTTTATTTTTTTTTACAACTTTATAATTGCTTCACAATGGTGTATTAGTTTCTGCTTTATAACAAAGTGAATCAGTTATACATATACATCTGTTCCCATATCTCTTCCCTCTTGCGTGTCCCTCCCTCCCACCCTCCCTATCCCACCCCTCCAGGCGGTCACAAAGCACCGAGCTGATCTCCCTGTGCTATGCGGCTGCTTCCCACTAGCTATCTACCTTACATTTGGTAGTGTATATATGTCCATGCCTCTCTCTCGCTTTGTCACTGTCTTATTCAGTCTTTACAGCAGGAAATGTGCTTTATTCTCCTCACTTTTCAGATGAAGAAACTGAGGCTGGGCCAGGTGAAGGCACTTGCCAGAAGTATCCCATGTAGTGAGTGGTCAGTGCAGACAGCTTCCCATGGCTCTGTATATCTGATTGCAGTGTCTGTGTTTATAACCACTGTCTTATCCCTTAGCTCTGGCCAAGTCTTGGGAATGAGGTATATGATCAAGGGGAAGCAAGGATACAGGGGACCTGCTTGTGTTTGGTGTCTGGTACAGATATACATATTATCTCATTTACTCCTCACCAATACTCTGCAAGGCCAGTGTCACTGTCCCCTGTTTACAGAGAAGAAAATTAGGTAGGTCAGTGGGACCTTCCAGATGAGCCTCCCTTTCTGGCCTCTGTAATGAGTGGTCTGTGTATCCCTAGAAGTCTGGGGGACCAGCATGGGACAGCCTTCCCAGATGCTTCTGATGGGCACCCAGGATTGGGAATCACCACTCTAAGTGCTTTCTCCCCACACTTTCTCTCTGCAGATACTACCCGAGCGGAGATGCCTTTGCTTCGGGATCAGATGATGCTACGGTATGTTTCTAAGTTATTGAGAGCTTTTCCTATCCAAAGGAGAGATATGCTGACCTAATTTTAGTTTTCAAAAATAACTTTTTTCCTGATTACAGAACTGATGTGACTTCAATAAAGAAAACTTGGGGGAAAACACTAAATTATGTTAATCATTATACCCAAGAAAAATCACAGTTCGGTGAATTCCTTTCTGTCTTTTTAGTTTTAAAACAACGTGCTTTATAATTTGCTTTTTTCACTTAGCAATAGATTGTGAACATTTTCCCATGCCAATACATATTTTTCTCCCACATTATATTTTCTTAATGATTAAATAGTTTTCCATGTTATGGATATGCCATCATTTACTTAACCAGTCTTCAAGTTTGGGGTCATTAGGTTTTTTCCAAGGTTTTTTTTCCTGTTAAAAACACTGCTATAAGCAGATATTTTTGGTACTTCTCTTATCATTTCCTTAGAATTAATTCTCAGACATGAACTTGTTGAGTTAAAAATCAGCCTAGTTTTAAGGTTTTTGATACTAATTATCAAATTATGTTGACCTATATTTCAGGAGGAAAAAAAATTCTCCTGTGCCCTCAAAATAGCAAATATCTTATTAAATAATGAATTGCACTCTAATTTGCTATCATGGAAGAAATTACAGGGGAATAGATTGAGGGTTTGATAATAATGAAAATTTAAAACTTCTGTATTTCAAAAAATATTTAACAAAATTTAAGGGCATACATTTGGGAAAATTCAAGAGCTTTCAAAACTTCCCTACCCTTTGATCCAGCCATGCTATTTCTTGGGAACAATTCTATTCTAAGGATTCTGTTTTTTAGCTATTCTAAGGAAAATATCAGAGATGCATATAAAGATTTTTATAGAAGAAGGATCATGGCTTCCCCATAATTTTATTTGTAAAAGAGAAAAATCAGACATAATCAAACACTTAGCAGGGTATGGCTAAGTAGATTCTGATATATCCACATGAGGAATATAACAACCATATTACTCCTGTTTTTTTTAAGATTATTTAATGATATGAGAAAATGCTCACAGCATAATGCTAATAGAAGCAATAATGAAACATCCTCCCCATTTAAATCCACACATAAAATAGATTAAGACTGAAGGAAATAGTCCAGATGTTAGTAAATACCTCTAGGATTGGGGATGACTTTTATTTCCTCCTTTATGCATTTCTGAGTTTTCCTGAATTTTCTGCAGTGAACACATATTCTTTGTCAGAAAAAAAAAAGAGGGCTTTCATTTTTGTTTTTGTACCTAAAGAAATCTGTATTTGCTGTTTCTTTGAATCTCTAGTAATCCCTGGAGATTGATAGGAATCGGGATTGAGGGAGAAAATACTAGGAGAGAAAATGAAAGAGTTTTTTCCCTTATCCCTCAAACTACACAAGCCAAAAAAAAAAAAAAAAAAAAACTACACAAGCCACTGGCACCTGCTTGTAGCTCTGTGGCCATCAATGCACCAAACAGGATCCAGATACAAGTGCCTCTTTGTCTTCTTTGTCACCCCAGTGTCGCCTCTACGACCTCCGGGCAGACAGGGAGGTTGCCATCTATTCCAAAGAGAGTATCATCTTTGGAGCTTCCAGCGTGGACTTCTCCCTCAGTGGTAAGATTTTATTTCAGAAACTTTCCCAGGACTGTAAAACAGGACTTCAATGAAACCCAGCTCTGCCAAGCTTCCCCTCCTAGCTAAACTTCCTATGGGTCCATGTGCTAAAGAGTCTACTTTTGCACCAGTTTTCCTCCACTGCATTTTTGACAGCCTGCTTTGCCCTGCCTGAAGCAGCCTC
This sequence comes from Hyperoodon ampullatus, assembly GCF_949752795.1. NCBI lineage: Eukaryota > Metazoa > Chordata > Mammalia > Artiodactyla > Ziphiidae > Hyperoodon > Hyperoodon ampullatus. The sequence continues at coordinate 43,077,439 of NC_136916.1, read as the reverse complement.
CCCAGCCCAGTTCGCTCCACGGGAAATGAAGGCTGGGCCCACCTTATGTTCTTCTTCAAAACAATGATGTATCAAAACTCCATCTGCGCCTTTAGGCATTTCCTCTCCAGCCTTCCATTTTCCTTTCACACCTGAAAAGGGACCTTTTTTTTCAGAGGTGGGGTGGGGGGGAGTGAAGCAAGAGTCCCTTTCTTAATGCCCTGAAGCTCATGGCACCTCTGCCCTCACAGCTGGGGAGGCTGCCTGTGAAAGTTAAGGCAGCACTCTTATGCTGGGTCACTGGACCATTCAGTTTTCCCAGACACCCCCCGGTTGTGTAGCTGTGCCTTTGTGCATGCATGCTGCTACTGGAACGTCTTTTCCCTTCCTTCTCTGCATTGCAAACTCCTATTCAGCCCTCAAAGGCCAGCTCAAATGTTGCTTTCCCTGTAGTGCCCTTTTTAAAAAATTTTTTTAATTTAATTTAATTTAATTAATTTATTTTTGGTTGTGTTGGGTCTTTGTTGCTGTGCATGGGCTTTCTCTAGTTGCATCGAGCAGGGGCTACTCTTCATTGCGGTGCGCGGGCTTCTCATTGCGGTGGCTTCTCTTGTTGTGGAGCACGGGCTCTAGGTGCGTGGGCTTCAGTAGTTGTGGCACACGGGCTCAGTAGTCGTGGCTTGCGGGCTCTAGAGCGCAGGCTCAGTAGTTGTGGCACATGGGCTTAGTTGCCCCGCGGCATGTGAGATCTTCCCAGACCAGGGCTCGAACCCGCGTCCCCTGCATTGGCAGGCAGATTCTCAACCACTGCACCACCAGGGAAGTCCCCTGTAGTGCCCTTCTTGATCCCCCTTCCTCTATGATCACATAACACTTCACACATAGCTGAGCACTTCCATGACAGCCCTTACCACAGGGTGCTGCAATGATTTATGAGTCAGCCTGCCCACCACCACCCTCTACAGGGGCCAGCAACTGTGCTTTCTCCTCTTTGAATCCCCAGGGCAAAGCACAGTGCCTGGCACATAATGGGCACTAAATCACTGTTTATTAAATGAATAAATGAATGAATGAATGAGCGAGTGCATGAGTGAGAGTCATGAAAAGAAAAACAAGAAGGAAGGAACTGGTTTCATAACCATCATATCCTCCTGCTTTAAGGTCGCCTGCTGTTTGCTGGATACAACGATTATACCATCAACGTCTGGGATGTCCTCAAGGGATCCCGAGTCTCCATCTTGTTTGGACATGAAAACCGTGTTAGTACTCTACGAGTTTCCCCTGATGGGACTGCCTTTTGCTCAGGATCATGGGATCATACCCTCAGAGTAAGAGAGAAGTTTTTCTACTTTCCTCTGTGTGTGAGAGCAGGGGTGATTGGCCTTCCTGAAAGCAGAGAGGTCAGAGTAAGCTAGGATGGGCCTGGGCAGCCAAAATAGAGCTCTACTTTCAATTCTGTAGCCACAGAGAAATGATTTGCCTGGGGAGGTAGTGAGTTCCCCATCAATGCAGCTATTCAAGCATAGATACCCTAAAAGTCTGATTCCAGCCTTTGACAAGTCAGATTGCCAGTCTCACCTCCCAGTAGTGCTGGATTCTTAATCTTTGGTCACAGAAGCCTGTGAAGCCCACACAGGGGCTTCAGGAGACCTATGAAGCCCCTGCAATTATATGCTAAATTGTGTGTGTGTGTGTGTGTGTGTGTGTGTGTGTGTGCGTGTGCGCGCGCGCGCACGCGTACGCATTTTTTCCAGGAAAAGTCCTCATGGCTTTTATTAGATTCTCAAAGAGCTCCATGACTTTGTCAGATGTTCGCTCCCTAGAAATGCCACCAAAATAACCTGTTCATCAAGCAAAGCTTATCTCACTGTGGAAGATCACAAACTTGACAGTTTTATTAGCATTTCAGAAGGGGAGAGCAAAGGCAGTATTTATGAGGTTTGGGGAGTCTGGTTGAAGGCAAGTCTTTTGATGGAGGGACTTAATTAGGATTGGACAAATTTGTGGCATAGTTTAAGATTGTTGGACACAGGGTCGGGGGAGGGAGAGAATTTCGAAGACCGTCTTGAAAAGTAGGTGGTCATTTGATGCTGTGTACTGTCGTGAGAAGTGTGTGTCCTTTCTAAAGAGGGTAATTGAGTAGTCTAGTCTTAGGGTAAATAGATAAAAGGATTTTTGCGAAGTTCCTGAAACACACAGGAAAGTTACCTGTGACTTCATCATCCTGGGCAAGAGTTTGCTAAATTAATAAACATGCCAATGTACCCAGTGAGCTGAATGGGTACAGAGGGTTCTGGTTTTCAATCTAAGAGTTACCTTCCCTAGCAAGAAGGCCACAGATGCCCTTCAGATGATTAACTAAGGGGGAGGGGGAGCCAGGGCCAAAGAAGCACCTTTGAGATGCTAGGAGTACAGTGTTATCTTTCTAAGACATGTGAATGCTCTATTTTGGATGTAGTGTGTATGTTTGTGTATAGTAGACTTTGATTTTATCTGTTTAAACTCAGGTTTTACAAGTCATTAACTGAAAACAGACTAAATATTATCTATTTGTGTCTTTGCAGGTCTGGGCTTAATCATAATGCACATATAGGTACCTGAGAATAGAATTTGAAATCGTCACATGTAAATAGATCTTGCTTCTAGAGGATCTGAGAGTTTATTGCAACTTAGCTTAAGGGAGCAGCTCCATGACTGAATGTTCAGCAAGCATCTCCAATATTACTGTTAAAACCACCACCCTGGAAAGATCCCAGAATGAGCCTTCAGCACTATGAGAACACCTTCAAGTACAGTGTTTTTCATTTCAAACACTTTTTTAAATGAATCTTTTTTTTTTTTTTTTTTTTTTGCGGTACGTGGGCCTCTCACTGTTGTGGCCTCTCCCATTGCCGAGCACAGGTTCTGGATGCGCAGGCTCAGTGGCCATGGCTCACGGGCCCAGCCGCTCCGTGGCACGTGGGATTTTCCCGGACCAGGACACGAACCCGCGCCCCCTGCGTCAGCAGGCGGACTCTCAACCACTGCGCCACCAGGGAAGCCCAAAATGTATCTGTTTTTAAGGTTATTCTAAACTGTCGTCTCAACTCATTCTATCGCCAGTACAGTTCAGCATATAATATATTCCATATTGTTTCCTTGAATCAAATTTATTTTTCGGAGCACTTTAAAAGCTGATTTTTCTCAGTGTACACTGTGACTTTTGGAACCTTCCCCTGCAAGTGCTGACTTTAATGGACTGTGTGAGAAGGACAGTGTTAATTGGTCTTTGATAGAAGAAAATGCCAATTCCAAATGTAATTAGACAGAATCAATTTTTTTAGTGTGTTTTTATGGTGAAAGTAGCCTTTTCAGCCTTGCGTCCTATTGTATTTTTTAGGATAAAACATTTTCATATGTGTAAACAGTTATAAATGAAGCAGAGATATCATAAAATAGAAGGTTTGATGTGTGGATCTTGTGATGGTGGGATATATCACTGCATCATGGGGACAGGACTTTTTCTTAGAGGGAAAAGCTGAGTGCTGTTTGTGACACAAATGCTTCTCAGAGCAACCAAAACCTTTCTGTGTGGGAACATAAGACAGTAAACTCATTTAAAAACCTGTTTGTAGTGTTAGACGTATTAGGATTAGTAGCATCTGCTCAGACTAAAATGAATCTTGTTCGTATCAGTTACACTCATCTTTATTGCATTGCAAGTGCAATTACATATACAAATTAATTGATAGGGTAGGTCTCGAATGATAATGTCTTTATTTCACTTATATTGAGGAAAAATAACATAAAATATATCTTGTCTTTATTTGAAATTCAGCAGTTCCTTCTGGAAGGTACCAAGTGCTTTAGTTACAGGATCCCTTATTTTCTGTTCTGTCTTGTTTTAAGGTGTAGAGGCTTATTCTTTGTTTTAGAAAACTCCTCATTCATAAAGATGGCATGCATCACTTAGGGAAATAAAAGGTCATCTCTGACCAAAAATGGTTCCTGGGTGAGGCTTGCCCTGTGGGTGGTCTGGGGTCTGGCAGGCCAGGTTCTCATGGTGCCCAAGGGCTGTGTGTGCTGAGTCCCCTGGATCCTCGGTCCCCTCTCTTGGCCCTGCTCCAGCCTGGCCCTTTTCCTAATGGTAGTTCTGGCTTTGCAGGCCCAGCCGCAGGCTCTGCTGCTTGAAGTTGCCCTTCCAGGGCTGGAGCCATCCGACAGGCCTGGACCCAGTGCCCCTGTAAACCTCAGGGGGCGTGCCAGGCCCACCTGCAAAACAACTTGTTCAGGTATCAAGATGGGCCCAGTCAGTCAAAAATTACCCAAGCCAGCTTTTCAATCAACTCTTTTGAAATAAACATAATGATTATATGCAATCATTTGCCAAGAAAACATTTACCAAGGGTTTTACTACACAGCAGGCCCTGGAGTAGAGAGAGAAAATATGAAAGGCTACTGCTCACCCCCCTACCCCCTCACCCCCCCTCCTCCCGCATCTCCCAGACCTCCACCCCGCCCTACCCACCTTGAGAGTCCAGAGGGAAGGCGGGGAGGGAGCATGGTCCAGAGGGACAACTTTTCAGCCACCTTCTCCCTCTAGTAGATTCCAGTCTGAACAGGGGCTCAGGGAAATGGGCACAGGGTCTACCCAGCTCCTGCCAACTGCTGAAGGGCTGGCCCCACAATGTGTCCTGTGAAATTCTCAAGCTCTGCTCCCAGAATGTTCCTGAGCTTGTTCCTGGGCTCCTAGTTAGGGCATCCCCTTCCCTCTCTCCCACAGACCTTTTTGTGTCTCTGCACTCTGACCTGGGCCTCCCAGAAGTGAAGGAAGGCAGGGCAAAGGAAAAGTCACCCAGACTCTGGGGAAGCAAATTCAAGGTTATATGTTTAGAGAGGTGGGGGAGCATCTTCAGTATATGTGCAAAATAGCCCCTAACTTTCCAATCAAAAAAGTGACCACAATGTGACCACAAAAGTGACCACATTTCAGCCATAAAGAGAAACGAAATTGAGTTATTTGTAGTGAGGTGGATGGAACTAGAGACTGTCATACAGGGTTAAGTAAGTCAGAAAGAGAAAAACAAATACCATATGCTAACACATACATATGGCATCTTAAAAAAAAATGGTTCTGAAGAACCTAGGGGCAGGTCGGGAATAAAGATGCAGATGTAGAGAATGGACTTGAGGACACGGGGAGGGGGAGGGGTAAGCTGTGACAAAGTGAGAGAGCGGCATGGACCTATATACACTACCAAACGTAAGGTAGATAGCTAGTGGGAAGCAGCCACATAGCACAGGGAGATCAGCTGGGTGCTTTGTGACCACCTAGAGGGGTGGGATAGGGAGGATGGGAGGGAGACGCAAGAGGGAGGGGATATGGGGCCATATGTATATGTATAGCTGATTCATTTTGTTATACAGCAGAAACTAACACACCATTGTAAAGCAATTATACTCCCATAAAGATGTTTAAAAAAGTAAATAAAAAATAATTTTTAAAAAAGTGACCTTCAAGGCCCTAAGAAAGTATTCCCTCAAACACTCACCCCCATGGGCAGTTAGCCACCTCCCCTATAAGTATGTAATCTCACAGCGCCTGTTGTTTAGTATTTATTGATGAAATACTTGGTTGGAAATATACTACACCACATGGAGACTGAAGGATAAACCCCAGGTAATAAATTATATTTTGCATATTGAAAATAATGCTGAGTGGAGATTTTTAATCAGGTTTTCTTTTTTTTAGAGGACTTGGAGGCAAAGCTACCAAACCATTGTGGTGAAGGGGCCAAATAGATGTGCCCCGAGGTGTGCATAGCCTTGGACACCCCCTTTCCAGCCAGAGAAGAGAAAGGTTAGGCAGACAGGGGGGTCAAACAAGGAGGTATGTGATGACAGGTGTTTGTGGGAAATACCTGTGAACTGAAACCAAGGCAGCTGCTTTGGAGGGAATGGGCGGCTGGCCTCCCAGAAGTAGGGCCCTGCTGCTGGTCCTGTTCTGGAATGAGCCCAAGGCCAGAGCAGGCACCCCATATCCACTTCCCTCTTCCCACCCTGGACCTCCTCTATACCCTTCCCGGGATTATAAGTGGCTTAAAGGCAGTACAGGTTGTAAGGGCCTTAGCATCCTTGCCTCTCATAGTTGCTTGGCCATCTGGCTAGAAGGTGGTCCTGCTGACACTAGGACTCATCTATAAGAGGGGGACAGCATGGGGACAAAGGATGTGCACCTAGTTTCAGACCCAGCTCTACCACTTTTACAGGATATACAATGTCTAAATTTGTCTCAGCCTTAGTTCCCTCATCTAGGAAATGGGACAGTCCCAAGGTACGTAAAGTACCTTCCCCTCCTCCCTTCCTCTCCTTTCCAACTCCTTTCCCTTTTCCCTCCTCCCCCCTCCCTTGCCCCATTTCCTCCCTCCTCCTCTCCTTGTCTCACCTCTTTCCTGATCCCCTTCCTCCTCCTACCTCTCCCCCTCTTCTTCTCCCCCTCCTCCCTATTCCCCTTCCCCTTGTTCATTCTTTTCTCTCCTCTCCCCCCACTCCACATAAGCGATCCCTACTCATGTATCAAATTGGTAATTATCATCAATTAGAGATTCATCTGGGCCAGTGGTTCTCAAAGTTTTCCATCTTAGGATCCCTCTACACTCTTAAAAATTATTGAGGACCCCAAAGAGCTTTTTGTTTATATGGATTTATATCTATCAATATTTATCATATTAGAAATTAAAACTGAGAAAAATCATAAAACACAAGAATACAGAAGCACATATTCCAGTGATGATGCCTTCACCACACATCAGTAGCCTCTGGAAAACTCCTGAGAAAGTGAGTGTTTTAAAAGCCACACGTCCAGAAAAGAGTATTATTATGAAAATAGTTTTGACCTTGGAGGATCCCCTGGAAGGACTCCCAGGGTCAGATCAACTTTGAAAGCAGCTCATCTGGGCTAATGAGCCCTTTTCCAGCCCCTCCCTGTGAGACGTCCCTGGGGCCATTCAGGCCCTTGTAGGGGTTTGGAAGAGGAGGAGGAAGGTAATTGAGAGGGGGGCTCAAGCGGAGGCTCTGGGGCAGCCATATGCGGCACAGGAGGGGCCCTGCGGGCACACAGAGGCAGTGGGAAAGGCAAGAGACCAATGGGGGCTGTGAATCACTGAAAATCTCTAGATATTTTCAGTAGTTTAAAAACAAAAACAAAACCAGAAACCATATAAGTAAGGCTCACCAAAAATGTCACATCTTGATTTTTTGGTTAAAAGTGGGACAAGCGAGCCTGGTAACCCTGGTCAACTCATACTAATAATACAAGCTCCTCTGTAAAGAGCTTTTACTATGTGCCAGGTACTATGCTAAGGCCTTTGCACATACCAACTCATGTAATCCTTGTAACAGCCTATAATGCAGTTTATTGCCTCCATTTCGTAGGTGGGGAAATTGAAGTTGGGAGGGCTGAATAACTTGCTCATGGTCGCCCAGCTTCTGAGTGGCAGAGGGGGGATTGCAACCAAATCTGACTGCAAACTGCATAGGAAATTCTGTGTGGAGGTTAATTTATTCATTTGTTGTTTGATTGCACTGATAATTATTAGAGTTAACCAATGACAGGGCCAGAGGATCTACCTCTAACCCCCAGGCTTCTCCAAATCTAAGAAAAACTGTGTGCTTGCTGCTAAAATATAATGTTCAAAAAGATAAAATCATGACTCCCTTGAAAATAAAACATGAACATATATCAAAATGTTTATTTAACTTAATAATTAATTAATAAGGGAATTCGTAAGATGTCACAACCAGCTCAGCTTGACTTACAGAGATTTATATTCCCTTCGGTGAAAATTCATTTGGCTCACCATAGAGGAATCACTGGCACTGGCAGATAAGGCACTCAGCAGTAGCATTAGCCAGCTCAGCCTTTGTAAGGGGAATTCTGTTGTTGCCACATCCTCGGTCCCTGCTGCATGGCCTCTTCATTCACGGTCGCATGGACCAAGCACTGTGGCAGCTGTGTAAAGAAGCTCTCTGACCTCCACAGAGTACAGGAGTTTGTCTACCTGATTATTAAGAGTCTTCTCTGCAGTGGCTGCCCTTTGGATTGGAGGCATTGACATGGGAGACGAGTATCTTCATTCTGCCTCTTCAGAGGGGTCCAGCCACATATCTCTGTCCAAGATTTCCTTGTCACCAATCTTCAAGGCCCTGACCATCCAGCCAAACCATCAGCAACTGCCCATGAATCAATGTAGATCTGTACTCTGGCCATCTCTCCCCCCAGGCATAGTGTACAGTCATATATCCTGTTTGAATTTCTGCCCACTGGGAGGATTTTCCTTCACCATTGTCTTCACAGTCCCCCCCTGAGTGGGGCTGTAATGCTCCAGCTGTCCACTTTCATGTATTACCAGCATATCATACGGACCCATCTATAATCCACGCTTGAGTTTTCTCCCTCAGTCAGCTGGTCATAAGCAATCCCCTGAAGGCCATAGGCATGGAACAAGAGAAGAGGCAAACAACAGGAGCTGTGTTGCCGGGGTCTGAGCCACCTACTCACAATTTACTTGTACCTCATGGACCCGCCTGAGTTCAGTCTCTCATATACCATTTCCACTTGATGAAAGATTGCTGCTGTGCACACCCAACCTTAAAACAAGGCATGTCAGACACCGTCCATATTATGAGGAGAACTCAAGCTGCATGGTCACCTCATTCAGCCTCTATGAAGACCTAGTAGCAAGCCAGAACCTGCTTCTCAAAAGGATAGTCATCTGCAGAAGAGGACGTAGATTTGCTTCACAATCCTAGAGGTCTGCACCATAACTGTATCGGTGCTTGCCAGAGGCTCCATACAGCTTCTCTATTTGACACTTCAAGTATCATTGGACCTGCTGGATCATAAAACCCAAGTGATAAGAGTAGCTTGTACTGTAGCCTAAACAGCTGCAAGAGCCTTCTCTTGTTCTGCTTCCCAATCCACCTGCCTGTAGATGGGTTGAGGTTGCATACTCAGATGTGTATGTTGCCTCCAAAGTGACCTACCAAGGGTTGTGCTTCTTTGTTTTTGTCGGTGATACGAGCTGCAGCAATTCATCTTCCACCCTGACGGGGATATTTCAAAATGCTCCAGACCAATGAACCCTCACAAATTTCACTGCTGGTACAATTCTATGTCAGTCTGTGTCCAGTCAGGAGAAAGAAGCCATAGAGTAACATGAACAGAGAAAGATTAGTATAAGAAGTATTAACTATAATAGGGAATTGGGGTAATGAGGGATTGGCCAGTAAAAAGTGGAGAATTCTAAGCAATATAGGGATGGTAGCTATAAGAAGCAGCCAAAAGCTGGGTACTCCTTCAACCTCTATTATAGTGATAATTTAACTGTACTGTGATTGCCTGTTTCTTTGTCCCATCACTAGACTCTAGAGTCCTTGAGAGCAGGAACCACACGCCTTGTTCTCCATTATATCTCCAGTGCTAAGGGGGAGACCTACCACCCCCAAAGACTAGGAGTAAATGAGTGAATGAATGAGTGAATGCAGCCAATATTGGCACTCTAGCAACCTGCAGGAGAATCATCCTGTTTCCTGCCACGTATACCAGACCCAAAGAAAGGTACCTCCAACACACACCTGGATGCTTCAGTCCAATCTGAGAAGATGCTGATAATCCTTTCAAGGGAGCCGCCAGTGGAGGGCTGTGTGTAGCCTTTGTCAACCTCTCCTAAAAAGGAGGCAAAAGTCTAGTCCAGCTTCCCAGACTGTCCCCCACTGGGTTCTTAGTCCCCAAGCCAGAGCTAAACAATAACCCCAAAAGAGTCTCACTCTGCCCCTGATTGTTATGTGAACACATGCACACAGCTGGGTCTCGACTATTGGGGCCGGAACAGGTGTAGATGGGATTCCCATCAAAAGCTCCTCTCCGGACCTGGGAAAGCAACTGCCCAGGGCGGACCGGGCGGAGCCGAGTCAAAGCGGAGCGGGGAGGGGCGGGGCGCGGGCGGGCCTAGAAAACCGGCCGGGTCGGGCCCCGGCAGAGGCGGAGCCGTGGGGGACGCATTCTGGGAGCGCACAGCCAGGCTGCTGATGGACTACCTGGAGTACTGCGCCTGCGAGCCCGGCACCCCCGTGCGGACGCCGTCCACGCCTGAGGCCGCCGTGCTGCGCCCGTGGCCGCCCGGATACAGGAGACCAACCTGCACTTCTTGTCCCAATACCGCGGCTTCCGCGAGAACCGCGTCGAGCTCGTGGCCTGGATGGCGCAGGAGCTACTCGCCAACAACAGTGGCGGCCCCAGCTGGGCCCGCGTAGCAGCGCTCGTGACCTTCGCGTGGACGCTGCTGGAGAGGCCGCCGCGGGGGGCCTGTAGGCGGAAGAAGACGGAGAATGAAGACGTTAGCAGAGACTGCCGGTTCCTGGTGGCCTTGCTGTGTGCTCAGCTCTCCGGACGGCACCGCGCCCGGCTGATGGCGAACGGCGGCTGGGTGAGCGCGGCGGGCGCGGGGACCCGGGGTGGGTGGGCAGCCCGGGACGCGCCCACGCGGCCGGCGCCCGGAGGGACCCTGCGGCGCCAGCCCCGTGGGGCGTTCGTTTCAGCAGGCCTGGGACATTCGTGGTGAAGTTCGGCTTTCTCCTCTACTGGCGGAGTCAGTCACCGAAATAGGCCTAGCTAGACGGCTCTCATACTAACCCATTCTGAAACAGCAGCGCACGACTTGGGTTTGCACACTTTGGCCTTGTCCTTGACCGCCCTCGGGGTTTTAGGGTGCGCTCATGTTAGGTCTGGATGCTTTGCTTAAGTAGAAATTCCCAAAGTGGCGAAGTCAGCAACGGGGTGGCCTGGGCCAGGTGGGTTCTTTCTCCAACACTTATTAGTTGCACCTTTCTCCATAGACCCCATGGCTCTGCAGGTCAGAGCACGCCAGCCTAAAACGTTAGAATGAAAAGGCAGCCCCTTGTCCAGCCCCCCCCCCATCTCTCAGGAAGAGCTGAGGCAGAGGTCTCTGGGGGGGTGGGGGTAGGGGGCAGTGGTTGCGCGGGCACCCCGTGGTGCTGACGACTTGAGTTCCTTAACTTCTGATTCACTGCACCCAGCCCTCAATTGGCAGATAGCCAGGCGCCCTGGCGCGCAGCTGTAAGCCATTGATCTCTGTGGTCTAGGCTAGAGCGGGAGGCCCTTGCACTGCGGCTCCTAAACTGAGCTCATGATCAGCGAGAGTCTGGCCAGCCTTCAGTAAGAAGGGAGAATGCCTCCTGGGTTCTGAGCGAGACCTCTGCTGCTTTCTTCTCCTCCTTACTGGAGTTGAATCAGCAACCGTGGTGACCCAGGTTATAGAAGAAACACAGCCAAACTATTAAAACCAACAATTAAAAAAAAAATCTAAGAATCTAGGGAAGACACTGCAGGAAACTTAGCCTTCTGTTTTGCAATTTCCTGGTAGACCTGTATTGATGAATTGGGTTCCATTTGTGGAGGAGAGGTAGTGTTTGAATCAGAACCTTGACCTTGCATGAACAGTTTGAGGTGTTAGCATTAATTCCATTCTTTTGGGATGGGAAGGGATGGGGAGGCGGGGTCTTCAACTATTCAGGCCTGTGAACTCTCAGAACCCCACCTGAGCCATTTGTCTTAACAAGGCATTTGGCCCCCAAGGGCACTCCGCACTAAAGAGGAAATTGATAGGGGTGCATTGTTTTTGTTCTCATCTTTTGGCTAATCACCAATGAGTAAGGAACAATCTTTTAACATCAAGAAGCAGAAATTCTCCAAATGAGTAAACTAGACCTGCCCACACCTCTCTCAACTGCAGTTAAAATGCCACAGGCTGGATTTCAAGTCTCCCCTCCCCGCCCCCCATTTTTCTGACTGGAACTTCTTGCTTTATTGTCTCAGGGGATACCTTTCAATTTAGCGATTTGTCAGTTTCCCCAAATGGCATCAGTTCTTTGCTCAGGAAAGAACATGATACAGTATTCTACCTTCCTCTCAGCTTTTGAAAGAAGTGAGTGAAAAGGTGAGTATTCCTGCTCTCACTGACAAAGTTGTGTCCCCTATGTCAGACTACTTCTTACAAATACTAACTCAAAGATTCCTAATTACAAGTTACCTATTGCTCAGGATTTCCTTTTTTTTTTTTTTTTTTTTTGCGGTACACGGGCCTCTCACTGTTGTGGCCTCTCCCGTTGCGGAGCACAGCCTCCGGACGCGCAGGCTCAGCGGCCGTGGCTCACGGGCCCAGCCGCTCCACAGCATGTGGGATCTTCCCGGACCGGGGCACGAACCCGTGTACCCTGCATCGGCAGGCGGACTCTCAACCACTGCGCCACCAGGGAAGCCCCAGGATTTCCTTTTTTCACATTTTAAATTCAGGAGTTGTCTTAGTGTTTAATCTAGAGCCTCAGGTGTATTTTATTGAGTACAGGTTTTGAGTGTTACAAAGCAATCTAATTCTCTTCTCCCTCCCCTTATAGGATGGATTTTGTCTCTTCTTCCAACACTCATTGCAGCCATCTTGGGAAAGACAGCTGGTCTGGGTTTTTCTCTCATATTGTATAGCAATGATCTTAATCTACTTCTGGTCAAAATTATTGTGAGTTCTAAAATTCTTAACTCATTTCTACCTGCCTAACTGTGACCAGCCAAGCAAATTTGAGATGTGAAAAAACAAACCAGAGGAAACCACCTCCTGAGACATTTTTACCTGCATTCATATAAGTAGTCCTACAGTGATTCAGCCAGCATTTTAACTCCTGACAAGTACTCAGAGATATTAGGACAAAGGCACAAATGGCTCTTCTTTAAATGGGAGACACAGGGATCTAAAGGCTTATTGCTCCGAAGAATTACAGAAGAAACTGCTTTCCATTAAATAGGAAATACAGTGCTATTTGCTATGTTTGGATATGAGTGGATATGTATCTCTCATCTATCCATGATTTCATGTGCTACTGCTGACTAATTTATCAGGGCACTGTGTCAGGGGTGTAAAATGATACTACAAGTCCTCTGAGTCACAGTTTAGTTTAACAAGGAACGTAATAGTAAATCCTTTTATAAGGAATTCTTTCTAAATCCTTTAAAATGTAATTTCTGGGACTTCTAGGTTTTTAGGGTTAATATATTGAAATTTTATTTTTCTGACTTCAATAAATTATTATATCTTTAAAGTTTTAATTTATGCATCTTTAAAAAAACAGTTGGTTTTGCTTGGGATTCAATAAGTCTTTATTCTTAGGAGTAACTTGATTGATGACAATTTCCTTTTTATTGTCTCTTTAAATACAACACATACAATTATCTTAAACATTTAATCAATACACAGGCACATAACAAGTCCTTCTCTTTCACCTTCTATTCTGTAGTCAACCCATCGCTTGAAGTAGATGGAGAAAGAAAACTTTACCCTGTACCTGAGCCCTATGAATTTCAAAGACAAAAGATAGCTTAACAGGAGAGAAACATACAAATCTTATTTGATGTTAATGTTTTTTACAGGGGACTTCATAGAAAAGAAGTGAAAACTCAAAGAAGCAGTAAGACTTGGGGTTTATATACCATTTTAACAAAGGGTGATAAATTGTGGAGATATGACTAAACAAAGAAAAGGGGCTTGGGCTTCCAGGGGTGGTATATTGTGGGACAGTGACTAAGAAATATATGGGGGAAGCTAATGGAAGATGAGGATTATTTTAGTAAAATTAATGTAGATTCATCTTGGTATTAACTCCCATTGCCAGTGATAAGAGTGTTCTCCCCTTCCTGGTACAAGAAGGCACCTTTCTCACAGGAAATTTATGCCCAGCTTTTAGGCAGAAAGGGGTCAGAGCGCCCTTCCTATATATGCTATTTCTCAGTTGCCTTCAGCTAAAATAATCAATATGCCAAGGTGAAATATGTGGGGGTAACATGTTCTGATCCCCTTCAGTGGTTAACAGAGAACACAGTTATTCTAGTGCCTGCTGGAATCTGCGTCCACCTGTCCTTTCGGAGCCCACACAGACCCAACCAAGCTTGCTAGCAGCCAGGGGAAAAGCACCCGTGAGGACAAGAAGCCAGCACAGATCTGCTTCAGCAACATCTTCACGGCCAAAGGTGTTGCCGATGCATTAGATCAAGACTTGGACCAAAAGGAATGGATAAAATGATTCAAGATGGAAGAGGTGATGTGGCCATTACAAATGGTGCTACCATTCTGAAACAAACACAAGCATTACATTCAACAGCCAGAATGCTGGTAGAGCTAAGGCTCAAGAGAAAGAAGGAAATGGCACCACATCAGTGGTCATCATTGATGGCTCTCTCTTTGATTCCTGTACCAGGTTTTTTCAGAAATGGATTCATCATTTCCAAATCACTTTAGAAGGATTTGGAAAGGGTATTGAAATCTTGACATGCCGTGACCTGTGGAAGCGAGTGATAGAGAAGTGTTGTTAAACATTGCAGCCACTTCATTGAGCTCAGCAGTTGTCTCTCAGTATTCAAGTCTTTCTCTTACTTGAGTGTAAATGCAGGGAGGAAAGTGATTGATCCAGCCACAGCTACTGTTGTAGATCTCAGAGAGGTCAGAATAGTTAAAAAACCTGCTAATGCCCTCCAGGGTATAATGCTAAGTGAAATAAATCAGACAGACAAATACTGTGTCATCTCTCTTACAGGTGGAATCTAAAAAAAAAAAACAAAAACAACAAGCTCATCGATAGAACAGGTTGGTGGTTTCCAGAGGTGGGGGTAGAGGGGTGAGAGAAATGGGTGGGTAGACTGTTCTTGTTTTTTTGCTTGTTTTTAGTTTAAATAAACTGTCATTTTAAAAAAAAAGAAAGAAACTTGGTGGGACAATTGATAATTTTGTGTTGGTGGAAGGGCTGGTTCTCACCCAAAAGGTGGCCAATTCTGACATATCCAGAGTTGAAAAGATTAAGATTGGGCTTAAAAACAGATCATGATAATCAAACAGTTTCTGCTATGCCCACATGGATGGAGCCCTGAGGAAAGACAAACTATATTCTAAATTTAACGAAGCAAATTTTAAAAATGGATATAATGTCTTTCACATACAGAAGTCTATTCTTAAGACATGCTCTTAGTGATCTTGTATTAAATTTCCTGATCAAAATGAAGATTGTGGTAGTTAAGAACATTGAAAGAGAAAATATTGGAACCAAGCCAATTGCTCATACTGACCAACTTAACTGCTGACCTGCTGGGTTTGGCTGAATGAGCTGAGGGGGTCAATTTACATGGTTCTGGCACACTGCTCAAGATTACAGGCTATATTATCCCAGGAAAAAGTTACAGCTGTCGTTCCTGGTTCTAACACATTGGTGATTTGAAGAAGCTGGGCCCTCAGTTCATGATGCCCTATGCGTTATTCATTGTTTAGTAAAGCAGAGAGCTCTTATTGCAGGAGGTAGTGCTCCAGAGATAGAGTGGGCCCTGTGGTTAACCGAATATTCACGAACATTGAGTGGTATGGATTCCTACTGCGTTCATGCCTTTGCGGATGTTACGGAGCTCATTCCATCTACACTAGCTGAAACTGCTGGACTGAATCCCATGTCTACAGTCACAGAACTAAGGAAACCGGCATGGCAAGGAGAAAAACTATAGGCATAATGTCCAAAAGGATGGTATTTCCAACGTTTTGGAGGAACTGGTTATTCAGCCTTTGTTGGTTTCAGTCAGTGTACTGACTCTAGCAACTGAAACTGTGTGGCCCTGCAATAAACCTTTCTCTGCTCCAAACTCTGATGTTTCAGTTTGTTTGTCTTCACTGTATGTGGGGCACATGAACTTGCATTTGGTAACAGTATGAAGTAGGATTCACTTCTTATAAAAGAAGAGTTGGGGTGGGTATTTCAGCACTGTTTATAGATGGTCTGTTTTTTCCCAGCTAATTTGAATGTTTTCTCTAGTTTGTTGACTTATCTTTTCCTCTACTAATAGCACTCTGTCTCAATTACTATATGCTTATGACATGTTTAAACATCTGGTGTTATAGTCTAATCTCCTACCTCGTCATTCTTCTTTCTCAAAAAAAAAATCCTTGGCCATTTCTGTGAATTGTTTAAGTTGAACTCTGAAAGCCAGTTTATAAAGAATCCATTAAGACATTGCTTTAGGATTTTGAATAGAATGGGATTGGATTATAAATCAATTTGGAAATAAGTAGTAACTTTACAATATTGTGTCTTCCCTTCTAGGAACATAACTCCTGTTCCACTTATTTAGGTCTCTTATGGTTTTCTTCATACAGGTCCTGTGTTTTTGCCAGGAGTAGTCCAACTCTTTGAGTTCTTTTGCCACTGGGAATAGAATCTGGAGAGGATGTTTTGCCTTCCCAGAGAGATCCTGCCTTGAAGAGAAGAGCTCACAGGACAGAGGTCAGAGATTGGGGGTGGGATGGAGCATGGAGAAAAAGTTTTGATGACATGACTGAAATCTCACAATTTGGCTGTGCCTAAAGCTAGTTGGGGCTCAATAAATTTACTTTTCTGCTTAAGCTGATTTTTTAAAAACTTTTATTTTATATTGGAATATAGTTGATTAACAATGCTGTGTTAGTCTCAGGTGTACAGCAAAGTGATTCAGTTATATACATGTACATGTACCTACTCTTTTTCAAATTATTTTCCCACTTACATTGTTACATAATATTGAGCAGAGTTCCCTGTGCTATACAGTAGGTCCTTTTTGGGTATCTATTTTATATATAGCAGCGTATACATGTCAATCCCAAACTCCCTAATTATCCCTCTCCACCCCCCACCCTTCCCCTCTGGTGACCATAAATTTGTTCTCTAAGTCTGTGAGTCTGTTTCTGTTTTGTAAATAAGTTCATTTGTACCATTTTTAAAATATTTTTTATATATGTGATATCATATGATATTTGTCTTTCCCTGTCTGACTTACTTCACTTAGTACGATAATCTCCAGGTCCATCCATGTTGCTGCAAATGGCATTATTTCATTCTTGTTAATGGCTGAGTAATATTCCATTGTTTATATGTACCATATCTTCTTTATCCATTCTTCTGTCGATGGACATTTGGGTTGCCTCCATGTCTTGGCTATTGTAAACAGTGCTGCAGTGAACATTGAGGTGCATGAATTCTTTCAAACCATGGTTTTCTCCAGATATATGCCCAGGAGTGGAATTCCTGGATCATATGGTGGCTCTATTTTTAGCTTTTTTTTTTTTTTTTTTTTTTTTTTTTTTTTGCGGTACGCGGGCCTCTCACTGTTGTGGCCTCTCCCGTTGCGGAGCACAGGCTCCGGACGCGCAGGCTCAGCGGCCATGGCTCACGGGCCCAGCCGCTCCGCGGCATATGGGATCCTCCCAGACCTGGGCACGAACCCGTATCCCCTGCATCGGCAGGCGGACTCTCAACCACTGCGCCACCAGGGAGGCCCTATTTTTAGCTTTTTTAAGGAACCTCCATACTCTTCTCCTTAGTAGCTGTACCAATTTACATTCCTACCAATAATGTAGGAGGGTTCCCTTTTCTCTACACCCCTCCAGCATTTATTGTTTGTAGACTTTTTTTTTTTTTTTTTTTTTTTTTTTGCGGTACGCGGGCCTCTCACTGTTGTGGCCTCTCCCCTTGCGGAGCACAGGCTCCGGACGCGCAGGCTCAGCGGCCATGGCTCACGGGCCCAGCCGCTCCACGGCATGTGGGATCTTCCCAGACCAGGGCACGAACCCGTGTCCCCTGCATCGGCAGGCGGACTCTCAACCACTGCGCCACCAGGGAAGCCCTGTTTGTAGACTTTTTGATGATGGCCATTCTGACTGGTGTGAGGTGATAGGTCATTGTAGTTTTGATTTGCATTTCTCTAATAATTAGCAATGTTGAGCATCCTTTCATGTGACTTCTACTCATTTTTTGATTGGGTTGTTTGTCTTTTTGATATTGAGCTGCATGAGCTGTTTGTAAATTTTGGAGACCAATCCCTTGTCGGTCGCATCATTTGCTAATATTTTCTCCCATTCTGTGGGTTGTCTTTTCATTTTGTTTATGGTTTCCTTTGCTGTGCAAAATCTTTTGAGTTTAATTAGGTTCCATTTGTTTATTTTTGTTTTTATTTCCATAACTCTCGGAGATGGATCAAAAGAGATGTTGCTGCGATTTATGTCAAAGAGTGTTCTGCCTACGTTTTCCTTTAAGAGTTTTATAGTGCCTGGTCTTCAACTTAGGTCTTTAATCCATGTTGAGTTTATTTTTGTGTATGGTGTTAAAGAGTGTTCTAATTTCTTTTTTTTTTTTTTTACATGTAGCTGTCCAGTTTTCCCAACACCATTTATTGAAGAGACTGTATTTCCCCCATTGTATAGTCTTGCCTCCTTTGTCATAGATTCATTGACATAGCTGTGTGTGTTTATTTCTGGGCTTTCTATCCTGTTCCATTGAACTATATTTCTATTTCTGTGCTAGTACCATAATGTTTTGATGACTATACCTTTGCAGTATAGTCTGAAGTCAGGGCGCCTGATTGCTGCAGCTCCATTTTTCTTTCTCAGGATTGCTTTGGCTATTCAGGGTCTTTTGTGTCTCCATACAAATTTTAAGATTTTTTGTTCTAGTTCTGTGAAAAATGCCATTGGTAATTTGATAGGGATTGCATTGAATCTGTAGAGTGCCCTGGGTAGTATAGTCATTGTGACAATATTGATTCTTTCAATCCAAGAACATGGTATATCTTTCCATCTGTTTGTGTCATCTTCAGTTTTTTTCATCAGCATCTTATAGTTTTCACAGTACAGGTCTTTTGTCTCCTTAGGTAGTTTTATTCCTAGCTATTTTATTCTTTTTGATGTGATGGTAAATGGGATTGTTCCTTTAATTTCTTTTTCTGATCTTTCATTGTTAGCATATAGAAATACAACAGATTTCTTTCTTTTTTTTTTTAAACATCTTTATTGGAGTATAATTGCTTTACAATGGTGTGTTAGTTTCTGCTTTATAACAAAGTGAATCAGTTATACATATACATATGTCCCCATATCTCTTCCCTCTTGCATCTCCCTCCTTCCCACCCTCCCTATCCCACCCCTCTAGGTGGTCACAAAGCACCGAGCGGATCTCCCTGTGCTATGCAGCTGCTTCCCACTAGCTATCTACTTTATGTTTGGTAGTGTATATATGTCCATGCGACTGTCTCACTTTGTCCCAGCGTACCCTTCCCCCTCCCTGTATCCTCAAGTCCATTCTCTAGTAGGTCTGCATCTTTATTCCTGTCTTCCCCCTAGGTTCTTCTGACCACTTTTTTTTCTTTTTATATTCCATATATATGTGTTAGCATATGGTATTTCTTTTTCTCTTTCTGACTTGCTTCACTCTGTATGACAGTCTCTAGGTCCATCCACCTCACTACAAATAACTCAGTTTTGTTCCATTTTATGGCTGAGTAATATTCCACTATATATGTGCCACATCTTTATCCATTCATCTGTCGATGGACACTTAGGTTGCTTTCATGTCCTGGCTATTGTAAATAAAGCTGCAATGAATATTTTGGTACATGACTCTTTTTGAATTATGGTTTTCTCAGGGTATATGCCCAGTAGTGGGATTGCTGGGTCATATGGTAGATCTATTTTTAGTTTTTTAACTAAACAGTTTTTTTACTGTTCTCCATAGTGGCTGTATGAATGTACACTCCCACCAGCAGTGCAAGAGGGTTCCCTTTTCTCCACATCCCCTCCAGCATTTATTGTTTCTAGATTTTTTGATGATGGCCATTCTGACCGGTGTGAGATGATATCTCACTGTAGTTTTGATTTGCATTTCTCTAATGATTAATGATGTTGAGCATTCTTTCATGTGTTTGTTGGCAATCTATATATCTTCTTTGGAGAAATGTCTATTTCGGTCTTCTGCACATTTTTTGGATTGGGTTGTTTGTTTTTTTGATGTTGAGCTGCATGAGCTGCTTGTAAATTTTGGAGATTAATCCTTTGTCAGTTGCTTCATTTGCAAATATTTTCTCCCATTCTGAGGGTTGTCTTTTGGTCTTGTTTATGGTTTCCTTTGCTGTGCAAAAGCTTTTAAGTTTTTCCATTTGTTTATTTTTGTTTTTATTTCCATTTCTCTAGGAGGTGGGTAAAAAGGATCTTGCTGTGATTTATGTCATAGTGTTCTGCCTATGTTTTCCTCTAAGAGTTTTATAGTGTCTGGCGTTACATTTAGGTCTTTAATCTGTTTTGAGTTTATTTTTGTGGATGGTGTTAGGGAGTGTTCTAATTTCATTCTTTTACACGTAGCTGTCCAGTTTTCCCAGCACCACTTATTGAAGAGGCTATCTTTTCTCCACTGTATATTCTTGTCTCCTTTATCAAAGGTAAGATGACCATATGTGCATGGGTTTACCTCTGGGCTTTCTATCCTGTTCCATTGATCTATATTTCTGTTTTTGTGCCAGTACCATACTCTCTTGATTACTGTAGCTTTGTAGTATAGTCTGAAGTCAGGGAGCCTGATTCCTCCAGCTCCATTTTTCTTTTTCAAGATTGCTTTGGCTATTCGGGGTCTTATGCATTTCCATACAAATTGTGAAAAAATTTTTTCTACTTCTGTGAAAAATGCCAGTGGTAGTTTGATAGGGATTGCATTGAATCTGTATTTTGCTTTGGGTAGTAGAGTCATTTTCACAATATTGATTCTTCCAATACAAGAACATGGTATATCTCTCCATTTATTTGTATCATCTTTAATTTCTTTCATCAGTGTCTTATAATTTTCTGCATACAGGTCTTTGTCTCCTTAGGTAGGTTTATTCCTAGATATTTTATTCTTTTTTTTTAAAGGCCTTTAATATATTTTTAATGTGTAGTCACTACCAGCTATGTTGTCAATGTAGAAGATGTGATTTACTTTTTTTTTTTTTACATCTTTATTGGAGTATAATTACTTTACAATGGTGTGTTAGTTTCTGCTTTATAACAAAGTGAATCAGTTACACATATACATATGTTTCCATATCTCCTCCCTCTTGTGTCTCCCTCCCTCCCACCCTCCCTATCCCACCCATCCAGGTGGTCACAGAGCACTGAGCTGATCTCCCTGTGCTATGTGGCTGCTTCCCACTAGCTATCTATTTTACGTTTTGTAGTGTATATATGTCCATGGCACTCTGTCACTTTGTCACAGCTTACCCTTCCCCCTCCCCATATCCTCAAGTCCATGCTGTAGTGGGTCTGTGTCTTTATTCCCGTCTTACCCCTAGGTTCTTCATGACATTATTTTTTTCTTAGATTCCGTATATATGTGTCAGCATATGGTATTTCTTTTTCTTTCTGACTTACTTCACTCTGTATGACAGACTCTAGGTCCATCCACCTCACTACAAATAACTCAATATCATTTCTTTTTATGGCTGAGTAATATTCCGTTGTATATATGTGCCACATCTTCTTTATTATCCATTCATCAGATGTTGGACACTTAGGTTGTTTCCATCTGATATGTTATTCTTTTTGTTGCAGTGGTAAGTGGGAGTGTTTTCTTAGTTTCACTTTCAGATTTTTCATCATTAGTGTATAAGAATGCCAGATATTTCTGTGCATTAATTTTGTATCCTGCTATTTTACCAAATTCATTGATTAGCTCTAGTAGTTTTCTAGTAACATCTTTAGGATTCTCTATGTATACCATCATGTCATCTGCAAACAGTGGCAGCTTTACTTCTTCTTTTCTGATTTGGAATCCTTTTATTTCTTTTTCTTCTCTGATTGTTGTAGCTAGAACTTCCAAAACTATGTTGAATAAGAGTGCTGAGAGTGGGCAACCTTGTCTTGTTCCTGATCTTAGTGGAAATGCTTTCGGTTTTTCACCATTGAGGACTATGTTGGCTGTGGGTTTGTCATGTATGGCCTTTATTATGTTGAGGAAAGTTCCCTCTATGCCTACTTTCTGGAAGGTTTTTATCATAAATGGGTGTTGAATTTTGTCAAAAGCTTTCTCTGCATCTATTGAGATGATCATATGGTTTTTGTCCTTCAATTTGTTAATATGGTGTATCACATTGATTGATTTGCATCTATTGAAGAATATTTGCATTCCTGGAATAAACCCCACTTGATCATGGTGTATGATCCTTTTTATGTGGTGTTGGATTCTGTTTGCTAGTATTTTGTTGAGGATTTTTGCATCTATGTTCATCAGTGATATTGGCCTGTAGTTTTCTTTCTTTTTGACATCTTTGTCTGGTTTTGGTATCAGGGTGATGGTGGCCTCACAGAATGAGTTTGGGAGTGTTCTTCCCTCTGGTATATTTTGGAAGAGTTTGAGAAGGATGGGTGTTAGCTCTTCTCTAAATGTTTGATAGAATTTGCTTGTGAAGCCATCTTGTCCTGGGCTTTTGTTTTTTGGAAGATTTTTAATCACAGTTTCCATTTCAGTGCTTGTGATTGGCCTGTTCATATTTTCTGTTTCTTCCTGGTTCAGTCTCGGAAGTTGTGCATTTTAAGAATTTGTCCATTTCCTCCAGTTTGTCCATTTTATTGGCATATAGTTACTTGTAGTAATCTCTCATGATCCTTTGTATTTCTGCAGTGTCAGTTGTTACTTCTCCTTTTTCATTTCTAATTCTATTGATTTGAGTCTTCTCCCATTTTTTCTTGATAAGTCTGGCTACTGGTTTATCAATTTTATCTTCTCAAAGAACCAACTTTTAGCTTTATTGACCTTTGCTATCGTTTCCTTCATTTCTTTTTCATTTATTTCTGATCTGATCTTTATGATTTCTTTCCTTCTGCTAACTTTCGGGTTTTTTTGTTCTTCTTTCTCTAATTGCTTTAGGTGTAAGGTTATGTTGTTTATTTGAGATGTTTCTTGTTTCTTAAGGTAGGCTTGTATAGCTATAAACTTCCCTCTTAGAACTGCCTTTGCTGCATCCCATAGGTTATGGGTCATTGTGTTTTCATTGTCATTTGTTTCTAGGTATTTTTTTATTTCCTCTTTGATTTCTTCAGTGATCACTTCGTTATTAAGTAGTGTGTTGTTTAGCCTCCATGTGTTTATATTTCTTACTGATTTATTCCTGTAATTGATATCTAGTCTCACAGCGCTGTGGTCAGAAAAGATACTTGATACAATTTCAATTTTCTTAAATTTACCAAGGTTTGATTTGTGACCCAAGATGTGATCTATCCTGGAGAATGTTCCATGAGCACTTGAGAAGAACGTGTGTTCTGTTGTTTTTGGATGGAATGTCCTATGAATATCAATGAAGTCCATATTGTTTAATGTATCATTTAAAGCTTGTGTTTCCTTATTTATTTTCATTTTGGATGAACAGTCCATTGGTGAAAGTGGGGTGTTAAAGTCCCCTACTATGACTGTGTTACTGTTGATATCCCCTTTTACGGCTGTTAGTATTTGCCTTATGTATGGAGGTGCTCTTATGTTGGCTGCATAAATATTTACAATTGTAATATCTTCTTTGATTGATCCCTTGATCATTATGTAGTGTCCTTCTTTGTCTCTTGTAATACTCTTTGTTTTAAAGTCTATTTTGTCTGATATGAGAATTGCTGCTCCAGCTTTCTTTTGATTTCCATTTGCATGGAATATCATTTTCCATCCTCTCACTTTCAGTCTGTATGTGTCCCTAGGTCTGAAGTGGGTCTCTTGTAGAGAGCATATATATGGGTCTTGTTTTTGTATCCATTCAGCCAGTCTAACTTTTGGTTGGAGCATTAAATCCATTTACATTTAAAGTAATTATCGATATGTATGTTCCTAGGACCATTTTCTTAATTGTTTTGGGGTTGTTATTTTAGGTCTTTTCCTTCTCTTGTGTTTCTTGCCTAGAGAAGTTCCTTTAGCTTTTGTTGTAAAGCTGGTTTGGTGGTGCTGAACTCTCTCAGCTTTTGACTGTCTGTAAAGGTTTTAATTTCTCCATCAAATCTGAATGAGATCCTTGCTGGGTAGAGTAATCTTGGTTGTAGGTTTTTCTCCTTCATCACTTTAAATATGTCCTGCCACTCCCTTCTGGCTTGCAGAGTTCCTGCTGAAAGATCAGCTGTTAACCGTACGGGGATACCCTTATGTGTTACTTGTTGTTTTTTCCTTGCTGCTTTTAATATTTGTTCTTTGTATTTAACTTTTGATAGTTTGATTAATATGTGTCTTGGCGTGTTTCTCCTTGGATTTATCCTGTATGAGACTCTCTGTGCTTCCTGGACTTGATTAACTATTCATTTCCCATATTAGGAAAGTTTTCAACTATAATCTCTTCAAATATTTTCTCAGTCCCTTTCTTTTTCTCTTCTTCTTCTGGGACCCCTATAACTCGAATGTTGGTGCGTTTAATGTTGTCCCAGAGGTCTCTGAGACTGTCCTCAATTCTTTTGATTCTTTTTTCTTTATTCTGCTCTGCAGTAGTTATTTCCACTATTTTATCTTCTAGGTCACTTCTCCGTTCTTCTGCCTCAGTTATTCTGCTATTGATCCCTTCTAGAGAACTTTTAATTTCATTTATTGTGTTGTTCATCTCTGTTTGTTTGCTCTTTAATTCTTCTAGGTCCTTGTTAAACGTTTCTTGTATTTTCTCCATTCTATTTCCAAGATTTTGGATCATCTTTACTATCATTCTGAATTCTTTTTCAGGTAGACTGCCTATTTCCTCTTCATTTGTTAGGTCTGGTGGGTTTTTGCCTTGCTCCTTCATCTACTGTGTGTTTCTCTGTCTTCTCATTTTGCTTAACTTACTGTGGTCTCCTTTTCGCAGGCTGTAGGTTTGTAGTTTCCGTTGTTTTTGGTGTCTGTCTCCAGTGGCTAAGGTTGGTTCAGTGGGTTGTGTAGGCTCCCTGGTGGAGGGGACTAGTGCCTATCTTCTGGTGGATGAGGCTGGATCTTGTCTTTCTGGTGGGCAGGTCCATGTCTGGTGGTGTGTTTTGGGGTGTCTGTGGCCTTATTATGATTTTAGGCAGCCTCTGTGCTAATGGATGGGGTTGTGTTCCTGTCTTGCTAGTTGTTTGGCATAGGGTGTCCAGCTCTGTAGCTTGCTGTTCGTTGAGTGGAGCTGGGTCTTGGCGTTGAGATGGAGATCTCTGGGAGATTTTCACCATTTGATATTACATGGAGCTGGGAGGTCTCTTGTGGACCAGTGTCCTGAACTTGGCTCTCCCACCTCAGTAGCACAGCCTTGACGCCTGGCTGGAGCACCAAGAGCCTGTCCTCCACACGGCTCAGAATAAAAGGGAGAAAAAAAAGGAAGAAAGAAAGAATGAAGAAGATAAAATAAAATTAAAATTAAATTAAATAAATTTATTAAAATAAAAAATAATTATTAAGAAAAAATATTTTTAAGTAATAAAAAAAACGGACAGACAGAGCTCTAGGACAAATGGTAAAAGCAAAGCTATACAGACAAAATCTCACACAGAAGCATACACATACACACTCACAAAAAGAGAAAAAGGGAAAAAAATATATATATCGTTGCTCCCAAAGTCCACCTTCTCAATTTGGGATGATTCGTTGTCTATTTAGGTGTTCCACAGATGCAGGGTACATCAAGTTGATTGTGGAGATTTAATCCACTGCTCCTGTGGCTGCTAGGAGAGACTTCCCTTTCTCTTCTTTGTTCACACTGCTCCTGGGTTTTAGCTTTGGATTTGGACCCGCCTTTGCGTGTAGGTCTCCTGGGGCCATCTGTTCTTCACTCAGACAGGACGGGGTTAAAGCAACAGCTGATTCGGGGGCTCTGGCTCACTCAGGCCGAGGGGAGGCAGGGGTACGGATGGATGCGGGGCGAGTCTGCAGCTGCAGAGGCCAGCGTGGCTTTGCACCAGCCTGAGGTGCGCCTTGTGTTCTCCCGGGGAAGTTGTCTCTGGATTACAGGACCCTGGCAGTGGCGGGCTGCACAGGCTCCTGGGAGGGGAGATGTGAATAGTGACCTGTGCTTGCACACAGGCTTCTTGGTGGATGTAGCAGCAGCCTTAGCGTCTCATGCCCGTCTCTGGGGTCCGCATTGATAGCTGCGGCTCGCGCCTGTCTCTGGAGCTCCTTTCAGTCACGCTCTTAATCCCCTCTCCTTGTGCACCAGGAAACAAAGAGGCAAGAAAAAGTTTCTTGTGTTTTCGGCAGCTCCAGAGTTTTTCCCAGACTCCCTCCCGGCTAGCCGTGGTGCACTAGCCCCCTTCAGGCTGTGTTCACGCAGCCAACCCCAGTCCTCTCCCTGGGATCCGACCAAAGCCTGAGCCTCAGCTCCCAGCCCCCACTCGTCCTGGTGGGTGAGCAGACAAACCTCTCAGGCTGGTGAGTGCTGGTCAGCACCGATCATCTGTGCGGGAATCTCTCCGCTTTCCCCTCCGCACCCCTGTTACTGCGCTCTCTTCAGTGGCTCTGAAGCTCCCCTACTCCACCACCCACCCGCGAAGGGGCTTCTAGTGTGTGGAAACCTTTCCTCCTTCACAGCTCCCCCCAACTGGTGCAGGTCCCGTCCCTATTCTTTGTCTCTGTTTATTTTTTTTCCTTTTGCCCTACCCAGGTACATGGGGGAGTTTCTTGCCTTTTGGGAGGTCTGAGGTCTTCTGCCAGCGTTCAGTAGGTGTTCTGTAGGAGTTGTTCCACATGTAGATGTATTTCTGATGTATTTGTGGGGAGGAAGGTGATCTCCGCATCTTACTCTTCCACCATCTTGAAGCTCCTCTGCAACAGAGTTCTGTGTATTAATTTCATAACCTGCAACTCTACCGAATTCATTGATGAGCTCTAATAGTTTTCTGTCATCTGAAAACAGTGACAGTTAACTTCTTCTTTTCCAGTTTGGATTCCTTTTATTTCTTTTTCTTCTCTGATTGCTGTAGCTAGGACTCCCAAAACTATGTTGAATAAAAGTGGTGAGAGTGGACATCCTTGTCTTGTTCCTGATCTTACAGGAGATGTTTTCAGCTTTTCACTGTTGAGTGTGATGTTAGCTGTAGGTTTGTCATATATGGCCTTTATTAAGTTGAGGTATGTTTCCTTTATACCCACTTTCGGGAGAGTTTTTATCATAAATGGGTGTTGAATTTTGTCAAAAACTTTTTCTGCATCTATTGAGATGATCATATGGTTTTTATTCTTCAATTTGTTGATGTGTATCACAGTGATTGGTTTGCAGATATTAAGAAATCCTTGCATCCCTGGGATAAATCGCAGTTGATCAGGGTGTGTGATCCTTTTAATGTATTGTTGGATTCAGATTGCTAGTATTTTGTTGAGAAGTTTTGTGTCTATGTTCATCAGTGATACTGGCCTGTAATTTTCTCTTTTTTTGTTATCTTTGTCTGGTTTTGGTATCAGGGTGATGGTGGCCTCATAGAATGAGTTTGGGAGTGTTCCTTCCTCTGCAATTTTTTGGAACATTTTCAGAAGGATAGGCGTTACTCTTCTCTAAATGTTTCATAGAATTCGCCTGTGAAGCTATCTGATCCTGGACTTTTGTTTGTTGGGAGTTTTTTCCACCACAATTTCAATTTCAGTACTTGTGATTGGTCTGTTTTTATTTTCTATTTCTTCCTGGTTCAGTCTTGGGAGATTGTACCTTTGTAAGAATTTGTCCATTTCTTCCAGGTTTTCCATTTTATTGGCATACAGTTGCTTGTAGTAGTCTCTTATGTTCCTTTGTATTTCTGTGGTGTCAGTTGTAACTTCTCCTTTTTTTCATTTGTAATTTTATTGATTTGAGTCCTTGCTTTTTTTCTTGATGAGTCTGGCTAAAGGTTTATCAATCTTGTTTATCTTTTCAAAGAACCAGCTTTTAGTTTCATTGATCTTTGCTATTGTTTTGTCTTTATTTCCTTTATTTCTGCTCTGATCTTTATGATTTCTTCTACTAACTTTGAGTTTTATTTCTTCTTCTTTCTCTAGTTGCTTTAGGTGTAAGGTTAGGTTGTTTATTTGAGATTTTTCTTGTTTCTTGAGGTAAGATTGTATTGCTATAAACTTCCCTCTTAGAACTTCTTTTGCTGCTTCCCATAGATTTTGGATCATTGTCTTTTTGTTTTCATTTGTCTCTAGGTATTTTTTAATTTCCTCTTTGATTTCTTCAGTGATCCATTGGTTGTTTAGTAGCATATTGTTTAGCCTTCAGGTGTTTGTGTTTTTTACAGTTTTTTTCTGGTAGTTTATTTCTAATCTCATAGCATTGTGGTCAGAAAAGATGCTTGATACGATTTCAGTTTTCTTAAATTAAATGAGGCTCGCTTTGTGGCCCAGCATGTGGTCAGTCCTGGAGAACATTCCATGTGTATTTGAAAAGAATATGTATTCTGTTGTTTTGGGATAGAATGTCCTATAGATATCTGTTAAGTCCTGCTGGTCTACTGTGTCATTTAAGACCACTGTTGCCTTGCTGATTTTCTGTCTGGATGATCTGTCCATTTGATGAAAGTGAGGTGTTAAAGTCCCCCACTATTATCGTGTTACTGTCAATTTCTCCATTTTGGCTGTTAGTATTTGCCTTATATATGGAGGTGCTCCTATGTTGAGTGCATATATATTTACCACTGTTACATCTTCTTCTTGGATTGATCCCTTGATCATTATGCAGTGTCCTTCTTTATCTCTTGTAACAGTCTTTAAAGTCTATTTTGTCTGATATGAGTATTACCATTCAGCTTTCTTTTGATTTCCACTTGTGTGGAATACCTTTTTCCATCCCCTCACTTTCAGTCTGTAAATGTCCCTAAATCTGAAGTGGGTCTCTCATAGACAGCATATATATGGGTCTTGTTTTTGTATCTATTCAGCCAGTCTGTCTTTTTGGTTGGAGCATTTAATCCATTTACATTAAAGGTAACTATTGATATGTATGTTTCTATTGTCATTTTCTTAATTGTTTGGGGTTTGTTTTTGTAGGTCTTTTTTCTTCCCTTCCTCTTCTGTTCTCTTGTGGTTTGATGACCGTCTATAGTGTTGTGTTTGGGTTGCTTTTGTGTGTGTGTGTGTGTGAATCTATTGTAGTTTTCAGGTTTGCTGTTCCCATGAGGTTTTGATATAGCAGTCTATATATGTACATGGTTGTTTTAAGTTGCTGGTCTCATTCCTGCCCAGAGAAGTTCCTTTAGCATTTGTTGCAAAGCTGGTCTGGTGGTGCTGAATTCTCTTAGCTTTTGGTTGTCTGTAAAGCTTTTGATTTCTCCGTCAAATCTGAATGAGAGCCTTGATGGGTAGAGTATTCTTGGTTGTAGTTTATTCCCTTTCATCACTTTAAGTATATTATGCCACTCCCTTCTGGCCTGCAGTTTCTGCTGAGAAATCAGCTGATAACCTTAAGGGACTTCCCTTTTATGTTGTCATTTGTTCCTTATTGCTTTAATATTTTTTCTTTGTCTTTAATTTTTGTCAATTTGATTACTGTGTGTCTCAGAGTGTTCCTCCTTAGGTTTATCTGTGCCTGGGACTCTCTCTTCCTGCACTTGGGTGACTGTTTCCTTTCCCATGTTAGGGAAGTTTTCAGCTATTGTCTCTTCAAATATTTTCACAGGTCATTTCTCTTTCTCCTCTCCTTCTGGGACCCCTATAATGTGAATGTTGGTGCATTTAATGTTGTCCCAAAAGTCTCTTAGACTGTCTTGATTTCTTTTTCATTCTTTTTTTAAAATTCTGTTTCATGGCAGTAATTTCCACCATTATGTCTTCCAGGTCACTTATTTGTTCTTCTCCCTCAGTTATTCTGCTATTGATTCCTTCTAGTGTACTTTTCATTTCAGTTATTGTATTCTTCATCTCTGTTTGTTCTTTAGTTCTTCTAGGTCTTTGTTAAACATTTCTTGCATCTTCTTGATCCTTGCCTCCATTATTTTTCTGAGATCTTGGCTCATCTTCACTATCATTATTCTGAAGCATTTTTCCAGGAGGTTGGCTATCTCCACTTCACTTAGTTCTTCTGGGGTTTCATCTTGTTCCTTCTTCTGGGACATATTCCTCTACCGTCTAATTTTGACTAACTTTCTATGATTGCAGTGTCTTCCACAGGCTGCAAGATTGTAGCTCTTGCTTCTGCTGTCTGCCCTCTTGTGGTTGAGGCTGTCTAAGAGGGTTGTGCAGGCTTCCTGATGGGAGCGGCTGGTTCCTGCCCATGGGTAGATAGAGCTGGGTCTTGTCCTTCTGGTGGTCAGGGCCATGCTCAGGGAGACTTTAAGCAACTTGTCTGGTGATGGGTGGGGCTGTGTTCCTGCCCTGTTGGTTGTTTGGCCTGAGGTGACCCAGCACTGGAACCTACAGGCTGTTTTGTGGGGCTAATGGTGGCATCTGGGAGGGCTCACGCCAGTGAGTACTCCTCAGAACTGCTGCTGCCAGTGTCCTTGTCCCCACAGTGAGCTACAGCCACCCACGCCTCTGCAAGAGACCCTCCAATACTAGTAGGTAGGTCTGACCCAGTCTCTTATGGGGTCACTGCTTTTTTTCCCCTGGGTCCTTGTGCACATGAGACTTTGAGTGCCTGCCAGGAGTGGAGATTCTGTTCCCCCCAGTCCTGTAGAAGTCCTGTAATCAAACCCCACTGGCCTTCAAAGCCATATTCTCTGGGGACTCCTCCTCCCGTTGCTTGACCACCAGGCTGGGAAGCCTGACATGGTGCTCAGAACTTTCACTCCTGCGGGATAACTTCTGTGGTATAATTGTTTTACAGTTTGTGAGTTGCCCACCTGGCAGGTATATGATTTGATTTTTATCATGATTGCACCCCTCCTACCCTCTTGTTGTGGCTACTTCTTTGTCTTTGGATGTAGGGTATCTTTTTTGGTAGGTTCCAGCATTTTTTTATCGATGGTTGTTCAGCAGTTAGTTGTGATTTTGGTGTTTTTGTAAGAAGAGGGTGAGCTCATGTCCTTCTACTCCACCATCTTGAGCTAATCTCTAAACTGATTTTTTTTTTTTACAAGTGAAACTCAATTCATTATTGAGTCACAGAATCAATTTTTCCCTGTTACATTTGTTAGTAAGTAATGGCTGTCATAAAAAGAAAGGTAATGTGGGTTTTAAATCTGGCTATTTTGAACTCTAACTAGTTGGAACTAATGTTTCTTTCTCAAAATTTATACCTCACTTTCTTTTTCTTAGATAATTGTATAAATTAGTGAATGATGGGGATAGTTGTTTTCTATCTCCCAGGAATTCCCTTGATTTCTGGTCTGTTGATAGCCTTCTTTTCTTCCAGCATTTTTTTTCATTTTAGCATTTTAGGAGGGGGGAGTTGTGGTGTCATTGCTCAGACCAAAATTTAACCTAGGATCTCTCAGGTTCTTTGAGTAAATTAAGGATTAGACACACCTATGTTAATCCTCTGGTAAGAAAAAAACAGTACCTTAACAGCACTGACAGTGCTGAGTGATGAAGCATTCCAGGTTTCAGATATGTTTTTGACTGGACCTATCTAGCCACAAGAGGATGAAATATTTTTCCCATGTGGTAATTTTGTCATTGTTCTTAGCATGTGTATGCTTGTTCCACAAGCTAATTATTGTGGGCTCATGAGAAGAAGATGAATAGCATTATGTAGCACTGAGTAATGTGACAGTCCAAGACACTCTTGAGGTGCTGGGTTGGAGTGCATTTTCTAGTAATATTCTTACCCATCAGCCTGTAAGCATTGGGTCCCTCAAAATTTTGTCTCATACCCTATCCCTTGTCTACCTTGAAGGATAATATATTTGTTATTATCTTTTCTCAAATTTATCCTGCATTTCTAGCTTCTAGCTGGGCACTTCTAGGTAAATGCTGTTGCTTCAAACTCATCCATTTTTTCCAGTTGTCCTTTTCCCATAGTTCTTTAGGACCCCACTCCCCTTCATCTCCCTACTGCTTTTCCCAACCCACACTACTATCATTCTGAGGGTGTATTCTTTCCCTCTTTTAATGAAAATATTCTCTAATCTTCCTCTAGAAGCCCTTCTCTGCCCCACATGCCCCACATTTATGACCTTAAAACCTTTCCAGCTCTCTTTGACCACTTTTTGTCCTCATATATGCCAAATCCATCTGCAACTTTGCTACCTGGAATAAATAGTAAAATGCTTCTCAGGGATGCATCCTTGTTTAAAGATCTTTATTGGTTCCTCATGGCCTACAGTGGAAACAGTCCAGATCCCGAGACCAGCTTTCCCTCATTCTGGCCTCATAGTCCTGCCAGTCTGTCCCACTGTCCCCTAGATTCATGTTCTCTGTACTGTCTCTGAACCAGTTTTGTGTTCATGCCATTTCCTCAACAACAACACTCTTTCCCATCCATCACTTGCTGAAATTCTTCAATACCCATATTAAATTTTGTCTCTTCAGTGAAATTTCAAGAAAACATCTCCCTCTTACTGCTAAGTTCTCTTGGGCTTCAACTGCCACTTTGTATTTTAGTTCTTACCTTACTACTCCCCTTCCCTTCTCTCACCTCCATCAAATGGGCTAAATTATTAAAATAAGCACAAATCCCTGACTTCTACTACCCTCAACTCATTATCAACAGAAAGCCAAATACATAAAGTGTTCAGAATACTTAATAATGGCTCTTCATTAGCTTTTCAATGGCTCTCGGGTGCAGAGAATCACATCAGTCATAATTATTAGTTCAGGACATACACATCATTAATCCATGCCTGCACGGACTGCTTATTTTTAATGAGATAACCATGAATACACCACACAGTATAAAAGCTAGGACCTTAACCAAAACATACCTGGTTCTTTGGTCTTTCCCAAAGGTTTCCTTTTGCAAGCACTTACAACTACGGAAATGCAGTGCTATGAAAGTGGGGCAGTCAGGGCTAATATTTATGTATGTATGTGGGATCTTAGTTCCCCGACCAGGGATTGAACCCGGGCCCCCAGTAGTGAAAGCACAGAGTCCTAACCACTGGACCGCCAGGGAATTCCCTTTTTTCAGCTTTTTTTTGTTTTTGGAGGGCTAATTTAGAATGAGGATTCAAGGAGGGCCTCCCTGTAGAGGTGAAGTTTGAGTCGCAGGAGGAGTGGAGAGCCCTGGGGGAAGGGGAGAGAAGAGAGCAGAGAAAAGGAGGAAACTAGGGGTGTGATGGAAACCAAGAGGAGGTGACGCTTGAAGAAGTCAGGACTCCTTAATGTCATGTGATAGAAACTGCAGCAGTAATTTAGGGCTGAATTGCTTTCTGATTGACCCATATGGCTCCTGCCTGGCATGGGGGTTTTCATTTTCCTCCCTCTGGATGTTTTTTGTGGGGGGGGTGGGGGAGAAGGTCACAGTATTTTTTTTCAGTTTTATTGAGATGTAATTGACATACATTACTACATAAGTTTAAGGTATACAACATAATGGCTTAACTTACATATATTATGAAATTATTACTACAACAAAAAGAAAATTTTTTTTTTCCTGTGATGAGAACTCAGGATCTACACTCTTAACAACTTTCCTGTATATTATACAGCAGTGTTAACAATAGTCATCATGTTGTACATTACATCCCTGGTACTTTTTTATCTTATAACTGGAAGTTAGTACCTTTTGACCACCTTCATTCAATTCTCCCTCCCCCCATTCCCTACCTTTGGTAATCACAGATCTGATCTCTTTTTTATGAGTTTTTTTGTTTTGTTTTGTTTTAGATTTCACATATATATTTAGATTTCACATATAGAGATCATACAGTATGTCTTTCTCTGACTTACTTTACTTCACATAATGTCTTCAAGGTCCATCCATGTTGCAAATGGCAGGATTTCCTCATTGTTGTTTTATGGCTGAATAATACTCCTGTGTGTGTGTGTGTGTGTGTGTGTGTGTGTAAGTAAGTGTGTGTGTGTGTGTGTGTGTATAGAAAACCCTGAAGTCTCCACCTAAAAATTATTAGAACTGATAAATGAATTCAGCAAAGTTGTAGGATACAATATTAATATACAGAAGTCTGTTGCTTTTCTGTACACTAATATTGAACTAACATACATATACCACAACTTCTTTTTCTATTCATCCATTGACAGACACTTAAGTTTTTTCCATGTCTTGGGTATTGTAAATAATGCTGCTATGAACATGAGAGTACACATATCTCCTTGAGTTAATGTTTTCATTTCTTTTGGATAATTCCCAGAAGTCAAATTGCTAAATCATATGGTAGCTACATTTTTAAGGTTTCTCCATACTGTTTGCCATAGCAGCTGTACCAACAATGCACAAGAGGTTCCTTTTCTCCACATCCTCTTTTTTGTCATCTCTTGTCTTTTTAATGACCATTTTTTTATATGGTGTGAGGAAATGTTCTAATCTCATTGTTTTACATGTGACTGTCAGTTTTTCCAGCACCATTTATTGAAGAAACTGTCTTTCTCCATTGTATATTCTTGCTTTCTTTGCTGTAAATTAATTGACCTTAAGTGTGTGGGTTTGTTTCTGGGCTTTCTATTCTGTTCCATTGATCTATGTGTCTGTTTTTGTGCCAGTACCATGCTGTTTTTATTACTATACTTTTATAGTATAGTCTCAAGTCTGGGAGGGTGACACCTCCAGCTTTGTTCTTTTTTCTCAAGATTGCGTTTGCAATTTGGGATCTTTTGTGTTTCCATATGAATTTTAGGATTATTTGTTTTAGTTCTGTGAAGAATGTCATGGGTATTTTAATAGGGGTTGCATTAAATCTGTAGCTTGCTGTGGGTAGTATGGCCATTTTAATAATATTAATTCTTCAATCAGAGAGCATAGGATAATTTTCCCTTTTTTGTATCATCTTCCATTTCCTTCCTCAGTGTTTTATAGTTTTCAGAGTATAGGTCTTTCACTTCCTTGATTGTTTATTCCTAAGTATATTATTTTTGATGCAATTTTAAATGGGATTTTTTTTTTTTAGTTTCTTTCTGTTCATTATTAGTGTATAGAAAAACAACAGATTTCTGTATATTAACCTTGTATCCTGCACCTTTGCTGAATTCATTTATTAGTTGTAGTTTTGGGTGGAGACTTCCAGGTTTTCTATATAAAGTATCATGTCTCTGCAAATAGTGGCACTTCAACTTCTTCCCTTGATATGGATACTGTTAATTTCTTTTTCTTGTCTGATTGCTGTGGCTAGGACTTTAATACTGTGTTAAATAAAAGTGATGAGAGTGGGCATCCTTGTCTTGTTCCTGAATTTAGAGCAAAGGCTTTCAGCTTTTCACTGTTGAATATGATGTTAGCTGTAGGTTTGTCATAAGTGGCCTTTATTATGTTGAGATTTGTTTCCTCTCTACTCACTTTAATGAGAGTTTTTAATCACAAATGGATGTTGAATTTCGTCAAATGCTTTTTCTGCATCTGTTGAGATGATCATGTGGTTTTTATCCTTTTGTTAATATGGTGTATCACATTGATTGATTTTTGAATATTGAACTATCCTTTCATCCCTGGAATAAATCCAACTTTGATGGTGTATGATCTTTTTTTAAAGATCATATTGTTGGATTCAGTTTGCTAATATTTTGAGGATTTTTGCGTCTATATTCATCAAAAATACTGGCCTGTAATTTTGTTTTTTTGTAGTGTCTTTGTCTGGTTTTGGTACCAGGGTAATGGTGTCCTCATAGAACAAACTTGGGGAGTGTTCTGTTCTCTTGAATTTTTTTGGACTAGTTTGAGAAGGGTAGATATTAGTTCTTCTTATATGTTTGATAGAATTCCCCTGCAAAGCTGTCTGGTACTGGACTTTTGTTTACTGGGAGTTTGTTTTCAGTTACAAATTCAATTTCAATTAGTGATTGGTCAGTTCCAATTGTCTGTTTCTTCTTGATTCAGTCTTTGAAGGTTGTATGTTTCTAGAAATTTGTCTGTTTCTCCTAGGTTGTCTAATTTTTTGGCATATAATTGTTCATAGTATTTGCTTATGATTTTTTTTGTATCTCTGGTATCAGTTATTTCTCCTTTTTCATTTCTTATTTATTTGGGTCCTCTCTCTTTTCTTCTTGGTAAGTTTTCAGTTTGTCTAAAGGTTTATCAATTTTGTTTATGTTTTCAAAAAACCAACTCTTGGTTTCACAGTTTTTTCTATTGATTTTTTTTTTGTCTGTGTTTCCTCTCTGATCTTATTTCCTCCCTTCTGCTAATTTTGGGTTTTGATTGTTCTTTTTCTAAATCCTTTAGGTGGTAGGTTAGTTTGTTCATTTGAGTTTTTTGTTTGTTTGCTTCTTGAGGAAGGCATGTATCACTATAAACTTAGAACTGCTTTTACTGTATCCCACAGATTTTGGAGTGTTGTGTTTCCATTTTCACTTGTCTTGAGGCATTTTCTGATTTCCTCTTTGATTTCTTCATTAACCTATTGGTTTTTTAGTAGCATGATGTTTAGTCTCCACGTGTTTGTTCTTTTTCCCATTTTTCTTTCTGTAATTGATTTCTAGTTTCATACTATTGTGTTAAAAAAATGCTTGATATAATTTCTGTCCTCTTAAATTTGTTGAGAATTGTTTTCTGGCCTAGTGTGTGATCTATCCTGGAGAGCATTCCATGTGTATTTGAAAAGAATGTGTATTCTGTTGTTTGGGGATGTACTGTCCTATAGATATCTATTAAGTCCTACTCGTCTGTTGTGTCATTTAAGACCACTGTTGCCTTAGTGATTTTCTGTCTGGATGATCTGTCCATTGATATCAGTGGGGTGTTAAAGTCTTCTACTATTATTATTGTCAATTTCTCCTTTTACGTCTGTTAGTGTTTGCTGTATATATTTAGGTGCTCCTGTATTGGGTGCACATATGTTAATGAGTATAATAATCTCTTCTTGTGTTGATCACTTTATCATTATATAATGCCCTTTGTCTTTCTTTATGGCTTTTGTTTTAAAGTCTCTTTGTCAGATGTGAGTATTGCTACCCCTGCTCTCTTGTTTCCATTTGCAAGAAATATCTTTTTCTATCCCCTCACTTTCAGTCTATGTGTATTTTTAGCTCTGAAATGAGTCTCTTGTAGGCAGCATATAGAAGGGTGTTGTTTTTTCATCTGATAAGCCACTCCATCTTTTGATTAGAGCATTTAGTCCATTGACATGTAAAGCAAATGTTGATAAGTATGTACTTATTGGCATTTTATTACTTGTTTTCCAGTTATTTTTGTAGTTATTGTCTGTTTATTTCTTCTTATTTTGTTCCCTTGTGGTTTGGTGATTTTCTTTAGAATATGCTTGTGTTCTGTTCTTTTTAGCTTTTGTGTATCTATTGTAGGTTTTTGATTTGTGGTTACCATGTGGATAATATGTTTTTTTTTTAAACAACTTTATTGGAGTATAATTGCTTTACAATGGTGTGTTAGTTTCTGCTTTACAACAAAGTGAACCAGTTATACATACAGATATGTTCCCATATCTCTTCCCTCTTGCATGTCTCTCCCTCCCACCCTCCCTATCCCACCCCTCTAGGTGGTCACAAACCACCTAGCTGATCTCCCTGTGCCATGCAGCTGCTTCCCACTAGCTATCCACCCTACGTTTGGTAGTGTATATATGTCCATGCCACTCTCTCAGTTTGTCACAGCTTACCCTTCCCCCTCTCCATATCCTCAAGTCCATGCTCTAGTAGGTCTGTGTCTTTATTCCCATCTTACCCCAGGCTCTTCATGACATTTTTTTCCTTAGATTCCATATATATGTGTTAGCATAAGGTATTTGTTTTTCTCCTTCTGACTTACTTCACTCTGTATGACAGACTCCAAGTCCATCCACCTCACTACAAATAACTCAATTTCGTTTCTTTTTATGGCTGAGTAATATTCCATTGTATATATGTGCCACATCTTCTTTATCCATTCATCTGTTGATGGACACTTAGGTTGCTTCCATGTCCTGGCTATTGTAAACAGAGCTGCAGTGAACATTGTGGTACATGACTCTTTTTGAATTATGGTTTTCTCGGGGTATATGCCCAGTTGTGGGATTGCTGGGTCGTATGGTAGTTCTATTTGCAGTTTTTTAAGGAACCTCCATACTGTTCTCCATAGTGGCTGTATCAATTTACATTTCCACCAACAGTGCAAGAGTGTTCCCTTTTCTCCACACCCTCTCCAGCATTAATTGTTTCTAGATTTTTTGATGATGGCCATTCTGACCGGTGTGAGATGATATCTCATTGTAGTTTTGATTTGCATTTCTCTAATGATTAAAGCTGTTGAGCATTCTTTCATGTGTTTGTTGGCAATCTGTATATCTTCTTTGGAGAAATGTCTATTTAGGTCTTCTGCCCATTTTTGGATTGGGTTGTTTGTTTTTTTGTTACTGAGCTGCATGAGTTGCTTTTAAATTTTGGAGATTAATCCTTTGTCAGTTGCTTCATTTGCAAATATTTTCTCCCATTCTGAGGGTTGTCTTTTGGTCTTGTTTATGGTTTCCTTTGCTGTGCAAAAGCTTTGAAGTTTCATTAGGTCCCATTTGTTTAGTTTTGTTTTTCTTTCCATTTCTCTAGGAGGTGGGTCAAAAAGGATCTTTCTGTGATTTATGTCACAGAGTGTTCTGCCTATGTTTTCCTCTAAGAGTTTTATAGTGTCTGGCCTTACATTTAGGGCTTTAATCCATTTTGAATTTATTTTTGTATATGGTGTTAGGGAGTGTTTTAATTTCATACTTTTACACGTACCTGTCCAGTTTTCCCAGCACCACTTATTGAAGAGGCTGTCTTTTCTCCACTATATATTCTTGCCTCCTTTATCAAAGATAAGGTAACCATATGTGTGTGGGTTTATCTCTGGGCTTTCTATCCTGTTCCATTGATCTATATTTCTGTTTTTGTGCCAGTACCATACTCTTGATTACTGTAGCTTTGTAGTATAGTCTGAAGTCAGGGAGCCTGATTCCTCCAGCTCCGTTTTTCGTTCTCAAGATTGCTTTGGCTATTCGGGGTCTTTTGTATTTCCATACAAATTGTGAAATTTTTTGTTCTAGTTCTTTAAAAAATGCCCGTGGTAGTTTGATAGGGATTGCATTGAATCTGTAGATTGCTTTGGGTAGTAGAGTCATTTTCACAGTGTTGATTCTTCCAATCCAATAACATGGTATATCTCTCCATCTATGTGTATCATCTTTAATTTCTTTCATCAGTGTCTTATAATTTTCTGCATACAGGTCTTTTGTCTCCTTAGGTAGGTTTATTCCTAGATATTTTATTCTTTTTGTTGCAATGGTAAATGGGAGTGTTTTCTTAATTTCACTTTCAGATTTTCCATCATTAGTGTATAACAATGCCAGAGATTTCTGTGCATTAATTTTGTATCCTGTTACGTTACCAAATTCATGCATTAGCTCTAGTAGTTTTCTGGTAGCATCTTTAGGATTCTCTATGTATAGTATCATGTCATCTGCAAACAGTGACAGCTTTACTTCTACTTTTCCGATTTGGATTCGTTTTATTTCTTTTTTTCTCTGATTGCTGTGGCTAGAACTTCCAAAACTATGTTGAATAAGAGTGCTGAGAGTGGCCAACCTTGTCTTGTTCCTGATCTAACTGGGAATGGTTTCAGTTTTTCACCATTGAGGACGATGTTGGCTGTGGGTTTGTCGTATATGGCCTTTATTATGTTGAGGAAAGTTCCCTCTATGCCTACTTTCTGGAAGGTTTTTATCATAAATGGGTGTTGAATTTTGTCAAAAGCTTTCTCTGCATCTATTGAGATGATCATATGGTTTTTCTACTTCAAGTTGTTAATATGGTGTATCACATTG
This sequence comes from Hyperoodon ampullatus, assembly GCF_949752795.1. NCBI lineage: Eukaryota > Metazoa > Chordata > Mammalia > Artiodactyla > Ziphiidae > Hyperoodon > Hyperoodon ampullatus. The sequence continues at coordinate 43,037,846 of NC_136916.1, read as the reverse complement.
ATTGATTTGCATCTATTGAAGAATATTTGCATTCCTGGAATAAACCCCACTTGATCATGGTGTATGATCCTTTTAATGTGCTGTTGGATTCTGTTTGCTAGTATTTTGTTGAGGATTTTTGCATCTATGTTCATCAGTGATATTGGCCTGTAGTTTTCTTTCTTTTTGACATCTTTGTCTGGTTTTGGTATCAGGGTGATGGTGGCCTCATAGAATGAGTTTGGGAGTGTTCCTCCCTCTGGTATATTTTGGAAGAGTTTCAGAATGATAGGTGTTAGCTCTTCTCTAAATGTTTGATAGAATTCGCCTGTGAAGCCATCTGGTCCTGGGCTTTTGTTTGTTGGAAGATTTTTAATCACAGTTTCAATTTCAGTGCTTGTGATTGGTCTGTTAATTTTTTCTATTTCTTCCTGATTCAGTCTTGGCAGGTTGTGCATTTCTAAGAATATGTCCATTTCTTCCAGGTTGTCCATTTTATTGGCATAGAGTTTCTTGTAGTAATCTCTCATGATCTTTTGTATTTCTGCAGTGTCAGTTGTTACTTCTCCTTTTTCATTTCTAATTCCATTGATTTGAGTGTTCTCCCTTTTTTTCTTGATGAGTCTGGCTAATGGTTTATCAATTTTGTTTATCTTCTCAAAGAACCAGCTTTTAGTTTTATTAATCTTTGTTATCATTTCCTTCAATTTTTTGTTCTTCTTTCTCTAATTGCTTTAGGTGCAAGATTAGGTTGTTTATTTGAAATGTTTCCTGTTTCTTAAGGTAGGATTGTATTGCTATAAACTTACCTCTTAGAACTGCTTTTGCTGCATCCCATAGGTTTTGGGTTGTCGTGTCTCCATTGTAATTTGTTTCTAGGTATTTTTTGATTTCCTCTTTGATTTCTTCAGTGATCACTTCGTTATTAAGTAGTGTATTGTGTAGCCTCCATGTGTTTGTATTTTTTACAGATGTTTTCCTGTAATCGATATCTAGTCTCATAGCATTGTGGTCAGAAAAGATACTTGATACGATTTCAATTTTCTTAAATATACCAAGGCTAGATTTGTGACCCAAGATATGATCTATCCTGGAGAATGTTCCATGAGCACTTGAGAAAAATGTGTATTCTGTTGTTTTTCAATGGAATGTCCTATAAATATCAATTAAGTCCATATTGTTTAATGTATCATTTAAAGCTTGTGTTTCTTTCTTTATTTTCATTTTGGATGATCTGTCCATTGGTGAAAGTGGGGTGTTAAAGTCCCCTACTATGATTGTGTTACTGTTGATTTCCCCTTTTATGGCTGTTAGTATTTGCCTTATGTATTGAGGTGTTCCTATGTTGGTAGCATAAATATTTACAATTGTTATGTCTTCTTCTTGGATTGATCCCTTGATCATTATGTAGTGTCCTTCTCTGTCTCTTGTAATAGTCTTTATTTTAAAGTCTATTTTGTCTGATATGAGAATTGCTACTCCAGCTTTCTTTTGATTTCCATTTGCATGGAATATCTTTTTCCATCCTCTCACTTTCAGTCTGTATGTGTCCCTAGGTCTGAAGTGGGTCTCTTGTAGAGAGCATATATATGGGTCTTGTTTTTGTATCCATTCAGCCAGTCTGTGTCTTTTGGTGGGAGCATTTAATCCATTTACATTTAAGGTAATTATCGATATGTAAGTTCCTATTCCCATTATCTTAATTGTTTTGGGTTTGTTATTGTAGGTCTTTTCCTTCTGTTGTGTTTCTTGCCTAGAGAAGTTCCTTTCTCATTTGTTGTAAAACTGGTTTGGTGGTGCTGAACTCTCTCAGCTTTTGCTTGTCTGTAATGGTTTTAATTTCTCCGTCAAATCTGAATGAGATCCTTGCTGGCTAGAGTAATCTTGGTTGACGGTTTTTCTCCCTCATCACTTTACATATGTCCTGCCACTCCCTTATGGCTTGCAGAATTTCTGCTGAAAGATCAGCTGTTAACCATATGGGGATTCCCTGGTATGTTATTTGTTGTTTTTCCCTTGCTGCTTTTAATATGTTTTCTGTGTATTTAATTTTTGATAGTTTGATTAATATGTGTCTTGGTGTGTTTCTCCTTGGTTTTACCCTGTATGGGACTCTCTGTGCTTCCTGGACTTGATTAACTATTTCATTTCCCATATTAGGGAAGTTTTCAACTATAATCTCTTCAAATATTTTCTCAGTCCCTTTCTTTTCCTTTTCTTCTTTGGGGACCCCTATAATTCAAATGTTGGTGCATTTAATGTTGTCCCAGAGGTCTCTGAGACTGTCCTCAATTCTTTTGATTCTTTTTTCTTTATTCTGCTCTGCAGTAGTTATTTCCACTATTTTATCTTCCAGGTCACTTATCTGTTCTTCTGTCTCAGTTATTCTGCTGTTCATCCCTTCTAGAGTATTTTTAATTTCATTTATTGTGTTGTTCATCATTGATTGTTTCCTCTTTAGTTCTTCTAAGTCCTTTTTAAATGTTTCTTGCATTTTCTCTGTTCTGTTTCCAAGATTTTGGATCATCTTTACTATCATTATTCTGAATCCTTTTTCAGGGAGACTGCCTATTTCCTGTTCATTTGTTAGGACTGGTGGGTTTTTACCTTGCTTCTTCCTCTGCTATGTGTTTTTTTGTCTTTTCATTTTGCTTATCTTACTGTGTTTGGCATCTCCTGTTCACAGGCTGCAGGTTCGTAGTTACCATTGTTTTTGGTGTGTGTCCCCAGTGGGTAAGGTTGTTTCAGTGGCTAAGGTTGGTTCAGTGTAGGTTTCCTGGTGGAGGGGACTAGTGCCTATGTTCTTGTGGATGAGGCTGGATCTTGTCTTTCTGGTGGGCAGGTCCACATCTGGTGGTGTGTTTTGGGGTGTCTGTAGCCTTATTATGATTTTAGGCAGCCTGTCTGCTAATGGATTGGGCTGTGTTCCTGTCTTGCTAGTTGTTTGGCATAGGGTGTCCAGCACTGTAGCTTGCCCTTCCTTGAGTGAAGCTGGGTCTTGGCATTGAGATGGAGGTCTCTGGGAGATTTTCGCTGTTTGATATTATGTGGAGCTGGGAGGTCTCTTGTGGACCAGTGTCCTGAAGTTGGCTTTCCCACCTCAGAGGCACAGCACTGACTCCTGGCTGGAGCACCAAGAGCCTTTCATACACAAGGCTCAGAATAAAAGGGAGAAAAAAATAAGAGAGAGAGAGAGGGAGAGAAAGAAAGGAGATAAAGTAGGATAAAATAAATGAAGTTATTAAAATAAAAAATAATTATTAAGAAAAAAATTCTAAGTAAAAAAAAAGAAAAAAATATTGGACGGTCAGAACCCTAGGACAAATGGTGAAAGCAAAGCTATACAGACAAAATCTCACACAGAAGCATACACATACACACTCACAAAAAGAAGAAAAGGGGAAAAAATAATATACCTTGCTCTCAAAGTCCACCTCCTCAATTTGGAATGATTCATTGTCTATTCCTGTATTCCACAGATGCAGGGTACATCAAGTTGATTGTGGAGCTTTAATCCGCTGCTCCTGAGGCTGCTGGGAGAAATTTCGCTTTCTCTTCTTTGTTCGCACAGCTCCCGGGGTTCAGCTTTGGATTTGGCCCCGCCTCTGTGTGTAGGTCGCCTGAGGGCGTCTGTTCTTTGCACAGACAGGACGGAGTTAAAGGAGCAGCTGCTTCGGGGGCTCTGGCTCACTCAGGCTGGGGGGAAGGAGGGGCTCGGATGCGGGGCGAGCCTGCGGCGGCAGAGGCCAGCATGATGTTGCACCAGCCTGAGGCGCGCTGTGTGTTCTCCCGGGGAAGTTGCCCCTGGATCACGTGACCCTGGCAGTGGCGGGCTGCACAGGCTCCCGGGATGGGCGGTGTGGATAGTGACCTGTGCTTGCGCTTCTTGGTGGCGGCAGCAGCAGCCTTAGTGTCTCATGCCCGTCTCTGGGGTCCGCTCTGACAGCCACGTCTCGCGCCTGTCTCTGGAGCTCCTTTAAGCAGCACGCTTAATCCCCTGTCCTTGCGCACCTGGAAACAAAGAGGCAAGAAAAGTTGCTAGAAAAAGCCTTTTGCCTCATTGGCAGCTCCAGACTTTTCCCCGGACCTGTCCGGGGAAAACTGCTCTGGGCTGCTTCCCCGTCCCGGCGGGTGAGCAGACAAGCCTCTCGGGCTGGTGAGTGCTGGTCGGCACCAATCCTCTGTGCGGGAATCTCTCCGCTTTGCCCCCCGCACCCCTGTTGCTGTGCTCTCCTCCGCGGCTCCGAAGCTTCCCCCCTCCCGCCAACCCCCATCTCCGCCCGCAAAGGGGCTTCCTAGTGTGTGGAAACCTTTCCTGCTTCACAGCTCCCTCCCACTGGTGCAGGTCCCGTCCCTGTTTTTTCTTTTTTTCTTTTGCCCTACCCAGGTACGTGGGGAGTTTCTTGCCTTTTGGGAGGTCTGAGGTCTTTTGCCAGCGATCAGTGGGTGTTTTATAAGAGCAGTTCCACGTGTAGATGTATTTCTGATGTATCTGTGGGGAAGGTGATCTCCACGTCTTACTCTTCCGCCATCTTCTCTCGAAACCCTGGATAATATATGTTGACCTATATCTACTTGTTTTAAACTGGTACTCATTTAAGTCCAAACACACCTGAGAGATCTACTTTTTTTTTACTCCCTTCCACCACATTTTTTGTTTTTGATGTCATATTTTACACCATGTTTATCCCTTAACTGTTTATTGTAGTTATAATTGCTTTTACGCTTTTTTGTCTTTTAGTCTTCAGGCTGGCTTCTTTAAGTGGTTGACTCTCAGTCCTTGCTCTATATTTGCCTTTCCTATAGGTATTTTCCCTTTCCTCTGGATTCTTACTTCTTTTCATGTAGAGAGGGCCCTTTAACACTTCTTTTACAGTAGGTTTAGTATTGATAAACTCCTTTAGTTTTTGCTTGTCTGAGAAGTTCTTTTATCTCTCCTATTCCAAATGATAATTTTGCTGGGTAGAGTATCCTAGGTTGCAGATTTTTCCCTTTCTGCACTTGAATATATCATGCGCCTCCCTTCTGAACTGCAATGTTTCTGCAGATAAGTCAACTGATAGCCTTCTAGCAGGGGTGGTTCTCTTGTGTATGACTCTTTGTTTTTCTCTTGCTGACTTTAGAATCCTCTCTTTAGCTTTAACTTTTGCCATTTTAATTATGATATGCCTTGGTGTGGGTCTGTTTGGGTTCATCTTGTTTGGGACCCTCTGTGCTTCCTGTATCTGGATATCTATTTCCTTCTTCAGGTTTGGGAAGTTTTCAGCCATAATTTCCTCAAATACATTTTCAATCCCCTCTGTCTCTCTTCTCCTTCTGGGACCCCTCTAATGCCAATGTTGGTATGCTTAATGTTTCCCAGAGATCTTTTAAGTTGTTTTCATTTTTAAATTTTTCTTTTTGTTGTTCTGATTGGGTGATTTCCATTATTCTATCTTCCAGATGATTTATGCATACTTCCTTTTTTTTTTTTTTAATTAATTTATTTTTTTTTTATTAGTTTCTGCTTTATAACAAAGTGAATCAGTCATACATACACATCTGTTCCCACATCCCTTCCCTATTGCGTCTCCCTCCCTCCCACCCTCCCTATCCCACCCCTCCAGGCGGTCACAAAGCACCGAGCTGATCTCCCTGTGCTCTGCGGCTGCTTCCCACTATCTATCTACCTTACGTTTGGTAGTGTATATATGTCCATGCCTCTCTTTCGCTTTGTCACAGCTTACCCTTCACCCTCCCCATATCCTCAAGTCCGTTCTCAAGTAGGTCTGTGTCTTTATTTCCGTTTTACCCCTAGGTTCTTCATGACATTTTTTTTTTAATTCCATATATATGTGTTAGCATACGGTATTTGTCTTTCTCTTTCTGACTTACTTCACTCTGTATGACAGACTCTAGGTCTATCCACCTCATTACAAATAGCTCAGTTTCGTTCCTTTTTATGGCTGAGTAATATTCCATTGTATATATGTGCCACATCTTCTTTATCCATTCATCCGATGATGGACACTTAGGTTGTTTCCAGCTCCGGGCTATTGTGAATAGAGCTGCAATGAACATTTTGGTACATGTCTCTTTTTGAATTATGGTTTTCTCAGGGTATATGCCTAGTAGTGGGATTGCTGGGTCATATGGTAGTTCTATTTTTAGTTTTTTAAGGAACCTCCATACTGTTCTCCATAGTGGCTGTAGCAATTCACATTCCCACCAGCAGTGCAAGAGTGTTCCCTTTTCTCCACACCCTCTCCAGCATTTATTGTTTCTAGATTTCTTGATGATGGCCATTCTGACTGGTGTGAGATGATATCTCATTGTAGTTTTGATTTGCATTTCTCTAATGATTAATGATGTTGAGCATTGTTTCATGTGTTTGTTGGCAGTCTGTATATCTTCTTTGGAGAAATGCCTATTTAAGTCTTCTGCCCATTTTTGGATTGGGTTGTTTGTTTTTTTGCTATTGAGCTGCATGAGCTGTTTATAAATTTTGGAGATTAATCCTTTGTCAGTTGCTTCATTTGCAAATATTTTCTCCCATTCTGAGGGTTGTCTTTTGGTCTTGTTTATGGTTTCCTTTGCTGTGCAAAAGCTTTGAAGTTTCATTAGGTCCCATTTGTTTATCTTTGTTTTTAGTTCCATTTCTCTAGGAGGTGGGTCCAAAAGGATCTTGCTGTGATTTATGTCATAGAGTGTTCTACCTATGTTTTCCTCTAAGAGTTTGATAGTTTCTGGCCTTACATTTAGGTCTTTAATCCATTTTGAGCTTATTTTTGTGTATGGTGTTAGGGAATGATCTAATCTCATACTTTTACATGTCCCTGTCCAGTTTTCCCAGCACCACTTATTGAAGAGGCTGTCCTTTCTCCACTGTACATTCCTGCCTCCTTTATCAAAGATAAGTTGGCCATATGTGCGTGGGTTTATCTCTGGGCTTTCTATCCTGATCCACTGATCTATCTTTCTGTTTTTATGCCAGTACCACACTGTCTTAATTACTGTAGCTTTGTAGTATAGTCTGAAGTCAGGGAGCCTGATTCCTCCAGCTCCGTTTTTCGTTCTCAAGATTGCTTTGGCTATTCGGGGTCTTTTGTTTTTCCAAACAAATTTTGAAATTTTTTGTTCTAGTTCTGTGAAAAATGCCAGTGGTAGTTTGATAGGGATTGCATTGAATCTGTAGATTGCTTTGGGTAGTAGAGTCATTTTCACAATATTGATTCTTCCAATCCAGGAGCATGGTATATCTCTCCATCTATTTGTATCCTCTTTAATTTCTTTCATCAGTGTCTTATAATTTTCTGCATACAGGTCTTTTGTCTCCTTAGGTAGGTTTATTCCTAGATATTTTATTCTTTTTGTTGCAATGGTAAATGGGAGTGTTTTCTTGATTTCATTTTCAGATTTTTCATCATTAGTGTACAGGAATGCCAGAGATTTCTGTGCATTAATTTTGTATCCTGCTACTTTACCAAATTCATTGATTAGCTCTAGTAGTTTTTCGGTAGCATCTTTAGGATTCTCTATGTATAGTATCATGTCATCTGCAAACAGTGACAGCTTTACTTCTTCTTTTCCAATTTGGATTCCTTTTATTTCCTTTTCTTCTCTGATTGCTGTGGCTAAAACTTCCAAAACTAGGTTGAATAAGAGTGGTGAGAGTGGGCAGCCTTGTCTTGTTCCTGATCTTAGTGGAAATGGTTTCAGTTTTTCACCATTGAGGACAATGTTGGCTGTGGGTTTGTCATATATGGCCTTTATTATGTTGAGGAAAGTTCCCTCTATGCCTACTTTCTGCAGGGTTTTTATCATAAATGGGTGTTGAATTTTGTCGAAAGCTTTCTCTGCATCTATTGAGATGGTCATATGGTTTTTCTCCTTCAACTTGTTAATATGGTGTATCACATTGATTGATTTGCGTATATTGAAGAATCCTTGCATTCCTGGAATAAACCCCACTTGATCATGGTGTATGATCCTTTTAATGTGCTGTTGGATTCTGTTTGCTAGTATTTTGTTGAGGATTTTTGCATCTATGTTCATCAGTGATATTGGCCTGTAGTTTTCTTTCTTTGTGACATCCTTGCCTGGTTTTGGTATCAAGGTGATGGTGGCCTCGTAGAATGAGTTTGGGAGTGTTCCTTCCTCTGATATTGTTTGGAAGAGTTTGAGAAGGATGGGTGTTAGCTCTTCTCTAAATGTTTGATAGAATTCGCCTGTGAAGCCATCTGGTCCTGGGCTTTTGTTTGATGGAAGATTTTTAATCACAGTTTCAATTTCAGTGCTTGTGATTGGTCTATTCATATTTTCTATTTCTTCCTGAGTCAGTCTTGGCAGGTTGTGCATTTCTAAGAATTTGTCCATTTCTTCCAGGTTGTCCATTTTATTGGCATAGAGTTGCTTATAGTAATCTCTCATGATCTTTTGTATTTCTGCAGTGTCAGTTGTTACTTCTCCTTTTTCATTTCTAATTCTATTGATTTGAGTCTTCTCCCTTCTTTTCTTGATGAGTCTGGCTAATGGTTTGTCAATTTTGTTTATCTTCTCAAAGAACCAGCTTTTAGTTTGGTTGATCTTTGCTATCATTTCCTTCATTTATTTCTGATCTGATCTTTATGATTTCTTTCCTTCTGCTAACTTTGGGGGTTTTTTGTTCTTCTTTCTCTAATTGCTTTAGGTGCAGGGTCAGGTTGTTTACTCGAAATGTTTCCTGTTTCTTAAGGTGGGATTGTGTTGCTATAAACTTCCCCCTTAGAACTGCTTTTGCTGTGTCCCATAGGTTTTGGGTCGTCGTGTCTCCATTGTCATTTGTTTCTAGGTATTTTTTAATTTCCTCTTTGATTTCTTCAGTGATCACTTCGTTATTGAGTAGTGTATTGTTTAGCCTCCATGTGTTTGTATTTTTTACAGATCTTTTCCTGTAATTGATGTCTAGTCTCATAGCATTGTGGTCGGAAAAGATACTTGATACAATTTCAATTTTCTTAAATTTACCAAGGCTTGATTTGTGACCCAAGATATGATCTATCCTGGAGAATGTTCCATGAGCACTTGAGAAAAATGTGTATTCTGTTGTTTTTGGATGGAATGTCCTATAAATATCAACTAAGTCCATCTTGTTTAATGTATCATTTAAAGCTTGTGTTTCCTTATTTATTTTCATTTTGGATGATCTGTCCATTGGTGAAAGTGGGGTGTTAAAGTCCCCTACTATGATTGTGTTACTGTCGATTTCCCCTTTTATGGCTGTTAGTATTTGCCTTATGTATTGAGGTGCTCCTATGTTGGGTGCATAAATATTTACAATTGTTATATCTTCTTCTTGGATCGATCCCTTGATCATTATGTAGTGTCCTTCTTTGTCTCTTCTAATAGTCTTTATTTTAAAATCTATTTTGTCTGATATAAGAATTGCTACTCCAGCTTTCTTTTGATTTCCATTTGCATGGAATATCTTTTTCCATCCCCTTACTTTCAATCTGTATGTGTCTCTAGGTCTGAAGTGGGTCTCTTGTAGACAGCATATATATGGGGCTTGTTTTTGTATCCATTCAGCCACTCTGTGTCTTTTGGTGGGAGCATTTAGTCCATTTACATTTAAGGTAATTATGGATATGTATGTTTCTATTCCCATTTCCTTAATTGCTTTGGGTTCGTTATTGTAGGTATATTCCTTCTGTTGTGTTTCTTGCCAGAGAAGTTCCTTTAGCATTTGTTGTAAAGCTGGTTTGGTGGTGCTGAACTCTCTCAGCTTTTGCTTGTCTGTAAAGGTTTTAATTTCTCCATCAAATCTGAATGAGATCCTTGCTGGGTAGAGTAATCTTGGTTGCAGGTTTCTCTCCTTCATCACTTTAATTATGTCCTGCCACTCCCTTCTGGCTTGTAGAGTTTCTGCTGAGAGATCAGCTGTTAACCTGATGGGGATTCCCTTGTGTGTTATTTGTTGTTTTTCCCTTGCTGCTTTTAATATGATTTCTTTGTGTTTAATTTTTGACAGTTTGATTAATATGTGTCTTGGCGTATTTCTCCTTGGATTTATTCTGTATGGGACTCTCTGTGCCTCCTGGACTTGATTAACTATTTCCTTTCCCATATTAGGGAAGTTTTCAACTATAATCTCTTCAAATATTTTCTCAGTCCCTTTCTTTTTCTCTTCTTCTTCTGGAACCCCTATGATTCGAATGTTGGTGCGTTTAATGTTGTCCCAGAGGTCTCTGAGACTGTCCTCTATTCTTTTCATTCTTTTTTCTTTATTTTGCTCTGCATCAGTTATTTCCACTATTTTATCTTCCACCTCACTTATCCGTTCTTCTGCCTCAGTTATTCTGCTATTGATCCCATCTAGAGTATTTTTCATTTCATTTACTGTGTTTTTAATCGATGCTTGATTCATCTTTAGTTCTTCTAGGTCCTTGTTAACTGTTTCTTGCATTTTGTCTATCTTATTTCCAAGATTTTGGATCATCTTTACTATCATTATTCTGAATTCTTTTTCAGGTAGACTGCCTATTACCTCTTCATTTGTTAGGTCTGGTAGGTTTTTATCTTGCTCCTTCACCTGCTGTGTGTTTTTCTGTCTTCTCATTTTGCTTATCTTACTGTGTTTGGGGTCTCCTTTTTGCAGGCTGCAGATTCGTAGTTCCCGTTGTTTTTGGTATCTGTCCCCCGTGGCTAAGGTTGTTTCAGTAGGTTGTGTAGGCTTCCTGGTGGGGGGGACTAATGCCTGTGTTCTGGTGGTTGAGGCTGGATCTTGTCTTTCTGGTGGACAGGTCCACGTCTGGTGGTGTGTTTTGGGGTGCCTGTGGCCTTATTATGTTTTTAGGTAGCCTCTCTGCTAATGGGTGGGGTTGTGTTCCTGCCTTGCTAGTTGTTTGGCATAGGGTGACCAGCACTGTAGCTTGCTGGTCGTTGACTGAAGCTGTGTGCTGGTGTTGAGATGGAGATCCCTGGGAGATTTTAGCTGCTTGATATTATGTGGAGCTGGGAGGTCTCTTGTGGACCAGTGTCCTGAAGTTGGCTCTCCCACTTCAGAGGCACAGCACTGACTCCTAGCTGCAGCACCACGAGTCTTTCATCCACCCGGCTCAGAATGACAGTGAGAAAAAGTAGAAAGAAAGAATTAGTAGAAGAAAGAAAGAGAGAGGGAAAGAAAGGAAGAAGGGTAGAAAGGAAGGAAGAAAGAAAGAAAGGAGGGAGGGAGGGAGGGAGGATGGAAAGAAAGTAGGAAAGAAAGGAGGGAGGGAGGGAGGAATGAAAGCAAAAGGAAGAGTGAATGGAAGAGGGGAGGGAGGGAGGGAGGAAGGGAAGAAAGAAAGAAAGACATGAGGGAGGGAGGGAGGAAGGAAAGAAAAAGAAAGTGGAAAGAAGGGTGGGAGGGAGGGAGGGAGGAAAGAAAAAGAAAGAAGGAAAGGAGGAGCGGAGGGAGGGAGGAAGGGAAGGTAGGAAAAAAAGAAAGAGCAGGTAAAGTAAAATAGAATAAAGTCTGAAATATAGTAGCATTATTAAAATTAAAAAGTAATTATTAAAAAAAAAAAAACACGGACCGATAGAACCCTGGGACATATGGTGGAAGCAAAGCTATACAGAGAGAATCTTACACAGAAGTTTACACATACACATTCACAAAAAGAGAGCAGGGGGAAAAATCAAAAATCTTGCCCTCCAAGACCACCTCCTCGATTTGGGATAATTCGTTGTAAAAAGAGGAAAAGGGCGAGAAGTCTGAAATCTTGCTAAGTCCACCTCCTTAATTTGGGATAATTTGTTGTAAAAAGGGGGGAAAGTCTTAAATCTTGTCCTCAAAGTCCACTTCCTCAATTTGGGATGATTCGCTGTCCATTCATACACTCCACAGACGCAGGGCACATCAAATGGACCGTGGAGCTTTAATCCACTGCCTCCGAGGCTGCACAGAGAGGTTTCCCTGTCTCTGCTCTCACAACTCCCGGGTCTCAGCCTTGGACCTGGCCCCGCCTCTGCGCGTAGGTCGCTGGAGGGCGTCCGTTCTTCGCTCAGACAGGACGGGTTTAAAGGAGCTGCTGATTCGGGGGCTCTGGCTCACTCAGGCAGGGGGGGGGGAGGGGAATGCCCTCTCCTCGCGCACCAGGCAACAAAAGGGAAAAAAGTCTCTTGCCTCTCCGGTAGCTCCAGACCCTTTCCCCGGACTCCCTCCGGGCTAGCACTAACCCCTTCAGGCTCTCTTCCTGCCGCCAGCCCCAGTCCTCTCCCTGCGCTCCGACTGAAAGCTGATACCCGAGCCTCAGCTCCCAGCCCCGCCCGCCCCGGCGGCCGAGCAGACAAGCTTCTCGGGCTGGTGTGTGCCTGAGGGCACCGATCCTCTGTGCCAAAATCTCTCCGCTTTGCCCTCCGCACCCCTGTTGCTGTGCTCTCCTCCGCTACTCCGAAGCTTTCCCCCTCCGCCACCTGCAGTCTCCGCCCGCGAAGGGGCTTGTAGTGTGTAGAAACCTTCCCTCCTTCACGGCTCCCTCCCTCTGGTGCAGGTCCCGTCCATATCCTATTGTCTCTGTTTATTCTTTTTTTCTTTTGACCTACCCAGGTATGTGGGGAGTTTCTTGCCTTTTGGGGGGTCTGAGGTCTTCTGTCAGCGTTCAGTAGGTGTTCTGTAGGAGTTGTTCCACGTGTAGATGAATTTCTGATGTATGTGTGGGGAGGAAGGTGATCTCCGCGTCTTACTCTTCCGCCATCTTCCTCTGTCCTTCTATGCATACTTCTGTATCACTTTGTCTGCTATTCATTCCTTCTAGTGTGTTTTTTATTTCAGCTATTGAATTCTTCATTTCTGATTGGGTCTTTTTTATATTTTCCAGTTCCTTGTTAAATTTTTCACTGTGTACATCTATTCTTCTGTCTAATTCAGTTAACATTTTTATTACCAATGCTTTGAATTCTTTATCTGGTAAATTGTTTGTTTCTGTTTCATTATTTTTTTCAGGGGTTTTCTCTTGCTCTTTCAATTGAGAGCAATTCCTCTGCCTTTCCATTTTGCTTAACTTTCTCTGCCTCTATGAATTTAGGTGAAACAGTTACCTATTGCATCTTGAAGGGGTGTTATTAAGTGGGAGTATCCCTATACAGACTGTGTGTGCCCAGTGCCTTTGATGGGAGAGCTGGATTAGACATGGATGCATACTACCTCTTTCCTCAGGGTGTGCTGGCAGCTATCACCTTGGTAGGGGGTGGGGCTGGAGATGAAGGGCCTGGAGCTGGAGCTTAGTATAAGGCAGGACTTCCCCTCCCTCTGCTCAGTGGCTGTCACCACCCTATCACAGGCAGGGTCTGATCCCAAGGTGCTGGAGCAGAAGCCCTGAGGGTTGGGCTGACCTGGTTGTGTTCCCTTTAAGTGTGTGTTTTCCCTTCTTCCCAGACGGGGACAGTTGCCCCAGAGGAAGGGAGTGCTGAAGCAAATGGGGCCCATGTGGAGCCCCACCGCAGGGCAGGAGGGGCCCACGTGGACTCTGAGCATGTATTGGGGGTAAGCTGTGGAGGGGCAGCCCCATCAGACTCTGGGCTGCTTCTAGTATGCCACTTGAGTAAGCACCAACAGTGGCCACCGCTGCCCTGCCCAGGCTCCACCCCAGGACCAGGTCACCTCTATATCCCACAGTCAAGTCTTCTCCCTGGTGATGGCCACCCCAGATCCAGTGCTGCACTGTGACATGGAATGAACAGGGGGCTGACCATTCACTTGGTTCAGGCTGGGGTGCACACCACCATGGTTTCAGGAAACTCAGCAGCTTCTAGAGCAGAACTCTCTCTGCCCTGCCTCAGGGGCAAGCCAGCACATGTGTGCTCCCCTCAAGTGGAGTCCAGGCTTCCCATAGCCCTTCTTTTAGTCCCAGCAGTCCTCCAACCAGCAAAGGAGGCTGTTCTCTTCCTTCTGGTGTAGGACCCCAGGACTGGGATGCTCAATCTGTGGCTCTCACCACTCACTCCCTAGGGTGGGTGTCCACCCATGTAATCTCCCTTTTCCTCTGAGTTCCCTCCCAGGGGCATAGGTCCCTACCCAATTTCTATTCCCTTCCTACCAGATTACACGTGTATCTTTCTTACATCCTTGGTTGTATAGGAGTCCTCCTGCCAGTTTCCAGTTAGTTTTCAGTGAGAATTGTTACACATGTAGATGTACTTTTGATGTGTTCATGGGGGGAGGTGAGCTCCACGTCCTCTTACTCCACACCGTGATTGATCCCCCGCACGTATAATTGATTGTATGTATTTTGCAATGTGTCAGTTATCTAACACTCACCTGATTAGTGTTCTCAGCCTTCATGGATTAAGGCCTATGTCCATGATTATTATTTACAACATCTAAAACTTAGAGTAAACACTTGTATTAGTCTGCATGGGCTACCATAACAAAGTGCCATAGACTAGATGTCTTAAACAACAGAAATTGATTTCTCACAGTTCTGGAGGCTGTAAATCCAAGATCAAGGTGTTGGCAGCATTGGTTTCTCCTGAGGCCCCTCTCCTCGGCTTGCAGATGGCTATCTTCTCATGTCCTCACATGGACTTCTCTGCACAGGCATCCTTGGTTTCTCCCTTCTCATAATGACACCAGTCTTATTGGATTAAAGCCCCACCCTTATAACCTTATTTACCACTAATTACCTCTAAAATTCGTATCTCCAAATCACAGTGGGGGGTAGGATTTCAATATACAAATTTGTGGGGGCCAATTTAGTCCATAACAGCTGTCAGTTCCTCATCCCCTTTGAAGCAGGACCCAAGAAGCTCAACCCTCCTAATAGTCTTCCATGTGGCAGCCAGAAAGCTCTTTCTTTAAAAGCCAGCCTAATGGTGTCCAGCTTCCCAGCTTTCAGATACAGTTTAGACTATCTAAATTAACCCATAAGTGTCTAAGCCATTGGCATCTTGCTCAGCTCTCTGACCTTATATCCTGCTCTGTACAAGCCACCCACCCAATTCTCTGCCTTTTCCTACCCTTTCTCCACGGTATTCCTTCTTTATGGAAGTGATTATAACTTGCTACCTTCAGGTTTTATCCTGTGTGCTTCCATCTGCTCTCCTATCTGTATCCTTTATGCAGCTGAATCTTACTTGTTGTTCAAGACTCAGCTCAAGTGTCTCCTCTTCTAGAAGCCTCTTTACAGGACACTTTCCTGTACAACATCCTATCTTGTGTGCATATTTATAGCTCAAACTGTGACTCTTGGCTTGTCTCACCCCATGTGAACCATAACCTCTTTGAGGGCAGGGACTGTGTCCTACTTATTCCATTTGTACTCCCAGCACTTCACACAGTGCCTGGAATGACATAGAGGAAGAAATCTATGGAACTATTTGAATAGTGATGCAAATCAGATACTGTCATTCCATCTCTTAAGCAAATAGCTCTTTTTGAGGCTGTTGTGTATTCCTGTTCAGATGATCATGGGGCATCCTTTCTTACTGATTATGCTGCCATATTACTAGCTGGCCCAGGCTTGTAAGCTGTTTTGCTAACGGTCCCCACAAAGAACTAAAAAAAGAACAAATTAAGCCCATAATTAGTAGAAGAAAGGAAATAAAAATCAGAGTGAAAGAAATGGAAACCAGATAAAAATAGGAAGAATCAACAAAACTAAAAACTAATTCTTTGAAAAGATAGCTAGACTATATATGTGTTGATTGCTAAAACTTTCCTCTCAGAACCTCTTTGGCTGCATCCCACAAGATCTGATATGTTGTATTTACATTTTCTTTTGTTAAATAACTTTTTAGTTCAATTGCAATTTCTTTGACCCATTGGTTGTTTAAAAGTGTATTGTTTAGTTTTCACATGTTTGTAGATCTCACTTTTCTCTTGATCTAGATTTCTACTTTTATGCCATTGGGGACAGAAAAGGTAGCTGGTATGATTTCAGTTTTCTTAGATTTGCTAGGATTTGTTCTCTGTCCTATCATATGCTATATGCTGTAGAATGTTTCTTGTGCACTTGAAAAGAATGTGAATTCTGCTTTTGGATGGAATGTTCTATGTATATTTATTAAGTTCATCTGGTCTAATGTGTCCT
This sequence comes from Hyperoodon ampullatus, assembly GCF_949752795.1. Classification (NCBI taxonomy): domain Eukaryota; kingdom Metazoa; phylum Chordata; class Mammalia; order Artiodactyla; family Ziphiidae; genus Hyperoodon; species Hyperoodon ampullatus. Next base: position 43,021,839 of record NC_136916.1, on the reverse strand, counting down.
TTAAGGCCAGTGTTTCCTTATTGATTTTCTGTCTGGATGATCTACCATTGATGTAAGTGGGGTGTTAAAGTCCCCTACTATTATTGTGTTACTGTCAGCTTCTCCCTTTATGTCTGTTAATATTTCCTTTATGTATTTGGTGCTCCTATGTTGGGTGTATTTATGTTTATAATTTTTATATGTTCTTGGTGTATTGACTCTTTTGTCTTTATTTGTCACTTCTTACCATTTTTTATTTCAAGTCTATGTTGTCTGATATAAATATTGCTACACCCACTTTCTTTTTGTTTCCAGTTGCTTGGAATATCATTTTCTGGCCCTACATTTTGAGCCTCTGTATTAATATGCCTTTAGAGCTGAGATGCGTCTCCTTAGGCAGCATATAGTTGGGTCATTTTTTTTAATCCATCCAGCCACTCTGTACTTTTTGATTGCTGAGTTCAATCCCTTTATATTTAGGGTGATGTTGATATGTAAGAACTTACTACTGCCATTGAATCTTTTTCCTTCTGGTTATTTTGTCGCTCCATTGTTTTTTATTTTTAATTTTTAAAAAAAATTTTATTGGAGTGTAGTTGATTTACAATATTGTGATAGTTTCTGGTGTACAGCAAAGTGAATCAGTTATACATACACATATACAATCATTTTTAGATTCTTTTCCCATATAGGTCATTACAGAGTATTGAGTAGAGTTCTCTGTGCTATACAGTAGCTCCTTATTAGTTATCTAATTTTATATATAGTAGTGTGTATATGTCAATCCCAACCTCCCAGTTTATTCCTCCCTCCATTTCCCCACTGGTAACCGTAAGTTTGTTTTTTACATCTGTCCCTCTATTTCTGTTTTGTAAATAAGTTCATTTGTACCATGTTTTAGATTCCACATAGAAGTGATATCATACGATATTTGTCTTTCTCTGTCTGACTTACTTCACTTAGTATGATAATCTCCAGTTTCGTCCATGTTGCTGCAAATGGCATTATTTCATTCTTATTATGGCTGAGTAATATTCCATTGTATATATGTACCACATCCTCTTATCCATTCCTCTGTCGATGGACACTTAAGTTGCTTCCATGTCCTGGCTATTGTGAATAGTGCTGCAGTGAACATTGCATGTATCTTTTTGATTTATGGTTTTCTCAGGATATATGCCCAGGAGTGGGACTGCTGGATCACATGGTAGCTCTATTATTGGTTCTTTAAGGAACCTCCATACTGTTGTGCATAATGGTCGTACCAATTTACCTTCCCACCAACAGTGTAGGAGGGTTCCCTTTTCTTCATACCCTCTCCAGCATTTATAGTTTGGAGATTATTTGATGCTGGACATTCTGACCAGTGTGAGGTGATACCTCATTATGGTTTTGCTTTGCATTTCTCTAATGATTAGTGGTGTTAAGCATCTTGGCATGTGCCTCTTGGCCATCTGTATGTCTCCTTTGGAGAAATGTCCGTTTAGATCTTCCAGCCATTTTTTTTTCACACACACACACTGTATTTTATTTTTACAAGAGATAAATAAACTGACACCAAGCATTGTAACTGGATGACCACAACAAAAGCAACAATGACTGCAATTACCAAACATGAAACACACTCATACTATGTCATAATATTGACATTCAGTCCAGTAATCCTCCACTGTAACAGCTCCTTAACTTTGCAGTGAAAATTGATTTGTATATTTTTTGCCTCTGAGTCCTTCTGGGATTTTTTTTTTATTATTCAAACAGAAAGTCACAAAAATTATAATCATCCTCATCAGTTCACTCAGTCCCATGTAATTAATTTTTTTTCATCTTGATCTTTTGTTAGCACTTCTTTGAATTCATCAGTTTTCCATTAGAGTTCTGAAAATGCTTATTCATTCAGTTCAGCAGTATAGTCAGTTACCAGAAACCTGTACTTGTCAGAGTCTTTTCCATGATTTCCTTGAAGATGAGACCCTTTTATAGGAACATTTTTGGAAAAGCATCAGAGTACACTCAGAACTCTCTGTAAATGACAAGACTTTAAAATGACCACAGTTAAAGATTTGATGAAAGTTCATAATAATGCAATTAACAAGGAAATTTAGTTATTTCTGATATACATTTTAAAGTAATAACTAGAATTATGACTTATAACATTTTACCAGAACATATAAGATTTTTAGAAATTTCATGTAATGTCTGAAACATTTATATTAACATATTGCCATACAAATAACCCAAAGAAAGTTTAGTATTAGTTGTTTTGTTTGTGTGTTTTTTTTATACTGCAGGTTCTTATTAGTCATCAACTTTATACACATCAGTGTATACATATCAATCCCAATTGCCCAATTCAGCACACCACCATCCCCAGCCCACCGCGGTTTTCCCCCCTTGGTGTCCATACGTTTGTTTTCTACATCTCTGTCTCAACTTCTGCCCTGTAAACCGGTTCATCTGTACAATTTTTCTAGGTTCCACATACATGTGTTAATATACGATATTTTTCTTTCTGACTTACTTCACTCTGTATGACAGTCTCTAGATCCAACCACGTCTCAACAAATGACTCAATTTCGTTCCTTTTTATGGCTGAGTAATATTCCATTGTATATATGTACCACAACTTCTTTATCCATTCGTCTGTCGATGGGCATTTAGGTTGCTTCCATGACCCGGCTATTGTAAATAGTACTGCAATGAACATTGGGGTGCATGTGTCTTTTTTTTTTTTTTTTTTTTTTAAGGTATGTGGGCCTCTCACTGTTGTGGCCTCTCCCGTTGCGGAGCACAGGCTCCAGACGCGCAGGCTCAATGGCCATGGCTCACGGGCCCAGCCGCTCCACAGCATGTGGGATCTTCCCAGACCGGAGCACGAACCCATGTCCCCTGCATCGGCAGGCGGACTCTCAACCACTGCGCCACCAGGGAAGCCCGTGCATGTGTCTTTTTGAATTATGGTTTTCTCTGGGTATATGCCCAGTAGTGGGATTGCTGGACTTTTCTCCACACCCTCTCCAGCATTTGTTGTTTGTAGATTTTCTGATGTTGCCCATTCTAACTGGTGTGAGGTGATACCTCATTGTAGTTTTGATTAGCATTTCACTAATAATTAGTGATGTTGAGCAGCTTTTCATATGCTTCTTGGCCATCTGTATGTCTTCTTTGGAGAAATGTCTATCTAGGTCTTCTGCCCATTTTTGGATTGGGTTGTTTGTTTTTTAATATTGAACTGCATGAGCTGTTTATATATTTTGGAGATTAATCCTTTGTCCGTTGATTCGTTTGCAAACATTTTCTCCCATTCTGAGGGTTGTCTTTTCGTCTTGTTTATGGTTTCCTTTGCTGTGCAAAAGCTTTTAAGTTTCATTAGGTCCCATTTGTTTATTTTTGTTTTTATTTCCATTACTCTAGGAGGTGGATCAAAAAAGATCTTGCTGTGATTTATGTCAAAGAGTGTTCTTCCTGTGTTTTCCTCTGAGAGTTTTATAGTGTCTGGTCTTACATTTAGGTCTCAAATCCGTTTTGAGTTTATTTTTGTGTATGGTGTTAGGGAGTGTTCTAATTTCATTCTTTTACATGTAGCTGTCCAGTTTTCTCAGCACCACTTATTGAAGAGATGGTCTTTTCTCTATTGTATATCCCTGCCTCCTCTGTCATAGATTAGTTGACCATAGGTGTGTGGGTTTATCTCCGGGCTTTTTATCTTGTTCCATTGATCTATGTTTCTGTTTTTGTGCCAGTACCATATTGTCTTGATTACTGTAACTTTGTAGTATAGTCTGAAGTCAGGGAGCCTGATTCCTCCAGCTCCGTTTTTTTCCCTTAAGACTGCTTTGGCTATTCGGGGTGTTTTGTGTCTCCATACAAATTTTAAGATGATTTGTTCTAGTTCTGTAAAAAATGCCATTGGGGGCTTCATTGGTGGCACAGTGGTTGAGAGTCCGCCTGCCGATGCAGGGGACATGGGTTCGTGCCCCGGTCCGTGAGGATACCACATGCCATGGAGCGGCTGGGCCCGTGAGCCATGGCTGCTGAGCCTGTGCATCCGGAGCCTGTGCTCCACAACTGGAGAGGCCACAACAGTGAGAGGCCTGTGTACCGCAAGAAAAAAAAATGCCATTGGTAATTTGATAGGGATTACATTGAATCTGTAGATTGCTTTGGGTAGTATATTCATTTTCACAATATTGAGTCTTCCAATCCAGGAATGTGGTATATCTCTCCATCTGTTGGTATCATCTTTAATTTCTTTCATCAGTGTCTTATAGTTTTCTGCATACAGGTCTTTTGTTTCCGTAGGTAGGTTTATTCCTAGATATTTTATTCTTTTTGTTGCAATGGTAAATGCGAGTGTTTCCATAATTTCTGTTTCAGATTTTTCATCATTAGTGCATAGGAATGCAAGAGATTTCTGTGCATTAGTTCTGTATCCTGCAACTTTACCAAATTCATTAATTAGCTCTAGTAGTTTTCTGGTGGCATTTTTAGGATTCTGTATGTATAGTATCATGTCATCTGCAAACAGTGACAGTTTTACTTCTTCTTTTCCAATTTGTATTCCTTTTATTTCTTTTTCTTCTGATTGCCATGGCTAGGACTTACAAAACTATGTTGAATAATAGTGGTGCGAGTGGATATCCTTGTCTCATTCCTGATCTTAGAGGAAATGCTTTCAGTTTTCCACCATTGACAATGATGTTTTCTGTGGGTTTGTCTTATATGACCTCTATTATGTTGAGGTAGGTCCCCTCTATGCCCACTTTCTGGAGAGTTTTTATCATAAATGGGTGTTGAATGTTGTCAAAAGCTTTTTCTGCATCTATTGAGATGATCTGGTTTTTATTCTTCAATTTGTTAATATGGTGTATCACAGTGATTGATTTCCATACATTGAAGGATCCTTGCATCCCTGGGATAAATGCCACTTGATCATGGTGTGTAATCCTTCTGATGTATTGTTGGATTCAGTTTGCTCATATTTTGTGAGGATTTTTGCATCTATGTTCACCCGTGATACTGGCCTATAATTTTCATTTTTCTGTGATATCTTTGTCTGAGTTTTTGGTATTATTTTGATGATGGCCTTGTAGAATAGTTTGGAAGCATTCATTTCTCTGCAATTTTGGGGGAATGGTTTGAGAAGAATAGGTGTTAACTTTTCTCTAAATGTTTTGTAGAATTCACCTGTGAAGACATCTGTTCCTGGACTTTTGTTTGGTGGGAGGTTTTTTTTTAATTGGTCTGTTCATATTTTCTATTTCTTCCTGGTTTAGTCTTGGGAGATTGTACATTTCCAGGAATTTCTCCATTTCTTCTGTGTTGTCCAATTTACTGGCATATAGTTATTTGTAGTAGTCTCTTATCCTTTATATTCCTGTGGTGTCAGTTGTAATGTCTCCTTTTTCATTTCTGATTTTATTGATTTGGGCCCTCTTTTTTCCTTGATGAGTCTGGATAAGATATGTCAATTTTGTTTAGCTTTTAAAAAACCTCTCAATTTCATTGATCTTTTTAATTTTTTTTGTTTCTATTTCATTTATTTCTGCTCTGATCTCTACCATGTCTTTCTTTCTACTAACTTTGGGGTTTGTTATTTTTTCTAGCTCCTTTAGGTGTAAGGTTAGGTTGTTTATTTCAGGTTTTTTGTTTCCTGAGGTAGGCTTGTATTGCTATAAACTTCCCTCTTAGAACTGCTTTTGTTGTTCCCATAGAATTTTGGATTGTTGAGGTTTGGTTTTGTTTTCATTTGCGTACAGGTATTTTTTAATTTTCTCTTTGATTTCTTCAGTGATCTATTGGTAGTGTAGTAGTACATTGTACAGCCTCCACATGTTAGTGGGTTTTTTTTTCCTTATGGTTGATTTTTAGTCTAATGCTGTTGTGGTCAGAAAAGATGCTTCATAGAATTTCAATTTCCTTAAATTTACTGATGTTTGCTTTGTGTCCTAGCATGTGATCTATTCTGGAAAATGTTCCATGTACACTTGAAAAGAATGTGTATTCTGCTGTTTTGGGATAGGATGCTCTATATATATCTATTAAGTTCACCTGATCTAATGTGTCTTTTAAGGCCAGTGTTTCCTTATTGATTTTCTGTCTAGATAATCTTTCCTTTGATATAATTGGGGTGTTAAAGTCCCCTACTATTATTGTGTTACTGTTGATTTCTCCCTTTGTGTCTGTTAATATTTCCTTTATGTATGCTTCTATGTTGGGTGCATATATATTTACAAATGTTATATCTTCTTGGATTGATCCCTTGATCATTAGGCATTATGTAGTGTCCTCCTTTGTCTCTTATAACAGTCTTTATTTTAAAGTGTATTTTGCTACCCCCAGCTGTCTTTTGATTTCCAGTTGCATGGAATACCTTTTGCCATCCAACTTTCAGTCTGTGTGTGTCTTTAGATCTGAAGTGAGTTTCTTGTAGCGGCATATTTATAGGTCTTGATTATTGTATCCATTCAGCCACTTTGTCTTTTGATTGGAGTATTTAGTCCATTTACGTTTAAAATGACTATTGATGTATGTGTTCTTATTGACATTTTGTTAATTGTTTTTGATTTGTTTTTGTAGGCCTTTTTTGTTCCTTTCATCTTTTGTTTCTTGTGATTTTTACTATCTTTAGTGTTATGTTTGGATTCATTTTTCTTCTTCGTGTGTATCTATTATAGATTTTTGATTTATGGTTCCAATGAGGTTCACATACAGCTAGCTCGCAGATAGATAGATAGATATGAATGATTGTTTTAAGTTGCTGATCTCTTAATTTCACATGCATTTTAACAACCCTGCATTTGTACTCTCCTCCCAATTACTGTTTTTGATACAATATTTTACATCTGATTGTTTTGTCTTTCCCTTAACTTCTTAATGTGGATATAGATTATTTTACTAGTTTTTTTTTTTTTTTTTTTTTTTTGCGGTACGCGGGCCTCTCACTGTTGTGGCCTCTCCCGTTGTGGAGCACAGGCTCTGGATGCACAGGCTCAGCGGCCATGGCTCACAGGCCCAGCTGCTCCGTGGCATATGGGATCCTCCCAGACTGGGGCACGAACCCGTATCCCTTGCATCAGCAGGCGGACTCTCAACCACTGTGCCACCAGGGAGGCCCTATTTTACTAGTTTTATCTTTTAACCTTCCTACTAGCTTTATGAGTGAACGATTTCCTACCTTTACTATATGTTTGCCTTTACCAGTGAGCTTTTTCTGTTTGTAATTTTCATGTTTTCTTATTGTGGTCTTTTCTTTTTCACTTAGAGGTTCCTTTAACATTTCTTGTAAAGCTGCTTCAGTCATCCTGAACTCTTTTAGCTTTTGCTTGTCATTAAAGCTTTTGATCTCTCCAACAAATCTGAACAAGAGCCTTGCTGGGTAGATTATTCTTGTTTTAGGTTTTTCTCTCTCACTACTTTAAATATATCATGTCACTCCCTTCTGGCCTTCACAGTTTCTGCTGAAGAGTCAGCTGATAGCCTTATGGGAGTGCCCTTGTGTGTAACTTGCTGCTTCTCCCTCGCTGCCTTTAATTTTTGCCACCATTGTAATTAAAAAGAGAGAATATTAAAGATAATGTTTCTTGCTGTGTTCCTCTTTGGGTTAATCCTGTATGAGACTCTCTGAGCTTCATGGACTTGGATATCTATTTCCTTTCCCAAATTAGGGAAGTTTCCAGCCATTACGTCTTTAAGTATGTGCTCAGTCTCTTTCTCTCTTCTCCTTCTGGACCCCCATAATGCGAATATTAGTGCACTTAAGTTGTCCCAGAGGTCTCTTAAACCATTTTCATATCTTTTCATTCTTTTTTCTGTTCAGTTTGTGATTTCCACTACTGTCTTCCAGCTCGCTGATCCATTCCTTTGTATCATTTGGTCAGCTGTTGATTTCTTCTAGTGTGTTTTTCATTTCAGTTATTGTATTCTTCATCTGTTTGGTTTTTCTTTGTATATGCTCTTTGTTAGAAACATCTAATCTCTCTCTCTCTGTGCATCCCTTCTTCTCCCAAGTTCTTTGGTCATCTTTACAATCATGACCCTGAACTCTTTCTTGGGTAGATTGCTTATCTCTATTTCACTTAGTTCTTCTGGGGTTTTATCTTGTTCCTTTGTTCACAACATATTCATCTGTTGCCTCATTTTGCCTAATTTGTTCTTTACATTTCCCAGCCTAGGAGAAGTGGCCTTTTGTAAGAGACATCCCATGCATCCGAGCAGTACACTCCCCTCTTGCCACCAGAGCTATATGAGCTAGGGGTTCCTAGAGAGCTGTGTGGGGCTTTCTTTCTTGGTAGGCTGACTGTGTGGTCACTCTGGTAGGCTTGGTTGGCCCCTAGCCTGGTTGGTTGCCAGGTTCTACCTTTTGTGGAGGCTGCTAGCTGCTGGTTGGCAGGACTGGGTCATGAGGCGGCTGACTGTGGAACCCCACAGGTTCTCTAGGCTAATGCTGGGTTACTGGTGGGCAGAGTCAGGGTCCAGGAGACCCCAGGGCTGTTGTCCACCCACTACTATGTGAAACTGAGTCCTGGGGCTAGTGCCAACCTCCTGGCTGATAGAGGTGGGTCCTGGTGTCTGATTGCAGGTCCCAGAACTGGGGTCAGATAGCTGGTGAGTGGGGCCAGTTCCTGACACAGTTAGCTGTGGGACCTGGGGTGTTTTGAAGCTTGTGTTGGCCTGCTGGTGGCCAGGGCCCAGCTGGTCCCTGGGCAGAATCTGGCCTGCTGGGTCTGCAAGCTGCAGGGCTACAGTTTTCTTGCAGCTGGTGTCTGCGTCCTAGTGGGTGAGAGTGGGTCCTGGGGTCTTTGGCTGGCGGGTCCTGGGGGGCCTCGGCTAGTGCCTGCACACTGACATGTGGGGCTGAGTCCTGGGCCCTTTCATGGACAGGGCCACGTCCAGAGGCAGCTGTGGGCTCAGAGGGTCTTAAGGCAGTCTGCCCACTGGTGGGTGGGACTGTGGTTACACCCAGTTAGTTGCTGGGTCTTGGGGCCAATAAGCTAGAGGGAGGATTCCAAAATGGCACTTGCCAGCACCAGGGTCCACATGGTAAAAGGGGCTCCCAAAGATGGCTACCATCAGTGTCTATGTTTCCAGGATGAGCTGCAGTTGTTTCTTGCCTCAAGGAGACTTTCCAAGATCAGCAGGCTTCTATCAAATTACTGCTTCTCCCTGGGTCCTGGAGTGTGTGATATTTTGTGCACACCCTTTAAGAGTGAAGTCTCTTATTTCCTACAGACTCTGGGACTCCTGAAAGTAAGCACTGCTGGCCTTCAAACCCACATGCTCTAGGTGCTCATCTTCTTGGTGTAGAATCCCTGGGCTAGAGAGTCCAACATGGAGCTCGGACCTCTCACTCCTTTGGGAGAACCTCTGCAATTGTAATTATTCTCCCTTAGCTCGGTGCTTTGTGACCACCTAGAGGGGTGGGATAGGGATGGTGGGAGGGAGTCTGCAAGAGAGAGGGGATATGGGGATATATGTGTACATATAGCTGATTCACTTTGTTATACAGCAAAACTAACACACCATTGTAAAGCAACTGTAGTTGAAGATATTTAAAAAAATTGTAATTACTCTCCCATTTGTGGGTTGCCAACCCATATGTAGGGGACTTGACTATATTGTGACTCTGCCCCCTCCTAACTGTTGTGGTTCCTTCTTTAGTTATAGAAGACCTTTTTTGGTAGGTTCTTCTTTTTCATTGATGGTTGTTCTGCAGATAGCTATGATTTTGGTGTGCCTGTGAGAGGAGGTGAGCTCAGGGTTTTTTTACTCCACCATCTTGACTGCTTCCCTCACCTGAATCATTTCTAAAGTCCTATCACTGGCTTGCTAATCCTCTCTTCCATGCGATCTGCTCTATTTCCAATGTTTTTAATGCAGCCTTCGTCTCATTTCCTGTGTGAGTTCCTCAGGTCCAGAATTTGTTTGGTTCTTTAGAATTTCATTCTCTTGGTAAAGTATTCCTTCTGTTCATTAATTTCATTCTTCAGTTCACTGAAAGTTCGTTGAATTTCTTCATGACAACTCTTGAATTCTTTATAAGGTAGATCACAGTATTCTGTGTCTTTGGGTTCAGTTGCTGAAAAACTGTCATTTTATTTTTACTTTTGCCATATTACGACGATTTTTTCATAGTGTTTGATGAAATGTGCCTCTGCACATTTTCATTTGAAGTAACAGGTAAGGCTTTGTTTGCTTTGATTCTAATAAACAGGTTGGCAATAAGAAGCCTTTCTTTTGCTTTCCAGAAGGTGGCAATATAGCACACGTTTTTGACTTACTGGAGCTAAGTTGGGAGCATGTGCATAAAAAAGCTGGTGTTAAAAAAAGAACAAAGGCTGGTGACAGACTGTGGGGGTACATAATAAGCACTTGGAGCTTTGAGTATGCCCATGGCCTGGTAGGGGGATCTTCCACTGGGGGAGCTCCAGCAGTGCATAGGAGGACTTCTTGATGGAATTCCAGGACACATGGCAGGAAACCCATACCTTCGGTTGTCTTTGGCTGCCTTCTTTCCTTTCCATCCTCCTGGTTACAGAGGTCTCTCTTCAGGACTCTGCCAGGCAGACTGTCACCCCTTTCACTTTCCGCCTCCTCTGCCAGAGAGACTGTTGCCACCACCACTGCAACTCCCTTGGCTCTGTGGTCTTCTCCAAGATCCAACCCACCCACTTTCAGATGCACAGATGGATGCATCTCTTGGGTGTCTTGGTGTGTGTGCAGAGGCACTTTCTGTTACAGATGTCTAATAGTTGTACGTTGAGGGGGAGAGAAAAAAAGGAACAACTCATGCCACCATGATACTGCCTGCACTCCCAGCCTCACTCTTGTGACCAGCTGCCAACATTGCATTGTGCCCTTGAGCACATCCTTTCCTTGTATGTAATTAACCCAGATGGAAATCAAATCTATTCAGAAACCATTTTTACTCATTGGAGTTAATGAGCTAAAAGAATAATATCAGTACTGTTGACAACTGCAAGTCCCCCACAGGCTGCAGTCCTGGAAGTCAGGTGGAGTAAGTGTTTCAAGGAGGAAGGAGAGATCAGCTGTCAAATCACGCTTGATGCATCATGTAGGATGAAGACTGAGAAATGACCACTGGACTTAACAACGTGGAGGTCATTAGTGGTCTTAAGCAAGTTTGCTGAAATGGTAAGGGAAAGAAGCCTGAATAAAGGAGGTTCAAGGGAATAGGAGGAAAAGAAATCAGTCAGTGAATATACTATTTCAAGGAGTATCACCATCAAGGGAAGCAAAGAATGTAATAGCTGGAGAGAAAGTGGAATTAAGATGATTTTTTTAACCTTTTCCATGTATATTTTCAAGCATACACAAGAATAGAGGGAAAAGTAAAATGGACCTACTGATACATGTACTCGTTTCCCAGTTTCAATAGCTATTGATATTTTGACAATCTTGTTTCATCTACAACTTTCTGATTGGAGTATTTTAAAGAATCATTGTTTCACCTCTGATAACTTTAGTATATATTGTTTTTAGATGAGAACTTAAAAATTATAATCACAGTGACAATATTAACAGTAGTGCCTTAATGTCATAACTCATCTGTGTTTATCTTTTTCCAATAGAAGAGACCTTTTTTTAAGGGAAAAATAACAGCATGTGTGTATACTTATGGGACTGATCCAAGAGATGGAAGGAACGAGATGCAGGAACAAGAGGAGATGGGCCCTCATGCCCGGATGGAGGAGTGGCCTTACATAGATGCAGAGTGGTCTCCCTGGTTAGAGGAGAGAAGGCCGAGTGTGTGCACACAGATGCACAGCATGGGGGAGATCTGGTGGAGAGAGCATGTGGTGGTTCTATTCAGATGCTTCCATTGTCTCAGTGAAATAAGAAGCAAGATCCTTATCTGGAGTAAGGATGGAAGAGAAGGTGTTGGAGGTTTTAGGAGGAGTAGGTGTGTGATAGCAGGAGCTGAGCACTACTTACCCAGTATGGGATCCTTAAGATGATCCTTCTTCCTGTGCAGGAGAAGGCAGGCAAGTCACTTTGCTTGGCCACCATTAAAAAACAATACAAAGGAAGCATCTGAAGTAACTAGTACAGAAGCAAAACTTGATCATTTCCAGGTTCAGGAATTTATCTTTATATCCAAAGCAATCTGAATGCCAAGTCACTGGACATTCTAGTTCTGAAGACTCAGTGTAAATGAGTGGTCCATTTCAAGGCCCAATGTGGTAGTCACTGTAGAAGTGAAAGAATTCTGAGCCAGAAAGAGAAACTGCTGTTGTCCCCACCTTCTGTCTTATCCCTGAGCTTCTGCTTTCTGATTTGAAACTTTGCATTATCAATTGGGAATTTTTCTCAACTTTTTCAGGGCTAATTGGGAATTTTAAAATTATTCAAAGTATAGCATGATGTTTCCTCTCCTTAACCTTTATCTAAGCTCTCCTCTCGTATATTCACTCCTGCCTGCTTTCACAGCTATTTATACTAGCTAATTAACATTTATTCATTATTCACTCTATGCTTTGTACTCATTTGAGGAAACAGACTTTGAGAGGTTGAGTGACTTGCCCAAAGACACATTATAGGTGAGGGGCCAGTTCTTGAAGCAAGGTCAAATGACTTCCAAGACCTCTATCCCAGCCACAATACTGCACCCACCTGGTTATCACTCAGAGAGTTTCCCTCACAGCCATTAGCACAATGACATGCTGAAAAGCAAACTATGACGACTGGCTGGCCCCCTGACCCTGCCTGGTCTAATCTCAGCTCTGCCACTTTTTAATTGAATGACATTGGACAAATTATTTAGCCTTTTGTAACATCTGTTACCTCATTAGTACAGAAAAATACCTATTAATAGATTTACAACATAAGGTTGTTTTGAAGATTGAATTATATGAAACATATAAGGTACTTAGAGCCTGCCACATAACACGTACTAACTGTTACCTAAAAAATATTATTCTTACCACTTATCAGCTTTGTCCAAGTGACTTCACACCTCTAAATATCATGTTCCACTTCCCTGATTTGCTTTGACAGAGTTCTGGGAATCACTGAACCATGTAAGGTATACCTTGGAGGATGATGTTCCTGGTTTTGCCCTATTAAGGAAAATTGAGTGTTCTTATAATTTATCATTCTTTCTCTGACCATCCCACAAAACTCCTTTCTCCTTTTCTTGCAGTGACTGCATTTGTTCTAGGAAGCTGTTACATGCTATCTGCCTTATATGTATTTGGGACAACAGTACAGAGACTTCTTATGTTTTTGTTAATGCTAATTTCCCACAGAAAAACTGTAAAAATGGGCCACACAAAAATGATAAAAACAAAAAACAATTGTATTTTTAGGGTGAGAAGTAAATAATATTTAGTTCTCCAGAGATTAAAAACCTAAAAGACAATTTCATTAGCGTACACTTCTGCCCAGTAGTCAAACAAGCAGGGAGTAGAAGGGCTTTGGGTTCAGGGGTGAGGAGGTTTGTCTAAAGTCAGTTGTTCTTCTACAAGTCAGAATGGCCATCATTAAAAAGTCTACAAATAACAAATGCTGGAGAAGATGTGGAGAAAGGGAACCCTCCTACACTGTTGGTGTGAAAGTAAATTGGTGCAGCCACTATGGTGAACAGTATGCAGGTTCCTCAGAAAACTAAAAATAGACTTGCCATATGATCTTGCAATCCCACTCGTTGGCATATATCCAAAGAAAACTCTAATTCAAAAAGGTACATGCAACCCTGTGTTCATTGCAGCACTATTTACAACAGCCAAGACACAGAAGCAACCTAAATGTCCACTGACAAAGGAATGGATAAAGAACATGTGGCACATATATATACAATGGAATATTACTCAGACATAAAAAAAATTTTTAAATGCCATTTGCAGCAACAAGGGTGGACCTAGAGATTATACTAAGTGAAGTAAGCCAGAGAAATACCATGTAATATTACATATGTGGAATCTCAAATACGACACAAATGAACTTATCCACAAAATGGAAATAGACTCATGCCAAGACACATTGTCTTTAATTTTTGCAAATTTGATTACTAAGAAAAATTACTGAAAGCAACAACGGAAAAATGACAAATAATATACAAGGGAAATCCCATAAGGTTAACAGCTGATTTCTCATCAGAAACTCTACAGTCCAGAAGGGAGTGGCATGATATACTCAAAATGATGAAAGGGAAAAACCTCTAACCAAGATTACTCTACCTGGCAAGGATCTCATTCAGTATTGACAGAGAAATCAAAAGCTTTACAGACAAGCAAAAGCTAAGGGAATTCAGCACTGCCAAACCAGCTCTACAACAAATGCTAAAGGAACTTCTCTAAGTGGGAAACACAAGGGAAGAAAAGGACCTACAAAAACAAACCCAGAGGGCTTCCCTGGTGGCGCAGTGGTTGAGAGTCTGCCTGCCGATGCAGGGGACACGGGTTCGTGCCCCGATCCCGGAAGATCCCACATGCCGCGGAGCGGCTGGGCCCGCGAGCCATGGCCGCGGAGCCTGTGTGTCCGGAGCCTGTGCTCTGCAACGGGAGAGGCCACAGCAGTGAGAGGCCCGCGTACAGCAAAAAAAAAAAAAAAAAAAAAAAAAAAAAAAAAAAAAAAAAAAAAACAAACCCAGAACAATTAAGAAAATGGTCATAGGAACATACATATCTATAATTACCTTAAACGTGAATGGATTAAATGCTCCAACCAAAAGACAGAGGCTCGCTGAATGAATACAAAAACAAGACCCATATATATGCTGTCTACAAGAGACCCACTTCAGACCTAGGGACACATACAGACTGAAAGTGAGAGGATGCAAAAAGATATTCCATGCAAATGGAAATCAAAAGAAAGCTGGAGTAGCAATAGTCGTATCAGATAAAACAGACTTTAAAATAAAGAATGTTACAAGAGACAAGGAAGGACACTACATAATGATCAAGGGATCAATCCAAGAAGAAGATATAACAATTATAAATATATATGCACCCAACATAGGAGCACCTCAATACATAAGGCAACTGCTAACAGCTATAAAAGAGGAAATCGACAGTAACAAAATAATACTGGGGGACTGTAACACCTCACACCAATGGACAGATCATCCAAAATGAAAATAAATAAGGAAACAGAAGCTTTAAATGACACAATAGACCAGATTTAATTGATATTTATAAGACATTCCATCCAAAAACAGATTACACTTTCTTCTCAAGTGCGCATGGAATATTCTCCAGGATAGATCACACCTTGGATCACAAATCAAGCCTCAGTAAATTTAAGAATATTGAAATCATATCAAGCATCTTTTCTGACCACAACGCTATGAGATTAGAAATGAATTACAGGGAAAAAAACGTAAAAAACACAAACACATGGAGGCTAAACAATACGTTACTAAACAACCAAGAGATCACTGAAGAAATCAAAAGGAAATCAAAAAATACCTAGAGACAAATGACAATGAAAACACGACGATCCAAAACATATAGATGCAGCAAAAGCAGTTCTAAGAGGGAAGTTTATAGCAATTCAATCCTACCTCAAGAAACATCTCAAGTAAACAATCTAACCTTACACCTAAAGGAACTAGAGAAAGAAGAACAAACAAAACCCAAAGTTAGCAGAAGGAAAGAAATCAAAGATCAGAGCAGAAATAAATGAAATAGAAACAAAACAATAGCAAAGATCAATAAAACTAAAAGCTGGTTCCTTGAGAAGATAAAATTGATAAACCATTAGCCAGACTCAGCAAGAAAAAGAGGGCAAGGCCTCAAATCAATAAAATTAGAAATGAAAAAGAAGTTATGGTAGACACTGCAGAAATACAAAGCATCCTAAGAGACTACAAGCAGCTCTATGCCAATAAAATGGACAACCTGGAAGAAATGGAAAAATTCTTAGAAATGCACAACCTTCCAAGACTGAACCAGAAAACAGAAAATATGAACAGACCAATCACAAGCACTGAAATTGAAACTGTGATAAAAAGTCTTCCAACAGACAGAAGCCCAGGACCAGATGGCTTCACAGGCGAATTCTATCAAACATTTAGAGAAGAGCTAACATCTATCCTTCTCATACTCTTCCAAACTACAGCAGAGGGAGGAAGACTCCCGAACTCATTCTATGAGGCCACCATCACCCTGATACCAAAACCAGACAAAGATGTCACAAAGAAAGAAAACTACAGGCCATTATCACTGACGAACATAGATGCAAAAATCCTCAACAAAATACTAGCAAACAGAATCCAACAGCACATTAAAAGGATCATACACGATGATCAAGTGGGGTTTATCCCAGGAATGCAAGGATTCCTCAATATATGCAAATTGATTAATGTGATACACCATATTAACAAATTGAAGAATAAAAACCATATGATCATCTCAATAGATGCAGAGAAAGCTTTCAACAAAATTCAACACCCATTTATGATAAAAACCCTGCAGAAAGTAGCCATAGAGGGAACTTTCCTCAACATAATAAAGGCTATATATGACAAACCCACAGCCAACATCGTCCTCAGTGGTGAAAAACTGAAACCATTTCCACTAAGATCAGGAAAAAGACAAGGTTGTTCATTCTCACCACTGTTATTCAACATAGTTTTGGAAGTCCTAGCCATGGCAATCAGAGAAGAAAAGGAAATAAAAGGAATCCACGTCAGAAAAGAAGAAGTAAAGCTGTTACTGTTTGCAGATAACATACCATACATAGAGAATCCTAAAGATGCTACCAGAAAACTACTAGAGCTAATCAATGAATTTGGTAAAGTAACAGGATACAAAATTAATGCACAGAAATCTCTAGCATTCCTATACACTAATGATGAAAAATCTGAAAGTGAAATTAAGAAAACACTCCCATTTACCATTGCAACAAAAAGAATAAAATATCTAGGAATAAACCTACCTAAGGAGACAAAAGACCTGTATGCAGAAAATTATCAGACACTGAGGAAAGAAATTAAAGATGATACACATAGATGGAGAGACATACCATGTTCTTTGATTGGAAGAATCAACATTGTGAAAATGACTTTACTAACCAAAGCAATCTACAGATTCAATGCAATCCCTATCAAACTACCACTGGCATTTTTCACAGAACTAGAACAAAATATTTCACAATTTATATGGCAATGCAAAAGACCCTGAATAGCCAAAGCAATCTTGAGAAAGAAAAACGGAGCTGGAGGAATCAGGCTCCCTGACTTCAGAGTATACTACAAAGCTACATTAATCAAGACAGTATGCTACTAGCAAGAAACAGAAATATAGATCAGTGGAACAGGATAGAAAGCCCAGAGATAAACCCACACACATATGGTCACCTTATCCTTGATAAAGGAGGCAAGAATATACAGTGGAGAAAGGACAGCCTCTTCAATAAGTGGTGCTGGGAAAACTTGACAGGTACATGTAAAAGTATGAAATTAGAACACTCCCTAACACCATACACAAAAGTAAACTCAAAATGGATTAGAGACCTAAAGTAATGCCAGACACTATAGTACTCTTAGAGGAAAACATAGGCAGAACACTCTATGACATAAATCACAGCAAGATCCTTTTTGACCCACCTCCTAGAGAAATGGAAATAAAAATAAACAAATGGGACCTAATGAAACTTAAAAGCTTTTGCACAGCAAAGGAAACGATAAACAAGACCAAAAGACGACCCTCAGAATGGGAGAAAATATTTGCAATGAAGCAAGTGACAAAAGATTAATCTCCAGAATTTACAAGAAGCTCATGCAGCTCAATATCAAAAAGCAAACAACCCAATCCCAAAATGAGCAGAAGACCTAACTAGACATTTCTCCAAAGAAGATATACAGATTGCCAACAAACACATGAAAGAAAGCTCAACATCATTAATCATTAGAGAAATGCATATCAAAACTACAATGAGATATCACCTCACACCAGTCAGAATGGCCATCATCAAAAAATTTAGAAACAATAAATGCTGGAGAGCGTGTGGAGAAAAGGGAACCCTCTTGCACTGCTGGTGGGAATGTAAGTTGACACAGCCACTATGGAGAACAGTATGGAGGTTCCTTAAAGAACTAAGAATAGAGTTACCATATGACCCAGCAATCCCACTACTGGGCATATATCCAGAGAAAACCATAATTCAAAAAGACACATGCACCCCAATGTTCATTGCAGCACTATTTACAGTAGCCAGGTCATGGAAGCAACCTAAATGCCCTTCGACAGACGAATGGATAAAGAAGTTGTGGTACATATATACAATGGAATATTACTCAGCCATGAAAAGGAACGAAATTGGGTCATTTGTAGTGACGTGGATGGATCTAGATACTATCATACAGAGTGAAGTAAGTCAGAAAGAGAGAAACAAATATCATATATTAACTCATATATGTGGAACCTAGAAAATGGTACAGGTGAACCGGTTTGTAGAGCAGAAATTGAGACACAGATGTAGAGAACAAATGTATGGACACCAAGGGGGGAAAGTGGTGGGGGGGTGGGGGGGGCGGTGTGATGAATTGGGAGACTGGGATTGACATGTATACACTGGTGTGTGTGAAATGGATGACTAATAAGAAAATAAATAAACATTAAAAAATAAATATATGGGCTTTCCTGGTGGTGCAGTGGTTGAGAGTCCGCCTGCCAATGCAGGGGACGCGGGTTCGTGCCCCAGTCCGGGGAGATCCCACATGCCGTGGAGTGGCTGGGCCCGTGAGCCATGGCCGCTGAGCCTGCGCATCCAGTGCCTGTGCTCCGCAACGGGAGAGGCCACAACAGTGACAGGCCTGTGTACCACAGAAAAAAAAATAAAAAAATAAATATATGTACATCATTAAGACTGCTGATTTCATTATGTATTTTCCAATACCAAAATATAAAATAAAATGAAAACTGCAGAAAAGAAAAAAGAAAACAAAACCATGGAATAATGCCAAGATCAGATGCAGCAAAGGCATCAAAAGAGGGACTAGTGGGCTTCCCTGGTGATGCAGTGGTTAAGAATCTGCCTGCCAATGCAAGGGACCCAGATTCCAGCCCCATTCGAGGAAGATCCCACATGTCACGGACCAAGTAAGCCCATGTGCCACAACAAGAGAAGCCACCACAATGAGAAGCCTGTGCTCTGCAATGAAGAGTAGCCCCCGCTCACCGCAACTAGAGAAAGCCTGCACACAGCAATGAATACCCAATGCAGCCAAAAGTAAAGAAAGAAAGAAAGAAGAAAGATTCTTAAAAATATATATATATAAAGAGGGAGTAGTGCCTGGAAGTTAGCTGGGCATTAAATAAGGAGTGAAGCACCAGGGCCAGTTTCAAACCCCCAAACATCTGACTCTAGCTTATTCTCCAGTGGATAAAAGCATAATTACCATTTCCTGAAATTAGAGTTCTGGCAAGGGAGCCACCACAGTGAGATCTGAAGCCAGAGAAGCAGCAGAACTGAAGCCAGAGAAGCAGCAGAGCTGAGGTCACAATACACCAGGGAGCCTAGATGTGTAGGCAGGTTATCTGGACCCCTGGCATGGTTGCTCTTCTCAACCCCACCCTTCAAAAAACCTAAGGCTGGCATAAGGTAGAGTTTCCTGGCCCCCACGATCTCCTAAGGTGGAGTTTCCAGAGCCCCTTCATTCACCAAGGAGGAATTTCCTGGGGCCCTGCACTCTCCTAAGTTTGACTTTCCTGGGCCCACACAATCATCTTAACTAGAGTTTACTGGGCTCTCACATCACCTAAGGTGGAGAGTATCCTGACTCCATCAACACTGAAAAAAATAGAGAAACCTCAGATAGAGTCAGGAAACCAGAAGGGGGAACTCTCATGTCCTGTGATGATAACAGAGCCCAACAGGAAGAAGACAGACTTCTTTCCTGGCAATGACTCAGCCAATGAAAAGCCATGGACTCTATTTACTCTAGTCCTCTCAACTTCCTTTTCTCCTCTGTAAGAGCTCTCCTTGCCTTGCTGTGTGGGGACATGCAAGTAGTTCCACATAGTTGCACACCCTGAATTTTAATTTTCTGCAGATCCCAAATAAACCCATTCTCTTGCTGAAGAAATAACTGACAGTCTATTTTAGTTCAACATCACCAAAAGGTAGTTTGTGGACCCCCACAATAACCTAGAGTGGAATTTCATGAGCCCCCTACAATCACTAAGGTAGAATTTCCTAATCCCCTCACAATAAGCCAGATTTCCTGGGCCTGCACAATTACCATATAGAGTTTCCTGGGCCCCCACAATCACCTAAGGTAGATTTTCCTGGAAACAAATTCATCTAAAGTAAGTTTTTAGTCTCTCAGAATCACATACAGAAAAATTTCCTGCCCCGCCCCGACACTAACCTAATGTAGATTTTCTTCACCCTCACATAAGAGTTTCCTAGGCCCCCAAAGTCATCTAATATAGAGTTTCCAGGGCCCCCAGTATCACCTAAGGTAGATTTTCCTGGGACCCCAAATCACTAAGAGTTAGATTCCTATTCCCCACAATAAACTATGGTAGTTTCCTAGACCCAAATTACCTAACATACAGTTCTTAAGACCCCTATAATTGATCACCTAAGATACATTTTCCTAGGCACCAACAATTACTAAGGTAGAATTTCCCCACAATCATTTAAGGATGAATTTCCTGCCACCCCGTGATTACCTAAACTTGATTTCCTGGACCAAAACAGTCATCTAAGCTTCCTGGGACCCCACAATCACCTGAGCTAGAGTTTCTTAGACCCCAAATCACCTAAGCTTGATTTTCCTGGACCCCCCAAATTCACCTAAGATAGAGTTTCCTGGGCCCCCTCAATCATTTAAGGTAGAATTAGTTTACTAGGCCCCCCAAATCACCTAAGGTGGAGTTTCCTGGCCACAGAAAACCTTAAGATGGAATTTTGGAGGACCTAAAATCATTAAGATAAGTTTCCAGGCCCCCACAATCACCTAAAGTAGAGTTTGGGCCACAGTCATCTATTGTAGTGTGTCCTGGGCACCTACCATAACCTAAGGTAGAGTTCCCTAGCCCCCACAATGAACTAAGATAGTTTCTTGAGCCCACAATCATGTAGGGTAGACTTTCCTTGGCCTTCACAATTCACTAAGGTAATTTCTAGGGCCTCCATAGTCACCTTAGGTAAAGTTCCTGGGCCCACATCACCTAAAGTAGTAGGTGATTTGGTCTCCTGAGAATCACATAAGGAAGATCTTCCTGGTCCCCCACAATCACCTAAGGTAGAGTTTCTTTGACACCCTCCCCCCACCACAATCACCTAACAGTTTCCTGGGCCCCAAAACAACCACAGGTAGTTTCCCAGGCCTCAAAACTCACAAAGTGTACAGTCCTTGGCCCCCTAAGTCACCTAAAGTAGAACTTACTTGGGCCCTAAATTCAGTATAGGTTCTTGGCCCCCACGATGAAATGACAAGAGTTTTCTGAGAACCAGCAAATAACTGAGGTAGAGATTCCTGAGAACTCACAATCACCTAAGAAAGAGTTTCCTGGAGCCCCACTAACACCCAAGATAGATTTCCTGGTCTTCCACAATCACCTAAATTAGATTTTGCTGAGGTACCACATTTCCCTAAGGTAGTTTCCTGGGCCCCTAAATCACATAAACTAGAGTTTACTGGCTCCCACAATCACATAAAGTAGATTTCCCTGGGCCCACACAATCGTCTAAGCTAGTTTCCTGGGCATCCATAGTCACTAAGCTAGAGTTTCCAGGGTCCCCCCAAATTACCTAAGGTAGAGTTTCAGGGCCCCCAACATTCACAGAACCTAGAGTTTCCTGGGCCCCCAATTTTTGTAAGTTTCAAGTGCCCCCACAATCACCTATGGTAGAGTTCCTGGGACTTACAATCAATAAGTAAGAGTTTCCTAAGCCCTCATAATCCCCTTATGTAAAGTTTCTTGGGCTCCCAAAATATTGTAAGGTTTCCTGGCCCCCCACAATCACCTAAGGAAGAGTTTCCAGCCTTCCACCATCACCTGAGCTAGAGTCTCCAGGACCCCCACAATGACCTAAGCTAGAGTTTCCCCAACAATAACCTTAGGTAGATATTCCTGGGCTCATGTCACCTAAAGTAATAGTTTTGGGCCCCCCAGAATCACATAAGGAGAAACTTCCAGGCTCCCACAGCTACCAAAGGTAGAGTTTCTTCAATTCCCACAATCCCCTAACAGAGTTTCCTGGATCCCCAAAATATCCTAAGGTAGAGTTTCATAGGCCTCAAAAATCACATAAGGTACAGTTTCATGGGCCCCTCAATCACCTGAAGTAGAGTTTCCTAGGGCCCCAAATTTACTAAGGTAGAGTTTCCTGGGTCCCACAATGAAATGAGGTAGAGTTATGGGAACCTACAGTCACCTAACCTCAAGTTTCCTGGTACCCAACAGTTACCTAAAGGTATTATTGCCTGGGCAGCAAAAACTACCTAAAGCAGAGTTTCCTGAGGCCCACAATCACCTAAAGATGAATTTCCTGGGTCCACAATCACCAAAGATAGATTTCCTTGACCCACAATAGCTTAAAGTAGTACTTCTAGGTCCTCCACAGTCTCATAAGGACGATTCACTGCCCCCTCCCCCACTTCAATCACCCAAGCTAGAGTTTCCTCGGTCCCTACAATCACATAAGTCACAGTTTGCTGGGTCCCCACAATCACGTAAGTTACAGTTTATAGCGTCTCCACAATCTTCTAAGGTAGAATTTCCTGGGCTCCCATGATTATCTAAGGTAGACTTTCCTGGTCCCTCAATCAACTTAGGAAGAATTTCCTAGCTTCCCGTATCACCTAAGCTAGAGTTTCCCTATCCCCCACCATCATCTAAGATAGAATTTCCTGGCCACCAACAATCCCCAAAGCCAGAGTGTCCCGTGTCCCCACAATCACCCAATTTAGAGTTCTGAGCCACCCCCATAATCATCTGAGGTACAGTTTCATGGGCCCCCAACATTCACCAATGAAGAGTCTCCTGGGGCCCTAGAAACACCTAAGCCAATGTTTTCAGCATCGCCCAGTCACCTAAGGTACTGTTGCATGAGGCCTCAATCATTTGAAATAAATTTCCTAGGATTACCTCACCTAAAGTAATCATTTGTTTATTCTTTTTAAAGTAATAATTTTTCGCCACCAAACTCAAATAAGGAAGAATCAAATTAATAGTGACAGAGTGCACTGGGACACACATTGACCTAAGCAAGTCTCCTGAACCCAAAAATACTTAAGACAGAGGTTCCTGCTCCTGCCGCGTCCCCCTCCCCCGCCAAGAGAAAGTTCCTGGGACACAGCATGACTTAAGTTAGATTTTTATAGCCCCTCAAAATCAACTAAGGTGGAGCTTTCTGGGTCTCGACAATTTCCTACTGTCGAGATTCTTGGGCCACAACCTCTCCAAAGGTAGAGTTTCTCAAGCTCATGATCACCTGAGGTTAAGTTGTGGGGGACCGCACAAACACATAAGATAGAGTTTCTCTGGTCAACAATCTCCTCCACAGAGATTCCTGGATTCTCACAATCACCTAAGGTCCAATCTTCAGCGCCCCACAATCACCAAGGAAGAGTTTCCTGGGACCCCACTGCCACTTACGTTTGAGTTTAGGGCCCCACAATCACTTAAGTTTGATTTTCCCAAGTGCCCACAATCACTTAAGTATAGTTTCCTAGGTCACCATCATCATATAAGGTAGATTTACCCAGGCCCCCACTATCTTCTAAGGGAGATTTCATGGACCCCCACAATCAGGTAAGGTAGTGTCCTCACAAACAACAGGGTAGAATTTCCTAGCCCTTCCATGATCCAGTCAACTAAGGTAAACCATTCTGGGCCCCCACACTCACCTAAGGTTGTGTTTTCTGGGCCCACACAATCCCCAAAGGTAGAGATTCCTAGCCTCGCCACCACACACCACCCACCAACATCACCTAAGGCTGAGTTTCCAGGTGAGTTGGGACACATCACCTAAGGCTGATATTCATAGGGCCTTACAATCTCCTAAGGGGGACTTCCCTAAGCCCCCACAATCACCTAAGGCAAGTTTCCTGGGGGTCATCCTCAACTAAGGTAGACAATCCTGGCCCCCCACGACCGACTATGGTACATTATCGTGGCTCCCACCGTCACTTCAGGATGAGGTGATACCCTAAGGGTGAACTACCTCTACCCCACATTCACATCAGGTAGAGATTCCTGAGCCCCCGTAATCACCTATGGTAGAGTTTCCTGGCCCCCTCAAACTTAACTGAGGCGGACATCCTGGCCTCCCACAATCACCTAAGATCCATATGCATGGTCCCCCACAAACACCTAAGGTAGAGTTTCCTGAGCCCTCACAATCACCTCACATAGACGTTCCCAAGGGCCCTGGGGTCACCTAAGGTAGAACACCTCAGGTCCCCAAACACCTAAGGTTCAATAATCTGGGCCCCCACAATCAAATAAGGTCAAGTTTCGTGGGTCTCACAGTCACATAGAGTCGAGTTTCCTGGGCCACCTCCATCACCTAATGTCTAGTTTCCAGGGCCCCCACGGTCAACTAATAGGCAGAGGTCCCTGGCCCACAGTCAACTAATGCACAGTTTCCTGGGACCCCGCAACCACCTAAGGTAGTGTTTACGGGGCAACCACAGTCACTGACATAGAGGTTCCTGGCCTCACAGTCACCTAAGCTAGTTACCTGGGCCCCTAGAAGCAGTAAGGTATAGTTTCTTGGGCAGCCACAGTCATGCAAGCTAGGGTTTCCTGGCCCCCGTAATCACCTAAGGTCGTTTCATGGACCTTCACAAACAACTAACCTAGAGTTTTCTGGGACCCCATAAGCACCTGAGGGGAGATTCCTGACCCCCTACAATGACCTAAGCTAGAGCATCCTGGGACCCAACATTCGCCTAAGGTAGAGTTTCCTGGACCCACAATCACCTAAGGTAGAGGTTTCTAGGCCCCTACGATCACCTAAGCCAGCGTTTCATGGGTCCCCAAATCTCCTAATGTTGAGTGTTCTGGGACCCCACGATCAGGTAAACTAGTGACTCCGAGGCCCCCAAATCAACTAAGATTATTTCCTGAGCCTCTACAAACACATACGGGAGAATGTCCTGCCACACCCACCCCCCATAATTACCTAAGGTACAGTTTCTTGGGCACCCGCAATCACCTAGGATTTGTTTCCTGGGCCTCCAAAATCCCCTAAGTTAGAGATAGGGGTCTCGAAAAATCACCTAATGGAGAGTTTTCTGGCCCCCCACAAACACACACTAGTTTCCTGGGCTCTGACAATCACCTAAGGTGTTATCTCCCGGGTCCCCTCAATCATCTAAGATCGGGTTTCTGACTCCCCAGATCACCTAAGTTAGACTTTCCCGTGCTCCCAACATTACCTAACGTACAGTTCCTTGGGACCACACAGTCCCCTAAGGCTGGGTTTCCTGAAACCCCACAATCACCTCAGGTAGACTTTAGGCCATGATCACCCACTATAGAACTTCTGAAGCCCACAACACCTAACGTAGAGTTTTCCAAGCCCCCGCAATCACCTAAGGTGGAGTATCCTGGCCCCCTGATCAACTCAGCTAGATTTTCCTTGGGCACCCACAATCACCTACATAGAATTTCCTCAGGTACCGTTATCGCGTAAGATGTAGTTTCCTTAAGCCCCCAACACCTAGGTCAAGTTTCCAGGGCCTCATAATGGCCTAAAGGTAGATTTGATTAGGCCCCCACCATTGCTTACACAGAATTTCCAGGCATCCAGATCACCTAGGTAGAGTTTCCTGGGCCCCCACCATCACCATAGCTAGATTTTCCTGAGGCCACAATCACCTCAAGTAATAAGCTGTCAACCCCACAGAATTACTTAAAGAAGACTATCCTGGTCCCCCACAATCACTTAACACAGAATTTCCTGGCCCTCTGCCCCCCCATAGGGGAGAGTTTCTTGGGCACCAACATTCACCTAAGCTAGAGTTCTCTGGCCCTACAATCACCTAAGTGAGACCTTTCTTGGTACACCTCCCAATCAACTAAGGTAAATTCTCTGTGTCCCTCAATGGACTCAGGTAGGGTTCCTGGGCCACCACAATAACCTAAGTTAGCGTTACCCAAACTACCATGGTCACCTACGGTCGACTTTTCAGGGCCCACATAATCACGTACACTAGAGTTTCCTGGGCACCACAATCACGGTAGATTTTCTAGGGTCCCCACCGTCACCTAAGGTACAATTACCTTTGGCCAAATGCTCACCCAAGGCAGAATTTCCTTGGTCCACAACCACCGATCACCAGAACTAGAGTTTCCTAGGCCCACAGTCACTGAAGGTAAATATTCCTAGTCCCACCAAAATCACCTAAGGTAAGAGTCTCCTGAGCCCACAATCACCTAAGGTAACGTTTGCGGGGACCACTTCCACCCGAGGTAGATTTTCCTGGGCCCCCAATACCTAAGGGAGAGTTTCCTGGGCCCTCACTATCACCTCTGGTAGTTACCTGGCCCAATTGCCTAGCTAGAGATTCCTTTCAGTTAGACACTCCTAGGCTCACAGGCACCTAAGGTAGAGTTTTTAACCCACCACGTCCATCTCGGTAAAGTTTGGGCCACAGTCACCTACTTTAGAGTTTCCTGGGCTCCCACAATCCCCTAAGGCAGAATTTTCTGGACTCCCGACCATCAGTTCTAAGGTAGAAATTTGGGACCCCACAATGAACTAAAATAGATTTTCTGGAGTACCCACAAACACCTAAGCTAGAGTTTCCTGCCCCCCACCCCCGCCAAGGGAGAGTTCCTGGGACACAGCATCACTTAAGTTAGATTTTTTTCTAGCCCCTCAAAATCAATGAAGGTGGAGTTTTCTAGGTCCCCACCATCAATTATGGTATAGTTTGCTTGGATTACACTCACTTAGGTACCATCCCCTGGAGCGCACACTCACCTAAAGCCGTCTCTCCTGGGCCCACAGTCACCTAACTAAGAGTTTTGTGCCCACAATCACCTAAGGGAGAGACTTCTGGACACCACAGTCACTTATGGTAGAAGTTTCCGGGCCATCAAAGTCACTTAAGGTACACTTTCCTTGGTCCCCACAATGACATAAGCTACTACCTTTGCCTCCACAACCACCAAAGCTAAACTTTCCTGAGACCAAAACCACCGAACATACAGGCTCCTGGACCCCCCAAATCACCTAAGCTAGAGTCTCCAGGGTGCCACAGTCACCTCCACTAGGGTTTTCTCAGCCCCCACTATCACCTAAGGTAGAATTCCTGACCCCCCATAATCACCTAACAGACGGTATCACGAGCCCCCAAGAATCACATAAGCTAGGTTTCTGGGCCTCCTAAATAACGTAAAGTAAGATTTCCTGGGGCACCAAACTCACTCTTATACTTCCATGGCCCCCACGGGGAACTAAGGTACAATGTCCTGCTCCTATAATCCCCTAAGCTCGAGTTTCCTGGGCCCACAATAACGTAAGATAGTTTACTGGGTGGCCACAATCTCCTAAGCTCGAGTGGTCAACACCCCCAAATCACGAAAGGCAGCATTTCCTAGACAGACAATCATCTAAGCAAGAGATTTATGGCCCACTACAATCACATAACGTACAGTTGGGGGCCACTACTGTAGCGTTTCCTGGGTAGAATTTCTTGTAACAATCATCTAAGGTAGCCTTCCTGGACCCACACAGTCACATAAGGCAGAGTTTCAAGAGGCCACAATCACCTAAGATGGGTATTGCTGGGTTTACAATCACCTCAATAATTGGTTTTGGTCCCCACAATCACATAGGGAGGAATTTCGAGGCACACAACAATGAATGAAGACAGGGCAAGCTAAGAAGCACAATCACCTGAGCTAGTGTTTCTTGGGCCCCCACAATCAGTTAAGAGTTTTCAGGGCTCCCAATCACCTAGAGTGTCCTGGGTGCCCAGAGTCGAATAAGGTACAATTTGATGCCCCACAAAATCAACTACGTTAAGGCTTCCCTGGTGGTGCAGTGGTTCAGAGTCCGCCTGCCGATGCAGGGAATATGGGTTCGTGCCCCGGTCCGGGAGGATCCCACACGGAGCGGAGCAGCTGGGACCGTGAGCCATGGCCGCTGTGCCTGCGCGTCCGGAGCCTGTGCTCCGCAACGGGAGAGGCCACAGCAGTGAGAGGCCCGCGGACCACAAAGAAAAAAAGCAAAAACACAAAAGAACACAGAAAATGAACTAACTTACACTCTCCTGGGCCCCACAATCATGTAAGGTCGAGTGTCCTGGGCCCCAACAATGTCTAATGTCAAGATTCATGGATCCCAATATCACCTTTGGCTGAATAGATATATGTTCCCCTACAAACACCTAAGGTCGAGTCTCTGGGGGCCCCTCTATCAGCGAAGTCAAGTTTCCAGCACCTCCACGAGCTCCAGAGCTCGAGCTTCCAGGGTCCCCAAAGTCACCAAGAAGGAGTTTTCCGGGCCTCCACAATCTCCTAGGGTCACGTTTCTTGGGCCACCATCGTCTCCTAAGGTAGTTTCCCAAGCTCATAATCACCAGAGGTCAACTTTTGGGGGACCCCACAAACACATAAGATAGAGTTTCTCTGGCCAACAGTCTCCTCCATAGAGATTCCTGGAATCCCACAATCACCTAAGGTCCAATCTTCAGCGCCCCACAATCACCAAGGAAGAGTTTCCTGGGACCCCACTGCCACTTACGTTTGAGTTTAGGGCCCCACAATCACTTAAGTTTGATTTTCCCAAGTGCCCACAATCACCTAAGGTATAGTTTCCTAGGTCACCGTCATCATATAAGGTAGATTTTCCCAGGCCCCCACTATCTTCTAAGGGTGATTTCATGGACCCCCACAATCAGGTAAGGTAGTGTCCTCACAAACAACAGGGTAGAATTTCCTAGCCCTTCCATGATCCAGTCAACTAAGGTAAACCATTCTGGGCCCCCACACTCACCTAAGGTTGTGTTTTCTGGGCCCACACAATCCCCAAAGGTAGAGATTCCTAGCCTCGCCACCACACACCACCCACCAACATCACCTAAGGCTGAGTTTCCAGGTGAGTTGGGACACATCACCTAAGGCTGATATTCATAGGGCCTTACAATCTCCTAAGGGGGACTTCCCTAAGCCCCCACAATCACCTAAGGCAAGTTTCCTGGGGGTCATCCTCAACTAAGGTAGACAATCCTGGCCCCCCACGACCGACTATGGTACATTATCGTGGCTCCCACCGTCACTTCAGGATGAGGTGATACCCTAAGGGTGAACTACCTCTACCCCACATTCACATCAGGTAGAGATTCCTGAGCCCCCGTAATCACCTATGGTAGAGTTTCCTGGCCCCCTCAAACTTAACTGAGGCGGACATCCTGGCCTCCCACAATCACCTAAGATCCATATGCATGGTCCCCCACAAACACCTAAGGTAGAGTTTCCTGAGCCCTCACAATCACCTCACATAGACGTTCCCAAGGGCCCTGGGGTCACCTAAGGTAGAATACCTCAGGTCCCCAAACACCTAAGGTTCAATAATCTGGGCCCCCACAATCAAATAAGGTCAAGTTTCGTGGGTCTCACAGTCACATAGAGTCGAGTTTCCTGGGCCACCTCCATCACCTAATGTCTAGTTTCCAGGGCCCCCACGGTCAACTAATAGGCAGAGGTCCCTGGCCCACAGTCAACTAATGCACAGTTTCCTGGGACCCCGCAACCACCTAAGGTAGTGTTTACGGGGCAACCACAGTCACTGACATAGAGGTTCCTGGCCTCACAGTCACCTAAGCTAGTTACCTGGGCCCCTAGAAGCAGTAAGGTATAGTTTCTTGGGCAGCCACAGTCATGCAAGCTAGGGTTTCCTGGCCCCCGTAATCACCTAAGGTCGTTTCATGGACCTTCACAAACAACTAACCTAGAGTTTTCTGGGACCCCATAAGCACCTGAGGGGAGATTCCTGACCCCCTACAATGACCTAAGCTAGAGCATCCTGGGACCCAACATTCGCCTAAGGTAGAGTTTCCTGGACCCACAATCACCTAAGGTAGAGGTTTCTAGGCCCCTACGATCACCTAAGCCAGCGTTTCATGGGTCCCCAAATCTCCTAATGTTGAGTGTTCTGGGACCCCACGATCAGGTAAACTAGTGACTCCGAGGCCCCCAAATCAACTAAGATTATTTCCTGAGCCTCTACAAACACATACGGGAGAATGTCCTGCCACACCCACCCCCCATAATTACCTAAGGTACAGTTTCTTGGGCACCCGCAATCACCTAGGATTTGTTTCCTGGGCCTCCAAAATCCCCTAAGTTAGAGATAGGGGTCTCGAAAAATCACCTAATGGAGAGTTTTCTGGCCCCCCACAAACACACACTAGTTTCCTGGGCTCTGACAATCACCTAAGGTGTTATCTCCCGGGTCCCCTCAATCATCTAAGATCGGGTTTCTGACTCCCCAGATCACCTAAGTTAGACTTTCCCGTGCTCCCAACATTACCTAACGTACAGTTCCTTGGGACCACACAGTCCCCTAAGGCTGGGTTTCCTGAAACCCCACAATCACCTCAGGTAGACTTTAGGCCATGATCACCCACTATAGAACTTCTGAAGCCCACAACACCTAACGTAGAGTTTTCCAAGCCCCCGCAATCACCTAAGGTGGAGTATCCTGGCCCCCTGATCAACTCAGCTAGATTTTCCTTGGGCACCCACAATCACCTACATAGAATTTCCTCAGGTACCGTTATCGCGTAAGATGTAGTTTCCTTAAGCCCCCAACACCTAGGTCAAGTTTCCAGGGCCTCATAATGCCCTAAAGGTAGATTTGATTAGGCCCCCACCATTGCTTACACAGAATTTCCAGGCATCCAGATCACCTAGGTAGAGTTTCCTGGGCCCCCACCATCACCATAGCTAGATTTTCCTGAGGCCACAATCACCTCAAGTAATAAGCTGTCAACCCCACAGAATTACTTAAAGAAGACTATCCTGGTCCCCCACAATCACTTAACACAGAATTTCCTGGCCCTCTGCCCCCCCATAGGGGAGAGTTTCTTGGGCACCAACATTCACCTAAGCTAGAGTTCTCTGGCCCTACAATCACCTAAGTGAGACCTTTCTTGGTACACCCCCCAATCAACTAAGGTAAATTCTCTGTGTCCCTCAATGGACTCAGGTAGGGTTCCTGGGCCACCACAATAACCTAAGTTAGCGTTACCCAAACTACCATGGTCACCTACGGTCGACTTTTCAGGGCCCACATAATCACGTACACTAGAGTTTCCTGGGCACCACAATCACGGTAGATTTTCTAGGGTCCCCACCGTCACCTAAGGTACAATTACCTTTGGCCAAATGCTCACCCAAGGTAGAATTTCCTTGGTCCACAACCACCGATCACCAGAACGAGAGTTTCCTAAGCCCACAGTCACTGAAGGTAAATATTCCTAGTCCCACCAAAATCACCTAAGGTAAGAGTCTCCTGAGCCCACAATCACCTAAGGTAACGTTTGCGGGGACCACTTCCACCCGAGGTAGATTTTCCTGGGCCCCCAATACCTAAGGGAGAGTTTCCTGGGCCCTCACTATCACCTCTGGTAGTTACCTGGCCCAATTGCCTAGCTAGAGATTCCTTTCAGTTAGACACTCCTAGGCTCACAGGCACCTAAGGTAGAGTTTTTAACCCACCACGTCCATCTCGGTAAAGTTTGGGCCACAGTCACCTACTTTAGAGTTTCCTGGGCTCCCACAATCCCCTAAGGCAGAATTTTCTGGACTCCCGACCATCAGTTCTAAGGTAGAAATTTGGGACCCCACAATGAACTAAAATAGATTTTCTGGAGTACCCACAAACACCTAAGCTAGAGTTTCCTGGCCCCCACCCCCGCCAAGGGAGAGTTCCTGGGACACAGCATCACTTAAGTTAGATTTTTTTCTAGCCCCTCAAAATCAACGAAGGTGGAGTTTCCTAGGTCCCCACCATCAATTATGGTATAGTTTGCTTGGATTACACTCACTTAGGTACCATCCCCTGGAGCGCACACTCACCTAAAGCCGTCTCTCCTGGGCCCACAGTCACCTAAGAGTTTTGTGCCCACAATCACCTAAGGGAGAGACTTCTGGACACCACAGTCACTTATGGTAGAAGTTTCCGGTCCATCAAAGTCACTTAAGGTACACTTTCCTTGGTCCCCACAATGACATAAGCTACTACCTTTGCCTCCACAACCACCAAAGCTAAACTTTCCTGAGACCAAAACCACCGAACATACAGGCTCCTGGACCCCCCAAATCACCTAAGCTAGAGTCTCCAGGGTGCCACAGTCACCTCCACTAGGGTTTTCTCAGCCCCCACTATCACCTAAGGTAGAATTCCTGACCCCGCATAATCACCTAACATAGGGTATCACGAGCCCCCAAGAATCACATAAGCTAGGTTTCTGGGCCTCCTAAATAACGTAAAGTAAGATTTCCTGGGGCACCAAACTCACTCTTATACTTCCATGGCCCCCACGGGGAACTAAGGTACAATGTCCTGCTCCTATAATCCCCTAAGCTCGAGTT
Source organism: Hyperoodon ampullatus (assembly GCF_949752795.1). NCBI lineage: Eukaryota > Metazoa > Chordata > Mammalia > Artiodactyla > Ziphiidae > Hyperoodon > Hyperoodon ampullatus. Next base: position 42,989,326 of record NC_136916.1, on the reverse strand, counting down.
TCCTGGGCCCACAATAACGTAAGATAGTTTACTGGGTGGCCACAATCTCCTAAGCTCGAGTGGTCAACACCCCCAAATCACGAAAGGCAGCATTTCCTAGACAGACAATCATCTAAGCAAGAGATTTATGGCCCACTACAATCACATAACGTACAGTTGGGGGCCACTACTGTAGCGTTTCCTGGGTAGAATTTCTTGTAACAATCATCTAAGGTAGCCTTCCTGGACCCACACAGTCACATAAGGCAGAGTTTCAAGAGGCCACAATCACCTAAGATGGGTATTGCTGGGTTTACAATCACCTCAATAATTGGTTTTGGTCCCCACAATCACATAGGGAGGAATTTCGAGGCACCCAACAATGAATGAAGACAGGGCAAGCTAAGAAGCACAATCACCTGAGCTAGTGTTTCTTGGGCCCCCACAATCAGTTAAGAGTTTTCAGGGCTCCCAATCACCTAGAGTGTCCTGGGTGCCCAAAGTCAAATAAGGTACAATTTGATGCCCCACAAAATCAACTACGTTAAGGCTTCCCTGGTGGTGCAGTGGTTCAGAGTCCGCCTGCCCATGCAGGGAATATGGGTTCGTGCCCCGGTCCGGGAGGATCCCACACGGAGCGGAGCAGCTGGGACCGTGAGCCATGGCCGCTGTGCCTGCACGTCCGGAGCCTGTGCTCCGCAACGGGAGAGGCCACAGCAGTGAGAGGCCCGCGGACCACAAAGAAAAAAAGCAAAAACACAAAAGAACCCAGAAAATGAACTAACTTACACTCTCCTGGGCCTCACAATCATGTAAGGTCGAGTGTCCTGGGCCCCAACAATGTCTAATGTCAAGATTCATGGATCCCAATATCACCTTTGGCTGAATAGATATATGTTCCCCTACAAACACCTAAGGTCGAGTCTCTGGGGGCCCCACTATCAGCGAAGTCAAGTTTCCAGCACCTCCACGAGCTCCAGAGCTCGAGCTTCCAGGGTCCCCAAAGTCACCAAGAAGGAGTTTTCCGGGCCTCCACAATCTCCTAGGGTCACGTTTCTTGGGCCACCATCGTCTCCTAAGGTAGTTTCCCAAGCTCATAATCACCAGAGGTCAACTTTTGGGGGACCCCACAAACACATAAGATAGAGTTTCTCTGGCCAACAGTCTCCTCCATAGAGATTCCTGGAATCCCACAATCACCTAAGGTCCAACCTTCAGCGCCCCACAATCACCAAGGAAGAGTTTCCTGGGACCCCACTGCCACTTACGTTTGAGTTTAGGGCCCCACAATCACTTAAGTTTGATTTTCCCAAGTGCCCACAATCACCTAAGGTATAGTTTCCTAGGTCACCGTCATCATATAAGGTAGATTTTCCCAGGCCCCCACTATCTTCTAAGGGTGATTTCATGGACCCCCACAATCAGGTAAGGTAGTGTCCTCACAAACAACAGGGTAGAATTTCCTAGCCCTTCCATGATCCAGTCAACTAAGGTAAACCATTCTGGGCCCCCACACTCACCTAAGGTTGTGTTTTCTGGGCCCACACAATCCCCAAAGGTAGAGATTCCTAGCCTCGCCACCACACACCACCCACCAACATCACCTAAGGCTGAGTTTCCAGGTGAGTTGGGACACATCACCTAAGGCTGATATTCATAGGGCCTTACAATCTCCTAAGGGGGACTTCCCTAAGACCCCACAATCACCTAAGGCAAGTTTCCTGGGGGTCATCCTCAACTAAGGTAGACAATCCTGGCCCCCCACGACCGACTATGGTACATTATCGTGGCTCCCACCGTCACTTCAGGATGAGGTGATACCCTAAGGGTGAACTACCTCTACCCCACATTCACATCAGGTAGAGATTCCTGAGCCCCCGTAATCACCTATGGTAGAGTTTCCTGGCCCCCTCAAACTTAACTGAGGCGGACATCCTGGCCTCCCACAATCACCTAAGATCCATATGCATGGTCCCCCACAAACACCTAAGGTAGAGTTTCCTGAGCCCTCACAATCACCTCACATAGACGTTCCCAAGGGCCCTGGGGTCACCTAAGGTAGAACACCTCAGGTCCCCAAACACCTAAGGTTCAATAATCTGGGCCCCCACAATCAAATAAGGTCAAGTTTCGTGGGTCTCACAGTCACATAGAGTCGAGTTTCCTGGGCCACCTCCATCACCTAATGTCTAGTTTCCAGGGCCCCCACGGTCAACTAATAGGCAGAGGTCCCTGGCCCACAGTCAACTAATGCACAGTTTCCTGGGACCCCGCAACCACCTAAGGTAGTGTTTACGGGGCAACCACAGTCACTGACATAGAGGTTCCTGGCCTCACAGTCACCTAAGCTAGTTACCTGGGCCCCTAGAAGCAGTAAGGTATAGTTTCTTGGGCAGCCACAGTCATGCAAGCTAGGGTTTCCTGGCCCCCGTAATCACCTAAGGTCGTTTCATGGACCTTCACAAACAACTAACCTAGAGTTTTCTGGGACCCCATAAGCACCTGAGGGGAGATTCCTGACCCCCTACAATGACCTAAGCTAGAGCATCCTGGGACCCAACATTCGCCTAAGGTAGAGTTTCCTGGACCCACAATCACCTAAGGTAGAGGTTTCTAGGCCCCTACGATCACCTAAGCCAGCGTTTCATGGGTCCCCAAATCTCCTAATGTTGAGTGTTCTGGGACCCCACGATCAGGTAAACTAGTGACTCCGAGGCCCCCAAATCAACTAAGATTATTTCCTGAGCCTCTACAAACACATACGGGAGAATGTCCTGCCACACCCACCCCCCATAATTACCTAAGGTACAGTTTCTTGGGCACCCGCAATCACCTAGGATTTGTTTCCTGGGCCTCCAAAATCCCCTAAGTTAGAGATAGGGGTCTCGAAAAATCACCTAATGGAGAGTTTTCTGGCCCCCCACAAACACACACTAGTTTCCTGGGCTCTGACAATCACCTAAGGTGTTATCTCCCGGGTCCCCTCAATCATCTAAGATCGGGTTTCTGACTCCCCAGATCACCTAAGTTAGACTTTCCCGTGCTCCCAACATTACCTAACGTACAGTTCCTTGGGACCACACAGTCCCCTAAGGCTGGGTTTCCTGAAACCCCACAATCACCTCAGGTAGACTTTAGGCCATGATCACCCACTATAGAACTTCTGAAGCCCACAACACCTAACGTAGAGTTTTCCAAGCCCCCGCAATCACCTAAGGTGGAGTATCCTGGCCCCCTGATCAACTCAGCTAGATTTTCCTTGGGCACCCACAATCACCTACATAGAATTTCCTCAGGTACCGTTATCGCGTAAGATGTAGTTTCCTTAAGCCCCCAACACCTAGGTCAAGTTTCCAGGGCCTCATAATGCCCTAAAGGTAGATTTGATTAGGCCCCCACCATTGCTTACACAGAATTTCCAGGCATCCAGATCACCTAGGTAGAGTTTCCTGGGCCCCCACCATCACCATAGCTAGATTTTCCTGAGGCCACAATCACCTCAAGTAATAAGCTGTCAACCCCACAGAATTACTTAAAGAAGACTATCCTGGTCCCCCACAATCACTTAACACAGAATTTCCTGGCCCTCTGCCCCCCCATAGGGGAGAGTTTCTTGGGCACCAACATTCACCTAAGCTAGAGTTCTCTGGCCCTACAATCACCTAAGTGAGACCTTTCTTGGTACACCCCCCAATCAACTAAGGTAAATTCTCTGTGTCCCTCAATGGACTCAGGTAGGGTTCCTGGGCCACCACAATAACCTAAGTTAGCGTTACCCAAACTACCATGGTCACCTACGGTCGACTTTTCAGGGCCCACATAATCACGTACACTAGAGTTTCCTGGGCACCACAATCACGGTAGATTTTCTAGGGTCCCCACCGTCACCTAAGGTACAATTACCTTTGGCCAAATGCTCACCCAAGGCAGAATTTCCTTGGTCCACAACCACCGATCACCAGAACTAGAGTTTCCTAGGCCCACAGTCACTGAAGGTAAATATTCCTAGTCCCACCAAAATCACCTAAGGTAAGAGTCTCCTGAGCCCACAATCACCTAAGGTAACATTTGCGGGGACCACTTCCACCCGAGGTAGATTTTCCTGGGCCCCCAATACCTAAGGGAGAGTTTCCTGGGCCCTCACTATCACCTCTGGTAGTTACCTGGCCCAATTGCCTAGCTAGAGATTCCTTTCAATTAGACACTCCTAGGCTCACAGGCACCTAAGGTAGAGTTTTTAACCCACCACGTCCATCTCGGTAAAGTTTGGGCCACAGTCACCTACTTTAGAGTTTCCTGGGCTCCCACAATCCCCTAAGGCAGAATTTTCTGGACTCCCGACCATCAGTTCTAAGGTAGAAATTTGGGACCCCACAATGAACTAAAATAGATTTTCTGGAGTACCCACAAACACCTAAGCTAGAGTTTCCTGGCCCCCACCCCCGCCAAGGGAGAGTTCCTGGGACACAGCATCACTTAAGTTAGATTTTTTTCTAGCCCCTCAAAATCAACGAAGGTGGAGTTTCCTAGGTCCCCACCATCAATTATGGTATAGTTTGCTTGGATTACACTCACTTAGGTACCATCCCCTGGAGCGCACACTCACCTAAAGCCGTCTCTCCTGGGCCCACAGTCACCTAACTAAGAGTTTTGTGCCCACAATCACCTAAGGGAGAGACTTCTGGACACCACAGTCACTTATGGTAGAAGTTTCCGGGCCATCAAAGTCACTTAAGGTACACTTTCCTTGGTCCCCACAATGACATAAGCTACTACCTTTGCCTCCACAACCACCAAAGCTAAACTTTCCTGAGACCAAAACCACCGAACATACAGGCTCCTGGACCCCCCAAATCACCTAAGCTAGAGTCTCCAGTGTGCCACAGTCACCTCCACTAGGGTTTTCTCAGCCCCCACTATCACCTAAGGTAGAATTCCTGACCCCGCATAATCACCTAACATAGGGTATCACGAGCCCCCAAGAATCACATAAGCTAGGTTTCTGGGCCTCCTAAATAACGTAAAGTAAGATTTCCTGGGGCACCAAACTCACTCTTATACTTCCATGGCCCCCACGGGGAACTAAGGTACAATGTCCTGCTCCTATAATCCCCTAAGCTCGAGTTTCCTGGGCCCACAATAACGTAAGATAGTTTACTGGGTGGCCACAATCTCCTAAACTCGAGTGGTCAACACCCCCAAATCACGAAAGGCAGCATTTCCTAGACAGACAATCATCTAAGCAAGAGATTTATGGCCCACTACAATCACATAACGTACAGTTGGGGGCCACTACTGTAGCGTTTCCTGGGTAGAATTTCTTGTAACAATCATCTAAGGTAGCCTTCCTGGACCCACACAGTCACATAAGGCAGAGTTTCAAGAGGCCACAATCACCTAAGATGGGTATTGCTGGGTTTACAATCACCTCAATAATTGGTTTTGGTCCCCACAATCACATAGGGAGGAATTTCGAGGCACCCAACAATGAATGAAGACAGGGCAAGCTAAGAAGCACAATCACCTGAGCTAGTGTTTCTTGGGCCCCCACAATCAGTTAAGAGTTTTCAGGGCTCCCAATCACCTAGAGTGTCCTGGGTGCCCAAAGTCAAATAAGGTACAATTTGATGCCCCACAAAATCAACTACGTTAAGGCTTCCCTGGTGGTGCAGTGGTTCAGAGTCCGCCTGCCGATGCAGGGAATATGGGTTCGTGCCCCGGTCCGGGAGGATCCCACACGGAGCGGAGCAGCTGGGCCCATGAGCCATGGCCGCTGTGCCTGCGCGTCCGGAGCCTGTGCTCCGCAACGGGAGAGGCCACAGCAGTGAGAGGCCCGCGGACCGCAAAGAAAAAAAGCAAAAACACAAAAGAACACAGAAAATGAACTACCTTACACTCTCCTGGGCCCCACAATCATGTAAGGTCGAGTGTCCTGGGCCCCAACAATGTCTAATGTCAAGATTCATGGATCCCAATATCACCTTTGGCTGAATAGATATATGTTCCCCTACAAACACCTAAGGTCGAGTCTCTGGGGGCCCCTCTATCAGCGAAGTCAAGTTTCCAGCACCTCCACGAGCTCCAGAGCTCGAGCTTCCAGGGTCCCCAAAGTCACCAAGAAGGAGTTTTCCGGGCCTCCACAATCTCCTAGGGTCACGTTTCTTGGGCCACCATTGTCTCCTAAGGTAGAGTTTCCCAAGCTCATAATCACCAGAGGTCAACTTTTGGGGGACCCCACAAACACATAAGATAGAGTTTCTCTGGCCAACAGTCTCCTCCATAGAGATTCCTGGAATCCCACAATCACCTAAGGTCCAATCTTCAGCGCCCCACAATCACCAAGGAAGAGTTTCCTGGGACCCCACTGCCACTTACGTTTGAGTTTAGGGCCCCACAATCACTTAAGTTTGATTTTCCCAAGTGCCCACAATCACCTAAGGTATAGTTTCCTAGGTCACCGTCATCATATAAGGTAGATTTTCCCAGGCCCCCACTATCTTCTAAGGGTGATTTCATGGACCCCCACAATCAGGTAAGGTAGTGTCCTCACAAACAACAGGGTAGAATTTCCTAGCCCTTCCATGATCCAGTCAACTAAGGTAAACCATTCTGGGCCCCCACACTCACCTAAGGTTGTGTTTTCTGGGCCCACACAATCCCCAAAGGTAGAGATTCCTAGCCTCGCCACCACACACCACCCACCAACATCACCTAAGGCTGAGTTTCCAGGTGAGTTGGGACACATCACCTAAGGCTGATATTCATAGGGCCTTACAATCTCCTAAGGGGGACTTCCCTAAGACCCCACAATCACCTAAGGCAAGTTTCCTGGGGGTCATCCTCAACTAAGGTAGACAATCCTGGCCCCCCACGACCGACTATGGTACATTACCGTGGCTCCCACTGTCACTTCAGGATGAGGTGATACTCTAAGGGTGAACTACCTCTACCCCACATTCACATCAGGTAGAGATTCCTGAGCCCCCGTAATCACCTATGGTAGAGTTTCCTGGCCCCCTCAAACTTAACTGAGGCGGACATCCTGGCCTCCCACAATCACCTAAGATCCATATGCATGGTCCCCCACAAACACCTAAGGTAGAGTTTCCTGAGCCCTCACAATCACCTCACATAGACGTTCCCAAGGGCCCTGGGGTCACCTAAGGTAGAACACCTCAGGTCCCCAAACACCTAAGGTTCAATAATCTGGGCCCCCACAATCAAATAAGGTCAAGTTTCGTGGGTCTCACAGTCACATAGAGTCGAGTTTCCTGGGCCACCTCCATCACCTAATGTCTAGTTTCCAGGGCCCCCACGGTCAACTAATAGGCAGAGGTCCCTGGCCCACAGTCAACTAATGCACAGTTTCCTGGGACCCCGCAACCACCTAAGGTAGTGTTTACGGGGCAACCACAGTCACTGACATAGAGGTTCCTGGCCTCACAGTCACCTAAGCTAGTTACCTGGGCCCCTAGAAGCAGTAAGGTATAGTTTCTTGGGCAGCCACAGTCATGCAAGCTAGGGTTTCCTGGCCCCCGTAATCACCTAAGGTCGTTTCATGGACCTTCACAAACAACTAACCTAGAGTTTTCTGGGACCCCATAAGCACCTGAGGGGAGATTCCTGACCCCCTACAATGACCTAAGCTAGAGCATCCTGGGACCCAACATTCGCCTAAGGTAGAGTTTCCTGGACCCACAATCACCTAAGGTAGAGGTTTCTAGGCCCCTACGATCACCTAAGCCAGCGTTTCATGGGTCCCCAAATCTCCTAATGTTGAGTGTTCTGGGACCCCACGATCAGGTAAACTAGTGACTCCGAGGCCCCCAAATCAACTAAGATTATTTCCTGAGCCTCTACAAACACATACGGGAGAATGTCCTGCCACACCCACCCCCCATAATTACCTAAGGTACAGTTTCTTGGGCACCCGCAATCACCTAGGATTTGTTTCCTGGGCCTCCAAAATCCCCTAAGTTAGAGATAGGGGTCTCGAAAAATCACCTAATGGAGAGTTTTCTGGCCCCCCACAAACACACACTAGTTTCCTGGGCTCTGACAATCACCTAAGGTGTTATCTCCCGGGTCCCCTCAATCATCTAAGATCGGGTTTCTGACTCCCCAGATCACCTAAGTTAGACTTTCCCGTGCTCCCAACATTACCTAACGTACAGTTCCTTGGGACCACACAGTCCCCTAAGGCTGGGTTTCCTGAAACCCCACAATCACCTCAGGTAGACTTTAGGCCATGATCACCCACTATAGAACTTCTGAAGCCCACAACACCTAACGTAGAGTTTTCCAAGCCCCCGCAATCACCTAAGGTGGAGTATCCTGGCCCCCTGATCAACTCAGCTAGATTTTCCTTGGGCACCCACAATCACCTACATAGAATTTCCTCAGCTACCGTTATCGCGTAAGATGTAGTTTCCTTAAGCCCCCAACACCTAGGTCAAGTTTCCAGGGCCTCATAATGCCCTAAAGGTAGATTTGATTAGGCCCCCACCATTGCTTACACAGAATTTCCAGGCATCCAGATCACCTAGGTAGAGTTTCCTGGGCCCCCACCATCACCATAGCTAGATTTTCCTGAGGCCACAATCACCTCAAGTAATAAGCTGTCAACCCCACAGAATTACTTAAAGAAGACTATCCTGGTCCCCCACAATCACTTAACACAGAATTTCCTGGCCCTCTGCCCCCCCATAGGGGAGAGTTTCTTGGGCACCAACATTCACCTAAGCTAGAGTTCTCTGGCCCTACAATCACCTAAGTGAGACCTTTCTTGGTACACCCCCCAATCAACTAAGGTAAATTCTCTGTGTCCCTCAATGGACTCAGGTAGGGTTCCTGGGCCACCACAATAACCTAAGTTAGCGTTACCCAAACTACCATGGTCACCTACGGTCGACTTTTCAGGGCCCACATAATCACGTACACTAGAGTTTCCTGGGCACCACAATCACGGTAGATTTTCTAGGGTCCCCACCGTCACCTAAGGTACAATTACCTTTGGCCAAATGCTCACCCAAGGTAGAATTTCCTTGGTCCACAACCACCGATCACCAGAACGAGAGTTTCCTAAGCCCACAGTCACTGAAGGTAAATATTCCTAGTCCCACCAAAATCACCTAAGGTAAGAGTCTCCTGAGCCCACAATCACCTAAGGTAACGTTTGCGGGGACCACTTCCACCCGAGGTAGATTTTCCTGGGCCCCCAATACCTAAGGGAGAGTTTCCTGGGCCCTCACTATCACCTCTGGTAGTTACCTGGCCCAATTGCCTAGCTAGAGATTCCTTTCAGTTAGACACTCCTAGGCTCACAGGCACCTAAGGTAGAGTTTTTAACCCACCACGTCCATCTCGGTAAAGTTTGGGCCACAGTCACCTACTTTAGAGTTTCCTGGGCTCCCACAATCCCCTAAGGCAGAATTTTCTGGACTCCCGACCATCAGTTCTAAGGTAGAAATTTGGGACCCCACAATGAACTAAAATAGATTTTCTGGAGTACCCACAAACACCTAAGCTAGAGTTTCCTGGCCCCCACCCCCGCCAAGGGAGAGTTCCTGGGACACAGCACCACTTAAGTTAGATTTTTTTCTAGCCCCTCAAAATCAACGAAGGTGGAGTTTCCTAGGTCCCCACCATCAATTATGGTATAGTTTGCTTGGATTACACTCACTTAGGTACCATCCCCTGGAGCGCACACTCACCTAAAGCCGTCTCTCCTGGGCCCACAGTCACCTAACTAAGAGTTTTGTGCCCACAATCACCTAAGGGAGAGACTTCTGGACACCACAGTCACTTATGGTAGAAGTTTCCGGGCCATCAAAGTCACTTAAGGTACACTTTCCTTGGTCCCCACAATGACATAAGCTACTACCTTTGCCTCCACAACCACCAAAGCTAAACTTTCCTGAGACCAAAACCACCGAACATACAGGCTCCTGGACCCCCCAAATCACCTAAGCTAGAGTCTCCAGTGTGCCACAGTCACCTCCACTAGGGTTTTCTCAGCCCCCACTATCACCTAAGGTAGAATTCCTGACCCCGCATAATCACCTAACATAGGGTATCACGAGCCCCCAAGAATCACATAAGCTAGGTTTCTGGGCCTCCTAAATAACGTAAAGTAAGATTTCCTGGGGCACCAAACTCACTCTTATACTTCCATGGCCCCCACGGGGAACTAAGGTACAATGTCCTGCTCCTATAATCCCCTAAGCTCGAGTTTCCTGGGCCCACAATAACGTAAGATAGTTTACTGGGTGGCCACAATCTCCTAAACTCGAGTGGTCAACACCCCCAAATCACGAAAGGCAGCATTTCCTAGACAGACAATCATCTAAGCAAGAGATTTATGGCCCACTACAATCACATAACGTACAGTTGGGGGCCACTACTGTAGCGTTTCCTGGGTAGAATTTCTTGTAACAATCATCTAAGGTAGCCTTCCTGGACCCACACAGTCACATAAGGCAGAGTTTCAAGAGGCCACAATCACCTAAGATGGGTATTGCTGGGTTTACAATCACCTCAATAATTGGTTTTGGTCCCCACAATCACATAGGGAGGAATTTCGAGGCACCCAACAATGAATGAAGACAGGGCAAGCTAAGAAGCACAATCACCTGAGCTAGTGTTTCTTGGGCCCCCACAATCAGTTAAGAGTTTTCAGGGCTCCCAATCACCTAGAGTGTCCTGGGTGCCCAAAGTCAAATAAGGTACAATTTGATGCCCCACAAAATCAACTACGTTAAGGCTTCCCTGGTGGTGCAGTGGTTCAGAGTCCGCCTGCCGATGCAGGGAATATGGGTTCGTGCCCCGGTCCGGGAGGATCCCACACGGAGCGGAGCAGCTGGGCCCATGAGCCATGGCCGCTGTGCCTGCGCGTCCGGAGCCTGTGCTCCGCAACGGGAGAGGCCACAGCAGTGAGAGGCCCGCGGACCGCAAAGAAAAAAAGCAAAAACACAAAAGAACACAGAAAATGAACTACCTTACACTCTCCTGGGCCCCACAATCATGTAAGGTCGAGTGTCCTGGGCCCCAACAATGTCTAATGTCAAGATTCATGGATCCCAATATCACCTTTGGCTGAATAGATATATGTTCCCCTACAAACACCTAAGGTCGAGTCTCTGGGGGCCCCTCTATCAGCGAAGTCAAGTTTCCAGCACCTCCACGAGCTCCAGAGCTCGAGCTTCCAGGGTCCCCAAAGTCACCAAGAAGGAGTTTTCCGGGCCTCCACAATCTCCTAGGGTCACGTTTCTTGGGCCACCATTGTCTCCTAAGGTAGAGTTTCCCAAGCTCATAATCACCAGAGGTCAACTTTTGGGGGACCCCACAAACACATAAGATAGAGTTTCTCTGGCCAACAGTCTCCTCCATAGAGATTCCTGGAATCCCACAATCACCTAAGGTCCAATCTTCAGCGCCCCACAATCACCAAGGAAGAGTTTCCTGGGACCCCACTGCCACTTACGTTTGAGTTTAGGGCCCCACAATCACTTAAGTTTGATTTTCCCAAGTGCCCACAATCACCTAAGGTATAGTTTCCTAGGTCACCGTCATCATATAAGGTAGATTTTCCCAGGCCCCCACTATCTTCTAAGGGTGATTTCATGGACCCCCACAATCAGGTAAGGTAGTGTCCTCACAAACAACAGGGTAGAATTTCCTAGCCCTTCCATGATCCAGTCAACTAAGGTAAACCATTCTGGGCCCCCACACTCACCTAAGGTTGTGTTTTCTGGGCCCACACAATCCCCAAAGGTAGAGATTCCTAGCCTCGCCACCACACACCACCCACCAACATCACCTAAGGCTGAGTTTCCAGGTGAGTTGGGACACATCACCTAAGGCTGATATTCATAGGGCCTTACAATCTCCTAAGGGGGACTTCCCTAAGCCCCCACAATCACCTAAGCCAAGTTTCCTGGGGGTCATCCTCAACTAAGGTAGACAATCCTGGCCCCCCACGACCGACTATGGTACATTACCGTGGCTCCCACTGTCACTTCAGGATGAGGTGATACTCTAAGGGTGAACTACCTCTACCCCACATTCACATCAGGTAGAGATTCCTGAGCCCCCGTAATCACCTATGGTAGAGTTTCCTGGCCCCCTCAAACTTAACTGAGGCGGACATCCTGGCCTCCCACAATCACCTAAGATCCATATGCATGGTCCCCCACAAACACCTAAGGTAGAGTTTCCTGAGCCCTCACAATCACCTCACATAGACGTTCCCAAGGGCCCTGGGGTCACCTAAGGTAGAACACCTCAGGTCCCCAAACACCTAAGGTTCAATAATCTGGGCCCCCACAATCAAATAAGGTCAAGTTTCGTGGGTCTCACAGTCACATAGAGTCGAGTTTCCTGGGCCACCTCCATCACCTAATGTCTAGTTTCCAGGGCCCCCACGGTCAACTAATAGGCAGAGGTCCCTGGCCCACAGTCAACTAATGCACAGTTTCCTGGGACCCCGCAACCACCTAAGGTAGTGTTTACGGGGCAACCACAGTCACTGACATAGAGGTTCCTGGCCTCACAGTCACCTAAGCTAGTTACCTGGGCCCCTAGAAGCAGTAAGGTATAGTTTCTTGGGCAGCCACAGTCATGCAAGCTAGGGTTTCCTGGCCCCCGTAATCACCTAAGGTCGTTTCATGGACCTTCACAAACAACTAACCTAGAGTTTTCTGGGACCCCATAAGCACCTGAGGGGAGATTCCTGACCCCCTACAATGACCTAAGCTAGAGCATCCTGGGACCCAACATTCGCCTAAGGTAGAGTTTCCTGGACCCACAATCACCTAAGGTAGAGGTTTCTAGGCCCCTACGATCACCTAAGCCAGCGTTTCATGGGTCCCCAAATCTCCTAATGTTGAGTGTTCTGGGACCCCACGATCAGGTAAACTAGTGACTCCGAGGCCCCCAAATCAACTAAGATTATTTCCTGAGCCTCTACAAACACATACGGGAGAATGTCCTGCCACACCCACCCCCCATAATTACCTAAGGTACAGTTTCTTGGGCACCCGCAATCACCTAGGATTTGTTTCCTGGGCCTCCAAAATCCCCTAAGTTAGAGATAGGGGTCTCGAAAAATCACCTAATGGAGAGTTTTCTGGCCCCCCACAAACACACACTAGTTTCCTGGGCTCTGACAATCACCTAAGGTGTTATCTCCCGGGTCCCCTCAATCATCTAAGATCGGGTTTCTGACTCCCCAGATCACCTAAGTTAGACTTTCCCGTGCTCCCAACATTACCTAACGTACAGTTCCTTGGGACCACACAGTCCCCTAAGGCTGGGTTTCCTGAAACCCCACAATCACCTCAGGTAGACTTTAGGCCATGATCACCCACTATAGAACTTCTGAAGCCCACAACACCTAACGTAGAGTTTTCCAAGCCCCCGCAATCACCTAAGGTGGAGTATCCTGGCCCCCTGATCAACTCAGCTAGATTTTCCTTGGGCACCCACAATCACCTACATAGAATTTCCTCAGCTACCGTTATCGCGTAAGATGTAGTTTCCTTAAGCCCCCAACACCTAGGTCAAGTTTCCAGGGCCTCATAATGCCCTAAAGGTAGATTTGATTAGGCCCCCACCATTGCTTACACAGAATTTCCAGGCATCCAGATCACCTAGGTAGAGTTTCCTGGGCCCCCACCATCACCATAGCTAGATTTTCCTGAGGCCACAATCACCTCAAGTAATAAGCTGTCAACCCCACAGAATTACTTAAAGAAGACTATCCTGGTCCCCCACAATCACTTAACACAGAATTTCCTGGCCCTCTGCCCCCCCATAGGGGAGAGTTTCTTGGGCACCAACATTCACCTAAGCTAGAGTTCTCTGGCCCTACAATCACCTAAGTGAGACCTTTCTTGGTACACCCCCCAATCAACTAAGGTAAATTCTCTGTGTCCCTCAATGGACTCAGGTAGGGTTCCTGGGCCACCACAATAACCTAAGTTAGCGTTACCCAAACTACCATGGTCACCTACGGTCGACTTTTCAGGGCCCACATAATCACGTACACTAGAGTTTCCTGGGCACCACAATCACGGTAGATTTTCTAGGGTCCCCACCGTCACCTAAGGTACAATTACCTTTGGCCAAATGCTCACCCAAGGTAGAATTTCCTTGGTCCACAACCACCGATCACCAGAACGAGAGTTTCCTAAGCCCACAGTCACTGAAGGTAAATATTCCTAGTCCCACCAAAATCACCTAAGGTAAGAGTCTCCTGAGCCCACAATCACCTAAGGTAACGTTTGCGGGGACCACTTCCACCCGAGGTAGATTTTCCTGGGCCCCCAATACCTAAGGGAGAGTTTCCTGGGCCCTCACTATCACCTCTGGTAGTTACCTGGCCCAATTGCCTAGCTAGAGATTCCTTTCAGTTAGACACTCCTAGGCTCACAGGCACCTAAGGTAGAGTTTTTAACCCACCACGTCCATCTCGGTAAAGTTTGGGCCACAGTCACCTACTTTAGAGTTTCCTGGGCTCCCACAATCCCCTAAGGCAGAATTTTCTGGACTCCCGACCATCAGTTCTAAGGTAGAAATTTGGGACCCCACAATGAACTAAAATAGATTTTCTGGAGTACCCACAAACACCTAAGCTAGAGTTTCCTGGCCCCCACCCCCGCCAAGGGAGAGTTCCTGGGACACAGCATCACTTAAGTTAGATTTTTTTCTAGCCCCTCAAAATCAACGAAGGTGGAGTTTCCTAGGTCCCCACCATCAATTATGGTATAGTTTGCTTGGATTACACTCACTTAGGTACCATCCCCTGGAGCGCACACTCACCTAAAGCCGTCTCTCCTGGGCCCACAGTCACCTAAGAGTTTTGTGCCCACAATCACCTAAGGGAGAGACTTCTGGACACCACAGTCACTTATGGTAGAAGTTTCCGGTCCATCAAAGTCACTTAAGGTACACTTTCCTTGGTCCCCACAATGACATAAGCTACTACCTTTGCCTCCACAACCACCAAAGCTAAACTTTCCTGAGACCAAAACCACCGAACATACAGGCTCCTGGACCCCCCAAATCACCTAAGCTAGAGTCTCCAGGGTGCCACAGTCACCTCCACTAGGGTTTTCTCAGCCCCCACTATCACCTAAGGTAGAATTCCTGACCCCGCATAATCACCTAACATAGGGTATCACGAGCCCCCAAGAATCACATAAGCTAGGTTTCTGGGCCTCCTAAATAACATAAAGTAAGATTTCCTGGGGCACCAAACTCACTCTTATACTTCCATGGCCCCCACGGGGAACTAAGGTACAATGTCCTGCTCCTATAATCCCCTAAGCTCGAGTTTCCTGGGCCCACAATAACGTAAGATAGTTTACTGGGTGGCCACAATCTCCTAAGCTCGAGTGGTCAACACCCCCAAATCACGAAAGGCAGCATTTCCTAGACAGACAATCATCTAAGCAAGAGATTTATGGCCCACTACAATCACATAACGTACAGTTGGGGGCCACTACTGTAGCGTTTCCTGGGTAGAATTTCTTGTAACAATCATCTAAGGTAGCCTTCCTGGACCCACACAGTCACATAAGGCAGAGTTTCAAGAGGCCACAATCACCTAAGATGGGTATTGCTGGGTTTACAATCACCTCAATAATTGGTTTTGGTCCCCACAATCACATAGGGAGGAATTTCGAGGCACCCAACAATGAATGAAGACAGGGCAAGCTAAGAAGCACAATCACCTGAGCTAGTGTTTCTTGGGCCCCCACAATCAGTTAAGAGTTTTCAGGGCTCCCAATCACCTAGAGTGTCCTGGGTGCCCAAAGTCAAATAAGGTACAATTTGATGCCCCACAAAATCAACTACGTTAAGGCTTCCCTGGTGGTGCAGTGGTTCAGAGTCCGCCTGCCGATGCAGGGAATATGGGTTCGTGCCCCGGTCCGGGAGGATCCCACACGGAGCGGAGCAGCTGGGCCCATGAGCCATGGCCGCTGTGCCTGCGCGTCCGGAGCCTGTGCTCCGCAACGGGAGAGGCCACAGCAGTGAGAGGCCCGCGGACCGCAAAGAAAAAAAGCAAAAACACAAAAGAACACAGAAAATGAACTACCTTACACTCTCCTGGGCCCCACAATCATGTAAGGTCGAGTGTCCTGGGCCCCAACAATGTCTAATGTCAAGATTCATGGATCCCAATATCACCTTTGGCTGAATAGATATATGTTCCCCTACAAACACCTAAGGTCGAGTCTCTGGGGGCCCCTCTATCAGCGAAGTCAAGTTTCCAGCACCTCCACGAGCTCCAGAGCTCGAGCTTCCAGGGTCCCCAAAGTCACCAAGAAGGAGTTTTCCGGGCCTCCACAATCTCCTAGGGTCACGTTTCTTGGGCCACCATTGTCTCCTAAGGTAGAGTTTCCCAAGCTCATAATCACCAGAGGTCAACTTTTGGGGGACCCCACAAACACATAAGATAGAGTTTCTCTGGCCAACAGTCTCCTCCATAGAGATTCCTGGAATCCCACAATCACCTAAGGTCCAATCTTCAGCGCCCCACAATCACCAAGGAAGAGTTTCCTGGGACCCCACTGCCACTTACGTTTGAGTTTAGGGCCCCACAATCACTTAAGTTTGATTTTCCCAAGTGCCCACAATCACCTAAGGTATAGTTTCCTAGGTCACCGTCATCATATAAGGTAGATTTTCCCAGGCCCCCACTATCTTCTAAGGGTGATTTCATGGACCCCCACAATCAGGTAAGGTAGTGTCCTCAC
This sequence comes from Hyperoodon ampullatus, assembly GCF_949752795.1. Lineage (NCBI taxonomy): Eukaryota > Metazoa > Chordata > Mammalia > Artiodactyla > Ziphiidae > Hyperoodon > Hyperoodon ampullatus. Next base: position 42,972,587 of record NC_136916.1, on the reverse strand, counting down.
AAACAACAGGGTAGAATTTCCTAGCCCTTCCATGATCCAGTCAACTAAGGTAAACCATTCTGGGCCCCCACACTCACCTAAGGTTGTGTTTTCTGGGCCCACACAATCCCCAAAGGTAGAGATTCCTAGCCTCGCCACCACACACCACCCACCAACATCACCTAAGGCTGAGTTTCCAGGTGAGTTGGGACACATCACCTAAGGCTGATATTCATAGGGCCTTACAATCTCCTAAGGGGGACTTCCCTAAGCCCCCACAATCACCTAAGCCAAGTTTCCTGGGGGTCATCCTCAACTAAGGTAGACAATCCTGGCCCCCCACGACCGACTATGGTACATTACCGTGGCTCCCACCGTCACTTCAGGATGAGGTGATACTCTAAGGGTGAACTACCTCTACCCCACATTCACATCAGGTAGAGATTCCTGAGCCCCCGTAATCACCTATGGTAGAGTTTCCTGGCCCCCTCAAACTTAACTGAGGCGGACATCCTGGCCTCCCACAATCACCTAAGATCCATATGCATGGTCCCCCACAAACACCTAAGGTAGAGTTTCCTGAGCCCTCACAATCACCTCACATAGACGTTCCCAAGGGCCCTGGGGTCACCTAAGGTAGAACACCTCAGGTCCCCAAACACCTAAGGTTCAATAATCTGGGCCCCCACAATCAAATAAGGTCAAGTTTCGTGGGTCTCACAGTCACATAGAGTCGAGTTTCCTGGGCCACCTCCATCACCTAATGTCTAGTTTCCAGGGCCCCCACGGTCAACTAATAGGCAGAGGTCCCTGGCCCACAGTCAACTAATGCACAGTTTCCTGGGACCCCGCAACCACCTAAGGTAGTGTTTACGGGGCAACCACAGTCACTGACATAGAGGTTCCTGGCCTCACAGTCACCTAAGCTAGTTACCTGGGCCCCTAGAAGCAGTAAGGTATAGTTTCTTGGGCAGCCACAGTCATGCAAGCTAGGGTTTCCTGGCCCCCGTAATCACCTAAGGTCGTTTCATGGACCTTCACAAACAACTAACCTAGAGTTTTCTGGGACCCCATAAGCACCTGAGGGGAGATTCCTGACCCCCTACAATGACCTAAGCTAGAGCATCCTGGGACCCAACATTCGCCTAAGGTAGAGTTTCCTGGACCCACAATCACCTAAGGTAGAGGTTTCTAGGCCCCTACGATCACCTAAGCCAGCGTTTCATGGGTCCCCAAATCTCCTAATGTTGAGTGTTCTGGGACCCCACGATCAGGTAAACTAGTGACTCCGAGGCCCCCAAATCAACTAAGATTATTTCCTGAGCCTCTACAAACACATACGGGAGAATGTCCTGCCACACCCACCCCCCATAATTACCTAAGGTACAGTTTCTTGGGCACCCGCAATCACCTAGGATTTGTTTCCTGGGCCTCCAAAATCCCCTAAGTTAGAGATAGGGGTCTCGAAAAATCACCTAATGGAGAGTTTTCTGGCCCCCCACAAACACACACTAGTTTCCTGGGCTCTGACAATCACCTAAGGTGTTATCTCCCGGGTCCCCTCAATCATCTAAGATCGGGTTTCTGACTCCCCAGATCACCTAAGTTAGACTTTCCCGTGCTCCCAACATTACCTAACGTACAGTTCCTTGGGACCACACAGTCCCCTAAGGCTGGGTTTCCTGAAACCCCACAATCACCTCAGGTAGACTTTAGGCCATGATCACCCACTATAGAACTTCTGAAGCCCACAACACCTAACGTAGAGTTTTCCAAGCCCCCGCAATCACCTAAGGTGGAGTATCCTGGCCCCCTGATCAACTCAGCTAGATTTTCCTTGGGCACCCACAATCACCTACATAGAATTTCCTCAGCTACCGTTATCGCGTAAGATGTAGTTTCCTTAAGCCCCCAACACCTAGGTCAAGTTTCCAGGGCCTCATAATGCCCTAAAGGTAGATTTGATTAGGCCCCCACCATTGCTTACACAGAATTTCCAGGCATCCAGATCACCTAGGTAGAGTTTCCTGGGCCCCCACCATCACCATAGCTAGATTTTCCTGAGGCCACAATCACCTCAAGTAATAAGCTGTCAACCCCACAGAATTACTTAAAGAAGACTATCCTGGTCCCCCACAATCACTTAACACAGAATTTCCTGGCCCTCTGCCCCCCCATAGGGGAGAGTTTCTTGGGCACCAACATTCACCTAAGCTAGAGTTCTCTGGCCCTACAATCACCTAAGTGAGACCTTTCTTGGTACACCCCCCAATCAACTAAGGTAAATTCTCTGTGTCCCTCAATGGACTCAGGTAGGGTTCCTGGGCCACCACAATAACCTAAGTTAGCGTTACCCAAACTACCATGGTCACCTACGGTCGACTTTTCAGGGCCCACATAATCACGTACACTAGAGTTTCCTGGGCACCACAATCACGGTAGATTTTCTAGGGTCCCCACCGTCACCTAAGGTACAATTACCTTTGGCCAAATGCTCACCCAAGGTAGAATTTCCTTGGTCCACAACCACCGATCACCAGAACGAGAGTTTCCTAAGCCCACAGTCACTGAAGGTAAATATTCCTAGTCCCACCAAAATCACCTAAGGTAAGAGTCTCCTGAGCCCACAATCACCTAAGGTAACGTTTGCGGGGACCACTTCCACCCGAGGTAGATTTTCCTGGGCCCCCAATACCTAAGGGAGAGTTTCGTGGGCCCTCACTATCACCTCTGGTAGTTATCTGGCCCAATTGCCTAGCTAGAGATTCCTTTCAGTTAGACACTCCTAGGCTCACAGGCACCTAAGGTAGAGTTTTTAACCCACCACGTCCATCTCAGTAAAGTTTGGGCCACAGTCACCTACTTTAGAGTTTCCTGGGCTCCCACAATCCCCTAAGGCAGAATTTTCTGGACTCCCGACCATCAGTTCTAAGGTAGAAATTTGGGACCCCACAATGAACTAAAATAGATTTTCTGGAGTACCCACAAACACCTAAGCTAGAGTTTCCTGGCCCCCACCCCCGCCAAGGGAGAGTTCCTGGGACACAGCATCACTTAAGTTAGATTTTTTTCTAGCCCCTCAAAATCAATGAAGGTGGAGTTTCCTAGGTCCCCACCATCAATTATGGTATAGTTTGCTTGGATTACACTCACTTAGGTACCATCCCCTGGAGCGCACACTCACCTAAAGCCGTCTCTCCTGGGCCCACAGTCACCTAACTAAGAGTTTTGTGCCCACAATCACCTAAGGGAGAGACTTCTGGACACCACAGTCACTTATGGTAGAAGTTTCCGGGCCATCAAAGTCACTTAAGGTACACTTTCCTTGGTCCCCACAATGACATAAGCTACTACCTTTGCCTCCACAACCACCAAAGCTAAACTTTCCTGAGACCAAAACCACCGAACATACAGGCTCCTGGACCCCCCAAATCACCTAAGCTAGAGTCTCCAGGGTGCCACAGTCACCTCCACTAGGGTTTTCTCAGCCCCCACTATCACCTAAGGTAGAATTCCTGACCCCCCATAATCACCTAACAGAGGGTATCACGAGCCCCCAAGAATCACATAAGCTAGGTTTCTGGGCCTCCTAAATAACGTAAAGTAAGATTTCCTGGGGCACCAAACTCACTCTTATACTTCCATGGCCCCCACGGGGAACTAAGGTACAATGTCCTGCTCCTATAATCCCCTAAGCTCGAGTTTCCTGGGCCCACAATAACGTAAGATACTTTACTGGGTGGCCACAATCTCCTAAGCTCGAGTGGTCAACACCCCCAAATCACGAAAGGCAGCATTTCCTAGACAGACAATCATCTAAGCAAGAGATTTATGGCCCACTACAATCACATAACGTACAGTTGGGGGCCACTACTGTAGCGTTTCCTGGGTAGAATTTCTTGTAACAATCATCTAAGGTAGCCTTCCTGGACCCACACAGTCACATAAGGCAGAGTTTCAAGAGGCCACAATCACCTAAGATGGGTATTGCTGGGTTTACAATCACCTCAATAATTGGTTTTGGTCCCCACAATCACATAGGGAGGAATTTCGAGGCACCCAACAATGAATGAAGACAGGGCAAGCTAAGAAGCACAATCACCTGAGCTAGTGTTTCTTGGGCCCCCACAATCAGTTAAGAGTTTTCAGGGCTCCCAATCACCTAGAGTGTCCTGGGTGCCCAAAGTCAAATAAGGTACAATTTGATGCCCCACAAAATCAACTACGTTAAGGCTTCCCTGGTGGTGCAGTGGTTCAGAGTCCGCCTGCCCATGCAGGGAATATGGGTTCGTGCCCCGGTCCGGGAGGATCCCACACGGAGCGGAGCAGCTGGGCCCGTGAGCCATGGCCGCTGTGCCTGCGCGTCCGGAGCCTGTGCTCCGCAACGGGAGAGGCCACAGCAGTGAGAGGCCCGCGGACCGCAAAGAAAAAAAGCAAAAACACAAAAGAACACAGAAAATGAACTACCTTACACTCTCCTGGGCCCCACAATCATGTAAGGTCGAGTGTCCTGGGCCCCAACAATGTCTAATGTCAAGATTCATGGATCCCAATATCACCTTTGGCTGAATAGATATATGTTCCCCTACAAACACCTAAGGTCGAGTCTCTGGGGGCCCCTCTATCAGCGAAGTCAAGTTTCTAGCACCTCCACGAGCTCCAGAGCTCGAGCTTCCAGGGTCCCCAAAGTCACCAAGAAGGAATTTTCCGGGCCTCCACAATCTCCTAGGGTCACGTTTCTTGGGCCACCATCGTCTCCTAAGGTAGTTTCCCAAGCTCATAATCACCAGAGGTCAACTTTTGGGGGACCCCACAAACACATAAGATAGAGTTTCTCTGGCCAACAGTCTCCTCCATAGAGATTCCTGGAATCCCACAATCACCTAAGGTCCAACCTTCAGCGCCCCACAATCACCAAGGAAGAGTTTCCTGGGACCCCACTGCCACTTACGTTTGAGTTTAGGTCCCCACAATCACTTAAGTTTCATTTTCCCAAGTGCCCACAATCACCTAAGGTATAGTTTCCTAGGTCACCGTCATCATATAAGGTAGATTTTCCCAGGCCCCCACTATCTTCTAAGGGTGATTTCATGGACCCCCACAATCAGGTAAGGTAGTGTCCTCACAAACAACAGGGTAGAATTTCCTAGCCCTTCCATGATCCAGTCAACTAAGGTAAACCATTCTGGGCCCCCACACTCACCTAAGGTTGTGTTTTCTGGGCCCACACAATCCCCAAAGGTAGAGATTCCTAGCCTCGCCACCACACACCACCCACCAACATCACCTAAGGCTGAGTTTCCAGGTGAGTTGGGACACATCACCTAAGGCTGATATTCATAGGGCCTTACAATCTCCTAAGGGGGACTTCCCTAAGCCCCCACAATCACCTAAGGCAAGTTTCCTGGGGGTCATCCTCAACTAAGGTAGACAATCCTGGCCCCCCACGACCGACTATGGTACATTACCGTGGCTCCCACCGTCACTTCAGGATGAGGTGATACCCTAAGGGTGAACTACCTCTACCCCACATTCACATCAGGTAGAGATTCCTGAGCCCCCGTAATCACCTATGGTAGAGTTTCCTGGCCCCCTCAAACTTAACTGAGGCGGACATCCTGGCCTCCCACAATCACCTAAGATCCATATGCATGGTCCCCCACAAACACCTAAGGTAGAGTTTCCTGAGCCCTCACAATCACCTCACATAGACGTTCCCAAGGGCCCTGGGGTCACCTAAGGTAGAACACCTCAGGTCCCCAAACACCTAAGGTTCAATAATCTGGGCCCCCACAATCAAATAAGGTCAAGTTTCGTGGGTCTCACAGTCACATAGAGTCGAGTTTCCTGGGCCACCTCCATCACCTAATGTCTAGTTTCCAGGGCCCCCACGGTCAACTAATAGGCAGAGGTCCCTGGCCCACAGTCAACTAATGCACAGTTTCCTGGGACCCCGCAACCACCTAAGGTAGTGTTTACGGGGCAACCACAGTCACTGACATAGAGGTTCCTGGCCTCACAGTCACCTAAGCTAGTTACCTGGGCCCCTAGAAGCAGTAAGGTATAGTTTCTTGGGCAGCCACAGTCATGCAAGCTAGGGTTTCCTGGCCCCCGTAATCACCTAAGGTCGTTTCATGGACCTTCACAAACAACTAACCTAGAGTTTTCTGGGACCCCATAAGCACCTGAGGGGAGATTCCTGACCCCCTACAATGACCTAAGCTAGAGCATCCTGGGACCCAACATTCGCCTAAGGTAGAGTTTCCTGGACCCACAATCACCTAAGGTAGAGGTTTCTAGGCCCCTACGATCACCTAAGCCAGCGTTTCATGGGTCCCCAAATCTCCTAATGTTGAGTGTTCTGGGACCCCACGATCAGGTAAACTAGTGACTCCGAGGCCCCCAAATCAACTAAGATTATTTCCTGAGCCTCTACAAACACATACGGGAGAATGTCCTGCCACACCCACCCCCCATAATTACCTAAGGTACAGTTTCTTGGGCACCCGCAATCACCTAGGATTTGTTTCCTGGGCCTCCAAAATCCCCTAAGTTAGAGATAGGGGTCTCGAAAAATCACCTAATGGAGAGTTTTCTGGCCCCCCACAAACACACACTAGTTTCCTGGGCTCTGACAATCACCTAAGGTGTTATCTCCCGGGTCCCCTCAATCATCTAAGATCGGGTTTCTGACTCCCCAGATCACCTAAGTTAGACTTTCCCGTGCTCCCAACATTACCTAACGTACAGTTCCTTGGGACCACACAGTCCCCTAAGGCTGGGTTTCCTGAAACCCCACAATCACCTCAGGTAGACTTTAGGCCATGATCACCCACTATAGAACTTCTGAAGCCCACAACACCTAACGTAGAGTTTTCCAAGCCCCCGCAATCACCTAAGGTGGAGTATCCTGGCCCCCTGATCAACTCAGCTAGATTTTCCTTGGGCACCCACAATCACCTACATAGAATTTCCTCAGCTACCGTTATCGCGTAAGATGTAGTTTCCTTAAGCCCCCAACACCTAGGTCAAGTTTCCAGGGCCTCATAATGCCCTAAAGGTAGATTTGATTAGGCCCCCACCATTGCTTACACAGAATTTCCAGGCATCCAGATCACCTAGGTAGAGTTTCCTGGGCCCCCACCATCACCATAGCTAGATTTTCCTGAGGCCACAATCACCTCAAGTAATAAGCTGTCAACCCCACAGAATTACTTAAAGAAGACTATCCTGGTCCCCCACAATCACTTAACACAGAATTTCCTGGCCCTCTGCCCCCCCATAGGGGAGAGTTTCTTGGGCACCAACATTCACCTAAGCTAGAGTTCTCTGGCCCTACAATCACCTAAGTGAGACCTTTCTTGGTACACCCCCCAATCAACTAAGGTAAATTCTCTGTGTCCCTCAATGGACTCAGGTAGGGTTCCTGGGCCACCACAATAACCTAAGTTAGCGTTACCCAAACTACCATGGTCACCTACGGTCGACTTTTCAGGGCCCACATAATCACGTACACTAGAGCTTCCTGGGCACCACAATCACGGTAGATTTTCCAGGGTCCCCACCGTCACCTAAGGTACAATTACCTTTGGCCAAACGCTCACCCAAGGCAGAATTTCCTTGGTCCACAACCACCGATCACCAGAACTAGAGTTTCCTAGGCCCACAGTCACTGAAGGTAAATATTCCTAGTCCCACCTAAGGTAAGAGTCTCCTGAGCCCACAATCACCTAAGGTAACGTTTGCGGGGACCACTTCCACCCGAGGTAGATTTTCCTGGGCCCCCAATACCTAAGGGAGAGTTTCCTGGGCCCTCACTATCACCTCTGGTAGTTACCTGGCCCAACTGCCTAGCTAGAGATTCCTTTCAGTTAGACACTCCTAGGCTCACAGGCACCTAAGGTAGAGTTTTTAACCCACCACGTCCATCTCGGTAAAGTTTGGGCCACAGTCACCTACTTTAGAGTTTCCTGGGCTCCCACAATCCCCTAAGGCAGAATTTTCTGGACTCCCGACCATCAGTTCTAAGGTAGAAATTTGGGACCCCACAATGAACTAAAATAGATTTTCTGGAGTACCCACAAACACCTAAGCTAGAGTTTCCTGGCCCCCACCCCCGCCAAGGGAGAGTTCCTGGGACACAGCATCACTTAAGTTAGATTTTTTTCTAGCCCCTCAAAATCAACGAAGGTGGAGTTTCCTAGGTCCCCACCATCAATTATGGTATAGTTTGCTTGGATTACACTCACTTAGGTACCATCCCCTGGAGCGCACACTCACCTAAAGCCGTCTCTCCTGGGCCCACAGTCACCTAACTAAGAGTTTTGTGCCCACAATCACCTAAGGGAGAGACTTCTGGACACCACAGTCACTTATGGTAGAAGTTTCCGGTCCATCAAAGTCACTTAAGGTACACTTTCCTTGGTCCCCACAATGACATAAGCTACTACCTTTGCCTCCACAATCACCAAAGCTAAACTTTCCTGAGACCAAAACCACCGAACATACAGGCTCCTGGACCCCCCAAATCACCTAAGCTAGAGTCTCCAGGGTGCCACAGTCACCTCCACTAGGGTTTTCTCAGCCCCCACTATCACCTAAGGTAGAATTCCTGACCCCGCATAATCACCTAACATAGGGTATCACGAGCCCCCAAGAATCACAAAAGCTAGGTTTCTGGGCCTCCTAAATAACGTAAAGTAAGATTTCCTGGGGCACCAAAATCACTCTTATACTTCCATGGCCCCCACGGGGAACTAAGGTACAATGTCCTGCTCCTATAATCCCCTAAGCTCGAGTTTCCTGGGCCCACAATAACGTAAGATACTTTACTGGGTGGCCACAATCTCCTAAGCTCGAGTGGTCAACACCCCCAAATCACGAAAGGCAGCATTTCCTAGACAGATATTCATCTAAGCAAGAGATTTATGGCCCACTACAATCACATAACGTACAGTTGGGGGCCACTACTGTAGCGTTTCCTGGGTAGAATTTCTTGTAACAATCATCTAAGGTAGCCTTCCTGGACCCACACAGTCACATAAGGCAGAGTTTCAAGAGGCCACAATCACCTAAGATGGGTATTGCTGGGTTTACAATCACCTCAATAATTGGTTTTGGTCCCCACAATCACATAGGGAGGAATTTCGAGGCACCCAACAATGAATGAAGACAGGGCAAGCTAAGAAGCACAATCACCTGAGCTAGTGTTTCTTGGGCCCCCACAATCAGTTAAGAGTTTTCAGGGCTCCCAATCACCTAGAGTGTCCTGGGTGCCCAAAGTCAAATAAGGTACAATTTGATGCCCCACAAAATCAACTATGTTAAGGCTTCCCTGGTGGTGCAGTGGTTCAGAGTCCGCCTGCCCATGCAGGGAATATGGGTTTGTGCCCCGGTCCGGGAGGATCCCACACGGAGCGGAGCAGCTGGGCCCGTGAGCCATGGCCGCTGTGCCTGCGCGTCCGGAGCCTGTGCTCCGCAACGGGAGAGGCCACAGCAGTGAGAGGCCCACGGACCGCAAAGAAAAAAAGCAAAAACACAAAAGAACACAGAAAATGAACTACCTTACACTCTCCTGGGCCCCACAATCATGTAAGGTCGAGTGTCCTGGGCCCCAACAATGTCTAATGTCAAGATTCATGGATCCCAATATCACCTTTGGCTGAATAGATATATGTTCCCCTACAAACACCTAAGGTCGAGTCTCTGGGGGCCCCACTATCAGCGAAGTCAAGTTTCTAGCACCTCCACGAGCTCCAGAGCTCGAGCTTCCAGGGTCCCCAAAGTCACCAAGAAGGAGTTTTCCGGGCCTCCACAATCTCCTAGGGTCACGTTTCTTGGGCCACCATTGTCTCCTAAGGTAGTTTCCCAAGCTCATAATCACCAGAGGTCAACTTTTGGGGGACCCCACAAACACATAAGATAGAGTTTCTCTGGCCAACAGTCTCCTCCATAGAGATTCCTGGAATCCCACAATCACCTAAGGTCCAATCTTCAGCGCCCCACAATCACCAAGGAAGAGTTTCCTGGGACCCTACTGCCACTTACGTTTGAGTTTAGGGCCCCACAATCACTTAAGTTTGATTTTCCCAAGTGCCCACAATCACCTAAGGTATAGTTTCCTAGGACACCGTCATCATATAAGGTAGATTTTCCCAGGCCCCCACTATCTTCTAAGGGTGATTTCATGGACCCCCACAATCAGGTAAGGTAGTGTCCTCACAAACAACAGGGTAGAATTTCCTAGCCCTTCCATGATCCAGTCAACTAAGGTAAACCATTCTGGGCCCCCACACTCACCTAAGGTTGTGTTTCCTGGGCCCACACAATCCCCAAAGGTAGAGATTCCTAGCCTCGCCACCACACACCACCCACCAACATCACCTAAGGCTGAGTTTCCAGGTGAGTTGGGACACATCACCTAAGGCTGATATTCATAGGGCCTTACAATCTCCTAAGGGGGACTTCCCTAAGCCCCCACAATCACCTAAGCCAAGTTTCCTGGGGGTCATCCTCAACTAAGGTAGACAATCCTGGCCCCCCACGACCGACTATGGTACATTACCGTGGCTCCCACCGTCACTTCAGGATGAGGTGATACCCTAAGGGTGAACTACCTCTACCCCACATTCACATCAGGTAGAGATTCCTGAGCCCCCGTAATCACCTATGGTAGAGTTTCCTGGCCCCCTCAAACTTAACTGAGGCGGACATCCTGGCCTCCCACAATCACCTAAGATCCATATGCATGGTCCCCCACAAACACCTAAGGTAGAGTTTCCTGAGCTCTCACAATCACCTCACATAGACGTTCCCAAGGGCCCTGGGGTCACCTAAGGTAGAACACCTCAGGTCCCCAAACACCTAAGGTTCAATAATCTGGGCCCCCACAATCAAATAAGGTCAAGTTTCGTGGGTCTCACAGTCACATAGAGTCGAGTTTCCTGGGCCACCTCCATCACCTAATGTCTAGTTTCCAGGGCCCCCACGGTCAACTAATAGGCAGAGGTCCCTGGCCCACAGTCAACTAATGCACAGTTTCCTGGGACCCCGCAACCACCTAAGGTAGTGTTTACGGGGCAACCACAGTCACTGACATAGAGGTTTCTGGCCTCACAGTCACCTAAGCTAGTTACCTGGGCCCCTAGAAGCAGTAAGGTATAGATTCTTGGGCAGCCACAGTCATGCAAGCTAGGGTTTCCTGGCCCCCGTAATCACCTAAGGTCATTTCATGGACCTTCACAAACAACTAACCTAGAGTTTTCTGGGACCCCATAAGCACCTGAGGGGAGATTCCTGACCCCCTACAATGACCTAAGCTAGAGCATCCTGGGACCCAACATTCGCCTAAGGTAGAGTTTCCTGGACCCACAATCACCTAAGGTAGAGGTTTCTAGGCCCCTACGATCACCTAAGCCAGCGTTTCATGGGTCCCCAAATCTCCTAATGTTGAGTGTTCTGGGACCCCACGATCAGGTAAACTAGTGACTCCGAGGCCCCCAAATCAACTAAGATTATTTCCTGAGCCTCTACAAACACATACGGGAGAATGTCCTGCCACACCCACCCCCCATAATTACCTAAGGTACAGTTTCTTGGGCACCCGCAATCACCTAGGATTTGTTTCCTGGGCCTCCAAAATCCCCTAAGTTAGAGATAGGGGTCTCGAAAAATCACCTAATGGAGAGTTTTCTGGCCCCCCACAAACACACACTAGTTTCCTGGGCTCTGACAATCACCTAAGGTGTTATCTCCCGGGTCCCCTCAATCATCTAAGATCGGGTTTCTGACTCCCCAGATCACCTAAGTTAGACTTTCCCGTGCTCCCAACATTACCTAACGTACAGTTCCTTGGGACCACACAGTCCCCTAAGGCTGGGTTTCCTGAAACCCCACAATCACCTCAGGTAGACTTTAGGCCATGATCACCCACTATAGAACTTCTGAAGCCCACAACACCTAACGTAGAGTTTTCCAAGCCCCCGCAATCACCTAAGGTGGAGTATCCTGGCCCCCTGATCAACTCAGCTAGATTTTCCTTGGGCACCCACAATCACCTACATAGAATTTCCTCAGCTACCGTTATCGCGTAAGATGTAGTTTCCTTAAGCCCCCAACACCTAGGTCAAGTTTCCAGGGCCTCATAATGCCCTAAAGGTAGATTTGATTAGGCCCCCACCATTGCTTACACAGAATTTCCAGGCATCCAGATCACCTAGGTAGAGTTTCCTGGGCCCCCACCATCACCATAGCTAGATTTTCCTGAGGCCACAATCACCTCAAGTAATAAGCTGTCAACCCCACAGAATTACTTAAAGAAGACTATCCTGGTCCCCCACAATCACTTAACACAGAATTTCCTGGCCCTCTGCCCCCCCATAGGGGAGAGTTTCTTGGGCACCAACATTCACCTAAGCTAGAGTTCTCTGGCCCTACAATCACCTAAGTGAGACCTTTCTTGGTACACCCCCCAATCAACTAAGGTAAATTCTCTGTGTCCCTCAATGGACTCAGGTAGGGTTCCTGGGCCACCACAATAACCTAAGTTAGCGTTACCCAAACTACCATGGTCACCTACGGTCGACTTTTCAGGGCCCACATAATCACGTACACTAGAGTTTCCTGGGCACCACAATCACGGTAGATTTTCTAGGGTCCCCACCGTCACCTAAGGTACAATTACCTTTGGCCAAACGAACACCCAAGGTAGGATTTCCTTGGTACCTAACCACCGATCACCGAAACTAGAGTTTCCTAGGCCCACAGTCACTGAAGGTAAATATTCCTAGTCCCACCTAAGGTAAGAGTCTCCTGAGCCCACAATCACCTAAGGTAACGTTTGAGGGGACCACTTCCACCCGACGTAGATTTTCCTGGGCCCCCAATACCTAAGGGAGAGTTTCCTGGGCCCTCACTATCTCTTCTGTTTGTTACCTGGCCCAACTGCCTAGCTAGAGATTCCTTTCAGTTAGAGATTCGTAGGCTCACAGGCATCTAAGTTAGAGATTTTTTCCCACCACGTCCATCTCAATAAACTTTGGGCCACACTCACCTTCTGTAGGGTATCCTGGTCTCCCACAATCCCCTAAGGCAGAATTTTCTGGACTCCCGACCATCAGTTCTAAGGTAGAAAGTTGGGACCCCACAAAGAACTAAAATAGATTTTCTGGAGTACCCACAATCACCTAAACTAGGGTTTCCTTCCCACCACCCCCGCCAAGGGAGAGTTCATGGGACACAGCATCACTTAAGTTAGATTGTTTTCTAGCCCGTCAAAATCAACGAAGGTGGAGTTTCCTAGGTCCCCACCATCAATTATGGTATAGTTTGCTTGCACTACACTCACCTAGGTAACACCCCCTGGAGCCCAACATCACCTAGAGCCGTGTTTCCTTGGCCCACAGTAACCTACTAATAGTTTTCTGCCCACAGTCACCTAAGAGAGAGGCTTCTGGACACCACAATCACTTATGGTAGAAGTTTCTGGGCCATCAATGTCACTTAAGGTACACTTTCCTTGGTCCCCACAATGACATAAGCTACTACCTTTACCTCCACAATCACCAAAGCTTAACTTTCCTGAGACCAAAACCACCGAATATACAGGCTCCTGGACCCCCCAAATCACCTAAGCTAGAGTCTCCAGGGTGCCACAGTCACCACCACTAGGGTTTTCTCAGCCACCATTATCACCTAAGGTAGAATTCCTGACCCCCATAATCACCTAACAGATGGTATCACGAGCCCCCAAGAATCACATAAGCTAGGTTTCTGGGCTTCCTAAATAACGTAAAGTAAGATTTCCTGGGGCACCAAAATCACTCTTATACTTCCATGGCCCGTATGGGGAACTAAGGTACAATGTCCCGCTCCTATAATCCCCTGATCTCGAGTTTCCTGGGCCCACAATAACCTAAGATAGTTTACTGGGTGGCCACAATCTCCTAAGCTCAAGTGTTTAAAACCCCCAAATCACGAAAGGCAGCATTTCCTAGGCATACGATCATCTAAGCAAGAGATTTATGGCCCACTACAATCACATAACGAACAGTATGATACCACTACCCTAGCGTTTCCTGGGTAGAATTTCTTGTAACAATCATCTAAGGTAGCCTTCCTGGACCCACACAATCACATAAGGAAGAGTTTCAAGAGGCCACATCACCTAAGATGGGTACTCCTGGGTTTACAATCACCTCAATATTTGGTTTTGGCCCCCACAATCACATAGGGAAAAATTTTGAGGCACCCGACAATGAATGAAGACAGGGCAAGCTAAGAAGCAAAATCACCTGAGCTAGTGTTTCTTGGGCCCCCACTATCACGTAAGGGTTTCCTGGGCTCCCAATCTCCTAGAGTTTCCTGGGTGCCCAAATTCGACTAAGGTACTATTTGATGCCCCCCAAAATCAACTACGTTAGGGATTCTCTGGTGGCGCAGTGGTTGACAGTCCGCCTGCAGATAGAGGGGACGTGGGTTTGTGCCCCGCTTGCAGAGGATTCCACATGCATCGGAGCGGCCAGGCCCATGAGCCATGGGCACTGGGACTGCACGTCCGGAACTTGTGCTCCGCATCGGGATAGGACACAGGAGTGACAGGCCCGCCTACCACAAAAAACAAAACACAAAATACAAAAAACAAGCACATGCAAAAAACCACAATATGAACTACCTTACACTCTCCCGGGCCCCACGATCATCTAATTTCAAGTGCGCAGGGCCCCAACAATGTCTAATGTCAAGATTCATGGATCCCAATGTCACTTTTGGCAGAATAGATATATGTTCCCCTACAAACACGTACGGTCGAGTCTCTGGGGGCCCCAGTATCAGCGAAGTCAAGTTTCCAGCACCTCCACGAGCTCCAGAGCTTGAGCTTCCAGGGTCCCCAAAGTCACCAAGAAGGAGTTTTCCGGGCCTCCACAATCTCCTAGTCTTGTGTTTCTTGGGCCACCATCATCTCCTAAGGTAGAGTGTCCCAAGCTCATAATCACCAGAGGTCAACTTTTGGGGGACCCCACAAACACATAAGATAGAGTTTCTCTGGCCAACAATCTCCTCCATAAAGATTCCTGGAATCCCACAATCACCTAAGGTCCAATCTTCAGCGCCCCACAATCACCAAGGAAGAGTTTCCTGGTACCCCACTGCCACCTAAGGTTGAGTTTAGGGCCCCACAATCACTTAAGGTTGATTTTCCCAGGTGCCCACAATCACCTAAGGTATAGTTTCCTAGATCACTGTCATCATATTAGGTAGATTTTCCCAGGCCCCCACTATCTTCTAAGGGTGATTTCATGGACCCCCACAATCAGGTAAGGTAGTGTCCTCACAAACAACAGGGTAGAATTTCCTAGCCCTTCCATGATCCAGTCAACTAAGGTAAACCATTCTGGGCCCCCACAATCACCTAAGGTTGTGTTTTCTGGGCCCACACAATCCCCAAAGGTAGAGATTCCTAGCCTTGCCACCACACACCACCCACCAACATCACCTAAGGCTGAGTTTCCATGTGGGTTGAGACACATCACCTAAGGCTGATATTCATAGGGCCTTACAATCTCCTAAGGGGGACTTTCCTAAGCCCCCACAATCACCTAAGGCAAGTTTCCTGGGGGTCATCCTCAACTAAAGTAGACAATCCTGGCCACCCAAGACCAACTATGGTAGATTATCGTGGCTCCCACAGTAACTGCTGGATGAGGTGATACCCTAAGGGTGAACTACCTCTACCCCACATTCACATCAGGTAGAGATTCCAGGGCCCCCGTAATCACCTATGGTTGATTTTCCTGGCTCCTCAAACTTAACTAAGGTGGACATCCTGGCCTCCTACAATCACCTAAGATCCATATGCATGGTCCCCCACAAACACCTAAGGTAGAGTTTCCTGAGCCCCCACCATCACCTCACAAAGACGTTCCCAAGGGCCCTGGGATCACCTAAGGTAGAACACCTCAGGTCCCTAAATACCTAAGGTTCTATAATCTGGGCCCCCACAATCAAGTAAGGTCAAGTTTCGTGGGTCTCACAGTCACATAGAGTCGAGTTTCCTGGGCCACCTCCATCTTCTAAGGTCTAGTTTCCTGGGCCCCCACGGTCAACTTATAGGCAGAGGTCCCTGGCTCACAATCAAGTAATGCACAGTTTCCTGGAACCCCACAGCCACCTAAGGTAGAGTTTACGGGGCAAACACCATCTCTGAGATACAGGTTCCTGGCCTCACAATCACCTGAACTATTTCCCTGGGGCCCTAGAAGCAGTAAGGTATAGTTTCTTTGGCAGCCACAGTCATGCAAGCTAGGGTTTCCTGGCCCCCGTAATCACCTAAGGTCATTTCTTGGACCTTCACAAACAACTAACCTAGTGTGTTCTGGGACCCCATAATCATCTGAGGGGAGATTCCTGAGCCCCTACAATGACCTAAGCTAGAGCATCCTGGGCCAACATTCACCTAAGGTAGAGTTTCCTGGACCCACAATCACCTAAGATAGAGATTTCTAGGCCCCCACAATCACCTAAACCAGCGTTTCATGGGTCCCCATATCTCCTAAGTAGAGTATTCTGCGACCCAACAATCATCTAAACTGGTGACTCTTAGGCCCCTCAAATCAACTAAGATTATTTCCTGAGCCTCTAAAAACACATACGGGAGAATGTCCAGACCCTCCCATAATTACCTAAGCTATAGTTTCTTGGGCACCCACAATCACCTAGGATTTGTTTCCTGGGCCTCAAAATCCCCTAAGTTAGAGATAGGGGTCTCGAAAAATCACCTAATGGAGAGTTTCCTGGCCCCCCACAAACATGTACTAGTTTCTTGGCCTCCAACAATCCCCTAAGGTATTATTTCCCAGGTCCCTTCAATCACCTAAGATTGAGTTTCTCACTCCCCAAATCACCTAATTTAGATTTTTCGGTGCTTCCAACATTACTTAATGTAGAGTTCCTTGGGACCACACAGTCCCCTAAGGCTGGGTTTCCTGAAACCCCACAATCACCTCAGGTAGACTTTAGGCCATTATCACCCACTATAGAACTTCTCAAGCCTACAGCACCTAACGTAGAGTTTTCCAAGCCCCCGCAATCACCTAAGGTGGAGTATCCTGGCCCCATAATCAACTCAGCTAGGTTTTCCTTGGGCACCCACAATCACCTACATAGAATTTCCTCAGCTACCGTCATCATGTAAGGTATAGTCTCCTGAATCCCTCAATACCTTGGTCAAGTTTCCAGGGCCTCATAATGCCCTAAACCTAGATTTGATTAGGCCCCCACCATTGCTTACACAGAATTTCCAGGCCCCCTGATCACCTAGGTAGAGTTTCCTGGGTCCCCACCATCACCATAGCTAGATTTTCCTGAGGCCACAGTCACCTAAAGTAATAAGCTTTCAACCCCACAGAATTACTTAAGGAAGACTATCCTGGTCCCTGACAATCACTTAACACAGAATTTCCTGGCCCTCCACATTCCATAGGGTTGAGTGTCTTGGGCACCAAAAATGAACTAAGGTAGAGTTTTCCTGCCCTACAATCACCGAAGTTAGCCCTTTCTTGGTACACCCCCCAATCAACTAAGGTAAATTCCCTGTGTCCCTCAATGGACTCAGGTAGGGTTCCTGGGCCACCAAAATAACCTAAGTTAGAGGTACCCAAACTACCATGATCACCTACGGTCGAGTTTTTAGGGCCCACATAATCACGTACACTAGAGCTTTCTGGGCACCACAATCACAGTAGATTTTCTAGGGTCCCCACCGTCACCTAAGGTACAATTACCTTGGCCAAACGCTCACCCAAGGTAGAATTTCCTTGGTTCACAACCACTGATCCTCAGAACTAGAGTTTCCTAGGCCCACAGTCACTGAAGATAAATATTCCTAGTCCCACCAAAATCCCCTAAGATAAGAGTCTCCTGAGCCCACAATCACCTAAGGTAAAATTTCCTGGGACCACTTCCACCTGAGGTAAAGTTTCCTGGGCCCCCAACAGCTAAGGGACAGTTTCCTGGGCCCTCACTATCACCTGTCGAAGTTACCTGGCCCAATTGCCTAGCTAGAGATTCTTTTCAGTTAGGGATTCCTAGTCTCACAGGCACCTAAGGTAGAGTTTTTGGCCCACCACATCCATTTCGGTAAAATTGGGGCCACACTCACCTTCTTTAGAGTTTCCTGGGCTCCCACAATCCCCTAAGGCAGAATTTTCTGGACTCCTGACCGTCAATTCTATGGTAGAAATTTGGGACCCCACAATGAACTAAAATAGATTTACTGGAGTACCCACAATCACCTAAGCTAGAGTTTCCTGCCCCCCACCCTCGCCAAGGGAGAGTTCCTCGGACACAGCATCACTTAAGTTAGATTTTATCTGGACCCTTAAAATTACCTAAGGTGGTGTTTCCTCGGTCCCCACCATCAATTAGGGTATAGTTTGCTTGGACTACACTCACCTAAGGTACTATCCCCTGAGCTCCACACTCACCTAAAGCTGTCTTTCCTGGGCACACAGTCACCTAGCTAATAGTTTTGGGCCCCACAATCACCTAAGCGAGAGACTTCTGGGCCCACAATCATTTATGTTAGAAGTTACTGGGCCATCAAAATCACTTAAGGTAGACTTTCTTGGGCCCCCACAATCACATAAACTACTACATTTTCCTCTACAGTCACCGAAGCTAGACTTTCCTGAGACCAAAAGCACCAAACATAGAGACTCCTGGGCTCCTCAAATCACCTAAGCTAGAGATTGCTGGTCCTTCACAATCACCTTAAGTACATTTTCCTGGGCCCCAATCAACTAATGAAGGTATCCTTTCCCCACAATCACTTAAGGTAGACCTTCCAGGCAGTTCACCCACAATCACCTAAGCTAGAATTTCCAGGGTCCCAGAATCACCTCTTCTAGGGTTTCTGAGCCCCATAATCAACAAAGGTCAAATTCCTAGCCCTCCTAATCACCCAACTTAGGGTAACCTGAGCCCCCAAGATTCACATAAGCTAGGTTTCTGGGCCTCTTCACTCACCTAAGGTTAGATTTCCTAGGGCACAAAATCACTCTTATACTTCCATGGCCCCATGGGGAACTAAGGTAGAAGGTCCTGCTCCTATAATCCCCTAAGCTCGAGTTTCCTGGGCCCACAATAACGTAAGATAGTTTACTGGGTGGCCACAGTCTCCTAAGCTCGAGTGTTTAAAACTCTCAGATCACCTAAGGCAGCATTTCCTAGACATAAAATCGCCTAAGTTTGAGATTTATGGCCCACTACAATCACATAACATAGAGTTTAGGGCCATGATCACCTACTGTAGGGTTTCCTGGGTAGAATTTCTTGTAGCCCCCCAAAATGAATAAGGTTTAGGGTTTCCTTTTCTCAAAAATCCTATAAGACAGTTTCCGGGGCCCCCATATCACTAGCATATAGTTTTCTGGTCCATACAGTGAGCTAAGTTATGGTGTCCTGGCCCCCTGAAATCCCTATGTTAGAGTTTCTCGGATTCCCCAAATCGCCTAAGATTCCCGAGTCCAAAATCACCTAAAGTAGAGTTTTCACGGTCATCAATATTACCTAAGGTAGAATTTCCTGGGGCCCCCTCATCTCTAAAGTTTAGTATCTTCTCCCCCTCAATGAACTAAGGTAGATTCCTGGGTGCCCACAATCTCCTAAATTCAAGTTTTCTGGTTACACTATCACCCAAGATAGAGTTTCCTAGAATCAAATCACCTACGGTAGATTTTCCTTGCCTGCATAATAACATAAGCTGCATTTTCCTGTCTGCCTGCAATTGCTTAAGGTAGAATTTCCTGGGCCCCAACAATGACCTAAGCTAGAGATTCCACAGTCCCTTCAGGTAGACTTCCCTGGGCCCCCAAAGTGTTCTGAGGTAGGTGTTCTGGATATCAAAATCACCTGAGGTAGAGGTCACAGGCCCCAAATCACCTAAGGCAGGGTTTCCTGGGCCCACAATCACTTAAGATTGAGTTTCATGAGCCCCCAGCAATCATCTAAGGTAGAGTCCATGGCCCACCACATCCATCTAGGTAGACTTCGGGTCACAATCACCTACTTCAGGGTTTCCTGGGCACCTGCAATAACCTAATGTACAATTTTTCTGGACCCCTGCCATCACTAAAATAGAATTATTGGCCCCTACAGCAAATTAAGTAGGTTTTCCTAAGCACCCACAGTCATTTAAGGTACAGTCCCCCAGAGCCCCACCATCACCTAAAGTAGAGGTTCCTGGGCACCCCACAATCACTTATGGTAGATTTCCTAGGGCACCCACAATCACCTAAGGTACAATTAGCTAAGGTAGACTCTCCTGGGACCATAATCACCTAAAGTAGAGTTTGTCGGGCCCTCACAATCACCTATCTAGATTTACCTAACCTCACAATCATCTAGATAGATTCCCAGCCCCCTACAATCACCTAAATTAGGGATTCCTAGGCCCACAATCACCTAAGCTAGAGTTCCCTGGGCCCTCACTATCACCTAAGCTAAAAGTTCCTACCAGGAAACGGGCTCAGAGTTGGACGGAGCCAGCACATCAGTTAATCTCAATTAGTAGCTCTCAACTCCAGGCGCACATAGAAGCACTGGGGGGAGCTTTACACAAATGCCCAGGGCCTCTCCCACCTCCCCCAAAATTCTGACGTAGTTTATCTACATGCCAACTACAGCATTCCCAAGTGATTCTAATCAGCAGCCAGAATTAGATGAGATCTAGACCTTCATCATTAACTATTACTTAACCCCCAAGATTCACCAAACATTGAAAGAAAACTCCAACTGCACAGCAGAGGTAACAAACATGGCAGAAAGAATATTTCCAAGGGAGCAGAAACAGTAAAGAAGAAACCAGAATACAACATTAATGCCTCAATTTGGAAGCCATATAAAAATCTTCCTGGGAGGGCTTCCCTGGTGGCACAGTGGTTGAGAGTCCGCCTGCCGATGCAGGGGACACGGGTTCATGCCCCGGTCCGGGAGGATCCCACATGCCGCGGAGCGGCTGGGCCCGTGAGCCATGGCCGCTGAGCCTGCACGTCCGGAGCCTGTGCTCCGCAACGGGAGAGGCCGCGGCAGTGAGAGGCCCGCATTCCGCAAAAAAACAAACAAAAAAAACTTCCTGGGATAACCTTCTTGGAAATTAAAAATATTACTGAAATGAATTTGCTGGGCATTGCTTCCACTAATTTTTGCAATTTTTACATAAAATTCACCATTTTAACCATTGTATATTATACAATTCAGTGTATTTACAATGTTATGCAACCATCACCATTATCCAATTCCAGACATTTCCATCTCCTCAAAAAGAAACCCCACATCCGTTAGGCAGTCACTCCCAATTCTCCCTCCCCCAGCCCCTGGCAACTAGTAGTCTACTTTCTATCTCTGGATTTGCCTATTCTGCACATTTCATATAAATGGAATTATACAACAAGTGGCTTTTAGAGTCTGACTTCTTTCATTCAGCCTGATATTTTCAAGGTATATCCATGTTGTAGCATGTATCAGTACTTCATTCCTGTTTATGGCTGAGTAATACTTCATTGTATAGCTATATACACTTTGTTTATCCATTTGTCTGTTGATAGACATTTGGGTTGTTTGCAGTTCTTGGATATTATGAATAATGCTGCTATGAAGATTCTTTTGCAAGGTGTTTGTGTGGACATATATTTTCAAGGTATATTCCTAGGTGTGGAATTATTGGGTCATATGGTAGTTCTACATTTAATATTTTGAGGAACTGCCAAACTGTTTTTCAAAGCAATCATACTATTTAACATTACAATCAGCAGCATAGGAAAGTTTCAACTTCTTCAGCTTTTAAACCTCAGGGTTTTGAAGGGGAAAGGGAAAGAGCTGCCTGGGGACAATCTGAGGAAACTACACCTTGTGCCTTTAAAATGCAGAGAGGACCCCGATGACCCGTGCCCCCTGCCCCCTGACTTTTCCAATGCCACACGGCCACCCATCCTGACTTGCCAACCCCACAGCTGACAGGCAGGGCACCTCTCCTAGACAAGGTCGGAGGTCAGCCACTGGATCCTCCGGTACAGAGCCAAAGGTGCTTCTGTTAACCCACAACACTCCGCCACTTCTGCCCCAAGGCCTCCATCTGGGTTTGTCTGCCATTCAGCTGCTGTTACAAGTTCTGCTCACGGAGCTAACAAAGTGTGTCAGTTTACATTTCTCAGCCAAACCTCTTCTAATATCATTTAAAACTCAAAGGAATTGAAAATGCAGGTGACCACAGTTAATAAAACCCCTGAGACAAGGCACTGCTGTCCCCGTTTGGTTAGGCACACCCTTGGGGTTATCCTTATGACTTACCTGCTACAGCTCTCCGAGTTTGGTCGCCAATTTAATAAGGTACCCAGAGTTTGAACACACAGATCCAGACAGCGCCTTCCTCTGCAACGCTAACCGATTTCAACGTCCTGCCGAAGTTCCCACAGAGGCCCAAGGCTCTGTAAAGCAGCTACCGAGAGCGCACCTCTCACGCAAGCGCTTTGCACGCCCCCCAGGTGTGCTCCTTTTCCCAGTTGGCTGCCTCGTGGATCTTGGGGCCAGGTGGGAAGCCAGGTGCCTCCCATTACACACTGAGACAGGCATACGTGTCAGGCCAGAGGTGTGTGCTAACGCTGGAGTACTGCAGGCCTTACCTGGCCCCCTGTGTTTTTTCCAAGGTGAGGATGACGGGGTGAGCAGCAAAGATGAGCTGGGATGGGAGGGTTGAATGAGGAGGAAAGAGAAGCCATGAAGGAGGGGCCACTTCCACCTTCTGCCGCCTCCCAGCAGCCCTCCTGGCTTCTTTTCTGGAGTCCCATTTGCCCTGCAGATATTGAACCCAGTCCTGTCCCAAAACTGAGCCTTCTACCTTGAATTCTGACTCTTATTCGTAACTACCAGAAGCCCTTCATACAAACACCTCAGTGATGACAGTACACACAAAGCACTTAGAGCATTGCTATTACATCTCCATTCCTGATCCCAGGGCCAGCCTCAGAGAGTTCTAGCAAAGCCTAGAGGGAAGGGCGGGGTTGGGGCGGAGGTTATGTTTCAGGGGAGTGGGACTCTCCATTTTGCTTACAAGCCAGTTTCCACCCTATGCCTCATAAGGGGACCCCATAACTGCCGAAACTATATCCTAAGAGGTACGACACAATGAGGCCATTGCTCTTGACTTGGATTATGATAGTGACCTTGGTTTCCCGATAGGGTCCTGGATATCCTGGCACAGTCTTGCCTGTAAGTGTTTTCTACATTCAATTTATGAAGAATGCCAAGTGGGGAGGATGTTTCTACTGACCTAATGCTTGTCCATAAAACGTGTTTTTAAAAATAGGGTGCAGGGACTTCCCTGGTGGCACAGTGGTTGGGAGTCTGCCTGCCGATGCGGGGGACACGGGTTCGTGCCCCGGTCCGGGAGGATCCCACGTGCTGTGGAAAAAAAAAAAAATAGGATGCAGACCTAATGAATCATGAAGTCATGCTGCCTCAAGACTAATAAAAGATGGTCTGGCAGCCCAAAGGGAGGTACAGGATCATAAAGGGGTCATCAGTTTGCACTAATCATCTGCTAAACATAATCTTTTTTTTTTTTTTTTGCGGTACGTGGGCCTCTCACTGTTGTGGTCTCTCCCGTTGCGGAGCACAGGCTCCAGACGCGCAGGCCCAGCAGCCATGGCTCACGGGCCCAGCCACTCCACGGCAGGTGGGATCTTCCCAGACCAGGGCATGAACCCGCGACGCCTGCATCGGCAGGCGGACTCTCAACCACTGCGGCAGTGGGGAAGCCCCAACATAATCATTTTGAGAGCTTGATTTTATGTGTTTTGTGTTTGCAGGGGCCACTGGCTAACTTGTGCTCTGATCACCTGATGAAGAGGAAACCTCCCAGCTGGTGGAAATTCTCCACCAGTTGTTTAAATCTCTTCGCTTTCAGGAATTGAAAATGCAAAAAGAAAGGAAAAAGTAAAGAAATCTGTGATCTGCACCCTGCACCCTTATCCTGTGTTGAGACCATGGAGGCCACTGCTCTCCTGACCTTAGGACTGTAGTGACACTGACCTTGACTTCTCCATACAGCCTAGATACCCTGGCCTGGGTCCGCCACCATGCTGGGTCTGCACATCAGCCTTCACTTATGTCTTCCACCACACCTCCTTCTTCGGGAAATGGGGTCACTGATCAAGTATCCTGTGAGCTGCATTTAAAGGAAATAGGGTAAATTTTAAAATATGTTCCTCAGGTTGTCATTAGACTGGTGGGTCTCAATCTTGATACACATCAGAATCACCTCAAGTGACCCGGAGGAAGATGGCGGAAGAGTAAGACGCGGAGATCACCTTCCTCCCCACACATACATCAGAAATTCATCTACACGTGGAACAACTCCTACAGAACACCTACTGAACGCTGACAGAAGACCTCAGACCCCCCAAAAGGCAAGAAACTCCCCACATACCTGGGTAGGGCAAAAGAAAAAAAGAATAAACAGAGACAATAGGATAGGGACGGGACCTGCACCAGTGGGAGGGAGCCGTGAAGGAGGGAAGGTTTCTACACACTACAAGCCCCTTCGCGGGCGGAGACTGCAGGTGGCGGAGGGGGAAAGCTTCGGAGTAGCGGAGGAGAGCACAGCAACAGGGGTGCGGAGGGAAAAGCGGAGAGATTCTGGCACAGAGGATCGGTGCCCTCAGGCACACACCAGCCCGAGAGGCTTGTCTGCTCGGCCGCCGGGGCGGGCGGGGCTGGGAGCTGAGGCTCGGGTATCGGCTTTCAGTCGGAGCGCAGGGAGAGGACTGGGGCTAGCGGCAGGAAGAGAGCCTGAAGGGGTTAGTGCACCACGGCTAGCCCGGAGGGAGTCCGGGGAAAGGGTCTGGAGCTACCGAAGAGGCAAGAGACTTTTTTCCCTTTTGTTTCCTGGTGCGCGAGGAGAGGGCATTAAGAGGGCTGCTTGGGGAAGCGCCGGAGACAGGCGCGAGCCGCGGGTAAGGCGCGGACCTCGGAGTCCGGCGTGGGACGCTGGGGCCGCCGCCGCCGCCGCCGCCGCCGCCGCCGCCGCCGCCGCCGCCGCCGCCGCCGCCGCCGC
Organism: Hyperoodon ampullatus; assembly: GCF_949752795.1. NCBI lineage: Eukaryota > Metazoa > Chordata > Mammalia > Artiodactyla > Ziphiidae > Hyperoodon > Hyperoodon ampullatus. Next base: position 42,947,500 of record NC_136916.1, on the reverse strand, counting down.
CGCCGCCGCCGCCGCCGCCGCCGCCGCCGCCGCCGCCGCCGCCTGTGTACGAGCGCGGGTCACTGTCCGCCCCGCCTTCCGGGGGGCCTGTGCACCCCGCCACTGCCGGGGTCCCGGGACCCGGGGACGGCTTTCCCGGGAAAGCGCACGGAGCGCCACGGGCTGCTGCAACGTCACGCCGGCCTCTGCCGCCGCAGGCCCGCCCCACACTGCGCGCCCCTCCCTCCCCTCTGCCTGAGTGAGCCAGAGCCCCCGCATCAGCGGCTCCTTTAAACCCGTCCTGTCTGAGCGAAGAACGGACGCCCTCTGGCGACCTACGTGCAGAGGCGGGGCCGGGTCCAAGGCTGAGACCCGGGAGTTGTGAGAGCAGAGACAGGGAAATCTCTCTGTGCAGCCTCCGAGGCAGCGGATTAAAGCTCCACGGTCCATTTGATGTGCCCTGCGTCTGTGGAGTGCATGAATGGACAGCGAATCATCCCAAATTGAGGAAGTGGACTTTGAGGACAAGATTTAAGACTTTCCCCCCTTTTTCCTCTTTTTACAACGAATTATCCCAAATTGAGGAGGTGGACTTGGAGAGCAAGATTTTTGATTTTTCTCCCTGCTCTCTTTTTGTGAATGTGTATGTGTAATCTTCTGTGTAAGATTCTCTCTGTATAGCTTTGCTTCCACCATATGTCCCAGGGTTCTATCGGTCCGTGTTTTTTTTCAATAATTACTTTTTAATTTTAATAACGCTACTATATTTCATACTTTATTCTATTTTACTTTACCTACTCTTTCTTTTTTTCCTACCTTCCCTTCCTCCCTCCCTCCCTCCGCTCCTCCTTTCCTTCTTTCATTTTCTTTCCTCCCTCCCTCCCACCCTTCTTCTTTCCACTTTCTTTTTCTTTCCTTCCTCCCTCCCTCCTGTCTTTCTTTCTTTCTTTCCTTCCTCCCTCCCCCCTCCCTTCTTCCATTCACTCTTCCTTTTGCTTTCATTCCTCTCTCCCTCCCTCCTTTCTTTCCTTCTTTCTTTCCATCCTTCCTCCCTCCCTCCCTCCTTTCTTTCTTTCTTCATTCCTTCCTTCCTTTCTTCCCTTCTTCCTTTCTTTCCCTCTCTCTTTCTTTCTTCTACTAATTCTTTCTTTCTACTTTTTCTCCCTGTTATTCTGAGCCGGGTGGATGAAAGGCTCTTGGTGCTGCAGCCAGGAGTCAGTGCTGTGCGTCTGAAGTGGGAGAGCCAACTTCAGGACACGGGTCCACAAGAGACCTCCCAGCTCCACATAATATCAAGCAGCGAAAATCTCCCAGAGATCTCCATCTCAACACCAGCACCCAGCTTCAGTCAACGACCAGCAAGCTACAGTGCTGGTCACCCTATGCCAAGCAACTAGCAAGGCAGGAACACAACCCCACCCACTACCAGAGAGGCTACCTAAAAACATAATAAGGCCATAGGCACCCCAAAACACACCACCAGACGTGGACCTGTCCACCAGAAAGACAAGATCGAGCCTCAACCACCAGAACACAGGCATTAGTCCCCCCCACCAGGAAGCCTACACAACCTACTGAAACAACCTTAGCCACGGGGGACAGACACCAAAACAACGGGAACTATGAATCTGCAGCCTGCAAAAAGGAGACCCCAAACACAGTAACATAAGCAAAATGAGAAGACAGAAAAACACACAGCAGGTGAAGGAGCAAGATAAAAACCTACCAGACCTAACAAATGAAGAGGTAATAGGCAGTCTACCTGAAAAAGAATTCAGAATAATGATAGTAAAGCTGATCCAAGATTCTATTTCCAAGATCCATAATCTTGGAAATAGAATAGACAATATGCAAGAAACAGTTAACAAGGACCTAGAAGAACTAAAGATGAATCAAGCATCGATTAAAAACACAATAAATGAAATGAAAAATACTCTAGATGGGATCAATAGCAGAATAACTGAGGCAGAAGAACGGATAAGTGAGGTGGAAGATAAAATAGTGGAAATAACTGATGCAGAGCAAAATAAAGAAAAAAGAATGAAAAGAACAGAGGACAGTCTCAGAGACCTCTGGGACAACATTAAACGCACCAACATTCGAATTATAGGGGTTCCAGAAGAAGAAGAGAAAAGGAAAGGGACTGAGAAAATATTTGAAGAGATTATAGTTGAAAACTTCCCTAATATGGGAAAGGAAATAGTTAATCAAGTCCAGGAGGCACAGAGAGTCCCATACAGAATAAATCCAAGGAGAAATACGCCAAGACACATATTAATCAAACTGTCAAAAATTAAACACAAAGAAATCGTATTAAAAGCAGCAAGGGAAAAACAACAAATAACACACAAGGGAATCCCCATCAGGTTAACAGCTGATCTCTCAGCAGAAACTCTACAAGCCAGAAGGGAGTGGCAGGACATAATTAAAGTGATGAAGGAGAGAAACCTGCAACCAAGATTACTCTACCCAGCAAGGATCTCATTCAGATTTGATGGAGAAATTAAAACCTTTACAGACAAGCAAAAGCTGAGAGAGTTCAGCACCACCAAACCAGCTTTACAACAAATGCTAAAGGAACTTCTCTAGGCAAGAAACACAACAGAAGGAATATACCTACAATAACGAACCCAAAGCAATTAAGGAAATGGGAATAGGAACATACATATCAATAATTACCTTAAATGTAAATGGACTAAATGCTCCCACCAAAAGACACAGATTGGCTGAATGGATACAAAAACAAGACCCATATATATGCTGTCTACAAGAGACCCACTTCAGACCTAGAGACACATACAGATTGAAAGTAAGGGGATGGAAAAAGATATTCCATGCAAATGGAAATCAAAAGAAAGCTGGAGTAGCAATTCTTATATCAGACAAAATAGACTTTAAAATAAAGACTATTAGAAGAGACAAAGAAGGACACTACATAATGATCAAGGGATCGATCCAAGAAGAAGATATAACAATTGTAAATATTTATGCACCCAACATAGGAGCACCTCAATACATAAGGCAAATACTAACAGCCATAAAAGGGGAAATCGACAGTAACACAATCATAGTAGGGGACTTTAACACCCCACTTTCACCAATGGACAGATCATCCAAAATGAAAATAAATAAGGAAACACAAGCTTTAAATGATACATTAAACAAGATGGACTTAGTTGATATTTATAGGACATTCCATCCAAAAACAACAGAATACACATTTTTCTCAAGTGCTCATGGAACATTCTCCAGGATAGATCATATCTTGGGTCACAAATCAAGCCTTGGTAAATTTAAGAAAATTGAAATTGTATCAAGTATCTTTTCCGACCACAATGCTATGAGACTAGACATCAATTACAGGAAAAGATCTGTAAAAAATACAAACACATGGAGGCTAAACAATACACTACTCAATAACGAAGTGATCACTGAAGAAATCAAAGAGGAAATTAAAAAATACCTAGAAACAAATGACAATGGAGACACGACGACCCAAAACCTATGGGACGCAGCAAAAGCAGTTCTAAGGGGGAAGTTTATAGCAATACAATCCCACCTTAAGAAACAGGAAACATTTTGAGTAAACAACCTGACCCTGCACCTAAAGCAATTAGAGAAAGAAGAACAAAAAACCCCCAAAGTTAGCAGAAGGAAAGAAATCATAAAGATCAGATCAGAAATAAATGAAAAAGAAATGAAGGAAACAATAGCAAAGATCAACCAAACTAAAAGCTGGTTCTTTGAGAAGATAAACAAAATTGACAAACCATTAGCCAGACTCATCAAGAAAAGAAGGGAGAAGACTCAAATCAATAGAATTAGAAATGAAAAAGGAGAAGTAACGACTGACACTGCAGAAATACAAAAGATCATGAGAGATTACTATAAGCAACTCTATGCCAATAAAATGGACAACCTGGAAGAAATGGACAAATTCTTAGAAATGCACAACCTACCAAGACTGACTCAGGAAGAAATAGAAAATATGAATAGACCAATCACAAGCACTGAAATTGAAACTGTGATTAAAAATCTTCCATCAAACAAAAGCCCAGGACCAGATGGCTTCACAGGCGAATTCTATCAAACATTTAGAGAAGAGCTAACACCCATCCTTCTCAAACTCTTCCAAACAATATCAGAGGAAGGAACACTCCCAAACTCATTCTACGAGGCCACCATCACCTTGATACCAAAACCAGGCAAGGATGTCACAAAGAAAGAAAACTACAGGCCAATATCACTGATGAACATAGATGCAAAAATCCTCAACAAAATACTAGCAAACAGAATCCAACAGCACATTAAAAGGATCATACACCATGACCAAGTGGGGTTTATTCCAGGAATGCAAGGATTCTTCAATATACGCAAATCAATCAATGTGATACACCATATTAACAAGTTGAAGGAGAAAAACCATATGATCATCTCAATAGATGCAGAGAAAGCTTTCGACAAAATTCAACACCCATTTATGATAAAAACCCTGCAGAAAGTAGGCATAGAGGGAACTTTCCTCAACATAATAAAGGCCATATATGACAAACCCACAGCCAACACTGTCCTCAATGGTGAAAAACTGAAACCATTTCCACTAAGATCAGGAACAAGACAAGGCTGCCCACTCTCACCACTCTTATTCAACATAGTTTTGGAAGTTTTAGCCACAGCAATCAGAGAAGAAAAGGAAATAAAAGGAATCCAAATTGGAAAAGAAGAAGTAAAGCTGTCACTGTTTGCAGATGACATGATACTATACATAGAGAATCCTAAAGATGCTACCGAAAAACTACTAGAGCTAATCAATGAATTTGGTAAAGTAGCAGGATACAAAATTAATGCACAGAAATCTCTGGCATTCCTGTACACTAATGATGAAAAATCTGAAAATGAAATCAAGAAAACACTCCCATTTACCATTGCAACAAAAAGAATAAAATATCTAGGAATAAACCTACCTAAGGAGACAAAAGACCTGTATGCAGAAAATTATAAGACACTGATGAAAGAAATTAAAGAGGATACAAATAGATGGAGAGATATACCATGCTCCTGGATTGGAAGAATCAATATTGTGAAAATGACTCTACTACCCAAAGCAATCTACAGATTCAATGCAATCCCTATCAAACTACCACTGGCATTTTTCACAGAACTAGAACAAAAAATTTCAAAATTTGTTTGGAAAAACAAAAGACCCCGAATAGCCAAAGCAATCTTGAGAACGAAAAACGGAGCTGGAGGAATCAGGCTCCCTGACTTCAGACTATACTACAAAGCTACAGTAATTAAGACAGTGTGGTACTGGCATAAAAACAGAAAGATAGATCAGTGGATCAGGATAGAAAGCCCAGAGATAAACCCACGCACATATGGCCAACTTATCTTTGATAAAGGAGGCAGGAATGTACAGTGGAGAAAGGACAGCCTCTTCAATAAGTGGTGCTGGGAAAACTGGACAGGGACATGTAAAAGTATGAGATTAGATCATTCCCTAACACCATACACAAAAATAAGCTCAAAATGGATTAAAGACCTAAATGTAAGGCCAGAAACTATCAAACTCTTAGAGGAAAACATAGGTAGAACACTCTATGACATAAATCACAGCAAGATCCTTTTGGACCCACCTCCTAGAGAAATGGAACTAAAAACAAAGATAAACAAATGGGACCTAATGAAACTTCAAAGCTTTTGCACAGCAAAGGAAACCATAAACAAGACCAAAAGACAACCCTCAGAATGGGAGAAAATATTTGCAAATGAAGCAACTGACAAAGGATTAATCTCCAAAATTTATAAACAGCTCATGCAGCTCAATAGCAAAAAAACAAACAACCCAATCCAAAAATGGGCAGAAGACTTAAATAGGCATTTCTCCAAAGAAGATATACAGACTGCCAACAAACACATGAAACAATGCTCAACATCATTAATCATTAGAGAAATGCAAATCAAAACTACAATGAGATATCATCTCACACCAGTCAGAATGGCCATCATCAAGAAATCTAGAAACAATAAATGCTGGAGAGGGTGTGGAGAAAAGGGAACACTCTTGCACTGCTGGTGGGAATGTGAATTGCTACAGCCACTATGGAGAACAGTATGGAGGTTCCTTAAAAAACTAAAAATAGAACTGCCATATGACCCAGCAATCCCACTACTAGGCATATACCCTGAGAAAACCATAATTCAAAAAGAGACATGTACCAAAATGTTCATTGCAGCTCTATTCACAATAGCCCGGAGCTGGAAACAACCTAAGTGTCCATCATCGGATGAATGGATAAAGAAGATGTGGCACATATATACAATGGAATATTACTCAGCCATAAAAAGAAACGAAACTGAGCTATTTGTAATGAGGTGGATAGACCTAGAGTCTGTCATACAGAGTGAAGTAAGTCAGAAAGAAAAAGACAAATACCGTATGCTAACACATATATATGGAATTAAAAAAAAAATGTCATGAAGAACCTATGGGTAAAACGGGAATAAAGACACAGACCTACTTGAGAATGGACTTGAGGATATGGGGAGGGGGAAGGGTAAGCTGTGACAAATCGAAAGAGAGGCATGGACATATATACACTACCAAACGTAAGGTAGATAGATAGTGGGAAGCAGCCGCAGAGCACAGGGAGATCAGCTTGGTGCTTTGTGACCGCCTGGAGGGGTGGGATGGGGAGGGTGGGAGGGAGGGAGATACATGAGGGAAGGGATGTGGGAACAGATGTATATGTATGACTGATTCACTTTGTTATAAAGCAGAAACTAAAAAAAAAAAAAAAAAAAAAAAAGTATCACCTCAAGTAAAACTAGGGGTGCCTCTGCCAGTCTGGAGGCTCAATTTGATTGGCTTAGGTGAGGCACAGCATGAGCAGTTTCTAAAAGTTTCCCAGGTGATTCTAATGTGCAGCCAGATTTGAGAACCAATACATTAAGTGAGTGAGTACCTGACAGTTAACCTTTCATGACAATACAGTTCCATTTGAGCTCAATCAAGTTAATTGATAGGTTATGATTTCAATTAAATCTTAAGATACTTAAAGATGTCCATTTGAATATGATGAGTGTCAAATTTCTTCTTGTCTTTTTTTACTTTTTTTGAAGTTATATATAATCATAATTTAAAGAGTCTAATAGTTCAGTAAGGTCTGTTCAGAAAAACAACAGTACCTAGTCCCCCTCCTGCCATTTCCCAGCCCCAGAGACAACTCCTTTTAACTCTTTTAACTGGTTCTTTTGGTATTTGCCTCTATATCTTTAAGCAGAATGCTTGGATTGCTATTTCTTGATTTTCAGTTTGGGATATTATCTCTTGTCTTCACACCATGATAGTGAAGATTTATCTCTTTCATCCCCACCATCTCCTGCCACACAGAGATTTCTGTCCCCCTACCCCCACCCAATATAATAATTTTGCTTAAATAAATATCATAATTTTGCTTAAATAAATATTCATTTTTTACATTATTATGATTTTGTATAGCATTCAGAGCTGAGCCATGTAACCAACTATGATTACTTCTCCTTTCTTGTACATTTCTTTTATTTCCTTGAGTTAATATTTGTCTTAATTTTTCACTTGCTTTGTTTTTTATTAGCGTTCTATGAACTTTTCATTAATCCATCCTTAAATTCTCCACCAGAAATGTCTTCTCAAGACATTTATTCACATCAGGTATTTTATAAATTTCATCTTCCTGAAGAACTGTCACCCAGAGCTTTCTGACCTGCTCAAATCTGTTCTGGTTGCCCTCTGTACCTGGTACACAATTGTCATCCTGCAGTATCCCTTCAGTATCATCATCCTGGGATTCCCTTAGCTTTTATTGCCTGTTAGATCTCCTGTTTCTGTAGCTCTCTCTGCCTTTTCTCTTTCTTGGTTTACTCCCTCATTTTGCTGAAGTACATCCTCCAGCAACTTCTTGAGAAAGAGTATGTGGGAAGTAAAAAATTTGAAGCCTTGCATGTCTGAAAATGTCTTAGTTCCACCCTCACACTTGATTAATACTTTGGGTATAAAATTCTAGATTGTAAATTATTTTCCTTCAGAATTTTAGAGGCATTTCTCCATTTTCTTCTAGCTCCCAGTGTTAAAGGCAATCTTCCATGTTCTTTTAGCTTGCAGTGTTGATTCCTGATCCTTTTTTGGTGGCCCATTTTCTTCTCTCCAGAAGCCTGAAGGATCTTCTCTATGACCCTAGGATCCTGAAATTTCACAATGATATATGGGTATATTTTCATCCATTGTGCTGGGCACTTAGATGAGTCCTTTCAATCTGGAAACATGTGTCCTCCAGTTGTGGAAGTTGCTTTCCCAGTTGCTTTTGCAGCTGGAAGTGTCCGTGTGACATGGTCTGGCCAAAGAAGTGTTAGCAAAAGTCTGTCGGGAATTCTGGGAAATCTTTTGCTTCCCTAACAGACAGTGCTAGCATGGCCCCTTCTTCTTTCTCCTTGTCTTGAATATAGATTCATATAGATAAGAATGGAGCTGTAGGGAACTCCTGGCGGTCCAGTGGTTAGGAATTGGTGCTTTCACTGCCATGGCCCAGGTTCAGTCCCTGGTCGGGGAACTAAAATCCTACAAGCCATGTGGTGCAGCCAAAAAAAAAGGAGCTGTCACAGTTATCTTGAACCCATGAGGGAAAGGTAAAATATATCTCTGATATTTATCACTGAACCAATATCAGAAGCTGCATGTCTCCTGAATTTTTTTAATACGAGAAAAATGAATCTATTTTTCAAAAACTCTGTAGGTTGGTTTTTCTGTTACGTGCAGCCAAATTTATTCCTAACTGATAGATTCCTGCTGACAGTAGATGTTTGATAAACATTTGTTTGGCTGAATTCTACAGAGGGGATGAAAGATTTGAGCTCATAGATGTCATATGTGAAACTGTGTCTTCTCCAAGGGAGAAAACTGAGAAAGAAAAGTGCCCAAGTCTCTCTTGGTGTCTTCAAAACCTCTGTAAAAAAGAGGAACTCGATCAAAGTAGGCAGAGGTACAAAAGGTGCTTGGGGGAAGTAAGAAGAGATCAGTGTCATGGCTCTGAGAAAGCATGTAAAACTCCACTGCACACACTTCACAAGCTTAGAGAATTATAGTATTTGGACAGTAGGGTAGCATTTCTTAAAGTAGCAAGAGAGGAAAAAGACCTTAAAGCTCTGGCAGAGGAACACTTGGTTTTATCTAAAATACTGGCGTATCCATTTGTGCTTCTTGCCTGTTATATGTATTGAACCCAAATAATAATTACATTGTAATCTGTGCTCCCAAGATAGACCATCCTTGAATCAGAGTTTTAACAGGGAGCAAAAGAATGGCATAAGAAATAAAGCTTGTTTCATTCTAAAAACCAGACATTGAAGCCTTCTAGAAACAAATGCATTTTGGCATGATTGTAATTGTATGTTTCCATCACCCTAAAAAAATCAGGGAGCTAAAGCAAGAGTAAATTTTATTTAAAAGTCATGTATTGGGCTTCCCTGGTGGCGCAGTTGTTGAGAGTCCGCCTGCTGATGCGGGGGACATGGGTTCGTGACCCGGTCCGGGAAGATCCCACATGATGTGGAGCGGCTGGGCCCGTGAGCCATGGCTGCTGAGCTTGCACGTCCGGAGCCTGTGCTCCGCAATGGGAGAGGCCACAACAGTGAGAGGCTCGTGTACCGCAAAAAAAAAAAAAAAAAAAAAAAGACACGTATTAAGCACCAATTGTACATCAAGAAAAGGCTCAATTTGGCTATGAAATTGATTTCCTGCTGAAAAATCAGGCAGGGTCAGGTAAAGGGGGTTCAGGGCCATCAATCACCGTAGGATCTTCTGTACCTTTGGGAACTGAAGTTTCTCCCACAGCTGGAGACCACAGTAGCTATTCAATGGGAGAAGTCTATTTCTCAGAAATCGGTTTTCAGGAAAGAGAAGTTGGGTTTACTGTGGTTTGACAGCTCTGACCGGTCTTTACTGCAGCTATTTATATTTTTAAAGCTGCTTTCCAGTAGCTGTGAACAGCCCTCAAGGTTGGCAGCTGTCCTAGTGACCAGGGCCTGCTCCATAAGGAGATGGGGGGGGGTCAAGGGGTATGGGGACTGAATAAAAGAAGGGGCCAAAAGACAGCGAGAGGCATTGTAGTGAAGTAGGGAGAAGGCACCTGGTGGGTTAAGGGCAGCAGGTGACTTCGTGCTGACTGCCCCACTGTGCGGGGTGAGCTGGCATCTATGCTGCCTGAGCAGTGCACTCGGAAACAGCCCTGCTCTCTGCTGGTCTCCCAACATGACCTCCTTTCACAGGCACTGAGGAGATGAGAGGAGGCTCTCGAACAGTAATTCTTGGTAATCCTGGCTCTCTCTTCGTGGGGGGTTTCTGAGGGTCCCCTGGTGGTGAGGCAGAGGGATGTGGGCCCTGGATGTGCCGAGGCAGGAAGGTTGCCTTCGCCTCTAGGCTCATGGGGAAGGCTTGGGTCTTCTGGGGACCCAAGGTACTTGGTTTGCCTCTTTTCTGCTCCCAGAGGATAGAATAAATGAGTACAGAGGAACATGCATCCCACAATTGCCAGTGTGGTTCGTCTGGCTTATTTTCTTTTGAAGAGAATTGAAATTCTCTTTCAACCTTAGCTGTTTACCTGTTGAAGCTAGATTTTAAAATTACTTATTCAATTTTATGTACAATTAAATCCCTGCAATTTTTTTTACAACTTGGTCCTTTTCATGTGGCACAGTCGCTTTTTATTATTTTTAAATTTCTATTATGGACAATTTCAAAAATACAAATTTAGAGGAAATGACATAATGAATCCTCACATACCCCAAATCCAGCTTGAGCTATTATCAGCTCACAACCAATCCTTTTTCATTTATACCCTCCCTTACAATCTATCGCTTCAAAAAGCAAATCCCAGCCACTCCATTGCAAGCTTCTGAGTTCTCTGACCTGCACATAGTGGTCTTCAAGTGGTCCTGCTTCCTGTTATGATAAGCTGCTCCAGGTTCATCCTGTACTTTTGCTGTCCCAGTGGAGACAGCCATTTCCTTTAAATAAATAGTATTTTGAGAACACAGTCTGGGTCCTCAGGGTACTGTTGCATCTGAGCTGATCATTTTTTCTAGGATACAATGCCCACTTTGGCGTTCTTTTCAAACTCTAGTAAACATTTATACTCACATCACTGCAACAGGTCACACTTGGCATTGACTTCACTTAGAATAAGGATACAGGACAAGAAACATAGCCCACCAGCAGGGCAGTGGCAGGCATTTCTCTAGGTACTGCCACCCCCTGGCCCTTCGAGGAGGTCATCAAAAGAACATGACTGCCAGTTGACCCATGAGCTGGACCCAGGCAATCAGAGGTTCCTCACCTCCTCCCCTGTCCTTAAAATGTATGTTTTGCCAACCGTTTCCACAGTGGGAGCTGTTCCAGGGATGCAGCCTTGAGAGAGTAAGGTGTTGTTGAGACCATCTGAACAGTATACATGACTGAAGTCAGTTAAAGCAGTCAGCCCTCTGTATCTACAGGTTCCACAACCTTGGATTCAATCAACCTCAGATTGAAAATAGAAAAAAATTTTCTAGAAAGTTCCAAAAAGCAAAACTTGAATTTGCCAGTGGACTGTTTATTGAATACATAGCATTTACATTGTATTTATAACTACTTACATAGTGTTTACATTATATTAGGTGTTATAAGTAATCTAAAGCTGATTTAAAGAGAAGGGAGGATATGCACATACATTATATGCAAATACTATGCCACTTTATATAAGGGACTTGAGCATCCATGGATTTTGGTATCCACGTGGGTCCTGGAACCAATCCCCTGAGGATACCAAGGAAAAACTGTATGAACTTTTAAATTTCTGGCAGGTGGGTGCAGCGATCTACTCATCTTTCAGCATCCTAAGACAAGCCTGGTATGTAAGTTATCTTTTTTATTAAAACCTGCCACCTACCAATCTGGAGTGGTCTGCCTCTTTCTTCAGTCTCTCCTGGCCTTCCATGTATGGGGGCCAGTTCGCAGACCAACACCACCTCCCTGCATAGGTTGTCAGATAAAATACAGGATACCCAATTAAACTTGAATTTCAGACAATGAAGATAAGCCTCATATTCCAGTTAGAAACCAATATCCTAATATTAGCAATATTTTTATGGGACTAGCTTGCTTCCATGTTCCCTCAAGGGACATGTCCAGTTCCAAGAGTCATAATTCTCAGGAAACTTCAAAGCCACAGCTTTCCACCAGGTCTTTCTAATTCATTCACAGTCCTCACTGTCCAGATGCAGTGTGTCATTTTTACCACAAGCAATGTTGCCTAGTAACATAGCTGACATTCTACCTTCATCAGATTTTCAGGAGAAGAGAGCTATAAAAAGTAAACTCCATAGAGAATGAGAAATGATTTTTTTTTTTTTAGCCCTTTACATATACAGGTCTTTTCCTTAGTCAGAGCTAGAACAAAATAGAGATAGACAGATTATAGATGATAAAGGAAAAACTCAGTTTTCCACCTGAATAGGGAAAAACCCAGTACTTCCCTACTAGTCTTTCTTTCCTGTGTGCCTTCTTTACTACTCACACAAAACACTTCACTTCTGACACTTCTGGTCACCAAATGTGTGGAGGTTTTTCCCCCACACAAGCAATTCTCTATGACACCAGCTGAATGTCCTACAATTCAACTTAATTCTGACACTATGTACCTGAAGATAGTGTCAGATCCAAAAAATGAGCAGTATCCTGTGGGACCCTTCCAGGTACAAAAGCCTTTCCATGTCCCCCATTTCTTGTTTGTAAGAAAAAGACTTCAGCCTCCTAGACCTTCCCTGAGTTCCAAAGGTCAGATTCAGACAGTTGCTTATCAGGGAAGGGAGGGGATGCAGAGACAAGGTAGGAGCAGCCAATAAACAATAATGCAGCTGTGGGGCAGGGTCCTGGTTCCTCCTCAAAGAATATACATAACAAAATACCTTTGAGTTCTGTTGGGAACTAAGGTCTCCACCCAGATGGAGGATGTTAACTTTAGGCTGAGCACAATATTCCTGGAGCTCCACCCTGTTACCTCATCACCAACCAATCAGAAAAGTCTGCACCCAGTGGAGGATAACAAAGACACCCTTCCCAAATGTTTCTCCCTTTAAAAACTTTCATGGTTGAGCAGAATCTTCAGAGTTTTCTTTTGGTTTTTTTCTGGGCATGCCACACGGCATGTGGGATCTTATTTCCCCCACCAGGGATCAAACCCATGCCCCCTATAGTGGAAGTGCAGAGTCTTAACCACTGGACCTCCAGGGAAGTCCCTGGAGATGGTTTTTGGACACAAGTCTGCCTTCTCCCCAGGTTGCCAGCCTTCTGAATAAAGCAATTTTTCCTTTCCAGTCAGTATTGGCTTTCAAGTGGTGAGCAGCCAGACCTCAGTTCAGTAACAGTATACTTTTTTCTGTATTACATATGCTTATAATTTTTAGTAATAAAAAAAGGAAGGCATATAATCTTAAGGCATCCTTCCACAAGGAGTTATTGAGCACCTACTATGTGCTTGGCGCTGCTCTAGGCATTTGGGATACATCATTGAATAAAACTGACAAGGTCCTGCCTTCTTGTAGCTTACATTGAGGGGGTGAGGGAGAGACACACACCACCAATAAACATAAGAAATAAGAAAATTGTGTAATAGGTTAAAAGTGATAAGTGTTGAAGAAAACAAAAGTAGAACAGGATGGGGAGCCAGAGTGCTGAGAGGTGGGGCAAGGGCTGGTTGCAGGGCTAAACAGGGGCACAAAGACTTGAAGACGTAGGGCTTAGTCACGCTGCTCTCAAGAGGAGTACATCTATGTTCAAAAGTACGTCTATGGCCTCACCTGTCAAACTTATAGTTTAACTTCTATACTACATATATATCCTTATGTAGTCTCTTTACATATCTCATATTTTCATAGAAAAAAAAATACTCCAAAATGTCAGCAGTGGCTATCTGTGGAAGGTGGGATTGTGATTTTTTATTTTATCTTTTTTATAGTTTGCTGTATTTGCTACATTTTATAACATGAATAGCCCTAGTTTATTATCAGGAATAAAACAATATATAACATGACATGTTTTAAAAAGCAGAGCTATTCTACCTTTCAACCCCAGGAAGGGTTTTCTGAAAGGAGCAAGGAGGTGTGATTTAAAGGCATGAGGGGTCTGACCTTTCTGAGGAGACTGTATTCCTCCTCAAGGGGGAGTTTTGCCTTCAAGTAATGAGGCAGCTGAGCCCTGAGTCAGGAGTCGGATTTCAAGGGAGCGATGTGTAAAGGGTAAATTTTTCGAAATTCCACCTCCACACCTAAGAACCATGCTCAGAGTGGCTCGAAAGATTAGAACACCTGCCTCCCTGGTCAGTAATAATATAAAAGTCCATTTTCCTTGAAATCAGTTAGCAAGTACAGTTTAGGAAGGTTTGGACTCAGCAAATACAAGGAGGAAGAACATGCTCCTTGCCCTTGGGGAGTTAATAACTCAACCAAAGAGGCCAAACTCACAGTGAGGAGGAAGAGACCTGCGGGGCAAGGGAAGATCTGGCAGATTCATCAATGCAGAAGCAAATGTGAATAAGCATGATGTTATCAGATGCTTGAAAGATGGGTACATAGAGGAGGGAAGGGCTTTGGGGGAGGAGGGCAGGTGGAGAAGCAGACAGAGGCAGAGGCCAGCAAGTACATACAGGAGGCACAGACAGTGCTGTGAAAAGCCTCTGACCTGAGCTGGTACTGGAGATTTTGCAACTTAATGACCCCGAGGAAGGGGTTACCAGGAATTGTACTCCTGGCCACGGGTCTCTTAGCAAACCTGACCTACATGAAACAGAAGAGCAAAGAAACGCCAGCGGCTTGTGGTGCTGACGCAGCCATTCCACCGCTGCCAGCCAGTCTCGCTTGCAAGTGTTTACTTACCTGGTCAGAGGGAAGCTGGATGCAGTCCCTCTTCCATCAGCAAGGCTTGCTTCCCTGCATGCTCGGGAACATAGTGGGGCAGGTCCTGACCAGAAGACTGGGGAACGAAGGTGGACAAGACATGCCCCTGGGGGAAAACATACCTTTCTCATCCTAATACACGATGTGATGGGAAGAGAGAAGAGGACCACCCTCTACCAAACTGGGGGTCAGGGAAGGCTTCCTGAAGGAAATGGTACTTGAGTTATTTGGGAAGGACATACAGGAGTCTGAGAGGAGGAGAGGGTTCCAGGCAGAGGGAGCAGCACAGGAGAATGTGGCATCTGTCCATGCAAGCAGCTCAGCCTGGCTGGAGCCTGGAGTGGGTGCATGGATGTGGTGAGAGGCTATGCCGGAGTGGAGGCCACCTTCTCTGGAGGGCAATGGGAAGCTCTGAGGGTTTTAAATAGTGGAGTCAGATGATCATTGACATGGAAGTTTGCTAAAGTCACCAATGACTTTTGTGTTGCCAAATCCATTGGGTACTTTCAATCTGCATCTAATGTAAATTCTTGTGGTAGCATTTGGTCCTGCTGCTCTCTCCCTCCACCCTGGAGCATTCTCATGTCTTGACTTCTCAGGCACCACATTCTCCTGGTTTTCTTTTTTTTTTTTTTTTTTTCTCCCAGTTTTCTATCTACCTCTCTGGTCACTTTTTCTCAGCTTCCATTTTGACTGCTCCTTGCCTCTCTGGGCTCTGAATGTTGGTGTTCTGTAGGGCCTTGTCTTGGTCCCTTCTCACTATTAACTCTTGCTTTCAACCACCTCGTTTATTCCCATGGCTTCACATGCATCTGTTATACATAATAGTATCAGGGGAGAGAGGAGGGGCTAGAATCAAGTCAAATCAAGTATACGGTTCAATTTCCTGGGTGTCATGGCTGAGTCTGCATGTTCATACTGAACCATGAGCAACTGTGGGATGAGTCAGGGTGGAAAGGGTCAGAATGTAATGGGGGCTGGCGGGGGAGAGGAGAGATGTTGATTAGTATAGTCAATGTCCTGGATCAGGAAGAAAGCAAAGAACACAGCTCATTGTTCCCAAGTGTGGAGGGAGTAGTGGACAATGATGTGCATTAAAAGACCAAGTCCAAGGTCTGAGAAGGATGTGATTGCAGGGAGGTGCAGGAAAGATGGGTAGGCCCAACTGACTCCAAAGTCCAGGAAATCAAAGGAAGGAATCCAGACCACAAGAGCAAGGCCAGCAGACTGGTGGCCCCTGGCCTGGCTTGGACCTCTGCTGTGGTGTGGGCAGGCAGGCATCCACAGATGTGCTTCCAGCCTTGGGACAAAGGCTTGCAGGTGTTGGTGGGCTCTGTGTGCAGTCCAGACCACACTGACACATTCACGGTGAGGCAGGGAAATCATGAGCCATTCCTGGTCCCTTCTGTTTTCCAACCTCACATGCTGAGAGGACAAAGAATTTCTCAAGGCTCCAACATTACAGCCACTGATAAAGCAAGTTCGTTTTGTGCCTCATCAGGAGTAAGGTTGCGATCAAGATCCAAAATGGTCTAAAGAAGTTTCTGTGGCATTTACAATTAGTAGGAATAGGTAGGTCATTCAGTAAATGATGCTAGAACAATTGACTATCTATTTAGAAAAAAATTAAGTTAGAGTCCCACCTTAAAATCACGCACAAAAATAAATCTAATAATTGGTAATTAATTTTAAAAGTTCCCACAAAGAAAAGCCTAGGCCCCGATGACTTCACTGATGAATTCTACCAAACATTCAAAGAAGAATTAATACTAATCTTTCACAAAGTCTCCCCAAAAATAGAAGGAGTATTTTCTCATTCTATGAGAAGACAACCCACAGAATGGGAGAAATATTTGCAAGTCATATATCTGATAAGGGATTTGTACCTAGAATACATAAAGAACTCTCACAACTCAATAACAAAAAGACAATCCAACTTAAAGATGGGCAAAAGATCTGGGTAGACATTTCTTCAGTGAAGATATACAATATACACACGAAAATATCTCAACATCATTAGTCATTAGGGAAATGGAAATCAAAATCACAATGAGACACCAGTTCATACTTAGGATGACTATAATGGGAAAAAAAAACCCAGGCAATAAAAAGTATTGGCAAAGATGTGGAAAAATTGGAACCCTCATACATTGTTGGTGGTAATATAAAATGGTACAGTCACTGTGGAAAAGAATTTGGCAGTTTCTCAAAAAATTAAACATAGAGTTACCATATCACCCAGCAGTTCCACTCCTAGGTATATACCCAAGAGAACCAAAAACATACTTCCACACAAAGATCACATGTTAATGTATGTTGCAGCATCATTCGTAATAGCAAAAGTGAAAACAAATTAAATGTCTACCAAGTGATGAATGGATCAACAAATTGTGGTGTATCTATACAATGGAACATTATTTGGCCAAAAAAGAAATGAAGTACTGATACATGCTACAGTATGGATGAACCTTGAAAACATTATGCATTGAAACATTATCAGTGGTTGCAGGGGAATGGAGAGGAGGTGGAGATTGGGGAGTGACTGCTAATGGGACACGGTTTCTTTAGGAGAGATAAAATGTTCTGAAATTAGAGCATGGTGATGGTTGCACAACCCTGTGAATATAATAAAAAGCATTTCATTATGCATTTTAAGAAAAGGTGAATTGTATGTTATGCAAATTATATCAAAATTAAGCTGATAAATAATCTGAGGTGGACTGAATATATAAATGTAAAATAGCCCTTAAAAATAAAAGAAAATATAGAAAACTGGATCAATACTTTTGGTGTGGGGAAAGCCATTCTAAGTATGGCATAGAACTAGGAATACATAAAGGACAATATTGACAGATTGAGTACATTGGAATAAATAATCTTCAATGTAGAAAGACACTATAAAATTTAAATATATATATATATATATGAATAACTTTTGCAACATGAGAAACAAATATATTTAGAGAATAGTCTTTAAAATCATTAGGAAAAAGATGAACTCCCCAGTAACATGCAGTGCCGGCCAGAGTGTGGGGAAAGGGGCACTTGTGTGGAGAAACAGTGAGTGTAAATTAGTGCAGCCAACTGGAGGGCAATTTGGTGTCCAGGAGTGACCTGAAAAACCTTTTCAATGGGTACAGCACAGTCTAAGTGAGAAGCACCAGCTGAGAATAACCAGCCTCCCACACTGAGGCAGACAGGCTGAAAGTCAGCCCTGGGGAATTTTTGAAATGTTCAGTGTAAGCAGAATTTTGTCCCAGCATTTCTCCTTCTAGGATTGTATCCTCAGAAATGCTTCAAAGGCACACAAAGAATGTTTACTACAGCTATGTCTGTAGTAGTAAACAATTAATGTCCATTCATAGGAAATTGGTTATATAAATGATGTATCCTCACCATCAGATACTATGCAGCCATTAAAAAAATAACATAACTCAATCACTGCTGACATAGAAAGATGCTTGAAATGCATTGCTAGAGGAAAAAAAGTAAGTTACAGACAGTATGTATAACGTGATCCCAATTTTGAAAAAATAATGGTATAGATGTTTGTATATGCATAGAAAAAATTCTGGATAAATGCACAATGAACTGTTAATGGTAGTTACCTGTGAGGATTGAATATTTGGAGGGGAGAGAGTATGGGGGAGGAAGGAAATTATTTTATATACCTTTGAATTATTTTTATACTTTGGTAAATATGGAAAAATAAAGCAATTACCTTAGGAGAAAATAAGGAAGGAAGCAGAGAAGGTGAGAGGGAAGGTACAATATATGAATAGTAATTAACAGTGGTTAATACCTATGTGATGGAGTTTTGGGGAATTCTCCCCATTTGCTTATCTGCATTTTCTCATTTTTCAATGAGTTTTTATTAGTTGTTTAAAAAAACAGAAATAGAAGAACGTCCTCATGCATTTCTGCTTACCAGTTGAACAGACTGGTGATGTGGGTGCAAAAGGAGATAGTTTCTAAACAATGAAGCCATTTAGAAGATAATGTTAAGAGAGTTGGTGATGGAAACATATATAAAAATGAACTCCTAAGTCACATACTTAGTTATCACGAATGTATCTCTTTGAGACATCAGGATTTCAAAATTTTAATGTATTCTTTGTGAAACATGCACTTGAACCTTGAAAGTTCTATTATGCTAATTGATCGTTATGGACAACAGAACTCAAATGACATCTGTGAGTCCAGATGGTATATAAGGTAACATTTTAATTTGTTAGAAGTCTTAGAACTCCTTTGTCTTTTCTCCCATTGTGCATGAAGGTAGCTAAATAATTGAGTCAGGTAGGTTCCCTGTCTTAAAGCAATATGGACAAGGAAGTTTATTCCAACAATATGACATGTTTGAAAAACAATCATTTTTTAAACTCTAAAAGTATATTTGCATTTGTGTATATATCTATATCTATCTGTCTGTCTGTATATACTATAGGTATACTCTGTAAGGATACATATGATTATCAGGCATGTATGGTGGGGCTTTCTGAGAGGGAGAGGGAGTAGACAACTGGGGAGAACCAAGCAAAGAAAATAAAATGTACTCAAAATGTGTGAAATTACATTTATGTATTTGTGTTAAAACAAAAACAGATTCAACAAATATTTGAGGATTTGCTATATGCAGGCCCTGTTTTAGGTGTTGAGGTACATCAGTGAACAACTCTGACAAAGATCCCTACCCTCATGAAGCTTATATTCCAGAAGATAATAAGCCATAGACATAAGGTGTTGGTAAATCATAACTTACACAACTGTGTGTGAAACACACAATGTCTTTCCTTACCCTCACACTACTATCACACTCACGACAGTCTGACACATGTGGGGGATATTTCCAATTCTGCAACGCCAGCTGGGTATCGCATAATTTAACTCAATTCTGACATTGTCTTCCCAGAGATAGCATCAGATCCCATAGGTTAAGGGGATCTGAGTCCGCCCTCCTCTTCAGATGCCAATCACAAGCAGTCAGTCCCAGGTTACCTGCAACTTCTGACTTGGCTACAAATTGGGGGTTCCCATGACCTTCTCCCCTTTGGATTTAATTATTTGCTGGAACAGCTCATGGAACTCATGGAAACACCTACTTATGCTTACAAGTTTATTATATAATAAAGGATGTGATGAAGGATGCAGATAAACAGCCAAATGAAGAGATACATAAGGTGAAATCTGAGAGGATCCTGAGCACAGGAGTTTCTTCCCCGTGTAGTTGGGTGAGTCACCTTCCCAGTATGTACAGATGTTCATCAACCTGGAAGCTCTCTGAATCCCACACTTTTAGGATTTTTATGGAGGCTTCATCACATAAATACAATCCATCATTAACTCTATTTCCAGCCCTTCCCCCATCTCTGGAGAACGGAGAGTAGGGTTGAAAACTTTAAGCTTCTAATCATGGCTTGGTCTTTCTGGTGACCAGCCCCCATCTAGGAGCCCACCAAGGGTCACTTCATTAGAACAAAAGACACTGCTATCACCCAGGAAATTCCAAGGGATTTAGGAACTCTGTGGCAGAAATGGGGTCAAAGACCAAATATTAGAACAAAAGACGCTCCTAGTGGTCTATCACTTAGGAAATTACAAGAATTTTAAAAACTCTGTGCCAGGTACCAGGAGCAGAGACCAACATATATATTTCTATTATCTCACAATGAATAAATATAATTTTAAGAATTATAATTAATGATTATTAAGTGATAGATGTGTAAAAATTAAAAGAACATATACACATATTCTAAAATTAAAAATAAGAAATTGCTTTATCAGTAATTTAGTAATTAATACCACCAACAAAAAAGAAATATATTAAATGGTGTGACAGCAGAGGATTTAAGGAAATTTTTATTCTAATAAAAAAGGACTGAAAAGACACTTAAGAATTAGGTGGCCTCAATCTAGTCCTGATTCCACCACTGTCCAAAGCTCGGCTAGTTACTTAATTTCTCTTTCTGTATCCGTAACTTGCAACTGGGGATAATAATACCTGGTCTGCTTGACTTCATTGGGTTATTGTGAAACTCACATGAAGTATAGAAGTACACTCTAAAAATCATCAAACACTATATACAAGTCAAAGAATTGAGACTGATAAAGCTATAGATTGTTCTGATGAACCCAACAAGAGACAAGCCAGTGGAATCAATGCCTGGAGGACTCCAGTGGGTCCAGTTGGAAAAGCATTGCCCTTCAGAATGATAGAAAGGTGACTAAAATATAAGAGGAAAGAGGTAGTTTATTATACCATGTGTTGCAGGCATACTGGGGACAGCCAGCTAAAAACAATCCCCCACCTGCCTGCCACTCTCCCTTAACTAGGATTGACTTCCAGCAGCACTGTTTCCTCAACACAACACTGCCAGCTGGTCATAGTTAAGTAGAGGTGGGGCAATATGATTTTTTTCCAGAGAAACTTTGACTTAGGAGAAGGGAATAGATAGAGGGATGGACAGCCAGACAGAAGAATTCTGTACAGCTGGAACAGTTACATTTGAAGTTGGAGCTATGAGCAGCCATCTTTGGGCCAGGAAGCCCGGTTGGTCTAGAATGAGGCAGAGTTGAGAAACAGCCTAACCCTCCTCGGGCTGCTGGTGCCCTCCGGCCTGGTTCCGGTTCTTCCTGAGGCCCAGTTCTTGGGCTCCATGAGTCACCCTTGAATCCTGAAAATTTTTCAAAGGTTAGTATGTTTTCTGTTGCCAAGGATCCTTAACTAAACATATAATCTACATCTGGCTCATTTGGCAGGGTTACGATTAACAGGAATAGCACAGAGGCAGTTAAAAAATAAACCACCTTGCACTGGCTTAACTGGGTCATGAACATATTGTGCAACCCTGACAGGTATAGTCATTCCAACAAAGAGAACAGGATAATAGCAAAGCAGCTGAGTCAGGAGTAAGGCAGTCATTAACCTAAACTGCACCAACATTTGAAAATGCAGTTCAGGAAAATGAACATGCTGGACCAGACATTTTTTGAGAATTTCTAACTGCTCTTGGGACTGCGGCTTAGAGCTTGCTGGTTCTGGAGAGTCACAGCGAAGGAACCCCAAAGTTACACACTCCCTGCTGCAAATCACAGACAAGTTGGAGAACCATGAACACTATAACTTAACCTCAAAACTATTAAGCGAACCCCAGAAATATCAATAGAGCCTCACTGCCCCTGAGTCCCATCAATACAGAAGAATTTAGAAAACAGCAGTCATCATTCATTTCCTTCATGCCTTCATTCATTCAACAAATATTGAGAGCTTATTACGTGCCAAGTACTGTGTTAGGGGCTGGGGATACAGCCATGAAAAAAAAACGATGAAGTCCTTGCCTCAAGGAGCTTATGGTCTAAGTGGAGGGAGAGAGACAATATAAAATCGGGATGTAACATGTTGTTGTATGCGCTGGAGAGAAAAATTAAGCATGGCAGGTGTATAGGAGTGATGGATGTGTGTTATTTTACATACATTGGTCAGGCACAGCCTCTGTGATAAGGTGACATTTGAAAAGAAATTTCTGAGAAGGGAAGGAGAAAGGGATGCAGCTCTCTGGGCCAAGAGCTTTCCAGGCAGAAGGAAGAGGTAGTAAACAGCCTAAGGTGGGAGCCAGTGGGAGCCCATGTGGCTGGAGCCACGTGAACTTGAGAAGGAGTGGTGGAGGGGTGCCTCGTAGGCCTTGGTAAAAACTCACATTTACTCTGAGGAAGGGAGTCATTTGAGATTTTGAGTAACTAGAGGAGTGACATGGTCTGACTTATGGTTTAAAAGGATCACTCTGGCTGCTGTATAGAGAATAAACTGTAGGGGATCCAGGGAGACCAGTAAAGAGACTATGACTGGGGCTTCCCTGGTGGCGCAGTGGTTGAGAGTCCGCCTGCCAATGCAGGGGACACGGGTTCGTGTCCTGGTCCGGGAGGATCCCACATGCCGCGGAGCGGCTACGCCCGTGAGCTATGGCCGCTGAGCCTGCGCGTCCAGAGCCTGTGCTCCGCAATGGGAGGGGCCACAACAGTGGGAGGTCCGCGTACCGCAAAAAAAAAAAAAAGAGAGACTATGGCTGTAGTCCAGCAGACAGATGGTGGATTAGATCATGTAGCAACAATGACGATGGTGAGAAGTGGTCAGATTTTGGATATCGCCATAAGGCTCACTGAGGGATTGGATGTGGGTTTTCAGAGAAAGTACAAAATGACTCCTAGGCTTTTGGCTTCCAAATGAAGATGCTTGTCCTCCGGGAGGATGCGGAGCGGGGAGGCAATGCAGACTATTTACATCAAACACAGAAAGTAGACATGAACTCAGTCTAGTCGTTATGGATCTGAGAGCTGCCTGTGCTGAAGCACTTCAGGCCAAGGTCTGGGCTGATGAGGAAGGATCAAAAAATGGAGCCAAGAGTTGGGCAGAGCTGACGAGCAGTATGACTAGAACAGAATGCCATCTGTAAGTCAAGGCTGGATGTTAAGATACTTAGATAAGGGGATGCAATACTGAAAGTAAAGGCAAGGTCAGAGTTCAGAGTTTCAGTCCAGTTTGGGAGGCAAAGGCAATAATTCAAACGGGACAAGAGCAAGGATAATTTATGAAATATGAGAAGGCTTTGAGTACAACATCTCATTTAATCTTTACAACAACCCCAAGAATTAGGTGTCATTAGCCCTATTTTACAAATGAGGAAAATCAAAAGGGTGAATAACCTATACGTGGCTGGTAAGCAGTAGAACACGGTTTTAAGCTTAGTTTGGATCTGACTCTGCAGCATGAGTTTAAGCTTAAAGACTGAGCAATACTGCAAGTTTCAATGTCTCAGTAGGCAGCTGAAGTCATCTCAGAGGTTCAAGTTAGGTGGGTGTGGGAGTAGTAAGCACAAGTGGAAGCAGAGTCCAAATATACAGACAAATTTGGATCCAAGTTAGAGTTTGAAATCAGGAACCCAGGATCTGACACAGCAACACACTCACCCTACTGCAGCAGCATCAAGAGCTAAGCAAGGCATTGCAGATGCAGACGGCTGTAATGCAAGGTAAGTATTCTGCTTAGCCAGATTTGTTAGATTTGTAACACTGCCACCGTATTATACCAAGGCATCAAGGGTAGCATGCAAATCCAACGGAATTTGATTGTTAGACCTCTGCACTGGAACTGAGTGTTCCAACATGGGTAATCAAACGTCTTTTGTGTAAGATACTTGTTACATACTAAGCATTGGAAGAGCTCATAAATATCCTTATCTTTACCTGGTTTATTTAAGGAGCCTGGCCGAGGCATTACAAGGAAAGAGCTTGGTGAGTTCACAATGCCCTTTCAAAGGTAGACAACTTTGGGCTTCCAATACTTTTGTTTCTTTTCTTCCACCAAATGCAGGAACTGAACACACTGAACACAAATTCCATTCTTAATCTGCTTAAAAGGCACATTAATGCACTCAGTCCAATGCAGCTATTATAGAAATAAGAGCTATAAGCAGTATATACTAGTAAAGGCTAATCATCGTGGCTATTACAGTGGGTTAGAATTCAACAAGGTGCTGTCCTGTTCAGAGTTGTCCCAGGTAGGCTGTATTGTTAGGCTCAAGTAATTTGCATCTTCTAAGTTAACAAGGACGTTAGGCCCATAGAGATAAGTGCCGCCCAGTGACAGAGAGTGAGTTAGTGGTGAAAGTGGATCCAGAACTCTGATCTCCCAATTCCCAATTTGTCCTCTTTCTTCTCTATCTAGATTTTAATGAGATAATAGATTTGAATAGTAAGCAATCCTAATATGAACAGGCATATGGTAAAACTACAATTACTAATACTAGATACATGATAAACCCATTTAGGGTAGAGCGTCTACTTGATTTGAATTCAACAGTAAATGGGAACTGAAAAGGCCAAGATTAGGTGAGCAATTCAGTCAGAGAACATGACAACCAGCCCACTAACTAAATGTGCTACACACCATAGCATATGATGGAAAACAGTACTTTTAAATAATTTTGTAAGGAATACTATGCAGAACCTACACTATTTTAACCTAGAAGCAAAGGTGATATCATATTGAATTTTATTTTAAAAAGTTTGATTCATAATGCTCTTTTTACTCCTTAGATGTAGGCCCCAGTATAAATTTATATATAACTGGCTCAGTCTTTATGATACAAACCACCTGTTCCCAAGCTGCAGCAACTGCAGCAGGAAATAAGAAACAAGACTATCTCATCATCATCATCACTGAAGTGGCTGCATAAGGATCCCTAAGGTGTAGTCATGACTTTGTCATGAAGTTGTTTGGCATTAGAAATTCCGATTCCTACTGTAGTTAAAGTAAACTAAACACAGCAAGCCTGGTAAGGTTAATTGAATAGAAAATACCCGGTTTCTTATTTGGGAAGATGTGGATGAATAGGAACTCTCATATGCTCACAGGAATGTAAATCAATATGCTCACTTTTGGACAGCAATATAGCATCTCATAGACTTGAAGATATGCATTCTCTGTGACCCAGCAATTTTACTTCTAGATATATACCCTAAAGACACTCTTATACATGTTTACAAGAATTCTCACTGCAAATGCGTTTGTAGCAGCAAAATTTTAAAAACAAGTGTCATTTAAAAAGTGGATAGGACTTCCCTGATGGTCCAGTGGTTAAGAATCCACCTTCCAATGCAGGGGACATGGGTTTGATCCCTGGTTGGGGAACTAAGATGCCCACATGCTCTAGAGCCCGCATGCTGCAACTACTGAGCCCCTGACCCCAAAAGAAGAAAAAAAATGGATACACTGCAACACAGCAATTAAAATGGAATTAGAGATACATATATCAACATAAATTTCAGAGACATGTTGAGTGAAAAACATAAGCTGAAAAAATAGGAATATGCCATGAGATTTTAAAACATGCAATATTTACAAGCATACAAAATCATTAGTAAAAGTGAAACCGTGCACCTCAGATTGGGACTTGAACCCACGTGCTGGGACTGGAGCCCAGCCAAAACTCTGACTGGGACTTGAACCCACACAGCTGGGACTTGAACCCGGCCAAAACCCACAGTCTTCCAACTGACATCACACACCTGGTTTTAGGACTTAAAGAAACTCAGGTTCTTGATGTCTCACTGCAGAAAGAATTCAGTGAGAGACAAAGTGATAGGTAAGAAGTGGATTTATTTAGAGAGAAACACTCCACAGAGTGTGGGCCATCTCAGGTGAGAAAGGCACCAGGGTATGGGGTTGTCAGTTTTTATAGGAGTGGGTAATTTCATAGGCTAATGAGTGGGAGGAGTATTCCAGCTATTTCAGGAAGGGGTGGGGATTTCCAGGAATTGTGCCACTGCCCACTTTTTTTTTTTTTTTTTTTTGCTGTATCCTATCCTATCACTGTTGTGGCCTCTCCCGTTGCAGAGCACAGGCTCCGGACGCACAGGCTCAGCAGCCATGGCTCATGGGCCCAGCCGCTCCGCGCATGTGGGATCTTCCTGGACCAGGGCACGAACCCGTGTCCCCTGCATCAGCAGGCTGACTCTCAACCACTGCGCCACCAAGGAAGCACCCACCGCCCACTTTTTGATCCTTATGGTCAGTCTTGGAACTGTCATGGCACCTGTGGGTGTGCCATTTAGCTTGCTGATGTGTTAGTTAGTGTATACTGAGGCTCAAGGTCTAGTGGAAGTTGACTTGCCACCTTGGACCCATCAGTTTATGTCATGTCCTTGGGCTACATCATTCTTTCAAAGGTTGTGCCCTGCCCCCTTCCCTCCTGTGTCAGAAGTATAAAACTGTGCATGGGAATGATAAACAAAATTCAGAAAATTGTCTACCTCTGAGGAGGGAGATAGGGAAATGAGATGTGGGAGGGTTAAAGAGAGGGATTCAATTGTATCTGTAGGTGTTTATCTGATGCAAATGGACATTAGATGAACTGATAAAGCAAGTGGTATTGAAACAGGAGGGAAGGAGGCAAGGCACAACCTTTGAAAGAATGACATAGCCCAAGGACATGACATAAACTGATTAGAACCAAATGGGTCCAAGATGGCAAGTCAACTTCCACTAGACCTTGAGCCTCAGTATACACTAACTGTAACTCATCAGCAAGCTAAATGGCACACCCACAGGTGCCATGACAGTTCCAAGACTGACCATAAGGATCAAAAAGTGGGCGGTGGGTGCTTCCTTGGTGGCGCAGTGGTTGAGAGTCCGCCTGCCGATGCAGGGGACACGGGTTCGTGCCCTGGTCCAGGAAGATCCCACATGCGCGGAGCGGCTGGGCCCATGAGCCATGGCTGCTGAGCCTGTGCGTCCGGAGCCTGTGCTCTGCAACGGGAGAGGCCACAACAGTGATAGGATAGGATACAGCAAAAAAAAAAAAAAAAAAAAAAAAGTGGGCAGTGGCACAATTCCTGGAAATCCCCACCCCTTCCTGAAATAGCTGGAATACTCCTCCCACTCATTAGCCTATGAAATTACCCACTCCTATAAAAACTGACAACCCCATACCCTGGTGCCTTTCTCACCTTCTGAAATGGCCCACATTCTGTCTGTGGAGTGTTTCTCTCTAAATAAATCCACTTCTTACCTATCACTTTGTCTCTCACTGAATTCTTTCTGCAATGAGACATCAAGAACCTGAGTTTCTTTAAGTCCTAAAACCAGGTGTGTGATGTCAGTTGGAAGACTGTGGGTTTTGGCCGGGTTCAAGTCCCAATCAGGGTTTTGGCTGGGTTCGAGTCTCGGCAGCATGGGTTCAAAGTCCCAATCTGAGGTGCACAGCTTCATATCTATACGTTTTTTAAAAAAAATTTTACAGTTTTCCCACATGCTTGAAATCTTAAATAATAACCAAAAAAGTGTGTGTGGGGGGGTGTTGCTGTTTCCAAATTAAACCTAATATCTAAGAGTCAGAAATAGCTCTAAAAATTGTGATGCCAAACCAACAGCTGGGACATTCCTCTAAGTTAGAATTAGTCATTTAAAAGGTAAATTATTTTTGGACATAAGCAAAATGGCAGAATAGAAACCTCTAGACCTCACTGCCCCATAGAAAAACCGACTTTAACAATACATGGTACAAAAAGCCTTTATGAGTACTCCAGATCCCAGTTAAGAAGTCACAGAACCCCCAGACAATCTCAAAGCCAAGAACAGACGCACTGAAGTGAGTAATTTGAAAAGCAGTTTTGTTTCAACCATGTCAGCCCCTTCCTCAAGCCAGCATCGCTCATGCTTGAGAGGGAAAGCCCACTTTGAAGCTTCTCCTTTGGGAGGGACAGGGAGGACTAGAACAATCAACCAATGTTCCAGGTTTTTGGGGGCTGCCCAAGAGATTGATTGCAGTCTGGCCTGACTCAAAGCACCACTTTGGCTGCCTGGGGGCCGCTGAGAACAAGAGAGCTCAGGGAATTGCTGCAGCACCAGAGAACCTGCAGTACCTGGGAGAGACATCGGACAAAGCCAGAGACGACAACCTCCTGGAAAAGAAACTTAGCTGGGGGATGAGGGGTTGGGGGGTGTGTAGCAACACACACAAGTAACGAGATTACACAATCCCACAGAAGGTTTGAGAATCTCTAGCTGGGACGATTGGTGAGATTACTCCCCAGTACAAGCCAGTCTGTAAAGATAGGTAGAAGCACCTGTTTTTTCAGATGCAAAAATCAGAACAAAAAATAACACGACACATGAAGAAACACGGAAACATGGCCCAAAGAAATAAATCTCCATATACTGAAAGGAAATGAAATGGAGGTCTATGAATTACCTGACAAATAGTTCAAAATAATCATCTTAAAGAAGCTCAATGACGGGCTTCCCTGGTGGCGCAGTGGTTGAGAGTCCGCCTGCCAATGCAGGGGACACGGGTTCATGCCTTGGTCTGGGAAGATCCCACATGCCGCAGAGCGGCTGGGCCCGTGAGCCATGGCCCCTGAGCCTGCGCGTCCGGAGCCTGTGCTCTGCAATGGGAGAGGCCACAGCAGTGAGAGGCCCGCGTACTGCAAAAAAAAAAAAAAAAAAAAAAAGCTCAATGTGCTACAAGAGAACATAGATAAACAACACACAAAATCAGGAAAACAATGCTAGAACAAAATAAGGATACAACAAAGATTTAGAAACTATAAATTCACAAGAGGGGCTCAACAACAGACTTGATCAAGCAGAAGAATCAGTGAACTCGAAGACAGTTCATTTGACATTATCAAGTCAGAGAAACAAACAAAAAGAACAAAAGAAGAAAGCCTAAAGGACTTATGAGACAAAAATCAAGTGGACAAATGCATATTACTTAGTAAAAGAAGCCAGTCTGAAAAGGCTACATACTATATGATTTCAATATATAACATCCTGGAAAAGGCAAGACTATGTATGGAGAGTAAAAAGATCAGTGGTTGTATTGGTTTTGGGGCAGGGTGGGAGTGGAGGAATGAGTGGGCAAAACACACAGGATTTTTAGGACAGTGAAACTACTCTATATGATACAATGGCGGACACATCATTATACATTTGTCCAAACCTACAGTATGTACAGTATCAAAAGTAAACCCTAATTAATGCAAACTATGGACTTAGGCTGATACTGTTGTGTCAAAGTTATGTTCATCAATTATAACAAATGTACCACTCTGGTGGGGGATATTGATAATGGGGGCGCTGTGCATGTGTGGGGACAGTAGGTATATTAGAAATCTCTGTACCTTATGCGTAATTTTGCTGTGAACCTAAAACTTCCCTAAAAAATAAAGTCCATTAAAAACAAACAAAAAAAGGCTTCAAATCAACAATCTAACTTTACAACTCAAGGAGCTACGGAAAAAAAAAAAAAAAAACTAAACCCAAAGTTATCAGAAGGAAAATTAGAACAGAAATAAATGAAATAGAGAATAGAAAAGATACACAAATTTAACAAATGCTTAGCTAGAGTAAGAGAGAGTCAACATAAATCAGAAGTGAAAGAGACAGAAATTAAAAAGGGATCATATGAGACTATAATGAACAACTGTATGCCA
Source organism: Hyperoodon ampullatus (assembly GCF_949752795.1). Taxonomy (NCBI): domain Eukaryota; kingdom Metazoa; phylum Chordata; class Mammalia; order Artiodactyla; family Ziphiidae; genus Hyperoodon; species Hyperoodon ampullatus. The sequence goes on along the minus strand of NC_136916.1, from coordinate 42,917,566 downwards.
ACAAACTGGATAACCTAGAAGAAATGGATAAATCTCTAGAAACATGCAACCTCTAAGAGTGAACTGTGAAGAAATGGAGATTGAGTCAATCATCAAAAACCTCCCAACAGGGCTTCCCTGGTGGCACAGTGGTTGAGAGTCCGCCTGCCTATGCAGGGGACACAGGTTTGTGCCCAAGTCCGGGAAGATCCCACATGCCGTGGAGCAGCTAGGCCCATGAGCCATGGCCGCTGAGCCTGTGCATCCAGAGCCTGTGCTCCGCAACGGGAGAGGCCACAACAGTGAGAGGCCCACGTACCGTTAAAAAAAAAAAAACCTCCCAACAAAGAAAAGCCCAGGACCACATGGCTTCACTAGAGAAGTCTACCTAACATTTAAAGAATAATTAATATCAATCCTTCTCAAACTCTTCCAAAAAACTGACGAGGGAATACTTCCAAACTCATTCTGAGGCCAGCATTATCCTGATGCCAAAATCAGACAAAGATCTAAGAAAATAAAACTACAGACCAATATAACTGATGAATACTGATATAAAAATACTCAAAAAAAATACTAGCAAACGGAATTCAACAGCACAAAGAATTAACATTATAAACAGGTGGGATTCCTGGAATATAAGAATCAACCAACATATGAAAATCAATGTAATACAGCACATTTTCAGGATGAATGACAAACCCCACATGACTATCTCAATTAATATGGAAAAAGCATTTGACAAAAATTCAACACCTTTTCATGATTAAAAAACTCAACAAAATAGGAACAGAGGGAAATTACTTCAACATAATAAAGGCTACATATGAAAATCCACAGCTAACATCATATCCAAGGGTGAAAAACTGAAAGCTTTTCCTCTAAGAGCTTGCCTTTTTAAGGTAACTTGAATATACGTTTAAATTCACAATGATATTCATTGAAATCACTGAATTCACTGAAAATATGTGCATTTTTAAAACCTTTGTGAATCCAGATGAAATTAATAAATAGGTCAGTGGAAAGGTAGAAGTCCAGATATTAAGAGAACTGGCTTTGTACAAAACAGGAATGGAAGACAAAACAGAAAAGTGAGGTTAAAGGAAGAATGGTTATATTTGGATAGGTAAATGGGTAAGTTCTTGAGCAAAGGAAAGATGGTGTATTGTAGAGCAAATACATTTAAAGGAGGTTCCTCCAACTGCATAGCTCAAAGCTTCCACACACATCTTACATAATAAGTTTTGAAATCTATGAAGGCCTTATTCCATTTTAATGTGTGAGGTTAAGTCAACAGATTTTTGTGTGGAGACGAAGAATTTTTTTCTTTTAAGTCTTTTAGCCTAACATAGTTTAAACTGTAGCCACGATTCAAAGATGCTGAAAAGTGGAACTAGGTAAGATTCTGCTAGTGGTCTTCATTCTAGCAGGTAATTATTTTCATTACCTAAAGAGTTAAACAAGAGCCATATTTGCCGGCCATGATTTATTTGTCCTTTTTCTTCAAACAGGATACCAAAGATACAGACAGTATTCAATAAAATAAAATAGATGAAACAAATTCTAAGAGACTGCGATGCCACATGCTACATTTAACCTAATTTTATTCATGCTTGCCTTGGGATGGGGAATAGATCATTCAGTAAAAACATACAGTAAAAACAAAATATGTCTTACCATGTACAACTTTTAAACTACAATAATGATGTACCTTAATTACTTCCATGCACACAAGTCTAACATTACAGTTCTTTTTCTTAAAATAAACATAATTAAGACTTCTAGGAGCATTTTATAATAAAGTAATTCCTAATTTTTCTTTGTAGATAGATCAAGCACCTCCAAAATACAAATTCCTATACACAGTGAGCGCTTTACTTAAAATGAATACTTAAGTAAATTAAGTACATGGACAGCCTTAGGATAAGCTGACATTATATATTCAGCTAAGTAGGCAACAAACCATAGTGCCAAATGGAAAAAGTGTATTTGCAAATAAATTTCAAAAACTACGTTAACTTTTTATAATTAAATACAGAAAATATACTGATTTGCTAAAATAAATAAGATGTGATGTAGTAACACTTCACTATAAAGAATGCATACCAAAACATTTATAAACGGTGAGTGAATCTTATTAAGAATAGTTTACTACAATAAACGCTGGCTAAATAGAAGTGCACATTGTGAAGCACTATGGGTGGTATATGTTTTGCCACATACTTTGTTACCTTGAGGTAGATAACACATGTGTACCAAATTCGGCATTCATTTTCAGTTGCTGCTGGTATCATGTGTTTTTAAGAAATGTGTACAGTATGAAAAACTTGAAAATACTCATGAATGAAAAATGTTTTAGGAAAAAAATAGATATTTTCATGCAATTATGTACAGTCTCACTGTGTAAATTTCAAGGCAAGATTTTTGTTTCCTGTAAAACAGATCATTGTTCTATGAGAGAATGTTTTTTACTTGTCTTAGTGCATTTCTTTTGTCTCCTCCTGCATTGCATTATTTTGCTCTATTCTTTATTTTTGTGTGCAAACGACATGCCAGTTAAAACGAAAACCATCTCACATGTAGAAAAAAAGTCTGGATTTTAAAAACCAAGAAAATATCCTTTCTAAATGACACCATCTGATTCAAGTAAAAAAATGACTTAAACACTAGTAATAAAGAAGACAAAACACATTTCATGAAGAATACAAAAAGAAATGTCTGCTGAGTGTTTTAGTTCAGATGTTTCAGAATGCTGCTGTATGTTTTATGAGGAATCTGAGGGGAAGATTTCATAGCAGAAGGTGTTAATGTGGCCTGTATTGACTTAAGTGGTGACCCAACTGGACTGTGAAACTGTGGGATGCCTATGGATTCAAGCTGCTTGTTAAAGAGGAACTCCCCACTGTTGTTGAGAAATCCTTCCTCATTTCCTCTCTCCCCAAGCTTCCCATCCTCTACCGGCTCAGTTTCTAGCATTTCAGTATCCTCTTTCCTGCTAAAGAACTTGTCCAGGTAACTGGTGTAAGTGTTTTCCTTTTCAATTTGCTCATCCTTCCTTACCTCACAACAAAACTGATTTATGAGAAAACAGTCCTCCCCACCTCCCACAAACTGGCTATCCCAAGAAGACTGGTACAAGGCTTCTAATTGAGCCAAATTGGCCATTCCTTTCTCCTGTTTTTCTCGGCTTACTGACTTGGATATCAGACTTTTCAATTCTAGTTGGGACACTGAGCTATTCAAGTCATTTAATTTGTCAACAACATCAGTAGGCTCATGTTGTGAACTAAGTTGAATAGTTCCTGCAATAAAGGAATCAAAGTCAAATCCCTGATTCTTTTCCCTTTCTTTTTCAGCCAGTTGCTGTGACGCTTCCTCTAGAGCTATCTGGGCTTTAACCAATCCATTCCTTTCACATTTTGACTTGCCTTTCTTATCAGATTTTTCTTTGCTTTGTTCTTTCCAATTGGAAAGATCTATAATAAGCTTGGGTTCATAGTAATGATTAACTTCACTCTCTCTCCAAACTAAGTTATCTAAGTATGATGATGACCTCGTTTTATAGTTACAAGTATGACTACACTCCAGATCACAATATTTGTTTTCATGATGATCTGAGTATTGCCAACAAGGCTCAGTAGAGTAACTGGTGTCAAAAGCAGGATCCTCCAAATACTTTTCACGATCTCCATCCAAATATTTTCGAGGATCGACTTGTACTTCTTCTTCATCAGTGACATCGGACAGAGCTCTTGGGTCAAGCTGAACTTCATCAATATCAAAGTTGTTATGTATAGGCCAATCATGCTCTGAAAACTGACAATCATGGTACCTGAAAAAAATTAATACATTAGTCTTAGTCCAGGTATATGATTTCATTTTCAAATTCACTGCGTGCCTTTTAGATCAAAACACTGTGTGTGCTAGGTCTATGAGGGGATAATAAGAGTGTTAAGTCACGAGCCTTCCTCCAGGAATTTATTATTTATAATCTTAACGGATAGGTAAGCTCTGTTACTATATAAAGCAATATGAGGCAATATTTGGTAATTACCAATAAAGTATATAATTATATAAAATGCATATAAACATCTGAGTGGCTGATCTACAGTTCAATTCTAACACAGTTTCACACACAGAAAAAAATACTTTATGGCCACAAAATGTAGATCTCTAAACTCAATCAGGTGTCATACAGATTTTCACTCTACTGGTAATAAAGCAGATAAGGACTTGATGGAAATCATCACCATGAATAGAAAAAACAAAAAAACCCAACAAGTATCCATGTATACGTTTTACTGAATGTGGTATCCTCTTACTGACACATTACAGTAAGGTGACCACACCACGCTCAAGTAGAGGCAGACCGAGACACACATGAAAACATGGGGGGTTGAGAAGAAGAGCAATAGAAAAGAGATTAGATAACTAATAAGTATGACAGAAAATGTGGAGACTGGAAAACATCTGGGTATGTGAGGAAAGAACTATACACAGATGGTAGAAATGTTCATGTGGAGAAAGAAAATGGTTAGCAGATGTGTGTAAACATACTCTCAAACACCTCAACATTTTAGGAGTAAAAAAAATGCAACAAGTGAACAAACTAATTTCAACATTAACTACTTCTTGTTCCAAAGTAGCATTTAATTTTTCCCATCATGTATATCCTAAGCAGTAATTATTAAATATTTAAATCACATATAGGCTATTCAAAGACAGCAGTAACCAAAGACCATTTCTAAATTTTTAAGACTTTTACATTGTCTTATCACATATAATTTAAAAATAAAACTCACTATATTATGGTTCATTGAAAATAAAATCATTTTCAAAAAAAATCTTTTTCTAATTTAGAGTCAATTTACCTTTCCCAGTTATAAATGTGACTATGAGTTTCATCCATAAGCAAAATATCATCAACTTCATCTTCAATATGAAAAGGATGACTTGAAATTGGCTCATCCATTGGAAAAGAGTAAATGCTCATGTAAGGATGGGAAAGCGCTTCTTCTGCTGTCAACCGATCCATGGGGCTAAATGTCAAAATTTGTTCCAGGAAATCCAGTGCTGCAAAAGAGAGGAATAAAACACCTTAACTATACTGGAGGTCCACCAACCCATAAAGGACAAAAAGGGATTATACAATTAAAAGGTAAGTTAATTTAAGTTTTGTCAGAGAAATAAAACTAACTTTCCTGGTTCACTGATTGAAAAGACACGTGTCCAAGAAACAAAGTAAATATTTGAAATATACCACAATCTCATATTATGGCCAGTCATAAAGAAAAAGGAATATATTAAGTTGAACCATGTGAAACTTTCATTTTTGTCAGTCAAAAACGGTCAAATAACAGCAATTTCATATGGCTCGACCTAATACATAGGTCCTAATTTCAGCTCTGCAACTCACTAGCTTAGCTGAATTACTATATGTGGGACTGGGCAGGTTATTTAAACTTGCTGAACTTCAGTTTCTTCATGTGTAGAATGGATATATAGATAGATGTCTTACAAGGTGTAAAAATTAAATGTATAGTGTCTAGTGCTTAATATAAAGCCCTTTCCTCCCCTTATCTCACTGACTAGCTGTTGTACTAATTTGTTGATTTCTGTTTCACATCAATCACACTACAGCATATCACACAATGCACTTGATCATTTTAGGGCTATGGTGGAGCTACCACAAACCCAATTCTTCCCACTCAATCTTTTAGGCCTTCCTAAGCTCCTTACCCAGCCTGAACCACTCTGTCACCAGCCCTCCACCACCACACACTTGTATGCCTTAGGACTGACACCAATCTTCAACTCTGAATCATTCCTACCTTCCACTTTCTCTACTTCCTAGCCACACAGTGCTGATAAAAACTAGATGCAAAATCACATGTATATCTAGCTTTCTACAAATTCATACATACTGTGGAATTTCAATTTGGCCTTTGCTATTGCTTAGCAATGTTCCTCACCATCTCTTTATGTTATCTATCTTCCCATTAGTCTCAACAGATAAACCTACTTCACATTTATCTCAATCCCTACTTCTTCACTATGGTCTATCACACATCTACTTAACCTTACCTTCTGTCTCAAAGGAAAAGCTAGCTAGCCCTTCTCTCTAAAACTAAGCTGCACTCTAGAAAGGATGCTATTCTCAATTCCCAATCTCTCATTAACAAGAAAAATAGCTGACATTTATATAGCCATTTATATTTTCACCTTTTCTCCACTCCTCTCTATTACATTACCCTAATCTAGGAAGTCATTTCATGATATAACAAGCCGTTGTTCTTGGTTCTCCTGCAAGTCAGTCTTAGGCCAGGGCCCATGTGTCTCAAGGCAAGAGACAATCTGAGGCATAGAGTTATGAATGGTTGACTCAGCATAATCACCATCCTCAGAAGAAAATATATCCAGCTACACAAGAGGAATATACTCTAAAATCCCTACCATTTGGGAATAGCAGATAGCAGGTAGAAAGAGGCAGAGGTAACAAAGAAAGTAGTCAGGCTGATGGACTTCCCTGGTGGTGCAGTGGTTAAGAATCCACCTACCAATACAGGGGACGGGTTCGATCCCTGGTTCGGAAAGATCCCACATGCCGCAGAGCAACTAAGCCCGTGCACCACAACTACTGAGCCCGTGCTCTAGAGCCCACAAGCCACAACTACTGAGCCCGCATGCCACGACTACTGAAGCCCGTGTGCCTAGAGCCCATGCTCAACAAGAGAAACCATCGCAATGATAAGCCCACACACTGCAAGGAAGAGTAGCCCCTGCTCGCCGCAACTAGAGGAAGCCTGTGCGCAGCAACAAAGACTCAACGCAGGAAAAAAAAAAAAAGAAAGTAGTCTGGCTGAGCTGACTACTCAGCTCAGAGGAGAACATAGGAAAAGCACTCTTTGACATAAACCACAGCAAGATCTTTTTAGACCCACCTCCTAGAGTAACGGAAATAAAAACATAAATAAACAAATGGGACTTAATTAAACTTAAATGCTTTTGCACAGCAAAGGAAACCATAAAGAAGACAAAAAGACAACCCTCAGAATGAGAGAAAATATTTGCAAATGAAACAACAAAGGATTAATCTCCAAAATATAAAAATAGCTCATGGAGCTCAATATCAAAAAAACAAACAATCCAGTTAAAAAATGGGTGGAAGGCCTAAATAGACATTTCACCTAGGAAGACATATAGATGGCCAAGAGACACTTGAAGAGATGCTCAACATCACTAATTATTAGAGAAATGCAAATCAAAACTACAATGAGTTATCACCTCATGCTGGTCAGAATGGCCATTATCAAAAAAGCTAGAAACAATAAATGCTGGAAAGGGTGTGGTGAAAAGGGAACCCTCCTGCACTGTTGGTGGGAATATAAATTGATACAACCACTATGGAAAACAGTATGGAGGTTCCCCAAAAAACTAAAAATAGAACTACCATATGAGCCAGCAATCCCACTACTGGGCATATACCCTGAGAAAACCATAATTCAAAAAGAAGCATGTACCACAATGTTCATTGCAGCTCTATTTACAATAGCCAGGACATGGAAGCAACCCAGGTGTCCATCGACAGATGAATGGATAAAGAAGATGTGGCATGTATATACAATGGAATATTACTCAGCCATAAAAGGAAACGAAATTGAGTTATTTGTAGTGAGGTGGATGGACCTAGAGACTGTGATACAGAGTGAAGTAAGTCAGAAAGAGAAAAACAAATACCGTATGCTAACACATATATATGGAATCTAAAAAAAGAATGATTCTGAAGAACCTAAGGGCAGGACCAGAATAAAGACGCAGATGTAGAGAATGGACCTGAGGACACGGGGAGGGGGAAGGGTAAGCTGGGACGAAGTGAGAGAGTGGCATGGACATATATACACTACCAAATGTAAAATAGATAGCTAGTGGGAAGCAGCTGCATAGCACAGGGAGATCAGCTCGGTGCTTTGCGATGACCTAGAGGGGTGGGATAGGAAGGATGGGAGGGAGCTTCAATAGGGAGGGGATATGGGGACATGTGTTATGCATATGGTTGATTCACTTTGTTGTGCAACAGAAACTAACACAATATTATGAAGCAATTATACTCCAATAAAGATCTATTAAAAAAAAAGAAAGAAGTGGTAAACTATAGAGAAAGGGAGGATGAAAGGTAAGAATGGAGGGAAATTTAAAAGATTGGGTATTCATCTAACGACACTAATGGGAACAGGGTTCCTAGTAGTCTTAATGTGTTAATTCACATGTACTTAATCTTATTTGCTTTTTCCCTCTGATGATCGTGAACAGAACGTGAGAAAAGCTTAAGATGTTTAGGAAACTATATATCCCTATCTTTATGATTCATGAAAGAACTATTACAATCCTGGCACTGATGTAGCTAAATACAGTATGACAATTCTTAAAGATATGAGACACAATCAACTTTTAAGAAAGATGTTTTTCATGTCTAATGCTCTTCTTTTAAAGAATGTTATCTTATTACAGATAACTATTACAGGAGTTAGACTTTTGTATCTTATTTATATCAACAAACCCTAAAGATATGTCTTATTTTGAGATATGAGATTAATTACTTTAGTGGTCAAGTTTTGATTCTCCCCAAGTTCCTACTATTTTCAAGTTTGCACAAACTCTCACATTTAGCACCTAATACTACTAACAGTGACCCATCAACTTTTATGTAGGAAGTTTGCTCATATGGAGTTTTGATCTTTCCTCCTTCTCTTCCTTGTTCTGAAACCTCTGCTTTCCCTGACTCAATTCCCTCTTTCATATCTAAATCACATTTATATTCATACTCACACTTATGTATCATATAACCCTCACAGAACCCCATTCCAGCTTAGTGAGAGTCACTGATTAATATGTTCACCTAGCGTAGACAATCAGAGGTGTAAGCTGGAAAAGTAGATGGAGTTAGAACCAGGAGAGAGGGGTTACTTTCTGGAATCTAGAAAATTATTCAGAGCAAAGAAACAGATCCCAGCCTAAGTGCCAGGCCAAAAAAGGGAAAGCCAGAGCTGAAGTTTTAGGTATACCTTAAAGTGTCTAAAGATTACTTGAGAGAATGCTACATATCTAAGGATAAAAAGCTAAAGCTTCCCTACACAAATCCTGCTTACACACAAACACACCATTACATGATGCCTACTCTTCAGTCACAATACCTTCTCGACTAATTCCCGGAAGCAGCTGAGTTAAAGGTTTGTGTGGCTCAGTCATGTCATTTCTAATGTAAACTGGAATTACGCTGAGAAGCTCCTGACGATCTTCCTCATGTACGACAGGAATAGATTCTAAAATCAGCTGCATCTGTTCAAGTTCATGTGCACCTGAGATCAAAAAAACACCAAATACAACAGGAATAAACACACTGTTTACTTATTGGCAATAAACATTCTAAAGCTATAGGAAAGTAACTTAAATATTGTAATGAACACTGGGGGGAAAATGGTTTTAACTGAATCATTAATCAGCAGATTTCACTGCATTGAATATCATCATCAACCTGCTCAAAAAGCATATCTATTTCAACTACTGCTCACTGATATGTTTAGTTTTAGCTGCTTTGTTTCCATAAGAAACTGACTTGAAGTCTGGCCTCATATTAAGGTATCAAAAAGTAGTGAAAAAAGCAATGAATTGCGATTTAAAGACCTAGATTCTAGTCCTAACTGTACCACTAATTAACTCACTGTAACTCTGAGAATACTTAACATGGTGATGATTTAATTTCACTATCAATAAAATAGAGGCCTGGACTAGATTTGGGAAACAAAAAGTTTTGTAGTTATATATTAGGCTCAGTTAACATTTCAGGACCACTATTAAAGAAATAAAAGGGGAAACACTTCAGGCTAAATGGGCAACTAAAATTTAAAAATAACCATTCATTTGCTTTTCCACTTATTTCTAGAAATTCATTCAACATTCAAAATTTTTCTTGAGTGCCTACAATGAGCAAGCCACTTTAGAATACATCTGTGAAACAAAACTGAGCAAGTTCCTGCTTTCATGAAGCTCACAATCTAATGGAGGAAGACAGATAATAACTCTGTAAACATTCACATCGAACGGTGACAAATGCTATGAAGAAAAATAGAGTAAGCTAAGGGGGACAGAAGCACTGTTGGGGGTAGGGTTAATTTATATTAACAACCAAGGATGACCAAGGAAGGCCTCACTGAGAAGCTGAAAATTAAGGAAGTTAGGGAACACACCATACATTCATATGGAGGAAAGGAGTTCCAGGAAGATGAGAAAAGGCCCAAAGGCCTACAGGAGACAGTGGGCTTGGGATGTCCAAGAAACAACAATTAGGCAAGTGTAGCTGAAGTAGAGTGGCTCGGGGGGAAGTGACAGGAGATGAGGTCAGTGGTACCAGAACACAAAGAGTTTACTTTATCCTGAATTTGATAAGATGCCATTATAGAGTTCTGAACAGAGAAATGACATGAGCTATGTTTTCAGAGAACTACTACACTGCTATATGGTAACTAGACCACAGACAGCAAAGGTTAAAGCAGGAAAGCCAGTCAGGAGGTCATGCATTAGACCAGGAGAGGCATAATGGTTTACTAAACCGGCAGGAGGTGGGTAGTGATAGAGATACTAACAAGCAGTTAGATTCAAGACATATTTTGAAGGAAGAGCCTGCAAGATCTGTGCTGAGAGAAGTGAAGGATGATGCCAAGATTTTGGCCTGAGCAACCAAGAAGTGGGTCTGGTTTACTAAGATGAGGAAGAGAGCAGAAAGACAAAGTATGAGGGAGAAATATCAGGAGGTCAGTTTTGGATAGGTTAAATTTGAGATGCCATTAGACATCCTCCAAGTGGAGATATTGAGTAAGACCGAAAAATAAGGCTAGGACACTTACCATAGGTTAAAAATACACAGATTTCCAATGAATGCTTAGTCCTTGCCTTTATTGCTCTGTTAATATATTGAGGCCTATACTAATCAACACTTTCTCCCTCATGTCGCTTTTACTGGATGGTTCACAAACCTACCGAAGAGGCTTTAGAAGGGAACTATCTCTGAATCTTTCAAATCATTTCCCTTGTTCGAATTCTTGTTAAAATTCTCTTTAATTAAATGTTTAAAGTTTAAAAGGGTTTAAGATCGAAAATTACGTTATTTAGAGGGTTTTTTTTTAATCCACCTTAACTAAAAACTCTCACGCACTTTTTTAGACTCCTTCATAGCACCAAACTCTGCAAAAATTGTTTGTTTCTGAAATATCACAGCAGTCAGGCAACAGGATATGGCAAATCAAGCAACAGGGTTGATAGGGGACACAGAAAGAATTACTGAATTTTCAACAACTGCTAAAAAATTTTACCAGGAAGTGACAAACACTGACAGAATCAGGCTACTCAGGTATCATTTAACACAGATAACCAACAAATACTATGGATCTACAAAATATGAAATTATGTTCAAGAAGATATATGCTAAAGAACACTAGAATTCTGACTAAATTTACTGAGTGAACAGTTCAGTGAATATGTAAGTTTTCTCAATTTTTTAGATATTAAAACCATTTTATCTTTTCATTTTAATATTCTACACTACAATAAATTGTTCTAAATCTTACATAAATCTTGCTTCATAGATATATGCAAAATTATTTCTCTTTGGGATAATTTTTTCCCCTGTATTTTAAAATTTCTAACCTGCAAAGAGGGTTTTACCAGTCAGCATTTCAGCAAAGATGCAGCCTGCAGCCCACATGTCAATGGCTTTAGTATAATTATTAGGAGAAAGTAAAAGACGTGGAGATCTGTACCATTTAGTAACCAATCCTTCAGAAAGATGACCCTGAAAAAGAAATAAAAATATACTTTTTACTTTAGCTGAATAACAGTACATAAAAAACATGATTCACTAAAGAATCCTTAATCTAAAAACAAACTGTAATTGTAAAATCCTAAAACAATACTGTTGATCTCTATGCCTATTTTCAAGTCTCTTGCACTTGTGAGCCTGAATGGAGGTTAAACTCCCCCTGTAATATACCATCTATAAAATTATGTTCACGTGAAGTCTGCTAACCAAAGTATACTGTGAGAATTTAGTGTTAGGACTTCCCTGGTGGCGCAGTGGTTGAGAGTCCGCCTGCCGATGCAGGGCACGCGGGTTCATGCCCCGGTCCGGGAAGATCCCACGTGCCATGGAGCAGCTGGGCCCGTGAGCCACGGCCGCAGAGCCTGCGCGTCTGGAGCCTGTGCTCCGCAACGGGAGAGGCCACAACAGTGAGAGGCCCGCGTACCACAAAAAAATAGTGTTAACTCTAGGCCACATATTCAAAACAGGTTTCACAGGAGGAGCTATTTTTCACTTCAAGTCTGAAGTTAATGAAGGAGCAGGTATGCTTTAAATCAATGAGAGAAAGGCAGGAAAGAGCACCAGAGGTGCTATTTAAAAATGCATTGCTGGGGCTTCCCTGGTGGCGCAGTGGTTAAAAATCCTCCTGCCAATGCAGGGGACACAGGTTCGAGCCCTGGTCTGGGAAGATCCCACATGCTGCAGAGCAACTAAAGCCCATGCACCACAACTACTGAGCCCTCGTGCTGCAACTACTGAAGCCTGCGCACCTAGAACCCATGCTCCGCAATAAAAGAAGCCACCACAATGAGAAGCCCACGCACCACAACGAGTAGCTTCCGCTTGTTGCAACTAGAGGAAGCCCGTGCACAGCAATGAAGACCCAACGCAGCCAAAAATAAATAAATTAATTAATTTAAAAAATAAATAAAATAAAAATGCATTGCCAACCTCCTTACTGACAATCCAGCAGGCCTGGCTTTACTGCATACCCCATTCCTAATCAATTTTACTAGTTTACATTTATGAATTGTTTGACAAAAAAAGTTACACATATATTGCCTTATTTCATCTTCAGAACAACCCTGAGAAAATGTGAAGGTAAATATTAACACAGATTAAAGAATCTGCTTAAGGTCATATAGCTTAGTTGGATGTAGAAATTAACTCGATTTTAGATAGTGTAACTTCTAGTTGAGTGTTCTACCTACAATACTTCACTGTTATTCATAAAGAGGATGTGGTCATCCATTTCATTTTGGTACTCAATTTCTATGTTAAAGTTTTTTTTTTAATTAAGTTATACTCAGTGTGAGATGATACATGAAAATGAAAAGATTTGTCTTACACATGTGCTATGGGAAACCAAGCAAGCAGGCCTCCCAGAGATGCTTTATAACCAAAGCAGCTCCATTTTTATATTTTGAACATCAGGATCCCACATATGATTTCATTTGAAAACTAAAAGACCAGAGTCGGCTCAGAAAATTAAAGCAAGATTTTATTTAAGGCAAAGTTACTATGAATCCTTTTGGCTATTCTTATTGTCTACTTTATGCGAATTTAGGTTTCAAACTAAACTAAGTTTACTAAACAAGGCAAAACAGAATAGTATACGTGAATGGACCAAAAAAAGGCATAAAAGTTGAAATAGCAACCCCTATTACCTTCAGATAGGACCACCTTCTGCCCTAAACACATAAGGATATATCCTACTTTTAAATAAGGGAGAATTTCAGTTATATAATAAATATAAATATATAAATCAATAGAATAAATAACCATACACTTTTAAGAATTTGCATTTAATCAGGATTCTACTCCTTCATTTCAAACACAGGGAGAGTGTGAATGGAAAAAAGGTACTATGTAAAGTTTAATACAATTAACTAAAAATTCTGCCACAACACACAAAGGAAACATAAGCACTTATATCTGATGATGTATATCAGTTTAAAGGTCTGTCTCAGCTGACTTTCCACATACCTTATGGGAATAATGAGGATCCATGATCCGTGCAAGACCAAAGTCGCCTATCTTCAGCACCAAGTCTTCAGTATTAATGAAAAGATTAGCTGGTTTGAGATCTCTGTGCAGTACGTTTGCTGAGTGAATATATTTGAGCCCACGTAGCAGCTGATACATGAAAAGCCTGGCATGCTCTTCCAGTAACGGGCCCTGCTCCAGGACATTAGCCAAGTCTGTCTCCATGTACTCCTGAACAATGTAAACACTGTTCAGTTCAGTAAGAGAACCCACATCATCTGTTAACTGGCTTCCACTAGGACCAAGAATTTCAAACACCTTCACAATGTTATCATGGTCAAGTCTTCTAATAATTTTGATTTCACGTAGAGCATGTTTGACACTCTGGGGATCAGTAAGGACAATTTTCTTGATGGCTACTCTTTTGTCACAGTCATTGTCTACAGCAGAAAAAACCAAGCCATTGCCTCCACAACCCAATGGTTTTAAGTCCATATACCTAGAGCCCAGATCAAAACCATGAATGTTCATGAGACTTTCAAATTTCTCCGCCATTCTGAAACCCTCACTATTGCCTTTTCCTTTCGTATTGTTGAACTTGTGTAAATAAGGAAGAAAGCTGGCATCAAAAGGAAAGATCTTTCAAAAAGGTAGAAAAAAAATAATTTTGCTTCCACAGCAAGATGGTTTCATTGCATATGCCAACCAGGCCCGTTGAGTTCCCCTTAGATTTAAAGCTCAAAAAGCTCTACTCATACTGAGAATTAAAAAGATTGCAGTACTCATAGTTCAAGAAAGGGGCAGCAACTCTGCAGACATTTAAAGAAAACACTCAAGAAACTCAAACGGAATGAAATGACATACTATGCACTCAGATTTACTGTGCTGAAGGATTTAACATTTAACAAAAATGTGAATAAATATGCACACAACAGGCTCCTATGAACATTCTCCTCACAGTGCAGATACATTCAGTGTTGGACTGGTCCTGAGCAGCATCATTCTAAGGTGCTGGTAAGCACTATTTCCGTTTTGCTTCTTTTCTTCCTTTGTTGCTGTATATTTCAACAGGAAGCCCTGGTGGCTGTTGGTTAACAGAAGATGTCTTTTGTTAGTGATCAGGTGGCTCCAGCTCACCACAATCACAATCAAAGCTACCGTCCATCTTACTCTGATACAACCTGGAGGATGAGAAAAAAGAAGGAAAAGAGTCACCACTGTAGGAAATGCTTTTTTTTTTTTATGGCTGCACCTTGTGACAGGCGGAACTTCCCCGACCAGGGATCAAACCCATACCCCCTGCAGTGTAAGCGAGGAGTCTTAACCACTGGACCACCACGGAAGCCCAGGAAATGCTCTTTTATTCAACTCTGTAAAATGACACAAATTGGGTATTTAGCTATAGGCTACTACTGGTACATTAAACATACGTATTTATAGTCACTAAGTGGAAAGATGACCCTCAATCAAAAACAGCTATCTATGTTGTAAGCAATTCACACGTGTTGGCTCAGACTCCAGATCCCACCATACTAGATTCTTTATATTACTTAGGTCATTAGCTTGTATAATTTCTTAAATGTCAATGAGCAAAGGAAGGCTCAGAATATTTTTAAAGAATTCTCTAGAATTTTTGAGGGGTAAAGCATTAGTAACATTTTTCTAAAATATATATATATAATAGCCTGCAATGTGTTAGTTCGTTAAAGAACATGTTTACTTATTAACTCTGCCTAACAATATCTAATGAACAAAAGTGTAGCAGTACAAATAAGAAATTTGCCGAGCATGTTCTTAAAGAGTCAGCTGTTAATATCAAGTCTGGAGAGCAATGCGGAAAAACAGGAACTTTCATACAATATTGGTGAGAGTTTAAATCAGTAAGAACATCAAAGAGCAATTTGGCATAAGCAAATAAATAAGGATCATACCTATGACTTGGCAATTTTTCTTCACGGACAGGTTCCTAGAGAAATGCTTGCAAATGAACATGCAAATGTTCATTTTCTTTGTAATGGCAAAATATCAAAAAAAAAAAGCCTAAACTTTCAACAATAAGAGAATAAATGAGTTATACTCATATAGTGAACTACTATATAATAGTAAAAAATGAATAGAGATGGTTGAAATCACCAAATATACACTAAATTAAAAAAGCAAACTGCAGAGAGAAATGTGCATGCTGAAACCAGTTATATCAAGTGCAAAATGATGCTTTTAGGGTGCATACAGATGTAGCAAAAGTATAAAAAATGTAAGATTGATAAATAACAAATTCATAACAATGATTACCTTGAGGAATGAAGGAAGGGATAAGAATCAGGGTAGGATTACACAGCACTCTTCAACTGTATTTTTAATGTGTTAGTTCTTTAAAAAAAAAAACTGAAGTGTGACAAATTATTAGAATTACAATTACATTGTTAGGTGGTATGTAAATGAAGAGCTCACATTATAGTGGGGGAATACAGGCAGACAAAGAAGTAAAACACAGATATTAGATGGCAATAAGTGTTGTGGAAAAATAAAACAGAGAAAGAGGACAGGGAGGGTAGTTAGGAAATGCCTCTCTGATAAAGTGTTATTGGAGCAAAGCTCTAAAGGAGGAAGTAAGGAAGTGTGTATGCCTTAGGGATGCTATGTGGGAGAAACTGTTGTAGACAGAGGGACTAGGACTGGAAAGCCACTAAGGTGAGTGTCTCATGTCCCAGAAGCAACTAGGAGGCCAATGTCGTAGCTCATTTACATGTACATGCCTATGAGCATGTAATACAGCCTAATTAACCCTTAAATGGAAAGGCTTCCTGTTGCTTAAAAAAAATTTTTTTTATTTTTGGCTGTGTTGGTCTTCGTTGCTGCGTGCGGGCTGTCTCTAGTTGCAGCAGCCTCTCTTGTTGCGGAGCACGGGCTCTAGGTGCGTGGGCTCAGTAGTTGTGGCTCGCGGGCTCTAGAGAGCAGGCTCAGGAGTTGTGGCACACTGACTTAGGTGCTCCACGGCATGTGGGATCTTCCCAGACCAGGGCTCGAACCCATGTTCCCTGCATTGGCAGGTGGATTCTTAACCACTGCGCCACCAGGGAAGCCCAGGCTTCCTGTTGCTGACTTTTGATCTTAAAGCTGGTATAGGGGCATATACAGTGCTATTTTCTGAATGGGTCTGAAGAGGTTGGAAGTAGGACAGCTGTAATAGTCCTTTGTTCAAAGAGCTAATCGTTTAAAGGCAAGGAGAAAATTTATCATTTATGAAATAAAGCAGTCCATTCTGAACCTGAACATGTAACAACTTACAGTCACCTTCAGGTGTGGCCTAAGAACTGCTAGGACCCAAACACATCAGCTATTTCACAGTGGTGAAGCTTTCGTACAACAGAGGAATCTGCCTTTATTTTCTGCCTGCTTCGTTCACATTCCTATATACTTCACATGTGGAAACACAAGATTCTGAAAAATAAAATAAGGTAACAGCATTTGCCTCAATCTGAGCAAATCTTCAATTTTGAGAAATCCACAAACATTAAAAATAATGTGTGAAAGAGAAACTGATGATACTAATAACTCAGAGACTAAGTAGATAAATGATCCTAATGGCAATAGCTTATTTAATAAAAACTGATTATTTACTATCCCTGAGTTATTTTAATAAATATGAGTGTTTCTTACATCTACTTAATATTGTGAAAGACGTTAATAGCATAATAGCTTTCTTTGTTTCACTATGACAGAGATGGTTTCTTCTGTATGCAAGTATTTTGTCTGCTTCTCAGAAATAAAATAAATAAACACAAACAGACTCCTCAGACTCCTAAAAATTCTGTAGCTTATCAGTCTATTTGTAGTAAAACATTTAAAAGTTAAATTAAGGTTTACAAATAAACTTTTAAATTAAAAAAATACTTCAGATTTTTAAAGGGCTTTAATTAATACTGTGTGCCTCCCCCCACTCCAATTTTTTCTATTTGTATACATCTTGATTCTTCCTGTTCCCTACCAAATATCTTAGAAAAAAATCAGTATTTGTCGGGACTTCCAGTGGTCCAGTGGGTAAGACTCCACGATCCCAATGAAGGGGGCCGGGATTCAATCCCTGGTCGGGAAACTAGATGCATGCATGCCGCTACTAAGAGTCTGCATGTGGCAACTAAAAGATCCTGCGTGCCACAACTAAGACCCAGTGCAGCCTAAATAAATAACTAAGTAAGTAAATAAACAAAATAACAATGATTCTTTAAAAAAATAAAAGAAATAATTGTTCATTTTTTAAAAATCAGTATTTTTCAAAGGCTGTCCAGTGTTTCTGAAATTTACATTTCTAGTCTCCACGTGAAATAGAATGTTTGTTCACACCTACCTTCTTGCCCAACGTAGACAATTCCTTAAAGCTCAGTCAAGTTTTAAGTTTTTGATAAATGTACATTTTCATGTCAGTTTAACAGACTTGACATAAGAACAGTAAAACCTCTAGGTACTCTCTTAAGCTTCTAGTTTACTAATACAGCAATCATGGGCAAGCAGAAATAAGGATTTGCTAAAAGCAACACCACTGGGACTTCCCTGGAAGTCCTATGGTAAAGAATCCACCTTCCAATGCAGGGGGCGCGGGTTCGATCCCTGGGGAACTAAGATCCTGCGTGCCGTGGGGCAACTAAGCCCGTGTGCCACAACTATTGAGTGTGCGAGCCTCAACAAGAGAGCCCACGCGCTGCAATCTACAGAGCCCCCGCACTGTGGAGGCCGTGTACCACAACTAGAGAGAGAAAATCCGAACGCCACAACTAGAAAGAGCAAACCCACACGCCACAACTAGAGAGAGAAAACCCGCACACCACAACTAGAGAGAAACCCAAGCGCCAGAACGAGGAGATCCCGCATGCCTCAACAAAGATACCATGTGCCGCAACGAAGACCCGACGCGTCCCCCCCACCAAAAAAAACACGACTATTATCCAAGAGCATGACAGTAGTAATTGCAGCCAGATTATGAGAGAGACATCTTTACTCAGATTATGAGAGATCTCTGCTCAAGACCTCCAACCACAACTGCCCCCTTTCAATTTCAGTGAGACCAAGAAGCATTACAGAGCAGAAACAAGTGGAAGGATGAGAATGCCTCTTCAGAAATCTCAATGACTGGTCAGCATTTACAGGGGTAAAGAGTGGGTAAAAATTCATCTTGGGGAAGGTAGGAGTTTTACCTACACTGAGAACTGCAGAGTTCTCATTATAGATTCAGATGATGACTATACTGAAAGCCTTAAGCAGACTTTACAGAAGTGAGACCAAACTGTAATTCCACTAGACAGTGAGGACTGTACCAATAAAAAATGGGGGGGGGGGCGAAGGAGAATATCCCATTATTTACAATAGTGCTTGCCCAGTGAGTTGCCTCACTGTCTGTGAGTAGTACTCTTTGAAGTCCTTCAGTATCTATTAGACCAAAAGCTATTTCTTTAGCACCTTTTCATCCAGGAGCTTGAAGAATAAGCTCACCTTAAACAGTAAGTTGGAGGTAATGTTATACCTCTGCATGATAAAGTAGATCCAGTAAATGTTTCCAATTCAGTCCCACTCCATTCAGCAAGTATTTGCTAATTATATGTTATGTACTTGTCAATATACTAAGCACTGGGGATAAAATGGTAAGTAAAAATAGGCTTGGGCCCTGCCCTCATGGAGTTTATGGTATGGTTGGAGACAAACAATAAACTAACAATATGAAAAAGGAGAATGCAGAACGGAAAAATGCTACCAGATGGTACAGGATGGTATGAGAGCCTAGACACTGGGGGATCTGACCTAATTAGAGGTCAGGATATATGCCTCTGGAAGCCCTAAAAAGCCAGAGGTCTCCCATGCTCCTCCTTAGAGACCATGAAAACAGCTTCTTCCTTATCACCTTGACCCTTATGGCAGCTATATTCCAAATCCTGATCTCTCCAATCACCTCCATCTTTCATATCCATCAGGGAGCTCCATGGGCATGCACATGCAACTCAACTGGATCAGCAGATTACTCATCAGAGCATTCTCCATCCACATCACCAACCTCTAGAAATGTCTCATTTATACCATTTTCTCCACCATCTTTCACGTTTAACCTCATAAAAGCGAAGTTCAAGGCTTAGACTCTGGAAAGATCTGCGATTCTATATTCCTTTTGCACTTTCCACACACTTCAAGGGAGGAAAGGGAAAACTATGACAGGACAGTAACTTAAAAATGACCCTTCCCACCACCTTTGCAATTTCTGCCTCCAAACGTTACCCGTTCCTACCAACATCAGGGCTGACACTGTGTTGCTTGGAGAGAGATCACTCGTTACGTTTTAATTAGCTGAATCAATGTTGTTTTGTTTTTAACAATTTGGTAAATAAAATGAAGTACAGAGAATGGTTTATAAGGAAGAAATTGGCTCTTTGGTTTTCTTTCAGTGATTCACCATAACATGGAAGTAAAAGCTCTCTATGTAGCCCAGGCTGGGTACCAGCTTTCAACATTTACATGCAGTTTCCTGAAGCTGCATTAGCCACAACTGTTGCCTCAAGCTCTCCTTTCTTCCCTAAATTGCCTCCTGCTTTCGGTCAGTTAGCCTACCCCCATACCAAGAGAAATGCAGGTACTCTGAGTCAAGCCTAAGTGTATGAAGTAAAGTTATAAAATGCAAAAGAAAGAAAAGACAGTAGAATAACTTCACTCTGCACCATCTCCACATTCTACAGAAATTGGATTTTCTTCCCTTTCTTATCCAGGAACACTTGGTCAGTGTCAGAAAGTACGAAGTTTGAGGTGAGGGCCTTAAACATAAAGGTTATTTGTCTGGTTTTCTCTTCCATCTTCTATTCTGCTGCTTCTCAGGTTTAAATGCTGACTTGGGTCTGGCCTGATCATACTCACTCACTTAAACACCCCCCCACCCCCCTACACCCCCACCCCCACCCAGCTCTTGCCTATTTAGCTCTTTTCCAGGGTGAAGTGAGTAATTTGAGTTAACTGGCATTCAGCCAGCCTCACATCTCCTCAGCCAAAACCCAGCTGCTTCTGGAGAGAAGGGAAAGGTTGAGCTCTACTTACATTCACCTAGGACTGTCTCCTAACCCTGGCACAGAGAAGTGTTGTTATAGCAAATTCACCCTTCTCTAAGATCATGTTCTCAAGCTCTCAACAAAGATACTAAGTTTCTAGGGCAGAGAAGGCCAAAGGTTACAGCTTAACTGCTTGCTTATATGCATTCTTGACAAAGCCCTCACTCCTAATGTAGGATAGCCCTCAGAGTTACCAGGGACCCCTCTCAGGATTTAGACCTAAAGGAGGTCCAAAGTGCAAACCAGTGTCAGTGAATCATCTTAGGAACCTGGCTGGTGTGGGAAGGAGGACCTTAACACTTGAGCCCTGAAGACTAACAGGCTTTGCCTGCTATCAGTAACTACTGTAAGCTACACAGAAAAACTCTCAAAGGTGGATGATTACATAGCTTCTAATAAAATATCCAGTTTTTTAAAAACTCCTCTTCTACTCCTAACTTCTGTTCTTAAATTGTCTGAAACTTTGCCTAAATAACACTAACATTAGGGACACTTCAGCCATTTAAAAGGCCATTATAAAATAAATGTCATTGTTTACTTTGATGTTCATTTCTAGTTGCTATTTAATTTACTCTAAGTACCTATATTGGAATATTTGAACTTCACAGACCAGATAAACAAGTCAAAGAATCTCTAAAGACCCTTCCAATTCTAAAAGTCTACAATTTATGAAAGCACCATACAAGTCTTTTACTTCATTAGTTTTTGCTCCCACTTATTATGGTGGGATGCCCAGAATGGTGGAAATGTGATTGAAATTACTATAAACCTAACATTAAACAAACATGATCCCTTCTACAAATTTATGGCTGGAAAATTTTAAATTACTGTAATAACCTTCATCCCTCTCCTATCCTCTTCCTGCCTAAGCCCTCATTTCTAAGACTCTCTCCTAACTAATGGTAAGGAAACACTTGAGGCAAATATATAAGTAGGAGACAAGTAGGCAGCCTCCTTCTTCAAGTACCTTTGGAAATCTGAGGATTCCAACCAAACAAAAATGAATATAAATTTCTGTAGTAGTCAAGATAGGTTATGCAGTGTTACAGTAACCAATAACCCTAAAATCTCAGTGACTTAAACTTTTAAGTCCAGCTCATGCAACAAGACCAACATAACTGTTATCTAAACTCTTGAAGTAGCTACCATCTCTATCATTGCCACTCAATGTGCCAGAGGGAAAGAAGAAGGAATATCTCACTGGTGCCTAAACCTTCGTCCAAAAATGATATACTTCACGTCTACTCACATTTTATTGACCAAAGCAGGTCACACTGTCCCACCTACTTCAAGGCAGTAGGGAAATGCAATCACAACATGGCCCAGAAGCAGAGAGAACCTAGATTGTTTTGAACAGCTTTCACTAAAAGAGCTTCAATTCTTCCATCCATCCACTACGTTTTTTTTGTTTTGTTTTGTTTTTGCGGTACGCGGGCACTGTTGTGCCCTCTCCCGTTACGGAGCACAGGCTCCGGACGTGCAGGCTCAGCAGCCATGGCTCACGGGCCCAGCCGCTCCGCGGCACGTGGGATCTTCCCGGACCGGGGCACGAACCCATATTCCCTGCATCGGCAGGCGGACTCTCAACCACTGTGCCACCAGGGAAGCCCCATCCACTACATTTTTTTTTTTTTTTTTTTTGCGGTACGCGGGCCTCTCACTGTTGTGGCCTCTCCCGTTGCGGAGCACAGGCTCCGGATGCGCAGGCTCAGCGGCCATGGCTCACGGATCCAGCCGCTCCGTGGCATATGGGATCCTCCCAGACCGGGGCACGAACCCGTATCCCCTGCATCGGCAGGCGGACTCTCAACCACTGCGCCACCAGGGAGGCCCCACTACATTTTTATTCAACAAAACCTTGAGTGCTTACCAAATGCCAGGCATTCTTTTAGGCATTAAGGTACAGAAGGGGTCAAAATAGTAAAAAAAACAAAACAAAACAAACCTCATGGAGCACATATTCACTCCTAGAGCATCACAGTATCAACAAACTCCATTGTAGTACATTCCTCCCTGTCCCACTAGGCCTTCTTTCTCTCTTCTCTTTTCTAATAGCATTCTCCTTCCCTTGTCTTTGGCCATCCACCCCCAATCTCATCTAATATCTAATCTTCAAATCCTATAATCTTCATTTTCTAGGACACCACTCCCTTCCCCTTTGTTGTAGCTCTATTTTAAAATAAAAGGTTTGGGACTAAGTAGCTTTACTCACATTTTCTGATCATAGCTCCTGGTACTTAGTAAGCCCCTTAAAAACTACTGAATGAATTAATGTAAATAACATATTCTACTTGGTAGTAGAAAGTTTTGGAGAAGACAAGCTCTACCCTCAATTTTTCAAAATCTGATCACATTCTGACCTACCAAGTGGGAACATCAGTGATGACTCCTAAATATGGTACTTTCCTTTCCATGCATTCCCACAAGAGCCTCACCCTATGGTGAACACGTAGGTCTGCCAACATCTGAAGAAAGCAACTGATTTCAACCCACTCAGACTGAAGAAACAAAAACACTTCAGCTGTGTTATAGCTCCTGGTTTGTTTTGCTGAGGTAGTGGAGAGGGACTGTGCCACTGAAATAGTATCCTATATAACCAGATGAGTAGGATTCTATAAAAAGTCCTACTAGCCTATATGATAGCAAATAGGTATCATGAAGATATGCAAGACCCTGACATTACTCTGATTTTACTGTTATTTACTCCATCCTAGTAGGGTCTATGGCATCTAGCACCACAGCTTTCCAGACTATACATCAAATATAACAGCTGTCACTTTTGAGCTAACCCTGGTGAGGGTCTGAAGAAGACCACATTGTGCAAGGCCACACAAAACATTTCTGGACCCTCATCAAATGGAGACAACCACATGCTTGGTTAGAGAGTCCCCAACATTTCTTTTTTTTAGAGATATCCTTTTTTTAAAAATTTTATTAATTTTATTAATTTATTTTTGGCTGTGTTGGTTCTTTGTTGCTGAGTATGGACTTTCTCTAGTTGTGGCAAGTGGGGGTTACTCTTGGTTGCGGTGCGCGGGCTTATTGCGGTGGCTTCTCTTGTTGCAGAGCATGGGTTCTAGGCACACGGGCTTCAGTAGTTATAGTACGTGGGTTCAGTAGTTGTGGCACACAGGCTTAGTTGCTCCACAGCATGTGAGATCTTCCCAGACCAGGGCTTGAACCCATGTCCCCTGCATTGGCAGGCGGATTCTTAACCACTGTGCCACCAGGGAAGGCCCCCCCAATTTTTAAAAAATGATTCAGAATGGCATACAACTTTTCTGGAATATCTTTCCTCCTTTGTTTCTCATTTTCTCCGGACCTGAACAAAGCTTGCAAAATAAAAAATAGTGTAAGTTTCCTTTCAGATTCACACTATGGTTTGGCACTGCTGAAAACTTCCTGTCTGATTTCACTAACCCCATACTAAAAAAAAAAAAAAACCAAAGAAACATGAAGAGATCTGAAGTCTAGTCCAGGATCTGTGGCTAAATTAGCTTTGTAATCAAAGCATCTCAGATTTCTACATCTTAGTTCCTCATCAGGAAAATGATGGAGCTAAACTACGTGATTTCTATGGTCTCTTCCAGCTCCAAAATGTTTTAAGTTTAGTGAAAGGCTCAGGATTTCCACTACTGATTAGAATGCAGAAAGTTGCAAGACACCATTACTCTCACCCTATAAACCATGATAAGCTGAATAAGCTATAAAATTGTAGTTTTTTTGTTTTGTTTTGTTTTGTTTTGTTTTTAAACATCAAGGGACTTCCCTCGTGGTGCAGTGGTTAAGAATCCACCTGCCAATGCAGGGGACACAGGTTCGAACCCTGGTCCAGGAAGATCCCACATGCCGCAGGGAACTAAGCCTGTGTGCCACAACTACTAAGCCTGCGCTCTCGAGTCCTTGAGCCACAACTACTGAGCCCACGAGCCACAGCTACTGGATCCCGTGCACCTAGAGCCCATGCTCCACAACAAGAGGAGCCACCACAATGAGAAGCCCCCGCTCACCGCAATTAGAGAAAGCCCGTGCACAGCAACAAAGACCCAATGCAGCCAAAAATAAACAAATAAATGTTTAAAAAACACCAGAAAGTTAAGGATGCAAAGAACTCTAAATAAATTAAGTTCTAGAAAATGTCAAGCTCTTCATAAGACAAGAGACCATGGCTATTCTCATTCTTGGCAAAGTGGCAAGAAAACAAGAAATTTTCCACTAACAGGACTAAGAAGAAACCAGCCAAATTTATAAATAAATTTTACTGGCTGAATGTGGATTCAGGTAACAGATTAGAATTCAGAGGAAGCCCAGTTACAAGCCCCACCTGTCAATTCTTCCCCATGGGTCCTCACTAAGTGCATAAGTCTGAAGCCAAGGCTGGAAAGCTGAGAGAAAATCTCATGAAGCATATAGGTCTCCACTGTGTACAAGACAGATGCCCTCTTAAGGTGGAGGCCAAGACAGGAATATGAGATAAACCCCTCCAAGTCACTCTGAATGTAAGGCAGATATTCTTCATAAGAAAATGGGCAAAAACATGAGTTAAATAAAGAAAACCTGAAGTGGTACTGAAAAGCGAAGAAAATGTCCAAGCAATCCAAAGAGCTGGCTGCTAGGCTGAAAAGTAGAGAGCCCCAAGGTTCAGAAAGCTGACAGGGCAGAAGTATGTGATGAGAAAATGGACAAAAACTTTCCAAAACTGATAAAAGACATCAGCTCACAGACCTGGAAGCTCAATGAACAGCAAGCAGGATAAATACAAAGAAACCCATACTTGGGCACATCATAAACTGTTGAAAACTGGGGGGTGGGAAGGGCGGAAGAACAACTCTTAAAAGCAACTATGGAAAAGAGAAAAAATATATACTAGGGAAAAACAATAGAAAACAATGGCTGATTTATCATTAGAAACAATGAAAGCCAGAAGACAACAGAACACCACCTTTCAAGTTCCAAAAGAAACTATCAACCCAGAATTCTACACCTAGGAAAACATACTTCAAAAATGATGAAATAAGAACATTTCAAAGAGACAAAAGGTTAAAGAACTTGTCTCCAACAGACTTTCACTACAAGAAACGCTAAAAGAAGTTGGTTACAGTGAAGTAAAATGACACCAAATGGAACCCCAGATCTGCAGAAAGGAACAAAATCTCCAGAAAGGGTAAATAATTGGAAAATGCAAAAAGTCTTAAAAACAAAACACATGTTTAAATGTTTTTAAGAGACTATTGATTGTTTAGAGCAAAAATAATAATGTACTGTAGCGGTTATAGCAGATGTAGAAGTAAAACATAAGAGCACAATGTGCTAGAAGGGGGTAAACTGAATCATGCAATCGTAAGGTTTGCAGTGTTAGTGAAGTAGTTTATATTATTCAAAACAGACTGCGATAAATAATGAAAGGCTCATGGGTCATCTTTAAACACCTTCTCCCTTTTTGGCCATTATGTATACTTACTAACATGCCCATCAATGGGGAGTAAAGGGAAGGGAAAAGAAAACTAAGTAAATCAACAATTTTAAGTAATGATTCATTTTGCCAAGCAGTTGTGTACTTTTCCATCAATAATAATACAAACTAATACATTAACATTTAAATGCCACAGATTCGGGACTTCCCTGGCAGTTGGGCAGGGGGCATGGGTTAAATCCCTGGCCTGGGAACTAAGATCCCACTTGCCACACGGCATGGCCACAAATACATACATATGTACATACATTCATATATACATACCACAGATTCACTGACACTTCCAAAGAAGATAGAAATTAACCATGTTACTCAAGATAAATACACATATTTTATTATTTTTTCCCAAATATTTTAATTGAAATAATTTTGAGGGGCTCTACTTTCTACTTTAAAAGTATATAGTTTTTAAGAATTTAAGGACTTCCCTGGCAGTCCAGTGGTTAAGGCTCTGCGCTCCCAACGCAGGGGGAACCGGTTCGATCCCTGGTCAGGGACTAAGATTCTGCATGCCACGTGGTGCGGCCAAAAATTTTTTTAAAAAAGAGAGAGAATTTAAAAAACTACATTATGGAGTACAGCTCAAAAGTTCTAAGTTGACGATATAAATAACATTATCTGGTACATATTTATCCTACATTATCAGCTTTTATAAAAGCAATTAATGAAAAACATTTGTATTATAAAGGAAGTCACAGCAATGAAAATGAGAATAGAATTCTTTTAATAGTTAAATTTTAAAAGAATTGAATAAACAATAGCAAGCTTAAGAACGTAGTATGTGTGAAGCATACTACTCTTACACTAAATCCTCCTAACAACACTGCAAAATGAGTCCTAAGATCTTTAAAGAATTTAAATAATGCATTAAAAATCACATATCAGTGAGAGCCAGAATTTGAACCTCAGGTTTCAAATCAAAGCCCATGACCGTCTCTCAAATTATAATGTAATTTACTGACAAGTACACTACACATTCCCTCCCAACCCTTTAATAGTATATTTCTTATAGACAGAACATTCTTCTTCATAACCAAAATATAATCATCAAAGTCAGAAAATTAACACTGGCATAGTACTACTATCTAGTACTCAGATCCCATTTAAGTTTTTACAATTGAACCAATAATGTACTTGAGAGCTAAATAAACCCAGTTCAGAATCACATGTTACAATGACTACAATGCAATCTTTAATGTACTTTTTCCCTTTAGAAGTTTAAGGGAGTCAAGCAAACATTTTATACAGTGCACAAAAATTTACTGAGCACTTGGCACATGTCAGCCACTGTTTCCTGGTACAGTGGAGAATAAGACAGTTAAGGTTCTTCTGCTTCCAAAGACTTTACATTCTAATGAGGAAAGACTAACAAGTAAACGTAACTTCAGATTTGGCCAAGTGCTATGACTGGGTGGCTTGGAAATGGCCATCTAAGGAACTGAAGCCTGAATAGTAAGACAGAACCAGTGTTGCTAAGAGATGGGAAAAGAGTGTTCCAAACAGAGGAAAAAGCAAATACAACCTAGAGCAAGACATAACTTGGTATTCTGGAGGAAAAGAAAAGATGCGACAGCGTCCTGAGCAAAGGGAGGAGGGACTGAGGGCAAACACATGAGGCAGGATTCTGAATTTTATAACTAAGAAAGCTACTGAAGGATTTTAAGCAGACAACTGGCATGGTTTCATCTCCATTTTTTTTCTTTTTTTTTTTTTTTGCGGTACACGGGCCTCTCACTGTTGTGGCCTCTCCCGTTGCGGAGCACAGGCTCTGGACGCGCAGGCTCAGTGGCCATGGCTCACGGGCCCAGCCGCTCTGCGGCATGTGGGATCTTCCCAGACCAGGGCACGAACCCGTGTCCCCTGCATTGGCAGGCGGACTCTCAACCACTGCGCCACCAGGGAAGCCCTGGTTCATCTCCATTTTTAAAAGATGATTCTGGCTACCAGGAGGAGAATGCACTGAAGAAGATGGTCAAGTGAAAGCAGAGACCAGTTAAAAGCTATTTCAGTAGGCCACATGAGATGATGGTGACTGAGATTAGGCTCGTAGAAATGAAGATGTAAAACAGGAGACAAATCCAAATGATATTTTGGAGACCAAGAAAACTTGATGATGGATTAGATATGGTGGATAAAGGGAAAAACAGGTTTTAAGGATAACTCCTAGGTGACAATTACTGAGATGGGGAAGACTTGGAGAACAATATGGGAGAAAGAGGTCTATTTTGGACATATTAAGTCTATTTAGGTGAGAAGTCTAAACCAGAAACAAACACTAGAGAATTATTCACATATAGATAGTATTTAAAAAACTAAATTGAATGAGACCTCCTATGGAAAGAATCAAGAGAAGGGGGGAAAAAAGTCCAGGACAAACCTCTGGGATATGACAATACTTAGAGGCAGGAGAGGAGAGAGAAGCCTGTAAAAAAAAAAAGTATGACAAAGTATGAGGTAGGAGGAAAACAGGAATATGCGTCCCATAAACTAAGAGAAGCAGGCGAATAGGCAGAAAACTGTGGTCAATAATACTGAATGCTGCTGCAAGATCCTTTAAGATAGAATTGGTAAATGGATATCACTGGTAACCTTGCCTAGAGTACTTCCAGTGGTGAGATGGTGACAGAAACCAGTCTGGAGTTGAAGAGCAAATGCAAGTGGAGAGAGCACACAGACAGTTCTTGAAAATCTGCTTGAAAGAGGATCAGAGAAATGAGGCAGTAGCTAGAGGAGAAGAATGTGGAATCAGGAGAGGGCTTATAACAGATTTCTATTCTATATCTGCACTGTCCAATACAGAAGTCAATAGCCACACATGGCTACCAAGCAACTGAAATGTAGCTAGCATGACTGAGGAACTGAATTTTTTAAAATTAATTTTTGTTTAAATAGCCACATGTAGCTAGTGGCTATATTGGACATCACAGCTCTAGAGCACATTTGGATACCAATAAAGATGGCCCAATAGAAAGGGCAAAATTCACGATGCAGGCAAGAAATGAGTCCTTAAGAAGTCAAGAGAAGGAATCTAGAGCACAAGTGGAGGAATGTACAAGGGATATAACATGAATGAAGCAAGGCATGAAGCCATATAATCGGTGGGAACCAACAAGACTTAAAATCAGAATATCTCTTAAGTTTGGTTGGAATCTTAAACATAAGACTAAATACAGAAGGCTATAAAAAGCTAAGCACAAGGGGAAGGGACAGTAATTCAAATTTACTATCTATTAAGTGACAGGCACTTTCTAAAACGAACTACTTCTGTTACTCAGAACTAACACCTTGTAAGTCACATTTTACAAACAAGAACACTTCTGCTCCGAGAGGTAAATCAAGTTCACTGAAATCGCACATATAGTAAATGTCAAGATCTGGACACAGGCCACTCTTACTCTAGGGTTAGAATCTTACCACTGCATAAGGTGGGAGGTTAAGAACCACTCAAAGTTTCTTTGCCTGGAAATAACATAACAAATGGCAGATCAATCTGGCAGCTTATCAACAAGTGGAAAAAAGCCTGGAGGTACTAGGCCGGAGGCAAAACTGTCCCCTCAATGCTATCTGCAAGATAATTAAGGAACATTTACTTAACAGGTTATTTTTAAATCCAAGTGAAAATATCTTTATTGAGACAAATGGGAAAATGCATATTCTTGCAACTTTGAGTGTCTACATTACTGAACACAGGAGTATCAATCAGAAAATTGGCATTGTTTTATAATAACTACTAAAATAATATCTGGGCATATTAGAAAAGCAGGTAGTTAGAAACCTACCATCTCTCCAATTTGTAAATGAAGAGGGAAATTATTAAATTAAGCCTAATCAGTTATTTTTTTTAGGGGTGATAAAAATATTTTACATTTTAATGTTATATGAACTCTCAACTCGACACATTTGTCAAAACTTATCAAACTGTACATCTTAGGATCACACTCACCATACCATAAATTCATACATATCATAGTTTTAAAATAAATTGCATATTTTTCATAAGTTATCAATTGCTTTTATAACATATCTATTTAATAAGTACCTGATACTTTTCTCAAGAATCAAGGAGAGGGCCTCCCTGGTGGCGCAGTGGTTGAGAGTCCGCCTGCCGATGCAGGGGATACGGGTTCGTGCCCCGGTCTGGGAGGATCCCATATGCCGCGGAGCGGCTGGGCCCGTGAGCCATGGCTGCTGAGCCTGCGCATCCGGAGCCTGTGCTCCGCAACGGGAGAGGCCACAACAGTGAGAGGCCCGCGTACCACAAAAAAAAAAAAAAAAAAAAAAAAAAAAAAAAAAAAAGAATCAAGGAGAAAGATTAAATTTTTTTCCTTCAAAAAAATCTTCTGTTAGAAGAAAATTATACGTTAAAAGCCTAATCAGTTATTAAATTACAGCTTAGACTATTTTAAATTTAGTGTGGGCAAAGATCATCTAAATCTGTGCTGTCCAATATAGTAGCCACTAACTTCATGCAGCTATTTAAGTATAAATTAATTAAAATTACATATAATTAAATATTCAGCTCCTCAGGTGCACTAGCCACCTGTCAAATGCTCAACAGTCACATGTGGCTAGTGGTTATCTCATTGGACAGCACAGAATAAAACATTTCTATCATCACAGAAAGTTCTACTGGACAGTGATTAGATCCTCAATCTTCCTTTTGACTTTTTTTTTCAGGAGGGCCAATGGAAAGAGCGACTCAGAAGACCTGAGTTTTCCAAATCAGTCACTAACCAGCTGAGCAACTTATGTATGGTCACTTAGCAGTGCTTCCAGAAATGAATGTGCATTTGAATCACCTGAGAATCTAGTTAAACTGCAGGTTCTAACACAGTAAGTCTTGAGATGGGGTCGAGATTCTGCACGTCCAACAAATTCCCAGGTGCTGCTAATACTGCTTGTCCAGAAATCACCCTGTGAGTAATAAGGTCTTAGATTTCTCTGGGCCTCAGTTTCTTTAGCTGTCAAATGATGTACCTGGGGGAAGATAATACCCATGACCCCTCCGTAAAAACTAACATTTTATAGTTTTATGGTTGTATAGAATTAAATGCACACAGATTTCTCATACTCTTGAAGAGGCAGTCTCTTCCCTGAAGTAAATGCTAGGATTCTAACAAACAATTTTTGTGATACCATTTTTTCCCCATAAAAAAATAACAAATTTAAATGAATATCAATGGGAAAATGTGATTTGCTACAGACAATCAGTCTCGGTACTACTTTTCAGAAATGGATTTAAAAGGCTGACATGTATATAAGACAAACCTTTCTAAATGCATCACCTCCACATGACAAGCAACTCCCAGGAAAAAAAAGTAACTACAATTACATTATTGTTTTTATAAAGTCTCAGTCAGGGCTCTGAGCAATAAAACCGACCAAAATCCCCATACCCCTAGCAGGCAGTGGAGTAATGTAACAGCCCAAAAAACAGGCTGAAGGAGCTGACAGTGGGAAGCCAACAATGCTACAAAGAATTTACTTTTGAGGCATCTTCTATTTTAACACGGGCCCTAGAGTAGGCAATGCAAACAAGGAACTGGATAGCAGTGGTGAGGCTCATAGTTTCATAAGGCAATACCTCAGAGGAAGGAGATAGGCTAACACACCAGTTTGTTTATAAATTCTGAATGAAGCATGACAGGTAATTACCTATATTCTCAAAACACACACACTGGAAATACATGTTCAACCTCTAAATGACAAGATGCTTTGAAAATCTATAATACTTTTAAATTTGTATTTTTAGATTTCCTTTAGTAGGAAATAGTTTAAAGTTTGAATTAAACTTTACTAAAGTTCCCCTATATAAATCATACAACGTTCTTCCAAAATCTCTCCAAAGATTTGATTCTCATTAATACACTTTACTGCCCACAAAACCCTTCAAATAAATCACTGAGAAGATAAATCATATACACAAAGAAAAACCTGGGAGTGGGGAGTTTTTTCTCACTTTTAAAACAAACTGCTATCTCAACCTTCTTTCTTACCTCAATCTTACTTTAAGCCAACCTGCTAAACAACAGCTTTCTACAATGGTCAAAATATTTTATTACCAAATTTCAATGTAAGTCCTAAATTTGGAGCTGTACATTCAGCTTATCTTAGAAAAAGACTGATGAAAAAATAGTGCCTATAACAATACCTGTTCTAAGTTGTCTTTATTAAAACAGCAAATTCACGTAGATCAGGAGAAAGCACTAAATATAATTCCATCAGAGTGAAATGTTCATATTAAGAGCTTTACCTGATTAAACACTGCTGTGCTTTTACAACACTTATTTAAACTATAGTAATTTCTAGATATTATAAAGATAACTTTTACATTACCAATGAAAACAAAAGGTTAATTTCTATCCACACCATAAAAGTACTATCTGTCCTTTGTAAATAATCCATAAGAAATCTCTCTCAATAATAACCAAGGAACTGCTAGCATCAAATATTTAATCGCAGCAACTGACCAGCAATTA
Source organism: Hyperoodon ampullatus (assembly GCF_949752795.1). NCBI lineage: Eukaryota > Metazoa > Chordata > Mammalia > Artiodactyla > Ziphiidae > Hyperoodon > Hyperoodon ampullatus. Next base: position 42,884,719 of record NC_136916.1, on the reverse strand, counting down.
ATTTTACCTCTCCTCTCAACAAATACTACAAAATTCCACCTGCAGGATATATGATATCGTTTTAGAATGCAATTTAAGAAGCCATTACTTTTTTACAGAAACTGTGGCTCCTCTATGAGAGAGACAATTATAATGTGTACAAGAGCATTTTAGCCTATCATTTAAAAAAATACAGTGTGTAAAAAAAAGGCCACGTAGCAGTCCGTGGGCAGGATGAGTCATCACCCAACTCAAAACTTGCAGCACTTCTAAGCTTCCTCCTACCCGACCCCATCCCCTTCAGCAATGTACCCTGAGTCAGCAAACCTTCCTATTTTGTCAGTTATGAATTCTCACGATGCTTAAATGAACTTATGCAAAATGCTGCAACACTTTTAGTACTAACATTTGTCATTAGAACATGTGCTTTTCCTATTGCAAAATTAACTGATCTTCAATGTTCTCTGGATTCTTTCTTAATCACAGAAAGTAGCAAACACTTTTAATCCTCTTTTGCAAATAAGTGAACTGCAAAATATGGTGATATATAATGGTTTTTCTAAATAATTCTCCATTTCCCAGAGTTTTTTTTCTCAACAGTAATACTTAGGTGATTAAAACGTATCCTGCTCAAGTGTGGCATATTTCCTAGATGACTGCAATTACTGAATTTAGGACACCAATAAGCAATTTTACCAAGTTTCACAAGGCAATTCTTATTAAGTGATGTAACATATATGTAAAAGGACTCCACGCTCCTTGGCACATAGCAAGCCCTTTGTAAACATGTTTGAACAACTACCTGTTAAAGAAGTGTAAAGTCTCTGCCACCCAATTAGAAATTATATTTCAAACATAAATATCTGACATTGCTAAGAAGAAACTCTAGAGGCAGTTCTCTTTCAGGGCCCAGTCCTGTTTGGTCCCTTAATTCTTCTAGCTCAGACTACTCATTCTTCTAGTCAGACCATCTCAATTTCCCAACGTTAGAGAGAATGTGTCCAATCAGAACTTTAAAAAATGACATGGCTAGACAAATCAAACAATCAACAATCAGAAAACTACTCTGAAGCTGTTTTCGCTCCATTTTGTCCCCGGTTAATTTTTGTTTCCCTTGACAAACCATCTTGTACCTGTAAAAAAGTTAACACTCAGACTGACTTTGGGGAGCATTTTTAGCATTGAAGGAAAGAACATGAATTTTGCTGCAAATGCAGTAGGCTTCTAATTCCACCTCACCAGTTTCCCTTTACTGGACCTTTTCCAATGAGCGAGCAAAGGAAAAAGTAAAACAGGAAAGGAATCAAAAATATCCTGCTTCGGGGCGCTCCCACATAACACCTGAACCAGTCTTACTAAGCCAAGGAACAAAAGGCGGCCAAAACGCCCTTACTTTTCAACGCACCTCACCAAGTCAGGGAAAAATGCACAGCGGAGCGAGGAGGCCCCTTTTCAGTGAACTGACAAAACAAGTTTTCATTTGGGGACCTTCATGGACCACCACCGCTCTACGTTCCGAACGCAGCTCAGGCAAGGGTGTAGTAGAGGAGAAGGAAATTAGGAATTCCGATTCGGACGAGTTTTTCTGTACCTCCTTTACGGCCACACTCAACTCAGGCAGAGGACTTCAGGGCTCTGAGCCGAGCCGGGTGAGCGGCGCGCTACGCAATTTGCCGAGTGCACTGGAGACTTTGCCCGGCCGGAGTCAGCTGAGGCCGAGTCACCCGAGTGGGATGGGGGAGGAGACGCGGGAGCATTTCGAAAGGCAGCTTGCCAGGAAGGCGAGACTCCGCGGCCACCTCACGCTCCCGGGGCGGGCCGCCCCTGCCGGCCGCCGCCCCGGGCCCGGGCCAGGCTTCGAACCCGCTGACCCGGGCGCGGGCGGCGGTGCGGTAGCCGGAAAGCGGGGCCCCGGGGCGAGCAGTCGCGGCCGGGCCTGGAACCGCGGCCGGCGAGGGGCGTGCCGGGTGGGAGGGGCGCGCCGGTCGCACTGCCGGCCCCACGCGGGGACCCCGGCCCGCCGCCCGCCGGCCTGCGCGGGGCCGCGCCGGCCAGGCCCGAGGTAGCGAGCCGGCGGGCGGGCCGGGGGCGGGCGGGAGACGGAACAAAAGCGCCTTTGTTGAGCGGCTTCAGCCGGAGGGTCACACACAATGGAGGGAGCCGGCTCCGCCGCCGCCGCCGGGCCCGCCGCGGCGCCCTCCCGAGCAGCCTCGCCGGCGCGCCCAGCACACGTACACACACATACTCACGGGACTTCTCCGACTCATCGAGGGAGTGCGGGGCCCACGGACAGCCCCCAGTGTCGGCTCAGGTCTCCGGCTGTGCTGGCGGCAGCGGCGTCTCCGAGGCTCTCGCTTTGCCGCAGTCGCCGCCATGTAACCCCAACCCGCGAGAAAGGGCGAGGAAGAGGGGGCGGGGTTTCCAGGAGCCACGCCCTCTCGCGTCAAGCTCACTCCACGGGTTCCCCCGCCCCCGCCCCCGCCCCTGCCCCAGACCAGCCCCGCGCGCCGGCAGGCGCCGGAGCTTCCAACGTCAGTGCCTGGGGTCCGCGCGGCGCAGGGGCTGCAGGAGAGGCACGCGGGCTCGTCAGGCGTCTCGCATGGGGTGGGGTGGGGTGGGCTGGACTGGGCCGGGCCGGGCCGGGGGGCTGGCGCGGAGGTAAACAGACGGGCCCTCTTCGCTCTACGTGCCCCAGCATTAGAGGGCGGAGTGACCAAACTCTTTGCGAGCGTTTACTGCGCACCTACTACGTGCAAGGTACTGGACAACCTAGAGGAATAGGCCTTTGTCCCCGCCTCCGGGGAACTAGGAGTCTGGACCTGAAGATATATGGGCTAGAAAGCAGCAGCCATCGAACAAGGCAAACGCGTTAAAGGTCAGGTGCTAAGGAAGGCTTCTAAATTAGGTTGCCACTGGTGACCTTTCAGCTAAATGAGAAGGAGCCCATGAAACCAGAGGAGGTGAGGGGATGGCTGTTCCTCCGGAGGGAACAGAATGAGCAAAGACAGAGAAGAGGAGAGCACCTGGCTTGTTGCAGGAACTGGGACTAGGCCAGTTTGAGGGAAGTGTAGAATTTGAGCAGGAATGTACGTGAGATAAGCGGGAAACGTAGATTGGTGCCTTCTTGGGCTCACTTGGACGAAAAGCAAGCCTATTTCATCCATCATGGCTTACTGAATCCGAGAAGCCTTCTAGTGTTTATGTGAATTGTATGTAGGTATTTATGAAATTAGAGACGCAGGTCAACATATTTTTTCAATGACTTATTCACCATTCCTGATGAGAACCAAACGTTTGGCAGCCCTTTATCCATTATTATGCGCATCCTCCAGCTTCAAGCACGAGGCAAAGACCACTTCAAAGGTAACATAGTGGCTTGAAATTAAGTGGTTGGGATGGAGTTTGAATGTTTTATGTTTTTTATATTTAAGACAATACCATCTGAATACCAGGTGTGGAGGGCACAGTAAGTAGATAAAACCAAGAGAAAGGGGAAGGTTGTCCTAACCACAGGATTTCTTATTTCTGGATGCAGCCTTTCTGCAACAAGAGCTCCTTCCCTGTGACCATTGTACATCCCTGCTGCCCCTGCTCTAGGCTCCCCTGAGGTTCCTAAGACACCTTTCCTCCCCCATCCATCAATGTTTGATCACTAGGAGGAGGGGGTAGAGGATAAGTACTGTGCCTTCCCTCAAGTAGGTTATACTGTGTCAGCTCTTAACTTACGTCAAAGACCACCAAAATAACCTGTGGATCAAGCAAAGCCAAATGTATTCCTTACAGGAGGTAAGAGAAACCACTGTGTTGACAGAGTCTTAGTAGCATCTCAAAGAGGGAGGTCAAGAGTGGGATGGTTTCAGAGGGTCAGGATTCATTTAAGACAGGTCTTTCAATGAAAGCATGATTGAGATGGGACTAAATTTGTTATATAATCTTTTAGGATTAGTAGACACAGGAGGGGGAGAGTTTTGAAGCAAACCTAGAAAAGTCAACAATGGTTTGCTAAACCCAAGAGTAATTTTGTTGAGGAGGGGCTGTTTACCCTGATGAAGGCTAGGTCGGTTGTAGTCTGTTGTTCAGTTAAATGGACTTTGAGGAAGTTCTTGAAACTGCAGTAAAGTTACTTGCAACTTCATTTTTTCAGGCAAGAATTTCTTGGAATTGAAGTCATGTTTATGCAGATGTTAGGGTTGTAAAGTCATGTTGAGGTGGTCGGTTTTAGTTCTTAATCCTATTGTGCGGCTGTACATAGTCTAAGTTCTCGGTAGTTTTTCCAACTGCTATAAACAGTGAAATCATTTTGGTGGATTATGATCTGCATTTTTTTCTTATTGAAATAGAAAGAAAACCAAACTAGAGACCATAGTCTATAACAAAGGGTAAACACTGTTTTGTGAGACTTTTGTTTGGGTTATGTATCATATTCCAACAAATCTAAAATGTCATCAGTTATGACAAACCATTATTTTATGTACTAGGAAGAAAGCGAAAACTATCAAAATAATGATACCCTATTGCTACATCCTGATCTCAGAGATATTAAAATAGAGGAAGTGCTTCTTAAAATTGTTGAACTGTAAGGTATCTATAAATGTGCCAGTTGGATTACAATGGCACAAATTATTGCTCATTATTGCTATGAGCTATGTTATTGTTAAAAAGAGTTTGAAAGCCACCGTTGTAGTGGAAGAATGCAGGAAAGGAACGGGTGAAGTACGCCATAAGGCAGCTTGAGATTAGTGCGTACTGAACAGAGATGCAAATTACCTGCTCTTGTTGGAAGGAACAATTGATAAAGGACTGGGAACATCAGGAAAGTTCCAACAAGAAGACAGAGCATTTGAGCTGGGCTTGATTCCATCAGGAAGTATGAGGAAAAAAGAAATTTCAGGATGAGAGGGCAGAGTGTACAAAGGCATGAATGTGCTGGGCACACTTTGGTAAAAAGTCTGACAGGCCTGGGGGAATGAAGGCAAGTTAGCACCAGTTGAGAAGGCCTTATTTGGATGCCAGAACTTTTGGATTTATGCTAAAGGCAGAAGGAGAGGAATTCAGATGATTCAACTAGTATTTTAGAGTGATAATTCTGCTCTGAATGGGAAGGGTAGATTAGATGAGCAAGAGGTTGGCAACAGGAAGAGGGCAGGAGGATCCATTGTTGTTTTCCGCTCTGTATCCAGTCTGTTTTACACTGGTAACAATACTCTAATGTCCTTTAAGGAGCCCTTTCCTGTATAATTCAGAATTCTTTTTGTTACAGTGGCAGAAAACCCAATCCAAACTCTGGTTTAAGCATGAGAGAAAGAGAGAGAATGTGTCTCTATTGGGCACAGAAAGGGGATGACAATACAAGTGATATTCTTGGAGCCAGATCAACTGGACTCCATGAAGGGAAAGTCTTGAATTAACCAGTTGCTCCCATTTTGCCTATTTGAGTTTAAATTCCCTCATTAGACTACTTGTTTTATCTTTTTCCATTCTGATGACCATCTTCCCATGAAAATAAACTGTCAATATCTTGATTTTCAAGATGAAGGGAAAAGCGGATTTTAGAAATAAGACCACTAAGCTTGATGCCAATTCCTGGAAATTTTCTAATGTAAATCATTGAACACGATATGTTAGGGAAAATGTAACAGTTAATAGGAGTCATCATGGATTCTTGTCAAGTAAATCATGACAAAGAAATACCACTTCCTTTCTTGATAGGATTATTACATTACTAAACAAAGATGTTGGTCATTTCAAAAAGTCAAGACACTTGTGGATAAGATTGAGAAATATGGGTTTAGATAATTGCAGAGAATTGATTCAAAGAGTGCTAATTACTGGAGTGACATTAATCTTGAGGCCTCAAGTTCTCAAGAAGAGCCATGCAGATTTGTCCTCCTTTGTCCAGACCTGAGCAATATTTTTATCAATGTTTTGAGTTAAGATATCAAATTTGAGGAAGATATAGAACTCAGATCAGAATATGATGACAGAATAGTTATTCAAAATCATGATTTTTCTTTTAAAGAAGATGACATTTGGCTGCAATAAATATAAAGTATAGTATCTTTGTTCAGAAAAATCATTTGAAAGAGGCCAGGATTTGGAGAACAGCTTGACCTGATAATGTAACTATAAGTTACAGATATTCATGCAGTGTGAGCTGTCACCAAACAACTAACAAAACGTAGACTGTGTTAATGCAAAACAGTGTTCAAGTCACGGGGGCACCAGACCTATGCTTATTCAGCTCAGGATTTCTGAACTCATGTGTTCAAATATAGATACCACATAAAAAGAGCTACCTTGCATAACAAATCAGAATTCATTAGGAAGAGACATCTAGGAAGAGTGTAGAAACCATTTTTTTCTCTGAAGAAAAGATGAGGGAATTGGGTCTGCTTAACCTGCAGGAAAGCAATTTGCTAAAGGGTTGTTATGCAGAGAAGAGAGAAGATTTATTCCATGTTGCACTGGAGTTCAAATCTAAGACCACCAGGAGGGCTATTACAGAGAGAAAGATTTTGACTCAGTGTAAGAAAGGACAGTTTTGGATATTGGAACTGAGCTACAGTGGACAGGACCTCCTGGTGAAGTGAGCGCTACATCACTGGAAGCATTCAGTCAGAACACAATGGCCACCTGTCAGGGATGCTATAAAAGAAATTGCTGGGGGGGAGGAGGGACCTGCAAAGAGGTGATAACATCCAAGGTCTTCTCTAACTATTGATAGAAGCTTCTATGTGTCGATGTTTATACTCTTAATTTAAAATGATTGCTTTCCTAGACATGGTTTCTAAAAGAATACATTGTAATTTGATTTGTAAACAAAAGAACTTTCCACTGAAGAAACTGGTTGCCAAGTACAGTTGATTCTTGTTGTTTGTGGTAGTTATGTTCTGTAAGGTCACTTTGAGCACTGAATTAGTAACTGCTGAACCATTGCTTCTAAGGGAAATACAGGATTAGTTTCCTGCAAACCTCTGGTCATGTTTTCACCAACCAGTCAATACATAACCTTGTTTTATGTGTGCTTCTATTTAAAGACATCTTATTTAATATATGTTGTTGATTCATTAACATTGAACTCTGACCAGTAGCACTGTAACTCATGCTGAATGAAGCTTATCTAACACATATTTTCTCCGAAAGGCATATCACAGCTTTCTTACATTTATAGCCAGCACATCAGTACTATGCTTAGGGACCATTTTAAACAGCTAAATCACCAACAAAAAAGCAAAAAATGCAAAAAACATGGTGCTAACTAGACCACAGAAAGGACATTTGTTTATAATGTGAGAGTTGAAACAAGAAGGCAGAGTGTTGCCTCGTTCAAGCTCAATGGGAACACACACACAGGGCAACAATTTTTTCACCACTCTGCATGTCAAAAATGCTGTGAGTATTGATTTAGGGGTTACAAATAAATTTTAGCAAGTAGGCAAATTCGCAAGCAATCTGCGAATAATGAGGATTGACTGTAGTTAAAGATTATGAAGAGAATGTTTTCAGTCAGATCCATTGAAGCTGTATGTAAAGTTCAATGAGAGGCAGATCACATGAAGGTTTTTTGAAGCGAGAGACAGCTGTAAATGAAGATCAAGGGTCCTACATTTAACGTGATGGGGCAGCAAAGAGCTTACTCCTTGGGAGAATGGTAATAGCATTTATCAAGTAACCTGTTTAAGGTAAACACTTTGTAAACATTATTTCATTCTCTTAGGCTATGGTAAATAGGACTTTGTAGGAAAGCTGCAATAAACTACTTAAATTTTTTAGACAAAACCTGGCTTTCCTTGTAACAAAATCTCTGAAACAATCTGTACACGTACTTTTTATTTATTTATTTATTTACTTATTTACTTATTTATTATTTATTTATTTATGGCTGCGTGGGTCTTCGTTGCTGTGCACGAGCTTTCTCTAGTTGCGGCGAGCAGGGGCAACTGTTCATTGCGGCGCGCATGCTTCTCATTGCCGTGGCTTCTCTTGTTGCGGAGCACGGGCTCTAGGCGTGCGGGCTCTAGAGCGCAGGCTCAGTAGTTGTGGCACACAGGCTTAGTTGCTCCAAGGCATGTGGGATCTTGCCGGACAGGATCTTCCTGTGTCTCCTGCACTGGCAGGCGGGTTCTTAACCACCTAGCCACCAGAGAAGTCCCTACACTTACTTTTTGAATAATGGTTATATAACTAAATACATAAATGTACTGGGAAATACCTATTGGGGTAATTTTACAAAAACAGCAAGTAATCAAAGGATCCTCCCTGTAATTTATCTGCCTTGAAAGTCAGTATTTTGTGGAAGTCGGATAAATTTGTAGAAATGGCAGAATTAAACGACTAATACAATAATTGTAGCTCCCGCCTGCCACACCCCCCCCCACACGCACACTTTTTAAGAGGAGCAGAGAGATGGTGACACTCTTGGCTTTAGGGAAATATGGTCCAAAGGCTTTCTTACTTACACTCTGTCCATCCTCCTCCTATCTTGAGAGCCCCATTAGCATGAGGAGAACAGATGCTCCTGAGTTCTGGAGATAGTCCATATTTTTGAAACTTGAATGCTTGAGACCACCGTCTTCTATAAACATCCTCAGTTTTTGAGAACAACCTGGGCCTCCAGCACATGACCAATGCAAATAAAAGATTAGACAAGGTGTTCGTCAGCCCATCCACAGAGTGATAAATATTTTGAGTTGTGGGGGCAAAGCAGCTTTCAGTACACAAGGTCATTCCCCTCCTTTTTGTACTCCAAAATAGTCAAGCTATCTGTCATCTGGGGAAGAAGGTAATCACTATCTGTAACTCTAAGTAAACATGCTGAAGGTGTGTTTACATTGGTCATTCTGAGTGCTCAAGTTATCAGCCAGTATATAATATGGTGCAGTAGGTCTACCTTTCACAATGTGATCTCCTTCTATTTGACATATTTTGCCAGCTGGCAGTTACCACCACTGGAAGAAGCTTCCCTGAAGATGTCATCCCCAGAGACCAGTACCCACCTCAAGTCTTTTGTTTGTTTGTTTGTTTATTTATTTATGGCTGCATTGGGTCTTTGTTGCTGTGCGCTGGCTTCCTCTAGTTGCAGCGAGCAGGGGCTATTCTTCATTGTGGTGCACGGGCTTCTCATTGAGGTGGCTTCTCTTGTTGCAGGGCACAGGCTCTAGGCACACGGGCTTCAGTAGTTTCAGCACATGGGCTCAGTAGTTGTGGCTCGTGGGCTGTAGAGAGCAGGCTCAGTAGTTGTGGCACACGGGCTTTGTTGCTCCGTGGCATATGGGATCTTCCCAGACCAGGGATCGAACCCGTGTCCCCTGCATTGGCAGGCGGATTCTTAACCACTGCACCACCAGGGAAGTCCCACCTCTGGAGTCTTGACTGAAGCCTTCACTGTTTCTAGCAATACCCTAGGAGTGGTGTTCTGAAAGGAAAATGGCCAGGCCCTCAGGAGGCTTAAGATCCATCTGCCCATCCTGTGTAGCTCTATCCCTGTGAATTCCTACCCCAGGCTACCACAGACCAGACCTCCCCCACCTTTGGCCTCCACCCCACCCCATATCCAGGGCATTATGCAGTACCACACGCTCAGAAAAACCCCATGCTTGGTTTAATACTTTCCTATTGCCATCTTGAAATTCCTAATAAGTTTATCTTTGAACTCATGTTTTGTAGTGCATTTGGATGGGACAATAGAGTATGCATGTGAGCAGAAGAGAGGCGCAATGGGTGTCCACTGTTCCTTGCCACCCCATTCACATATAGCTTTCTTAGGACCCCATAAGCACAGAATTCTGGTGGACCCACAAGGCATTGGAGTTCAGTGAAACATGAGTATAAGGTGTGTTACATCTACAACTGAGTAACTGGGCGTGCTGATAGCTCTGAGAGGCCATGCTTTCCCCTGGAACCAGAACTTGCTTCAAATGCAGAAAGAAGGCAATGGCGTTCTAGGAAGCACAAAAGATCAAGGAACCCTATCGTATCCTTTCTTGCGTTACTTCCCCATATTAGCCAATAGCCTAGGCCAAAACATTTCTTTTGTCCTTTCAGCCCTTACTTACCCCTCAGTAAGTCAAAGGTAGAGAGTGTTGGTTGAATGTGTGTATCAAGAAATGAAATAATAATGGTTAAGTTAGCTTTCTGCAGTGTTTTCCACTGCTCTGGTGAGAACAAAATATATATGCATGTAGGAGCTGCAACATAGAAATTGTGTCATTTTGGTGATTTCACATAGGAGTTAAATACTCACATTTGTATTTCAAACTATATTTGCATCTTACAATATAAAAATTAATTATAAAAGTCATGCTGACAACTTAAAGTTTTAATTTTTCCTTACTTAGAATATTAGTTATGATTATTGACTATCTAAATTAAACACCATAAATCAAGAGAGAGAGACAGAAGAAAGGGAAAAGGCTTTATGTTTTGGTACCTTTAGCTCCATCCATTTTTTTTCTACTTTTTGAATAAGAGGCCCCAGAAATTATGTAGCCAGCTTTGAACCCCCCACCCCCCCCCAAAAGAATCCCAACAGCCCTGCTCCGGAGATGGTGGATCAGGGAAAGACTCCACACCTGCCCCCACTCTCTTCACTGACAGGGTTAGGGCAGGAGAGGTGAGAGAGTCTCTCTGCCCCGTGGATCAGGCATCCAAGGCTGCTGCAGTGCCCAGCTACCCGCAGGCAGGAGCTGCATTTCCTGTAGTAAACACACTGGCTTCTGCTCATGGAGGTAGGAAGTGGGGGAGGAAGGAAGTCCTTATTCTGCTGCTGGGGCACATTTTCCCATGGAAACAATGCTGTAGGTCACAGTTCTCATCGTCTCATAGCCGAGCTGCTTGTGGGCTAAATGGGCTTCTAACAGTTGGCCTGAGGACCTACCAGTATTTGTCACATTGTTTCTCTGGGGAAAACGCATTTTCAGTTTCAAACAACTAAGAAGTCAACTTTTGGGAACATAACTCAGTCGCACAAGGACTATCTTTATTTTCCTAGCTCAGAAGAAATGCTGAGAACACAGAGAAGGATGGTGTCTGTAAGACCCAGATAAACAACTCAACATTAATGAGAAGGTTATTAATAGGAATAACTTCACTTTATCCTCTGGGGGGTATGAAGAGTCCAGTCCTAAAGATTTGCAGCTTGAAGAACTTGATTGCAGGTTCACCATGGTTGATTGGTCTCTAGCAACCAACACATACCAAGCAAACCCAAGAGACTGCACTATAAACCAGATGCCAATTCATAAAGAACACAAGAAAAGCTGTGCTGAGTTGGACAAAAGATTCATCTGGTCTGGTATTCTCTGACAATGGCTGTGAATTCTATGTGTTACTCACTGTAAACTCTAGTGTGGGGCATAGTATCTGAATATAGTGTCCTCCCAATAAAATGTTTGTTGAAAATGAAGTGTTTTTGAATATTATAATTGCCCTCTATGACATAAACTTCAGAAAGGTAAATAAGGATTTCCTCCAAATATCCACTTATTTACTCCTATTTTTAAAGCAACTTTCTTCTTAGGGAATCTGTTTGATTATTTTAGTTGCTCTTTTCTCTCACCTGGTATACTGACTAGGCTCTTTTTTAAGGTTTTGGGGCAGAATTAGATGCTTGACCCCAGGTATAGCTTCATTACCATTTTGTCGAATATAGGACAAAACAGTGCTTTCAGTTTTGTTTTCCATGTTTTTAGCAAGGAGGCTGAGAACTTGGAAATTATTGCTATATGACTTTAGGAAACAGTCAACAATAACTCGTGGTTCTCTTTCTTGAAATAAAACGTAGCTCCAAGCTCATCTTCTTTCAAGTGTCCTTCAGGCTAACAACCTAAATGCATTATCCAAAATCAGTACAGAATGAAACTAATTTGCCAGACCTCTGTCCACTCACATAGCCTCGTTTATTTATCTTTACTTCAATTTAGATTGATCTGCTTGATGTTTACTACTCTGGAGAGCTTAAGGACACCTCAGCCTAGTGACTTTTCTTATATGAGCCCACTTTCAAACAGTCTATGAAAAGTTTTCAGTAAGTCCCCTAGCAGTAATCCTTGAGGACTCCACTCTGAAATCAGAAAAATCCATCTGGTATTTGGGCACCAACAGTAGTCAGCAGACCTGCGTACTGGCACCAGTTCTGCCACTTATTAGTTGTTAGGGTACAGGCAAGTCATTTAATCTTATCATAAAAATGCCTCTCCTCCCTTGCAGGTTTGTTCCAAGGATTTCATGAGATAACGTGTGTGAAAGCACTCTGAAAATGCTAAACGACTGTATAAATAAGTGGTGCTATTAATATCTCCACCCAGAAGCTTGCCTGTTTAAACCACGGTTTCCTGAAGTTAAGGCAGCTCTCTCTTTCATTCAGTTCATTCCACAGATATTCTTTAAGTGCCTACTTTACCCAACATAGAACTTTGTCTCCATTTTCTGAGTAACTTAGTTAGGTAGGGCTTTTCTTCAACGTTTAGTATGTAAATTGGTAAACACTTTTTTTTTTAAATGTAGCTTTCACTGTTTCTATGCTTATTTATCCCTCAAAGAATTGTGGTCAAATAGTGAAACATGAGACATGCCGTAGCATGCTGCAAAGGTAGAAGGCCAGAAGAGTCTCTGCCTGCATCTCCCACAGAAAACAGGAATGTCTTCTATGCAGCCCAGGAGAGACGAAGGGAAAGTTCAAACAGGGTACAGCTGATGGCACAGTGAGAAGGGGAGGAGGAGGAACTGTATATAACTTCTCAGATCCCAACAATCAGTATTATAAGACATAGATTTACTTACATGAAAGCAGCTTCCGGAAATCTCCTTTAGCTGGTGGCCCATTCAGCAAAGAAAAATTTCTTCCAGTTTTAGAAGCTTCTGAAGGTTTATAAATACTGTTTCCAAAGGAAAAATAAAAGGCAAGTGATTCTTGGGGAAGAGGAAAAAAGGCAGATTTAAAAAAATGATTTAGCTGTACAGCAGGTTATGAAGGAGGGAAAAGGAAGAGATTAAAATGATTCTTTCCCTCCTCCCTCTGTGACTCAGAGATTAATTTTAAAAATAATCTTCATCCCAGTATGGGAAGCTGAGCAAAGACTCACATCTTCACATTCCAAGTTCCATGATGGCCTTGGAGAGGAAAGGAACAGAAGGAAGAGGGAGTTAGGAAACAGTAACTACTAAAGATAATCTGGAAAAGACTTTACCTACTCAGAAGAGGTGAGATGAAATTAAAGGCAGGTCTAGCTGTGATGAAATAGGCATTTTCTGTTATCGCCCTATTCTGAAGTATGTTGTATCAGCAAGGATGAAGCCTCAACTTGTCTTTTCATTCTTACCTCCCACTAACTCTTCTGATGATCCATATTTTACTCATTCAAATGAATTTTTATCTTTCAGCACCATTCCTCTTTCTTTGTATCAGCAACAGAAGGCTTTCTTCTAGGTGTTTCCTAAGTCACAATTTATGTAAGCATGTTCATTTTTTAAAAGTTTTTTTTAATTTTGAAAGTATTAAAACTTACAGAAAAGTTCCACACATAGCATAATGAACTTTTTTTTAACTGACTAATTTGAGAGTAAGTGGCTGGCATGACACCTGTGGTGGAAATTGAGATGCATTGACCAGATACCCTTCAAGGGAGGACTTGTTGCTCAGCTGTGGGGTCAACAAGCATCTGTCCACTGTCATTCCCTTCAGGGTTGGCCTCATCTACAGAGAGCTACCTTGCCCAAGGAGATGCCCCTTTCCCAGGTGGCCCAAATCCAAGGACTGATCAAGGGAAGGAGAGAGTGGCCTGGCTATTTTGGCCCTGTGCAGGGCAACTTCAATGGGCCATTTCTGCTTAGGAGCTCCCAATGGGGTTAGTTGAGTTTATCATCCTGTATCTCAGATCAACATCTCCCTATGCTCAATCCTGTTTTCTTTCCTCCAACCCATAGACATGGATCTCAAGAGCTCGCCTTCATAATTATCCTGAACACTAAAGTCTGTCTCAGAGTCTGCTTCCTGGAAAACCCAAACTGCCACAGTTGGAGCCAGGAGAGATCGAGAAAGCAGATGATAAGATGGGGTTTTGAAGCTGGATCACTACCCGGATGGTATGAGGACCTCATCACTGGTGATGGATGGAGCACAGATAGCCCTGGCATAAGGTAACAGTATAGTTACTAACACTTTCACCAGTGGTGAATTGGGATAGTACACTAGTGAAAGAGAATGTATTAGTTGGTACAATATATGGAGAAAATAGTAACTATAAGGACAGTGGGATTGGATGGTTATTGCTTAGATCTATTAAAGCTCTAGGAGAAGAAAACAAAAAGCTAAGATAGTGACTAGCAGGCAACTGAAAGCCAAGTATGAAAGCCAGAGGGTCTCTTTGGTAAAGAGACTTTCATAACCTGCAGAGGGAGTGCAGAGAAGGCTGAGGACCAGACCACACTAAATCATCAATGTGGCCAAGCTCCAGAGAAGGTTAAACTACTAATAAACTAGGTCTCCTAATCCAAGGACAGGGCTGTTGTTGGGAAAGAATGAGACCCTGACACATGGGATGGGGACATTTGAATTGATGCCCCCCAATATCTTATATTCCCAGGTTCCTTTTGATCCTCTGAGCCTGCAGAAGTGAGTCACCCTTTTCTACTAAGAGCCATACACTCCCCTAGCTTGAGACAATGCCAGGGCCTCTTCCTGCAATACAACATGTGTCTCCTCAGGACCTTCCCCCACCAGCCCTCCTGTCCACTAAATCTATAACTAGGGTTAAGTGGCAGCATAATCCAGCTGGGGACATGCTAGGCCTGAGAAGGGAGAAAAGAAACCATATCCCAAAGGAGTAAAAAGATTTAACCAGCATGGATTGCAGGAGGTGGGGAAATACACATGGGACTAGATTCTGAGAGTACTTGATCAAGGGGGATAGAACATAAGATTCAAAAACATTTTGGGTACATTCTCCCAAAATATAAGATTTATACTCTGTCAAAAGACCCCAGGAATTGGTGCAAACTTACTAGTAAGATGGCTCCTATGAAGCATGGAAAAAGGGATGGCCCATGCTAAGAGATATCAAAATGCCATAAATATCTTGGCAGATGGTAGAGGAAAGGATTAAAACACTAAGGGAAATCAAAAATAATAAAATACCTAGGAGTAAATTTAATAAGACATATACACTGAAGACTACAAAACTTTGTTGAAGGAAATGAAAGAAGACCTAAATTAATGGAAAGATATTCCATGTTCATTTATTGGAAGATTAATGTTGTTAAGATGGCATTAATCTCCAAATTGATCTGTAGATTCAAGGTAATCCCTATCAAAATCCCAGCTGGCTGTTTTGCAGAAATTAACAAACTGATCCTAAAATTCGTATGGAAATGTCAGGGACCTCGAATAGCCAAAACAATTTTGAAAAAGAACAAAGGTGGAGGGTTCAATTCCCAGTTTCAAAACTGACTACAAAGTTAAAAAACAGTGTGGTACTGGTATAAGGATAGACATGTAGATCAAGGGAACAGAATTGAGGGTCCAGAAATAAACCTACACATTTATGGGCAGTGGATTTTCAACAAGAATGCCAAAAGAATACTATGAAGAAAGTATAGTTTTTTCCAGCAAATGGTGCTATCCACATGCAAAGAAAGAGTTTGGACACTTATCTCCCAAAATACACAAAAATTAACTTAAAATGAATCATAGTCTTAAATGTAAGAGCTAACACTATAAAAGTCTTAGAAAAAAGTAAGTGTGAATTTTTGTGACCTTGTATCAGGCAATGGTTTCTTAGACATGACACAAAACGCAGTCAACCAAAGTTGCACTTCATCAAAATTAAAAGCTTTTGTGCTTCAAAGGACACCACCAAGAAAGTCAAAGACAACCTACAGAATAGGAGAAAATATTTGCAAATCATATTCCGACAATAGTCTAGTATCAAGAATTTATATATATATATATATATATATATATTTGTAAACTTTACTCAACAGTAATGACAAATAACCCAATTTTAAAATAGACAAAAGATTTGAATAGTCATTTCTTTAAAAAATATATACAAGTGGATAACAAGCATATGAAAATATGTTCAATATCAGTAGTCATTACAGAAATGTAAATCAAAACCACAATAAGATACCACTTCACACCAATAGAATGACTATAATAAAAAATTTTTAAAAAGAAAGAAAAAGAAATGTTGGTGAGGTGGGGAAATTGGAACCCTCATACATTGCTGCTGGGAAGGTAAAATGGTGCAGCCAATTTGGAAAACGGTGTGACAACTGCTGAAAAAGTTAAGCATAAGGTTACCATTTGACCCAGCAATTCCACTCCTACGTATATTCCTCAAAGAAATGAAAACATAATGTCCACACAAAAATTTGTACACAAACGTTTAAGGCAGCATTATTCATAATAACCGAAAGGGGGAAACAACCCAAATGTTCATCAACTGATGAATGGGTAAATGACATTTGCTATACCCATACGATGGAATACTGTTCAGTTATAAAAAGGAATGGGACTGATATATGCTACAACATGGGTGAACCTTGAAAACATGCTAAGTGAGAGAAGGCAGACATACAATGCCACACATATTGTGTGCTTCCATTTAATGACATGTTCAGAGTAGGCAAATTCATAGAGACATAAAGTAAATTAGTGGTTTCCAGGGGCTGTCAGTAGGGAGAATAAGGAATGACTGCTGACTGACACAGGGTTACATTTTGGGGTGATGAAACTACTCTAAAATTGTTTGTGGTGATGGTTGCCCAACCTTGTGAACATACTAAAAACCAATAAGTTGTGCACTTCAAAATGGTGAATTTTGTGTATGTAATGCTATCGCAATTTTTGAAAAAGGACACAGGGAAGTGGGCATGCTGTTATAGCTATACTATGTCAGGCCAGAAAACCCACCAGATGACTCTTCCACAGGAGGACCTGGAGGATACACCATCTACCAAAGCAATAAAGAATGTGCTGGTGAAAGGGCACCAGAATCACTATGAAGTTCAGTAGCGGCTCTCTTTTGCAGGCTGGACTGATGATGGTAGGCGATGCTGTTATAAAACTGACTTCCTTATTAGCAATGGAGTTAATACATCCCAGAAATAATTGAACCAGATGGCATCACACACGTGTCAGAAACCATGCGGACGCAATTATGATAATAAGCAGCAAGATCAAAGTGGCAACCAGGGGCCCCTGACCTGCAGAGAGTTATGGAGATAATTAATAAAACATGGTGTCACTTGCTGAAAAATAGATGGGCAGCCAATAAGGGTACTAATCGGTTTGTACAAGCAAAAGAAAACAAAGAGGGTGTAGGGAATGGAACTATTTGGGAGCAAAGTTTTTGAATAGTATTGAAATTAAGTTGGTATTAATCTGAACAACACTGTTATAAATTAAGATGTTAATCATAATCCCAGCAACCACTAATAACTCAAATATATATGACAGGGAAATTAAAATGTTACATTAGAAAATATCTTTTTAGCACAAAAGATGGCAAAATATAGGAATAGAGGAGCAAAAAAGCCATGGCATATGGAAAAGAAGGCAAAATGGCAGTTGTAAATCCTCAATATAAAATGACTCAGCCAGTTGATTCCCCCTTGGTCAATGACCACACCATTTCTGGCACAATGGATACTTGAATAAAGTGGCCATGTGGCAGACATTGAGGCTATCCTGGGCCCATTAGCATGGGTTCCCACTTATCAGTTATTGCCTCTGCCAAATGTCCACCTTGACAGCAAAAGAGATCAGTGCTGAGCTCCTGATATGGCACCATTCCTCAAGGAGCCCAACCAACAAGTTGGTGGCAAGTTGACTGAAAGGTAGAATGTTTCGTTCTGACCGGAATGGACACATATTCTGGATAAGGATTTAAAAGTCTTATCTTCAGGCCTCACTCTGGGCTTAAACAATATTTGATCCACCAGCAGGGGACTTCACTTAACATTGCATCAGACCAGGGGACCCAATTTACAGCAAAAAGATGTGAGAGTGGACCCATGACAATGGTATCTGCTGGTTTTATCACTTACTGCAACACCCTGAAGCTCCTGGCCTGACAGAGTATTGGGGTGCCATGCTGAATGTACGGCTGACATGTTAGCTGAGGTGCAATGCTCTGTGAGTGCCATCCCCCTGGATACATTAAACACATTGAATCAAAGATCTTTATTTGGTGCTGTGTCCCCAACAGGAAGAATACATGGGTCTGAGAAGCAAACTATGGAAGTACGAATAGACCTGCTTATCATTATTCCCAATGACCCAATGGGAAATTTATGCTTCCTGTTCCTGCGATTCAGAACGCTGCAGGGTCAGAGGACCTTGTTTCTAAAAGGGGAATATTTTCACCCAAGGATACAGCAAAAGTCCCTTTGAACTACGAGCTTAAACTTCTGCTGGGCACTTTGGGCTCCTAGTATCCAGGGATGAGTGGGCTGGAAGTAGAGGAATCATCTTAGCAGGGATATTAACCCTGATCATCAGAAGGACTTAGGTCTGTTGTTATACAATAAGGGTAGGGAAGACTGTTTTAGCACTCGGATGATCTACTTGTGTGCTTGTTATTCTCTTGCCCAGTTGCAATAGTAAATGGATAATGCAGCAAGGACATGGCGACCAGGAACCCAGACCTCTCTGGGTTCCTCTCTGGGATGTGAATCTAGATCATGACCCCAGGTAAGTCACTGAGGCCAAGAGAAGTGGTAGCTGAGAATGAGAGGAATTTAGAAAGGATGGTTGAGAAAGGAGGCTGTAAGTTTCAATTGCAGCCCCAAGACCAGCTGCAGCAGAGAGGGCTATCGTTTGTTTGTCCTACAAGCCTTCCTCTTCTAAGTTTCCCCAGGAGGAGAGGTTCATCAGAAACGTGAAGAAGCTACTCCTCAATGTATATGAAGACGTAGATCCGGGAGCAGCACAGGGAATGAACGTGGAGATGACCCACTGAGATTTCCCTTTGCAGAGGGACTTCTCGTCCTAGCTACTTGGGGCACTGTCAGCAGACAGCCTTTAGGCTTTAGGCAGCAGAGAGCTGCCTTATCAGAGCTCACACCCCTTTGGAGACAGCTAACATCCATTAACTGATCAAGGTGTGGTTTTAAAGCCCAGCCATTTCAGCCCGGTTTGGGGCAATGCTGAAGGACCGTTTCAGCTCCAAAGCTCCTCATGGGGTCAGTTCAGGCTACTGGGCTTTCCTTTTATGCAGCCTGCTTTTCCTTCCGTCTAAGGCTGCTTCCTTCTCTTCTATTCCACAGGTGTCGATCCCAAAGGCACTCCCTGATAAACATCCTGGACACTAAACTCTGACTCAGGGTCTTCCTGCAGAGCCTGAACTGTGAAAATGCCCTGTCATCACAAATACTTTAGTATGTATTTGTTACTAGTGAGTATTCATCAAGATAACCCCAGTACAATATCAAAATGAGGAATTTAACATTGATATGTTACTGTATAATCCTCATACCCCATTCAAATTTTGTCAGTGGTCCCAATAATGTCCTTCTGCCAGAAATTATGTGTTGTATTTAGCTGTCTCTTCAGTCTTCAGTCTTGAACGGTTCCCTAGTCTTTGCTTTACTTTCATGACCTTGATACTCTTTAAGATTACGGCCACTTATTTTTGTAGAATGCCCCTCAGTCTGGGTTTGTCTGAGGTTTTGTGATGATTAAATACAGGTTATCTTTGGTGGAACGATTAGAGAAGTGATGCCATGTTCTCACTGTATCCTATTAGGTGGCACATGACTTCAATCTGTCGTGTCACTGGTGATGCTAACTTGATTAAGGTGGCATCTGCCTTGTAATTAAGTATTTTGTGGGGAAGTACTTTGAGGCTATGTAAATATCCCATTCTTCATCATACTTCCTAGTTATTCTTTTTAAAATTTGTATCTGTATTAGCCAAGGAATTCCTCTTTTATTCAGTGGACAATAACCCATTACTGACGTTATTTTGACACTTAGACTGTTCCACATTTGGCCAGTGGAAGCCTCTTCAAGTTGGCTTCTTTATCCTTTTAACATAACTCCATCATTCTTTTGCACTTCCTTGCTTGCTGCATGAGATAGTCCAAGCTTATTTTGTACTTTTCCTGCTCCAGCCCTGGGAATCAGCCATTTCTCCAAGGAGCTCTGGTTCCTTTTGGCAGAGAATGGCATTCAGAAACTAAGATCTTGGTGTTAGATGTGCTCATTGCTATTGAGGTATCAGTGTTCTTAGGCCCTTTCAGCAGACAGATCTAGGGAATATATGAAATATATGTATGTATATGTATATATGTATTTATGTATATAAATTTACATTTATGTTTACACAAACACATTTTACATCTATATTTCTATATCTATATATATTCAAAATCATGAGTTCACACTGATACCTCCAATTTCAATCCAACACCAACTAGTTCATTCTGGTTTTTTCATTATTCATATATGTAACTACCATGTCTACCAGTAACAAACGTAACTCCCATTATCCTTAGTATGACTATTATATTTCATCAATCCTTCTGTGCATAAATAATCTCCTGTGGTTACCCCTTCCCCTTGTGTGGACACCTCCTCACCCTGCACTGGGCTGCTGCTCTGCCTGGATACCTTCTGTATCTTGCTTGGGCTCCAATGCCCCAAGCTGGACCATCCCCTGCACAGTCACCTTCCTCACCCTGGTCTGACTCTGACACCCTGTGCCAGATGGCCTTCCTTCAATGGATGGCCTCCTTACCCAGCTTGATCTCTGCACCCACAGTACGCCTCCTTTCTTCTTCTCCCTTCCCCCTTCCCCATGTAGATAGCTATCTTACCCTCATTGGGTTCCAAAACCTGGCAACCACAGGCTAACCCTCTGCAGGGACTCCATTCTCACTATGCTCAGGCTACCACATCAGTCTCCCTCTCCTTGCGGGGGGACACGCTCCTCATCCCAGTCAGGCCACCCTCCACACAGATGCCCCTCTCACCTGTCTTGGGCTTTGACACCTGCACCTGGCTGACCTCTTACCCAGATGCCCTCCTCACACCTTTCAGCCACCACAGTTCCACACCCCCACCAAGGACACCAACCTTGCTTGGCTCCATGAATTGGCTTTTGGACTGATTTGTACAGAAAGGGGAGGGAAGAGAATGGGAAGGTAGAGGAAGAAGTGGCAGACCATTAATTCATTCTCTGAAGTTCTTTTTTTTTAAGTTTTATTTTTTATTTATTTTTTGGCCATGCCGCGTGGCTTGTGGGATCTTAGTTCCCCAACCGGAGATTGAACTGTGCCCTCAGCAGTGAACGCATGGAGTCCTAACCACTGGACCACCAGGGAATTCCCTAAAGTTCATTTTTAATAGAATCATTTTTCTGATATTCACTTCCCTTTTGGTTTGGGGCTAGATTTATTTCTTTTTTTCTTTTTCCTTTTTCTGACTAGATTTATTTCTGACGTCCTGTCTATTAAATTCATGTTTGCCAAAAGAGCCAAAGCTGCCTGCTCAGCCCATTCCTTATCTGTGATGGCCACCATCTCCTCTACCAGAACAAGATGGCTCACACAGGTCAATACACGACAGGTTGCTCACCATTCTTTTCAGTGGGGTTTTCGGGATAATATAGATATGGTTGTGCATATTTAGAAAAAGGGTATCTTGCTTTAATACTTCCAATTTCTTTTCCCTGTTTCCTTTTTTTTCTCTCCCTATCAAAACTGTTAATCTTGCTAGGTCAGTTTAAATAGAACCTCAGTTGCCTCTAAATTTCTCCTAGACTTTTTCCCATAGGAAGATACTTCAAAGGTATCTCCAGATCCCAATAAGAATGGATTATTCGCTCTTCTTCAAATATGCCCCAGGCTGTTCTACATGTGAGCCTTTATTCATGCTGGTGCTTCTACCTGGTCTGTCCTCTCATTGCTTCTCCAAAGGTCAAAGCCCTACATCCTGCAAAGTACACTTCATATGCTACCTCCTACCAAAGTCTTTGTAAATATCCCCAACTCTGGACCCCAATAGAACTTTGTATGTATTTATGACATAGATCCGGTTCTGACATATTATCATTGCTGGGAGATGGGAAACTTGTTGCTTAGGTACAGGTACCATTCTTTTTCATTTATTTTCTCCCTGGAGGCCTTGCACATAGTAGAGACTACACATGTTTGTTGAATTGAAATATAATCAAGGTTTCTATACTTTATATTAATTTTTCTTTTTACATAGTATACTCTTCAAAACAATTAAACTCCCTAGTAGTTTTTTCTGGCATGAGACCTAAATTTTTTCCCTCATAGAAGAGAATGATGTTTAGTTTTACCATCCAAAGGACAAGAAAGTTAATGTGTTTATCTTTTTTCCAATATGATGCAATAGGTTGTATTAGTATACCAAGAGGTACAATCTAATCTCAAAGCAAATTCATATTTGCCTATGCAAGCCTATATTTTTATCCTGCCCAAATGGTACACCATTTTGACTTTTGAAACTATTAATTTTTTTTTTTTTTTTTTTTTTGTGGTACGCGGGCCTCTCACTGTTGTGGCCTCTCCTGCCGCGGAGCACAGGCTCCAGACGCGCAGGCTCAGCGGCCATGGCTCACGGACCCAGCCGCTCCGCAGCATGTGGGATCCTCCCAGACCGGGGCACGAACCCGTGTCCCCTGCATCGGCAGGTGGACTCCCAACCACTGCGCCACCAGGGAAGCCCGAAATTATTAAATACTGACATTGTCCTAGAACATATGCATTACTTTGCATAGTGAATAAAATCATATTTTCACCTGCAGAGAGATAGCCCCAATTCCTCACTCCCCACAGGAATTAATGTAGCTACAGTAGGAGACCGACCTGCTTCTTTTGTGTTGGTCTTAGCCTGGATTCTCATAATCTGCTCCAAAGTAGGGCAGTATCAAAAATCTAGGCTGCTTTGTCATATTTTTTTCTCCATTTAACTGTTTATTGCAAGGGCAATCATTAGATTGTAAACTCTTTGACTTGGAGGTGTCTTCCAAGTCTTTTGTAACCTTCTTTTGTAGGTGATGATAGCATACTGTAGATGTGCAATGAATGATTTCACCAAATTAGTCTTAGAGTGCTTGACTTCACTGGGCCGTCACTTCTAAGCTTGTTGTGTTCAGAAGCCAAAAATATGGACTTTTAGTGTTCTTCTGCAAGTTCTTACTGCTTTTAGACCTCTGTTTATCCCTAGTGGCCTGATAGCTATTGTACCAAGTTTTTAGAGTTGGAAGTTTAATGAATTTTAAGCTTCTCTCTCTATGTCATGCCTTGAAATTGGAAGAACTGAGTAGAGAAAGAAGGGTTGGGGACCATGAAGAGCTTTCCTGCTTAGTAAGAGAACTCCTTCTGACAGGTATCTGTGGTAGGCTGAGTTATGGCTCCCCAAAAATGTCCATGTCCTAATCCCCGGACTCTGTGGATATTACCTTGTATGGCAAACAAACAACCAAAAAATTCCAAGACTTTGCAGGTATGATTGAGAATTTTAAAATGGGGAGATTATTCTGGATTATCTGAGTGGGACCTAAATGCAATTCCATGCATCCTTAGAATAGGATAACAGGAGATGTGACACGTAGGAGAGAAGGCAATATGACTATGGAGGCAGAGACTGGAGTGATGCGGCCACAAACCAAGAGGTGCCAGCAGCCACTAGAAGTTACAAGAGGCAAGAAACAGGTTGTCCTACTGTCTCTGGAGGGAGCACAGCCCTGCTGGCATCTTTATTCAACCCAGTGAAACTGGTGAACTTCTGGCCTCCAGGAATGTGAAAGAATAAATTTCTGTTGTTTTAAGCCATCAGGCTGTGTGGTAATTTGTTACAGCAGTTACAGGAAACTAATACAGTATCCTATATCTCAAATGTTTCTATATTTTCTTTTCACTGCTCCCCTTCTTTAGCCTATATGTATGTATATATCCCATTTTGTTCTTTCTTTTCTTCCTGACAGATTTTTTCCTGTGGGTGTCCCTAAGAAAACAACTTTTCATACCCTTTTCAATTACTTAGATGTTGGGTTTCAAAACAATTTAATAAACATTTAGGGACCATCCACTGTGCCTCTAACATTGTTTAGAGACTATGGGGGGACATAAAGAATAAACATAAACTCCACCCTCAAGTATCTGTAAATTAATTAAGAAACAATTTACATAATGTTATGACCCAATGTGCGCTAAAGTGCAAAGATAAATACCAAAGACAGGAAGTGCTGTAGAAATTCAGAAAAGTGAGTAACCTGTGAGGGGTATGGAGTAAATTGGGTGGGTTTTATTGAATAGGTGGATTTTGAAGGCCGGCATTTGGACAAAAGGAGAGGAGTTTAGATTTCATCCTCTGGGCAGTGGTAATTCATCAAGAATTGCATCCCCACTGTTATTTCTTTTTGCAGTATGAAAGTAATCTAGGCTTTTCTTAAAACATTTCAGTGATATAAAAATTAGAATGTAAACATATCCCTATAATTCCACTACTCCTGGAGAAAAGCTTTGCTATCAACTTGACATATATTCTTCCAGATTTTTTTCTGTACATATGATAATCTTGCTTATATAATTATTACAGAAATGGGATCATGCTGTAAATATTCTTTTGCCACCTGCCATTAAAGACTTTTGAGCAAAATGAAAAGGAAAATCATATTGTAAGATGATTAATCTTTTGGCAACATGCATGTAGATCTCCCTAATCTGTTCTAATTACAGTATGGACTGGACTTAGGGGAGAAATGGAAACAGAGAGAGAGAGAGAGAGTGAGAGAGAGAAGCTAATGGCTGTTACAATAATGTGAGCAAAAAAAATTAGGGTAATGGCTATGGCAGTAACTGACAAAGTAAGAGATTGGGAAATTTTTCTGTTAAGAGTTAGGAGATATATATATATATATATATATATATATATATATATATATATATATATATATATATATATATATATATATTCCAGATCTTGGGCCACATAAATAAAAACTAACTGCTCCTTTTAGCTTTGAGAGAGGGAAAAAGATGAAAGATTCCATTTATCCACATTTTAAGTTAGTCACATGCTCTGATTGTAGTAATAGCAATCCCAAAGGGAAGAAATTGCTTTCTAAGCAGTGACAGCAGGGTTATGTATTTTATACATAATGATGTCTTTTGTGATTATGAAAGCATTATGTAATTATAAAAGCATTTGTAGAAAACATGGAAAATATTGAAAAGTAAAACAAAGAATAAAATCACCCAGAACCCCATCACTCAGCTATAACCACCATGTACATTTTGGCGTATTTTCTTTCAGACATTTTCCTGTGCAAAGGAATGCACGTAAATGAAATTGAGATAATACAGGATACTTCTTTGAAACATACAATTTTTACTTGGCAATGTGTCATAAGCATCCTCCCATGTCTTTAAATATTCTTTTAAAAATCTTTGTTTTGTCAAATTGGCATTTTTATTCACTTTTTTTGTGGATTACAACAGTGGTGCAATTTTGTTGTAAAAAATGCAAACAAACACAGAAGTAAGTAAGGTAGAACATGAAAGTCTTCTCATAATCTTACCTCCGAGGGGTATAGAGATGTGCTGGAGTCTGCTCACACTGGCTCATTAAGCTAATTGTGTGCATACATCAAGAGCTTGAAATCAGCCACAGCAGGAGTACTTAACGCTGTGAAGATTGGCAAACACCACCTATCAACGATTTTTTTCCCCCCTGGAAAACTGGTTGTTAAACTTTTACCAGAACATCACTATGCTGTATCCTCCTAGTCATTTTCTGTATATTTAAATATTTATTTACATAAACATAGAAAACATCCAATTTTCTTTTTTCCCCCAGCTTTATTGATATATAATTGATATATAACATGTAAGTTTAAACTGTATAAAGCAGTAATTTAGTACATGTGTATATTTCAAAATGACTACCACAGTAATATTAGTTAACACATCCATCACCTCAAATAGTTACAATTTGTGTGTGTGTGTGTGTGTGTGTGTGTGTGTGTGTGTATGGTAAGCACACTTAAGATTTACTCTCTTTGCAGTTTTGAAATATACAATATGGTATTGTTAACTGTGATCACCATGGGGTACATTACATACTCAGGACTTAACAAGTGGAATTTTGTACTTTTGACCATTCTCAACCACTCTCTCCTTGCTGTGTCCCCTCACCCCCAACCCTGGCAACCATCAATCTACTCTCTATGAGTTCAGGTTTTTTTTAAATTCCACATATAAGGAAGATCACACAGTATTTATCTTTCTCTGTCTGTCTTATCTCATTTGCATAATGCCCTCAAGTTTCATCCATGTTGTCTATAGCAGGATTTGCTTCTTTCTTTATAGCTAAATAATATTCCATTGTGCATTTTTCCACGTTTTCTTTATCCATTCATCCATTGATGAACACTTAGGTTGTTCCATGTCTTGGCTATTGTAAATACTGTTGCAGTGAATATGGGGGTACAGATATCTCTTTGAGATAGTGATTTCACTTCCTTCAGATACACACCCAGAAGTGGAATTGCTGGATCATATGGTAGTTTTATTTTAATTTTTTTTGAGGCACCTCCATACTGTAGAAAACATCCAATTTTCTCATTGGCTTTGGCAATCCAACAATATATTATGCCCCTCTACTTCAAAACACATTCATCTACCTAATCCTTGCTACTTAGCACTTCACTCTGTGACTGCATTATAATTTATTTGAACAATTCTCCATTGATGGGTGTTTTGATTGGTTCCAATTTCTGGCTATTATAAACAAAGTTTCAGTGAATATTTTGTCCATATATATCTGCATATTTGTCAAATTATTTTCTTGGGATAAATTTCTAGGCAGGAGATGTTGAATCAAAGAGTATTCCACAATTTAGATAGATGATACCAAAGTCCCTTTAAACGGTTTCTTATTTTTATACTCCCTTCACTGGTGTATGACAATGCCCTGAAAAACATAATTTAAATGATTGCATAGTATTTCAGTTTATAAATGTCTGATAATTTATTTGATCAATTTCTTACTATGTTGTTTACAGTATTTCTCATTTCTATAAACAGTGTTATAACAAACACCCTTGAAAATCTTCAGGTGAATCTCTTATTTTCCTAAGATAAATTCTTTGATATGGAAGAACTACAGAGTCAAAGGTAAGAATATTTTTATGACATTTTTGTACATATTATTAGCTTCAGGTCAGTATTTAGTACTTAAGTTTTTTTTTTAAAAGAATTTACTTGATGCTAAATAGAAAAAATATTTTTTTCTAATGACTAATATTGTTTTTGGAAATAAAGTCTTATGACTCTTAAATAACCTTTAGGCTATTTTCCATTTAATTACTTCTTTGGAATTTTAGGCTCAGGATTCTACCCTATTCCCCCATCCAAATTTTGTTTCTGTGTTAAGTAGCAGATAAAAAGTATAACATATACATGTGTGTTTGCATGTTGGAAAGTTAAATGTATCCATACATATATATGAATCATTTTTTAAAATTAATTAATTAATTAGCTTTTGGCTGCTTTGGGTCTTCGTTGCTGCGTGTGGGCTTTCTCTAGCTGCGGCGGGCGCTACTCTTTGTTGCGGTGCACAGGCCTCTCATCGCGGTGGCTTCTTTTGTTGTGGAGCACAGGTTCTAGGCACACGGGCTACAGTAGTTGTGGCACGCGGGCTCAGTAGTTGTGGCTCGGGATCTCTAGAGTGCAGGCTCAGTAGTTGTGGCGCATGGGCTTAGCTGCTCTGCGGCATGTGGGATCTTCCCAGACCAGGGCTCAAACCCGTGTCCCCTGCACTGGCAGGCAGATTCCCAACCACTGCGCCACTAAGGAAGTCCCTATATGAATCATTATTAACCTTACATAGTCGCACCCATTTAAGGTATGGGATTAACCCTACCTGTCATTTCCTTAATGAGTAAGGAAATAAATTGCAGTCAAAGAAATGAAATCTTCACTGGACTCTTTAGGGAAATTTCATATTATGAAACCCAAGAAAAAAATCTAAATTTTCCCAGGTAACAGTTACTTTATTTAAATGTATCACTTTATCAGTAGATACATAAAAATCAGAGTGCCTATAGCTGAAAAATATTTCCTTAATGTTTGCCAGTCTTAAAAGTACTGCTTTTTTTTTTAAATTGGGAAAAAAGAGAAAACAAATGGATAAATATTTCTAAATATTTTTATAAGAAGTGTTTTGATTACTATCTAAAGTTAGTGTTTTTCAAATCTCTCCTTCACACCCCAAGTCAATTTTTTGTTAAGGAAAAATTGGTGAGGGTATATGTGGGGGTGTGTGTCTCATTTTGCAGAAGGAGGTCTCTTCAGGGTATACCATCACCACCTTGTGGCCTTTTGCCATATTACTGTTAAGGGGTTTAACACCATAATGCTCTTTTGCAATTGCAAGCATGAAATACAGTGTATCTCCTTTTGGTAATCCTTCTCTGGATTAGACGAAATAAACTGAGGGCCAGAAACTGCCTGCATGTAGGGTTCCCACCCTATGGTGAGATGATATCCCTGCATTTATGTTGTTTTCACTTGGTGCTAAAACAACCAGTTGAGTAAGGAAATCTAGTGAAGAGATGTAATGAGCAGTTTTACTGTAAAGTGAAATGTTCAGTTATCTTTTGTGTTTTGTGTTTGCCGAATCTGTTTTAGTGATTCCTTCTGATTTGTAAAAATATTGGTTGGCACGGGAGCCTGTAAATCTCCTTTTTTCTCTGTTTCTTTGGTTATATTGTTGGAGTGTTTTCCCATTTTCGTTTCAATATTCCCCCCTGCCTTTAGTAGTATTTTATTATGTTCTTTTTTAAAAAATGGTTTTTTTCATGCTCTTCTCTTGTAGATGATTCCTCCTTTCCCTTTGTCTCATTAATATATTTTTCCTTCTTTTCTCTCCTTCCTCGTCCTTCTCATTTTCAGTTTCTTTGGTATCCTTGCTGCAGATCACTTTACTTATTCAGCGGCCTGTACTAACATCCACATCCACAACGCCCCCTCCCCCACTTGTGTCCTCCTTTCTTTGTTCCTTCTAATTCCTTCCCCCAGTAGCTGATGTTCCGGCTTTTCTAGTGCCGAGTGCACCGATCTCATCTGGTCTGCGGCTTAGGTCTTTTAAGGACACGGCTTCCTGGTAACCCTTAAACTTCCGGGAGGAACCTAAATCCTACCTATTCAAGGAAGCCAGTGCCTAAACCTAACCCTAATTCAAGAGAAAAGGTTTCAAAAGGACAACCTTAGCTTCAGTCTTAAGAAATAATTACTGACTCATTATCTTTCTTGTTCTTTTTTCTCAACACAAGTGCCAATTTTCATAGGAAGTATACTGGGACATTTTCCAAGCTCATATTTGCCTGTCCAAACTCTCATTTGCGTAGGGAACAGTTATTCACTAGTGCTTTGGAGTTGACATTTGAATCTTATAAAAGTGAGTTAGATTAATGATAGTGAAAAGAAAAAGATTGACAAAAGGCCGTGCTATCATTTTGAAAAACAGCTGAAATTGTATTGTGAGATGTATATTTCTGTCTTTTCTTGTCTCATCTTCCACCAAAATGCAACCTTCTGAGAACAGACACTTGGTCTATTTTGTTCTCTGTTGTATCTCCAGTGCTTAGAGTAGCTTCTGGCACAGAGAAGGCACTTAAATCCTTATCGGATGAGTGAATGTATCAGGTATTCTCTTAGTTTTGTTTCCATCTCAGTCTGTTCTCTCACGGAGACTTCTGTCCTCTTGTTCCAATCTGGACCAGCATCCCTCTAGGCCTGCAGACCTAACTATCATCTCTGTAATTCCTTTTGCCTGTGGCCAATCTTGTGTTTCCTGCCTCTAAACCTTTTCTATTCCTTGGTTTAGTCCTTCTTTTTTGGTGGACCACATTCATCAATTGTACAATTTTTGAATAACTCTTCCAATTGCTATTGCTGTGTAACAAACCACCTCAAAACTTAGTGGCACTCTTCCACAACACTTATTTATTATCTCCTGGTTTCTGTGAGATAGGAATGCAGGAAAGGCTCAGCTGGGCACTGGTGGCCTGCAGACTGGAGCTGGAACTGCAGGAGGTCTACAGAAGCTGAGGGCTGGTTATACATCTCTATGTAGTTTGTCTGCATGGGCTAGTTGGGCTTCTTCACAGCATGGCAGCCTCAGGACTGTTGGAGTGCTTACATACAGGCTGGCTTCCACTGAATCTCATTATTCTTCCCTAGTACTAAATGATAGCTTGGGGAGAATAACATTCTAGAATGGATTATTTTCCTTCAGGATTTCATAAGCAATTCTCCATTGTTTTATAACTTTCAGAATTGTGGAATGTCATTTTAATTCCAGATCCTTTATATGTCAGCTGATTTTTCTCTTTACAAGTGTTTAGAATAATCTCTTTATCCCCAGTGTTCTGGAACTTCATGTGAATCAAGGAATAGATTTGATAAACGAACTGAAGTCTTGCTTGGTTGAATTTTAAGTTCCGCTCAATTTTATGTCGATAACTGGGTTTCCTCCCATTACTTCATTATTCTAGCTTGAATCATTCTGTCTGTCTTAGTCTATTCTCACTATTAATAACAAAATACCAAGACTGGGTAGCTTATAAATAACAGAAATTTATTTCTCACAGTTCTAGAGGCTGAGAGGTTCCAAGATCAAATAGCCAACATGATTGCATTCTGGTGAGAGCCCTCTTCCTGGTTCATAGCCAGAGACTTCTCACTGTGTCCTCACATGGTAAGAAAGGGCTGAAGAGTTCTGTGGGGTCTTTTAAAAATAAGACTATTAATCCTTTTTAAATTACCTAATCACCTCCTAAAGGCGCCACCTCCTAATACCATCACTTGAGCATTAGGATTTCAACATGAACTTTGGGGGACACAAGCATTCAGAACATAGTACTAAGAAACCTTTCTTGACTAACTTCCAGGGATATTAATCATTTTCTGTTTCCTATTCTTCAGCACATGAATATAGTTTATAATTTATTTCTAAAACTTTAATTCTTCAGATGTTTTAGAGATTTGTTTCATTTCCCCCAGGCTCTTCTGTATATATGAAAAAAATCATGTTTGCTATTATTTTTATATCCCTATAGCACCCATTGCAGGGACTCAGTTAAGGCAGATGATAAGTGAATGCTCTGCATCTTCCAAGAAATGAGCTGCCCCGTTTTTCACTTACTGCTGTAGAGAAAGACCTCGGGACATCTCCTTCTCTTTAGTTCAGATCAATCTGCCCCTTCTAAAAGCTAGCTCCTTCCACAAAGTACTCAGAAATAAGCCACATGATCCTCCCATGGAGTAGCAGTTTACCATAAATGGAGTGAATTTGCAGTTAATGTATTGTTTAATCAAGCTGTTGTTTTTCCTCTAAGTCTTTAAGATGTTATACAAATTTTTAAAACATATATTCCTGTTTTAAAACTTGGTGTAAGCATAGATTTCAGAAAATTTAAAGATATTTAGTTACCTTATAAAAGTGTTTGTACACTAATTGTGTCGTGTTATATTCTATTGTGTTAATCAACCTAGTTGCGTCTTTGTTCTTTGACTGGGGGTATTGATCACTATTTTGAGGATCTTATGAAGGCAGAACATTGGAAAAAGACAAACTCTCAAAAACTGGGAAAAATGATAAAGCTACCCTGGGGATGTTTTATCCAGTTACACACCTAACAGATGAAATTCTCCATCCCTGAGAGCAAAGCAAGAGATTATCTTAATACCCAAAGTTAAATTAGTAAAACACAAACCCAATAGGATAAACTTCTCCATCTCTGGTAGTAAATGAAAAGGTGATTTTAACACTCTAAACATCAATGATAGTGATCTGGGTGTAACCTCAAGCAAGCAGTACCAGAAAATGATTGTGATTGATTTAGTTGAAATCTAATTGAATGTGTTATATCCTGTCTGAAGAAAGACAACTTGAAGAGCAGTGGTCAGCACAAAGTATAGCAAAAACAAAAACAAAGAACCAGAAGTTATTTGTTTTTCACTATTCATATGGGATAAACACATTAATTCTGCTAGTCAAGAATATGGTTAGGGTGATTCAGCAGGCCTCACTGTAATTCAATTTGTTAAGATTTAATCAATGCCCCCCCCCCTTTTTTTTTTGGCTGTGTTGGGTCTTTGTTGCTGTGCGCAGGCTTTCTCTAGTTGTGGTGAGCGGGGGCTACTCTTCGTTGCAGTGTGCTGGCTTCTCATTGTGGTGGCTTCTCTTGTTGCAGAGCACAGGCTCTAGGCGTGTGGGCTCAGTAGTTGTGGCTCGCGGGCTCTAGAGCACAGGCTCAGTAGTTGTGGTGCACAGGCTTAGTTGCTCCGTGCATGAGGGATCTTCCTGGACCAGGGATTGAACCCGTGTCCCCTGCATTGGCAAGCGGATTCTTAACCACTGTGCCACCAGGGAAGTCCTCAATGCACTTTTCAAGGATAGTATTCCAAATGAAAATGAAACTGAATCACAATCAAATAGAATACTTGTTTTTCCAGTATTCTAGAAAGTTTTAACATGATCCCATCTACCTATTCTTACATCATCCACTTTATACACAATAGCTCTAGGATAACATACTCAGTCCCACTTCTTATCCATTCGAACCCTGTCAGTCACTCCTATTTGCAACAAAAATATATCTCATAACCTCCAAACTAAAAATCTACTGTTGCTTGTCCAAGATCAAAACCCTCATATTGAAAACAAACCAACCAACCAACCCTCATGTTGGGCTAATCAGGTAAGATCTTAATGCAGGATGTACATTTTTAAAAATTTTTTATTTATTTTATTTATTTTTGACTGCATTGGGTCTTTGTTGCTGCGCGGGCTTTCTCTAGTTGAGGTGAGCAGGGGCTACTCTTTGTTGCGGTGTGCGGGCTTCTCACTGCAGTGGCTTCTCTTGTTGTGGAGCACAGGCTCTAGGTGCACAGGCTTCAGTAGTGTGGCTCGCAGGCTGTAGAGTGCAGGCTCAGTAG
The DNA here is from genome assembly GCF_949752795.1 of Hyperoodon ampullatus. Taxonomy (NCBI): domain Eukaryota; kingdom Metazoa; phylum Chordata; class Mammalia; order Artiodactyla; family Ziphiidae; genus Hyperoodon; species Hyperoodon ampullatus. The sequence continues at coordinate 42,851,758 of NC_136916.1, read as the reverse complement.
TTGTGGCGCACGGGCTTAGTTGCTCCGAGGCATGTGGGATCTTCCCAGACCAGGGCTCGAACCTGTGTCCTCTGCATTGGCAGGCGGATTCTTAACCACTGTGCCACCAGGGAAGCCCCAGGATGTACATTTTTGACAACTAAAAATTTAAGCTTCCTAAAAATGACCTAGTTGTTTAACATGTGCAAGTCACTTCATTTCTTTGAGCTTCTATAAAGAAGAGGGTCTATCTAGCACTGACCTATTATGAAAATTCTATTACTGTCAGATTTTATAAGGTACAAGTATAGCCACATTTCCTAGCAAAATTAAACTTTTTCCCGAAAAAATAAACAAGCCAATGGAACCCTCTGAATAGTGTTTCTCTAGCTGCAAGCTGCAATCCATTAGTAAATCACAAAATCAATTTAGTGGATGCACCACCTGTCAGCATTAAAAACAAGCTGAAATAGAATAAAAGAGAATAGGAAATCTCAGACTGCATCTTAGTAATCAGTATTGTTTTGTGAATTATTTATTTCAATTTTATACATAAAAGTGTATACCGGGTTAGGATGGGACAATTTTGATGTTTGAGATACACTGCTCTAAAGCTGCGGTTGTTAAAGAGTGGACCGAAGAAGGCCCTTTTGGGTGTACGAGAGGCCCTCCCTTTCCCAATCACATACATACGTGTGTTAGGTCTGATTTTCTTCATAAGCTTCAACCAAAACCTTTCTCAAAAGATTGAATGTAGAAGCAGGTATGAGAATTCAGCTGTTTTCATTCGAGACAGACCCTAAAGATATTTTCAAAACTGAAACAATCCCACTCTTCAATTTTTTTTTTTTTTTTTGCTTTACACGGGCCTCTCACTGTTGTGGTTTCTCCTGTTGTGGAGCACAGGCTCCGGACGCGCAAGCTCAACGGCCATGGCTCACGGGCCCAGCCGCTCCGCGGCATGGGGCATCTTCCTGAACCAGGGCACGAACCAGTGTCCCCTGTATCTGCAGGTGGACGCTCAACCACTGCGCCACCAGGGAAGCCCCTCCACTCTACTTTTTTTTGGGTTTTGTTTTAGAAAAATACAGTCGGTTAAAAATTTTAAATGCTATTTATGTTAACCTGTTTATTATTTTTAAACTTTTAAAAATTTCTGCCTTAATTACTATTACAGTAAATAGCAATAGATATAACCCACAGAAACAAAAGCACTTTGGAGTTTGCAACAATTTGAGAACCCCTGATCAATACGAAACAAAGGACTTCAGGCCTGACTCCTGGCAGGTTTAACACGGTCCCAGGCCCTCTGGGGAGCCCCCAACTGCGGCCCGCTCCACTGACACCCAGACCGGGTGAGAATCCTCGCGAATAAGAACAGATATTGACGAAAGGGCAGGGTTGCTGACGTAAGAGAGCCGACAAGTGCAGGTTCGCTGTGCACGCTATACTATGTAGCTGAAAAGCCGACTTTTAGCGAATCTTTGCGACACTGTCGCGTTTCGATGGTTACGTGCCGTAAAGACAGAGGCGGGGCCGCCGCCGGTGAAGACAGCTGACGTGCGCGGCAATGGCGGATATGGAGGACCTTTTCGGGAGCGACGCCGACAGCGATGCTGAGCGTAAAGGTGGGGTCGGCTGGGCTTGGGTGGAGGCGAGCGTGGCGGGGCTTCTGCGGTGGGAGCTCGACAGCGGTCCGGTTCCGGGTCTGCGAGCGCTCCGGCGCCGCGGGCGAGTGGTGGCTCTTCCTTCACTCCTGCCTCAGCTCCCCCTGCACTCCCGGCGGTGCCAGCCTCCCCCCGGAGGGCGGGAATGAAGTGACAGACGCAGAGTGTGTACCTCGAGGTTCTTGGTGTCCATGGAGCAAGCCGTGCCTGGGAGCGTGTGGAGCGAAGGGGGCGCGGGGCAGGGGTGGAGGCCGGGCGAGCCAGCGCAGCCGGAGGCGGAACCTTGGAGTCCTGCTCTCTCCTGCCTTGCACAGGCCAGCGAAGAGTAAGAGCTCTTGTGAATGAATGGAAATTAGGTGTTCGGGAACATGGGGATGGGCTGGGCGAATTTGTAGAGGGGCTCAGAATGCCCTCTTGAATGAAACCAGAGCGTGGCGTGTTGGGGAGTTTGAGATGTCTGGGTGAGGAGATTGGGAAGGATACCGAGGTAGGGCTGCATGTAGGCGTTACACGCAGAAGATAATGTGTCCTTCGAGAGCCTGTGCAGAAACTCTAGAATTTCTTGAGTCGGTGGTATTAGATTGGGGAGCATAGGAGGTCTGTGTTTGGAGAGAAGGGATGAAGGATTTGATGCTGCAATGAATTCGTGAGTGTATGTTTATGGTGCAAGGAAGTCCTTCTGGCACAAAGAATGGGTATTTGAGTTTGAAATATGAATAGGAGATATTTGAAGTCAGAAGGGGCCCAAGACCAAGTTCAGAATTCTTGCGAGTCCCCAGGCTCAAAGTAATGTAGTATCTACTTTTTTCCTTAGCATAGTGCATTATCGTGGTTGTTTTTTTCTTTCTCCAGCTTCAGTTTATTCATACTTTTTAGCACCAGGTGGAAGTCTAGTGTGAAGGCTCTACCAGGATGGACATCCAGAATGTTCTTTCTAGTCAGGATGCCTGGAAGTATAGAGCCCAGTATAATAATTCTTGTTCCACTCACTTTGCTGATGTTTTCTTTTCCCCTTCATCTGTACTTGTCCATATCCCGTTCACCCTTCAAGGCACAGAACCATGTGAACCCTCCCGTGACTCACTTCCATGAAGTTGTTCATTCAGCATTTATAGATCCCCTGTCATGTTTCAGCTACTTTGCTAGATGTAGGGGATATAATGATGAAAAGATCATCTCCCCCCGTCCCGCCCTCAGCTTACGTCAGTGCTTAATGCATACTTGATAAATAATTGGATGGGTAGAAGCAATAGTAGGGGTACCCTGCAGTGCTTTCCCATTGCAAACTCAGGGTATGGGGAAGTGATGTATGGAGATGGTTGCTTCTCTGGGCTTCAGGTTTTACCTTCTTGTAAGTCTACTGCTGCATTCTTCTCTCTTACCATTAAATTATAGAACTCTCTAGGATTTACTTCCAAATCTGTCCTTGAAGGTTGCTGTTGGTCCTGAAGTTAGGATGGATGTGGCAAGGTTAACTCCTGTTTTATCATCATATTTAATTATTTCCCTGGGCTAAGACAGATGCAGAAAATAACTACACTTGACAGATTTCTTGGTATAACAGTGGGTAGAATTCCTACCTAGGCCCAGTGTGTTTCTTTCATGTATAAATGTGCCAGGTCTTCTTTAATTTCTTTCAACAATGTTTTGTAGTTTTTATTGTATAAGTCCTGCACTTCCTAGGTTAAATTTATTCCTAAGTATTTCATTTTGGATACTGTTGCAAGTGGAATTGTTTTCTTAAGTTCATCTTTGGATTGTTCATTGCTAGTGTGTAGAAATACGGCTGATTTTTGTTTGCTAATTTTGTATCCTGCAACCCTGTGTAATATATTTGCTCTAATAGTTGTTTGGGGTGTGTGTGTATTCTTTAGAATTTTCTACATATAAGATCATGTCATCTGTGAGTAGAGATGGTTTTACTTCTTCCTCTCCAATTTGGATGCCCTTTGTTTCTTTTTCTTGATTAATTACCCCAGCTAGAACTTTCTGTATAATGTTGAATAGAAGGGTGAGAGTGGACATCTTTGTCTTTTTCCTAATCTTTGGGAAAAAGCATCTGTTTCTTTACCACTACATATGATGTTAGCTGTGGGTTTTTGTAGATGCCCTTTATTATGTTGAGATAATTACCTTCGATTCCTAGTTTGTTGAATAGTTTTATCATGAAAGGGTGTTGAATCTTGTCAAATGTCTCTTCTGCATCAATTATGATGATCAAAATTTTTTCCTTTATTAATATTGTGTTTCATTTTGATTTTTAGATGTTGAATCAGTCTTGTATTCCTAGGGTAAATTCCACTTGGTCATGGTGTATATCCTTTTAATATGTTGTTGGATTTGGTTTGCTAGTATTTTGATACTATTTTTGCATACATATTTATGAGGGATATTGGTCTGTGGTTTTCCTTTTTTGTGATTTTTCGTCTGGCTTTGGTATCGGGGTAATGCTGGCTTAGAATGTGTTAGGAAGTGTTCCCTTTACTCAAGTTTTTGGAAGAGTTTGAGAAGGATAGGTATTAATTCTTCTTTAAATGTTTGATAGGATTCACCAGTGAAGCCATCTTGTCCTGGCTTTTCTTTGTTGGAAACTTTTTGATTACTGATTCAAACTCTACTTGTTATAGGTCTATTCAGATTTTGTTTCATCTTGAGTCAGTTTTGGTAGATTGTGTATTTCTAGGAATTAATCCATTTCGTCTAAATTATCTAACTTGTTGGTATACAGTTGTTTATAGTGTTCTCTTTTAGTCTTATTTTCTGAAAAATTAGTAGTAAAATCCCCATTTCCATTCCTGATTTTAGTAACTTGAGGGTTTTTTTCCCCTTGGTCAGCCTAGCTAAAGGTGTGTCAATCTTAAGTTTTTAAAGAATGAACTTTTGGTTTCATTGATTCTATTATTTTTTCTGTTCTTTATTTTATTTATTTCTGCTCTAATCTTTATTATTTTTTTTCCTTCTGCTTGCTTTGGGTATAGTTTTCTTTTTCTAGTTCCTTAAAGTGAAAGTTTAGATTATCAGTTTGAGTTTTGTTTTGTTTTTTAATATATGTGTTTACAGCTACAAATTTCCCTTTTTTAAAAATTTATTTATTTATTTATTTATTTATGGCTGCGTTGGATCTTCGTTGCTGCGCGCAGGCTTTCTTTAGTTGCGGCGGGTGGGGGCTACTCTTCGTTGCGGTGCACGGGCTTCTCATTGCGGTGGCTTCTCTTGTTGCGGAGCATGGGCTCTAGGTGTGCGGCTTCAGTAGTTGTGGCTTGCGGGCTCTAGAGCACAGCCTCAGTAGTTGTGGCACATGGGCTTAGTTGCTCCGCAGCATGTGGGATCTTCCCGGACCAGGGATCGAACCCGTGTCTCCTGCATTGGCATGTGGATTCTTAACCATTGTGCCACCAGGGAAGCCCTACAAATTTCCTTTTTAGCACTGCTTTCCCTGCATCCCTTAAGTATTGGTAGGCTTTGCTATCATTTTCATTCATGTCAAAATATTTTCTAATTTCCCTTGTGATTTCTTCTTTGCACCATTGATTGTTTGAGTGCATTGTTTAATTTCCACATATTTGTGAATTTTCCAGATTTTTTTCTGTGATTGATTTCAGTTTTATTCTGTTGTGGTCAGAGAACATACTTTGTATTATTTTAGTCTTTTCAAATTTATTGAGACTTGTTTTGTGTCCTAAAATTATGGTCTGTCTTGGAGAATGTTGCATGTGCAGTTGGGAAGAATGTATATTCTTCTGTTGAGTGGAGAGTTCGACTGATTTCTATTATGTCTGGTTGTTTTATAGCATTGTTCAAGTCCTCTTTTTCCTTACTGCTCTTCTTTTTGTTCTGACCATTATTGAAAGTGGGGTATTTGAAGTTTCCAATTGTTACTGTTGAACTGTCTATTTCTTCCTTAAATTCTGTTGGTGTTTTTCTTTTCTTTTGGTGCATATATATATATATATTTTTTTTTATTGAAGTGTAGTTGATTTACAATGTGTTAGTTTCTGGTGTACAGCACAGTGATTCAGTTATATATTATACATATATACATATACATATATATTACATATTTTTTTCATATTCTTTTCCATTATGATTTATTACAGGATATTGAATATAGTTCCCAGTGCTATGCAATAGGACCTTGTTGTTTATTCATTCTGTTGGGTTGGCCAAAAAGTTCGTTTGGTTAATGAATACATTTAATAAAGTTCTTGGTGAAAATGAAAAAAGTGTGTTTTGTTTTTACTTAAAACCGAATGAACTTTGTGGCCAACTCAGTGTATATAATAGTTTGCATCTGCTAGTCCCAAACTCTCAATCCAACCCTCTCCCACCCCCACTCCCACTTTGCAACCACAGGTCTGTTCCCTGTGCCTGTGAGTCTTTTTCTGTTTCGTAGATAAGTTCATTTGTGTCATATTTTAGATTCCACACATAAGTGATATCCTATGGTATTTGTCTTTTTCTTTCTGACTTACTTCACTTAGTAGGATTATCTCTGGGTCCATCCACGTAGCTGCAAATGGCATTATTTCATTCTTTTTTTATATTCCATTGTGTGTATATGTGTGTGTATACATATATATGATATTTATGTATATATCATATATATATATGTATCTCACATCTTCTTTATCCATCCATCTATCTATGGACATTTAGGTTGTTTCCATGTCTTGGCTATTGTGAACAGTGCTGCTATGAACATAGGAGTGCATGTGTCTTTTTGAATTATAGTTTTGTCTGGATATTTACCCAGAAGTAGCATTGCTGGATCATATGGCAACTCTGTTTTTAGTTTTTTGAGGAACCTCCGTACTGTTCTCCATAGTGGCTGCACCAATTTACTTTCACACCAACAGTGTAGGAAGGTTTCCTTTCTCCACACCCTCTCCAGCATTTGTTACCTGTAGCCTTTTTTTTTTTTTTTTTTTTTTTTTTTTTGCGGTACGCGGGCCTCTCACTGTTGTGGCCTCTCCCGTTGCGGAGCACAGGCTCCGGACGCGCAGACTCAGCGACCATGGCTCACGGGCCTAGCTGCTCCGCGGCATGTGGGATCTTCCCGGACCGGGACACGAATCCGTGTCTCCAGCATCGGCAGGCGGACTCTCAACCACTGCACCACCAGGGAAGCCCATCTGTAGACTTTTTTAATGATGGCCATTCTGACTGGTGTGACGTGGTACCTCATTGTAGTTTTGATTTGCATTTCTCTAATAATTAGCTATGTTGAGCATCTTTTCATGGTCTTGTTGGCTATCTGTATGTCATCTTTGGAGAAATGTCTGTTTAGATCTTCTGCCCATTTTTTGATTGGGTTGTTTGTTTTTTTGTTATTGAGTTGTATGAGCTATTGGTATATTTTGGAAATTAAGCCCTTGTTGGTCTCATCAATTGCAAATATTTTCTCCCAGTCTGTATATTGTCTTTTCATTTTGCTTATGGTTTCCTTTGCTGTGCAAAAGCTTGTAAGTTTGATTAGGTCCCATTTGTTTATTTTTGCTTTTATTTCTATTGCCTTGGTATACTGACCTAAGAAAACATTGGTACGATTTATGTCAGAATTTTTTGCCTGTGTTCTCTTCTAGGAGTTTTATGGTGTCATGTCTTATGTTTAAGTCTTTAAGCCATTTTGAGTTTATTTTTGTGTATGGTGTGAGGGTGTGTTGTAACTTCATTGATTTACATGCAGGTGCATATATGTTTTAAATTATTATATCTTCATGTTAGATTGACCCTTTTATCATTTTATGATGTCCTTTTTTGTCTTTTCTAACAATTTTTCTTAAGACTTATTTTGCCTGATATTAGTATAACTACTGTGCTTTTTGGTTGCTGTTTACATGGAATATCTTTTTCCATTTTTTTCACTTTCAACCTATATGTGTTGTATTGGTTCTAAAGAGACTGTCCTGTAGACAGCATATAGATGGATCTTTTTTTAAAATTATTTATTTATTTTTGGCTGCGTTGGGCCTTTGTTGGTGCATGCGGGCTTTCTCTAGTTGCAGGGAGCAGGGGCTATTCTTTGTTGCAGTGTGTGGGCTTCTCGTGGTGGCTTCTCTTGTTGCAGAGCACGGGCTCTAGGCGCACGGGCTTCAGTAGCAGTGGCTTGTGGGCTTTAGAGCACAGGCTCGGTAGTTGTGGTGCACGGGCTTAGTTGCTCTGCGGCATGTGGGATCTTCCCGGACCAGGGCTCGAACCTGCGTCCCCTGGATTGGCAGGCGGATTCTTAACCACAGCGCCACCAGGGAAGTCCCAGGATGGATCATTTTTAAAATTCATCCTACCAGTTTCTGCCTTTTCATGGGAGAAGTTGATTTATTTACATTTAAAGTAATTACCAGTAAGGAAGGACTTCTGCCATTTTGATACTTATTTTCTATGTCATGTCTTTTTTGTTCCTCAATTCTTCTTATTACTGTCTTCCTTTATGACTGCTTTTTCTGTAGTGTACTGTTGTGATTCCCTTCTTGTTTCTTTGTCTGTATATTTTTAGTTTTAGTAACTTTCTTAATGGTTACTCTGGTGACTACAATTAATCTTAATTTCTAACAATCTAGTTTGTATTAATACCAACTTAGTTTCAATAGTATACAAAAACTTTTTTTCTATATAGCTCCGTCCTCTCACCTTTTTATTGTTGTCACAAGTTACATCTTTATACACTGCCCAGTGATGTAGATTTATAATTATTGTTTTATACAATTGTCTTTTAAATTAAATCTTATGAAAAAAGAGGAGTCACTAACTAGAAATACATTAATACTGACCTTTATACTCACCTGTTCAGTTACCTTTACTGGTGTTCTTTATTTCTTCTTGTGGATTCAAGTTACTGCCCATTGTCCTTTCATTTCGGCCTGAAGGACTCCCTTTAGCATTTCTTGTAGGGCACTGGCAACAAACTCTAAATTTGTTTTTATTGAGGTGAGATTTACATAACATAAAATTTACCATCTTATTTTATTTTTATTAAGGTATAATTGACATACAACATTAGTTCCATGTGTACAACATAATGATTTGATATTTATATATATTGTGAAATGATCACCACAGTAAGTCTAGTTAACCTTTGTCACCATACCTTGTTACAGAATTTATCTTACTGTGATGAGAACTGTTAAAATTTACTCTCTTAGCAACTTTCAAATATGCAATACAGTCTATTAACTGTAGTCACCATGCTGTATATTACATCCCCATGACTTATTTTTTTTATAACTGGAAGTTTGTATCTTCTGACTCCCTTCACCCATTTTGCCCACCTCTCCCCCTTCCCTCAGTCTCTAACAACCACCAATTTATTCTCCGTATCTATGAGCTTTGTGTTTTTGTTTTTTTAGATCCCACATATAAGTGATATCATACATACAGTATTTGTCTTTCTCTGTCTGCTTATTTTACCTAGCATAATGCCCTCAAGATCCATCCATGTTGTTGTAAATAGCAAGATTTCCTTCCTTTTTTCTTTGGCTGCGCCACGTGGCTTGTGGGATCTTAGTTCCCCGAACCCGGGGCCCCTGCCATGGAAGCGCCCAGTCCTAACCACTGGACCGCCAGGGAATTCCCAAGATTTCCTTCTTTTTTATGGTTGAATAATATTCCATTATATATATATGTCATATTTACAGTGGCATGAATAGTATTTTATTGTATATATACACCACATTTTCTTTGTCCATTTATCTCTAGATGCACACTTAGGTTGTTTCCATATCTTGGCTATTGTAAATAATGCTGCAGTGAACATAGACATGCATATATCTTTTCAAATTAGTATTTCTGTGTTCTTTGGGTAGATACCCAGAAGTGGAATAGCTGGATCATATAGTAGTTCTGTTCTTTTTCTGAAGCATTTTCATAATGTTTTCCATAGTGACTGCAGCACTTTACAGTCCTACCAACAATTACAAGTGTTCCCTTTTCTCCACATCCTCTCCAACACTTGTTACTTCTTGTCTTTTTGAAAATAGCCACTCTAACTGTGGTTTTGATTTTCATTTCTCTGATTAGTGATGTTGAGCATCTTTTTATGTACCTGTTGGCCATCTGTCTCTTTCAGGAAAGTGTCTATTCAGGTCTTCTGCCCATTTTTTAATTGTATTGTTTGTTTGTTTGCTATTGAATAGTATGAGTTCTTTACATATTTTGGATATTAACCCTTTATCAGATATATGATTTGCAAATATTTTATCCCATTCAGTAGGTTACCTTTTCATTTTGTTGATGGCTTCCTTTGTCGTGTAGAAGCTTTTTAGTTTGATGTGTCACACTTGTTTATTTTTGCTTTAGTTGCCTTTGCTTTTGGTGTCAAATCCAAAAAATGATAACCAAGACCATGTCAAGGAGCTAACTGCCTGTTTTCTTCTAGGAGTTTTATGGTTTCAGGTCTAAAATTTAAGTGTAATCCATTTAGAGTTAAATTTGGTATATGGTGTAAGATAGTGGTCCAGTTTCATTCTTTTGCATGTTGCTGTCCAGTTTTCCCAACACCATTTATTGAAGAGACTATCCTTTCCCCATTGTGTATTCTTGGCTTGGTTCCTTTGTTGTAAGTTAATTGACCATATATGTGTGGGTTTATTTCTGAGCTCTTTATTCTGTTCCATTGATTTATGTGTCTGTAATACAGTTTGAAATCAAGGGCATGATGCCTCCAGCTTTATTCTTTTATCTCAAGATTGCTTTGGCTATTTGGGGTTTTTTTTGTTGTTGTTCCATACAAATTTTAGAGTTCTTTGTTCTATTTCTGTGAAAAAATGCCATTGGAAGTTTTATAGGGATTGTGTTCAATATGTAGATTGCTTTGGGTAGTATGGACATTTTATTTATTTATTTATTTATTTGACTTTTTTTTATTAGTATCTGTTTTATAACAAAGTGAATCAGTTATGCATATACATCTGTTTCCATATCCCTTCCCTCTTGCATCTCCCTCCCTCCCACCCTCCCTATCCCACCCCTCCAGGCGGTCACCAAGCACCGAGCTGATCTCCCTGTGCTATGCGGCTGCTTCCCACTAGCTATCTACCTTACATTTGGTAGTGTATATATGTCCATGCCTCTCTCTCGCTTTGTCACAGCTTACCCTTCCCCCTCCCCATATCCTGAAGTCCATTCTCAAGTAGGTCTGTGTCTTTATTCCTGTTTTACCCCTAGGTTCTTCATGACATTTTTTTTTCTTAAATTAGTATGGACATTTTAACAATATTGATTCTTCCAATCCATGAGCGTGGAATACCTTTCCATTTATTTGTATCTTCTTCAGTTTCTTTCATCAGTGTTTTCAGCGTACAGGTCTTTCACCTTTTTGGTTAAATTTATTCTAAGTATTTTACTTTTTTTGATACAATCGTAAATGGGATTGTTTTCTTAATTTCTCTTTCTGATAGCTCGTTATTAGTGTAGAGAATCACAACTGTATATTGATTTTGTATCCTGCAAGTTTATTGAATTTATTTATTAGTTCTAACAGTTTTCTGGTGGAGTCTTTAGGATTTTCTATATATAATATCATGTCATCTGCAAATTTGACAGTTGTACTTCTTTTCAGTTTGGTTGCAGAATATGCCATTTTTTTTCTTTCTCTAGTTGTGGTGCACGGGCTCCAGGATGCATGGGCTCTGTAGTTTGCAGCATGCATGCTCTCTCATTGAGGCGCACGAGCTCGGTAGTTGTGGCGCGAGGGCTTAGTTGCCCTGTGGCATGTGGGATCTCAGTTCCCTGAGCAGGGATCATACCTGAGTCTCCTGCATTGGAAGCTGCATTCTTTACCACTGGACCACTGGGGAAGTCCCCGAATATGCCATTTTTAAGTGAACAATTCAGTGGTATTTAGTACCTTTAAAATGTTGTGTAGCCACTATCTCTGTCTAGTTCTGAAACATTTTCATCACCTCAAAATAAAACACCATACCCATTAAGCAGTTACTTGCCATTTGCTCCTTTTGCTAGCCCCCATGAACCATCAGTCTGCTTTCTGCATCTATCGATTTATCTATTCTGGATATTTCATACAAATGGAATCATAAAACATGTGGCTTTTTTTTTTTTTTTTTTGCTGCGCCTCGAGGCTTGTGGGATCTTAGTTCTCCAACCAGGGATTGAACCTGGGCCCTTGGCAGTGAGAGTGTGGCATCCTAACCACTGGACCACCAGGGAGTTCCTAACATGTGGCCCTTTGTGTCTGATTTCTATCTCTTACCATCATGTTTTTGAAGTTCATCCACATTGTAGTATGTATCAGTACTTCATTTCTTTTTAATGACTGAATAGTATTCCACTCTGTGTATATATCCCAATTTGTTTATCCAGCTGTTGATGGACATTGGGTTGTTTCCATCTTTTGGCTTTTAAATAGTGATGCTATTTGTGTCCAAGTACTTGTGTGAGTGCCTGTTTTCAGTTCTTTTGGGTATATATGTAGGAGTGGAATTGCTGAGTCATATGGTAATTCTTTGTTTTACTTTTTGAGAAACAACCAAACCATTTTTTATAGCAGCTGGACCATTTTAAATTACCACCAGCAATGTTTGAGTGTTCTATTTCTCCACATCCTTGCCAATACATATTTTACTTCCCCCCCACCCTGCTCTTTAAAATACAGCCATTGCTGTTGGTGTCTAGTGATATCTAATTGTGGTTTTGATTTCCATTTCCTAAAGGCTAATGATGTTGAGCATCTTTTCATGTACTTGTTTCATTTGTACAACTATGCAGAAATGTCTATTCAAGTCTATTGTCTATTTTTCAAATGGGTTTTTGTCTTTTTGTTTTAAACATTCTTTATATATTCTGGATACTATACTGTAAGTATATACATATACTTGACAGATATATGGTTTGCAAATATTTTCTCCCATTCTGTAAGCTGTTTTTTCGCTTTCTTGATAACGTCCTTTCTTGCATAAAAGCTTTTCATTTTGAGGAAATCCAATTTATCTTTTGTTGTTGTTGTTGCTCATAATTTCTTCATTTTTGAAGGATAGTTTTGCTGGATATAGAATTCTTGGTTGACAGTATTTCTTTGAGCACTTTGAATATTTCATACCACCGCCTCCTGGTTTTTATGGTTTCTGATGAGAAATCAACTGTTATCCTTATTGAAGATCCCTTTGTATGGGACCTGTCGCTTTGCTGCTTTCAGGATTTTTTCTTTGTCTTAGACAGTTTGATAATGATGTGTCTAGGTGTGGGTCTCTTTAACTTTATCCTACTTGGTATTTGTTGATCAACTTGTATGTGTACATCAATGTCTTTCTTCAAATTTGGGAAGTTTTTGGCTATTATTTCTTAAAATATTCTTTCTGTCCCTTTCTCTTTTTTCTCTTCTTCTGGAACTCCCATTATGCATAGATTGGTACACTTCCTGGTTTCCCACAAGTCTTCAGACTTTTCATTTTTCTTCGTTCTTTTCTCTTTTTGTTCACCAGACTGGATAATCTCAGTTGATGTATCTTAAAGTTTCCTGATTCTTTTTCCTTCCTACTCACATCTGCTGTTTAGTCCCTTTAGTGAATTTTTCATTTCAGTTATTGTACTTTCCAACTCCAGAATTTCTGTCTGGTTCTTTTTTTATAATATCTGTCTTCTTATTGATATTCTCTATTTGGTAACATATCATTTTCATTGACTGGGCTTCTTCAGGGACAGTGTGTAGCCTTTTTTCATATGTATGGGCCATGCTTCCTTCTTTCTTTGCAGGCCTTATAATTTTTTGTTGATAAATGGACATTTTGAATATTATAATGTGGTGACTCAGGACAGCACTCTCTTCCCCCCACCCCCTCAGCATTTGTTGTTGCTCTTTGTTGTAGTAGTTATTGTTTAGTGACTCTTTTGAACTAATTTTTTAAAGTCTGCAGTCTTTGTTGTGTATAGCCACTAAAGTCTCTGTTCCATTAGCTTAGTGGTCAGCTAGTGATTGGACAGAGATTTCCTTAAATGCAAAAAAAAGAAACAACAATAACGAAAAACTCCCAGCCTTTGCAGATTGGCTCTGTGTATGTGTTAGGGCATGCTTTCAACACTCAACCAGGTTGTTTACAACCTGTCTTTGCCTTCATTTCCTGCTTGCACAGAGCCTGAAGGTCAGCTGGAAGTGAGAGCTTAGGGCCTTCTTGGTTCTTTCTTGAGCATGTGCACAGCCCTGGGCAAGTGCATGGCTTTTCAGGTCAGTAAGAATATGTGGGTGGTGTTTTTCCTTTTCTTTTTTTTTTTTTTTTTCGTTTATTGTGGAAGCTTTTAAAAGCCCCTATATTTTGTCATTCCTCAGCCTTTTCTCCCAAGCTTTTTAGTTAGTCTGTTGTTTGCCTCAACTGCTTTCCATTATCCCAGACATAGGCAACTAATACATTTGCCTGTAAATATTTTTGACCAACACTCTCAGGTAGCTTCCTTAGCAACAAGAGAGTTCCAAGTTAGGTGAGATAAAGTCAAGCCCTTTGAGCCAGTCCCTTCAGTGATCCACCAGACAGATCAAAACCAACAACCATGATTCTTTGCAAATGAGGTGCCTTCTGCTTCCTCCGTTAGTGGTACATGCACCAGAAATTTGGGCTATTATCTTCAAGGCACCCTTGACCAAGGGGTGGGTTGGGGGTGGGGGGGATGTTGAAACACCCCTTTTTTCTTACTGAGACTCACCTATTTTTTCTTGTTAGGCATTCCCTTGGTTGCTGCAACTTTTAGTTAGTTTCCAGAGTCTGAGAAAATAGATGCTAACAGCTTTTGACAAGTTTTTTCATTGCTTTTATGTTGGGATGGACTTTTGGTATGCCTTATTCTGCTTTTTTTGCTTACATCACCCTGTGTTTATATGATCCCATAGATTCTGATTCTGGATCAGGCTCAGATTCTGATCAAGAGAATGTTGCTTCTGGCAGTAATGCCTCTGGAAGTGAAAGTGATCAAGATGAAAGAGATGACTCAGGAAAACCAAGTAATAAGGAACTGTTTGGAGATGACAGTGAGGATGAGGGAGCTTCTCATCATAGTGGGAGTGATAATCACTCTGAAGGCTCAGACAATAGATCAGAAGCTTCTGAGCGTTCTGACCATGAAGACAATGATCCCTCAGATGTAGATCAGCACAGTGGATCAGAAGCCCACAATGATGATGACGATGAAGGTCATAGATCAGATGGAGGGAGCCATCACTCAGAAGTGGAAGGTTCTGAAAAAGCACATTCAGATGATGAAAAATGGTGCAGAGAAGATAAAAGTGACCAGTCAGATGATGAAAAGATGCAAAATTCTGATGATGAGGAGAGGGCACAAGTATCTGATGAAGATAAGCTGCAGAATTCTGATGATGATGATGATGAGAAAATGCAGAACACAGATGATGAGGAGAGGCCTCAGCTTTCAGATGATGAGAGACAACAACTGTCTGAGGAGGAGAAGGCTAATTCTGATGATGAACGGCCAGCAGCTTCTGATAATGATGATGAGAAACAGAATTCTGATGATGAAGAGCGGCCACAGTTGTCTGATGAGGAGAAAATGCAAAATTCTGATGATGAAAGGCCACAGGCCTCGGATGAAGAACCCAGGCATTCAGATGATGAAGAGGAACAGGACCGTAAGTCAGGTAATACATTTATGAGAACCATAATGGTTTAGTAGAAGCATTAAGGTACAGCAGGGGCTCATTTATTCTTTTCACATTCCTACCTTTAGTACCCTGTTTTTTCTTTTCTGTCCCTCCATTTTAGCCTTTTCTAACTCTATACATTTTGCCTTTAAACATTTTCCTAATCCATGTATTATTTCTCTCTATTCCCCTTCCATTTAATATATGATAGATCAGGAAGAAAAAAATTTAAAGAGGAAAGTCTTAGAGAAAGATGTATAGTGCTAAAGTAGCTAGATATCAAATAGTTCCATTTTTGTGGGTAACTAAGAGCATGCCTCAGGTGAGAATAGATTTGCTTGGGCGAAAAAACCCAATACCATTGAAACTCCCCCATAGGGTAGCTAAAATGAGGTGTGAACACCAGGTTCCAGCTCAGTTTATTTGAGATCCAAAATTTCGTCCTCCAGAGGTAATCAGGCTCCAAGGAGTTTACTCAAACTAATCAAATTCACAGGAAACTATAAAAATTGAATTGCAAAATTGTTTGTTTCAAGAGCATCAATTATTTCTCTCTTATCATTGTATCCTTTCCTTTGGGGGAAAATCTACATTGGGTTCCAAATTATAACAATCAGGAGGTTACCTGGGGAGCATAATATCCAGAAAGTGAAAACACAGCTGGATGATCTCAATGAGCTATGATAGCTTGACACATGCATCCTCATCCTGGGGACATGTGCTTGGATCAGAACATTCATTCCCTAAAGACAGCAGGGTACACAGAGCTGAACTTTGGCTTCTGGACCCCGTTTTATAATGGTCATTTACACTATTTTCCTGAAGTTAACACATTCTCATATAGAATATTAAAAGAATTAGCCATCTTCTTTTTTTGTATTATATAAAAGTCACTTTGATTAGGTTGGAAGTCTTCCTGAAGTAATTAATATCTGGATTGCTTCATTTTTATAAGTGATTGATTATGATTACATATTGATCCTGTCTTCTTAGAGAGCTGCAGTATGGAGAGAGGGGGTCTTTTCCCCTGTAATATACATACCTCAGGATAGCATTCAAGACCACATTTTAGCATTATTTAGGAGAGGAGATCAGAAAATTTCCAGAGATGGATATACGTCTATATAGACTATAGGACTGCAGTAAGTACTCAGTAACTAGTTCTGGGTAGAGTTATTTGTACTGTTACCAAAATCATTAAGGCTCATGCACTACTTCCCAAATACTAGCAGGCTAATATAAAACTAGGGTCATAGTAGGAATCTTATAGCTGGTCATTCTGCTTAATTCTTAACTAGTTCTACAATGGTTCTTTTTTTTTTTTAACATCTTTATTGGAGTATAATTGCTTTACAAAGATGTGTTAGTTTCTGCTTTATAACAAAGTGAATCAGCTATACATATACATATATCCCCATATCTCTTCCCTCTTGCGTCTCCCTCCCTCCCACCCTCCCTATCCCACCTGTCTAGGTGGTCACAAAGCACTGAGCTGATCTCCCTGTGCTATGGGGCTGCTTCCCACTAGCTATCGGGTTTACATTTGGTAGTGTATATATATACATGCCACTCTCTCACTTTGTCCCACCTTACCCTTCCCCCCGCCATGTCCTCAAGTCCATTCTCTAGTAGATCTGCATCTTTATTCCCATCCTGCCCCTAGGTTCTTCATGACTTTTTTTTTTTTTAGATTCCATATATATGTGTTAGCATACGGTATTTTTTTTTCTCTTTCTGACTCTGTATGACAGAATCTAGGTCCATCCACCTCACTACAAATAACTCAATTTTGTTTCTTTTTATGGCTGAGTAATATTCCATTGTATATATGTGCCACATCTTCTTTATTATAGTGGTTCATGTTTGAAGTTTACAATTAGGTAAATAATTGTACCTTCCAGATATATTTGTCTCCTCCATTGCAATATTTTTTTTTTTTTTTGCGGTACGCGGGCCTCCCATTGCAGAGCACAGGCTCCGGACGCGCAGGCTCAGCGGCCATGGCTTACGGGCCCAGCTGCTCCGCGGCATGTGGGATCTTCCCGGACCGGGGCACGAACCCGTGTCCCCTGCATCAGCAGGCGGACTCTCAACCACTGCGCCACCAGGGAAGCCCTGCAATATTTTTACCTCTTTTTTTTTCTTCTGTAATGAGTGGTATATAAATTTAATTATAAGTTTCAGTACTGCTTTTTGCATTCTCTCAAGTTTTTCTGCTTACAGAAACCAATGTTCCTTTTATTAATTTTATTTTAAAATTTACTATAGTAAGTTGATTTTTGTGTGTGTATGTACAGTTCTGTTAGTGTTAATGCATGTATAGATTTGTGTAACCACCACCACAGTCAAGATACAGAATAGTTCTGTCACCCTAGAAAACTCGCTCATTCTATACCTTCTGTAGTTATATACTTCCCCACCTGTGACCCTTGACAACTACTGCTCTGTTCTGTCACTGTAGTTTTGTCTTTTTGAGAATGTCATCATATAAATGGAATCATACAGTATGTAACCTTTTTTCTTTCACTTAGTGTAATGCATTTGAGACTTACCCAAATCGTTACATGTATCAGTAGTTCATTCTTACTTATTACTGAGTAGTTTTCCATTGTATGGGTGTACCACAGTTTGTTTATCCCTAATGTTGCTTTTATTTATTTTCCTAATGTTGCTTTTAAAACACAGAATTCTAAGTAACGATATGACTGTGATTATGCAGATCTTCTGATTCTCCTCTTACAGAATCTGCAAGAGGCAGTGATAGTGAAGATGAAGTTTTACGAATGAAACGCAAGAATGCAATTGCATCTGATTCAGAAGCAGATAGTGACACTGAGGTACCAAAAGGTACTCCAATTACTTCTTTTATATATCTGTATTTCCATCTCTCTCTCTGCATTTAACTGTAGTGCATTCCCAACCCTGGGCACTGGCCCCAGACTGCAAGACCCACAGAAGAGAGTTTGGATACATTTAGTGTACACAGGCAAGTTATACAGATATGAGAAACTGCTTGCACTTAATTAGTTGAAGAACCTGCTTCATTCAATAGCAGAGTGAGTCTGCTATTAGGGGCTGAGGCTCTGGTTGAGGTGGAGATGGCAACATCCATTCTTTGGTTTGAATAATGACAGTTCCAGCGCAGCTTGTTAGCTTGTTCTTTTTTTTTTTAAATAAATTTATTTATTTTATTTATTTATTTTTGGCTGCGTTGGGTCTTCGTTGATACGTGCGGGCTTTCTCTGGTTGCAGTGAGCGGGGGCTACTCTTCGTTGCCGTGTGTGGGCTCTTCATTGTGGCTCCTGTTGTTGCAGAGCACAGGCTCTAGGCACGCGGGCTTCAGTAGTTGTGGCATGCGGGCTCAGTAGTTGTGGCTCACAGGCTCTAGAGCGCAGGCTCAGTAGTTGTGGCACACGGGCTTAGTTGCTCCGCGGTATGTGTGATCTTCCCGGACCAGGGCTCAAACCCATGTCCCCTGCATTGGCAGGTGCATTCTTAACCACTGCACCACCAGGGAAGCCTGTTAACTTGTTCTTAAGTTCTTAATAGGTTAATATCAGATGAAGAACCACATTCTTCAAGCTATGGTTTATTTATTTATTTATTTAAATTAATTAATTAATTAATTTTGGGCTGCATTGGGTCTTTGTTGCTGTGGGCAGGCTTTCTCTAGTCGCAGTGAGCGGGGGCTACTCTTCATTGTGGTGCGCAGGCTTTTCATTGCAGTGGCTTCTCTTGTTGCAGAACACAGGCTCTAGGCGCGCAGACTTCAGTAGTTGTGGCTCTCAGGCTCTAGAGCACAGGCTCAGTAATTGTGGCGCGTGGGCTTAGTTGCTCTTTGGCATGTGGGATCTTCCCGGACCAGGGATTGAACCTGTGTCCCTTGCAATGGCAGGCGGATTCTTTTTTTTTTTTTTTTTTTTTTTGCTGTACACGGGCCTCTCACCGCTGTGGCCTCTCCCATCACGGAGCACAGGCTCCGGACGCGCAGGCCCAGCGGCCATGGCTCACGGGCCCAGCCGCTCCGCGGCATGTGGGATCCTCCCGGACCGGGACACGAACCCGTGTCCCCTGCATAGGCAGGCGGACTCCCAACCACTGCGCCACCAGGGAAGCCCGGCAGGCGGATTCTTAACCACTGCGCCATCAGGGAAGTTCCCAAGCTCTGGTTTAGATGAAGAGTTTATAAAAACCCAGTGTTAGGTAAGGTGGGTTTGTTGTAAGGTTAAAAGATCTACCTGTTCACCTCTTCATGTGACTACGTTTCAAATGGGTAATTACTATACAGTAAAGATAAGATGTTAGTATAAAAGTTACAGCAAACATAAGTTTGATATGCACAACTGTTTTTGTGCTGAATGGTAATTAAGCATTAATGTTAAATAGCTTATATAAGTTATCACAAGTAACATAACTAAAGGAAACATTTAGAGAGTCAACTAGAGAGAAAAGGAGAGAGCTGGACAGAACAAGCTCTGGGGTTTACTTAAAGATCTTTAGATCTATGTACATGGACTTCGGAATCAGATGATCCAAGTTAGAATCATTGTGGTTCTTTGCACTTTCCAACTATATGATTTTGGTCAAATTAATTACTTACTACACTTAAATTTTCTGATCTGTAAGAGGGAGGTGATGCTAACTACCTAACAGCGTTGTTGTGAGAATTAGATATATTAATTACCTGTTTACAGTTATTTATTGAGAATCTGCTTTGTACTAGTACTATTCTGTGCAGTCAGGATGTAGCAATAATCAAAACAGTTAAAGACTTCTCCCTTGTAGAACCCATATTCTGGTGGGGTCAGTGTAAGGTAGGGAGACTGATAACACAATAAGTAAATGAAATGTTAGATGGTGATAAGACCTAAGAAGAAAATAATCAAGTGGGGACATGAGAGTGTTGGTGGATGGAGTTGTAGTTTTGGTGATTTTATCATATAGATGAACTTTTCAATACTTGTGACCTTCCTCCTTCCTCCTCTTTAAAAAAAAAAGATTTTTTTTTAGATCAGTTTAAGGTTTGCAGCAAAACTGAGGGCAAGGTAGAGATTTCTCATATATGCCCTGCCCCCACTCATGCATAGCTTGCCCCACTATCAACGTCCTCCACCAGAATGGTACATTTGTTACAATTGATGAACCTACAATGACACATTGTAATCACCCAAAGCCCATAGCTTACATTACGGTTCACTTCTTGGTACTGTACATTCTATGGGTTTGGAAAAATGTGTGATGACATGGATCCACCATCTTCATGTCACACAGAATAGTTTCACTGTCCTAAAATTCTGTGTGCTCTGCCTGTTCATCCCTCCCTCCTGCCTAACCTCTGGCAACCAATGATCTTTTTACTGTCTCCATAGTTTTGCCTTTTCCAGAATGTCATAGTTGGAATCATATAGTAAGTAGCCTTTTTAGATTGGCTTCTTTCACTTAGTAATATGTATTTAAGTGTCCTCCATGTCGTTCATGGTTTTACAGCTCATTTCTTTTTAGCACTGAGTAATATAGGCATACCTTGTAATATTGCACTTCAGTTTATTGTGCGTCTCAGATACTGTGTCCTTTGCAAATTGAAGGTTTGTGATAACCATGCATTGAGCAAGTCTGTTGGCGCCATTTTTCTAACAGCTTTTGCTTACGTCATATCTCTGTGTAACATTTTGATAATTCTTGTGATATTTCAAACCCTCCACCAGCAAAAAGATTATGATTCACTGAAGGCTCAGATGATGGTTAGCATTTTTTTTTTTTGCAGTACGCGGGCCTCCCACTGTTGTGGCCTCTCCCATTGCGGAGCACAGGCTCTGGACCCGCAGGCTCAGCGGCCATGGCTCATGGGCCCAGCCGCTCCGCAGCATGTGGGATCTTCCCGGACCAGGGCACGAACCCGTGTCCCCTGCATTGGCAGGCGGACTCTCAACCACTGTGCCACCAGGGAAGCCCTTTTTTTTTTTTTTTTTTTGCAGTACACGGGCCTCTCACTACTGTGGCCTCTTCCGTTGCGGAGCACAGGCTCCGGACGCACAGACTCGGCGGCCATGGCTCACGGGCCCAGCTGCTCCGTGGCATGTGGGATCTTCCCGGACCGGGGCACGAACCCATGTCCCCTGCATCGGCAGGCGGACTCTCAACCACTGCGCCACCAGGGAACCCCGGTTAGCATTTTTTAGCAATAAAAATATTTCATAATTTTAAAATAATTTAAAAATTTAAAGTGTTTTAAAATTAAGATATGTACATTTTTTTAGACATAATGCTTTTGCACACCTAATAGACTACTGCATAGTGTAAATATAACTTTTATATGCCTTGGGAAACCAAAAATTTCATGTGACTTACTTTATTGCAATATTCACTTTATTGTGGTGGTCTGGAACCAAACCCAAGATGTCTCCGAGGTATTCCTGTATTCCATTGTCTGGATGTACCAGTTTATCCATTCACCTACTGAAGGACATCTTGGTTGCTTCTGAGTTTTGACAGTTATGAGTAAAGCTGCTGTAAACATTCGTGTGCAAGTTTTCATGTGGATATAAGTTTGCAGATCCTTTGGGCAGACACCAAGGAGCACAATTTCTGGGGCATGTGGTAAGAGTATGTTTAGTTTGGTAAGAAACTGCCAGACTGTCCTCCAAAGTGGGTGTACCATTTTGCATTCCCACCATTAGTGAATGAGAGTTCCTGTTGCTCCACATTTTTGTCAGCATTTGGTGTTGTCAGGGTTCTGAATTTTGGCCATTCTAATAGGTTGCCTTTTTTGTTGTTGTTGTTGTTGCCTCTTCTTTTTCTGTGATCTGTCCTTCACCTTGTCTCAGTAACTCACTCCCATGGTTTTATCCTAGATCATGTCATTACCAATAATCATAACTCTTTTATAACCCCAATTTCAAGCAGTCTACTTTTTGACTGCCCTCCTATCTTCTTGTCACCTCCTCTACTACCCCACCTTGATTTATTGATTTATTACAGATGGTTGTTGATGTTGTTTTGCCTATACCTGGGTGAAGTTCTGCTTGAGAGGAGGGGGACTTGGGTAGACATGGACCTGTAATTTTAAAACTTGAGGGACTCTATAGAGAATAAGCCTGTGTAGAGTGCTTAAGCCCCAAATTTGAGTATCTAGATTGTAGGAGGATATTTTTGGGCTCCGGGGGAATAAAGGAAAGTGGAAGAACAAGGATGCAGTAAGTGAAAAGAGAAAGGAGTCCCTCCTGTGCAGCTTTGCCCTTCACTGGACTTGCTCCCTTCCCTCTCCACAGACATTCTCGTCAGATCTTTGAGAGCCAGACTCAGAGTTGTGTTTGAGTGGTTTCTGGGAGCTTGGTCTAGAAACCTTGGGAATATGTTGAAGTGATAGCTTTGAAGAATCATTGTTATAGATATTAATACTGAGCATTTTTTTCTCCTATATGGAAGATAATAGTGGAACCATGGATCTCTTTGGAGGTGCAGATGATATATCTTCAGGGAGTGATGGGGAAGATAAACCACCCACTCCAGGACAGCCTGTTGTAAGTAGAATTACCAGTGAGAATTGGAGGAGGGTATTAAATCTGTCTTCTGTGCTGGGAAGAGGAAGTCGATAAATGAATTGCAGTATGAAAATACAACACACAGGTGACATTCTCAGTTAATTAGGGAACACTTGGTTATAAGGAGGATTAGAAATAACTGCCATGGCACATCCATCCACAGAATACTACTGAGCAATGAAAAGGATTTAACTATTGATATATGCAGCAACTTGGATGAAGTTCCAGGGAATTATGCTGAGTGAGAAAAAGCCAGTCCCAAAAGGTTACATACTGTATGAATTCACTTTTATAACATTCTTGAAATGACAGAATTGTAGAAATGGAGAAGAGATTAATGGAGATTAAGGAGGGATGAGGGCAAGAGGGAAGTGGATCTGACTGTAAAAGGGCAGCATGAATCTTTGTGGTGATGGAAATGTCCTGTGTCTGCCTGTATCAGGGTCAGTCTCCTGGTTGTGATATTGCACTATAGTTTTGCAAGATGTTATCACTGGGAAAAAAAGGATAAGAAAAAGAAAGAAAGAAAGAGGAAGAAAGAGCTGCCCAGCATGAGGTTGGCGCCATACCTTAAGAGACTAGACTGCAAGGGCCTGTGAATTGAGAACCATTGATTTAAATGTTTTTTGTGTTTTGTTGATAATCTTCTCTGATTTTAATTGATAGAGTGACTTCATATTGAAGTGCCGATTAATTTCACACTTCTATCGGTGAATATGTGGAAGGTAGATTTATCACAAAAGAGATATTTTCTTATATCGATGCTTCCAAACAGATCTTGTTTATCATGAGGTTTTTGGGGAGTTGGTTGGTAGGGATGGATGTTAGCTCTAAAGTCATATTTCATTATACTTCTTATCTGCCTAAGCAATTAAAGTGTGGAAGTTGAGCTAGACCACCTCTAAGGTCCCAGCAAGATCTAAAATTCTGTGACTCTTTTACTAGGATGAAAATGGATTGCCTCAGGATCAACAGGAGGAGGAGCCAATTCCTGAGACCAGAATAGAAGTAGAAATACCCAAAGTAAACACTGATTTAGGAAATGACTTGTATTTTGTTAAGCTGCCCAACTTTCTCAGTGTAGAGCCCAGGTAAGGGGATCAGTTAATAGTGTTTTTTAATGTTGGACAGAAATATGAAAATGTTGATATTTTTCTTATTTTGTATGAGTTGACTAATCACAAAAATGGAAAACTGGTTATGTAGCTCTGAAAAAATAAATCAAGTATATACTGTGATAGAAAAAGTATGGACTATTGGTAAAGGAGACTTTTAATGCTTGTAATTGTTTTTAGCAGTCTGGTATTTCTTATGAATTAACAGACACAAGTCTTTGGTTGTTTCTGACTATTGGATCCTTGAAAAAGCTGGAATTGAGAGTGGTGAAGTTTGCTAGAGAAACTGCAAATGTCTACTGTAGCAGCCATTGTGGATCTAGAAAAACTAATGGTTTTGGACAGTTAAACAGCGTTGATGGCTGTTATTCACTAAGTAACATGCAAGCTCTTGTGCAATTTAAAATTTTTTCCCTAAGCAAAATGATGTGGAAAGCTAGAGTATGTGTAGTCTACTCTTTGGAAGATATAAAAGAAAAAAGAATAGTTTGAATATTTAGCCTTGCTTGCACTTTATTTCAAGCAATATGTATTAACACCAAATTTCAAGAAGGTACAGTAATTTGAATGCTTTCTTATAGTTGACCATTATGATTTTTAATTATTGTGATTTTTTAGAGTTGCATTATATAACAGTAATGATATTTCTTATAAAATGTGATTAATAGCTTATTTTTAAAACAATTTGTAGACCTTTTGATCCTCAATATTATGAAGATGAATTTGAAGATGAGGAAATGCTGGATGAAGAAGGTAGAACCAGGTTAAAATTAAAGGTACTATTCTGTGTTTGTTTGTTTTTTTCTTCTTCTTTTATAAAGTAAAACCTGGGAATATTAACTTGAGACTTGAGCTTTTGAAAATGATTTTTTATGTTTCTTGTTTTATCAACAAACAAATTATCTACCTTTTCAGAATATTTTTAGAAAGAAAATACGTAGCTTTTTCTCTGTAAAAGGTGTCACTTTTCTGTTACTTTTCTCACTGTTAAACTTTTTTGATGCTTTAAAAAAATTATTAGCTACTTCCTTCAGAATAAGTTGTACTGTGGTTTGGTGTTTAGAACAGCTACCTCCATACATACTGTGGGTTAAGTTCTAACAACTTCCTGCAAGGGGAATTTCTTCAGGCTCTTTGATCTATGGATAAACAAATCAGATACAAAAGGAGAATTTATCACTAGTACCTAACACTTTACCATATGGCTGTCTTTGTATTCTTCCAATTGTTCTTGTTCACTATTAGGAGAGATTTTTATTGTACTAAATTCCTAATGCTTCTCTTTGATACCTTGTACTATCTGGTTACCTCTATCCAAGGACGGCCTCTAATCTTCCTTTAATCAAGGAGGATGTAAGTTTAAGCAGATGCTTTAGAGCTGAGCTGTAGCAAAGAACAAGGAGCAGTTGGGACTTCCCTGGTGGCGCAGTGGTTAAGAATCTGCCTCAGAATGCAGGGGAAATGGGTTCGATCCCTGGTCCGGGAGGATCCCACATGCCGTGGAGCAACTAAGCCTGTGTCCCACAACTACTGAGCCTGCGCTTTAGAGCCCTTGAGCCACAGCTACTGAGCCCACGTGCCACAACTACTGAAGCCCGCGCACCTAGAGCCCGTGCTCTGCACCAAGAGAAGCCACTGCGATGAGAAGCCCGCGCACTGCAATGAAGAGTAGCCCCAGCTTGCCGTGCTAGAGAAAGCCCGCACGCAGCAACGGAGACCCAGTGCAGCCAAAAATAGATAAATAAATAAATTAATTAATTAAAAAACAAAAAACAAGAAGCAGTTGAACTCATGATACTGAAATTGGAGCTATGCGTTTAAAATTCTTAAATCTGAAGGATTTCCTGTAAATACTTTTTTTTTTTCCTTGTGGATGTTGTACATGGTGTTAAAATATTAAGAAGTGGCAGTCTGGCATTCTTTGAATTCCGGGGCTGAAACTTTAGAGTAATTCCATATCTTCAAGTGTGATAGATCCACAAGTACCTAAAGAACCTTGATATAAGTGGTTTCCCTAAAATGCATGGGCTTCCAAAGCTTTTCAGTGAAATGTCATTACTCCTCCCTCTTAATGGAAATGCAAATCAAATGAAAAAATGGAGATAAACAGGCACCATTAACTTGGTCAGGGTCACACAATTAATAAGAATAGTACTTAGACTGTTTTTGATGTTTTGCTGTTCTTACCCTTGCTTCCCCACCCCAAACCCCACCCCGTCTCCATTAGGTTATCTCTTAATATCTTTCCTCAGAACATGTGTATCTGTTGATTTAGGCTGAGCACTGTGAATTTTTCATGCCTGTTTTAGTACCTCTGGCATTATTCTGTTGCCTTTCTTTCTCACCATTTATATAAATTAATGTGATAGTGCCTTATTTGTTTACTTTTTATTGATTTTTGCATTTTCCCCTCATGTTCTATCATGATACATCAGCAAGTGTCAATGTATCTGTATTTTAAGACAATGTAAATCAGACTGTAGTATAGGCATCAGAGTTTAGAAATAAGTAGTTTACTCTAAAACCTTGGTGCTTAGAGTACAAAATGTCAGTGTATAACAGACTTTTATTTTTTATTTTAAAAAATTTTATTTATTTTTTATACAGCAGGTTCTTATTAGTTATCTATTTTATACATATTAGTGTATATATGTCGTCAATTCCAATCTCCCAATTCATCCTCCCCTTCCCCCCCGCCCCTATGCTTTCCCCCCTTGGTGTCCATACATTTGTTCTCTACATCTGTGTCTTTATTTATGCCTTGCAAACTGGTTCATCTGTACCATTTTTCTAGATTCCGCATATATGTGTTAATATACGATATTTGTTTTTCTCTTTCTGACTTACCTGACTGTGTATGACAGTCTCTAGGTCCATCCACGTCTCTACAAATGACCCTATTTCTTTCCTTTTTTTTTGTGGTACGCGGGCCTCTCACTGCTGTGGCCTCTTCTGTTGCGGAGCACAGGCTCCGGACGCGCAGGCTCAGCGGCCGTGGCTCACGGGCCCAGCCGCTCCATGGCATTTGGGATCGTCCCGGACCGGGGCACGAACCCACGTCCCCTGCATTGGCAGGCAGGCTCTCAACCACTGCGCCAGCAGGGAAGCCCTCGTTCCTTTTTATGGCTGAGTAATATTCCATTGTATATATGTACCATTAGTCTTCTTTATCCGCTCATCTATTGATGGACATTTAGGTTCCTTCCATGACCTGGCTATTGTAAATAGTGCTGTAATGAACACTGGGGTGCATGTGTCTTTTTGAATTATGCTTTTCTCTTTTCCCAGTAGTGGGATTGCTGGGTCATATGGTAATTCTACTTTTAGTTTTTTAAGGAACTTCCGTACTGTTCTCCATAGTGGCTGTATCAATTTACATTCCCACCAGTAGTGCAAGAGAGATCGCTTTTCTCCACACCCTGTCCAGCATTTGTTGTTTGTAGATTTTCTGATGATGCCCATTCTAACCAGTGTGAGGTGATACCTCACTGTAGTTTTGATTTGCATTTCTCTAATAATCAGTGATGTTGAGCAGCTTTTCATGTGCCTCTTGGCCATGTGTATGTCTTCTTTAGAGAAATGTCTGTTTAGGTCTTCTGCCCATTTTTTTGATTAGGTTGTATGTTTTTTTAATATTGAGCTGTTTATATATTTTGGAGACTAATCCTTTGTCCATTGATGCATTTGCAAATATTTTCTCCCATTCTGAGCGTTGTCTTTTCATCTTGTTTATAGTTTCCTTTGCTGTGCAAAAGCTTTTAAGTGTCATTAGGTCCCATTTGTTTATTTTTGTTTTTATTTCCATTACTCTAGGAGGTGGGTCAAAAAAGATCTTGCTGTGATTTATGTCAAAGAGTGTTCTTCCTGTGTTTTCCTCTTAGAGTTTTATAGTGTCTGGTCTTACATTTAGGTCTTTAATCCATTTTGAATTTATTTTTGTGTGTGGTGTTAGGGAGTGTTCTAATTTCATCCTTTTTACATGTACCTGTCCAGTTTCTCCAGCACCACTTATTGAAGAGACTGTCTTTTCTCCATTGTATATCCTAGCCTCCTTTGTCATAGATTAGTTGACCATAGGTGTGTGGGTTTATCTCTGGGCTTTCTATCCTGTTCCATTGATCTATATTTCTCTTTTTGAGCCAGTACCATTTTGTCTTGATTACTGTAGCTTTGTAGTATAGTCTGAAGTCAGGGAGTCCGATTCCTCCAGCTCCGTTTTTTTCCCCTCAAAATTGCTTTGGCTATTCACGGTGTTTTGTGTCTCCATACAAATTTTAATGTTTTTTGTTTTAGTTCTGTAAAAAATGCCATTGGTAATTTGATAGGGATTGCATTGATCTGTAGATTGCTTTGGGTAGTATAGTCATTTTCACAGTATTGATTCTTCCAATCCAAGAACATGGTATATCTTCTTCATCTGTTTGTGTCATCTTTGGTTTCTTTCATCAGTGTCTTATAGTTTTCTGAGTACAGGTCTTTTACCTCCTTAGGTAGGTTCATTCCTAGGTGTTTTATTCTTTTTGTTGCAGTGGTGAATGGAATTGTTTCCTTAATTTCTCTTTCTGATCTTTCATTGTTAGTGTATAGGAATGCAAGAGATTTCTGTGCATTAATTTTGTATCCTGCAACTTTACCAAATTCATTGATTAGCTCTGGTAGTTTTCTGGTGGCATCTTTAGGATTCTCTATGTATAGTATCATGTCATCTGCAAACAGTGACAGTTTTACTTCTTTTCCAATTTGTATTCCTTTTATTTCTTTTCCTTCTCTGATTGCCGTGGCTAGGACTTCCAAAACTATGTTGAATAATAGTGGTGAGAGTGGACATCCTTGTCTTGTTCCTGATCTTAGAGGAAATGCTTTCAGTTTTTCACCATTGAGAAAGTTGTTTGCTGTGGGTTTGTCATACATGGCCTTTATTATGTTGCAGTAGGTTCCCTCTGTGCCCACTTTCTGAACAGTTTTTAGCATAAATTGGTGTTGAATTTTGTCAAAAGCTTTTTCTGCATCTATTGAGATGATCATATGGTTTTTCTTCTTCAATTTGTGAATATGGTGTATCACATTAGTTGATTTGCATATATTGAAGAATCCTTGCATCCCTGGGATAAATCCCACTTGATGATGGTGTATGATCCTTTTAATGTGTTGTTGGATTCTGTTTACTAGTATTTTGTTCAGGATTTTTGCATCTATATTCATCAGTGATATTGGTCTGTAATTTCTTTTTTTGTAGTATCTTTGTCTGCTTTTGGTATCAGGGTTGGTGGCCTTGTAGAATGAGTTTGGGAGTGTTCCTTCCTCTGCAATCTTTTGGAAGAGTTTGAGAAGGATGGGAGTTAGCCCCTCTCTAAGTGTTTGATAGAATTCACCTGTGAAGCCATCTGGTCCTGGACTTGGGTTTGTTGGAAGATTTTTAATCACAGTTTCAATTTCAGTGCTTGTGATTGGTCTGTTCATATTTTCTATTTCTTCCTGGTTCAGTCTTGAAGGTTGTGCCTTTCTAAGAATGTGTCCATTTCTTCCAGGTTGTTCATTTTATTGGCATAGAGTTGCTTGTAGTAATCACTCATGATCCTTTGTATTTCTACAGTGTCAGTTGTTACTTCTCCTTTTTCATTTCTAATTCTATTGATTTGAGTCTTCTCCCTTTTTTTCTTGATGAGTCTGGCTAATGGTTTATCAATTTTGTTTATCTTTTCAAAGAACCAGCTTTTAGTTTTATTGATCTTTGCTATCGTTTCCTTCATTTCTTTTTCATTTATTTCCGATATGATCTTTATGATTTCTTTCCTTCTGCTAACTTTGGGTTTTGTTTATTCTTCTTTCTCTAGTTCCTTTCGGTGTAAGGTTAGATTGTTTATTTGAGAATTGTCTTGTTTCTTGAGGTAGGATTGAATTGCTATAAACTTTGCTCTTAGAACTGTTTCTGCTGAATCCCATAGATTTTGGATTGTTGTGTTTTTGTTGTCATCTGTGTCTAGGTATTTTTTGATTTCCTCTTTGATTTTTTCAGTGATCTTTTGGTCATTTAGTAACGTATTGTTTAGCCTCCATGTGTTTGTGTTTTTTACGTTTTTTTTCCCTGTAATTGATTCCTAACCTCATAGCGTTGTGGTCGGAAAAGATGCTTTATATGATTTCAGTTTTCTTAAATTTACCAAGGCTTGATTTGTGACTCAAGATGTGGTCTCTCCTGGAGAATATTCCACGTACACTTGAGAAGAAAGTGTAATCTGTTGTTTTTGGATGGAATGTCCTATAAATATCAATTAAATCTATCTGGTCTATTGTGTCATTTAAAGCTTGTGTTTCCTTATTAATTTCTGTTTGGATGATCTGCCCATTGGTGTAAGTGAGGTGTTAAAGTCCCCCACTATTATTGTGTTACTGTCAATTTCCTCTTTTATAGCTGTTAGCAGTTGCCTTATGTATTGAGGTGCTCCTATGTTGGGTGCATATATATTTATAATTGTTATATCTTCTTTTTGAATTGATCCCTTGATCATTATGTAGTGTCCTTCCTTTCTCTGGTAACATTCTTTATTTTAAAGTCTATTTTATCTGATATGAGTATTGCTCCTCCAGCTTTCTTTTGATTTCCATTTGCATGGAATATCTTTTTCCATCCCCTCACTTTCAGTCTGTATGTGTCCCTGGGTCTGAAGTGGGTCTCTTGTAGACAGCATATATATGGGTCTTGGTTGTTTTTTTTTTTTTTTTTTTGCGGTAGGCGGGCCTCTCACCGTTGTGGCCTCTCCTGTTGCGGAGCACAGGCTCCGGACGTGCAGGCTCCGTGGCCATGGCTCACAGGCCTAGCCGCTTCGCGGCATGTGGGATCTTCCCAGACCGGGGCACGAACCCGTGTCCCCTGCATCAGCAGGCGGATTCTCAACCACTGCGCCACGAGGGAAGCCCCTGGGTCTTGTTTTTATGTCCATTCAGCAAGCCTGTGTCTTTTGGTTGGAGCATTTAATCCATTCACAATTAAGGTAATTATCGATATGTATGTTCCTTTTACCATTTTCTTAATTGTTTTGGGTTAGTTTTTTTAGATCCTTTTCTTCTCGTTTTTCCCTCTTAGAGATGTTCCTTTAGCATTTGTTGTAGAGCTGGTTTGATGGTGCTGAATTCTCTTAGCTTTTGCTTTTCTGTAATGCTTTTGATTTCTCTGTTGAATCTGAATGAGACCCTTGCCGGGTAGAGTAATCTTGGTTGTAGGTTCTTCCCTTTCATCACTTTAAATATATCATACCACTTCCTTCTGGCTTGCAGAGTTTCTGCTGAGAAATCAGCTGTTAACGTTATGAGTGTTCCCTTGTTTGTCGTGTTTTTTTTTGTTTGTTTGTTTGTTTCGCGGTACTTGGGCCTCTCACTGCTGTGGCCTCTCCGGCTGCGGAGCACAGGCTCTGGACGCTCAGGCTCAGCGGCCATGGCTCACGGGCCCAGCCGCTCCGCGGCATGTGGGATCCTCCCGGACCGGGGCACGAACCCGCGTCCCCTGCATCGGCAGGCGGACTCTCAACCACTGCGCCACCAGGGAAGCCCTATTTGTCGTTTTAACTTTGTTGCTTTTAATAATTTTTCGTCAATTTGATTACTATGCGTCTCGGTGTGTTTCTCCTTGGGTTTATCCTGCCTGGGACTCTCTGCGCTTCCTGGACTTGGGTGGCTATTTCCCTTCCCATGTTAGGGAAGTTTTCAACTATAATCTCTTCAAATATTTTCTCGGGTCCTTTCTCTCTCTTCTCCTTCTGGGACCCCTATAATGTGAATGTTGGTGGGTTTAATGTTGTCCCAGAGATCTCTTAGGCAGTCTTCATTTCTTTTCATTCTTTTTTCTTTATTCTGTTCCATGGCAGTGAATTCCACCATCCTGTCTTCCAGGTAACTTATCCATTCTTCTGCCTCAGTTATTCTGCTACTGATTCCTTCTAGTGTATTTTTCATTTCAGTTATTGTATTGTTCATCTCTGTTTGTTTGTTCGGTTTTTTTTTGTTTTTTTTTTTGCAGTACGCAGGCTTCCCACTGTTATGGC
The DNA here is from genome assembly GCF_949752795.1 of Hyperoodon ampullatus. Lineage (NCBI taxonomy): Eukaryota > Metazoa > Chordata > Mammalia > Artiodactyla > Ziphiidae > Hyperoodon > Hyperoodon ampullatus. The sequence goes on along the minus strand of NC_136916.1, from coordinate 42,819,823 downwards.
CTCTCCTGTTGTGGAGCACAGGCTCCGGACGCGCAGGCTCCACGGCATGTGGGATCTTCCCGGACTGGGGCACGAACCCGTATACCCTGCATCGGCAGGCGGACTCTCAACCACTGCGCCACCGGTGGGGGGGGAGCCCTGTTTGTTTGTTCTTTAATTCTTCCAGGTCTTCGTTAAACATTTCTTGCATCTTCTCGATCTTTTCCTCCATTCTTTTTCCGAGGTCCTGGATCATCTTTACTATCATTATCCTGAATTCTTCTGGTAGGTTGCCTATCTCCACTTCATTTAGTTGTTTTTCTGGGGTTTTATCTTGTTCCTTCATCTGGAACATAGTCCTCTGCCTTTTCATTTTGTCTATCTTTCTGTAAATGTGGTTTTCGTTCCACAGGCTGCAGGATTGTAGTTCTTCTTGCTTCTGCTGTCTGCCCTCTGGTGGATGAGGCTGTCTAAGAGACTTGTGCAAGCTTCCTGATGGGAGGGATTGGTGGTGGGTAGAGCTGGGTGTTACTCTTGCAAGCAGAGCTCAGTAAAACTTTAGTCTGCTTGTCTGCTGATGGGTGGGTCTGAGTTCCCTCCCTGTTGGTTGTTTGGCCCGAGGTGAACCAACACTGGGGCCTCCCCGGGCTCTTTGGTGGGTTTAATGGCAGACCCCAGGAGGGCTTACGCCAAGGAGTACTTCCCAGAACTTCTGCCAGTGTCCTTGTCCCCGCGGTGAGCCACAGCTGCCCCCTGCCTCTGCAGGAGACCATCCAACACTAGCAGATAGGTCTGGTTCAGTCTCCTATGGGGTCACTGCTCCTTCCTCTGGGTCCCAGTGTGCACACTACTTTTTGTGTGCCCCCCAAGAGTGGAGTCTTTGTTTCCCCCAGTCCTGTTGAAGTCCTGCAATCAAATCCTGCTAGCCTTCAAAGTCTGATTCTCTGGGAATTCCTCCTCCCGTTGCCAGACCCCCAGGTTGGGAAGTCTGATGTGGGACTCAGAACCTTCACTCCGGTGGGTGGACTTCTGTGGTATAATTGTTCTCCAGTTCGAGTCAACCACCCAGCAGTTATGGGATTTGATTTTATTGTGTTTGCGCCCCTCTTCCCATCTCATTGTGGTTTCTCCTTTGTCTTTGGATGTGGGGTATCTATTTTGGTGACTTCCAGTGTCTTCCTGTCGATGACTGTTCACCAGTTAGTTGTGATTCTGGTGCTCTCGCAAGACGGAGTGAGCACACGTCCTTCTACTCTGCCATCTGGAACCAATCTCTCCAGACTGTTTTTCAAATCCTTGATGTGTGATGGAAAATAACCGTGGACCTTTGGTTTCTTGAGTGATGTTCTAGGGACTAGGCTGACCTTTTTTTTTTTTTTTTTTGCGGTACGCGGGCCTCTCATTGTTGTGGCCTCTCCTGTTGCGGAGCACAGGCTCCGGACACTCAGGCTCAGCGGCTGTGGCTCACGGGCCCAGCCACTCCACGGCATGTGGGATATTCCCGGACCAGGGCACGAACCCGTGTCCCCTGCATTGGCAGGCAGACTCTTAACCACTGCGCCACCAGGGAAGCTCTAGGCTGACCATTTTTAAAGAGTCAGTTGGTGGTATAATTAACTCTTTAATGAGCAAAGAACCAGGTACAGTTTATGTACCTCTGTGAGGTCCTCTGACTTTAGAAGTATTTTGATGTGTCTTTCATCCCAGTAGGGTAAGACCTAGGAGTGTTTTATCCTTTCATAGCATCATTATTTGAATCACCTTATATAATAGGAAGCATTTTTCAAAGTGTCTTCTCAGTTAATAATGGCCCATATGTGTCTTCATACTTGTATGTGGCTAACCTATTTTGTATGAGAGGGAAGGCAGGAATTGTGACAGATCATTTCGTTTTGTTTCCTTTATTCAGGAAAATTTTAAGCATACACAGCTATAATGAGAACAGTATAATAAAATCTCATGTACCCGTCTCTCATTTCACTGGTTGTCAGGTTGGACACCTTGTTTCATCTGTATTCCCCACCCCACCTTACCCAGACTATTTGGAAACAAATCTCAGATTTGACATCATATTTAATTCATGAATATTATCGAGTTTTTAATCAGCCAGCTTCATAGTCGTTTGTTTATACAGTGAGGAATAAAGAAGTAAAGGGGGAAACTGGAGGGAAAACATTAGCACTCAGTTGTAAAGGCAGTTGCAGTTAACAGAGGAGGTCCAGAAAATCTAACTGGGAGTGGGAGCAGCTGCTGTTAGGGTCGGTGGTGAGGGCTGGGGCAGAGGGAAGCTTGGGCTTAGATCTATCGGTTTTCAAAATGTTGGCTTCTCTTTGATGCCATCTTAATTCACATTTTCTTTATCCTCATGAGTTTATCCTTTTTTTAATTCTTTACTGTCATTTTAGTGTGTTTCCAGGATGCAGCAGGGACAAACTACGTGGATTTAGTGTGCTGTATTTTCCTGGAAGTCCCATTGATTTTTGTTTTGTTTTTTAAAATTAATTAATTAATTAATTTTATTTTTGGCTGCATTGAGTCTTCATTGCTGCATGCGGACTTTCTCTAGTTGCGGAGAGCAGGAGCTACTCTTCGTTGCAATACACAGGCTTCTCATTGCGGTAGCTTCTCTTGTTGTGGAGCACGGGCACTAGGGCGCATGGGCTTCAGTAGTTGTGGCACACGGGCTCAGTAGTTGTGGCTCATGCGCTGTAGAGTGCAGGCTCAGTAGTTGTGGTGCACGGGCCTAGTTGCTCCGTAGCATGTGGGATCTTCCTGGACCAGGGATCGAACCCATGTCCCCTGCATTGGCAGGCGGATTCTCAACCACTGTGCCACCAGGGAAGCCCCCATTGCGTTTTCAATTTCAATAACAGTGGTTTTCATTTTAGGGAGCCCTTGAATATTTTCCACATCTGCCTGGTGCTCCCTCTCCCCAACCCCAAACCACCTCCTACTCCCGACCTACCCCATAAAGTTAAGATAAAGTTAGACTCTAAACCTGCTCAAACCTGGGGTTTTTATTTTCATAAAGTGCTTTTTTTTTCCTTACCCATGTGTGGGGAGCTTCCCTAGGCCAGTTGGCAGAGTTTTTTAGTCCCACATTTATTGGGTTTTTAGCTCTGTGAGAGGACCTGTTTATACAGGGAGTCTCAATCCTAAATTGCCATTTCATATGGCCTCAAGCCTTATTTCTTGTCCTCCTAGCTCTTACTGCGTCTTAAAACTTCTGGAGTTTACCACAGATTTAGCATCTGCTCAGATGCTCTGGCACTGAGCTCTGTCTCTGGTTCTAGCACTGGGAGCTCAGAAATTCACTTAAGCATACTTTCTTTCCTGTTGTTATTTTATCCAGCATCTCTAGGTGATTAAAACAAGAGGGTTTCAGTGTCTGTTTTTCTGTCACTATCTATGCACGTTTATTCTGTGATTTTGTGTGTCTTGAGGAGAGAAGAAGCACAAACTACAGTGTTCTGAGGGACTTGTGTTTTAAAACAGGTAGAAAATACTATAAGATGGAGGATACGCCGGGATGAAGAAGGAAATGAAATTAAAGAAAGCAATGCTCGGATAGTCAAGTGGTCTGATGGAAGGTGAGCACAAATGCCTGAAGGGTATGGAAATGCCCAGAATGTGGCTGGGAGGGATCAAGCTTTGGAATATGAGCTTATTTGGGGTACACCTCTTATTAAAGACTTTCCATTGTTTAGTCCCTGGCATTGCAAAGAAAACCTGAGAGAAATATAAATAGGCAGTTGAGGGTCATACAGGCTGGTGGAAGACATTAAAAGTAGGCCGGAAATGTGACCATCCTCTTTGGCTCCAGCATAGTAGTCTGGAAAAGTTAGACCAACTTCCCTCCCTCCTTACAAATTGATGCTTTAGTAAAACTGCCCTTCACTGGGAAGGTGGTAGAGGCTGAGTGAATGTCACAGCATGTTTTACTTCTAAGCATAAACATACAGAGTGTTTTACTTCTGTGTAGGTCATTTTCCACATCAAGCCTTCTTCATTCTTTCCTTCCTTCTGAATTCTGTGTAAGGAGAGAAAGCAGCAGCCGAATCACATTTTAAGTGAAGTAAAATGATAGAGTGAAAGCTTTCTGACTTACATGTGAAGTGTTCCTTCTTTTCAGCATGTCGCTGCATTTAGGCAATGAGGTGTTTGATGTTTACAAGGCTCCACTGCAGGGCGATCACAACCACCTTTTTATAAGACAAGGTACCGGTCTACAGGGACAAGCCGTCTTTAAAACCAAACTCACATTCAGGTAATTACTCTCATCAACGTACTATTTGTTACAATAAAAGCGGTGAAATATAGGTGTTGTTCAAAGTGCCTGACTCCTGATTGGCATAACCTTGCAGTATAGTTCCCCAAAGACCAAGATCTGGTTCTCAGCTCTGAAGGTTCAAAGACTATATTGTCAAGTTGCTGTTTCACAGGGAACCAGGTCATGCTAACTAAACTTCCAAGAGACTGTTATGTAAACCAGAATGTCAAGTTTATTAACTCCAGTGATTACTATAACTGCCAGGAGGCCTAAGAATCCTTGCAGGTCAGTGTGATAATTAGAGGTTGTCAGTGTGTATGCGATCAGAGGAAAGGCAGTGAGTTGGTGGGTGTGAAGGCTGAGCACATCTTGTTCTTTAGGCTGCTGCATCCATTACCTCTCCAAGGATGTGTCCCCCAAGCAGCCCAGGATACTCAGGTCAGCTGGTGAGAGTATCCCCCTTGTCTAGGCAGCGTAGGCACTACAATGAAACATTCCTGTTTTTCTTTTCTTGATTCTAAGCAGACCATCCTCCTTGGGTAATGCTTATCTTTGGGGAGGGCACAATATTCTTGGTTATGACTTACAGTTTTGAAAATTGTAATGGTCAAGATTATAGGCTTTGGAATCAGATAGACCTGTATCTGAGTCCCATTTCCACTTGCATGACCTTGTGTAACTTTCTCAACCTTTCCTTGCCTCAGTTTCCTAATATATAAAATGTAATAATTATCTCATAGAGGAGCTGTGACAATGAAGTCACGTAATATGTAAAACACAAAAGTACAGTGCTTGGCACTTAGTATTCAGTAAATGCTGCTTATGCCATCCATTTACTGCTTCTAGAGGGTAATTGTGCTGTGCAAACCTTTTTTTACTCCACTTTTCCGTATTTCACTTTACTTGTGAGATAAGAATGTTTTAGTAAGCTACAGAATGAAGAAACTTCAGAATCCCCATCTAGTATATTGTTTTGTGTCCCTGCCTATTTTTTTCTAGAGAATAGGAAATGGTCACTGGCCTCCTTTGATGTTGATATGACTGGCTCACAAGTGTATTTGCTAAACAATGAGGTATTTTTGTTCATTTCCTGCAGACCTCACTCTACAGACAGTGCCACACATAGAAAGATGACCCTGTCACTTGCAGACAGATGTTCAAAGACACAGAAGATTAGAATCTTACCAATGGCTGGTCGTGATCCTGAATGCCAGCGCACAGAGATGATTAAGGTATGTTGGCTGAGGTTTATCCTGGATATTTGGAATATTAAGAATAGCATTTCCTAAAATGTTGTTCATCATCTCTTATTGACCCACTGTTTATCCTTCCAGCTGGCATGAACACGGAGCTGGTTTCATTTCCTAAGCATTTGGCAAATGGGTAATATGGTGATAGTCCTAAAACAAACCCTGGCTTGGGTTCTCTCCCACCAGGTCCTGAGAGTTTGGCAAACAGATGACTGAAAGAATCTGAACTTTCACAGATAATTTCAAGGATGATTAAATCATCTATGTCTGGTTTAGAGTTCATGTCAAAAATCAGTGGAAACGCTCCAGAGATTTGGTCTAGGTAGAATATAAATAGACAAGAAGTTTCCCCCCTTTTCTCCTGAAGGTAGGGGAGCTGGAGGGACCTGAAGACTCCAGGACCACATTGAGAGATGCCCCAAGCCCTCCTTCACATCCCCAGCTTGCATGGAAATGCACAAGGAATCAGCTAGTTTGTTCTTAATCCCTATTCTACTGACAGTGATTTTTACTCTATACTCAGCACAACCACATACTATTTAATGAAACAATGTCCATCAACAGAATTAGAGTTGTATGCAGTAATAAAGCAATTAAGTGAGGAATCAAAGAAACGCCAGAATATCCCTGACTTCTCATACCCTGGCCCTGCCTAGTGAACCCCAATGTGTAGAAGCCAGGCAGATGGAAGGGAATGAAGGCTCTGCTTTGGGGCTCGGACCCTCCCCACCAGAACCTCCCCATCCTGCCATCAGGAGCTGTGGGGAGCTCTCTGGGTTGAGGGCCCCAGACTGGAATATGTGGGCACCATGGTAGTTTGGTGGAGCCTGGGCAAGTCAGGTGTCTGTCTCAGGGGTGAAGAGAACCCGCCTCCCTCAGGCATCCACTGGACATGAACGAGGTTCCTCAGGCTGGTCGCTGCACTCTGGGCTCTGCCTGGCAGCACAGGGGACGCTGCATCTCCCAAGGCTGTGCCGGTGCCAGTTCTGATGGGGCGGTTGGTGTGAGGGAGGGAGCCTTTGCCTCTTCACCCTGTGTTGTCTTCACGCCTTCGAACTGAACAAGGTGATGACCATGTGTGGTAACAGGGGTGTAAAATGGAGAGAACTGTACCCTGAGGACATAGGAACTGGTGTTATCCTGGGCGAGGCATTTACGTGTTCTTTACAGTAAAGTAGCTTCAAGGGAGCACTAAGTGAGTTCATTTTTTTTTTTTTTTAAGTTCAGTAATTTATTTGCTTCTTTACAGAAAGAAGAAGAACGGTTGAGGGCTTCTATTCGTAGGGAATCTCAGCAGCGCCGCATGAGAGAGAAACAGCACCAGCGGGGGCTGAGTGCTAGCTACCTAGAACCTGATCGATATGATGAGGAGGAGGAAGGTGAGGAGTCCATCAGCTTGGCTGCCATTAAAAACCGATACAAAGGGGGCATTCGAGGTGAGTTTGGGCAGAAATTAAATGTCATCATGTCAGGGTCCAGGAATTTATCTTTGCATTGAGCATACTCTGAATGCTCAGTCACTGGACATTTTATTTTTAAGGAACCAGTGTTAATGAGTGAGACATTTTGACATCTAAAGAGCTAAAGAGTCATTGTGGAATCCTTTCAGGTCAGCCTGGAAGGGCAGAAGCTGCCTGTGCTCTCTCGCTTGCAGACTCATCCCTTGAGCTTCTGCTTTCTGATTTGAAAGTCTGCCGATTATATTTGGAACTTCTCTCAACTTTTTAAATTACTAGTTAAGAATCAAGAAGTTCAGTTTTTAAGAATCAGGAAGTTCAGTTTTTCAGCGAATACATGTGTTTTCTTTCAAAGTTCTCCACTGCATATTCCCTTCTTTCACAAGTACCAATAATTTATAATGGTTAACATTTACTCAGCACACACTGAATCCCAGGCAAATACTCAAACATGCATCCTATTGGATCCTCATAACAATGTTAAGACCCAGTTACTACTACTGTCTTGTTCTTTTTAAAAAAAAATGATTACTAAACTAATTATATTAATTTCAGGTGTACAACCTAATGATTCGGTATTCGTATATATTGTGAAATGATCACCATAATAAGTCTAGTTAACTTATGCCACCAAAGATAGTTTACGGAATTTTTTTTCTTGTGATGGGAACTTTTAAAGTCTGCTCTCTCAGCAACTTTTAAATATGCGTACAGTGTTATTAACTTTAGTCACCACACTGTACATTACGTGCCCGTGACTGATTTATCTTGTAACTGGAGCTCCTACCATTTGATTCCCTTCACCCTTTCCTCCACCCTCCACACCACACCTCAGGCAACTGCTAATCTGTTTTCTGTATCTATGAGCTTGTTTTTTGTTTTCCTTTTTTTTTACATTCCACATACAAGTGTGACTTATTCACTTAGCATAATGCCTCAAGGTCCATTTTTGTCTTGTTCTTACTGAGGAAATGGAGACTTTGAGAGGTTGAGTGGCTTGCCCAAAGACACATAGTTGGTACATGGACAGTTCTGAACCAAGGCCATCTGACTTCTGACGTGTCTGTCTCCAGAAGTTTCCCCACAGCCTGCAGCAAGATGTCATGCTTAAAAAAGCAAACTGAACCTGAAGATGGAACACCTGGGCTGGACTCAGCTCTGCCACTTTTTGTTTTGTTTTGTTTTTGGCCACACTACACGACCTGCAGGATCTTAGTTCCCCAACCAGGGATCAAACCCACACCCTCAGCAGTGAAAGCACGGAGTCCTAACCACTGGACCACCAGGGAATTCCCAACTCTCTTACTTTTTAGTTGGATGACTTTTGGAAAGTTACAGTACCTCTTTTCTGGTACCCTTATCAAGAAAAGAACAACCTATTGGTAATAGTATTTATACCATGATGAGGTTGTTTAGAGAATCGAATGACACTATATGTATAAAGTACTTCATCCAGCCCTTGGCATATAAGAAGTACTAAATAAATGTTACCCCAAACTATTGTCATTGTTCTTACCACTCATCGGCTTCGGGCAAGTGACTCCATGTCTCTGAATACTGAGTTCCCCATCTGTAAGATGAGGATCTAATCCCCACCAGGTTAGATTTGATAGAGATTTGGGAATCACTGTACAATGTAAGGTATACCTTGGGTGACCATGTTCCTGGTTTTGCCCTGTTAGAATGATAAATTATAAGAACACCCAATTTTCCCTTTCTCTGACCATCCTGTGAAACTCCCTTCTCCTTTTTCACAGCAACTGCATTTTATTTATTTTGGGACTATAGTACAGAAACCTTTTATTTTTATTTTTATTTTTTTGTTAGTGCAGATTTCCCACAGAAAAGATTAACTGGAAATAAATCACATATACGCTAAATAAAAATGAAAAAATTGAGGATTTTTTAGGGGAGAGTTATATAATATTCAGTTTCCCAGTGATTAAAAACCTAATGGAGAAGTTCATTAGCGATCAGTTCTGTCCAATAGTCGGATAGTCTAGGGATAGGCAGGGAATGGGGAGAAGGGGAAAGCATTGGGTTCTGAGGTGAGGGGGTTGGTCTAATATCAGCTGTTCTTATTCAACCTGCGCTTCACCTGGGCTGGGGCATCAGCACAGGCTGTTATTCATCTCCATCTCCCTTTGAAATGTCCATTTGGCAACAAACCGTCTTTACAGGACCAGGAAACTACCTCTTGCTTTTATCTTTAAAGCTTATTTTGGAATTAACTGTTACCCCGATAAAAGAATGACTCAGACTTTAAAAACTTATTTGGAAATAGTGGTGTCTGTCTCTTTAATCAGCTTGCACAAGCCTTTTTAATATTTAAAAGTGGTCAGATACCAAAAAAAAAAAGTGGTCAGATAAACCATTCTTGTATTTGAGAGGATAAGTGCTTCATTTCAACATATCTAAACTTACATTTACCTTTTTTTAAAAAATAAATTTATTTTTATTTATTTATCTTTGGCTGCATTGGGTCTTGCTGTGCGTGGGCTTTCTCTAGTTGTGGCTGAGCGGGGGCTACGCTTTGTTGCGGTGCGCGGGCTTCTCATTGCAGTGGCCTCTCTTGTTGCAGAGCACGGGCTCTAGGCGCATGGGCTTCAGTAGTTGTGGCACGCAGGCTCAGTAGTTGTGGCTCTCGGCTCTAGAGCGCAGGCTCAGTAGTTGTGGTGCACAGGCTCCGTTGCTGCATGGCATGTGGGATCTTCCCGGACCAGGGCTCAAACCCGCGTCCCCTGCACCGGCAGGCAGATTCCTAACCACTGCACCACCAGGGAAGCCCACATTTACCTTTACGTTTTAATTTTTTTTTTTTTTGTGGTACGCGGGCTTCTCACTGCTGTGGCCTCTCCCGTTGCGGAGCACAGGCTCCGGATGCGCAGGCTCAGCGGCCATGGCTCACGGGCCCAGCCGCTCCACGGCATGTGGGATCTTCCCAGACCGGGGCACGAGCCTGCGTCCCCTGCATCGGCAGGCGGACTCGCAACCACTGCGCCACCAGGGAAGCCCCTACGTTTTAAAATTTTTTACTTATTTGTTTCCTCTGGAAAAAATGTACAAAGGAACTAAAGATATTCATCAGAAGAAAAATCTGGGAATGAATGGATCATTGTCTTTGAAAGTCACTTACAAATCTTCTTCCTTTGCTTTCAGAGGAACGAGCCAGAATCTATTCATCAGACAGTGATGAGGGATCAGAAGAAGATAAGGCTCAAAGATTACTCAAAGCAAAGAAACTCACCAGTGATGAGGTAAACCAAATTTATTCAATTCTAGAGGTTTACCCTGTACCTACAAGTCAACTCCTGGAATGAAGAGGACCTCACAGCCCAGGAGCACAGATAGATGTCTATACACTTCACTGAAGCTCAGAGAGATAAATCCAGTAACAGGACTAGGGCTGGCCCAGAGGAGGGCCTGATACCTCTGCTCAGAGAAGGAGACCTCTCGTTGGGTGTTGAAGGAAGAATGCTAGGTGTGCAGGGCAAACCAGCCAGAGTGGGCATGCCAGGTAGATGGAAAGGCCTGGGAGAAGACACATGGCCCTGAGATACCAAGGCTCAACTAGAGAACTAGAAATCATTAGTGTGGGTAGATCAGAGCATGTATCTCTTCTTTCTTTTCCTCTTTTTGTTCATTTTCAATATATTTTTTAAATTACAGAAATAATTCTTATGGTAGAAAAATCTGTTTTCTTTTTATTTAGATGAACTCATATTTGAAATAGTATTGAGTAATTCAAGAACATAAATTTCCATCTATTATTGAAATAATAAATTTTCAAAGGAATTTTAACTTACGTTTTTGACAGTATCCTTTTCAAATTATAAGAGTACAGGTGCTGAGAAATGTTAAGTCTTTTCAAAATATAATTGACATGTAACATTGTATAACATTATATTAGTTTCAGGTATACAACATAAAGATTTGATCGATATATGTATATATTGCAAAATGATCACACCACAATAGTTATATGTTTAGTTATAGTTATATGTTTTTTTCTTGTGATGAGAACTTTTAAGATCTATGCTCTTAGCAACTTTAAATTGTACAATACAGTATTTGTTTATTTATTTATTTTTGGCTGTGTTGGGTCTTTGTTGCTGCACGTGGGCTTTCTCTAGTTGTGGCGAGTGGGGGCTACTCTTTGTTGTGGTGCATGGGCTTCTCGTTGCGGTGGCTTCTCTTGTTGTGGAGCACAGGCTCTAGGCACGTGGGCTTCAGTAGTTGTGGCACGCAGGCTCTAGAGCGCAGGCTCAGTAGTTGTGGCGCATGGGCTTAGTTGCTCTGTGGCATGTGGGATCTTCCCGGACCAGGGCTCGAACCCATGTCCCCTGCATTGGCAGGCGGATTCTTAACCACTGTACCACCAGGGAAGGCCACAATACAGTATTATTTTTTTTTTTTTTTTTTTTTTTTTTTGCGGTAGGCGGGCCTCTCACTGTTGTGGCCTCTCCCCTTGCGGAGCACAGGCTCCGGAGCACAGGCTCAGCGGCCACGGCTCACGGGCCCAGCCGCTCCGCGGCATGTGGGATCCTCCCAGACCGGGGCACGAACCCGCGTCCCCTGCATCGGCAGGTGGACTCTCAACCACTGCGCCACCAGGGAAGCCCCACAATACAGTATTATTAACTGTAGTCACTGTGCTGTACATCGCATCTCCATGGCCTACTTATTTAAGTCTTTTTATTTTTTTTTAATAAATTACTTAATTAATTTTTGGCTGCGTTGGGTCTCTGTTGCTGTGCGCAGGCTCTCTCTAGTTGCGGTGAGCAGGGTCTGCTTTTCATTGCGGTGCGTGGGCTTATTGCGGTGGCTTCTCTCATTGCGGAGCACAGGCTCTAGGTGTGCTGGCTTCAGTAGTTGTGGCTCACGGGCTTTAGAGCGCAGGCTCAGTAGTTGTGGCACAAGGGCTTAGTTGCTCCGCAGCATGTGGGATCTTCCTGGGCCAGGGCTCGAACCTGTGTCCCCTGCATTGGCAGGCAGATTCTTAACCACTACACCACCAGGGAAGTCCCTATTTAAGTCTTTTAAGATTTTTTTTTTTTTTTTTTTTTTTTTTTTTTTTTTGTGGTATGCGGGCCTCTCACTGTTGTGGCCTCTCCCGTTGCGGAGCACAGGCTCCGGACGCGCAGGCTCAGCAGCCATGGCTCACGGGCCCAGCCGCTCCGCGGCATATGGGATCCTCCCAGACCGGGGCACGAACCCGTATCCCCTGCATCGGCAGGCGGACTCTTTTTAAGATTATTTTTATCTTTGCTATTCTTGAATTTTGCTATGGTATCTTACTTTGTGTTTCTTTTTATTTTCCTGATTGGGATTTGTTAGATTTTCTGAATCTGTAGGTTGGTATCTTTCATCAGTTCTGAAAATTTCTCAGCCATTAATTCTTCAGATATTACTTCTGTACCATTCTGTCTCTCCTTTCTTCATGAAACTCTGATAAGATGCATGTTATTCCTTCTTACTTTATCCTCCATGACAGATCCTCAGTCTGTCTTTCATATTTTCCATGTCTTTATCTCTCTGCGTTCTAGGAAAGTTCTTCATATCCTTCTAGTTCAGTGCTTCTTTCTTTAGTTGTCTAATACATTGTTAATCTCTTGCATTAGATTTTTACTTTGTTTCAGTTTTTTTTTTATCTCTAGAGGTTTAGTTTCTTTTTCTAATTGATAATTTTTAAAAATTCTGCTCCTAAATTATATTTTTCAGTTTCTCCTTTTAATGTCTTTAAATATTTTAAACCTACATGTATGGTCTTTTATGTCTGATAATTCCAATGTCTAAAATCTTTACATGTGTGATTTTACTGCCAATTACTTCTGCTGGCTCTTTTTCATGATGACTTATTTCTCCATGTGTTCTGCAATTAAATGATTGATTTACTTAGCTCAAATCAATGGGAATTTTTGTGGCTTAGATTGATGGATTCCTCCAAAGATGGTATATATTTGCTTCTGCCAGGTACCTTGGGACCACTTTAAATTATATTCTTGGAATAAGGTCTTCTTAGTTTTACTGGAAGTATGGGTTCTGACTTGTGGTTATGAATTTTCCTAGAAATTTTTAATTTTTTGTTTTAATCCCCTGTTAATTAGTTCTAATGTTAGAGATTAGAAATTATCCTTGCAGACATTTAGAACAGGGGTTGGCAAATTACATCCCACTGACCTAATCTGGCCTGCCGCCTGTTTTTTCAAATAAAGGTTTTTAGGAATCCACCCATGGTTATTCATTTATGTATTTGTCTATGGATGTTTTCCTTCTATAGTGACAGAGTTGACTAGTTGCAACAGAAACCATACATATGTCTTGTAAAGCCTAAGACATTTATTCTCAGGCCCTCTACCAAAAAGGTTTGCTGACCCCTGCCTCAGAGAAATGGGCCTGGGTTTATTTCTAGTTCACCTGAACAATAAAGATACAGTCCTTTGGGGTCTGCTATTAATCTGCTCCACTTGGCCTTTGTCTCCTGTCCTCAGCACCCTGCAAGGCATAAAACCTAAGCTCATGTTCACACAGTTTGGTAAATGTCTTCAAGGAGAAAGCCTGCTTTAGTGCTGTGCTTATCTCTGTGGGTTCTTGCTTTTGCTTAATTTTTGGTCTCTGATTACGCCTTATTTTCTTGCCATCACTTTGGTTTGTTTATAGTTTTTCATCATTGTAATTTTCACTGGGAGGGTTATTCAAAGGATTGTTCTGCCATATTGTGGGAACATTGCTGTGTTCCTGTTATTCATGAGTTTAATGTATTTTGATCATTTTGGCCTGTGAACTGTGAGCTTCCACGAGCTCTTTTCTCATGTGAAACAGAATTTTGTTCTTGCGTTATTGTTAATTACAACATTTAATATTTCCCAGTCTTTCTTGAAAGTGGCATGCTATGGAAGATAACTAGACAAAAATTGTTAAATTATTCTGCAACATACTTGTTTTAAATTAGATAGGAAACATCTTAATCATGCATTTATAGTGTGTTGAACTGTTGGCAAACAGGAATCCTCATCTAAGCAGATGCCGTTTTATCCTTTGGCAAGCAGAAACTGTGAATAAAACTTGAAAAGTGCCATGGGACTTCTGTTTATTTCTAGTATTCTCAGAAATGAGATTTCTAAATGTGATCCATCAAATAGTCTTCTTCTAGTCTGGGCAATTGCAAACCTGTAACTTCCTGACTTAAAAATGTCTCTTGCGAATGCCTCCTAGCTGTCTGTTATAGGAGCTACCCTCTACCTTCCACACCCAAATACTCACCATTAAGTCTTCCTGTACCCCTCCCTTCCCCTTTCCTGACAGCAGAGACTTTACTTCTGCCTGGACCTCCCAACCCCTGCCTCTGCCTCCCCTTATTGCCCCAGTTCAAGTCCTGGCATGGGTCACAATGGGAGAGAGGAGGAAAGGGGTCAGACCTGCTCTAGGTCCCTCTCCTTATTTGCACACTAAACGCTACCCGCACGCCATGAGCCTAGTTATTCCTCTGAGATAAAGCGAGTTTTCAGACCCTAAGTCCCCACCCCAGAGAACCACCGTTGTCACCAGAGCATTCCTTGATATGGGGAAAGGGCATGGGTCTGGATTAGAATGAACTGGATTACTGAATCTTGGGCTATTTTATTTATTTATTTTTTTAATTTTTATTTATTTATTTTTGGCTGTGTTGGGTCTTTGTTTCTGTACCAGGGCTTTCTCCAGTTGCGGCGAGCGGGGGCCACTCTTCATCGCGGTGCGCAGGCCTCTCACTGTCGTGGCCTCTCCCGTTGCGGAGCACAGGCTCCAGACGTGCAGGCTCAGGAGTTGTGGCTCACGGGCCTAGCCGCTCCGCGGCATGTGGGATCTTCCTGGACCGGGGCACGAACCCGTGTCCCCTGCATTTGCAGGCGGATTCTTAACCAGTGCGCCACCAGGGAAGCCCCTTGGGCTATTTTATACTACTTGCATGGCCTTGAGCAAGTCATCTCACATTTCCAAGTCTGTTTCCTCATCTGTTCTATGGGGTTTATGCTCGCTGCCTTGTAAAGTTGTATTATAGTAAATAACAGATATGAAAGTGGGTGAATGCTAGCTTCCCTTCCCCAGCAGGGTCTAAGTTACAAAAAAGGAGAGAAACAGAACTTTTTATCCTCCCTTATTTTTGTAAGCAGTGAAAACTTTAGAAAACCTCAATTACAACCAAAGTGGAAAGATGGGTAGTAGAAGAGACTGTGGAAAAGGGAAAGACTGCCGTGGGAAGGAACATGCAGACAATGGGAAGGAAGGGCATCACTGCCACACCTTAGCTTTCTCGGATGAAAGAGACGACCTGCCAAGGACTGCCTAGAATGTGGTGCTGGTGGTCTGCTTCCTCTCCGTGTCTCTCTTTCCTCCCCCAGCTCTGCCTCGTGAAGCCTCCATTCCCCCCCTTGTCAGCCCTGCCTTACCTGTTAGAGGCCCCTCTGTTTATGGAGCCATCAGCAACTTGGAACCAGGGTAGTCCCAGCTTCCCCTCCAGTGTGGTTGGGATTCTGAATGTGTTTCCCTGGAAGCCTTGACACTCTTGGTGTTGGTCACTTATACTTTAAGACACCCTTATTTGTATATTTTCTTAGGTATATTTTGGGTTAAATAAACTCTGAGAGCTGGTTTCTAATGTGAGTTTTACAATCAGTCTAAAAAATAAATTGTTGGAAGACAACTCCTCCATAACTGTGGGCTGCCTGTTCCTGTGTCTTTAGGGACCTGCATTCATGGTTGTATTAGGAAGTTTTGTGTTCATCTCAGAGGTCTCTGAGACTGTCCTCAGTTCTTTTCTTTCTTTTTTCTTTATTCTGCTCTGCAGTAGTTATTTCCACTGTTTTATCTTCCAGGTCACTTCTCTGTTCTTCTGCCTCAGTTATTCTGCTATTGATCCCTTCTAGAGTATTTTTAATTTCATTTATTGTGTTGTTCATCATTGCTTGTTTCCTCTTTAGTTCTTCTAGGTCCTTGTTAAATGTTTCTTGCATTTTCTCTATTCTGTTTCCAAGATTTTGGATCATCTTTACTATCATTCTGAATTTTTCAGGTAGACTGCCTATTTCCTCTTCATTTGTTAGGTCTGGTGGGTTTTTACCTTGCTCCTTCATCTGCTGTGTATTTTTCTGTCTTCTCATTTTTCTTAACTTACTGTGTTTGGGGTCTCCTTTTCGCAGGCTGCCGGTTCGTAGTTCCCATTGTTTTTGGTGTCTGTCCCCAGTGGCTAACGTTGGTTCAGTGGGTTGCGTAGGTTTCCTGGTGGAGGGGACTAGTGCATGTGTTCTGGTGGATGAGGCTGGATCTTGTCTTTCTGGTGGGCAGGTCCACGTCTGGTGGTGTGTTTTGGGGTGTCTGTGGCCTTATTATGATTTTAGGCAGCCTCTCTGCTAATGGGTGGGGTTGTGTTCCTGTCTTGCTAGTTGTTTGGCATAGGGTGTCCAGCACTGTAGCTTGCTGGTCGTTGAGTGAAGCTGGGTGCTGGTGTTGAGATGGAGATCTCTGGGAGATTTTCGCCATTTGATATTACGTGGAGCTGGGAGGTCTCTTGTGGACCAGTGTCCTGAAGTTAGCTCTCCCACCTCAGTGGCACAGCCCTGACGCCTGGCTGGAGCACCAAGAGACTGTCCTCCACACGGCTCAGAATAAAAGGGAGAAAAAATAGAAAGAAAGAGGATAAAATAAAATAAAGTAAGATAAAATAAAGTTTTTAAAATAAAAAATAATTATTAAGAAAAAAAATTTTTTAAGTAAAAAAAAACAAAAAACAACGGACGGACAGATCCCTAGGACAAACGGTGAAAGCAAAGCTATACAGACAAAATCTCACACAGAAGCATACACATACACACTCACAATAAGAGGAAAAGGGGAAAAAATAATCTATCTTGCTCCCAAAGTCCACCTCCTCAATTTGGGATGATTCATTGTCTATTCAGGTATTCCACAGCTGCAGGGTACATCAAGTTGATTGTGGAGATTTAATCTGCTGCTTCTGAGGCTGCTGGGAGGGATTTCCCTTTCTCTTCTTTGTTTGCACAGCTCCTGGGGTTCAGCTTTAGATTTGGCCCCGCCTCTGCGTGGAGGTCGCCTTAGGGCGCCTGTTCTTCGCTCAGACAGGACGGGGTTAAAGGAGCAGCTGATTCGGGGGCTCTGGCTCACTCAGGCCGGGGGAAGGGAGGGGTACGGATGCGGGGCGAGCCTGCGGCGGCAGAGGCCAGCGTAAAGTTGCACCAGCCTGAGGCGCATCGTGCGTTCTCCCGGGGAAGTTGTCCCTGGATCACGGGACCCTGGCAGCGGCGGGCTGCACAGGCTCCCGGGAGGGGAGGTGTGGAGAGTGACCTATGCTCACACACAGGCTTCTTGGTGGCGGCAGCAGCGGCCTTAGCGTCTCATGCCCGGCTCTGGGGTCCTTGCTGATAGCCGCGGCTCGCGCCCGTCTCTGGAGCTCCTTTAAGCAGCGCTCTTAATCCCCTCTCCTCGCGCACCAGGAAACAGAGGCAAGAAAAAGGCTCTTGTCTCTTCGGCAGCTCCAGACTTTTCCCGGACTCCCTCCCGGCTAGTCGTGGCGCACTAGCCCCCTTCAGGCTGTGTTTACGCCGCCAACCCCAGTCCTCTCCCAGGGATCCGACCTCCGAAGCCCGGGCCTCAGCTCCCAGCCCCGCCCGCCCCGGCGGGTGAGCAGAGAGGCCTCTCGGGCTGGTGAGTGCTGGTCGGCACCGATCCTCTGTGCGGGAATCTCTCCGCTTTGCCCTCTGCACCCCTGTTGCTGTGCTCTCCTCCACGGCTCCGAAGCTTCCCCCCTCCGCCATCCGCAGTCTCCGCCCGCGAAGGGGCTTCCTTGTGTGTGGAAACCTTTCCTCCTTCACAGCTCCCTCCCACTGGTGCAGGTCCCGTCCCTATCCTTTTGTCTCTGTTTATTCTTTTTTCTTTTGCCCTACCCAGGTACGTAGGGAGTTTCTTGCCTTTTGTGAGGTCTGAGGTCTTCTGCCGGCGTTCAGTAGGTGTTCTGTAGGAGTTGTTCCACGTGTAGATGTATTTCTGGTGTATCTGTGGGGAGGAAGGTGATGTCTGCGTCGTACTCTTCCGCCATCTTCTCCTGTCAGTCTGTGTTCATCTAGTATGAGTATTTTTGTCATTTGTTGCATTTACATGGCACAGGGATTTATTCCAGCCACGTTCACTAAGGCAGAATCCCACACCCCTGGTTTCACAAAATGAGGTCTCCTGAAGGTTGCCACTCAACTTTCTAAGTCCTGGGAGTAGCAGGCCTGCATGCCTTTGCTGGGCTTTACTGTGCTTGTCTGTAGCCGCCGGAGAAGTCGGTCCTGGAAGGATTTTCAGAGCAGAATTCCAGAGCGTCTTACCCGAGACAGTGGATTAGAACCGGTGCCAATTAGACTTCTTTGGGAGAGCTTTGACCTGGCTCCTGACTTCCCAGCTGCTTGGCCCTGTCTAGGTTCCTTTAGGACAGGCTCTACCACCTTTTAGAGGTACCATGCCCATTATTCTTTTATTCACTCAAATTTAAACCCATTAAAGAACTTTAGAGCTGAAGAGACCATACACACTGAAGTTTACTTGGGGAACGTTGCCACAAACCAGGCTGGCATGTAAAGAGTTTAAGATAAGATTCATCAGCTGAAAATAAATGAAAAGTGGTGGTAGTAGTGAATGTGCTTCTTGCCTTTGCCAGTGCGGGGTTGGGAGAGAAGTGTCTAGGTTTGCTCAAGGCTGGGAAGTAGAAAGGAGGCTTATCACAGCCTGGGGGCAGGATCCACCCTCCAGGCTTGCTGTTGGGGTAACTTTATTGCTGCCAGCTGGGAAGTAAGTGCAGGAGGACTTCTGGATCTCTTCCTGTAGATTCATAACTTACCCCTTTGAATTCTCCTATGACTTCAGGTCTGTGGGGATGCATTTGGGACAATAAGGCAGGAAACAAGTGTGAGATAGTATTGATATCTTCTCCTCAGAGGGCCAGGCATCAGAAAAAGTGGCTATGCCAGCTTGTATGCTACATCCAGAAGCATTCTCTGGTCAGGGTAGTAAGATGCTTGGCCTTCCCCAACTTCAACCTTTAAACTTTGTTCACCCTGTTTTATTTTTGGTGAGGAGTCTTGTTAAGGCAATTCTGGAGTATCATATTTAGTATCATTTCATTTTAATCAATTTTTGATATTATTTAACGTTGATTTGTTCAAATTCTATCTGTAAGAAGTATTTTTAGAAAACTTCCCAAATTTTTTGTTTCTATTAGAACGTTATACAACGTGACTTTAAGCAGTGGAAACTTGTGTATGAAAGCCTTTAATTTCTTCAAAAAATTTTTTTCAAATATTAAAAAGAAAACTTTATTATGTGAGTTTTTAATACATCCAAAACAAGAAATAGTTATTTAAAAAAATTGACAGTCTTGGGCTTCCCTGGTGGTGAGAATCTGCCTGCCAGTGCAGGGGACACAGGTTCGAGCCCTGGTCTGGGAAGATCCCACATGCCACGGAGCAACTAAGCCCGTGCACCACAGCTACTGAGCCTGCGCGTCTGGAGCCTGTGCTCCACAACAAGAGAAGGCCGCGACAGTGAGAGGCCCGCGCACCGCAATGAAGAGTGGCCCCCGCTCGCCGCAACTAGAGAAAGCCCTCGTACAGAAACGAAGACCCAACACAGCCAAAAATAAATAAATAAATAACTTTATTTTAAAAAATTAAAAAATAAAAAATTGACAGTCTTTAGGGCATCCTTGGTGGCGCAGTAGTTGAGAGTCCGCCTGCCGATGCAGGGGACACGGGTTCGTGCCCCAGTCCGGGAAGATCCCACATGCCACGGAGTGGCAGGGTCCGTGAGCCATGGCTGCTGAGCCTGTGCGTCCGGAGCCTGTGCTCCGCAACGGGAGAGGCCACAACAGTGAGAGGCCCGCATACCGCAAAAAAAAAAAAAAAAAAAAAATGACAGTCTTTAGAATGCTTTTTGGATAACGAAGAAGTGAAATGCTCAGCAAGTGGAGAAAAAAGTTTAAGTAAATACCTAATTATGGTCAAAATAGTCAGCAGAACAAGCAGTTATATAGGCTGACTTCTTTGGGAGAGCCCTAACTCTTCCCAGGGCAAAGCCCCTTTCCACTTTCCTGCAGCTCTTCTCCATGTACAGCAGCTTCTTCCCCCTGTGAGACTGGGTCACAATTGCTTAGCTCGCTCTCATGGGCCTGAAATTGGGGTTTAGGGTTAGTTTGGTTATTACTCCGTAGTCATTTTGAATGCCTCTAGTACTTGTAGGTTTGGAAACTCGCCATGACCTTAACCACTGGTTTTCTTCAGCTGGTAAATGTTCTTATTAAAAGTTATGTTATTTTTGGGTTTTCAGAGGGTTATTCAGCTCAGAGCTACTTTTGATAAACCTTTCTAGAAATATTCTCTATGAACTTTGAGATTTTTAAAATTTTTATCTGTTTAGGAAGGTGAGCCTTCTGGAAAGAGAAAAGCAGAAGATGATGATAAAACAAATAAAAAGCACAAGAAATACGTGATCAGTGATGAAGAGGAAGAAGATGATGATTGAAGTAGAAAATGTGAAAACTTTATGTATTTTATTGTACAGTTTGTTTTATAAATATGTAAACATGAGTTATTTTGACTGAAATAAATTGATTTGCTTTTGAGTAATTTTAATTGTAATAAAAAAATTTAAAAAGCAGGTCTCTGTTCAAGAAATTGACCCCTCCCAAAGCAGGCTGATTTTGTTAATGCCTTACACTAGTTCTTAGGTTTTAGTGAATTCCTCCCAGGCCCCACAAAGAAGCCTGGCAAGGGCCAGGTGAAGCGAGTGAGGCATTCTTCTGGGGTGCAGAGTTTTAAAAGGGGCGCAAAAAAGCCTCCATAATTGTATTCGTTTGTTAGGTCTGCTGTAGCAAAGTACCACAAACTGGGTGACTTAATACCACAGAAACACATTCTCTCACAGTTCTGAAGCCTATAAATCCTAAATAAAGGTGTCAGCAGAGCCGTGCTCCCTCTAAAGGGAAGAATCCTTCCCTGCGTTGTCCTAGCTTCTAGAGGATCCCAGTAATCCTTGGCTCGTAGTAGCGTAACTCCAATCTCTGCCTCTGTCTTCACGTGGCTTGTTTCCCTGTGTGTCTGCTCTGTGTCTCTCTGTGTCTCCACTCTGTGTCTCCAGATCCCACTCTCCTTTCAGGACACCCATCAATGGGTTTAGGGTCAACCCTAATCCAGTGTGACCTCATCTTAACTAATTACATCTGTAAAGATCCTATTGCCAAATAAAGTCACATTCTGAGGTTCTGGGTAGATATGAACTTTGAAGGGTCCCTATTCAGCCCACTACAGTAATCAAGTTTAATAATACCATAATACAACATTTAAAAAAATTAAAATTAATGTAAAAATATGATGAACAAAATGTCAAAAATTCAAATAAAGGTGATCTAACAGGGCTGGGATTAGGGTAAGGCAAGTGAGAAGAGTGGCACAAGTACAGAACTGGATGGATTGTCTCTTTATTTGAAATTTTGATGTTTTGTTTATGGGAGTTTTTTGCATGGAGTTTGAAATGTATTGCAATATTATTTACCTTGATCACTGAGATTCTGGCACCACATATTTTTCACCAAAGTGAGTATCTCACGTGTTGCATCCTAGTTGTGGCCCTGCTTTCTCACAGCATGGTGGCTGGGTTCCAACGGTGAGCACCCCAAGAGAGCTGTATTATCTTTTTTCAAAATCCACCACATTCTGTTCAGTAGAAGTGAGTCACTGATGTGAGCTCATATTCAAAGGGAGGGAAATTTGGCTCCTCTCGATGGTAGAAATGGCAAAGAATTAGCAGATATATTTGAAATCCATATTTAAGATATGTATTTGTCTTTTCTGCGGTGCTCTTCTACACAGCCTGATCTTTCCCTTATGAATGGACTAGGCTTGTTAATACAATCTAGGAGGGGTGGCTTGTGGGAGGCTTACCCTGAAGCCTGGTTATAGAGAAGTGACATTGAAAGAGAATAAGGTCCTAACTCACCACTGTGTCACTCTCCTAAACTCAGAAACCTTTAGTCCCTTGCTATTTTTTGGTTTATCAAGTTGAAACTCCGATGCCTGGCTCTTGAGAGCCTTCATTTTGACTCTGTCGTTTCCAAGGCAACAGTGTGTTTGTTTTGTCACTAGCAGACACATATGTGACAGTGATTGAGCTCTTGTCTCTTGTCTCCAAACCTGCCCTTCTCTACAGAGCTTGACTATGCAGGGCCAAGGCTCTGCAAGCACATTTCAGCTTTGCCAGCTGCCCCCTGTTATGGGGCGCCAGAGAAGACTGGGAGCCTGGATAACAAAGAAAAGATTGCTCCTTCCTGTTTGTGTATGAAACTTTTCTGGGGGCTTCCTGTTGACCTACAGTCTTTCTGAGGGGGCGCAGCAGCAGCAGTAGTTTCTTCCCACAGCAGCTCAGTCTGGTTTGCAGTTTTACCAAGACTTGAAGAGGCAGCTTCATTGTACTCCCAAGAGACATCAGTACCAGCTGGGCACTTCTCTTCCTCAGGTATGAGTTTCAGCTCCAAGGGGCCCTGTCTGTAAGTTTGTAAGTTTAATGATAATTCTAACTTTCCCCTTTGTTCCCTCATCTCTAGGGGTGGAAGTTGCTCTCTGAGTTTGCTAATTCTGTGATCCCTTAGGGAGTTCTCTTTGTACTTTTTGTAACCAAATCAACTTTAAACCTAATTACAATTTTTAAAAAATATTAAGATCTACTTGTGTAGACAACTGGTATGTTTTCTGTTCCCCAACTTGGACCTGACTGGGTAGTCCAGGAAGCAAATCCTCAAAGATGAGATGTGTAGATTGGTTTGGGTCTGAGCTCCTCACCAATGGGAAACAGGATGCTGGTGGTGCCTTGGCATCATGATAAACCAGATTATCCCCTGTGATTGAGGGCTCAAGTGGCTGCTACACTTGTTAGGCAGTCCTGATGACTAAGGACTGTGGTGTGGGATGGATGCTTCTGAGTGCCCTGGAGCACTTACAGAAAGTCGACAAGCTTAGGTTAGTTTTGGTTTGTTTTTAAACTTTATTGAAGTAGAGTTGATTTACAATGTGTTAATTTCTGCTGTACAGCAAAGTGATTCTGTTATACATATATATTCTTTTTCATATTCTTTTCCATTAGGGTTTGTCACAGGATACTGAATATTGTTCCCTATGCTATACAGGAGGGCCTTGTTGTTTATCTGTTCTCTATATAATAGTTTGCATACACTAATCCCAAACTCCCATTCCTTCTCCCCCCACACCCTCTCCCCCTTGGCAACCACAAGTCTGTCCTCTATGTCTGTGAGTCTGTTTCTGTCTTGTAGATAGGTTCCTTTGTGTTGTATTTTAGAGTCCACATATAAGGGATGTGGTATTTGTCTTTCTCTTTATGACTTCACAGAAGCTTAGGTCATGGTCAGAGAACCAGGGAGCACTTTTGACAGCCCTAAAGGAATCTCATATCTTGTAGTCGGCTGAGGTAGCTGAAAATCAAACGCATGTAATTGTGTGGTTGCAGAACTACAACATCAACTGAATTCACAGCCTCTTGAAGTCTCTCATGTGAAAGGGTATTGATTGAGAAAGAAACTAGGAATGGGGATTTCTGTTTGGACTCGGATAAAGCTGAAAAACGAATTTTGTAGTCCTTCTGAGCCCGCCTTGCCTGTGAGAGGCAGTCTGCGTTCCTATATCTGAGGAAACAAGTTTTTTTAAAATTGACATATAGTTGATTTACAATATTATATTAGTTTCAGGTGTACAAAATAGTAATTCAAATATTTTTATAAATTATACTCTGTTTAAAGTTATAAAATGTTGGCTATATTCCCTGTGCTATACAATATATCCTTGTAGCTTATTTATTTTATACACAGTACTTTGTACCTCTTAATCTCCTTTCTCTATTTTGTCCCTTCCCCCTTTCCTCTCCCCACTGGTAACCACTAGTTCTCTACATCTGTGAGTCTGTTTGTTTTGCTATATTCACTGGTATGTTTTATTTTTCAGATTCCACATATAAGTGATAACATAGCATATTTGTCTTTCTCTGACTTATTTCACTAAGCATAATACCGTGTAGGTCCATCCATGTTGTTGCAAATGGCAGAATTTCATTCTTTTTTATGGCTGAGTAGTATTTCATTGTACATACATACCACATCTTCTTTATCCGTTCATCTGTTGATGGACAGGTTGCTTCCATATCTTGGCTATTGTAGATATTGCTGCTATGAACATTGGCCTGCACATATCTCTTTGAAATAGGGTTTTTGTTTCTTTCAGATATATACCCAGGAGTGAAATTACTGGATCATATGGTAGTTCTATTTTTAGTTTTTTGAGGAACCTCCATACTATTTTCCATAGTGGCTGCACCAATTTACATTCCTTCCAACAGCATACAAAGGTTCCCTTTTCTCCATATTCTCCCCAACATTTGCTATTTGTAGACTTTTTGATGGTAGCTATTCTGACACGTGTGAGGTGATATCTCACTGTGGTTTTGATTTGCATTTCCCTGAGTGATTAGTGATGTTGAGCATCTTTTCGTGTGCCTGTTGGCCATGTGTATGTCTTCTTTGGAAAACTGTCTATTCATGTCTTCTGCCCATTTTTTAATCAAGTTGTTTGTTTTTTTGATACTGAGTTGTATGAGCTGTTTATATATTTTGGATATTAACCCCTTATCGGTCCTATCATTTGCAAACATTTTCTCCCACTCAGTAGGTTGTGAAACTAGTCTTCTTGCTTGAAAATGCTGTAATAACATCACTTGGGGCAGTCTGCATTCCCCTCAAGAGTCACCCAGCTGAGTGCTGTCTGACCTACTTTTTACCAGCAGACCCATCACTAGGATCTCATCATACTCTGGCAAAGAAAGCACAAACTCTGACTGAAGAAGAAATAACTTACACACCAAAAGAATTGCAAGATTTTGCTATTAAATATGAGCAAAAGCCTGGGGAATGTGTGTGGACGTGGATTCTAAGAATGTGAGATGAAGGACAAACACTAACTACCTTGGGCCAAATTTACTGATATGTGTGCACTTTTATTGATATATTCTGGATTTGTTGTGTTAGGACATATAGCTGGACATGGCTCTATACTTGATTGGTTCACCAAAAAAACTCAGTGGTGGCCTTCATTTAATGAAGTTGAGATACCAAAGCTTCCCTGGCTTTGTGCAGAGGGAATTCAAAGACAGGGAGATAGGAGTGTCAGAGTAGACATATTTTGTGTGACTTGCATACCATCCCCCACCTTCCCTAACTACATTCCTTGAAAGTGCCAGCTTAAAACAACAAACATTTAATATATCTCACCATTTCTAAGGGTCAGGAGTAGTTTAGCACTGGCTCAGGGCCTCCCACAAGGCTGCAATCAAGATGTTGGCTGAGACTCTATTTAAAGGCTTGCCTGGGGCTGAAGGATCTGTTTCCAAGATAGTTCACTCACATGGCTCTTGGCAGGAGACCTCAGTTTGTCACTGCATGAGCCTCTCCACAGCAGTTTGAGTGTTTTCACATCACAGCAGCTGGCTTCCTCCAGAGCAAGTGACCCAAGGGAGAAAGAGCAAGGCAAAAAAGCCACAATGTCATGCAGAGCCTTGGAAGTGAGGCTGTATTCTATTGATCACATAGACCAACCGTGATACCTGTGGGAGAGGACCACACAAGGGCAAGAATACCAGAGGCAGGGATCCCTGGGATCCACCTTGAAAGCTGGCTATCACAGCAGCTTGGCCTTCCACCAACTAACTTTGCTGTTTTCCTTCCCTGTAGACACTCTTGTGAGGCTTCTGAGGGCCACGCTCAGGGAGCCAGTCTGATCATGGTTTAGTGGAGGTTTGGTTTATGAATCTTGGGAATATGTTGAAGTGATGGGCTAAGAACTGTGTGAAGAACTTTAGTGAGAGAAATTAATACTGTGCATTTTTCCCCCAACATTGAAGATTATAGTGGGACCATGGATCTGTTTGGAGACATAGATGACATTTCTTCAGAGAGTGACGGGGACAATCAACCACCCATTTCAGGACAGCCTGGTACTGTAAGTACAATTACAAATCTCAACTGGGCCCATTGTTCAAAGTTAAGAAAAAAGTTTCAGAGGCTGATGGGTCATGTAGGGAGGGGACATGGATGATGAATAGCAGCCTGAAACATCTGACGAATGGGTGACTTTCTTAGCTATATTGGGAATTTCTGGATATTAAAGGGAATAGAAGCAGTTGCTCAGAATGAATTTGATGCCAAACTTTAGGGGCTAGACTGTGAGGACGCATAATTTGAAAACCTTTGATTTAAAAGTTTTTCTTATTTAAACCTGTGCCAAGAAGTGTGTACTATTTGACATTCTTCTCTGATTTTAATAGTTACTTAGCATTGAGGGGTTGCATAATTTCACACATCTGTTGCTAAATATCTTATGCAAGCTAGATAGGTCAACATTTTTTCTGGTAATGCAGGCTAACAGGTCTTGTTTTGCATGGTGGTTTTTTTTGGGGGGTGGGGAGAGGATGAAATTTTAAGGAGAGGCCTGGAGGGGTTGCCAACTGCTTTATCTCTGAAGGGGTGTCCAAGTTTACTTCTGGTCACACCTGCATCTGCCTAGTGCAGAAGGAGAGCTAGAGCACTTCTAATGTCAACTCGGGCTCTCACATTCTGATTCCCTCTTAGGATGGACGTGGAGTGCCTCAGGACCAGCAGGAGGAAGAGCCAATTTCTGAAACCAAAATAGAAGTAGAAATTCCCAGCATCAACTCTGATTTAGGAAACGGATTGTACTTTGTTAAACTACCCAAATTTCTCAGCATAGAACCCAAGTAAGAGGACTGATTAAAGTTTTTTTTTTTTTCCCGAAGATATTGAGTAAAAATATGTGGAATGTAAATGTTTTTCTTATTTATAATGAGTTGGCTAATCACAGAGGTGGGAGATTTCTCATGTAACTCTGAAAAAATAAATTTAGAATGTGCTGTGGTAGAAAATGAATTACTGGTGTGAGAAAGTTTTAATGCTAATAATTCTTCTAGCACTTTGGCACTTTCTTATAAATGAGCAGACATAGCTGATGAAGGTATTTTTCACTATCATAAAGCTGAAAAATTGGAAAATGAGAGTAGAGAAATCACAAATGTTCAGTGCTAAAGCCTTTGTGAATCTAGAAACGACCACAATTTTAGACAACAAAATAGTGTTGATGGGTATTATTCACGATGGTGCACTATTGCAAGCTCTTATGCAATTAAACATGACACGTTTCTTAAAAAATATGAAAAGATAGATCATGTGTCACCTATACTTTAGAGGACATACATCACTGAACAAAAATATAATTTAAAAACTTTGGGGCTTCCCTGGTGGCGCAGTGGTTGAGAGTCCGCCTGCCGATGCGGGGGATACGGGTTCGTGCCCCGGTCTGGGAGGAACCCGCGTGCCGCGGAGCGGCTGGGCCCGTGAGCCATGGCCGCTGAGCCTGCGCGTCCGGAGCCTGTGCTCTGCAACGGGAGTGGCCACAACAGTGAGAGGCCCGCGTACTGCAAAAAAAAAAAAAAAAAACTTTGAACTATTAGTCACATTTGGATTTTATTTCAGGTAATATGTTTTAAAATCAAATTTCAAGAAAGTACAGTAATTTGCCTACTTTTGAAGTTTTACATGAAGTTATTTGTCTACTGTGATTTTTTAAACGTATTAGTGCATGTTTTAAAGATTATTATTTTATATATTAATTATATTCAATACTAAAGATGGCTAATACTACATTAAAAAACAACTTTTAGGCCTTTTAATCCTCGGTATTATGAAGACGAATTTGAAGATGAGGAAGTGCTTGATGAAGAAGATAGAACCAGGTTAAAATTAAAGGTACCATTTCACACTTTATTCCTGTGTTTTTGTTTTTTGTTTTTTTTTTAGTTTTCCCTTTTATAAAGTAAAACACAGGGGTAACAATTTGAGACCAGCTTATAAAATGATCTTTATGTTTATTGTCATAAACAATCAACAAATAACTGCTTAGAACAAGGAATTAAATACCTTTTCAGCATATTTTTAGAGGAGAAGGTATATATCCTTTTTAAAAAAATCCTTGTAGAATTGTCACTTTTTTTACCTTTCTTTTGCGGTTGTAATTTTTCGACAGAAGTAAAGATAAAAATTCTTGAAAATTGTTAGCTATTTCCTTCAGGATAAATAATAATGTAGCTAGGTATACAGAACTGCCTCCACATTTTATTGTGGATAGATCCAAGCAGCTTCCCACAATAAGAGTATCTCAGACTCTTTATGGCAATTCAGGTTATGCACAGAAAATAGGCCTTGTCATTCGGTGGTCCCCCTCGAGAAGGCCTGGATGGCAAAACCCTACCATTGCTCTCACAGGGATGGCGTTGCCTTTAACCAGGTTTTGAATGAGCTTCTACCAGAGGCCACAGTGGTAGCCGTGGCGGGATCCATTTTTATGCTACTTTTTTAATTTGGAGTTCCCCACCATAAGGGTAGGGTAAAGCAGAAGTCTCAGGTTTTAATCTGTTGTTTATTACTTAATTGTATATTCTTTTTTTTTTTTAATTAATACTCAGAGCTTCCCTGTCTTACTAGGCGAATGGGTCCTTTTTTAGTCCTTCTTTCTCTGGGTTTGTAGCCTTCAAGTTGGGGTGCAATAGACAGAGATCTCAGTTGTAACCGCCTACCTCATATGGCCCCAAAGTTTTTGCTTCCACTGCCATAAACTGGAGCTCAGAGAAGATTAAAACAAATTGTCTGTTGAGTTCAACCAGTATCTCTAGGTATCTGTAGCAGGAAGGTTTCCATGTTGCCTAATCACCTATTTTGTGGTGAGCTTATTCTCTTACCATCTATGAATTCTTGGCACATGATTATAAGTCACTTGAGGAAAAAAGAACATGCAGTTAGTAACACTGGTTTTCTAATGCCTTTGTGGTTTGAAACAGATAGAAAATACTATACAATGGAGGATACGCTGGGACAAAGAAGGAAATAAAATTAAAGAAAGCAATGCTCGGATAGTTAAGTGGTCCGATGGAAGGTGAGCATAAATGCCTGAAGAGTATGAAAATACCCAGAGGGAGGCCTGGGATGAATGAAGTTTTCTGCGTACCATATTTTGGGATCATCTTTCATTAAAGAATTAACAAGATCTAGGCCTCTGGCATTACCTGGAAAACCTGGGGGAAATAAATAAGGTTAAGATCACAGTGCAGCACTGGGATACTCTAGTCATAGACCCAAGATGTGATCAAATTCACAGTATCTACCTTATTGAGATGAAAGCCTAATCTTAGCACCCATTTGTGATTATTGGACATTATAAATTGGTATGTTTGAAAAAATGGTTTCTATTTTACTGATGAAATGGTAGAAATTGGGAAAATGATAAAAACAATTATATTTGAAGTTGAAAGGAAGATGGATTTTTACCACCTTTTACTCTGAAAGGTTAGGTTAGTTGTTTCCAGTATCTTTTCTTTGTTTTTCTTATGAATTCAGTATGGGGACAGGATCCTGCAGTTCCACAGCATTTTAAGAACAGCTAACAGGGTAGAATGGAAGCTGTAGGATTTGTTAAATATCCACGCTAATAACTGAACTATTTCTTGTTTCCAGCCTGTCCCTGCATTTAGGCAATGAGGTGTTTGATGTTTACAAGGCCCCGATGCAGGGCAGTCACAACCATCTGTTCATTAGGGAAGACACTGGTCTGCAGGGACAAGCCATCTTTAAGTCCAAACTCACCTTCAGGTAACTATTCATAGTGACCTAACGGCTACTTGGCAGTTACAGAGCAACAGGGTAGAGAGGTTGGCTGTGCACAAAGCCCGCCTCAGTCATGATAGACCTGATTTTGAGGTGCAGCTCACCAAGGCCCATGGTTTGGTTCCTATGCTATTTTTCACCTTTGCAACAAGTTATTGTCCCTCAGGGAGCCAGTTCACTATGGAAACCAACATGAGCCCACCGTACAAACCAGAAGACCGGTTATTAACTCACATTGATTGACACACCTGGTAAGAGGCCTGGGCTGTCTGTGCTGCTCTGCTGGTCAGCGTGTCCCTTCCCTTCAGGGACGTTTACCTGGGAAGCCTGCCGATCGCAAGCATGCTCTTGGTGTGCACATGCGCCAGAGGAAAGGGCTGCCGCAGGGGCTGGTGTGTCATTGTCCGCAGCTGCGTTTGCTGTTGGTATGATTGCCTCCAAATATTCTTTGTAAACAGTGAGACGTTTTTGTCTGTTTCCTGCAGACCTCATGCTACAGACTATGCCACACATAGAAAGATGACCCTGCCACTTGCTAATAGATGCTCGAGGTCACAGAAGATTAGAATCTTACCAATGGCTGGTCATGATCCTGAATGCCAGTGCACAGAGATGATTAAGGTATGTTGGCTGAGATTTATCCTGGGATTGTTTGGGGTATTAAGAACTGTGCTTTCCAGAATGTTAATTCATCATTTCTTACTGTCACAGCTGTTTTATTTCTTGTGGTTATCAGGGAGCCTGCTTAACCTTCTAAGCATGTGGTTAACCACAGTAATTGTCATAGTCAGTGGCTGATGGTGAGATACAGCAATCCGGACCCTCAGGTATTCTCTCTCCAATCTATGAGATTTCAGAGGGAAACTAGTAATTTAAAAATATAACCCGGGCTTCCCTGGTGGCACAGTGGTTAAGAATCTGCCTGCCTGTGCAGGGGACACGGGTTCGACCCCTGGTCCGGGAAGATCCCACACGCCACAGAGCAACTAAGCCCGTGTGCCACAACTACTGAGCCTGCGCTGTAGAGCCCACGAGCCACAACTACTGAAGCCCACGTGCCTAGAGCCCATGCTGTGCAACAAGAAAAGCCACTGCAATGAGAAGCCCACGCACCGCAAAAAAGAGTAGCCCCTGCTCGCTGCAACTAGAGAAAGCCCGTGTGCAGCAACAAAGACCCAACGTAGTCAAAAATAAATTAATTAAAAAAAATCTTTATATAAAAATGTAACCCTTGATGTACATCATTAAACTGTGTTAGCCAGATAGGAGGTGATGTGGGAAGGTCAAGAGGACATTCCTGACTCAGTTGACACTGGCCCTGCCTAGTGAACCCCAATGTGCCGGCTGTGCCGGTGCCAGTTCTGATGGGGCAGTTGGTGTGTGGGAGGGAGCCTTTGCCTCTTCACCCTGTGTTGTCTTCACGCCTTCGAACTGAACAAGGTGATGACCATGTGTGGTAACAGGGGTGTAAAATGGAGAGAACTGTACCCTGAGGACATAGGAACTGGTGTTATCCTGGGCGAGGCATTTACGTGTTCTTTACAGTAAAGTAGTTTCAAGGGAGCACTAAGTGAGTTCATTTTTTTTTTTTTTAAGTTCAGTAATTTATTTGCTTCTTTACAGAAAGAAGAACGTTTGAGGGCTTCTACTCACCAGGAGACCATCCATCTGCAGGAAAAGCAGAACCAGCGGGGCCGAGTGCCCCCTACCAGGGCCCTAGCAGTGGTGAGGAGGGTGAAGCCAGCAAGAACCATGGCGAGGTGAGTTGGGAGAGGAGGTCACGCTTCACGATCTCAGGGCCGTGGGAGCGATTGTGCTCTGGTGGGCTCTTACTGTCTTGCTGTTATTCACTTAGGACAACCGTATAAAGGCCTTTTATTTTGTTTTCCCTAGGACCACTTTGCCACACAAAAGCTTAGCTGGGAAAATAAGGCACCCCTATAATAAAGAAAATCAATTAAATAATTTTTGTCCTTATGGAGGAAAATGTGTAACAGGCAGTTCTCCTGCTTGTATAGGGACCCAGCGTTTAAACTTTGTAGTTTAAAAAAATGTGGGCTTCCCTGGTGGTGCAGTGGTTAAGAATCTGCCTGCCAACGCAGAGGACACAAGTTTGAGCCCTGGTCCGGGAAGATACCACATGCTGCGGAGCAACTAAGCTCGTGCGCCACAACTACTGAGCCTGTGCTCTAGAGCCAGTGAACCACAACTGCTGAGACCATGTGCCACAACTGCTGAGCCCGCATGCCACAACTACTGAAGCCTGTGTGCCTAGAGCCCATGCTCCACAACAAGAGAAACCACCGCAATGAGAAGCCTGTGCACCACAACGAAGAGTAGCCCCTGCTCGCCACAACTAGAGAAAGCCCGCGTGCAGCCACGAAGACCCAATGCAGCCAAAAATAAAAAATAAATAAAATAAATTTTTTTTAAAATGTGTGCATGAAGCCCCTTGGGTATCTAAAAATGATCAGACAATCTCTCCGAGGGAAAAAACCTCTCCAATCTAAGTCACTTAAGCATGTTTGAAAGCTGTACATACTTCTTCATGAAAACTTTAAAAAATTGTTGGCTCCTCAAGGGGAATATATGGTGGGAAATAGCAATATTCAAGAGTAGAAAAATTCAGGAATAAGTGGGTCTTCATCTTTAAGGTCAATCCTATATCTAAACTCCCTTTGCTTTCAGAGGAAAGGGCCAGAATCTATTCTTCAGAGAGTGATGAGGGACAAGGTGAAGATAAGGCTCAAAGATCATTGAGAGCAAAGAAGCTCACCAGTGATGGGGTAAAACCAAATTTATTCAGCCTGAAGGGGTTTGCCCTGTAGCCACAAGTCAACTCCTGGAATGAAGAGGAGCTCACAGCCCTGGAGCACAGACAGATGTCTACACACCTCCCTGTAACTCAGTGAGATGAGTGCAGTAATAAGCCTAGACGTGGCCCAGAGGAGGGCCTGACACCTGTGCGCGGTGGGAGACTGCCCGGAGCAGGTGCCGTCTTGCTGGCTGCTGAAGGAAGAGCGTTAGGGTGGACATGCCAGAGGACGGAGAGGCCTGTGAGAAAAGACACATGGCTGAGACACCAGGGCTCGACCAGAGAATTAGAAGTAGCTGAGTGCAGTAGAGCAAGGGGCGTCTCACCTTCATCATGGGTATGATAATAGTGGAGGGTTAGTTCGTTTCCATATTGTTAAAATTATTTTCCTTTAATTATTTCCTTTTCCACTTATAAGAGCACAAGTGCAAAGAAAATGTAAGTCTTAATTACACAAGCAAATCACTATGTTGTTGCCATTGTGCCATATTCATTCATCCAGTGTTTTCTGAACACTTAACATGCTCCGCTATGGGTTTGGAGTTACAGATCAGAGGAAACATCTCAGTAATAGAAATCGGCCTTACTGTGTAATGGAAGCACTAATTTTTCGTGTGAAAAAAATATATTTAAAACTTGGAAAGCATACTGAAAAAGCACATAAAACACAAGCAGTCCTTTTAAAAAAATTGACAGGCTTTAAAATGCTGAATTTTAGGTAGAGAAAGTGAAGTACTGAGGAAGCAGAGGTATGTATTTCAAGTAATAATGAGCAGAATCACCGTCAGGATAGAGTGAGGTGTCCCTGAGCCCTGACTGCTGCCCAGGGAAGCCCGGGCTCCCCCTGTCTGACTTGTAGAGACAGTGTTTGTGGACAAGGTCGCCGCTGGTGGGTAGGGTTCTAACATGAAGGGCTAGCTCCCCCATCAGCTCAGAACTACTTAAGACAAAATTTCCAGAAACGTTCAGTATTAAATTTTACACCTTCTCTCTCATATCTGTTCAGGAGGTGAACGCTCCAGAAAGAGGAAAGCAGGCGGCAAAGAAGAAGAGGATGACTGAAGCATGAAACGCGTGCTTGCTGTAAATATGGTTTTCAACTGTTTGTTTTAAAACAATGATGAAATGACTTGTTTTGATTGAAGGGAGGAATTGAGTTGCTTTTGCATAATCCTAGTTGTGGTTAAAAAATGTTCAGAAGCAAGTCTGTGACTTTAGAAAATACATTCTTCCCAAATGAGAAGTTTATTTTGGTAACTGTTTGCTCTGGGTCTTGGGTTTCCTTGTCCGAGCAGGTACAGCACGGGAGCGCTCGCTGGAGACTCGGTGCTTTGCCAAGTGCTGCATGGGTCTTACCAGTTCTAATCCTCAGAACAACTCAAAGGGCAGCTGCTGTTATTCTCATTTTATAGACATGGAAGCTGAGTTAGAACTTAAGACCTCTGTCCAAAGCTTTTTCTTAAGTTAAAAACAAAAATATTTTTGAGACAAGGGTCAGGAACTTATTTGCACAGCAGTCACACTGCTGAGCAGATACATTAGTGACCTTATGGAGAAAGACACCCAAAATACCTGAGAGAAATGGTCACCAAAAGGTTTAGAGAAAAAAGAGCAGTGGGAAACAAAACACTAGATTTGGCTTCTAGCTTTGTGGCTGGTGCAGTAGCTGGAACATAATAGGTGCATAAAAAGTATTTATTGAATGAACAAACCAATGATATTATCTTAGGCAAGTTATTCAACTTCTCTGAAGTCAGTTTGCTCAACTTGATGGGGTTTGGACTTGACCATGTAAATTCTTCATGATTTAATGTTTATATTCCTCTACCTCTGAGAGTTGAATACTAATTAGATATGTTTTTTTAGAAGTCTTTTGTTAAATAGAAATGGTCAAAGAAAAGGAAATGGCCCATCGTCTTACCACGCAGAAAACCTGGATGTACATTATATTTCCCTCCCTTTTATATTTTTAAAGTATAATTTCATAGTTGTGCAGTAAACACAGACATAATTAGCACCCGCTCCAGAAAGGCCATTTAGAGACTCATCCAGAATGCTGAGAAGTACTAGCACAGTTCAATCATGAAGTCGGCTATTCTTTTTTTTTTAAATTTTATTGAAGTAAAGTTGATATACAATGTTGTGTTAATTTCTTCTGTACAGCAAAGTGACTCACTTATACATATGTATATATATACTTTTTCACATTCTTTTCCATTATGGTTTGTCACAGGATATTGAATATAATTCCCTGTGCTATACAGTAGGATCTTGTTTTTTATCCATCCTATAT
This sequence comes from Hyperoodon ampullatus, assembly GCF_949752795.1. Taxonomy (NCBI): domain Eukaryota; kingdom Metazoa; phylum Chordata; class Mammalia; order Artiodactyla; family Ziphiidae; genus Hyperoodon; species Hyperoodon ampullatus. Next base: position 42,784,946 of record NC_136916.1, on the reverse strand, counting down.
ATAATAGTTTGCCTCTGCTAATCCCAAACTCCCATTCCTTCCCTTTCCTATCCCTCCAAACCCCTTGGCAACCTCAAGTCTGTTGAGCTGCAAATGGCATTATTTCATTCTTCCTGATGGCTGAGTAATATTCCATTGTATATCTTCTTTATCCATTCATTCATTTAAGTTTTTCCATGTCTTGGCTATTGTGAATAGTGCTTCTATGAACATAGGGGTGCATGTATCTTTTCGAATTAGTTTCATCTGGGTATATGCCCAGGAGTGAAATTGCTGGATCATACATCAACTCTATTTTTAGTTTTTTGAGGAAACTCCATACTGTTTTCCATAGTGGCTGCACCAATTTACATTCCCACCAACAGTGTAGGAGGGTTCCCTTTTCTCCACACCCTTTCCAGCATTTGCTGTTTGTAGACTTTTTAATGATGGCCATTCTGACTGGTGTGACTTGGTATCTCACTGTAGTTTTGATTTGCATTTCTCTAATAATTAGTGATGTTGAGCATCTTTTCACGTGCCTATTGGCCATCTGTATGTCTTCTTTGGAGAAATGTCTATTTAGGTCTTCTGCCCACTTTTTGATTGGGTTATGTTTTTTTTGTTGTTGTTGAGTTGTATGAGCTGTTTGTATATTTTGGAAATTAAGCCCTTGTTGGTCACATCATTTGCAAACATTTTCTCCCGGCCCGTAGGCTTTTTTGTTTTGTTTATGGTTTCCTTTTCTGTGCAAAAGCTTTAAGTTTGATTAGGTCCCATTTGTCTATTTTTGTTTTTAATTTGTTGCCCTCGGAGACTGACCTAAGAAAACACTGGTATGATTTTTGTCAGAGAATGTTTTGCCTGTGATCTCTTCTAGGAGTTTTATGGTGTCATATCTTATGTTTAAGTCTTTAAGCCATTTTGAGTTTATTTTTGTGCATGGTGTGAGGGTGTGTTTTAACTTCACTGATTTACATGCAGCTGTCCAACTTTCCCAGAACCACTTGTTGAAGAGACCATCTTTTTCCCATTTTATATTCTTGCCAATTTTGTCAAAGACTAATTGACCATAGGTGTGTAGGTCTTTCCTGGGCTCTCTATTCTGTTCCACTGATATGTATGTCTGTTTTTGTGCCAGTACCACACTGTTTTGATTACTGTAGCTTTGTAGTATTGTCTGAAGCTTGGGAGGGTTATGCCTCCTGCTTTGTTCTTTTCCCTCAGGACTGCTTTGGCAATTATGGGTCTTTTATGGTTTCATATAAATTTCAGGATTATTTGTTCTAGTTCTGTGAAAAATGTCATGGGTAATTTGATAGGGATCACACTAAATCTGTAGATTAGGTCAGCTGTTCTTTATAGGGGCTGGCCTTGAGGCTCTGCTACTTCAGCAACAGGGCAGTTGGGCCGAGCCTAGAGGCCCTCAACCCTTGTAGACATGGTGGAAAGCTTAATATTTGAAGGCCAAAAGATGTTTGGGGATTTTGGACCCTCCCATTGTTTGGTGCTTGGAGCAGGGTGCCACTGGGCTGAGCATGAGGGCACTGTCTCCCACAGCCACAGCTCCTGGCACCACGTCCACTCAGACTCACAGGAGCTGGAGTTACCTGACAACCCAAGCACCCGAGCCTCCAACAGGCATCAAGACTTCCCGAATGTGAACATAAGCCCAACAGCCATCCTCGGAAGGCCAGCCAACACTAAAGATTCAAGGGGAATTTTGTTATTCCTTAAGTTTCAAAATTCAATTATTTGATGTTTATCCCTAAAAGTTTCCTCAAACCCATTACACGTTGCACTGATTTTCTCTTTTGGTTGGTGGATATAGGTGACTGATGAGAGATGTCTTTGTTTTACTGCAAAAATAATCTCTAGTTTAATAGCTGGATTGGCTCCCATCAGGCCCAGAACGCACCGGTCCCTGTTTCTTCATATTTGTCAACTCAATTTTTTTTTTTAACTCAATTTTTTTTTTTTTTTGCGGTACGCGGGCCTCTCACTGTTGTGGTCTCTCCTGTTGCGGAGCACAGGCTCCAGACGCGCAGGCTCGGCGGCCATGGCTCACGGGCCCAGCCGCTCCGCGGCATGTGGGATCTTCCCAGACCGGGGCACGAACCCGTGTCCCCTGCATCGGCAGGCAGACTCTAAACCACCAGGGAAGCCTTTTTTTTTTTTTTTTTTTCCAATTTGATTTTATGGACAGACCAGATGGAGTAGTGATGGTATGAGATTGAACCGTATGAACTTACTATTTTTATGGGTATAAATGGTCACGTATTGACAGTTTTATGTGGTTTAACTTAATAGGGTAGGAAAGAATAACTCAGGGAAATTAATAAACTTGTTCTTAAGAGGTGTGTAAGGAATGAACTTTAGAACATAGGCACTAAATGGATTTTCCAAAAAGTCCAAGTCTACAGTATATTTGATAAACTTTAGTGAAATTATTTATTCCAATATGAAGTGGTAAATTCTAAATGCCTATAGTCCATATTTTTCAAAAGAACCTTCACTCTGCTATTATGAGCCAATAATATTAATATTTTGTAATATTTAAGTATCAGTATTATAAAATTCAGTTTTTATATTTCTAAAAATTGAAAAAGTATAGCATTTTGGTATTTTAGAGTTAAAAAATGTATTTAAATGCCCAATTTCATGTGACAAAGAATGATGCACTGTTATAAAGGTACTTCTCAAGCTTTTAAAGATAACTAAAACCAAATATAATTCATCCAAAAGACTGAAAAAAAATGTGGGCATTTATTCAAAATTACAAAGGTTTTTATGCTATATGTGTGTGTAAATGCACATGTATGCATGCAATTTTTTTCACAATTTTTTTTTTTTTTTACAATTCTTAAGCAGACAGATCTAAAAGGTTTAAACAACTGAATCAAAGACCTTTTTTTCTTTTGTGAGTTAAGGTGAAATTGAAACTCCTAAAAATTGCTATACACAGCCACCAAGAAGCACCCAGAGGGCTTCCCTGGTGGCGCAGTGGTTGAGAGTCCGCCTGCCGATGCAGGGGACACGGGTTTGTGTCCCGGTCCGGGAGGATCCCACATGCCGCGGAGCGGCTAGGCCCGTGAGCCATGGATGCTGAGCCTGTGCGTCCGGAGCCTGTGCTCCGCAAGGGGAGAGGCCACAACAGTGAGAGGTCCGTGTACTGCAAAAAAATCCCAACCGAACAAAGAAAAAGCAGCACCCAGAATTTGTTCTTAAACCTTACTCTCTGAGTGGACTACAATATCTGACAGAAAAATTTTAGGCCTATTAATGGCTTTGCAGCACTTAAAACATACTGATAGTCTGTAGAAAAGGGAGTTAAGCCTCACATATTTAGACTCCAAGGGAGTTAAAAGTGTACGAACTTGAACAACAATGCTAACAAGATATGGCTGGTGGTGTTTCACAGTGTTACAATCTATTCTTATCTTGCTACTAGAGCAGATGTCCTAAGTAAAAGTCTTTATATGTCAATGAAGGCTGTCTAAAATTCTTGGTAATGGTTTACAAGATTGGCTCCTCTGAATGATCAGACTGCAGGTTAGAGTTCAGCATTAACAAACTGTTATAAATGTTTTATAGTTAAAAATTTTCCAATTTTTTCAGTTTTTATAGGGAAAGACTTACGGAACTAAATTATAATGCAGAAAAATCAGTATGACATAAGAATGACCACATTAAAATGACATAAGAATATAAAAATCTTTGCTTATTGTAAATACAATTTTCTCAATTTAAAAATTTATGAAGAGTTCCTTTGACTGAGAAGTAGCTAGAAACATTAACTGTCGTATGGTGAGAAACAGCTAGAAACATTAATGTTCAGTGGGAGCTGATGGAAAAGATGGTTCTATAGATGTTTAGACTGAAGAACTCACACCCCTTGATAGGAGGTGCTCTGACACATCCAGTTTGCTTGGTTCTTGTGGGTGCCATGTCTTTAGTTAATATTGTTCGAAAATAGAGTGGTCTTGAGGGCATTATGCTAAATGAAGTAAGTCAGAGAGAAAGACAAATAAATACTGTATCACCTCACGTATCAGAATCTAAAAAAACTAAATTCATAGATACAGCAAGCAGAGCGGTGGTTGCCAGAGGTGGGGCATGGGGAGTGGGTGAAATGTGTGAAGGTGGTCAAATGGTACAAACTTCCAGTTATAAGAAAATGTCCTATGACTAATGTACAGCATAGTTATGACAGTTAATAATACTGTATTACATATTTGAAAGTTGCTAAGAGACTAGATCTTAAAAGTTCTCATCACAAGGAAAAACATTTTTTAAAACTACGTGAGGTGACAGATGTTAACTAAACTTATCGTGGTAATCATTTTGCAGTATGTGCATATATCATGTTGTACACCTTAAACTAATACAATGTTATATGTCAATTATCTCAATAAAACTAGAAAAAAGTTTTTTAAGTGAAGTGGCATTTGAAATGAACGAGAAAAACTGGACAGTACTGAACTTACAGAGAACGGAAATTGCTATGGATTCTAGAAAAACAATGATCCTTGCATCTGCTGGGAGGTAACAGTGATTCCTGATTTTATAAGGAAAAAGTGAGGCAGTCCTGGGACCACAGAGCGAAAATTTAAAGATTTTATGAAACCTCATGAATTATTTAATCTTATTTTAATGGTAGCAAGGGTTAAATATAATGTACAATAGAACATGACTAACATTTTATCAAAACATTTTTTCTTTTATAATTTTCAGTATACCATGGACTCCCCTTTTTAAATGAAAAAAGATCAGATGCTGTCAACGGAAAAACAATATACAAAGCTCTATACATGTAACTTTTCCAGAGGACACCTACTGTACAAAGCAAGTATGTGGATTATTTCATTCAAATAACAAGAATCTGCAATTTAACAATCAAGACATAATTCTCCTTAAGATCTCTAACAGTCTGCTAATTTTTTAAACACAAAATGTTTATTTGGTCTTTTAAACGACAGGCACCACACCATTAGAAAATGTATTTCACCTATGAATTAGACTTCTACTAGGCTTTAGCTCCAAGTATACAGCACCAAAATCCATTTTAATAATATCAATATTATTATTATTATTATTATTTTTTTTTTTTGTGGTATGCGGGCCTCTCACTGTTGTGGCCTCTCCCGTTGCGGAGCACAGGCTCCGGATGCGCAGGCTCAGCAGCCATGGCTCACGGGCCCAGCCGCTCCGCGGCATATGGGATCCTCCCAGACCGGGGCACGAACCCGTATCCCCTGCATCGGCAGGCGGACTCTCAACCACTGCGCCACCAGGGAGGCCCGATCAATATTATTAATATTGATTTTTTAATACATACAATTTCATGCAGACAAACTGGAAGAATTAGAACTTCCAATATGAATATAAAATTTTATAAAATGGGAAATTAAAAGCTTTTTAAAAAACAGCAATTTAAAAATGCAGAGAATAGTCTTTGCTTAGATAACCAGACAAGTTTACACTGGTTACACTACAAAAACTTAAAGTCTTAGAAAATCTTTGGTCTAAAAATCAAGAGTATTTCACAACTCCAATCTGTTATAAAAAATTTTAGAGAAATACAGAAATACTGAAAGTTACTAAAAGGGTAAGAGGTGCCAGATTTTTAAAGATCAAAGTAAACATCAGTTTTCTCCCTTGTAATTACAATTCTTGAAAGATTTTCTGCATTTAATCAGATGAATGTTCACCCTTATTTATTAAGAAATCTCTTCTTCAATTATATAATGAACTATTGTAGCTCAGAACTGGAATGGTACAAGGAAAACACTCAACTTCTTCATACTTTGATAAATAATAAGTGGAAAAGATATTACCCCAAGTATAACACACAATTTTAGGTGGGGCCCACCTACCTATATTTTAAAAAAAGCTTTGGGGAGGAAAGGGTAACATACTTAGCAATTTACTGACTGACTTACAGGGCAGGGCAAGCAAGCAAGCCTTGCTAAAAGTGTACTGGTAGCTCTGTACAGCTGCTCCATGCTGACTCCCCACCCTGCTGGAACTGTGCAGTCTCTAAACCAAGTGCATTTCCAAAGTCATTTATGAAAGGAGAGAGGGAGAGAGCGAGCGAGAGTGAGCTTGACTTGCTAACTTGGAAAAACCTCCAGCACCCTATAACTGAAAGGGAATAGCAGTATAGTACAAAGTCAATCTTTGGCCCCTCTCAAACAATGGATACTGATTCCAAAAAAACACACACTCAGTCCTCATGAGGAAAGCTTTTGCCTGTTAAGAAGGCTTATTACTGTAGCATGCAAGGAGCTGCCAAGCTCATTAGATAAACTGTCCAACCCAAGACAAAGGAGCAGACATTTTATAATTCAATTTCAAGAAGTTTAAAAAAATTAACAATAGACCTCTCCCCTATTCTGGAAGGAGATTCCTCCTTTAGAAAAATCTCCCTGTAAGTGATACACCCAGGCCTGAATTGTGAAGGCCAGGACTGCTCAGACTCCTTTGCCCCTGTCGTCTGCAGCTGTAACGCCTCTGCTATCTCCTGCTCCGGGGCTGCGCTGAAATAGGACATGAATGCAGGCCCAAATTGTCTATCATACTATTGGATCTGGAGTAGTCTTCCCACCACAGGACCACCGTTTAACTGTTCACCTTAATACTTTGAATGATAGGAAGACAGCTTGTGTTATGAGAAATTACTTTTATACAATGTAGACCAAAAAGTACAAGATGAAAGGAAACATGATAAGAGTTAGATTATCTATCAAGAACAGCCATTTTCCCTATTGGTTGGGAAAATCTGTAGTGAGTGGTGGTTATATACCATTCAGACAATTCTGTGTTGCATATAGGAACGTCTCAGTATCCTGTGCAGCTCTTAATTTATACCCAGGCCAGTTTCTAATTTACCATCAGTAACCATCAATTTAAAGGACTGTTTTGCATGCTCCTCAGACTTAATCTCCACCATTTATTAACTTTGATTTCATGTGTTTAACAACAGCTTTCTTTTTTCTTTTACCCTAAATAACTGAGAGTTGGCTGTATGCCTTTTACAGGGAAGGAAAAAATAGCTTTCCCACTCAGATGCTTTTTTTTTACTATGAGCTTTCACAAAAATTTAATAATGCCCACATTATTACAATGAAAAACGGTAGTGAATTTAGACCTAACTATATTTTTAAACAAAGTGTGCAACCTGGCCAAGCTGATGACTTTGTTGAAAAAAAACCGTAGGTGTTGCTGAGACACCTTGGACAGGTGCAGTGCCGTGGAATGCACAGGAGACTGCTTCCTCTCTCCTAGAGACCTGCTTTGACTCCAAAACAGATGAACAGGTTTTGAGTCATCTGTTTTAAAATGCTGGCATTTCCCTTTCTTGATAGAAGCAAAAACCATACTCTTGCCAAGTTCATGTGTTCTGAAACTTGGAAAAGTCTCCTTGCCATGGAATAAGGAAAGCTTTGAAGTTCCTTGTATCTAAGAGGTGCAACAATTCTGACATCAGCAATGTCCCTTTTTGACTTAAAAAAAGATTGGTCCTTAGAATGTTCATATTATTCTACATAAATGACTTCCTAAACTTTTTTATAATTGTATTTTTTTAACCCAAGACTCATCATAAACCATTTAATTAAGCTAAATTAAAATTGATTTAGCAGAAAGTAGAAATAATGCTTTAGAATACAAAATATCACCTACTAGTGATTTACAATTTGAAACTGGTAACAACTTAAACTAGATAAAAGATACATGTAGTTAAAAAAAAAAAAAAGATTTCCAGTCTTTTCCCTTCTCCCGAGGAAAATTTTACATCTGATATCACAACACAGGCCCTTCGCAAACTTTCGAAGTCTTCCAAAGATTATATGCTGGCAGACTTACTGGTGGTCTCCTTCAACTCGTCTCTTGCGAACTATGAGAAAAATAAAGAATGTTAGAAGTCCCTGTTAGTTTGTACAATGTTAATTTGCTTGTGACAAGTTTCTGTGTGATCCAGTTAGAGTTGTACAAAAATGAATTGTCCATTTGCAGTTCAGATGGCCATTAAAACAAAAAATTCACATCTTTCACCATGGTTACTTACCTGTTAAGAACTGAGGGGCTAAGCTCAGCTGTGCTTACACAGCAGTAACATTAGAAATCTACAACAGAATGGTCAGCAGTCACCTTCAAGTCACTGTGCCTGTCTCATTTGTGTATTAAAATTTATACCTCCATTAAAAAATGATTAATAACTTACTGTATTAAATTTTGCAATGACATTCAGGCAGCTGGGATTAGAAAGTATTAAACGTAACTATTTGCATGCTCTTCTGATTAATTCCTTAGTTTGTGCAAGAACATACCAAAAATAGTATTATCAGTTTCAAAGGTAAGTGACTTGCTGCTACTGCTCTCCAAATTTTCCTTCTCTTATCTCCTACAAAATGAGCCAGTTCAGGGCTCTGAGAAAACAACAAATGCAAAGTAATGAAGATCTTAGACCCTGGTAATGTGGTGATGTCACATCTCGCTACCATAAACTTGGGCAGCCACAGTGGTTGGTCAACTAGTCCAGTTAATGGAGTAAACAAAGGTGCACATCTGAGGACCCCCAGCCTCTTCCCGGGCTGGTGACCCTGAGCCACTTGGCTGTGCTCACTAGCAGCAGGGCAAAGTCTTCAGCGTCAGGGTCTTGCTACCTTCACTCTCACCTGTCAGCTACCAGAGAATATTTGCTGAGAGCCACCAGGTCAGGGCTCCTCAGCATTGTGGCAACTCCTATTTAGAGAGGAAAACGAACACAGGTTCTGGAGTCAGCAAGAGTGGGAATCTGTTGCTTTTTGTGGTTTGCTCTTTGGCAAGTAAGGTAAGCTCTCTGAGCCCCACCTCATCCTCTGTAACGGGGGATAATGATACCTGTACCTCACGGCTGTGCGAGTAAAGTCTGCTTAGTATAGTGTTAATATAGAAAACATTCAGTGAAGGGTACTCAGCCTCATCACCACAGTGGGGTCATGGGATGGTCCTGAGGTCAGCCATCTTTTCGGGATGAAGAAAGTCAATTTAGCTTTTATAAAGCTAGAGGATTTGCATGTATATGTAATTGGTTTTGATACTCTAACCAGTAAGTTCCTCTGTTTAAGTTACATTGCTGGTCTATTAATTTCTATACTCCCTTCTATGGAAGCAAGTAGGAAGACACCTGCCTTTGTTCAGCCTGAATTGGCTGTTTTAACAGAGGAATGAAAATCTAACAGGTGCACTGGCCTCCTGGCCAGGCTACGAATTCTGCTCTCATGCTGTTCTGACTGCTGGCTTCTGTTCACTGGCCTTCAAGAGATGAGACTGGACAGTTAAGTGATGCACATAAAAGCTTGTCCAGAAAATAAAAACCAGGAGGACTGAAGTATCAGGTCCCCATGAACATTTTTATACTTATTTAACTAGGTGCACCCAAACTCTAATTTCAGTCCATGTTAATTAACAAGTTTCATGTATTTACTGAAATATTAGGGGAAGAAACCAAATGGAGAATTGAGTCCTCAAATACAAACTTAATTCATGTATATGGATCTCTGAAGAAGATGGATATATCTGAAAGGCAAAGCACATAATTCTTTAGGGTAGGACATTTCCAAGAAAATTTTGAATTGCAGTAGTGTTTGGATGTTATTGGCAGACCATTTCAGATGTTAAAAAGCATGTTATTAAAAAAAAATGCACATTATAAACAAGATCAACAAGGACAGATGGAACAAACAAAAAAAGTATAGAAAATTAATTATGTAGTTAGCTAGTGTAAAGATAGTAACGTGAGACAAAGTTCAATCGAATATTTCACGTACACCATATAACCTCTTTGCTGTTATAGCCGTGATACTCCTTTAGCTGAAGAGATGGCGAGTAGGTAGGATTATTTCAATGAAAAGTTGAGACTAAGAAAACAATGAGAGAGGGAAAGACAGTATCAAAATCAGAACACTAAAGCTCTGATGTAGCCCCATTTGCAAGGTGAAGAAAAACTATATGTCCCAGAGATGCTGTACAAATTTCAAGTCTTGTGCTCCAATATCTGTCCAGTTACCACATACTAGAAAGCAAGTAAGAAGACGGTCTTTAGGCTTGCCACCTTGATCCACAGGCAGAGATCAAAGTGCAGGGCTAAAAAACAAATCCAGCTGAGGGTGGATGGAGGGCCGGCTGCTGTTGCTGTGACGCAGCACAGCAGAGGGAGGTGGGCAAAGAGCACTTCCGATCCCTCTTCCTCACTTTGTGCCCACTTGTTACCTCAGCAATTCTTCAGTTCATCCTGTGGATGAAACACTGATAAATTCGGCCCTATTAACAATTCTTTGGCAATTTCTTTCCAAAATCCACTCCACTAATATAAGTTCTCGATACTTCATGATTAGTCAGTTGCCAATAAATCCTAACTAATCTCATTTCTTCTCTATCTCCAGAAGAGTAATAAGAATAGTGTTTTTGAAGTATCATTTTAATCATGCACTCAGTGGCTTATAAACTCTCAAATGCCTCCACATAAAGTCCAAAGGAATCTAAGTTCCTTACCACGTAATTTTAGTGCCTTCTATCAGCATTCCCTCTTAATCTGCTGAAATAATTTTTTTTTATTCTGTTAGCTTCAAATAGCAAGTGCTTGTTCAAAGTTTATTCTGGATCCTGCATCCTGTTATGAGAGTCAGTTCTCAAAATCTGCAGGCTGTCTTCAGCATATAAATAACTTGCTTACTCCCAAATTTGAGCTTTTATTAATGCAATTCCTCACTCCAGGAATGTCCTTATTCTCATTTCATGCCTAAGACCCATATGTCTGAAGATCTGCTTTGGATCAGAATGAACAGCATGGGGAGGGCAGGCAGCTTGTCTAGAGAGCTGCCAGCACAGAGCTGTGTGCCGTTTCTCACCTCTGCTTCGTGTCAGACCGCACCTTCTCCAACACGGCCTCCTCATCCTCTATCACACATGCCTGTGCACAGCTCCTCGACTGCTCAGTGTTGACATAAAGCAGCCTAGGAAACTGTTTTCATCTACTCCCCTCATCTTCCATCTGCCAAAATCTTCCTTGCTCTAACAGTAGGCCCTCTTTTCTTAGAAAGATCTGGGCAAAGCACCTGCCATAACAGGCTCGCAGAAGAGCACAACTGCTGAGGCCTTGAAAGGCTGGCGTCCCTTTCACGTGCAGGCATGTGCACGTGCAGACTCTCACTCTGCTGCTCCTGCGGCACAGCTGCCGGCACCGCCTCCTCAGGGAGGGGCACAGCTGACAGACATGGCTAGGGCTACAAAGATGTCAGTGGGATCCTGGGACAGCTAAGGTGGTTTCTGAGGAAAGGAAGAACGGAGACACTTCTGGCTTAAGTTTATAGCTACTTAAGTTACCAGAAAATTTCAACTTTAAGCAGGATTCAAATTCTACCACTTTCTTTTTTTACTTAATAAATATTAAGTACCTACTATTGTCACACATGGTTTTAAAGAAAGTTGTGAATTCAACAGATGCACATGGCCCCTGACCTCCAAAAGGTTAAAGTCTTTGAAAACAGACTATTACAATGAAGTATAACCTAGTAAGTAAAAAACTAACTTTTTAGGGCCAATAATGTATACGTTCTTAAGGTTCTCTATTTATGAAGTTCAGTTAGACTTGAGAAACACTGCTCTAAAAAGCAAAATTAAATTCCTGAAGGAAAAAAAATAGAAGCCAACGAATGAAGCAACACTAAAATACTAGCATGACCTTGCAAACTACATCTAAAATCAACAATACACCAAAACACACCAAATTTCTCTTTTAAAAAGCAAGAGGCTAAAATCTTCCATGGGAAACTACAGTCATCAAAGGACAGAAAGGGTTTGAACTAATACTCTTTACAGTGATCTAGATTAAAGGAATGAGGCTGTAGTTCTGCTCCAGAAATCTTTAAAAAACTGCAAACTCAAATATGGCCAAAGCCTAAAAGAACTGCATCACGGTGAAATGTGACTCGCTTTAAGAAGTATTATTTTAATTCTTGTCTAAATGCATTTTTTAAAGTATTTCAATGACAAACACCAAATTTAAAACTCAGGTTAAAACTATTTTAGGGACTTCCCTGGTGGCGCAGTGCTTGGGACTCCACGCTCCCAATGCAGGGGGCCCGGGTTCAATCACTGGTCCGGGAAGTGGATCCCACATGCATGCTGCAGCTAGGAGTTCGCATGCCACAACCAAGGAACCAGCGAGCTGCAGCTGGGGAGCCCACAAGCCGCACCTGGGAGCTGGGAGGCCGGCGAGCCGCAGCTAAGGAGCCCTCCTGCTGCAACTGAGACCCGAAGCAACCAAATGGATAATAAATAAATTTTTTTTAAAACCTATAATTATTTTATATTTTACCATACAAAACTGAATTTCTATCTAGGCCTTTGATCAAAAGGGCAAAACTTTCCTGTAACATTGAAATCTTTGTTTTACTAGCTCCAAGGTGACCTGTAATTGAGAACAAAATATTTTTTAGGGAAGCATTTTTTATAATGTTTGTTGTAGAAAACTATTTCACTAAAAGCTGTGAAATAGGTTGTCACCCACTAACCTATAATCACTACAACCTCAGTTAAACTGAACTATAATTCAGTGAGTATTATAAAGGACTGTGTGGATTTTAGAAACAAAGGCCAAATAATCTTCCTGTGTAAAAATGTATTTTAAAAAAAGTCCCTCCAATACATTAGCTTAATGATACAATTCAGAAATTCAATTTTACACCGAATATGTCTTACCTAAGTCATTATTTTTTGTTATAGCATTAGCTGCCCTGGTTCGGGGTCCCTGCTGCGTAAACTGATACCCAAATTTAAGGATATTGGTATTTTCCTCAAGCATCTTGGCCATTTCCAATTCTACAGCCGTCCCCAACTGCTGCCTCTGGAATAATTGAAAATAAAGAATAGTGTTAATGAGCTAGATCAAGATACTTTTCAGGTACATGCTGATTCCTTAAAAATTTTCCCAAGTCTTACACCATACATAAGAGAAACAAAAATGTAAGTTTAGTGTATGATCATACAGACATCAAAAAAATGTGGATTATTACAGTGAGAGACCACTTCATACCCACTAGGATGACTATAATCAAAAAGACAGACGATAGTAAGTGTTAGCAAGGATATGGAAAAATTAGGAGATTTAGGCATGCTGGCAGGAATGTAAAATGGTAGTAAAACTGTTATGGAAAACGATTCGGCTATTTCTCAAAAGGTTAAACACAGAGTTACCATATGACTCAGCATTTCCACTCCTAGGTATATACCCATGAGAAGTGAAAACATATATTCATATACGAATCTGTACATGAGTGTTCACTGCAGCATATTTGTACAATTCGAAAAGTGGAAACAACCCAAGTATAATAGATTATTCAGCCATAAAAAGGAATAGGTACTGATATACGCTACAACATGAATACACCTCCTTAACATTTTGCTAAGTGAAAGAAGGAAGACACAAAAGGTCACATATTACATAACTCCATTGATATGAACTGTCCAAAATAGGCAAATGCATAGAGACAGAAAGTCGATTCGTGGTTGCCAGGGGTTGGTGGGAAGGGCGGCTAGGAAGTGACTGCTGACGGGTGTGGAGTTTCTTTTTGGGGCGATGAAGATGTTCTGGAGTTAGACAGTGGTGACGGTTGCACAACTCTATGAATATACTAAAAACCATTTAATTGTATACTTTAAAAGTAAATTTTATGGTAAGTGAATTATATCTCAATAAAAAAATTGGAAACATTGATTAAATAGCATTCTGGTTAAATTTTAAGATATAACTCTTCTTTCTACCTTCATAATCTACAAAATTTACTTTGAAGGATTAAGGGAGTCATTTACCACATATTTTTTTTAAATAACGAGTTATTTTTCAAGTAAAATAGACTGAAGTGTTTTAGTCAAATGTGTAATGTTGTTTTATTTTTAGTTAATTACCACTCTGGATGGAAACACCTCTAACATGTATATTTCTCTGCTTCTTTAAAGAAAAGTGCGTCTGGCGTGGGTGACTCAGCATTACCTTACAGCGTCAGCACTGAATGTGGCTGCACAGGAGTATGTGTCTCTGGGTAACCTGGGTACTGGAGTTTTTTGTTTTTCACTGAGCCTATTCTGTTCACCTACTGTGTCTGGGACTGACATGCTACAGATGCAAAAATTCTATTATGTGGATCTTGCCACTGAAGAGCTGAAAAATTTGAGGATGGACTGTCACCTGTAAGAATTATTCCAGTTCAAAACAGCCAGCCATCTAAATTCTCTTAAGCCAACCAGGGAGAGTTGCTTGTATACCTTTCTATACATTAAGTTAATATTCTGGATGCCCCAAATGTTCCTCTCATCCCTTTTCAGGACCATCTTCCCAAGGATTCCCTGAAAGCCCTCCTCCCACCCACCTCCTGAGTCCCCAAGCCCTGCACAGAGTGTGGGCTGTAGTTTCCTCAAAGCTGCTGCTGTACATCACCGACCTGATTGTCGATTTTCAGCTCAGCCAGGGTTTCATTATCTCTCAAAGCATCAATCAGTGCTAGAATCCCAGCTCCTGTAATAAAGTTGGACTCCATATTTAAGCTCTTCAAATTTTTGTTCACTCTTAGCATCTCTGCAAAAGCCTGGAAATTAAAGAAAATATTTGGAGATTACAGTTTGACAGCACCTAGTAAATAAACACTGAACAAGCCTGAAACAGATACACAAATCAATACAACTGCTTTAATGTTTCTTATTAGATTGTTTTAGCTTGACACACTACACCTCACAGGTCTCACATGTATCTATTTTCACATGCACTTGGTCACAGACTTTAGATTTTTTTTTTTGTCATGTGTAATTCCCCATTGGTAACATTCTCTACTGCTATTCATTCCTACTTCCACTTCATGCTTCTTTCTCCTGCGTCTCTCATACTTTCTCTGAGTCTCTGTGTAGGAGTAACTTCATCAATGTCTCTTTGCTTTTTTATTTCCCTTTGCCGGCACCACACAGCATGCAGGATTGTAGTTCCCTGACCAGGGATCAAACCCACATGCCCCTGCAGTGGGAGCGCAGAGTCTTAACCGCTGGACCGCCAGGGAAGTCCCATCAATGTCTCTTTGGAACATCTTTTCTTACTTGCGTCCTGCTGCAGCTGGGTTACTGTGAAGCCCAAATGAGGGTAAATTATGGACTAATTTCCAAGGCAGGGACCAAAAGGACTGCCTAAGGCAGAAGGCCAGAAAAGATCACAGATGACTGGAACTGAGAGAACACAAAAACTATGGAGAAGAAGGGGCTAACTAAATATTCAACTCAAAGAACGGTATGTTTTCCATCTGCTTCTGTTACATTTCTCACAGGATACGGCAGTGCTAGGCATTTGATCCAGTGCTTAATAAGTGCTATACTGATTAATTAACAAAGCCTGTAAGTGTGCAGAGGGGAAAGAGAAGGGAGGGGGGAGGAGGAAGAATACGAGTGTGAGTTTATTTAAAAAGTCCTGCAGAGGCGTCAAAAGAAAGGCCGAACTCCAGAGAACATGGGTAAGATCAAGCTTAAAATTAAAGTCAAGTTAAAGAAAAGGCAATAATGCGCAGTGATACTAGAAAGAACTGGCGACAGATATCTACACACTTGAACACTCTAATAGCAACAACTGGCTATGTGACTTGGAGCAAATCCCTTATCCATCCATCTGTACACACATTTATTAAAATATTACAATGGCCTATTTTTGATAAGTACTGTTCTGTAAATTCAGAAATAAAACATACAAATCTCTACCTGATGGAACTTACATTTTACTGGGGGGCTCACATAGTAAGTAAGCAAAATGTAATGTCAGATGGTAAAAAGGGCTATAGAGAAGGAAAAAAAGGCATAGCAGGGTGGATGGGGAGTGCTGGGGGTAGGAGTAGGGTTGCTGTTTTATATACGGGGGTCAGGAAAGGCCTCACCTGGAAGGTGACATCTGAGCAAGGACGGAAATAATTTAAGTGATGAAGTAAAACTACGTGGAATATCTTCAGGGAGAAAGTTCTAGGCAGGAGGAACAAGTGTAAAGGCTCTGAGTTGGGAGCATGCACCGGCATGTTTGAGGCAGAGCAAGGAGGCTGTGTGGCTGGAGCAGAATGAAAGAAACAGCAAGAGGGGAGATGAGGTCTGCTCATGTAAGGCCTTCTTAGGCCACTGAAAGATTCTGATTTTTACTTAGAGAACTGCTGGAGGGTTCTGAGTACAGGAATGAGAACATTTAAGTTTTAAGAGTCACTTCTGATGCTGTGTATAGAGATGAAGCAGGCAGCTCAGTTAGGATAATCCAGGTGAGAGAAGTCAGTGGCTTGGACCAGGGTGGTAGCTGTGAAAATGGTGAGACGTGGTTGGATATACAGGAAATATTTGAAGACATAGCTGGATATACATTTAAAGTTGTGAGAAAGGGAAGTCAAGGATCACTCCATTATTATTATTATTATTATTATTATTATTTTATTTTTTTGACTTGAGCAAATGAAAGAATGAAGTTGCCATTTAGTGAGATAGGAAAGAGTGTGAGAGAGGCAGGTATGGGACGGAAGTCAGGAGTTTGGTTTGGGACTTGGGTTTGAGATGTCTGTTAGATATACAAGTAAAGCTGTTAAGCAGTAGCTGGACATGGGTTTGGAGTTGAGGGGAGAGGTATGAACTGGAGATAATAATATTGGGAGTCATCAGCATGCATAGATAATAAATATATAGTAATGAAACAGAATGAGATCTCCCAGGAGGTGAGTGCAGATAGAGAAAAGAAGAAGGACTAGAACCGAGCTCTGAGCCATTTAGGTGTTTAGATGTTGGGGAGATGAGGAGGAACCAGTGAAGGGACCAGAGAGGTAGGAGGAGAATCAAAGGGAGTGATATCCTCAAAGCCAAGAAGAAAAGGGTTTATACCCTGATCAAGGGGGATTTACCCCAGAAATGCGAAGTTGATTTAACATATAAAAATTAATCAGGGGCTTCCCTGGTGGCGCAGTGGTTGAGAGTCTGCCTGCCGATGCAGGGGACACAGGTTCGTGCCCCGGTTTGGGAAGATCCTGCATGCCGCAGGGTGGCTGGGCCCGTGAGCCATGGCCACTGAGCCTGCGCGTCTGGAGCCTGTGCTCCACAATGGGAGAGGCCACAACAGTGAGAGGCCCGAGTACCGCAAAAAAAAAAAAAAAAAATCAATGTGGGACTTCCCTGGTGGTGCAGTGGTTAAGACTCCGTCTGCCAGTGCAGGGGACACAGGTTCAATCCCTGGTCCAGGAAGATTCCACATGCCGCAGAGCAACTAAGCCCGTGCGCCACAACTACTGAGCCTGCGCTCTAGAGCCCGCGAGCCGCAATTACTGAGCCCACGAGCTTAGAGCCCGTGCTCCACAACAAGAGAAGCCACTGCAATAGAAGCCTGCGCACCGCAATGAAGAGTAGCCCCCGCTCACCACAACTAGAGAAAGCCGACGCACAGCAACGAAGACCCAATGCAGCCAAAAATAAAAAATAAAATAAAAAAATAATTATTAAAACTAATCAATGTAATACACCATATTAACTGAATAAAGGACCACATGAATAAAACCACATGATCACCTCAACAGACACAGAAAAAGCATTTGATAAAAATTCAACACTATAGATCCATAAATGGAACCCTCTTGCAGGTGTTAAAAGAATGATGTAGAACTTTATATGCTGATATGAAAAGCTCTCTGAGATATACGGTTAAGTGAAAAATTAAGTTGCAGAACAGCCTACATTGCATGACTCCATTTATGTTTTAAAAATTTCATAGAAAGGAAATACAGAAAAAAGTAAACATAAAATGGTAGTAAATAATGTATTGCCTAATAGTAAACATCAATTGAAAAAGAGTAAATTTTTTTTAACTGATATTTGCTTTGATTGTTGAACATCATGGTTACTAACAGTTGATCTTACAACACAGAGTTTTGAAACTACATTAAAAAATTATTTTAGTTTTTATATTTATTTTTTATTGAAGTATAGTTGAATTAAAAGAGAGTAAATCTTGTTCATAAAATCAGTTTAAGCACCTTTGTAACATGCCCTGGTATTACACAGCCATAATTTCGATATTATTAGTAGTTAGCTTACTTACAACAGCAACGGGGTCATTGCTTCGGGTGGCTGCAAGACTGAAATATTTCACATGTGTGTTGGTTTCCAAAGCCTTTGCAAAATCTTTTAGGGTTGGAATTGGGATATTCTTGAAAGACAAAAATGTGACACATTATTACATTTTAGTTTTCAGGAAATTCGGTCCATTAATCAAATACATCTGTACTTTCTTTTTTGCATTAAAATGTATTCAGAAATTATGCAACATACAACCGCTGGTCTACAGCTGAAAACAACTCAGCCTCCTTCTTACCTCTTTGATTTTTCTGTTATGGTACAAACTGTTGGCATAGAGCAGAGCATACATCACTGTTTCTCTAGCATTGAGGTTAAAGAAATTCTCTTTTTAATTATTTGTATTATGAGAAGTCAGCCCTTGAATACTCAAAGTGGATCCACTTTTCTACAAAGAGAAAGATGTGGGAATCTACTTATGATGATTCCTGAGGCAGATGACATACTGTTTTCAGTCACTCAAGCTGTAAGGTATTAAGAGAGATTAACTCTACATTTCTTGAAATGAGGAAAGAGATAGTTTTAGGAGACACTGATCTTTCCCCTTAGTACCAAGACTTTAATTTCCTGTAGCCTGCCTATTTTCAGATTGTTACTATTGATTTAGAGACAGACATACACTGAATTGAACTGAATTTTTTTAAAAAATAAGAAGACTAGTGATCAACTAGGGATATTAGCTTTCCCCAAGGCTTTTCCCCCTCCACTCACAGGAAGGAACACCCACAAAAAGAGCACAGAGGTCTTATTCCCTAGGTTCTTGTAATTTCCACATGTTCTCCCTGCCTCCAATTCAGATAAATTAAGATTTAAAATGAGGAATTTGTAATGAAGCTATTATACAATGGCTAATACGTTAAGAGATCATTTGAGTTTACTCTTTGGTAATTAATTATCCCTATGCCCTCCTAACTCATTTCTTCTTTCTTTACTCCAGGGAAGAGTTGCATTTTAAAAATCCCAATGAGATCCCACAAAGCCCAGTTCTAGGTGTTTACTCAAGAGAAATGAAAACATACGTTCACGCAAAAACCTGTATGTGAATGTGTATAGTGGCTTTATTTATAATCATCCCAAACTGGAAGCAACTCATATGTCTATCAACTGGTGAATGGACACACAAACTGCAGCACATCCAGACAAAGGAATGCTGCTCTACAACACAAAGGAGCAAACCACTGAGACACACAACAGCATGGACGAGTCTCAAATGTACTGTGCGAAGTGAAAGAAACCAGACTCAAGGGCTACACACTATATGGTTCCATTTATATGAAATTCTGGAGAAGGCAGAACGATAGGGAAAGAAAACAGATCGCTGGTTGTCAGGGGCTAGAGCTGGTGGCAGGGAATGATGACACAGGGGTGTGACATGTTCTACATCTGACTGTGGTGGTAGTTGTACAACTGTATGCATTTGCTTTAACTCATAGAACTGCACACTAGAAAGGGAGAATTTCACTATATATACCTTATAGCTCAAGAGAGCTGATTAAAAAAACAAAACCTGAAAGGCTAAAATGCTCCTAAAAGTGGGCAGTACTTTGGAAGCCCTAGAGGTATACTCTGACAGTCCGTAGAGCTTATATTTCTATGTGATAGCCTTTAAAAAGTAAATCAGAAAAATACTATAATACTTTAACTTCTAAAATCAAAGGAATCTATGTTAGAATACTACTAGAAGTAAAAACTTTACCATTAAGTAGAAAGGATTAGACTACATCAAAACTGCCCAGCTCTCATCCTAGATCCAACTGACTCAAAGCAATTCAAAACAACTTTTTGTTTGCTTATCACACCTACCTTTATATTATTCAAATTAACTTCAACAAGACGAACATCATTTTCTTTAATTCTCTGTAAACTCTCTTCAACATTGGTTGGATTTGGGGGCTCATCAAATACTGGAAGAATCTTTTCACCTTTTACCACATCTGTAGCAACAAATGAAAAGAGCAAAAGTGTCACTGGTTGATACAATTACAGTGAATGCATATATTAACTTGGAAACACATAGCACACATACACAAACATATTCAGTAGAACAAATTTATAAGTTTTTTTCCCCAAATTTCTAAAACATCCTTTATGTGCTCCCACATAAAGCACTGAAATAAAATTTTACTGAATATAAATACCAAACATAATTCAACATTTAATTTGTTTGCAGTGTATCAGCCTTCAGAAATGAGTATTTTCACTGCCTCTTGCCTCTTGGTGTATTACAAGATATCTTTACCATGAAAATATAGTTGATGACATAAGCTGGTGATCCCATTTATTTTTAGCAATGTTCAAGATAAAGTTCTCATATGACAAAATCTAACAACTCATCATTTTCTCTGAGGATTGACTAGTAATTAAGGCAAAGGCAGTAAGAATCAGAGACATGAACAAACACAGCCTCCACAAAGAGTGCGCTGACAGAAGGACACACTGCCTGTTCCTCCCATGGGGAGTAAAGGGCAGAGGACTCTATCAGGAAGAAGAGTAGAGACAGGGAATGGGGAGACAGAGAAAGGTAATGGTACATAGAAGAACTACTGAGACAGGGATTCCCTGCCCTCCTTCATCCCACAGCCCAATCCTTCACCATTTACACCCACACGCATGGCCAGAATACAGCTATTCAAAACTGAAAGAGGACCCAGAAGGCTTGAACCCTCTAGTGAGATGTAAATGTGCTCTGAGGTATGTGTGGAGGTCCATGAACACCTACAACAGATAAACTTTTATGGATATATTTTCTGGGGAGAACACCTAGAGCATCAGATTCTCAAAGAGGAGAATGACCACAACATTAAGAGCAAGTGACATGGAAAGACTGACAGGGTCGCTGTTTGGCTTAGTTACTCCCTGGTGCCCTCCTCTAGCTTTTAAGAGCAAAACTCACCTTAAGACAAAGTATATTGCTTACTCATCCAATAAATTCCCTCTAAGAGTACCTTGTTCTTTTCAAATATCACACACACACACACACAGAGACACCCTCCTACACACAGCATCCTGAAGAGATCAGCTCAGACAAAAGTCTGAAAATTAATTTCCTGAGGACAGCTGAAAGATCAGCAAGGCAGTCTTCTTCAAGATGGTAGATCAAGGGGACTGGAGAAAATCTTCCTCACTGAATGGAAAATTCAATGAGCTCTTCCTCAGTTCTAAATTTTCTAAAACCAAAAAATTCCTTTTCTTCTCTGCAGAATGCATATAAAGAGCCTTGCTCTATAATGAAATAATGGATCCAGTCCACAGGATGTGGAAACCATTAAGAAAGGTTCGTGGGGAACTTTAATTGGATGGATCAGGGTGCCAAAATTTGAGTCCACTGATCAATCTTAACACATTCCCCAAAGAGGAATGACCAGACTTGATATGTTTGCTAATGTGATTCGATCACTACCCAGGCAGCATTCTTGCCAAAAAAAATTAAAAACTGCACCTGAATTTGATCAAGCTTCTAGAAAACAACAGTTTACAGAAACACAAGAGGTAGAGAGAAACAAGTAAAATGATACCACAAGGTTGCAATCAGCCAAATCCAGAATGTGGAAAATTCTACATGACAACACAGTTTCTTCAAGGGATAAATGCCATAAAGAAAGTGGGAAAGAAGTTGAGGAGGAGAACTGTTAAGAAATTAAGAGGAACTTAAACCAAACGACAACCAAATGCAATATGTGACCCTTATCTGGATCCTGATTTGAACAAACCAGCTGTGAAATGACGTTTTTGAGAGAAACTGGGAAACCTGAACATGGACTGGGCATTAGATGATATGAAGGAATTGCTGGTAATCTTTAAGTTTGATAATGGCATTGTGGTTATGTTACAAGAAAAGCCTTTGTGAGAGACACATATGGAAATATTTATGGGTGAAGTAATACAAACAAACAGGATTTGCTTTAAAATATTCTAGGGAAAAGAGTAGAAGGGGTGGGAGGGAGGCAGATGGTGGATGAAACCCAGCTGGCACAATGTGAAAAACAGCTGAAGCTGGACGATGGATATATTATTCCCTCTTCTATAATGTATGCTTGAACATTTCTACAATAGAAAGTTAAAAAAATAGAGGAATGGCCAATTATAGAACATTCATAAAATGGAATGTTATACAGATGTTTGAATGAGGTAAATCTGTATGTACTAACTAGGAAATGTGATATATTGCTAAGTGATATACTATATAGCATGGATTAAAATCCTCACCACCGATTTCGTGGGATATTGAAGCTAGTTACTTAATCACTCTAAAACCTCAGCTCCTTCAAAGGCATATTAAAGATAATAATAATACTTGTTTCATAGAACTGTTGTGAGGATTGAGAACAATTTACATTTAAGAGCTGTGCACAGAAGAACATGGCCCATGGTAAGCATTCAAAAAAATCAGCCAACAGTATTATTATTGAAAAATTCAGGGACAAGAAATATCTCTAGTATGATCCCATTTTTGTAAGAAAAGAAAAGACAATTCGTGTATAGCACGTATACATATGTAAGTTTATATAAGCATAATACAAAGTCTGGAAGGATATATTCCCAATTGTTAACAGTTAGGGAGGGGGTGGAGGTGGGGTACGGGGAGTAGGAGGCATGACGGCTGTGAATAGAGACACTTCTACTGCTTACCTGGTTCCCTCAGGTCTTGTTTAAATTTACTACAAAATAGGCATGACTGGTGATTTTTTTTTTTTTTTTTTTTTTGCGGTACGCGGGCCTCTCACTGTTGTAGCCTCTCCCGTTGCGGAGCACAGGCTCCGGACGCACAGGCTCAGCAGCCATGGCTCACGGGCCGAGCCACGGGTGTGGGATCTTCCCGGACCGGGGCACGAACCCGTGTACCCTGCATCGGCAGGCGGACTCTCAATCACTGCGCCACCAGGGAAGCCCGACTTTGGTGATTTTAAGATGTTTTATAAATAAATTTTTTTAAAAGCTTTGCTTTAGGTTATCTAATACTTTCCGTCAGACTAAAAGGTTTAGGGGCTGAATAGTTCTTTGCTTTCCCCTGAATCTGATTTTATAATATACTTTCTTTGTCAGCACTGTTGGGGGTTTCTTGAAAATCAGGAACACTGAAAATAAAATGTCAGTAAAAGCCAAGTTTGACTAGTTTTTATAGCGTTTACCATTAGTATTATTTAGTGAGGTGAGAGTAGTTCCTATTGCATTTGCTGACACATTAAGCATAAAATATTTAATATTCCATTCTCAATGGTTTTCTAGGTCAATACCATCTAACTGGAATCTTAGGTTTCAAGTACATATGCATTACATTTGGTATGCAAATACTGAAGCTATTACATGGAGAAAACAAAACATAATTAACAAAGGACTGGAATTTACAAAGCATTGTAAGTACTCACTTGAAAAATGTTCTTGGTCGACACCATTACTACTTCCCACTATATTGCAGAACTGTGTATTCGTTATCAAATTGTGCATCCCAAGAATAGCTATAAATATAGAAAAAGAAAATTATTTTTTTATTTCCATCAATTTTAAACATAAAGAATTAATTTTATGCCCCCAAATTTCTATCAACGATTTTAACACTCTCTGGGCTTTTTCCTACTCAATTAAATACACATTTCATAGCTAAAAAAAAAAAGAGAGAAAACATGATTAAAAACCACCTACAATCTCTTTCTTATCAATACCCTTGTAATTTCTCCCCACATTTCTGAATTCAGACACAGCTGGAGCCAGCTTAACCCTAAACCTAAGTCTATGCTTAGCTCCATCTGGTGGCCAAGAGAGAAAATGGAAATGATCTATTGTTGCTGTTCATCCTCAGAGGGTTTCTCCAAACATAATGCGATAAAAGGCAGATTTTTCAACTTAACCTTAACTCTCATATTAACTTACACTTGTATTTTAGCTAAGAGTAGAATACTACAAGTATGGTTGAATTCTCATATTTAAGATTAAAGTAGCATCCCTCAAAATTGACACTTAGGAGGAGAAATAAATTTGGTTTTTGATGGCCTTTTGTACAAATAAGGCAGAAGCTACAGTATGCCTCTGGCCCATTCCACTCTGATGAATGTACCATTTATAAATCCATTAGCCCTCAGCCCCCCCCCCCCCAGGGAATAAGATACCTGCTCTAGCTGTGGTACCACACCTTGACTGTCCCTTCCCTGGGTCCTTCCCAAAGAACCATCACTGCTCCTTTTAAACATGTTAGTTCTTGAAGTTATTTGGTACTAACCTCTCCCCATGTGTCATATTTTTCTATCTAGAAAAATGGGTGTGGGTGGAGGCAGCTGGGGGAAGATACTGGTCCAGATAAGAAACTGGTAATGATGAAAATCACAGGGAGGTCTGGAATGTTCCATATATCTTCAGAAAAGTTGGGAAAGTGGTGAGTATAGCTCAGGACTGACTATCTTACCTAATTTCCAGTTACCCGTTTCTGGGTCTTCTAATAAAATGGGATAGCAGTAGACTCTGGAGACAGCTTCTAGCTGAGCACCAGCTGATGAAAGATTTTTTATAAAGACTTTCAAAGATGGCAACATGGGAAAAGACATCCAATAATCAATAAATTCCATTAATATAAAAATTTCACCATTAAGAGAATTTAAAGAAACTAAATCCTTTATGTCAGATTTATAGTATAAAAAACAAAGCCAAATGTACAGTTACTTATTCAACAGCACTCTGCTGGGCAAAGCAAGCATTTGTATAGTGTGTATAAGGTGTGTGCTGGTATTTTCCTCCCCTCTATACCATTCACAAATTAATTTGTTTTAGGAGATACCTGCGAGATCACACAATTCTGTATCAGAAGCACTTGTCAAAGCTTCTTCTAGTTCTGGATCAAGAGATACTTTTTCTTCTGTAGAAGTCTGTACAGGTTTCTGCTTAGGGATAAATATTTTCCCTGTAAAATAAAGCAGTTTGTTAGTTTCATACTACTGCTAGTAACTCACCATTTTATTCTTACAAAAATTATTAGAAGTATGTGCATCTGAAGCTGAAGTAAAAGGTCAAGATTAACATCTACAATAATTTTGTTTCATCTTTGGTATGTATTTATAAGTTTCTAAGGCAACACTTTGGCCATATAAGTTGGAACAAGAAAAAGAAATGAACCGAGAAATTTTCCCATTTGTGAAAGTAAAAACAGGCTCTTTTTGGAGTAACTATGAGTTATTCTACAAATACTAAATCAAAAAATAAACAAATAAACAAAAAAATCTATAAATTAAGGAAAAAACAATTCATTTTCTTATTCTTAAGCAAGGAACTGCTACAGGCCCTTGGGGGATGGCAGAGGCAATTCTAATTCCAGAAATTCAAGTTCTAATTGCAAAGAAATTCCTGTATGTCTTGAGTGATAGTCTGAAACTTTCTGGCACTGTTCTTCTAAGCCTCTATGACACTAACAAGGTTACCTGTTAAGAAACTAGTTATTCTAGAAACCTACAGTATTTATTATGTGAAAATCAGTATTTTATTACCATATGTTCAACGCAAAACTGAAGACATGAAGGGAATGGAAAATGATAAGGATATAGCTGCAGCACAAGCCAACCAAACAAGAGGTACTTACACATGGTGGGACTGAGTTACCAAGATTGACTCTGGTTTCCCCCGAGACAGGTGAAAATTCTAAGTGATCTAGGAAGGCCTATGTGTGGATTCACACAAGCTCCAATTATTTTCTTTTCTATCAGAAAATTACCAGGAAATTGTGTGAGAATATGTGACCTGATGAATCTATGTAGTGCTCTATCAAAAGAAATGTTTGTGGGCTTAATAATCAGTGTAGTGAATGTTGTACAATTCTTGTTCAAGGTAAATATCAATCAGTGTAACTCATAAGAAATCCTTCCACAATACAGATTGCTCCCAGGAATCTGACCAAAGCTGGTCAGGTATTTTCAGCTAAGCCCATCTAAAAGATTTAACTTCTGATATTATATTTCTTTTTTTATTATTTCCACTTGGTTCTTTTTTTTTTTTTTTTTTTTTTTTTTTTTGCAGTACACGGGCCTCTCACTGTTGTGGCCTCTCCCGTTGCGGAGCAGAGGCTCCAGACGTGCAGGCTCAGCGGCAACGGCGCACGGGCCCAGCCGCTCCGCGGCATGTGGGATCTTCCTGGACCGGGGCATGAACCTGTGTCCCCTGCATCGGCAGGCGGACTCTCAACCACTGCACCACCAGGGAAGCCCTCCACTTGGTTCTTGTTAAAAAACATTAGCTTCCGTCTCTCTGCCAAAATTCTTCATCTCTTCACACATGCCTTGTCCACCAGATTTTCTGAGATTTTTATCATAAAGTTCCTGACTGATAACACCAATATTTGGGTCATCTCTGGTCTTCTATTGACTGTTTACTTTTCTTGACTATAGGCCACATGTGTTTTAAGACCTCTGACTTCGTATTGGGCATTTTTGTATAAAAGTATAGCAGAGACTAAAGGAAATGACATTTATTCCTAGACAGGAATGTGCCACTCAGGTCAGTGCTGAAGTAACATGCTCTACAGCTGAGCTGAATCTGGGCTTTTCGTTGCAACGTTAGTTTGATTCATTTCCTCACTGGCTTCAAACATTTTGAGGACAGGGTCGGGACTTAATCTTCAGCAAGGCCTAGGATTAGAACTCTGGTGAGGTTCTGGAGATCTCCTGAGCTGCCACTGCCTACTGTTTTGAACTGTAAAGTAGCAACATTGTTCCTGATGTGTAGTCCTGGCTGCCAGATTTCCAGGAGCTCTGTTTTCCAGTCTCACCCCCCACTTTCCCACTTTTGGGGCCTCGGCAGATCTTTCAGCCCGACGCTTATGTTGTCTGCTCTACACTTTGTGAAGTGGGAGATGGCCTGAAAGGGATTTCTCTCAGCTCTCCTGTCTCTCTCTCAATCTTCCGAGCTAAAAACCTATGCCTCAGGAATTTTCTCTCAGCTCTGCTTCACGGCCTCAGTTCTTGGAGTAGTATCCCTAGCACTAAATGAAGGCCTGAAGCAAAGAACTGGAGGGTAGCGCAGTCTCACCCTATCTCTAGGGCTGCACTGTTCAATATGATATGTTCAATACGGTATGTGACTATTTAAGTTTAAATTAGTTAAAATTAAAAATGCAGTTTCTCAGTCACACTAGCCACATTTGGCTAGTAGCTACCATACTGGTTAGCACAGATACTGAACATACCCATCATGGCATAAAGTTCTAGCGGATGGTGCTGCTCTAGGGATTCTCTGATTTCTAGTCTACCATGCTGGCCCATACACAGCCATTAAAAGTTTAAAAGTTAGGCTGACTTCTCCTTACTCCTCTCTATGGTAGTTTCCTCCTTTTCCCTATATTTCAGTCAGGAAAGAACGCAGAATGGATCACCTTTTTTTTTTTTTGGATCACCTCTCTTATGGAGGGCTTGCCACTTTCTGGAGTCACTAAGATTTGTGTCTTCAAGCTTTCCGATTTTTTTTTTAACTATGATTAATGTAGCTTATATTGCTTGTTTTGGTGAGAATAAGTCTCTTGCAACTTCCTACATCTGAATCAGAAGTCTTTCTAGGCAAGTATTTTCTTATTTAAAAAATGGCACTTGGCCAATCTACAATGTATATTAGTAAGGATGCTTGTAACTGCATATAACAAAATACCCATTTTAAAGTGGTTTAAACTGGTGCTTCTCAAGCTTTAATGTGCATGTCATCTACCTAGTGATCTTATTAAAGTGCAGATTCTGATGTAGTAGGTCTAACATGAGCTCTAAGAATCTGAATTTCTAAGCAGCCTCCCAGGTGATGCCGATACCGCTGATCCACAGATCACTCTCAAAGCAGCAAGGGTTTAAACAATAAGTTTTTTTGTTTTTTGTTTTTGCGGTACACGGGCCTCTCACTGTTGTGGCCTCTCCCGTTGTGGAGCACAGGCTCCGGATGTGCAGGCTCAGAGGCCATGGCTCACGGGCCTAGCCGCTCCGCAGCATGTGGGATCTTTCCCAGACCAGGGCACGAACCCGTGTCCCCTGCATTGGCAGGCGGACTCTCAACCACTGCGCCACCAGGGAAGCCCAACAATAAGTATTTTTTATCTCACTTAATAACCCCACAGGTAGGTGGCTGAAGGGTTGGTTCAGCAGCTCAATGTTGACGTCAAAGATCCAGGCTCTATTTTTCTCTTTGTCTATAACTAGCATGGAAGCCTCTGTTCTCAGGCCATTAGTCTCAAGATGACCTTTGTAATACTACATATCACATCCTCATGTGGCAAGGTCAGGGCAGGAAGGAAGGACACTTTCTCAACTGCTGACTTTTATAAGGAAAACTGTCCGATAGATTTCTTCTCTGGTCTCATTGACCAGCACCAGGTCACATGTCCATGCCCCACCTGCAAGGGTAGCTTGAAAAGCAAGCATCTGGCCTTTTCAGTCTATTTCAGAGATGGATTCTGCCAGTAAGGAAGAAGGAATTTGTGAATGCTTGTTAAATAGAAAACTACCACATTTGTCCCAATACTGAACCAGATGAAGTACACTTCTGTGCTCCCTTAATTCCCTGAACATTTCACTGTGGCTACACTTACTCATTTTGCATGTTTGTCTGTCCTCTGTGAGCTTTTCAATATTCTGTTCCATCCTTATATTTCCATCCCTACAATTCCATCCCTACATTGTCTGTCCTCTGTGAGCTTTTCAATGTTCTGTTCCATCCTTACATTTCCTAGCTCACAGCAGGCAATCCAATTTGTTGAATAAATAATCTGGTGATCACCTCTAGCTCAACTACCTCATTGTATAAAGTATAATATAAATACCCTGGTTCAAAGTTACACAGCAGAGTTAGCACGAGAACACAGGCTCCCAAACTCTCAATCCAGTAATTTTTCCAATAAACTGGTGGCTTTCAAACTTAACTCTTTAGCAGTGGACTTTTCAACTCAAACACATGCTTATCTATATGGTGGAACGTAACTGATCTTCTTAGTACCAAACTTTGGAGTTCTGGTGATTATTAGATAATCTTTTATCATTAGTTCACAGACAAAGGCAAACCCAAATCATTGCATTCTGATAATTCCTTAATACTTTTCACAGTAGCTGATATAACAAAGTGGCATACAATTCAGATGGCATGCCTTTAACTGCCATTTCAGGATAATTACATTTTCCTGAGCAAAATCTTACCAGCACTTTCAGGTGTCTATCTCCGTGGCTAATGTTGGCTGCACAATGGATTCACCTGGAAAATTTTAATAAATTCTGATGTCCAAGTCCCACCCCCAGAGATTCTGATTTAACTGGTCTGATGTGCTGTATGGGACATCTGGATTTTCAAAAGCTCTCTAGGAATTCTAATGCATAGCAGCCAAGGTCAAGAAACATTGGATTATGGTATTCACTTAGTAAACAAAACTATATAAACTATCAAGAAGCTGCCTATGTCTTATTCTAGGGACCAATGGAATCTAAAGCGTTATAAAACTCTAAAGTGTTTATTTTTGTAATCCTCATTCACAGTCCATAGAGGCATTATTCTTTTTTTTTTTTTTTTTTTTTTTTTTTTTTTTTTTTGCAGAAGGGAGTTCCAATCCCCCATCAGCATGTTCTTTCTTTTCCTTTTTAAAAAAAATGTTTATTTATTTATTTATTTGGTTGCACCAGGTCTTAGTTGCAGCAGGCAGGCTCCTTAGTTGCAGCTCACCAGCTCCTTAGTTGTGGCATGCAAACTCTTAATTGTGGCATGCATGTGGGACCTAGTTCCCTGGCCAGGGATCGAACCCAGGGCCCCTGCACTAGGGGTGTGGAGTCTTAACCACTGCGCCACCAGGGAAGTCCCGAGGCATTATTCTTAACTAATTTTCCCCCATACATAAACTTTTGCTAATACTTACAAATACAAAATGGATCTCAGCAGAAAAAAACAACAAAGCAAAACAAAATTTCCAAGGGCTTATGGAAATTCTGTGACACAGAATTTTGCTCTATTTATACAGCTGTGAAATAATTTGGTACCTCTTCTGATACTCCTCTTTACAATTTCTCTGTATGTAGAGATTTTTGTTGCAGAGGTATTTAGCTTATACAGTATTGTGTTTTTAACACTACAAAAAGTAATCACTTCATATTTCTTCATGATTAGTTTAACATGAATACACTGTAAGAATTATACTTTAATGTGTATATATAAAATCTTGTTATAGAAAATTAAAAGTAAAGAAAATTACTTTTGTAAGAAAGGATAAAATAGGCAGAACTTAAGTTTAGTATTATGAATACAGTACTTAACCGGTTCTCCTCAAACTCTTTATAGACTTAACCCCTTAAACAAATCTCAGCTATTTGCAGAAAGTGACAAGGTGATTCTAAAATTCATGTGGAAATCCAAGAGACCCAGAATAGCCAAACAATCTTGAAAAAGAAGAACAGCTGAAGGACTCACACTTCCCAATTTCAAAACTTAATACAAGACTTCGCTGGTGACCCAGTGGTTAGGAATCCACCTGCCAGTGCAGGGGACACGGGTTCAATCTCTGGTCCGGGAAGATCCCACATGCCGTGGAGCAACTAAGCCCGTGCGCCACAACTACTGACCCTGTGCTCTAGAGCCCGCAAGCCACAGCTGCTGAAGCTTGCACGCCTAGAGCCCATGCTCGGCAACAAGAGAAGCCACCACAATGAGAAGCCCACGCACCGCAACAAAGAGTAGCCCCTGCTTGCCACAACTAGAGAAAGCCCGCACGCAGCAACGAAGACCCAATGCAGCCAAAAATAAATAAATAAATAAATAATTTTTTAAAAACCTAAATACAAAGTTACTGTAATCAAGATAGCGTTATGGTGTACAAGAAAAGACATTTACATCAATGAAACAGAATTGAGAACCCAGAAATAAACTCATATTTATGGTCAATTGAATTTCTACAAGGATACCAAGACAATTCGATTGAGCAAGAGTTGTCTTTTCAACAAATAGTGTTTGGACAGTTGGATAGCTATATGCAAAAGAATGAAGTTGGACCCCTATATTTTATACCATACACAAATATTAATTCAAAATGAATTACAGACCTAAATGTAAGAGCTAAAACTATGACTGAGAAAAAAAAAACCTAAGAGTAAATATCCATGGCCTTGAGTTAGGGAATGATTTCTTAGACATAACAACAAAAGTACAAACAACAGGACTTCGCTGGTGGCACAGTGGTTAAAAATCCGCCTGCCAGCTCTATTTACAATAGCCAGGACATGGAAGCAACCTAAGTGTCCATCAACAGATGAATGGATAAAGAAGATGTGGCACATATATACAATGAAATATTACTCAGCCATAAAAAGAAACAAAATTGAGTTACTTGTAGTGAGGTGGATGGACCTAGAGTCTGTCATACACAGTGAAGTAAGTCAGAAAGAGAAAAACAAATACCATATGCTAACACATATATATGGAACCTAAGAAAAAAAAAAAAGGTCATGAAGAACCTAGGGGCAAGATGGGAATAAAGACACAGACCTACTGGAGAATGGACTTGAGGATATTGGGAGGGGGAAGGGTAAGCTGGGACAAAGTGAGAGAGTGGCATGGACATATATACACTACCAAAAGTAAAATAGATAGCTAGTGGGAAGCAGCTGCATAGCATAGGGAGATCAGCTCGGTGCTTTGTGACCACCTAGAGGGGTGGGATAGGGAGGGTGGGAGGGAGGGAGACACAAGAGGGAAGAGATATGGGGATATATGTATATGTATAACTGATTCATTTTGTTACAAAGCAGAAACTAACACACCATTGTAAAGCAACTATACTCCAATAAAGATGTTAAAAAAACCCAAAACAACAACAACAACAACATAAATAAATAAATAAATAATAAAAAGAATCTGCCTGCTAGTGCAGGGGACACAGGTTCGATCTCTGCTCCAGGAAGATCCCACATGCTACGGAGCAACTAAGCCTGTGTGCCACAACTACTGAAGCCTGTGCACCTAGAGCCCGTGATCCACAACAAGAGAAGCCACTGCAATGAGAAGCCCACACACCACAATGAAAAGAGTAGCCCCTGCTCCCCGCAGCTAAAGAAAAAGCCTGTGCGCAGGAATAAAGACCCAATGCATCCAAAATAAATAAATAAATAAAATTTAAAAGGTTATTGTAAAACAAAGAAAAGTACAAACAACAAAAGAAAAAAATAGATAAATTGAACTATATCAAAATCTAAAATTTTGTGGGACAGTGATACCACCAAGAAAATGAAAAGACAAGCTACAGAATGAGAGAAGAAAAATTTCAAATCATATATTTGAAAAGAAACATATCTAGAATATATAAAAAGTGTTTATCAATAATAAATCAAATATTTTGATTCACTGACAAAAATCAGTAATAAAAAGACATCCCAATTTAAAAATAGGCAAAGGGGTGGCACAGTGGTTAAGATTCCACCTGCCAATGCAGGGAACCACCAGTTCGAGCCCTGGTCCGGGAAGATCCCACATGCCACAGAGCAACTAAGCCCGTGTGCCACAACTGCTGATCCTGCTCTCTAGAGCCCATGAGCCACAACTACTGAGCCTGCGAGCCACAACTACTGAAGCCCGCATGCCTAGAGCCCATGCTCCACAACAAGAGAAGCTACCGCAATGAGAAGCCCGTGCACCGCTACTAAGAGTAGCCCCAATCACTGCAACTAGAGAAAGCCCGTGCACAGCAATGAAGATCCAATGCAGCCAAAAATAAATTAATAAATAAATTCATTAAAAAAATAAAAATAGGCAAAGGATTTGAAGAGACATTTATCCAAAGAAGATATAAGATGTCTAAGAGCACATGAAAAAATGCTCAATATCATTAGTCATTAGGAAAATGCAAATCAAAACCACAATGTATGTTATCACTTCACACCTACTAAGATGGCTATAATCAAAACGACAGACAAAAGTTGGTCAGGATGTGGAGAAATCGGAACCCTAATACATTGCTGGTGGGAATGTAAAATGGTGCAGCCACTTTGGAAAACAATTTGGCCGTTCTTCAAATTGTTAAAAAATAGTTACTAAATGACCCAGCAATTCCACTAGTAGGTATACATAGCAAACTGTACACAAGTGTTCACAGCAGCATTATTCATAATAGCTAAAAAGTGGAAACAATCCAAATGTCCATCAACTGATAAATGGAGAAACAAAGTGTGTGTTTCCATAGAATGAAATATTATTCCTCCATAAAAAGGAATGAAACACTGAAACATGCTAAAACACAGATGAAACTCCCAAACGCTAGGCTAAGTGAAGGAAGTCAGTCATAAATACATATTGTATGATTCCATTTATTTGAAATGTCCAGAATAGGCAAATTTAGAGAGAGAAAGTTGATTAGCGGTTTTCTGGGGCTGGAGAATAGAGTGAGGAATGGAGACTATTCATAGGTACAGCGTTTCCTTTTGGGATGATAAAAATGTTCTAAACTTAAGATTATGGTGATAGTTATACAACTCTGTGAATGTACTAAAAACCATTGAATTGTACACTTTAAATGGGTAAATTTTATGATGTGGGTTGCACCTTAAACACATTCAGCCAGCTAGTGCTTATGCTTCTTAGTTAAAATCAGCTGTTCTCTGGGAAATACATAATTAGCAAACTGCTTGATTGATTTCATATTAACAGAAAATGCGTTTCTAAACATGTGTGTTAATTTAAATTAGTCTCATATAAATTAGATTTAAGTTACAAATCTTAATTACTAAGAGATGCTGATAAATAGATCTCCATTATAATGGTTAATGTGATTTGTGCCCTCAATGTCTTGCAGGATGAGTGAAATGTTCAGCTTTTATTCGACGTATAGGTATTATGGGTGTGTGTGTGTGTGTGTGCGTGTTTGCAGAGGGTAGGGAAATGTGTAAATTTGATACTGCTTTTATCCAAAACCAACTGTTAACAAAATTAGTACACCATTTTATTATGATTATCTTTCTTCTGATATGTTTTTTTAAATTATGGATTATTCTTTATAGAAATTTCAGTCTCATTCTGATAAAATGATTTAACATATATAAAGCAACTGGTATACAGTAAACGCAATAGACACATGTTAATTAGTTATTCTTATTTTCTCTGGAATTTCTTGCATGTGTACGTGAGAAAGACACAGAGCGTTTTCCAAAACAAACAACCCAGGAGGACTGAAAACCATAAAGTCCCAAGTATCTATATCAGTGATTGTTTTTTAAAATTCATTCATTCATTCATTTATGGCTGAGTTGGGTCTTTGTTGCTGCGCATGGGCTTTCTCTAGTTGTGGGGAGCGGGGGCTACTCTTCGTTGCGGTGTGTGGGCTTCTCATTGTGGTGGCTTCTCTTGTTGCGGAGCACAGGCTCTAGGCGTGTGGGGTTTCAGTAGCTGTGGCTCGTGGGCTCTAGAGTGCAAGCTCAGTAGTTGTGGCACATGGGCTTAGTTGCTCCGCAGCGTGTGGGATCTTCCTGGACCAGGGCTTGAACCCATGTCCCGTGCATTGGCAGGTGGATTCTTAATCATTGCCCCACCAGGGAAGCCCTATATCAGTGATTCCTAAACTCAGAAAACGAAGATTGACTAGGCATGGATATTTTTGAAAAAGCTCCCTACGTGATTCTGATTTTTACCTACTCATGTTGATAAAGTGCTAATCTGTATAATTAGAGCTCTGAAAAGATTAGGATGAGTACTCCTGTACTGATCTAATTTTACTTTTCCTCTCCTTGAAGTATGTTCAAAAAGCTCTGACTTATAACTTTTAATATTTGTATTTATTTGAAATAACAAAATGTCTTAAAAAATGGTTATTCACTTCTATTCTTCAGTACACAGCATTCTATCTAAATACTTTATTTAACAAAGCAACATCTAAAACTGGATTTTTTAAAAACTGAAATTACAGTTCTTTATATTGTAGAAAAATATGAAAATAAGCAATGACAAGATCAGAAAAATCTCTGACAAGTATGAAAAGATATGCTTGCCACCCCCAAATGAAACAAAACAAAAACAGGGCTATGACTCTGGGTTGCTAAGAATGTTGAAAGAGTTCAGTAATGTTTCTGTAACTACAAAATGGCAGCTAAGGAAATAGAAGAAACCAAGATAAGAATTCATATAATGGTAGCTTAAATGCATGGCATTTATCCAAACCTGTGTTTGTGCCAAGAGGAGGGAAAAAAAAGGAATATCTTGCCAAGATCCTTGTTATTGTTCTAAAATAAGTAAGATACTATGAACCAAATTAACAATTTTATTGCCAGGACCTTTCTTCACAAGTCCTCATCTCTTTTGCTCCGATATCAAGTTACAGCTACTACAATGTTAAGAATTATCTTAGTCATGGTCCCATCCTTGCTAAGTATATAAAATGTACAATAACTAGGGGCTTCCCTGGTGGTGCAGTGGTTGAGAGTCCGCCTGCCGATGCAGGGGACACGGGTTCGTGCCCTGGTCTGGGAAGATCCCACATGCCACGGAGCGGCTGGGCCCATGAGCCATAGCCGCTGAGCCTGCGTGTCCGGAGCCTGTGCTCCGCAACGGGAGAGGCCACAACAGTGAGAGGCCCGCGTACCGCAAAAAAAAAAAAAACAAAAAAGAAAAAACGTACAATAACTAGAAACAGAGGAGTCTCTTAGTTATTTCATTTCTACAGAGGTGAAAGGCCCTAGCTAATTTTACTATGTGTATGTTTATAAGCTACCTTGTTCCAGAAAAGATTTAAGGGAACTAGGCCACTATAATCTCCACAGGGGGCTTTGGGATATCCTTTTGACAGGAAGTGCACAAACCTCAAATCAACCAAACCAAAGGATGAGGGGGCAGATACTGGAAAGGCATTTTTGGTTTGACCCAACAGCACACATGACACCTGCTCAATACTACAATATGATCACCAATAAATGCTTCTTTGTTCAACAAATGTTTAGTGAGCCTGTATATACTAGATAATGAGCTAGAAAGATAACATAAGGAAAATGAAATATGAGATTCTTTACTTTGAGGAGCTTATACTCTAGTTGGGGAAACAGGATATCTATTGTATATGATTCTGGAGACTTCCACTTCTGGCCAAGATGGAGTAGTAGGGTCAGGATTTATCCATGACTGAAACAACTCCAAAATGGACAAAATATAAGAAAGTTTACAAGACACTGATCATCAGGCAAAAAAGAACAGTGATTCCTGAGAGATGAGAAACAAAGTGAGCTCCATGACTGCCCAGGTTACTGCCTGGAGAAAAGTGTCCAGGCTGCAGCACAGGGAACAGAACCCACGCAGAGCCTGGGGAACTATCTGAACCAAAGAGACACAGCTGAGGTCCAGAAAGACGAGGGCAGCCAGTGTTTATAGAACAGAGTGCCAGAGAGGACAGAGTTACACAGCGCACTCTGGAGATCTGCAGAGCCCTGCCTTTTAGCGATCAGCAGAGCAGCACATGTGTATGATGAAACTACCTTGGGCCAAGGTAAAAAAAATCTGAAAAAATTAGAAATAACAGTGCACAGGCTCATGCAGGGCTGGGAATAGAACGTGCTCCCACCAGCCAGACTGGAAAAACTCGTAATTCACAGGGCACTGGGTAGGGAACTCAGGAGAGTCTTGCCTCAGTAGTGGAGAAATAATGAGCCCTAGACCGAACACTGCTCCAGTCCCATCTAACAAATCTGAAAAGCAAGACCCTAAAGAATCAAATGGGGCTTCCCTGGTGGCGCGGTGGTTGAGAGTCCGCCTGCCGATGCAGGGGATGCCGGTTCGTGTCCCGGTCCGGGAGGATCCCATATGCCACGGGGCGGCTGGGCCCGTGAGCCATGGCCGCTGGGCCTGCACGTCCAGAGCCTGTGCTTCGCAACGGGAGGGGCCACAGCAGTGAGAGGCCCGCGTACAGCCAAAAAAAAAGAAAAAAAAAAAAAGAATCAAATGACCAAATTGTTTCCAAGTAACTTAATTTTGTCTCAGAATGAAACTCAAGACTATTTATAGGGGTATCAAAATATCCAGCACCCAAAAAGTTAAAATTCATAATGCCTGGTATCCAATAAAAAATTACCAGCATGCAAAGAAGCAGGGAAATTTGACCCGTAAGGAAGAGAAAAAAAAATCAATATATCAAAACTGACTTAGCAATGACAGATGATAAAATCAGCAGGTAAGGATGTTAAAACAGTTATCATAATTATATTCCATATGTTCAAAATGTTATATAGAGACATGGAAGATATGAAACAAACAAACAAAAAGTTGGAAAGAGAACAAAGAACTGATGGGACAAACAGAAAAGATATACTATGTTAACACTAATCTAAAGAAAGCAACATTGGTTATATTAATATCAGACAAAGTAGATTTCAGAGCAAAGAATATTACCAGGGATAAAGAAGGTCATTCCATAATGATAAAATGGGCAACGCATAAAGAGGATATACAAGCTTAAATCAACTAAAAAGAAAAAACATGGGGGGAGGAGTCAAGATGGTGGTGTGGGAGGATGGGGAGTTAGCGTCTCCCCACAACTAGGGCACGTGCCGGCCGCTGATGGAGGACTCTAACCCCCAAGGAGACGGGAGGAACCCCAGAGTGAACCAGTAGGATGTAGGGGGACTGAAGGGGCAGGAGAAGTAGAGGCCAGACAAGATCGGCACCCCTGAAGCTGGAGAGATCAGGAGAGGCAGGTGGCAGGGACTCTCTGGGAAGAGCGGGAGAGGAGTGGAGGGTGATCGCCTGGACCACTGGGGCCGGGGAGCCTGCTGAGCTCGCAAGCCGGTTCCCCATCTTTCCAAAGCCCCCTCCAGGCCACATGGGTCCTGGGGGCATAGGAGGGAGGCCAGGGAGATCAGGAGACGCAGGCGGGAGGGGCCCTCCCACACCCCAGACCGGAGGAGCAGGAGAGGAGAGGAGGGTGTTTGCCCCACCCACTTGAGCCCAGGAAGCCTGCTGTGCTCCCAGGTGAGGTCCCCTACCCTCTGAGACTGGGACCCTTCAGTTCCTTGAGCCTAAGCCCCACCCCACACAGCCCCCAGGGCCTTTTCCAGTGCTGTGGGTCCTGAGCATTGGCCCTGCCCACCACCCAAACCTCGCCCTTGCTTAGGCCCTGCTCTCCACAGCCAAGGCCTTCCCCCGCTCCTTTTATTTATTATTATTTTTCTTTTCCCTCCTCCTCTCTTTTTTACTATTGTGGTACTGATGTACCTTCCACTTGTTGATTCATCTATATTTTTATTTTTAAATTGTTTCTAACATATCTGTTAGTTTACTAGTCTAATTTTTTTTTTTACTTTGTTATTGTTCTTTTTTTTTTTTTGCCACCCCATGCAGCTTGCGGGATCTTGATTTGCTAGCGTGGGGTCGGGTGGAAGCTCCTGCGGTGGGAGCTCTGAGTCTGAACCACTGGACTAACAGACACCTTCAGACCCCAGGGAATATTCATCGGAGTGAGATCTCACAGATTTCCTCATCTCAGCACCAAGACCCAGCTCTACCCAATAGCCTACAAACTCCAGTGTTGGAAGCCTCAGGCCTAACAACGAGTAAAACAGGAACACAATCCCACTCATTAAAAAAAAAAAAAAAAAAGAGACAGCAAAAAAATATGTCACAGATGAAGGAGCAAGGTAAAAACCTACAAGACCAAACAAATGAAGAGGAAATAGGCAACCTACCTGAAAAGGAATTCAGAGTAATGATAGTAAAGATGATCCAGAATCTCGGAAATAGAATGGAAGCACGGATTAAGAAAATACAAGAAATGTTTAACAAAGATCTAGAAGAACTAAAGAACAAACAAACAGATGAACAACACCATAACTGAAATGAAAAGTACATTAGAAAGAATCAGTAACAGAATAACGGAGGCAGAAGAACAAATAAGTGAGCTAGAAGACAAAATTGTGGAAATAACTGCCGAGGAGCAGAATAAAGAAAAAAGGATGAGGGCTTCCCTGGTGGCGCAGTGGTTGAGAGTCCGCCTGCCGATGCAGGGGACACAGGTTCATGCCCCAGTCCGGGAAGATCCCACATGCCACGGAGCGGCTGGGCCCATGAGCCATGGCCGCTGAGCCTGCACGTCCGGAGCCTGTGCTCCACAACGGGAGAGGCCACAACAGTGAGAGGCCCGCGTACCGCAAAAAAAAAAAAAGAAAAAAGAATGAGAAGAATTGAAGACAATCTCAGAGACCTCTGGGACAACACTAACTGAACCAACATTCGAATTATAGGGGTCCCAGAAGAAGAAGAGAAAAAGAAAGGGTCTGAAAAAATATTTGAAGAGATTAAAGTGGAAAATTTCCCTAATATGGGAAAGAAAATAGTCACCCAAGTCCAGGGAGCACAGAAAGACCCATACAGGGTAAACCCTAGGAAAAACACACCAAGACACATATTAATCAAACTAACAAAAATTAAATTCAAAGAAAAAATATTAAAAGCAGCAAGGGAAAAACAAAAAATAATATACAAAGGAATCCCCATAAGGTTATCAGCTGAGTTTTCAGTGGAAACTCTGCAGGCCAGAAGGGAGTGGCAGGATATACTTAAAGTGATGAAAGAGAAAAAACTACAGCCAAGATTACTCTACCCAGCAAGGATCTCATTCAGATTCGATGGAGAAGTCAAAAGCTTTTCAGACAAACAACAGCTAAGAGAATTCAGCACCACCAAATCAGCTTTACAACACATGCTAAAGAAACTTCTCTAAGTGGGAAACACAAGACAAGAAGAAGACCCACAAAAACAAACCCAAAACAATTAAGAAAATGTAATAGGAACATACATACTGATAATAACCTTGAATGTAAATGGATTAAATGTCCCAACCAAAAGACACAGACTGGCTGAATGGATACAAAAACAAGACCCATATATATGCTGTCTACAAGAGACCCACTTCAGACCTAGGGACACATACAGACTGAAAGTGAAGGGATGGAAAAAGATATTCCATGCAAATGGGAATCAAAAGAAAGCTGGAGTAGCAATACTCATATCAGATAAAATAGACTTTAAAATAAAGACTGTTACAAGAGGTAAGGAGGGACACTACATAATGATCAAGGGATCAACTTAAGAAGAAGATATAACAATTGTAAATGTTTATGCACCACACATAGGAGCACCTCAATACATAAGGCAAATGCTAACAACCATGAAAGGAGAAATCAACAGTAACGCAATAATAGTAGGGGACTTTAACACCCTACTTACACCAATGGACAGATCATCCAACAGAAAATAAATAAGGAAACACAAGCTTTAAATGACAAAACAGACCAGATAGATCTAATTAATACTTATAGAACATTCCACCCAAAAGTGGCAGAATACACTTTCCTCTCAACTGCACATGGAACATTCTCCAGGACAGATCACATCTTGGGTCATAAATCAAGCCTCAGAAAATTTAAGAAAATTGAAATCGTAGCAAGGAGCTTTTCTGACCATGATGCTATGAGATTGGAAATCAATTACAGGAAAAAGACTGTAAAAAACACAGATACATGGAGGCTAAACAGTGTGCTACTAAATAACCAAGAGATCACTGAAGAAATCAAAGAAGAAATAAAAAAATACATAGAAACAAATGACAACAGAAACACAGCAACCCAAACCGTATGGGACGCAGCAAAAGCAGTTCTAAGAGGAAAGTTTATAGCAATTCAATCTCACCTCAAGAAATAAGAAAAATCTCAAATAAACAATCTAACCCTACACTTAAAACAACTAGAGAAAGAAGAACAAAGAAAACCCAAAGTCAGTAGAAGGAAAGAAATCATAAAGATCAGAGCAGAAATAAATGAAATAGAAAAGAAGAAAACAATAGCAAAGATCAATAAAACTAACAGCTGGTTCTTTGAGAAGATAAACAAAATTGAAAACCCCTAAGCCAGACACATCAAGAAAAAAGGGAGAGGACGCAAATCAATAAAGTTAGAAATGAAAAAGGAGAAATCACAACTGACACTGCAGAAATACAAAGGATTATAAGAGACTACTACAAACAACTATATGCCAATAAAATGGACAACAAAGAAATGGACAAATTCTTGGAAAGGCACAATCCAAGACTGAACCAGGAAGAATTAGAAAATATAAACAGACCTATCACAAGTACTGATATTGAAACTGTAATTAAAAATCTTCCAACAAACAAAAGTCCAGGACCAGATGGCTTCACTGGTGAATTCTATCAAACATTTAGAGAAGAGCTAACACCAATCCTTCTCAAACTTTTCCAAAAAATTGCGGAGGGAGAAACACTCCCAAATTCATTCTACAAAGCCACCATCACCCTGATACCAAAACCAGAAAAAGATACCACACAAAAAAGAAAATTATAGACCAGTACCAATGATGAACATAGATGCAAAAATCCTGAACAAAATACTAATAAACAGAATCCAGCAGCACATTAAAAGGATCATACACCATCATCAAGTGGGATTTATCCCAGGGATGCAAGGATTCTTCGATATATGCAAATCAATCAAT
The DNA here is from genome assembly GCF_949752795.1 of Hyperoodon ampullatus. Classification (NCBI taxonomy): domain Eukaryota; kingdom Metazoa; phylum Chordata; class Mammalia; order Artiodactyla; family Ziphiidae; genus Hyperoodon; species Hyperoodon ampullatus. The sequence goes on along the minus strand of NC_136916.1, from coordinate 42,743,351 downwards.
GTGATACACCACATTAACAAGTTAAGGAATAAAAACCATATGAGCATCTCAATAGATGCAGAAAAAGCTTTCAACAAAATTCAACACCCATTTATGATAAAAACTCTCCAGAGGGCTTCCCTGGTGGCGCAGTGGTTGAGAGTCCGCCTGCCAATGCAGGGGACACGGGTTCGTTCATACCCCGGTCCAGGAAGATCCCACATGCCGCAGAGCGGCTGGGCCTGTGAGCCATGGCCGCTGAGCCTGCACGTCCGGAGCCTGTGCTCCGCAATGGGAGAGGCCACAACAGTGAGAGGCCCGCGTACCACAAAAAAAAAAAAAAAAAAAAACCTCTCCAGAAAGTGGGCTTAGAGGGAAACTACCTCAACATAATAAAGGCCATATATGACAAACCAACAGCAAGCATATTCTCAATGGTGAAAAACTGAAAGCATTTCCACTAGGATTAGGAACAAGACAAGGATATCCACTCTTGCCACTATTATTCAACATAGTTTTGGAAGTCTTAGCCATGGCAATCAGAAAAGAAAAAGAAATAAAAGGAATACAAATTGGAAAAGAAGAAGTAAGACTTCCACTGTTTGCCGGTGACATGATGTTATACATAGAGAATTCTAAAGATGCCACCAGAAAACTACTAGAACTAATCAATGAATTTGGTAAAGTTGCAGGATACAAAATTAATGCACAGAAATCTCTGGCATTCCTATACACCAACAACGAAAAATCAGAAAGAGAAATTAAGGAAACACTCCCATTTACCACTGCAACAAAAAGAATGAAATACCTAGGAATAAACCTGCTTAAGGAGGTGAAAGACTTGTACTCAGAAAACTATAAAACACTGATGAAAGAAATCAAAGATGACATAAACAGATGGAGAAATATACCACATTCTTGGATTGGAAGAATCAATATTGTGAAAATGACTATACTACAATATACAGATTCAATGCAATCCCTATCAAACTACCAGTGGCATTCTTCACAGAAGTAGAACAAAAAATCTTACAGTTCGTACGGAAATACAAAAGACCCTGAATAGCCAAAGCAATCTTGAGAAAGAAAAACGGAGTTAGAGAAATCAGGCTCCCCAATTTTAAACTATACTACAAAGCTACAGTAATCAAGACAGTATGGTACTGCCACAAAAACAGAAAGATAGATCAGTGGTACAGGATAGAATGCCCAGAGATAAACCCACACACATATGGGCACCTAATTTATGACAAAGGAGGCAAGAACATACAATGGAGAAAAGACAGCCTCTTCAATAAGTGGTGCTGGGAAAACTGGACAGCTACATGTAAAAGAATGAAATTAGAACACTACCTAACACCATACACAAAAATAAACTCCAAATGGATTAAAGACTTAACTGTAAGACCAGACACTATAAAACTCTTAGAGGAAAACATAGGAAAAACACTCTTTGACATAAACCACAGCAAGATCTTTTTAGACCCACCTCCTAGAGTAACGGAAATAAAAACAAAAATAAACAAATGGGACCTAATGGAACTTAAAAGCTTTTGCACAGCAAAGAAAACCATAAACAAAACAAAAAGACAACCCTCAGAATGGGAGAAAATATTTGCAAATGAAACAACAGACAAAGGATTAATCTCCAAAATATACAAACAGCTCATGGAGCTCAACGTCAAATAAACAAACAATCCAGTTAAAAAATGGGCAGAAGACCTAAATAGACATTTTACCAAGGAAGACATACAGATGGCCAAGCGGAACATGAAAAGATGCTCAACATCACTAATAATTAGAGAAATGCAAATCAAAACTACAATGAGGTATCACCTCACGCCAGTCAGAATGGCCATTATCAAAAAAGCTAGAAACAATAAATGCTGGAAAGGGTGTAGTGAAAAGGGAACCCTCCTACACTGTTGGTGGGAATGTAAATTGATACAACCACTATGGAAGATAGTATGGAGGTTCCCTAAAAAACTAAAAATAGAACTACCATATGACCCAGCAATCCCATTACTGGGCGTATACCCTGAGAAAACCATAATTCAAAAAGAGACGTGCACTACAATGTTCACTGCAGCACTATTTACAATAGCCAGGACATGGAACCAACCTAAATGTCCATTGACAGATGAATGGATAAAGAAGATGTGGCACATATATACAATGGAATATTACTCAGCCATAAAAAGAAACGAAATTGAGTTATCAGTAGTGAGGTGGATGGACCTAGAGCCTGTCATACAGAGTGAAGTAAGTCAGAAAGAGAAAAACAAATACCGTATGCTAACACATATATATGGAATCTAAAAAAAAAAGGTACTGATGAACCTAGTTGCTGGGCAGGAATAAAGAGGTAGATATCAAGAATGGACTTGATGACATGCGGTGGGAGGGCAAAGCTGGGGTGAAGTGAGAGTAGCATCAACATATATACACTACCAAATGTAAAATAGTTGGCTGGTGGGAAGCAGCAGCAAAGCATGGGAGATCAGTTCAGTGCTTTGCGATGACCTAGAGGGATGGGATAGGGAGGATGGGAGGGAGGCTCGTGAGGGAGGGGATATGGGGACATGTGTATGCATATGGATGATTCACTTTGTTGTGCAACAGAAACTATCATGGTATTGCGAGGCAATTATACTCCAATAAAGATCTATTAAAAAAGAAAAAAAGAAAAAATCTAATAACAGAGCCTCACAGTGTATGATTCTGGAACAATTAAAATCAAAATTCTGTGATATGCAAATTATATACAGACATGTTGGAGGGAAAGGAATATCCAGAGTGGGTATGTTTATACAGGGAAAGTTTCCCATAAAACATGAACAATCCATCAGGCTAACTCCCCACCCCAAAGGAGTAGTGAGTGAATCATTCAAAAGATACAGTGACTAGTCTCCAAAGGAGATGCCTGCATCTGCATGACTAATTTAAATAGCCCAGTCTACATATCAGTGCCTGATAAGACCACTTTTTAGAGGTATATAAAGGACATTTACAATTTATGAAATTTGAGTACAAAAATAGAGCCAGTCTTTATCTTGAATTTAGTGGAAACCAACTGCACACTCACAGTTACATAATCCTGCTGATTTAGGCAGTTTATAACTATGATCCTTCTGGTTTAAGAAATCAAGTCTGCCTTTCCTCCAAAAAGAAATCATGTACTCAGAAAGATGAGGGAAGCATCTTTCAGAAGAGTGACTATAGTAAGTTTTCTGGAAGGCTAAGGGAACTGTGAATAAATAATCTAGAAAGTATATGAGAACCCTTAGTTTAAGGCAATCTGGTTAAATTCACCTTAGTAAGCAGAGCAGGGCATAGGAGATTCTTGGAAAGAAAACCCAAGGGCATTCCTTTATCCAGGAGAGGAAGGGAAACCACCAGAAAGAATAGATGGCTCTACCCCAAGGGCCAACTGGGAGCACAGGCAAGCTCTTCAAGGAGGGGAGGGGCCCAACCTAGGAGTGTCAGTGGCTCGAAGGGAGGGGTTCTTTGGTGGTGCACAGGAGAGAGTGTACAAGGTGCAGCAGGCTCTAGTCTATGAAATAAGGGACAATGAGGGGGGAAAATGTCTTAGGCTAGGTAAGGGTGAAGTGTGATGTTAGACATGGGGAGGAAGACTCCTGGCAAAGCAAAGCAAAATGAGAGTCAGTAAGAAGTATTAAAAACTGGGCCCACGCGAGCGGCTGGGCCTGTGAGCCATGGCCGCTGAGCTTGCACGTCCGGAGCCTGTGCTCCGCAACGGGAGAGGCCACAGCAGTGAGAGGCCCGCGTACCACAAAGAATTAAAAAAATAAAGAAAAAAAAAAAAACTGGGCCCAATTATTTCTTTGAGTGTCAAATCCATGGCAAGGCTCTGAGCCTTATCTATCCTGGAGACAGAATATTCAAGATATGTAAAAATATGATGAGAAATAATAACCAGTCTGAACTCTGCATTTTCACCATTCTCAGGAATGAGAAAGAGCTGGATAAATACTTCACCCTTGGTCTATGCCTCAGTTACATCTTCTGCAACATTTCAAGAAGAAAGAGGTAAAAAGCTTCCCAACATTTTAGTATTATATATTCAAGCAAATGGAACATTATATTGCAATTATGTTATTGTTTTAATTTTCTTAAACACTTAGTTTCTCAACATTTTGAACATAGTAGGCTCATAGCAAAGACATTTCCATTAATCTCTACCAAGATTACTTGAACCATTCCTACCATGAGCTTGTTAGATTTAGATGAACTTAACAGATGTATATTGTGGATTCTACTGTAAATAATGCACTTAAAAACAATCCTTCGGCTGCCGCCGCCGCCGCCGCGCCTGTGTACGAGCGCGGGTCACTGTCCGCCCCGCCTTCCGGGGGGCCTGTGCACCCCGCCACTGCCGGGGTCCCGGGACCCGGGGACGGCTTTCCCGGGAAAGCGCACGGAGCGCCACGGGCTGCTGCAACGTCACGCCGGCCTCTGCCGCCGCAGGCCCGCCCCACACTGCGCGCCCCTCCCTCCCCTCTGCCTGAGTGAGCCAGAGCCCCCGCATCAGCGGCTCCTTTAAACCCGTCCTGTCTGAGCGAAGAACGGACGCCCTCTGGCGACCTACGCGCAGAGGCGGGGCCGGGTCCAAGGCTGAGACCCGGGAGTTGTGAGAGCAGAGACAGGGAAATCTCTCTGTGCAGCCTCCGAGGCAGCGGATTAAAGCTCCACGGTCCATTTGATGTGCCCTGCGTCTGTGGAGTGCATGAATGAACAGCGAATCATCCCAAATTGAGGAAGTGGACCTTGAGGACAAGATTTAAGACTTTCCCCCCTTTTTCCTCTTTTTACAACGAATTATCCCAAATTAAGGAGGTGGTCTTAGCAAGATTTCAGACTTCTCGCCCTTTTCCTCTTTTTACAACGAATTATCCCAAATTGAGGAGGTGGACTTGGAGAGCAAGATTTTTGATTTTTCCCCCTGCTCTCTTTTTGTGAATGTGTATGTGTAATCTTCTGTGTAAGATTCTCTCTGTATAGCTTTGCTTCCACCATATGTCCCAGGGTTCTATCGGTCCGTGTTTTTTTTCAATAATTACTTTTTAATTTTAATAACGCTACTATATTTCATACTTTATTCTATTTTACTTTACCTGCTCTTTCTTTTTTTCTACCTTCCCTTCCTCCCTCCCTCCCTCCGCTCCTCCTTTCCTTCTTTCTTTTTCTTTCCTCCCTCCCTCCCTCCCACCCTTCTTCTTTCCACTTTCTTTTTCTTTCCTTCCTCCCTCCCTCCCTCCTGTCTTTCTTTCTTTTTTTCCTTCCTCCCTCCCTCCCTCCCTTCTTCCATTCACTCTTCCTTTTGCTTTCATTCCTCCCTCCCTCCCTCCTTTCTTTCCTTCTTTCTTTCCATCCTTCCTCCCTCCCTCCCTCCTTTCTTTCTTTCTTTCTTCCTTCCTTCCTTTCTTCCCTTCTTCCTTTCTTTCAATCTCTCTTTCTTTCTTCTACTAATTCTTTCTTTCTACTTTTTCTCACTGTTATTCTGAGCCGGGTGGATGAAAGGCTCTTGGTGCTGCAGCCAGGAGTGCTGTGCCTCTGAAGTGGGAGAGCCAACTTCAGGACACGGGTCCACAAGAGACCTCCCAGCTCCACATAATATCAAGCAGCGAAAATCTCCCAGGGATCTCCATCTCAACACCAGCACCCAGCTTCAGTCAACGACCAGCAAGCTACAGTGCTGGTCACCCTATGCCAAGCAACTAGCAAGGCAGGAACACAACCCCACCCATTAGCAGAGAGGATACCTAAAAACATAATAAGGCCACAGGCACCCCAAAACACACCACCAGACGTGGACCTGTCCACCAGAAAGACAAGATCGAGCCTCAACCACCAGAACACAGGCATTAGTCCCCGCCACCAGGAAGCCTACACAACCTACTGAAACGACCTTAGCCACGGGGGACAGACACCAAAAACAACGGGAACTACGAATCTGCAGCCTGCAAAAAGGAGACCCCAAACACAGTAACATAAGCAAAATGAGAAAGCAGAAAAACACACAGCAGGTGAAGGAGCAAGATAAAAACCTACCAGACCTAACAAATGAAGAGGTAATAGGCAGTCTACCTGAAAAAGAATTCAGAATAATGATAGTAAAGCTGATCCAAGATTCTATTTCCCAGATCCAAAATCTTGGAAATAGAATAGACAATATGCAAGAAACAGTTAACAAGGACCTAGAAGAACTAAAGATGAATCAAGCATCGATTAAAAACACAATAAATGAAATGAAAAATACTCTAGATGGGATCAATAGCAGAATAACTGAGGCAGAAGAACGGATAAGTGAGGTGGAAGATAAAATAGTGGAAATAACTGATGCAGAGCAAAATAAAGAAAAAAGAATGAAAAGAACAGAGGACAGTCTCAGAGACCTCTGGGACAACATTAAACACACCAACATTCGAATTATAGGGGTTCCAGAAGAAGAAGAGAAAAAGAAAGGGACTGAGAAAATATTTGAAGAGATTATAGTTGAAAACTTCCCTAATATGGGAAAGGAAATAGTTAATCAAGTCCAGGAGGCACAGAGAGTCCCATACAGAATAAATCCAAGGAGAAATACGCCAAGACACATATTAATCAAACTGTCAAAAATTAAACACAAAGAAATCATATTAAAAGCAGCAAGGGAAAAACAACAAATAACACACAAGGGAATCCCCACCAGGTTAACAGCTGATCTCTCAGCAGAAACTCTACAAGCCAGAAGGGAGTGGCAGGACATAATTAAAGTGATGAAGGAGAGAAACCTGCAACCAAGATTACTCTACCCAGCAAGGATCTCATTCAGATTTGATGGAGAAATTAAAACCTTTACAGACAAGCAAAAGCTGAGAGAGTTCAGCACCACCAAACCAGCTTTACAACAAATGCTAAAGGAACTTCTCTAGGCAAGAAACACAACAGAAGGAATATACCTACAATAACGAACCCAAAGCAATTAAGGAAATGGGAATAGGAACATACATGTCAATAATTACCTTAAATGTAAATGGACTAAATGCTCCCACCAAAAGACACAGAGTGGCTGAATGGATACAAAAACAAGACCCATATATATGCTGTCTACAAGAGACCCACTTCAGACCTAGAGACACATACAGATTGAAAGTAAGGGGATGGAAAAAGATATTCCATGCAAATGGAAATCAAAAGAAAGCTGGAGTAGCAATTCTTATATCAGACAAAATAGACTTTAAAATAAAGACTATTAGAAGAGACAAAGAAGGACACTATATAACGATAAAGGGATAGATCCAAGAAGAAGATATAACAATTGTAAATATTTATGCACCCAACATAGGAGCACCTCAATACATAAGGCAAATACTAACAGCCATAAAAGGGGAAATCGACAGTAACACAATCATAGTAGGGGACTTTAACACCCCACTTTCACCAATGGACAGATCATCCAAAATGAAAATAAATAAGGAAACACAAGCTTTAAATGATACATTAAACAAGATGGACTTAGTTGATATTTATAGGACATTCCATCCAAAAACAACAGAATACACATTTTTCTCAAGTGCTCATGGAACATTCTCCAGGATAGATCATACCTTGGGTCACAAATCAAGCCTTGGTAAATTTAAGAAAATTGAATTTGTATCAAGTATCTTTTCTGACCACAATGCTATGAGACTAGACATCAATTACAGGAAAAGATCTGTAAAAAATACAAACACATGGAGGCTAAACAATACACTACTCAATAACGAAGTGATCACTGAAGAAATCAAAGAGGAAATTAAAAAATACCTAGAAACAAATGACAATGGAGACATGACGACCCAAAACCTATGGGACGCAGCAAAAGCAGTTCTAAGGGGGAAGTTTATAGCAATACAATCCCACCTTAAGAAACAGGAAACATTTCAAGTAAACAACCTGACACTGCACCTAAAGCAATTAGAGAAAGAAGAACAAAAAACCCCCAAAGTTAGCAGAAGGAAAGAAATCATAAAGATCAGATCAGAAATAAATGAAAAAGAAATGAAGGAAACGATAGCAAAGATCAACCAAACTAAAAGCTGGTTCTTTGAGAAGATAAACAAAATTGACAAACCATTAGCCAGACTCATCAAGAAAAGAAGGGAGAAGACTCAAATCAATAGAATTAGAAATGAAAAAGGAGAAGTAACAACTGACACTGCAGAAATACAAAAGATCATGAGAGATTACTATAAGCAACTCTATGCCAATAAAATGGACAACCTGGAAGAAATGGACAAATTCTTAGAAATGCACAACCTGCCAAGACTGACTCAGGAAGAAATAGAAAATATGAATAGACCAATCACAAGCACTGAAATTGAAACTGTGATTAAAAATCTTCCATCAAACAAAAGCCCAGGACCAGATGGCTTCACAGGCGAATTCTATCAAACATTTAGAGAAGAGCTAACACCCATCCTTCTCAAACTCTTCCAAACAATATCAGAGGAAGGAACACTCCCAAACTCATTCTACGAGGCCACCATCACCTTGATACCAAAACCAGGCGAGGATGTCACAAAGAAAGAAAACTACAGGCCAATATCACTGATGAACATAGATGCAAAAATCCTCAACAAAATACTAGCAAACAGAATCCAACAGCACATTAAAAGGATCATACACCATGATCAAGTGGGGTTTATTCCAGGAATGCAAGGATTCTTCAATATACGCAAATCAATCAATGTGATACACCATATTAACAAGTTGAAGGAGAAAAACCATATGACCATCTCAATAGATGCAGAGAAAGCTTTCGACAAAATTCAACACCCATTTATGATAAAAACCCTGCAGAAAGTAGGCATAGAGGGAACTTTCCTCAACATAATAAAGGCCATATATGACAAACCCACAGCCAACACTGTCCTCAATGGTGAAAAACTGAAACCATTTCCACTAAGATCAGGAACAAGACAAGGCTGCCCACTCTCACCACTCTTATTCAACATAGTTTTGGAAGTTTTAGCCACAGCAATCAGAGAAGAAAAGGAAATAAAAGGAATCCAAATCGGAAAAGAAGAAGTAAAGCTGTCACTGTTTGCAGATGACATGATACTATACATAGAGAATCCTAAAGATGCTACCAAAAAACTACTAGAGCTAATCAATGAATTTGGTAAAGTAGCAGGATACAAAATTAATGCACAGAAATCTCTGGCATTCCTGTACACTAATGATGAAAAATCTGAAAATGAAATCAAGAAAACACTCCCATTTACCATTGCAACAAAAAGAATAAAATATCTAGGAATAAACCTACCTAAGGAGACAAAAGACCTGTATGCAGAAAATTATAAGACACTGATGAAAGAAATTAAAGAGGATACAAATAGATGGAGAGATATACCATGCTCCTGGATTGGAAGAATCAATATTGTGAAAATGACTCTACTACCCAAAGCAATCTACAGATTCAATGCAATCCCTATCAAACTACCACTGGCATTTTTCACAGAACTAGAGCAAAAAATTTCAAAATTTGTTTGGAAAAACAAAAGACCCCGAATAGCCAAAGCAATCTTGAGAACAAAAAACGGAGCTGGAGGAATCAGGCTCCCTGACTTCAGACTATACTACAAAGCTACAGTAATTAAGACAGTGTGGTACTGGCATAAAAACAGAAAGATAGATCAGTGGATCAGGATAGAAAGCCCAGAGATAAACCCACGCACATATGGCCAACTTATCTTTGATAAAGGAGGCAGGAATGTACAGTGGAGAAAGGACAGCCTCTTCAATAAGTGGTGCTGGGAAAACTGGACAGGGACATGTAAAAGTTTGAGATTAGATCATTCCCTAACACCATACACAAAAATAAGCTCAAAATGGATTAAAGACCTAAATGTAAGGCCAGAAACTATCAAACTCTTAGAGGAAAACATAGGTAGAACACTCTATGACATAAATCACAGCAAGATCCTTTTGGACCCACCTCCTAGAGAAATGGAACTAAAAACAAAGATAAACAAATGGGACCTAATGAAACTTCAAAGCTTTTGCACAGCAAAGGAAACCATAAACAAGACCAAAAGACAACCCTCAGAATGGGAGAAAATATTTGCAAATGAAGCAACTGACAAAGGATTAATCTCCAAAATTTATAAACAGCTCATGCAGCTCAATAGCAAAAAAACAAACAACCCAATCCAAAAATGGGCAGAAGACTTAAATAGGCATTTCTCCAAAGAAGATATACAGACTGCCAACAAACACATGAAACAATGCTCAACATCATTAATCATTAGAGAAATGCAAATCAAAACTACAATGAGATATCATCTCACACCAGTCAGAATGGCCACCATCAAGAAATCTAGAAACAATAAATGCTGGAGAGGGTGTGGAGAAAAGGGAACACTCTTGCACTGCTGGTGGGAATGTGAATTGCTACAGCCACTATGGAGAACAGTATGGAGGTTCCTTAAAAAACTAAAAATAGAACTACCATATGACCCAGCAATCCCACTACTAGGCATATACCCTGAGAAAACCATGATTCAAAAAGAGACATGTACCAAAATGTTCATTGCAGCTCTATTCACAATAGCCCGGAGCTGGAAACAACCTAAGTGTCCATCATCGGATGAATGGATAAAGAAGATGTGGCACATATATACAATGGAATATTACTCAGCCATAAAAAGAAACGAAACTGAGCTATTTGTAACGAGGTGGATAGACCTAGAGTCTGTCATACAGAGTGAAGTAAGTCAGAAAGAGAAAGACAAATACCGTATGCTAACACATATATATGGAATTTAAAAAAAATGTCATGAAGAACCTAGGGGTAAAACGGGAATAAAGACACAGACCTACTTGAGAATGGACTTGAGGATATGGGGAGGGGGAAAGGTAAGCTGTGACAAAGCGAAAGAGAGGCATGGACATATATACACTACCAAATGTAAAACAGATAGCTAGTGGGAAGCAGCCGCAGAGCACAGGGAGATCAGCTCGGTGCTTTGTGACCGCCTGGAGGGGTGGGATGGGGAGGGTGGGAGGGAGGGAGATGCATGAGGGAAGGGATGTGGGAACAGATGTATATGTATGACTGATTCACTTTGTTATAAAGCAGAAACTAAAAAAAAAAAAAAAAAAAAACAATCCTTAATATATCTTTTGTCAGCTGTGCCTTATTAGCTGCCTAATACCTTCTTTTTTGCTGTCAACAAAATTACAGTTATTAAAAGGAGAACATTTATTACTGTAGGACAAAACGTTCCCAAAATGCATCAGACATAATGCCTTGAATTTCACCTAATTAGGATGAATCCCTCCTTCTCAGATGTTGACATATGCTTTTAATTCTGTAAAATGTACTATTATAAACAACCATTTCACAAATCACAAAATGAAATTACTAATATATCTCTATATAACAACCCTCAAGTGTTCTTATTCTGTAGGTCTTTTTGAGGCAGTCTGAGATGATCTAGAAAGATAAAATTTGGCATGAGTGTACAGTTTTTGTTCATGGTCAAAAAGAAAAATCATGAAATGTTCAATTTTCAGTTTTATGGGGATTCCCTTTTGTCATACCAGTTCTGTATAATTTTAGCTCCAGAAAGAGTGTGTCTTTAAGTTAAAAAATAACAAGTATAATTAATCATCATTTAGTCTCAGAACATAAGAAAGTAGTTGGATAACTATTCCTTTTAGTGGTTCCCAATTTTTCTTTTAAAAGAGAATTGAGTAGTCATCTTTAAAAATAATTTACAATGAGAGATCCCTATGAGATTCTGGCATATAACTTGGAAGGAGTTCAAGGAACTGAGTGAATCGCTATAACATTCCCTGGTACAGAAAACTAATACTGCCATTGGGGACTGAACTCTGAAACCAGTCATCTTAGTATGAAAAATGATTTAGTTTAGAGAACAATGGCACATTTTACAGATTCTAGCTAGTCTGAGTACACCAAAAAAGTAAAATGCTCTTATTTCTTAACAGGTTTGCAAACTGTTTTAAGAAGAACCAGGAGAAACTCTCCTGTCTGGGAAGGCATTCTCCATCTGAAAGTCTATCTCCTGTGAAATAAACCATTCAGTAAGAAACCTGGGACTCAACCCAGGTGTTTAGGTAAAGAGTCATTAGAGAGGCAGCTTAAAAAAACAAGCTTCTGAATTCTCAGAGCTAAGGAGGGGATTCACATTTAGCTTGATTGGAAGGTATGCTAATACGACGTAGATGAATTATTCTGAGGATCTTCTGGAATGTGATCAAAATCTTGGGGATGAGACCCAAAGAAAGGAAGGCATATTAGTGACTACGAATAACTAAGGCCAACCAATTTAAGGATGAGCTCCAGGGTGGCTTTAAGAAGCCGAGAGCCGTCTCTTAGCTGTATTTCAAAACAGAGCTCTGCAACCAAAGTTCTCCAATTGTTGAAGGTAAACTTGCCCTTCTTCATGTCTACAATACTGTAACATGGCTTTTAAGGCTTGGCCTGAGGAACATGACACATAGAGGGCCCATAAATAAACGCATGCACCTATGGTCAACTCATCTATGACAAAGGGGGCAAGAATATACAATAGAGAAAAGACAGTCTCTTCAATAAGTGGTGCTGGGAAAACTGGACAGCTACATGTAAAATAATGAAATTAGAACATTCTCTAACACCATATACAAAAATAAACTCAAAATGGATTAAAGACCTAAATGTAAGCCCTGAAGCCATAAAACTCCTAGAAGAAAACATAGGCAAAACACTCTTTGACATAAATCTTAGTATTTTTTTGCATCTGTCACCTAAGGCAAAAGAAAAGCAAAAATAAACAAACAGGACGTGATTAAATTTAAAAGCTTTTTGCACAGCAAAGGAAACCAAGACAACCTACTGAATGGGAAAAAATACTTGCAAATGATATAACTGATAAGTGGTTAATACCCAAAATATACAAACAGCTCATAAAACACAACATCAATAAAACAAACAACCTGATTAAAAAATGGGCAGAAGATCTAAAGAGATATTTTTCCAAAGAAGACAAAGAGATGGCCAACAGACACATAAAAAGGTGCTCAACGTCATAATCACCAGAGAAATGCAAATTAAAACCACAATGAGATATCACCTCACACCTGTCAGAACAGCTATCATCAAAAAAACCCACAAATAACAAAAGTTGGTGAGGATGTGGAGAAAAGGGAACCCTTGGTGGGAATGTAAACTGGTGCAGCCACTGTGGAGAACAGTATGGAGGTTCCTCAAAAAACTAAAAATAGAACTACCATATGATCCAGCAATTCCAGTCCTGTGTATACATCTGAAGAAAACAAAAACACTAACTCAAAAAGATACATGAACCCAATGTTCATGGCAGCATTATTTACAATAGCCAAGATATGGAAGCAACCTAAGTGTCCAACAACAGATGAACAGATAAAGAAGATGTGGTATGTATATACAATGGAATAGTACTCAGCCATTAAAAAGAATGAAATTTTGCCATTTGCAACAACATGGATGGACTTGGATGGTATTATGCTTAGTGAAATAAGTCAGAGAAAGACAAATACCACATGTTATCACTTATATGTGGAATCTAAAAAATAAAACAAACTGGTGAATACAACAAAAAAACAGACTCACAGATATAGAAAACAAACTAGTGGTTACCAGGGGGAGAGGAAAGGGGGCGGGGGCAAAATAGGGATAGGGTATTAAGAGGTACAAACCACTATGTATAAAATAAATAGGATAGGGACTTCCCTGGTGGTCCAGTGGGTAAGACTCCAAGCTCCCAATGCAAGGGGCCTGGGTTTGATCCCTGGTCGGGGAACTAGATCCCGCATGCATGCCGCAACTAAGAGTCCACATGCTGTAACTAAAGATCCTGTGTGCCACAACTAAGGCCCAGCACAGCCTAAATAAATACATATTTTAAAATAATTAAATAAATAGGGTACAAGGATATACTGTACAGCACAGGGAATATAGGTAATATTTTATAATAATTAAATGAAGTATAACCTTTAAAAATGTGAATCACTGTGTTGTATACCTGAAACTTATAAACTGTACATCAACTATATCTCAATTTTTACAAAAAGGAATGAATGAACGAATGAATGAATGAATAAATAAAACCGTCTCTCTCTACACACACACACCCTTTTGGTTCTATTTCTCTGGAGAACCCTGACTAATACAAGTATCTAAGGTAGTGATTCTCAACTAGAGATAAGGGGAAGTGGGGTCGATAAAAAGAGCAGAGGGGTTGGAGAGGATGATTTTGAAAAGGCATGGGCAGACCTTGTGGAATACCTACTCAAAAGCCATTCACAACCTTCATCTATTACAGAGGTGGGAATACTAAAACGAATTTTCCACCTTCCCCTGCAGCTAAGGGATAGCCATGTAACAGAGTTGTGGCCAGAAGGGCTTCCTTCCCAAATAAAAAGCTAAAGCCTTACTAGGAGAAAGCACTATGCTCTAACCATTCTCCCCCCCTGGCCTACTAAGGATTCAGATGTAAAACCAGTGCCTGGAAGAGCTGAAGATCAACTCTACTGCTGCCACCATTCCCCAGTGTTCCATGCACAGCATTTTAAATAGGAGTGCAAGCAGAATCTGGCTTCTTAGGCCAACCTGTACTGAAAGCTGAGAAATTTAACCTACTTCATGTTAAATGTTATTATATAGACAGCTTTTAAAATTATAGCTGTACTCCTTCTCCACTGAGGCTAGCTAAGGTCAAAATCTGCAATGGGGGGCTTCCCTGGTGGCACAGTGGTTAATAATCTGCCTGCCAAAGCAGGGGACATGGGTTCGATCCCTGGTCCGGGAAGATCCCACATGCTGCGGAGCAACTAAGCCCATCTGCCACAACTACTGAGCCTGCACTCTAGAGCCTGCAAGCCACAACTACTGAGCCCGTGTGCCACAACTACTGAAGCCCACACACCTAGAGCCCATGTTCTGCAACAAGAGAAGCCACTGCAATGAGAAGCCCGTGCACTGCAACGAAGAGTAGCCCCCACTCGCTGCAACTAGAGAAAGCCTGAGTACAGCAATGAAGACACAACACAGCCAAAAATAAATAAATAAATAAAATAAATTTTTAAAATCTTCAATGGGAAGGACTTGGACTAGAAGAATTTCCTGAAAGTAATGATTATGAAGCACTGACAATTAAAATTATAATGGTTATGAATCAATGAATTAATAAGGAAGGCTGTAGGGTAAGAGTCTTTGAAAATATGTCCTGAATTTTTTTATGGCATTCCACTTTAAAGACAGGAGTTAGAATTGAGTGGCACTTTGACATCAATGCATTTTGTAATACAGTAGTGCATTTAAAATTTTACCTCAGTACACTTTTAATATTTGCTACAGTTGAGAACTAAAGAATTCTAAAGAGAACTAAAAATCACTGTGTAATAAAACCTCACTAACAAATCATTAACAAGGAACTTACTGGCCAAGTACGTGAATGTAAAGGAAGTGCCCAAATTACCTAATATTTATTTATTTGTTTGTTTGTTTGTTTGTTTTTGGCTGTGTTGGGCCTTCGTTGCTGTGCACTTGCTTTCTCTAGTTGTGGCGAGCGGGGGCTACTCTTCGCTGCAGTACACGGGCTTCTCATTGCAGTGGCTTCTCTTGTTGTGGAGCACGGGCTCTAGGCATGCGGGCTTCAGCAGCTGTGGTTCGTGGGTTCTAAAGTGCAGGCTCAGTAGTTGTGGCACATGGGCTTAGTTGCTCCACAGCATGTGGGATCTTCCCAGACCAGGGCTCGAACCCATGTCCCCTGTGTTGGCAGGAGGATTCTTAACCACTGCGCCACCAGGGAAGTCCCCTAATAATTTTTACAGTCAACAGTATCATATCTTTGAGGCTATCAATGATGCACCTTTAAAAATATTTTCTCCAGTCCTACCTGTAAGAAGAAAAATCGAGTGCTGTCAAATAATGACTTCAAAATTCTGTGCTTACCTTTTTTTTCTCCAGTGTAGGGCACATAGTCTTCCCTGTCCTTATGCTCCAAAGCTTCCTTCTCCAAATATGAAAGGAGGTGTTCTCTATCAAATGGCCCTGTGGCAGACTTTGATGTCTGGTTCTTCTGCCGGAACCCTGCAGGCAGAAGGGCATTCTGCCAAAGAGAATGAATCAGCCATTATGACCAGCAAGAATGCCAGTGCTATATACGTCCAGATGTTACCATCTAAGAAAGATTTATAGACTAGAATGGGATGTAGGCATTAAAGACTTCATTACAGGGTTTTAGGGCAGCAACATAAAAGTGTTCCAAACAAAGTTTTTAAAAATTAGGTAGAATTCACTTACATTATTATTAAAATAGGCACATTCACCTTTTCTTCAGAAAGTATTCTACTAGCAGGAAACACCCTTTACTTTTTAAGTATCCTGGGACAGTAATGATAAGTAGTTTGTAATGCTTAATAACAGCTCAGCATATATGTATACATAGAAAATAATTCCATTGCAAAAGAATGTTAAATGACTATATACATCATAGTCCTTCATAATGTCTGCTATTTCATCATAAAGACTTTCTCAGAAGAAAAACATGTATATCATACAGTAGGGTATCAGGATATTAATGTTTACTTGTTTGTGTTTAAATGCAAAGGTTCAACTTCTGCGTGTACGTTATGTGTGTATATATCAGCACTAGGACGTATCTGCAGCAACCACTGTCATTGCTACTCAAGACACTCAGAGATTCTCACGGCAAGAGTTATATCCCTAGGTTTCCACCTGGGTACAGCCTTTTTGAGTGCATGGAGTAACAGAGTCGGGGAGGGGTGAGAGGCAATGGACTAAAGTTGTCCCTTTTAGTCCCTACTCTGTATTTTCACTAAGCCCAGGAATAACAAGCGGTGACTAAACAATGTGAGCTGCATCTTTTTGCTTGTCAAAAACCAAAGAGGTGATACTACCTTGTCTCACAATTCCCAAGTATTCTTTGCTTTGAAAATGGGAGATGGCCAGAAAAGTTACACAAAAGGGCCAACTCTGTTCTACAACACCTCACAATATTGGCAAGGATGCTGAATCTCCTAGGTGTTATAAGATCATTTTTCATTACAAAGAGTGATCTTGTATGGATAGTGATAATAAAAAATACTCATTTTATAACTAGAAAATATGGCACTTCAACTTTGGCCATTTGCTGAAATCCACAATAATTTTCATAAAATTCACCTTTGTGTTTTCCTCATGTAATGGTGTATGCATAACACAGAAAGCTCACCTATCAAGATGAAATACAAGAGGTTTTTCCTAACCATGCACCAAAAATGTTTCTACAACACAAAATTGTCTATAGGAATATAAAAAAGAAACACAAGATTTCTACCCTCAGACTTTGAAATCAAGACAAGACTTGTACATGAAGAATCCATTCTCAACAAACCATCAAGTCCTATCCATTTTTACTTCCTAAAAAACTGTCTAACTTTTCTCCATCTCCAATACCATTACTTTGGTCTACACTATGATCCAAGCTGGGATGGACTATTACATTAGCCTCCCAACTGGTCTCCCTGGATCAGTTGCTGATACTCTTCAACCTTCACTCCCACCCGCTAAGGTCATCCTAGCCTCATCTCACATACCCTCCCGTTCTAACCACATCAGCCCTTGTTCCTCCCTGTACTTGCCATATACTTCTTTCCCTGGAATGCTCTGTCCATCCTTTTTTGCACCTCATTTTTCAGACTGCAGCTCCATTCCCCCAAGGAAAGCTTTTCCTGACCTCCCATTATATGCTCTTATATATGGCACGATTATTTGATTGATGTCTAACTCCTCACACTCCTACCAGACTATACATCATGAGGGCAAAGACCACATTTGTTTTGATCACTCTCATATCCCTAAGCCTAGCATAGTACCTGAGATGTATAGGTTGCCCCCCACCCCAATACTTATTGAATAAAGATTTGAGAATACTTTTAAAGAAAAATGCTCGTTAAGGCAAATTAATATAAGTTACTTTCCTTCACCATCAATAAGGCACATGTATACATACTGCTACTTCATGGCGGTAGCAATGGAGTTGCATTATACCACCTGCCTGTTCAAGCCCATGTCAAACATACAGGTTTTAAATGATATGTTAGCTTGAATCCTGGCCCTTAAAAACAGTCTTTGACCACAAAATAAATGACAGCTAACTGGCTTTGGAGGTTATGAGCTAAGCTTTATTAGAAGCACACTTTAATCAAGAAAGTTAATGGATCATAATTACTTAACAAATAGATAAAAAACTCATTAAAATGACTGCCTCTGAAAATTACATGCTTCTCCCTTGCAGTGGAATTTTGTTGTAATAATTTATTCCCAGTCTTAGAAACGAAAAAATACCTTTTGCCTAGGCCTGGCTGGCTGTCTTTTTGAGACAGAAGTTTTGAGAAAACACAGTTAAGCTAGCAAA
The DNA here is from genome assembly GCF_949752795.1 of Hyperoodon ampullatus. Lineage (NCBI taxonomy): Eukaryota > Metazoa > Chordata > Mammalia > Artiodactyla > Ziphiidae > Hyperoodon > Hyperoodon ampullatus. The sequence goes on along the minus strand of NC_136916.1, from coordinate 42,724,917 downwards.
TAAATATACTGAATGCAGAGTAAGGAAAGTAAAATAGCCCTCCAAAATATAACAAAATAGCACCATATACAAACTTCATCTGCTCTTCTCTTATCTACCTTCTGAGACTTTGTAAGGTACAGTGTGTTCCTCTGGTTGAAGTAGCTGCTGCTACCCTGGCCCTCTTGTCTGCCCTGGTCCTTTACCGAAACACTTTCCAAAAACTTCACCCAACGAGTGGCAAGCTGTCAGTAAACATCACTGTTCTTCTAGTCTCAACTAACAGTATCTGAGGTTGCGGAAGTTACAACTAGGGTTGGGGAGTCTGCAAAATACATCCAGAAGTTAGAACCCAAGCCTCCCCATACAAGAAGCAGGCCATGGATTTGCAAATAAGAAAATATAAGCCATCAGCTTTTAGACCTATAGAATAAAGCACGAGTTAAAGGGGACTCACTGTAGTTTAACAGAAAAACCACTAGACTCGGCCAGGGATCAATCAGGTAGTAAAGGATCTAGTCTCAGTTCTTTCCCTAATTGTAATAACTGAGGCAAGTCACCTAACTTTTGTTTTCCATCTGTGAAACAGAGGGCAAGCACTAGATCAGTGTTTCTCAACCAGGGGTGTTTTCATCCCCCAGGGGACAACTGGCAATACCCGGAAACATTTTTGATTGTCACAGTTGGCGGGAGGGCATATTAATCACTTTTAAAATTTTCTGTATTTTATGATGCTTTGACATCTTGGGGACCTTGTTAATCATGGAAAGACTGCCCCTCCCAGGGCTAACTAATTCCTAGAGATAGCAAACAACTCCCCACAAGCCCCTGCCATGTGCCTCTCACACGAAAACCAGCCAATCCAGAGCCCACACCCCCGACCACCTCTTTCATCTTTCACACACCAAGCCAATACTTCCCCTGCCCTAAACTGCCCAGGGCCAGGAACTGGACAACTAGAGACCACTCCTATAGCCCAGAGCCACTGAAATTATTCAAACTATCCAATTTTAAACTTGCTCAAATCTGCCCACCCTGCCTCACCTATTCCTTCCCTTGGAAACCACAAGAAAAGTTCTGGGCCACACTTGCACCTCACTCCTACCTCCTGACCAACCCAGCTGCTCCCCCATGTGGCCCTGCGTGGCTTGGTGCGCCTCCTGCTGTTGGGAACTGAAAGTAATAAACTCTTCTTCAAGGAACTTTCCATGTATGGTATCTCACCAGACCTGATTAAAACAAAATCCCAGGTACATTTTAAATCAGGAGGGTATGCTATTAGTATGTTGTGAGTAGAGGCCAGGGATGCTGCAAAACATCCTACAATGTACAGGGCAGCCCCACAGCAAAGAATTATCCAGCCCCAAATGTCAACAGCGCCAGGGCTGAGAAACCCTGGACCAGATGAACTCTTATGCTCCTACCATTTGATTCAAATAGGTCTGATAGGCTGAACTGCCTGGAGCAGATACTGCTGTGACATGCAAAACAGCACTGTTATTCTGAGTTACCTCCACAGACTTAGGTGCACTGAAAAATCTTCCCTATAGTAACAATTATGGTTAAGGGATTTGATCAGTGGTATTGACACATTACCCAAGTGCTAAAGTAATGCTGAGAAAAGGAGTGTAATTCTCAATATAAATTAGAAAACCTTCTAGCAGGAAATAAATGTGTGGTAGTGACAAGAACATTTTCATAAAACAAACTCTTACCACAGTCCTTAAAAGGCACTAAAAGTCAACGTCTTTTTTTTTTTTTTTAAGTCAGTGTCTTGTCATAATAAAATGCAGTAAAAAAAAGCAGCCTTGGGCTTCCCTGGTGGTGCAGTGGTTGAGAGTCCGCCTGCTGATGCAGGGGACATGGGTTCGTGTCCCGGTCCGGGAAGATCCCACATGCCGCGGAGCGGCTGGGCCCGTGAGCCATGGCCACTGAGCCTGCGCATCCGGAGCCTGTTCTCCGTAACGGGAGAGGCCACAGCAGTGAGAGGCCCGCATACCGCAAAAAAAAAAAAAAAAAGCAGCCTAGCAAATAGCCATTACCTTCAGATCAATGAGCCACAACCTTAGTGTTCTCCCCTCACTGCCTCCCAGCCGCACACGCCCAGCCACAACAACCACTCCAAACATACCAGGGATTAACAATCCCAGGGTCAAGGGTCTCCACCTTAGCCTTATGTAATGCATAAGGTAAGCAACGGCCATTTTGCAAAATAAAACATATATACATATATTCACATCTGCTCTACATGGATTGCAGTATTGCCCAGAGTCTGCTTAGATCTATTCTACCAATAACTAGAAACTTTGATCCAATTTGGTCAGCATCTTTCAGAAAGGTAATAATTAGATTTTAAGGTCATGAAGGACCCTCTAGAGACACTCTCTACACTGCAGCCATCCTGGTACAGAAGCCCTGAAGAGGCATAGAAGCTGGCGTACGTCAAAGAGCTAATCATCTGCTGCATTTTACCAAAAACATTCTTCCCAGCCCAGAGAGAAAAGATTTCTTAAAGGGAAGAAAATTTCAGGAGATGTTTGAAAATAAAAATGTTGTAGAAAATAGTTTAGAACAGTCATGTCATTAGAGATACCAGGCAGAAGTGGGGGTACTGGAAAGGAAGCCAAAAGTTCATGTGGATAAAGAGGAGGAGGGGGATGGCAGTGTCAGGGAAAAATCATGGAAAAGCTAACTGTTCAAAGGCAGCTGCTTAGTATCAAAGGGTTTGAAAAATTATTTCATTTCTCTGTATTGCCTAGCACCTACCTCAGGGTCAAGATCATCCAGCACAGTTTCCAGTTGTTTCAGTTCTATTTCTGACAGATTCCCAAGGAGTTCATCTTCATCAACGTCCTTGTACTTTTCTAAGTCCTTCCGGAATGATAGTGCCATGGTTTGCAGTCACTTAATTTTTGCTATTCAGTACAGTCAGAAGTGATTTCTTATTTTTTTTCTTAAAGCTATGGAGAGAAGAAACAAAAACATTTAAAATATTAAGTCATCCCCACCTAATTAGATCTATTTTAGGTTAAATGAAATGTAATTTCCATGTGTCATATATTCTTTGACTATGTATCACACACTACCCTTGCCTATGAATCATTCAATGTCTTTACCTTTTGTCTTTTGTTGACAAAAAGCAACCAAACAAAAACAAAAAGTCACACTGGGAAAAAAGAGGGGGAGGAGAGAATAAAATTGAAATCCATTAAAACAGCTACTTGACAGAATTTAGATTCCTGATAACTGAGCTTTAGGGGGGAAGAACTTATAATATGTACCAAAATATATTTTTTTCCATCAATTGCTTTCAAATGATTGCTACCAGTACCAGAATACTTTGTTTAAGCACAGTATGTTTGAGGCATGCTTGTTTTCCTGTAAATTGCTTAGAACATTATTTTCTGACTCAATATTAATATAGAAGAGATATTAATATACTTCCATGGGAGGAATGGCCATTGGAAAAAACATTTTTTGAAAAGGTTCATTTAAAAATTTTTTTTGCATTTTTTCTTCTAATTTATATTTTGTTGCATTATGAAAACAATACATTTATTTGGCAAAGTAATCTAGGTTACAAGTTGAAATAAAAGAAAATTCTGAAGAAAGTGCACTGATTATTTTTTAAATATGAAATATTCGATGTATTCTAACCAATACATACTAGCATTCTTATTAGGAAAAGGCATTTTTAAAGGAAAAAAAAACATAGCATTCTGAAAAGGTTTCAGCAAAATATTCAAAACCATGCTGCGATATGTCATCCACTGACTGGCAAGATTGGTCAGGAGGGTCTGGTGGCAGGAAAGGATCTTCACCATTTCCTCACCATGTTCATCTCTCCCAAACAGCTATGAAGTGACTCAAAAAGCAGCATCTTTCCAGATATAGCAAGACTATTCTATAGGAAAAAAAAATACTTAAAATAAGTACTGCAAAAAGCATGAAGTAAAAATGAAGTATTTCTATAAATTCTAGCCATATATGTGGATCATTTGCCTCATAAAATGTTCCTATGTGAATAAGAAATAATCCTTAGACTTCCTGATTTGGCTATATTTTTCTTGGCTGTAAAACGCCCAGTACTTCAAAGTTTGGATATACTTTCTACTCCCTTCTCCCAAGTTTTCCCAACTTAATATTTTAACGAATACATTTTCCTCCTCAAACTAGTAACATTTTATGGACCCTTTTATGTGTTTTCATATCCTATGAAGACAGGAAGGTTCACCACAGGGGTCTGTCAGCTAGCAAGCATCTGGGACGAATAACAAGCAAATTAACAGAGCTGTGCTTATGCAGATGTTAAATTGCAGGCATTTTGTGTAACTGCCCAAGACAGGTCTGGGTTACACCTGTTCTTCTGGCACTTCATTGGTTGAGCAGTTACCCTGGATTTTTTTCGCTTTTTTGAACACATAATTATCATTGTTGTCATTACTAAGTTTGGTAAACATCCTTTGTATTTCCAACTTTAAGACAACAAGCTTACCAAGTATCCTGAGAGTGTATTTTCTCAATTAAAAATAATACAGTCTGAGGAGACGATTCAATAGAAGGTAGTAGCACTTTCAAATATATTAACCGTAAAATGCAATTTTAAAGAAGGTGGCACAGGACTTCCCTGGTGGTGCAGTGGTTAAGAATCCGCCTTCCAATCCAGGGAACACAGGTTCGAGCCCTGGTCCGGGAAGATACCACATGCCACTGAGCAACTAAGCCCATGTGCCACAACTACTGAGCCTGCGCTCTAGAGCCCGTGAGCCACAACTACTGAGCCCATGTGCCACTACTACTGAGGCCCACGCACCTAGAGCCCGTGCTCCACAACAAGAGAAGCCACCGCAATGAGAAGCCCGCGCACTGCAACGAAGAGTAGCCCCCACTTGCCACAACTAGAGAAAGCCCACGCACAAAAATGAGGACCCAACGCAAACATACATACATACATACATAAGTAAATAATTCACTTTAAAAAAATAAAATAAAATAAAGAAGGTGGCAGGCAACTTTAGGAGAAAAACTAAGTAGATGGAACATTTTGAAAAAATACTCCCTTTATTAAAATACCAATGATATGGTATTTGAGACAGATAAGGGTAAGAAATTGATAAAAGTACATGAATAGGTACCATGAGTAATTATTTAGTTTTCACTATTCTTTAATGTTTGGACAATCAATCCAAAAAGTTTTTAATGTAGTTTATATTTTTGAGGTTTATAACATACAATAAAACCAACTTCTTGTTCAATAAATATTTCAAAGAAATACATATTATTTTGAGCATCCCCTCACTTTACTCTCAAGTGTTCCAGTTTGGGCCATAAATTCAACGGTCATCCTACTAATAAGATATTACAATGGGCAATATGATAGGAATGAGGTGTTAGGGGCAAAGGCAATGTTATATGCCACCCAGGGTCTATAGGTTTGGAATATGACATCCCTTAGAGTGACTAAACAGGTTACTCCAGAGATGGCTCCTTATCCCAAAGTAAAATCTGTCAAACAAAGCATGTTTATAGTATTGCTTAAATAAAATGAACACCATGAACACACCACCCAGCCTCAGAAAGAAAACATTACTTTGTACTCTCATGTTCCCCTTTCCAGTTGCATCTCTTCCCCCAAAAGAAGTAGCCATTGTACTGAATTCTGAATTAATCATTTCCTTACTTTCTTTAGTTTTACCTTAAATGTACATATCTTTAAACAGTTTTAGTTTTGCTATTTTTTGCATATATATATATATATATGGACTCACACAGTATGTATCCTTCTGTGACTTGGTTTTTACACTCAGCATTGCTTTGAGTTCATGCTTAGAGCTGAATTTCTTTCATTTTCATTTCTATATAATATGCTGTTGTATAAATGAACATCTGAATTACTTGTAGTCTTTCCTGCTCTACTTTTCTGCTGTTACCTATTTCCTGGTATACATGTGCAAGAGTTTCTCCAAGTTGTCCAAACCTAGGAATGGAATTGCTGGGAAAAGGGTATGGTATTACTCAAGTTTACTAGGTAATGTCAAACAATTCTCAAAGTGGTTGTACCAATTCACATTCCTAGAAGATTCAATGCATGACAATTTCATGTTTCTCATCCTTGCTGATTGTTGATATTATCAGTTGTTGTGGGGGGGTTTTGCCCATTCTGGTAGATGTGAAATGATATTTCATTGTGGTTTTAATTTGCATTTTGCTGAGTTATGATGAGGTTGAGTATCTTTTCATACGTTCTTGGCCTTAGTCACTTAGACATAGTGGTGTTCCTTAGTCTGTGAAGAATCTTTGCCCGTTTGTTTTTTTTTTAATAAATTTATTTAGTTTATTTATTTTTGGCTGCGTCAGGTCTTCATTGCAGTGAGTGGGGGCTATTCTTTGTTGCGGTGCGCGGGCTTCTCATTGCAGTGGCTTCTCTTGTTGCAGAGCACAGGCTCCAAGGCACATGAGCTTCGGTAGTTGTGGCAGGAGGGCTCAGTAGCTGTGGCTCCCAGGCTCTAGAGCACAGGCTCAGTAGTTGTGGCGCATGGGCTCGTTGCTCTGCGGCATGTGGGATCTTCCCGGTCCAAGGGTCGATCCTGTGTCCCCTGCACTGGCAGGCGGATTCTTAACCACTGCGCCACCAGGGAAGCCCTCTTTGCCCATTTTTATATTCTGTTATCTTTAAAAAAAAAAGTAGTTGCTCCTTACTATATTCTGGATACTAATCTTGTCAGTTATATGTTAAAAATCTCTTCCATTTTCTTTTTTTTTTTTTTTTTTTCTTCAGTATGCGGGCCTCTCACTGTTGTGGCCTCTCCCGCTGCGGAGCACAGGCTCCGGACGCGCAGGCTCAGCGGCCATGGCTCACGGGCCCAGCCTCTCCGCGGCATGTGGGATCTTCCCAGACCGGGGCACAAACCCGTGTCCCCTGCATCGGCAGGCGGACTCTCAACCACTGTGCCACCAGGGAAGTCCTCTTCCATTTTCTTTTAATTCATTAGTTTATTAAGGTATTTCTAGGGGGAAACGTATCAAAGTGTTTTTCATTTAATCATTTAAGGAATTTACTTCTTTGGCTTGTTTTTTCCTTTTCAAAGCAATGGAAAGGCATTTCCTTCAAGTTCGGATTATGAAATCTTGCCAAGAACTTCCAGGTACTATACCAGAGTTTCCCAGAAGCTTCAATTCTGCTTCAGTAAAAAGCAAACAACTGCTGCTCATCCTACCTAATGCTGCTCAAAACTCACCACAAGTGTTCACATGCTCAGAGTCTCTAACTTGATTGTACCTTCTCTCTCAACTCTCATCCTTTACTGAGGATTATCTGTGTGCTGACAGTGCGCCAAGTATTAGCAAGAGAAGCTCAGAACTCCTTAAGAAGGGAAGCTCTGGAAGCCGTGCTTTGCTCTGCTTTCTGTCCCATGGATAACATGTCCTCTCTTGCTTGTCCTCTGCCATCTGTATATTGGAAGGGGAACAAATTCTGAATGGTTTCAACCAGTGTGCTAGAAAAGTATCTTAAGTCTACACTAGGTCTACAGGAACTTTTTTAATCCCCAAGCTAATGTAAAATACATTTCATAAAAATACACTTCATAATCTACACAGCACAGGAACAGATTTTTTTAACCATAATATTCTCAGTCTTTTTTTTTCCTAAAGGTTGTATATAAGCAAAAGTTAGTTTTGCCAGATAAGTTAGGTAAACTTTCAGGCGGATGTAGAAAATCTTTTAACTTGAAATTCTGGTATGATCAGACTGTTTAATTCTCCATCCTTAACTCACTTTTTAGAGCAGTGGTTTTCATGTTTTAGGCTGAATCAGAACCCCCTGGTGGGCTTGTTAGGACACCACACCTGGGCCCCACCCCCAGTTTCCTGATTGAATAGGTCTATAGGGTAGGGCTGAAAATCTGCATTTTTAACCAGCTGCCAGGTGGTGCTGATACAGCTGGTCAGGAACTAGGCTTTGAGAGGCACTGCTCTAGAGGAACTGACTTCATAAATTTGTAAATTCTGACAACTAGGTCTCACATTCTTGTGGCAGTCTATCTTGTCCTATTCACAGGCTGCAGAACTTTGTTAAAATAGTCCCCAGAGTCTATGGGATCTGTTGCCATGGTACGCTTTCCTTTTCACTCTGCCACTGCTTCACTGGATTTCAGTTAGCAGAGGCAATACCGAGGAACATAAGGAAACTCCTGGAGTATTCTGGGCCAAAAGCTTTCATTCCATTAACCAACTTTCTTTTCATGTATTACTAGTCTCTAGAATCCTCCTTATTTTTCACACAAGACTTTCAGGACCCTGTTAATTTCCAGGTGGATTCTCAGCCATCTCATTTCACAGATGTTTTAAATTTTAGCTTTCTATTTAGATACTTTTAAAATAGCTGTATTCTAGATCTTTGGGATCATTTTTTTAAATTTATTTATTTATTTATTTATTTATGGCTGTGCTGGCTCTTCGTTTCTGTGCGAGGGCTTTCTCTAGTTGCGGCAAGTGGGGGCCACTCCTCATCGCAGTGCGCAGGCCTCTGACTATCGCAGCCTTTCTTGTTGCGGAGCACAGGCTCCAGACGCGCAGGCTCAGTAATTGTGGCTCACGGGGCTAGCCGCTCCGCGGCATGTGGGATCCTCCCAGACCAGGGCTCGAACCCGTGTCCCCTGCATTGGCAGGCAGATTCTCAACCACTGCGCCACCAGGGAAGCCCCTGGGGTCATTTTAAATGAAGCACTGTTGTGAGATTTCAGATGCCATATTTACATTTATTTATCATTGCATCAGCACCAGGTAGAACTGCCTTAATTGTTCTAAACTAATACAGAGGCAGTCTTAATACCTAAATGATGCATTTGCACAAAATGGAGACACAGCACTACGTAACCAAAGGTTGCTCTGAGATTCAAACATAGAAAAATAGTAGAAGGGGACTTCCCCGCTGGTCAAGAATCCATCTTTCAATGCAGGGGACGCAGATTCAATCCCTGGTCAGGGAACTAAGATCCCACATGCCACGGGGCAAATAAGCCCAAGCGCTGCAACTACTGAGCCCGCGTGCCTCAACTACAGAGCCCACGCACTCTGGAGCCCACACGCCACAACTAGAGAGAGAAAAACCAGCATGCCACTAGAGAGAAGCCCGCACGCTGCAACGAAACATACAGCATACTGCAACGAAGATCCTGTGTGCTGTAACTAAGACCTGATGCAGCCAAAAATAAATAAATAAAATGTTTAAAAATCTGTATAAAAAAGAAAAATAGTAGAAGAGCTATACCTGCACATGGCAGATGGTCAGAGAGGCACAGTGAACTCAAAGAGAACTTGTACTGAAGCAGTCAGTGCCATATTCCCATCGATGGCAATTTAGTTTTTGCAAAAATCAATTAACACTAGGATCCACAATAATTTTTTAAGAGAAATACTTCTCTATTTAACCAATCTCCACTTATTTTTCTTCAGTTTCACATTTTTTTATAGAGTAAGGTCTTGACACTGACTATTAAGAAAAAAACTGGAATTACGTGATTCAAAGTTACATTCTCTCAAAATATGAGGTGTTAACCCCCATTTCATCACTATTTCAACAGGGCAGGCTCAGAGTTCAGCCTCTTATCTGTTCTCTCTTAAATGCACACATGTGATCATGTTGTTCTCCAGTTCAAAAATCTAAAATAGACCCATAGTACCTTCAATGGGGTTAGGCAAAGTACAGTGTCAGTGGGCCAAACTCGGCCTGCTGCCTATGGCTGTGAATAACGTTTTACTGGAATAGTCCCATTCATTCACTTACGTATTGTCCATGGCTGCTCTTGTGCCACAATGGCAAAGTTGAATAAATGCAACAGAGACCCATATGGTCTGTAAAGCCTAAAGTATTTACTATCTGGCCCTTCAAAGAAAAAGTTTGCCAAGCCCTGACCTATAAGATAAAGTCCAAATTCCTCAGCATGATATACGTAGTTCACAACCAGGTCCCAGCTAGCTTTCTATTATAATATTATCTCCGGCTGCTCACCATCACATAGCCCATAGGCCAAATAGGCCCCAAAGTTTTAGGTCTCTAGGCCATTTGCTTATTTCATTCCCTCTCTCCACAATGCATGCACTCTTTCTCATTTACCTCTGTCCTCAAACCCCTACATATTCTTCAAGGCCTAGCTAAAATGTCATACATATCTTCCCTGAAATTTTCCCTGCTCTCCTGTTTGATAGGACCCCCAGGAAAGATTAGTATCTTCAACTGATAAGATCAACATACGATAAGAGAATGTTTCCCAAAAAAGTAGATAGAACAAATGACTATAGAATGATGGTAACATAACCATGGAAAGAAGGCAGTAAGCAGGCAGATATAAGAAAATGGGGTTCATTAAGCAAGATTTGGCCGTGTTCATGAAGCACAAAGGAGGTATGATATCCTGACCAGCAGACGTGATTGGTTGGTTCCCACTGCAGTTATATGTCCCATCTGAAGAAGCATCAGATGGCCAATGCCTGATGTCATTACATCACTCAATTCCCCTTATTCCTCTCCATGCTCACACCAAGTAATCTTCTAATTAAAACTTGGCTATTCATGTAGTCTTCCTCACTGTAAATTAATAAACTGATGTTTTGACTTACGCACCAGTCTTTTATGAGTGTGGTTAGTATGGGTCACTTTTTAAGAAATTAGGCACCTATTGGTGGATTGAAATCAGGTCTCTGCAAAAGCAAAGCTGAGGACCATCACATGAAATCCTATCCCAAGGATGGCTGGTCAGCTACTCCTAAAGACACCCTCTATCTCATGTCAAACCAACAATGACAGTGTATTAGGGCATCTTCTGTCTCTCTTGCTGGACACTGTAAGCCCCTTGATGAAGAGAGATTCTCTCCTAGATCTCATTTCTTACTGGGTTGCCATCACCAGGTGCAGTACGTGGTTACACATAGTTAAGCCAAATTTGATTTAATTGGATCATATATCAGTCTCTCCTTTCCCTTTTTTGGTAGTTCCCTCTACCTGCCCCAGATATCTAGTATCTCTCTTGCTCCCTCACTCTATTTCCCTTATCACAACTAACAAGGCACTGATAATCAGTCCTTGATACTTCTGCTAATCCTTTACAACCTCTGCATTGTTCATCTTTTCTTCCCTCAGTGTCAAACCATTTTGGCTCAGAGTTCTCTGCTGTCTAATCTTCCCTAGTTAAAACAAAAGAAAAACATCTGATTATCAGTCACCAGACCTCTGAAATTAAATACATGCCCTGATGATGATTTGATTTTCTTTTGAGTAGAAATGAATTTCCTCTTTGGGAGATACCAAGCCTTACACGTCAGACGTGCTGGGCTTATGACTGCGTGTCTTTTCCTCACTGGCTTCTCCTAGGACCCCTGGGTACTGAACCAACCTGACCCGCCAGATCAGAAACTTCTTTTTTTCTGTCACAAGATTCCCAGGTGATTGTTTTCCAATATATTTACTGTTCATTCAACAAATATTTTTGAACATCTTCTGTACCAGAAATTGACTTGTTCCAGACAATAGGCATAAGAATTATACAAGACAGACAAGTTCCTTGCTCCAGTTTAAAGGTGGTGGAAAGACAAAAAACAATGAACAAAAAACCAAGGTAATAACAGATAGCAATAAATATGATAAGGAAAAACCCAGGACAATGCTATAGGAGAAGTGAGGGTCGGGAAAGTTACTTTAAGTGGTTCAGATAGACTGTTCTGAAAGGTGACTTTTAAGCCAAGATCTAAAGGTCTCTCGCAACTCTCTCAGCCTAGGACTCTGCTAACAGCAGCAATCTAGGTGAAAAACAATGGTGGCTTTGCTTGAAGTTGTAGCTGTGGAGACAGAAGTGGGAAAAAACATGTGACATATTTTAGAAGCAAAGCCAAAAGGACTTGTTCACAGACTGGCTGTAAGGAGATAAGGACAAAAGATGCCCTAAGGGATGACCTCTGTGTTAATTTCAGTTAGTATTTAATAATTTTTGTTGTTGTTGTTCCATACCTATTTTTTCTGAAGAGCTGAACATGGCCCTATGCCACCTATATTTCTAGGTCTGAAAAAAAAAAGGTTCTTGGTTAATATTTTCATAATCATTTGTTTTGAGATCCACATTGTAAACTGTTCTCATATGACAAATCTTGAACACCCATAATAATAATAACCAATTAATGAAACAAAATAAACCAATTAAAAATTACTAAATAAAACAATTGCTGGCTATGGTCTTTAAATATATTTGTAGGCTAAACAAAAGTGCCTGTCTATGTTAATACTATTTCTGGCATCATCTTTTGCAAAGAGCTGAGACTAAAAAGTGAAACAAGCAAATATTTTCATGATTTAAAAAAAATATTATACAATTACTGTTCCAAACTTATTTTTCTCTCCAATATTTTTAATACTTATAGTCAAACTGCTGAAGAAGAGATGATCATGAATTTGGCACCCAGCAATCACTGTGATTTCAAGATCCACACTGCTGACCCTCAACACCTAGTCTCTGAGTTCCTTGACCTTCTCTCTTCTGATGGTCCCGTCCTCTGCCCTACCTCAGCTCTACATCCCTATGGTTGTAACCTAGTTCTAATCATTACCAATAATTGTACCCCTGCATAACTCTCAATTTCTTTGATCCTCTCTCTCTGGAACTCCTCTAGCAAAACCCCAATCCTGGTTAAAACGCTCTTCCTACTTCTCACCTGTACCAGGGTGACAGATAAAGCAGGAGAAAAACACACCAACTGACCAGCCATATTTAATATTTATCACCACTAACATCAAAGAGTGCTGCCTACTAATCCCACTGCATTTCCCTAGTCCAGTGAGTCTCCCACAATCTGACTATTTTACTTCTTCTTTTCCCTCAGACCTTTAATATTTCTTATCTATCACTCTCAGATGAAGACCCTACCTTAATATTTCACTGACAATATAGAAGCAAACATAAAAGGATAACTAAGCTCCCACTGCTACATCTACCAACCGACCTAAATTTGTACCCATATACTCTATCTTCTCTCTTGTTTTTATAGATAAACTGTCCAGACTCTTATCTAAAGTGAATCCCACTGCCTGTGACCAAATCCCATCCATGCTCATTTATACAAGATCACTTCAATAATTGGGCCCTTTTTCTACAGGATCATGCCCATCAGCATACAGACTGTAACATACCTCCCAAATTAAAAACAAGCATTCCTTTGACTTCATATCCCCCTCCAGACACTTCGCATCCCCCTCCCAACAATTTCTTGGCTTCTCTCTATAGCAGAATTCATTGAAAGAACTGTTTTTGGTATCCCAAGTTCCCTCCCTCTTATTCTCTTATACCTTCTCCAATTTGGCTTTTGTTCCCAGCATTTACTCCACCCAAACTGACCTTGTCAGCAATGACCTGCATGGTGCCAAATCCAGCTGTCAATTCTTTTTTTTAATTTTAAAATATTTTATTAATTATCTATAGTATATTATTACATTTTATAAATTACATATAGAACTGTACATCATTCTGATGTACAGTTCTGTGAGCTTTGATAAATGCAGAGAGTTGTACAACCACCACCATAATCAAGATACAGAGACATCAATTCTTAGTCCTCATCTTAGGAGGCCTATGAGAAGGAGCAACTGACAACAGATCACTCCTTTATCCTAAAACACTTTTCTCACTTGGCTGTGGGGACATTATTTTCTCTTGGTCTCCTTTTATCTCTCTGACTCTCCCACCTCATTCTCCTTTGCTAGTTCCTCCTCATCTTTCCTACCTTTAAATGTGGGAGTGTCCCCAGGACTTAAGTTCTTTGGACAGCTTCTCTTTCTATATTCACTCCCTAGGTGATTTCATACACTGACAACTCTTGGATTTACATCTCCAATTTGGATCTCTCTCCCCAACTCCAGGCTTAAAAATAACTACCTATGTAACATCTCTACTTGGACGGCTAACAGGTATCTCAAATGTGAATGAACAAAACAGACTCTTGGGCTTCCCTGGTGGCGCAGTGGTTGAGAGTCCACCTGCCAATGCAGGGGACACAGGTTCGTGCCCCGGTCTGGGAAGATCCCACATGCTGAAGAGCGGCTGGGCCCGTGAGCCATGGCCGCTGAGCCTGCGCGTCCGGAGCCTGTGCTCCACAACGGGAGAGGCCACAGCAGTGAGAGGCCCACGTACCACCAAAAAAACAAAACAAAACAAAAAAAATAGACTCTTAATTTTCTCCCCCAGACCTGCTCTTGCCATGTTTTTATCATTTAATAAACAGCAACTCCATTCTTTTAGTTGCTCAGTCCACAAATTTTGGAGTTAACTTTGACTTCTCTCACACTCCGCATCTGATCCATCAAACATTTGGCTCTATCTTTAAAATATCATGGACTTACCATCTACACTGCTTCCACTCTGGTCCAAGTCATCAACATCTCATTCCTGGACCACTGCAATCTCCTCCTAACTGGAGCTCCTCCTCCCACTCTAATGCCCATACAGCCTATAGTCTATTTTCTGCTAAGGTACCAGAGCTATCTTATTCTTTTTAACTGAAGTTTTTATTGAGATAGTTATAGGTTCATATGCAGTTGTAAGAAACAACACACAGGGATCCCTTGAACACGTTGTCCAGTTCTCCCTGATGGCAACATTTTGCAAAACTATAGTACATCACAATGAGCATATTGACATTGATATAGTCCACTGATCTTATTCTGATTTCTCCAGTTTTACTTGTACTCATATTTGTGTATATGTGTGTATAGTATGTTCCATACAATTTTATCACCTTTTAGGTTTGTGTATCCACTACAGTCGAGATACTGAACAGTTTCAACACCACAAAGATTCCCCATATTGTCCTTTTATAACCACACCCATCTCCTTCTCTAACCCCTGGCAAACAACTTATCTGCCCTCCATTTCTAAAATTAAGTCATTTTAAAAATGCTATATACATAGGATCATACAATATGTAACCTTAGGGATCATTAAGCATAAATTCCTAAAGATTCATCCAAGTTGCTGTGTATCAATAGTTCACTTTTAAAATTGTATTCCATGGTATGTATTTTCTGCAGTTTAACCATTCAGATGTTGAAAGACAGTTCTTGACTACTACAAATAAAGTGCCTATTTGTGTACAGGTTCTTGTGTGAACTTGCCAGATTCCATTACCTCTGCTACTCACAATCTTCTAATGGCATCTCATCTCAATCAGAATAAAAGCCAAATGGCTTTACAATGGTCCACAGGCCGTACACAATCCCCCCACCCCACTAAGCCTCAACTCATCTCCAACCATTCTCCACTTTGCTCACAGCACTTCAGCAACTCTGATCTTCTTGCTCTTCCTCCAACAAACCAGGCATACTCCTGCCTGAGGGCTTTTGCACTTGATGTTACTTCTACCTGTAAAACTCTTCCCTGAAACAGCTAAATGACCTGTTCCCTCACTTCTTTAAGATCTCTGCTTAAATATCAATTGCTTAGAGAGGACTTCCCTGTCCACTATATACAAAATATCAACTCCCACATGCCCCTCCACTACTGCACTAGGCAATCTCTATTTTCTTACCCTGTATTTCCCTCTATATTATTATCTGACATGCTATATATTTATTGGTTCATCATCTATATCTTGTCACTAAAATCTAAACTATATTCAGTCAGAGACTCTCTTTTGTTCACTACTACATCCTCAACAGAGAATAGATCATGGCACATACCAAGTACTAAAAAACAGCAGATATATGTAATTTCAAGGCTAAGTGTAAACTTATTAAAGTCACTTAAGTTAACCTGGAGTCATTCAAGATTATTGAAACACTAACCTCTTACCTTTATATGACAGTAGCTTTGTTTATGATGTTTCTTCCTAGATCAAAGTTAGGAAGTTGTTTAAGAACTAAATCGAGGCTTATTTATTAAGAAGTAAATAAATTAAGCTAAGAATAGGATAGTTAACATTCGACTGAGCTGCCTAACTCTGTATTTTTAAGTTTCTCATATTAAATTGCTGAGATGGCCTGGCTTTTTTTTCCTTCATAACTTGCCTTTTTAAAAATAAAAATACATATACCTACCAGCATGGCTAAAATGAAAAAGAATGACAATACCAAGTGTAGACAAGGATGTGTAGCAATGATACGCATAATTTGCTAATGGAGTACAAATTGATTCAACCACTTGGGAAAAGTATTTGGTAGTATCTACTAAAACTAAACATACTCATACCACAATGGTGTAGCAGTTTCACTCCTAGCCATCTACCCAAGAGATGGCTAGGAGTGAAATAGTGTTTGTGTTAATAAAATAAGATGTACAAAAATGCTCACTGCAGCTTTACCCATAATATCTCCAAACTAATAGAAAATGAGCCAAATGTCCATTATCAGGAGAATACACAAATGAACTGTGGTACAGTTATAAAAGACAATTCTTCATTAAAGAGCAACTATGATTATGTGCAAAAACATGAATGAATCTCACATGTATTATGTTGCAGCCAAAAAATAAAAAATAAAATAATAAAATAAACACACAAAAAATACTTATAAAATAAAATAAGTTATCTCTACCTGGAGATTTTAACATTTAAAGCATCTAAATGTTGTCCCATTTAATGTCGGCCTTTAGTTTCATCTCTGCTGGTCTGAGGAACATTCTCTTTGATGGAGAAGGCTGGAGTAAAGAAAGTCATCTATTCCTGGCATTGCTAAAGCACAGGCTGAGTATGAATATCTGTCTGGGATATTGTGCAGCAGATTCCTCAACTGAAAGGGAGTTTAAGAGTCTCACAAGGTCATTTACTTTTTATGAGCTTATGATTCTAGATAACACTAATTATAACCAAAAAATGTACTTAGTGCTCACTGCGTCCAAAGCACTACGCACACAGTATTTACCTTCTAAAAAATAAAAACCATTTTATTTTAGTTGTATATTATGTATATTACTTTTGTAGTAAATAAGACATTTTTAAAGGAAATAAGTTGGATGCTAAATCTATCCTTCTGTTCTGTTCACTGCCTCTTCTATACAATGAAGTGAAAAAGCCAGTGCATTAAGTAATGATTTTTGCAGAGTTCTTAGGATGCTATGGTTGACCCAGATGTGGACACATCTGAGTGAGGTAGGTGCTCAGCACACAGAAGTTTGAGAAACTGGTGGTTGATTATTCTGTGTAAAAGTTCTATGGAAACTTACCAACCTTCACTAATTATGAGATTAGCTAAGCAGCCCCATCTTTCCTGTCACTGCAACTGATGCCATCTCGATTTTTTAAAAATGAGATCTGTAGATCCCAAAAGCACAAGGAAAGAAAATAAAGTCTGAAGTCTGAGGGCAGTCTGGAAAAACTTGTTAGGGCCAGAACAGAGAAGAGATTTAATTGGAAGCAGGTTACTGAGGGCAACCTTAAAGTTGAAAGCAGCAAGGTCATTTCTGTGACTATTAGGAGAAATACTTCATAGGTTACTCATAGCACTTCAAAAACAATCTTTCAACAAGACTCTACCGAGAGACTTTGTGGCTCCCATGTGAGTACCCCCATTTCCTTTTCTGGCTCAAAGCAGCCAAACCAGCTCCCAGTGGTAGCCCACCTCCTCTCTATTTATTCTTTGTGGAGTTGCAGCAACAGAGGTACAAGGCAAGGTCAGAGAGGAACCCACTCAGTGCTAGGATGAATGCCACACCAGCCACACCCTTAACACACCCGTTTCTCAGTAACAAATGTTTTCCAGTCTTCTTTTTGGTTTGTTTGTTTAATAGATTGGGCAGGGGAGGAAATGCTCAAGCTTTTTAAAAAGTTATTGCAAACTCAAAAAAATCTTAAAATAGGAATGACATCATAAACAAGTCTCTCAGGATAATCAGGTTACAGAGCTCTTTATCTCTGCTGGTTAACCTAAAAAGATTCTTCTACCAGTTATACTGTGGACAAAATCAAATATGACATGAGGTGGCTTGCAGGAAAAACTTATCGGTGCTCAGCCATCAATCAAAATGCTGAATCCATTCCAAGTATATAATGGAGAGACTGAGGGTTTTCTTTCTCTTCTCTACCAAGGGAAGTATCGCTATGACTCATTCTTCCTCTTGCAAGAATTTTCTTAATACACTGAGTTAGTAAAACTATATACAAAATCCTAAAATAAACTAGGCTAGATCTTAAAGAAATCATGCTGAGACCAAGTTGAGTTTTATGCAGGGAACAAACGGTGAACGGCAACATCTTTCCTCAGTTTCACCCTTATGAATTTCCTGGGCTTCAGACCAGACTTTTTCCTTCATTCTGAAAAATTCTTTTCAACCTTACCAATTTCCCCATCTTCAGATCAATATGTATTTGTATATATTTATTAAGTGCCTATTACATTTAACGTGCTGTCCTGGGGAAGGGAGACATTGGACTGGAGGCGGGTAGGACATAGGAAGAGGAAAGGGACCACGGGAAGGAGAGGAAAAGAATTTCAGAAAATTGTACAAACAGATTGTTGTTCTCTCTCCCCACTTTATAAGTGTTTCTCAAACTGGAATTTAAAAGATTATAAGAATCAAAGACATGGCAAAAATAGGGCACAGAGACTGTAATATTCAACTGTAGATGTAATGTTAAATGCAGATTCAATCTCAACACTTTAAAGTTTTCTTTGGATGTACTGTTGTGCTGTCTCAATATGCAAAACTGGTGATCAGCAAAGCTGGGCATATAGTGAAAGTAAATCTGATTCTCCCTCACACCTTCTCTTGCCACCTTCCATCATAAGAGTACAGCCCAGGTGGCACACTGAAAAGAACTCTTCACTGGCATGTCTCCTCTCTTCTCCACTTCCTTTTACATCCATGGGTATGCAGAACCCTATCCTCTAGCAATGCTGTGTATCAATAATTGTGCCACAAAAAAGGATTAAGAAGTATATCTGTGTCCAACTGAAAATGTGTTTATATAGAAAAATATACCTCCATATGAGAAAACTATCCTGGGAGAAATCAACTATTCTCAACAAAATGTGACTTGATGAAGATGTACATAACTGTTGTTGGCAATACTTGCAGACCTGCTGGTTAACAGTTAATAAGGCATAAAAATATTTTGTGTGAAAGCTGTCCCAGCATTCTAGAGTCTTAAAAAAGTTAATGTTTTGGTAATACATGGAACAAAGTGCTCTAAGGAATTACCAGAACTATTCTAAACCACCAAAATAAGCCCATAAGATGTAGAAGATGTCAGAGAAAATATATATTTTTTAATATGAAGTTTTCCCAAATCAATGATCATAAAATAAATACTAACATACACACAGAATATAGCTACTATTGTTATTTGTCTTGTGTATTGTGTTGCCTGTATTTGTAATTGCAAAATAATGCATGATCTTGGCCAAAATGTCAAATAGTACAGTTGATAAATGTTGAAAGTAAAACGTTATTTAAGGACCTCCCTACCCTGTCTCACTCTGCTAGTGTTTTAATCCTTCTAGACCAGATTTTGTTTTGAACCAACAATCTCACTCTAATAAAATTCACTCTTTCTCATAAAATTCTACTTTTCCTCCCTTTTTGGGAGGGTGGGTCTGGTTGGATAGTAATGAGGATAAATTTTAAAAGTTTAATGGGAAAACTTTCAGTCTTAAAAATAAATGAGGACTTCCCTGGTGGCACACTGCTTAAGAATCTGCCTGTTGGGACTTCCCTGAAGGCACAGTGGTTGGGAGTCTGCCTGCCAATGCAGGGGACGCGGGTTCGAGCCCTGGTCTGGGAGGATCCCACATGCCATGGAGCAACTGGGCCCGTGTGCCACAACTGCTAAGCCTGCGCTCTGGAACCCACGAGCCACAACTACTGAGCCCGTGTGCCACAACTACTGAAGCCCGTGTGCCTAGAGCCCGTGCTCTGCAACAAGGAAGGCCACCCACAATGAGAAGCCCACCCACCGCAGCGAAGAGTAGCCCCCACTCACATGGAGAGGGCCCGTGCACAGCAGTGAGGACCCAACGCAGCCAAAAACAAACAAATAAATAAAAAATTTTATATTAAAAAAAATAAGTGAAAAGAAAGTTCTCAGTTTTAGCTAGACTATGTAACTCAAGCCCCCTTTCTTTCCTAGGATGAGGAAAAGCCTATTTTTAAACTGCCCGATGAATACTTCTGAGTTTTTCCTGAAGATACAACAAACTGTGACAAGTTGATGTACTTAATAGAATTCAATTATGACTCGAGGAGGAAAAACAAAAACAAACCAAAAAATCCAGAAAGAAATCCAGAATTCTTAGGGAGAAAAAAGGCCTAGCACTTAGCTCCTAGCATTGGGGGTCAGTAGATCCATGGACTTAAGGGCTCTGTGACTTTAAGCAAGTTACTTCACTCCTCAGTTTTCTGGGCTAGATGAGGAATAACCAAGATATGTCCTAGTTCTGACAGTAGACTTCTCCAGGTCCAGACACGGGAAATAAAACAGCCTTTTCCCCAGTCAAGGTAAATTCTGCCTCAGTCTTTAGGCAGCCACTATCAACAGATGAGAAGTGGCAAAGGGATGAAGCCTATTCACTTCATGCCCAGGCTCAATGTCATCAGGTCTCTTGTAGCTCTAATGTCTATGATCTTAAGGAAACACTAACTCAAACTTGCCAACATGAACAATGTATAAGCAGAAAGGAAAAATATGAGAGCTGAATCATGCTAGGTAAGCACAGAAACAATAAAGTGAAATACTTTAGGAAAGTGACTTGAAAAACCAGAACAGATTAAACAATGAAAAAAAGTAAATAATGAAGTCAAACATGGGCCTATGTTGTTATGTACTAGAGAAAAAGAAGTTAAAGTGGAATGACCATATTAATAAATGCTTTCTTGAAAGTTGCCAAATAAAGCAAATTTCTACAGGTCATTTCCTATTTTCCCATAATAAAATTAGAACTGTTTCTATGAAAACATGAATTCCTAATACATCATAAATCATAAGAACGAATGCAGAAGAATTTTAATCACAAAATTAAATATAAATTTTAGTAATACAGTAAAAGTACTGAAGTATAAAGCAGCACATGCACTTCTGTCTTGTTCTTTATTTCATTTTCTTTTTTAAAAATAAATTTAAACGCATCTAACTACTGTCTCTATTTTAATTAAATATTAAATCCAAGACAATCAAGAGTAGGACAGTACTGGAAGATATTAGGAAAAAGACTTTAGAACAAGGAAAATAGATTGGAAAAATAGATTTGGAATTTAGGAAAGAGACCTTTGGGAAACAGTCTTCATAAAGGCTTTAGTTTCAGATGGTGATATTAAGAAATTTTAGAGGAGTCACTCAACCCCATTAATTCATCCATGTCCATTCCTCAAATCTGGCCCACTTTTCTCTATACCACAAGAAACACTAACGGGGCTTCCCTGGTGGCACAGTGGTTGAGAGTCCGCCTGCCGATGCAGGGGACACGGGTTCGTGCCCCGGTCCGGGAAGATGCCACATGCTGCGGAGCGGCTAGGCCCGTGAGCCATGGCCGCTGAGCCTGCGCGTCCGGAGCCTGTGCTTCGCAACGGGAGAGGCCGCAACAGTGAGAGGCCCGCGTACCACACAAAAAAAAAGAAACACTAACAGTTGACAAATGACCCCTATGGTCCTTCCAAATCTAAAAGTCTAATATCACTCAACTTTTAAAAATAAGTGCCTTGGGAATAACTCTGGAAAGATCCACGAGAACCAGAGACAAACTAGAGAGCTAAAGATACAGGGAGAGTGTTCACCAGATATCCAGTGGTCACTTTTGAGTTTTGTATCATGTGCATTTATTTTATTTTTAATTTAAATAATAACTCAATCATTTGTTGCATTTTGTTGCTGTGTATGAAAAAACAGTAACAAATATTGCCTCTGACTTTATGCATGCCACCCCCAGGTAATAGCAAAAAGTGCTTTGGTGGAAAAGCAAAACAATGAAAAGCATCAGCCATTAGAGAGTCCTATTAAAAGAATTTCAGAACATTAATTAAGGGGGAAAAAAACTAACAATCTATGAGACCAATAGTAAGAATCATTTAAAGAGATATATAATTATATATTCTCCAAAGCTCCACAGCTTGGGCCCAAAGGCCCTATATAATTGAGACTTTGAAACTGGGATGGGGCCAGTTTTGGGGTGTTTTATTCCTTTTCCCTAAGGAAACATCAAGAGAAATAACTTTTCTGAAGTTCTGTGCAGGCCTTCAAAGCCTTGTGTTTCTGAACCCTGCCCCTTCCCAGGAACAGTTCCAGTACCTAGGGAAATTTCTGGAGTCTCATAAAGACAGGAAGTAAAAAACAATGCTTTACCAAGCCCTTCCTCCTGGGGGCAAGCAAACTCCTTGCCTGACTAAGCTCTTGCCTTCCTGCTCTAACGATCTTGATCACAGTCACCTGACTATGCTTCCTGAAACACTGCTTTTACATTTCATTCCTTTGCTAAGAATTTTTTTCTTATTTGTTAGGTGCTTGTATTTTGACAGTTTCTCTTGTGATTTTGATAAAACTCCACTTTCCTACTTTCACTACGAATTACTAGGAATCCTCAGCTCTAATCAGGCTGGTTTCCTCAGGGTCTCACAAATATCCTAAGTTCATTTTTACCTTTTTGCCTCATTTGTTTCCCAATATGGTCTGCACTTCTCTTCAACAATTCTCCTTACCCGAAGCCCAAATTTCACTCTCCATCCTATCCAAACTTGCATACCCTTCAAAGACTAGCTCAAGTCCATCTTCTCCAAAGCCTTTCTTAGCTCCTCCAACCCTACTTGGCCTCTTTTCCACTCTGAAGGTCAACAACACTCAGGATGCACCACACCATTTAGCCCCAATACTCGCCATTGATTCAGGCGTCTGGTGCCCCGCCTGCTATGAATGCATGTCCCCCAGTGGAACATGCCCCACTCCTACACGGTGAAGTATTTCATATACACCTTTCGAGAAATAGCACACTTGTGACTTTTAGGGATACCACTCGTTTTACCCTACTCAATTTCAGGGGACTAGGGACATACCAAGTTTGCTATAGCAATTATTGAATTAATTTTCAGAGTAACATGGAGAAGCAGTTATGTTTTGGAGAGGTACATGCCTAAATTTACATAATGTGTCTTGATGTCTCAAGGGGGAAGTGGGGAATACAGAGCCAATCAGAGAGATTTGGAAGGCCCTGGATTTAGGGTATAATTCTCATCAGGTGGAGAATACCTAAGATGAGAGAATGAGTTCCCTCAGTTAATGCCAAAAAGGAGCCATTCTTCAACAAAATGGTAGTGTCCCACCACTTTGACTCAGTGTCCCAACTATAGAGAACCTCACTGTTAATGAAGTACTATGATATCCAGAGTGAATAACAGAAGCAATAACCAACAGATGGGGTACGTGTATGTAACCACATGGCAGCCAGGAGCAAGACCACACAACCCACCATAAATGACCTTGGGAAAAAAAGATGACTATCCTCTTATAGACTAAAGACAGCACTGAAGAGTTTTTGATAGGAAAATGTTATTTGCTATTATTGAATTGTACACTTAAAAATGATGAATTTTATGATATGTAAATTATGCCTCAGTAAAATTGTTCAAAAACTTTTTTTGGTGACTTGAGCTGGAGTACTTGCATGTGGTGAAGCATCTGACAGTCCAGTAAGGAGAGGGTATCACAGGTTTTTACTGGAATTTCAAGACAGAAGGCAAAACCTCTGGTGCCAAATTTTTTATCGTATTAAGATAGGAGAGTTCCCTATAAATAATAAAAATTACCAAAATATAGCCTTTGAGAAATACATATACACACACAATAAAAACCAAACCGTATAAAACTAGTGAAGTAATAACCATACAGCTAATGTGGATAGTTTCTGAGAAGGGGGAAATGGAAGGGGGTGGGGCTAGAAAGAAAAACAAATTAATATTTAAGCTAGAGATAGCTGAAAAAAGCAGAACTGATGAAAGAAAGGAAGTCTCAGAAGTCACGGTTATTGGCCAAGAAGCTTGGTTTATTGCCCCCAGTGTCATAAGGTCTGCCTTGGCATAGGTTCTTTTGAAAAGGGCTAAGGGACATTTTTCCTTTAATAGCAAACAAGGAAAATCAAGAAAGCCACCCAGAAAGAAGTAAAGGCAACTTAATTTAATGCAGAGAAGGAGAGGAGGTTACTGAGAGCTTAGTACAAGGACCCAAAACAGAAGTTTAGGGTAATCCTCAAATTAACACTTATGACACCAACTGTAAATTAATATTTTTAAGTGATAGAATAAAAGTGTCTACATCTTTCTTACATCTTAGAAACAAGTTTCTTTCCTTTACCTGAGTTTCTCAGATTAACAAAGAGGCCATATGCCATATTCCAACATAATGAAGAGAAAAATAAAGGGATCAATTTTTACTTGCATACCTATTATTTGCCAGGTATTCACTTTACCAAATACATCTCCTCATAATAACTGCAAAATATTGTTATCCCCATTTCATAAATGATGAAACTTAGGCTCAGAATAAAGAGCCTGCCCAAGGATATATAACTTCCTTCTCAACAGTAGATGTGAGATTTGAACCTGACCCTAAAATCCATGCTTTTTATACTATATCATACTGCCTCTATAAAATACTTAGTTTCTACCATGCTTTTACTTTTATGTTACTACACACCACACATTAACAGAAGCAAGTTACTGATATGACAGTAATTGGTAAGAAGCTGCAGCTAGAGGCAAAAGCAAAGGAAAAACTATAAAGTAACTAAAGCACTAAAGTGTGGGACAGTTTAATTACCAATAGTCCATGAACTGCAACAACCTCAGAAGGCAATTCAGTAGCACAGAATAACACCTGATGCACGCAATGAATTCGAAATTCTATGTCCTCCAAATCACCTTGGTTAAAATAAGTTTGAAGAACTTCATTTAAGAAGACCAGGAAAAGCTTTATAATGCATTTTACCAAAAATGACATTTAAAATAGATTTTTAAAAAAGATCTCAATCTTCTTACAGATATTTCACTTTGTAATCTTAGGCAAGACAATAAACTACATTTTGTCTCTCTGTTTTTAAAATGAGAATAATAATAGTACCTATCTCATGGGGCTGATACATTAATTCATTAAAGGAATACATATAAATCAATTAGAACAGTTTTGACACAGAGCAAGGGTTCAATAAATTTTAGCCAATAAAGTCATTATCTTCAAAATTCATTTTTAAGGAATACTTCATTATTTCATACTAGGTAAATGAGATATTACCATACTGAGATCCATATAATCCAGACAATTAATTGCAAAGACTGGGTGAGAGCAATGAAGACTAAAAAAGGGAATATAAAAAAATGAGAGACAACAAATGTACAAAGAAAGCAACAGAAGAAGAGAGGTGTTAAGTCACCACTTTGCCTACACTTCTATCAACATTTATCTCATCATAATCAGCTGCTTAATACATATCTTCTTCATAGACTGTGAGCCCTTTAAGGACAGGAACTTATTTTTTTATTTTATTTTTTTTAGTATTTATTTATTTATTTATTTATTTATTTGGTTGCACCAGGTCTTAGTTGAGGCAGGCGGGCTCCTTAGTTGCAGCTCACGGGCTCCTTAGTTGTGGCATGCGAACTCTTAGTTGTGGCATGCATGTGGGATCTAGCTCCCCGACCAGGGATCAAACCCTGCATTGGGAGCATGGAGTCTTATCCACTGTGCCACCAGGGAAGTCCCCAGGCACTTTTTTTTTTTTTTTTTTTTTTTTTGCGGTACGCGGGCCTCTCACTGTTGAGGCCTCTCCCGTTGCGGAGCACAGGCTCCGGACGCGCAGGCTCAGCGGCCATGGCTCACGGGCCCAGCCGCTCCGCGGCACGTGGGATCCTCCCGGACCGGGGCACGAACCTGCGTCCCCTGCAACGGCAGGCGGACTCCCAACCACTGCGCCACCAGGGAAGCCCAGGCACTTATTTTTATATTATCAGCCCAACATAGTGCCTGCAACATAGCAGATACTAAGTATATAACAAAATAATAAGGGGGTGGGACTCAATAAGATTTGAGATCAATGATGGGAGTACCTGATTTTACCATATCCTAACAGGACTGGGGGGCAGAGTCTGTAAAGACTTATCACTTTTTATTTAATTGATTATCAATATTCTAATCCTCTATTCTTTCTGAACTGGAAAATAAATTTCAAAAATGTTTTAAAAATAGTTAATTTGCTCTAAAATTAGAAATCTTTCAAATGATAATAAAACAAATTTTGGTAATTTTTTAATATTAAAAATATCTCTGGGACTTCCCTGGTGGCCCAGTGGTCAAGAATCTGCCTGCCAATACAGGGGACAAGGGTTCGATCCCTGGTCCAGGAAGATCCCACATGCCTCAGAGAAACTAAGCCCGTGCGCCACAACTACAGAGCCCGCGCACCACAGGTACTAAAGCCTGCATGCCTAGAGCCCGGGCTCTGCAACAAGAGAAGCCACTGCAATGAGAAGCCCATGCACCACAACGAAGAGTAGCCCCCGCTCGCCACAACTAGAGAAAGCCCACATGCAGCAATAAACACCCAATGCAGCCTAAATAAATAAATTTATTTATTTTAAAAATATTTCTCTGATTAGCCTGTTATGCCCAAAAGGTAATCCTAATGGTCAAATGGTCAGGGAGTCATAGCAATAAACAAATACTAAAGAGGCACACCCACTTTTTAGCTGTTAATCTGCCAGATGCAGTGCAGATACAAAAACAGTGACATGGTCACTTCCCTCTTACCTCTGGTACTAAAGTAAGCATGTTTGGGGATGACCAACCCTAAAGCCCCCTCTCTGGGACCCTTACCCCAAGCCCTGTGAAGTACACAACCATAACAATGCCCCTCCCTCACAGATATTCGGTACAGGCAGTACCCCTAGCCCAAGCAAGATAGATCAAATCCAGTTCTTCTCCAGGAATTTGGAAAGCTGAGAAACAAAACCTAAGCCGAGAGATCATATATCATCCAGTCTGGAGGCAGCATCACAGCAAGCTAAAGTCACATTTAATCTGAAGCTAAGGTGAAAGCAGAAGAGAGAAAGAAAGCAAGAGAGAGTAGAGAAAGCCGGCCTATAAAGGAGAGAATGGAGCAGCGCTGGGGCATTTGCCTCAGGTGCAAGATTTAAGAGGATGCCAAGAAACTCAGTAATCAAGGTAGATAATAGTGTTAGGCACAGTATTTTTAAAAATCCAAATTATTGTTCTGGTATGAAGCAGAGGCACAGAAAGAAGCCGAAGACAGTCCATGCAAAACTGCAGTCAGAGGGAGAAAGGACAGGGACTTTCCAAGTGCTTGCTCTGGGTTCCAGTTGTAGTTCATTTCAAGGAGCACAGCTGCCTTAACAGGGTAAAAACCCACTACAACTCCCAGCCCTGCTGCCATATCTTCTAGTAGCCTAGCTTAAGTGGGTGGTGTTCCTGAGACCTAAGAACCTTGATTAATAAACTCTATTTGGGAAAATGAGACATGCACATAAAGCTTTTTTTTTTCCTTTTTAAATCAAGGCAATACATATTTAACTGACAAAAGAATGGTACTGGCAATTAGTGATACAGAAGTTCAGAGATTGCTATGGGTGGTCAGGGAAGGATAGATTTAGCCAGATAGAAGTGGGGAGGAGCAATATCTAAGCAAAGACATCAAAGTACATGCTAAAAAAGGGGTGGAAGGAGGATGGGAAGGGAGCCAGGGAAAAGAGGAAGAAAAGTCAAGTAAAGGGGAAGGCATGACCTTCACACACCCTGTATCATAGCCAAAGAAGTAAATACAGTTCCCTGCTCTTCCGCCTCCAGCCCTCAGACTACACTGTTCGTTACACGTGAAATATCCTTTTCTACCTTTTTTCATGTTCAAATCCTTTCACATCTTTCAGGGACCAGTTAGAACATTTCTTTGAAGAGGCTCCTCTGATATCCCATTCAAAAGGAGTTATAAGCCAGAATTCCTATCTGGCAGTGGGAAAAGATAGAAAAGAGGATATGGCAGATGGGAAGCTAACTAAGAAGCTGAATGCAGTGACAAGGGCTGTCCTGTGGTGGGGAGCAAACTATATCCAGCAGTTTACTTGCAATGTCGTCTGATATCTTAGGAGAGTACGAAGTGAGATCATTTGACGAGGAGTAGTGGGGGCTCCAGAAAAGTGGCAAAGAAAAAGCAGGTGTAGAGGGTGTGCTGATAGCTGACAGAAGGGCCAAGCTGCACAGAAGGCTTTGCAGAGATAAAATGTGCAAATCTGTCGAGGTCCATTTCTGTGCATGGTTCTGTGATTTTCTCTAAGAATGTGTAGATCTTTGGGACAAATGAGTGGAACAAAAGGGGGGGGCTGACTTTTAAATAATCATTTATTGATATTTCCCAATCAAATTAAACTTTCTTCCCCATCTCCCCACCCCCTAATCCCACCCTCAAGCCAAGTAAGCATCCCAGTGGCCATTAAAGACAAAAGAAAGAAAAAAAAAAGAAAAAAAAAGGAACAGTTCTTTAAGAATACTAACTTGGGTTAATAATCGCCCACCATAAACAAAAATAAATCCTGGGGTTATACCAAATCTTACCACACTTGCTCCAGGGTAAGGGCTGCCTGAAGATGTCAGACTTATAATGTATACGTTTGTATACATTACAGTGTATCCTCTTTTCACTGGTATGCATATCAAGGAAATATTCCTTAACAACTCCTCATTAAAATGATAACACCACACCCAGTGAACTAAAATATTTTGTTGGTTATACTTTTCCATGTGCAAATCCCCTACTTTACAATTAATAACGTCCTGCTCAAAAGGACTGCTATATAATAAGCTAATTACAACAATCTTTCCTACAAGTCTATATACATATTAAATAATACAAACATATCAGACAATTGCTACTGGTTTAAAAGATGAAAAGCTCTAGAAAGTGTTTTAAACACCAGGAGAATACACTTTGAAATAAACACAACTTGCCGTCACACTCTCATTCACTCTTGTCCACTCAGGCCTCTTTTCCTCCCAGTTTATCATTTTCTCACATATGCTTCAGGAGTTGTGTTTACATGTGCGTACGTGTAGTGATATTAGTGCTTAGATATGCCCAGATATGAAACTGTTTATTTGTAAAGGGTTAACTCCATGTATCAGTTACCTTAGTTTGTAAGTTCATCTTGGTGTGTTTGTGTTCCTCCCTTAGTGAGTAGGTGTAAGTGTTTGAGCACATGTACCAAAGGGAGTGTATCTCTCTACAGGTCAAAAAGTGTGCACATCTGTGGAGGAACCTACCTTGTAATACGATTCTCAAAGCAAACTATTAAGAGTATAATGGTGAAAGAGGCCCATCACAAAAGACTATATATTGTATGATTCCATTTATATGAAATGTCCAGAATAGGCAAATTCATAGAGACAAAAAGCAAAAAGCAGAATGGTTGCCTATGGCTAGGGGTGTTGGGAGGAAGTACGTAGTGACTACTAATGGTCAAGGGGGTTCTTTTCTTTTCTTTTCTTTTAATTTATTGATATTTATTTATTTGGCCACGGCACGTGGCATGTGGGGATCTTAGTTCCCCGACCAGGGATCAAACCCATGCCCCCTACTTTGGGAGCTTGGAGTCTTAACCACTGGACTGTCAGGGAAGTCCCAGGGGTTTCTTTTTGGTGTGATGAAAATGTTCCAAAATGAACTGTGGTGATGGTTGCACAACTCTGTGAATATACTGAAATCCATTGTCCTGTACACTTTAAATGGGTGAATTGTATATGTGAATTATATTTCAATAAAGCTGTTACACATTAAAAAGAGAGAGAATAAGGAAACCAAAGTTGTCCTCCATTTCCATGGAAGGGTAACCCTGTCTTTGAAAATCTTAACTTTGTTCTACTTCAATTTTAATTAAGCTTTGGATTCAAGATTTCCCACTGCTAAGTCCCCTAGTGGTCTCATCTCCATCTCCAGCTTTATTTACCTTTACTAACAAGGGTGACCCACGTACAGAACACGATGTCCACTGGTTACCACAGAAAAGGACATGTACACTATGACTTCAACCATACAAAAATATGTGGATGAACAAAGCCTGGAAGGAAATGAGGAAAAATAAAACAGTTACAGTAGAGTAATATGGTTAAGGTGACGTTCTTTTAAAAATGTTATCATTGTATTGTGTTATCAGTCAATAAAATCTGGAAGAAAAAAAGAACCAACCTGTCTCCTTAGAAACTGTTCCAAGACAAATTCAGGAACTGTGTCAAAAAGGATTGGACTGAGGCTTCCCTAGTGGCGCAGTGGTTGAGAGTCCGCCTGCCGATGCAGGGGACACGGGTTCGTGCCCCGGTCCGGGAAGATCCCACATGCCGCGGAGCGGCTAGGCCCGTGAGCCATGGCCGCTGAGCCTGCGCGTCCGGAGCCTGTGCTCCGCAACGGGAGAGGCCACGGCAGTGAGAGGCCCGCGTACCGCAAAAAAAAAAAAAAAAGATTGGACTAGTGGAGTAGTGTAGTAGAAAGATGAAAACTAAAATGCATGGGTTTTATACGTATATATATATTTACATCTATATTGACCAAGTCAATAAACAGGAAAATATTAAGCTCTCTATAGCTTGCTCAGGGTGCAACTTCTACTGAAATGAGATCGGCTCCATTAACTCAACCAACAGAAAAGCCATTCAAAATTAAAACTTAGGGACTTCCCTGGAGGTCCAGTGGTTAAGACTCTGCGCTTCCACTGCAGGGGGCGCAGGGATCGGGAACTAACATCCCACATGCCCAGTGGTGTGGCCAAAAAATAAATAAATAAAATAAAATTCAAATTCATTATTAGCACCTCCATCAGGAAATACAGGGTAACTAGCCCTGGATCAATCTCAGTCTAGCTGCAGTATGGAAGAGGTGCATAAAAGTTGTTGCTTTGTTTGTTTGTTTTAAAGATCCAGGACCCTTCTTAAGAAACTGACAGTATAAGCAAAACTAAATTACAAAGTAGCTCAGCTTATTTTCAATTAAGTTGCCAAGTCAATCTAATGGCAAAAATTTTTTAACCTATGTTGCTGCAACAACTGGATATCTGTATGAAAGGAAAATAAACCTAAACCCCTACCTCCCATCATAACACAAAAATTAATCTGAGATGGAACAAAGATCTAAAATGTAAAACCTAGAAAAAGAAAGCTTTAAAGAAGAAAAGCTTTTTTTTTTTTTTTTGCAGTACGTGGGCCTCTCACTGTTGTGGCCTCTCTCGTTGCAGAGCACAGGCTCCGTACGCGCAGGCTCAACGACCATGGCTCACGGGCCTAGCCGCTCCGCAGCATGTGGGATCTTCCCGGACCGGGGCACGAACCCGTGTCCCCTGCATCGGCAGGTGGACTCTCAACCACTGTGCCACCAGGGAAGCCCAAGAAAAGCTTTTTTTAAAGAAAGCTTTGCAAGCCTGGGGGTGGGCATAAAAAAACACTAACCATAAAATTAAAAGTTAATAAAATGACTCCATAAAAAATTTCTGCTTATAACATCATTAAGAAAAGAAATAGAAAAGCCAAAGCCTAGGTTAAAAAAAATCACCAACACGCGTACCAGACAAAAGACCTGTACTCAGAATATATAAAGAACTCCTTCAAACAACAATAAAAAGATGAACCACCCAATGAAAAAAATAGGCAAAAGACTTGAACAGATGCTTCACAAAAGAAAATAAAGGATAGCTAATTAGCACATGATAAAGCATTCAACGTCCTTAATCCTCAGGAAAATGCAACTTAAAACCATAATGAGGTACCATTTTACATCCTCTAGTATGGCTAAAACACTAAAATTTGGCAACATTAAAAATTAAAATTTGGGGGGCTTCCCTGGTGGCGCAGTGGTTGAGAGTCCGCCTGCCGATGCAGGGGATACGGGTTCGTGCCCCGGTCTGGGGGGATCCCACATGCCGCGGAGCGGCTGGGCCCGTGAGCCATGGCCGCTGAGCCTGCGCGTCCGGAGCCTGTGCTCTGCAACGGGAGTGGCCACAACAGTGAGAGGCCCGCGTACCGCAAAAAAAAAAAAAAAAAAAAAAAAAAATTAAAATTTGGGGCTTCCCTGGTGGCGCAGTGGTTGAGAGTCCGCCTGCCGATGCAGGGGACGTGGGTTCGTGCCCCAGTCTGGGAGGATCCCACATGCCGCGGAGCAGCTGGGCCCGTGAGCCATGGCCTCTGAGCCTGTGCGTCCGGGGCCTGTGCTCCGCAACGGGAGAGGCCACAACAGTGAGAGGCCCGAGTACGGCAAAAAAAAAAAAAAAAATTAAAATTTGGGGACTTCCCTGGTGGCCCAGGGGCTAAGACTCTGTGCTCCCAATGAAGGGGGCCTGGTACGATCCCTGGTCAGGGAACTAGATTCTACATGCAGCAACTAACAGTTCACATGCAGCAACTAAAGATCCTGCATGCCGCAACCAAAAGATCCTGCACACGGCAACGAAGATCCCACGTGCCGCAACTAACACCTGGTATGGCCAAATAAACAAATATTTTTTTAAAATTGTGTAGGGTTTCCCTGAGAGCGGAGTGGTTAAGAATCCGCCTGCCAATGTGGGGGACACGGGTTTGAGCCTTGGTCCGGGAAGATCCCACATGCCGTGGAGCAACTAAACCTGTGCGCCACGACTGTTGAGCCTGCACTGTAGAGCCAGGAGGCACAACTACTGAAGCCCACGTGCCTAGAGCCTGTGCTCTGCAATAAAAGAAGCCACTACAATGAGAAGGCTGCGCACCACAACGAAGAGAACCCCCCACTCACCACAACTAGAGAAAGCCCGCACACAGCAACAAACACCTAACGCAGCCAAAAATAAATAATAAATAAATTAAATAAATAAATTTTTTTAAAAAAGAAGAAATGAGATAAACAAATTGCAGTATATTCATACAATGGAATACTATTCATCAATAAAAGAGAACCACTGATACACACAACACAGATAAATCTCAGAAACATCATGTTACAGGAAAGAGGCAGACACAAAAAAGCACATACTACTGTATGACTCCATTTATGTCAAGCCCAAGACTAAGCAAAACAAACCTATGGTGTCAGAAATACAGAGTAAGAAAGTGGTATCCTTTCAGAGGGTGGGTGAGGGAAATGGCTGGAAAGTGGCATGAGGGTAGTTTCTATGGTGAGAAAAATAT
This sequence comes from Hyperoodon ampullatus, assembly GCF_949752795.1. Taxonomy (NCBI): domain Eukaryota; kingdom Metazoa; phylum Chordata; class Mammalia; order Artiodactyla; family Ziphiidae; genus Hyperoodon; species Hyperoodon ampullatus. Next base: position 42,691,788 of record NC_136916.1, on the reverse strand, counting down.
TTTCTATCTCTTTTGGTAGAAGTTACAGTGTATAAAATTGGCAGAACTCCTTGAACTGGACACTTATGATATGTGCATTTTATTGAATGTTAATTATACCTCAGTAAAACAATACAAAGTAGCACTCTGCTTCAAGATATAATGATTTTGTTTCAAATGAAATTCTAGAACACCACCCCCCACATGTTCAATTACTTTCCACTTTGGATTACTGACATCTCTATTCCTTCATTATTGCAAATCACCTAACGGATTACAGATGCACATAGGTAGATTGATATAATTGTATCTGTTCATGTTTAATTTTTCATAAATGGCAAATTAAGTTTGATTCTTCACAATTTCAATACATACCTAATGGACTATGAGAAGTTCAGTAGAATTTTCTGTTTTCTTTACCATTTTCCTCTCAATGATTTTATAGTTGTCATTTTAGAGGGTCAGATATAAAATTGACTGAGAAAGAGTAAGGCATGTAAATCGAATGTCAGCAAGGAAGGACAACAGTGCTTTGACCACTATCACAGCCTAAAGAAAAAGGCTCTCAACTATTTTTATCAAGACAGAGTCATATATATTTAAATTTAAGAACAACTGAAGGGGAGACCTTCAAGATGGCGGAGGAGTAAGACATGGAGATCACCTTCCTCCCCACAAATACATCAGAAATACATCTACATGTGGAACAACTCCTACAGAAAACCTACTGAATGCTGGCAGAAGACCTCAGACTTCCCAAAAGGCAAGAAACTCCCCACATATCTGGCCGTGTGGCTGACAGGGTCTTGGTGCTCCGGCTGGGTGTCAGGCCTGTGCCTCTGAGGTGGGAGAGCCGAGTTCAGGACAAGAATTCAGAGTAATGATAGCAAAGATGATCCAAAATCTTGGAAATAGAATGGAGAAGATACAAGAAATGTTTAACAAGGACCTAGAAGAACTAAAGAGCAAACAAACAATGATGAACAACGCAATAAATGAAATTAAAAATTCTCTAGAAGGAATCAAAAGCAGAATAACTGAGGCAGAAGAACGGAGAAGTGATCTGGAAGATAAAATAGTGGAAATAACTACTGCAGAGCAGAATAAAGAAAAAAAAATGAAGAGAATTCAGGACAGTCTCACAGACCCCTGGGACAACATTAAACACACCAACATTCAAATTATAGGGGTCGAATTCGAATTCGAATTATAGAAAAAAGAAGAGAAAAAGAAAGGGACAGAGAAAATATTTGAAGAGATTATAGTTGAAAACTTCCCTAATAAGGGAAAGGAAATAGTCAATCAAGTCCAGGAAGCACAGAGAATCCCATATGGGATAAATCCAAGGAGAAACACGCCGAGACACATATTAATCAAACTATCAAAAATTAAATACAAAGAAAAAATATTAAAAGCAGCAAGGGAAAAACAACAAATAAAATACAAGGGAATCCCCATAAAGTTAACAGCTGATCGTTCAGCAGAAACTCTGCAAACCAGAAGGGACTGGCAGGACATATTTAAAGTGATGAAAGGGAAAAGCTACAACCAAGATTACTCTACCCTGCAAGGATCTCATTCAGATTCAACGGAGAAATTAAAACCTTTACAGACAAGCAAAAGCTAAGAGAATTCAGCACCACCAAACCAACTTTAAAACAGATGCTATGGGCTTCCCTGGTGGCGCAGTGTTGAGAGTCCGTGTGCCGATGCAGGGAACACGGGTTCGTGCCCCAGTCCGGGAAGATCCCACATGCCACGGAGCGGCTGGGCCCGTGAGCCATGGCCGCTGAGCCTGCGCGTCCAGAGCCTGTGCTCCGCAACGGGAGAGGCCACAGCAGTGAGAGGCCCGCGTACCGCAAAAAAAAAAAACAAACCAACAGATGCTAAAGGAACTTCTCTAGGCAGGAAACACAAGAGAAGGAAAAGACCTACAATAACAAAACCAAAACAATTAAGAAAATGGGAATAGGAACATACATATTGATAATTACCTTAAATGTGAATGGCTTAAATGCTCCAACCAAAAGACACAGGCTCACTGAATGGATATAAAAACAAGACCCATATATATGCTGTCTACAAGAGAACCACATCAGACCTAGGGACACATACAGACTGAAAGTGAGGGGATGGAAAAAGATATTCCATGCAAATGGAAATCAAAAGAAAGCTGGAGTAGCAATACTCATATTAGATAAAGTAGACTTTAAAATAAAGATTGTTATGAGAAGCAAGGAAAGACACTACATAATGATCAAGGGATCAATCCAAGAAGAAGATATAACAATTATAAATATATATGCACCCAACATAGGAGCACCTCAATACATAAGGCAACTGCTAACAGATATAGAAGAGGAAATCGACAGTAACGCAATAATAGTGGGGGACTTTAAAAACTCATTTACACCAATGGACAGATCATGCAAACAGAAAATTAATAAGGAAACAGAAGCTTTAAATGACACAACAGACCAGATAGATTTAACTGATACTTATAGGACATTCCATCCAAAAAGAGTAGATTACACTTTCTTCTCAAGTGCACACGGAACATTCTCCAGGATAGATCACATCTTGGGTCACAAATCAAGCCTCAGTAAATTTAAGAAAATTGAAATCATATCAAGCGTCTTTTCTGACCACAACGCTATGAGATTAGTAATCAGTTACAGGGAAAAAAACGCAAAAAACACAAACACATGGAGGCTAAACAATACATTACTTAATAACCAAGAGATCACTGAAGAAATCAAAGAGGAAATCATAAAATACCTAGAGACAAATTACAACGAAAACACAACGATCCAAAACCTATGGGATGCAGCAAAAGCAGATCTAACAGGGAAATTCAGAGCAATAAAATCCTATCTCAAGAAACAAGAAAAATCTCAAATAAACAATCTAACCTTACACCTAAAGGAACTAGAGAAAGAAGAACAAACAAAATCCAAACTTAGTAGAAAGAAAGAAATCATAAAAATCAAAGCAGAAATAAATGAAATAGAAACAGAGAAAACAATGGCACAGATCAATAAAACCAAAAGCTGGTTCTTTGAGAAGATAAAATTAATAAACCATTAGTCAGACTCATCAAAAAAAAGAGGGAGAGGACTCAAATCAATAAAATTAGAAATGAAAAAGGAGAAGTTACAACAGACACCACAGAAATACAAAGCATCCTAAGAGACTACTACAAGCAACTCTATGCCAATAAAATGGACAACCTGGAAGAAACATACAAATTCTTAGAAAGGTATAACCTTCCAAGACTGAACCAGGAAGAAACAGAAAATATGAACAGACCAATCACAAGTAATGAAATTGAAACTGTGATTAAAAATCTTCCAACAAACAAAAGTCCAGGACCAGATGGCTTCACAGGTGAATTCTATCAAACATTTACAGAAGAGCCAACACCCATCCTTCTCAAACTCCAAAAAATTGCAGAGGAAGGAACACTTCCAAACTCATTCTATGAGACCACCATCACCCTGATACCAAAAGCAGAAAAAGATATTACAAAAAAAGAAAATTACAAACCAATATCGCTGATGAATATAGATGCAAAAATCCTCAACAAAATACTAGCAAATAGAATCCAACAACACATTAAAAGGATCATACACCATGATCAAGTGGGATTTATCCCAGGGATGCAAGTATTCTTCAATATATGCAAATCAACCAATGTGATACACCATATTCACAAACTGAAGAAGAAAAACCATATGATCATCTCAATAGATGCAGAAAAAGCTTTTGACAAAATTCAACACCCATTTATGATAAAAGCTCTCTAGAAAGTGGGCATAGAGGGAACCTACCTCAACATAATAAAGCCCATATACGACAAACCCACAGCAAACATCAATTCTCAATGGTGAAAAACTGAAAGTATTTCCTCTAAGATCAGGAACAAGACAAGGATGTCCACTCTCACCACTATTATTCAACATAGTTTTGGAAGTCCTAGCCACGGCAATCAGAGAAAAAAAGAAATTAAAGGAATAGAAATTGGAAAAGAAGAAGTAAAGCTGTCACTGTTTGCAGATGACATGATACTACACATAGAGAATCCTAAAGATGCCACCGGAAAACTACTAGAGCTAATCAATAAATTTGGTAAAGTTGCAGGATACAAAATTAACGCACAGAAATCTCTTGCATTCCTATACACTAATGATGAAAAATGTGAAAGAGAAATTAAGGAAACACTCCAATTTACCACTGCAACAAAAAGAATAAAATACCTAGGAATAAACCTAGTTAGGGAGACAAAAGACCTGTATGCAGAAAACTATAAGACACTGATGAAAGAAATTAAAGATGATACAAACAGATGGAGAGATATACCATGCTCCTGGATTGGAAGAATCAATATTGTGAAAATGACTCTACTACCCAAAGCAATCTACAGATTCAATGCAATCCCTATCAAACTACCACTGACATTTTTCACAGAACTAGAAAAAAATTTTTCACAGTTTGTATGGAAATACAAAAGACCCCGAATAGCCAAAGCAGTCTTGAGGGAAAAAAACGGAGCTGGAGGAATCAGACTCCCTGACTTCAGACTATACTACAAAGCTACAGTAATCAAGACAGTAGGGTACTGCATAAAAACAGAAATATAGATCAATGGCACAGGATAGAAAGCCCAGAGATAAACCTATGAACCTATGGTCAACTAATCTATGACAAAGGAGGCAAGGATATACAATGGAGAAAAGACAGCCTCTTTTATAAGCAGTGCTGGGAAAACTGGACAGCTACATGTAAAAGAATGAAATTAGAACACTCCCTAACACCATACACAAAAATAAACTCAAAATGGATTTGAGACCTAAATGTAAGACCAGACACTATAAAACTCTTAGAGGAAAACACGGGAAGAACACTCTTTGACATAAATCACAGCAAGATCTTTTTTGATCCACCTCCTAGAGTAATGGAAATAAAAACAAAAATAAATAAATGGGACCTAATGAAATGTCAAAGCTTTTGCACAGCAAAGGAAACCATAAACAAGACGAAAAGACAACCCTCAGAATGGGAGAAAATATTTGCAAACGAATCAACAGACAAAGGATTAATCTCCAAAATATATAAACAGCTCATGCAGCTCAATATTAAACAAACAAACAACCCAATCCAAAAATGGGCAGAAGACCTAGATAGACATTTCTCCAAAGAAGACATACAGATGGCCAAGAAGCATATGAAAAGCTGCTCAACATCACTAATCATTAGAGAAATGCAAATCAAAACAACAATGAGGTATCACCTCACACCAGTCAGAATGGCCATCGTCAAAAAATCTACAAACTATAAATGTTGGAGAGGGTGTGGAGAAAAGGGAACACTCTTGCACTGTTGGTGGAATGTAAATTGATACAGCCACTATGGAGAACAGTATGGAGGTTCCTTAAAAAACTAAAAATAGAACTACCATATGAGCCAGCAATCCCACTACTGGGCATATACCCTGAGAAAACCATAATTCAAAAAGAAGCATGTACCACAATGTTCATTGAAGCTCTATTTACAATAGCCAGGACATGGAAGCAACCCAGGTGTCCATCGACAGATGAATGGATAAAGAAGATGTGGCATGTATATACAATGGAATATTACTCAGCCATAAAAGGAAACGAAATTGAGTTATTTGTAGTGAGGTGGATGGACCTAGAGACTGTCATACAGAGTGAAGTAAGTCAGAAAGAGAAAAACAAATACCGTATGCTAACACATATATATGGAATCTAAAAAAAAAAAAAAAAAAAAAAGAATGATTCTGAAGAACCTAAGGGCAGGACCAGAATAAAGACGCAGATGTAGAGAATGGACCTGAGGACACGGAGAGGGGGAAGGGTAAGCTGGGACGAAGTGAGAGAGTGGCATGGACATATATACACTACCAAACGTAAAATAGATAGCTAGTGGGAAGCAGCTGCATAGCACAGGGAGATCAGCTCGGTGCTTTGTGACCACCTAGAGGGGTGGGAGGGAGACGCAAGAGGGAGGAGATATGGGGATATATGTATATGTATAGTGGATTCACTTTGTTATAAAGCAGAAACTAACACACCATTGTAGAGCAATTATACTCCAATGAAGATGTTAAAAAAATAAATAAAGATGTTAAAAAATAAATAAAGACCTCTGGATGGAAAAAAAAAGAACAATTGAAAAGCTAGCATAATTTGCTAGCTAATTTGAACTTTAAAAGAAAATGCATCCTAAATAACAAGAGCACTGTACGTCAACAGACACCTGAAAACCACCGAGACCTTTTCTACTGTTTTACTGAGTCCTCCTCTGTGCCTGTATCCAGGTCTATTTTCATCTTCACCACCTCTCATCCTCCCTAGGATACTGCTCAGACCTAACTGATTTTCATATAGCCAGCTCACTCAAAGTTCCAAATAAATTAATTTATGAAATTGTACTATATTCTATGTAGATATGTCATAAACACACTCAAACAGTATAGAGAGTACAGCCTGGGGGGAAAACAGATGACCACTGAGTGGGAAAAAGATGACTTCACTTGTTTCCTACCACAAAAACTGTAGAAGATCTCTCCGTTTGAACTCCTACTGCAAGTTTTTATTCCCTACAGACAACTCTTATAGTGCTCTGAACTATAAACAAGTACACATGCCTAATCTCAGAGGGAGTAGGCTCCCAGACAAAAAACATGTCTTCTATGTCTGTATTCACCATGAGCCTAAGACAATACCTTGAACAGGATGGGGCAAAACACAAGTTGAATTATTGAATTACTGAATTAACGTAAATGAAAACAGTTGAGGGTGGAAGAGGAGGAGAGAAAAAAAAGCTGAGAGGATGCATCAAAGAGAAAGGAGAAGGGAAGGAGCAAAAGAAGAGAAAAAAGAAAAGAAAATTTGTGAAGGAAATTCTTTTTGTTAGAGTAGGATTACTTTTTTTAAATTGGGAGTTGGAAAAAGCCATTGCTATGCACCTCATATCACAGCTATCAACACTAGTCTTTTTTTTGTTGTTTTTTAACATCTTTATTGGGGTATAATTGCTTTACAATGGTGTGTTAGTTTCTGCTTTATGACAAAGTGAATCAGCTATAGGTATACATATATCCCCATATCTCCTCCCTCTTAAGCCTCCCTCCCACCCTCCTGATCCCAGCCCTCTAGGTGGTCACAAACCACCTAGCTGATCTCCCTGTGCTATGCAGCTGCTTCCCACTAGCTATCTATTTTACATTTGGTAGTGTATATATGTCCATGCCACTCTCTCACTTCGTCCCAGCTTACCCTTCCCCCCTCCATGTCCTCAACTCCATTCTCTATGTCTGCATCTTTATTCCTGTCCTGCCTGTAGGTTTTTCAGAACCATTTTTTTTTTAGATTCCATATATATGCGTTAGCATACGGTATTTGTTTTTCTCTTTCTGACTTACTTCACTCTGTATGACAGTCTCTAGGTCCATCCACCTCACTACAAATAACTCAGTTTTGTTTCTTTTTATGGCTGAGTAATATTCCATTGTATATATGTGCCGCATCTTCTTTATCCATTCATCTGTCGATGGACACTTAGGTTGCTTCCATGTCCTGGCTATTGTAAATAGAGCTGCAGTGAAAACTGTGGTACATGCTTCTTTTTGAATTATGGTTTTCTCAGGGTATAGGCCCAGTAGTGGGATTGCTGGGCCATATGGTAATTCTATTTTTAGTTTTTTAAGGAACCTCCCTACTGCTCTCCATAGTGGCTGTATCAGTTTACATTCCCACCAACAGTGCAAGAGTGTTCCCTTTTCTCCACACCCTCTCCAGCATTTATCAACAATGGTCTTTAAACTGTCATTATAAACACCTTAAAATATCTCCCAACCCTTGATATTAAAAGTGTGGCCTCCCACTGCAACTACAGTATTCCCTTTCTGACCAGCAGATTCCAAGCCCCCACTTCAAACCTACAAGTTTCTGGGTGATTTATGGCTGTTAAAGTTTGAGAAGCACCACCTACACCATTCAAGTCCTTCCTGTTGTACTGAACCTGTGTTTTATTTAAATGGACCAGTAGCTAACAGTTGAAAAATCTCTGATTAGAGGAAACTGATCATTGTAATTGGATTTGATCTGTATGTATTTAACTTTAGGTTAAGTTACTAATTACAGAGTAATTTGGCCTGGAGGGTATACCACAGAACTTTGTAACTAGTCATAACAACATGATTAAAAGAAATCGAGCATTAGGTCAGTGACATCCTCAAGAACTCAGTTTTGTTCCTTCATGCCTAGCACTGGGCTTGGAATGACAGGTGTGGCCAGTGTTTCCTGACTGAATAAAATAAATGAATTTTTACAATCAGATATCTAGGGCTGACAATCTTGGGGTCATGTGGCCAAACAACCTCATTTTAAAGATGAGCAAACTAGAAATCCTGAGAGATTCAAAAGCAAGCAAGCTAAACTAGCCAAAATATGCTGCATCTCACATTTTCCCTTTTTGTTCCTTTCCTAGGAATGTGTTAGAAAAGTGATTCTAAGTATTCTAATAAAATGACTGTGGGCTCTTAAAGAAGTGATAGGGTAAAAAGGTGCCTAGGACTAGGAAGAAGAGACTGGCAAAAGTAAATGAGGTTGGGCTTCCCTGGTGGTGCAGTGGTTGAGAGTCCGTCTGCTAATGCAGGGAACACGGGTTCGTGCCCCGGTCCGGGAAGATCCCACATGCCGCGGAGCGGCTGGGCCCGTGAGCCATGCCCGATGAGCCTGCGCGTCCGGAGCCTGTGCTCCGCAAGGGGAGAGGCCACAACAGTGAGAAGCCCGCGTATCGCCAAAAAAAAAAAAAAAAAAGGTAAATGAGGTTGGACAAAACTGTTTTTCTAAGCCTAATATACTTTTGGACAGGCCAATTAATTAATCAATTTAATCTGCTGAAAAATAAATCTGAAGGAATTCTCAGAAAAAGAAACATGAGCTGCATGAAAATGTTACAAACCAAGGGAGACCGCACATAACTAACTTAAATCTCCACAGGCTTATTTCCTGTTCAAGTATGACCTCCTGGGATAAGTTTTACTGCAGTGTTCATTACCAGATGACTTTTGGTTTTAAGAGAAGCCAAGGGCAAGTTGGAAATATGATTCTTAACTAAACATTAAAAAACCAAAAACCAGAACAAAAATCCCCCTGCGGCTGTTTCTCATTTGTTTGTAATCAGAATGCGGGCTTGCAGAGGAAACACACCAATTTCTGTAAGCAAAAATATAACGACCCAGTCACGTCCTCAAAACAAACCAACATACAAACTTCACAGCCGGATCCAGCTGTGCTGAGCAGGAGCCAGGAATTTATTCTAAGAGCAGATAGATCAAAACGGCGAACGCAAGACAAGCCAGATTTCAATCAAAAAGAAAAGGGTGTGCCCTACTTTTTTTTCTTTCTTTTTTTTTTTTTTCTCTTCTTCTTCTTATCAACTTTCACCCAGCAGAAACCTCTGAAGGAGTCTTGGTGAAAAAAACCTTTTCAGACGCTAGTCCCCAGAGCTACACCTCGGTGGGGTGGAAAGGGTAGGCACCGCGAGCTCGCACGGTCGCGGCCCGCGCAGGCTCCAGCCGGGAGGGGAAGGGGCCGGTCCCGAACCCGGCAAGGCCGGGCCCCCCCGACTGATTCATCAGCAACTCGGGATTCGCGCGCCTCCACCGCGGGCAACGCCCAGCGCGTCCCACGGCTCCTACCCCGGCCCGTTAGCCCCGAAGCAGCCCTCAGCGTCCCCTCGCTCCCCGAGAGGGACTGGTAGGGAAGATCCCAGCCTGGCAGTTGGAAGGCAACCTCTCCCGCCTCAGCCACCATGGCCGGTGCGACTCCCTGCCCGCGCCCGCAGACGGACTTCCTGGAAAGCACGGGCTTGGCTTACCTGACTGGGGCCCGCTAGGGTCACCGACCTCCTTCACAGACCCGCGGGGACGGCCAGCCGCTCAGTTCCCAGTACCCGCCCGTCTGCCTGCTGCCGCCTCCCAGGGAGTTGTCTGATGCACCGCCGGCAGCTCCCCCAAATCGACGGCCCTGGTTCCCACTCCGCCGCCGATGCGCGTGCGCACTCCCAGGTCGCGGGGCATCCTGGGAGTTATAGTTCGAGTGAGGAGGGCGCGGCTCAGCGCAGACCCTGGTCTGTTCTGTGTGCAGGACTTAGGAAGTGGCTGCGGATACCAAGCCTTACACCAGCCTGAGAAAACGTCCTTTACTAGTGGAAATATCTACCTTGGACCCTTTGGGAGCTATAAACAGCAGCTAGAGGCTCCTTAATATAGATTTCCTTTTTACTTTGACTTTTAGTCAAGAGGGGCACAAGGCAGGACTTGTGTTGTACCCTTCGTGCTAATGTGAGGACATAACATCGAGACCTTTAAACTTGTCGTGAAAAACTGATAGAAAAGGAAACAGGCCAAGCACGAGAGGGACGTAAATCAGGCGGATGTCACCGCAAGCGCATAGTGGCCCTAGTGATTTCCTTAGGTTTGCAACCAGGGGTGATGTTGCTGCGATCAGTTTCCACCCCATCCCATCTTCACATTCCAGCTTCAAGCTATACAACAGGCAGTGGAACTGGGCTGATGTAAGTGGGAGAAAAAAGTAGAAGCGCTGCTTAAAGGGGGGAACTGGGGCAAGTGGGCGCTCTGAAGACGAAGAGGAAGACAGTGGGAATACTTCAGATGGCAGCTCTAGGGTGGCCTATGAAATGGCTGCCTTTTGTCCAGGGCTCTGAGAATAGGGAAAAGCCACGGCCTTGCATTCATTACTTTAATCACTCACCGGTAATTTTCCTGGCCTGCTCTTCAGGAATAAACCACTCCCCGGGGTAAGGATCAGCTTTGATAGGCCTTCTCAAAGAATACAGCCAGATAGAGGATTGAAGTGCCTGCTTGAGATACATTCCAGCTACACCCAGTGTGGGAGCCGACTAGTTGTTAAGCCTCCCCTGGCATTTACTTCTTCCCCTCAGAGCAGGGAGCACGCCAGGTAAACACCCTGGAATTTCATGCAATTAACATCCACTAATTCTAGCAATGAAGATCACTGATGATTTGGAGTTTTTCAGGAAAAAAAAAAAAAGAAAGAAAACAAGGGAAAAAAAACCCTCCAAAATGCAAATACACTTAGAAGGCAATTAACATTAAATCTTGTGCCATTGCATCTTGTTTTCTATAGCATCTTCGTGGGAATCAATTTCTCAAATATTCTTGGAGATAATAGCTGAGGGCAATTTCCTACAGAATTCAGAATTCAGGTTCAACTAATATTTATTGAATATTTAACCCATGCCAAGAACTGTGCCAGCACTCCCTTTATAATATCTCATCCAATCCTCTAAATAACCCTGCAAAGAATATATTAGTATACTCCATTTCTACAGATGAGAAAACTAAGACTCCGAAAAGTTAAGTAATCTGTGCAAGGTCACACAGCCAGTAACTGGAGATCCAGAAATGAAGTACAGGTAGCCTGACTTAAATTCTAGCATGCTTCCCAACACATTTCCTTTGGAAAGGAAAGGAAATTCCTTTACAATTCAATCCACCCCCACAAGTCCTTACATGAAGATTTTTATTTCCTACCACACATACGCTCTTTTGCACTACTCCAGTCACAGTGGCCTCCCTGAGGTTTCTCAATCCTGCCAAGTATTTTCTCACTTCAAGTTCTTTCTACTGCACAGGAGAATGCTTCCCTCCCAAATACTCGTGGCTCATGCCCTAATTTTCATGAAGGTTCTGTTCAAATGTCACCTCTGAAAGGTCTTCTCTGATCCTCTTACCCCGTCTTTCTCCTCTGTACTTGCTTTGTCTTCTTAGCACCTGTCACTCCCTAACATCTTGCTTTATTTACTCATGTAAGCTTAAGGAGTTTGCATCATTTACCCCCTCTCCCTAGCATCTGCAGCAGTGCCTGACATACAATAGGTATTCAATAAATATTTGTAAATAAATGAATAACTTTCCCTCCCCCTCCTGCACAGGAGTGGGATACAGATCCACAAGGTTCATGGTAAATGCCAGCCAAGGTCCTGATGCAACTATAAACAGCAGTTGTGAGAGGGTTTGGCTCCACAGGACAAGATCCAGTGAAACTCATCCTGAAATGGAGCCCGAGCTCTCTTAAAAGGACTACACTTTATGGGTTGCCATTATTAGCTTACAGCTAGAAAAAGCACAATTCTAGAAGAGGGAAAAAAAGGCAAAACCTGAAAATTATATTTACATAAATAAGTGAAAAGGTTAATCCATTAAGTGCCTGTGGTGGATTGCAATGTTGTTCCCAACTATTTGCTCTCCCGTAGAGGAAAAGACTACCTTACCCACTGTTATATGACTGGCAGTGCCTCTCTGTAGATACTTTCAGGCTTCTTTTCCTTCTTTCTTCACAAAAATACTGTCATATTGTAATCGCAAAGCTTACAAACATGAATTTGCTTTGGCCAATAAAATGAATTGAAGCGACAATACGACAGCTTTGAGTGGAGGCTTTAAGAGTGCCATTTCCTACTCGTGTGCTTACTCTTTCCTTCCACCAAGAGAATGGCATGTCCCAAATAGAGTCTTGTCCTTCTGCCTGGGTTTTAGAATGAGAAGTCACATGGAATCAGAGCCTTGGCTGAACACAGGTGCTGACGTGTAATGTGAGCAAGAAGTAAACAGAGATTTAGGTTTGTTTGTTACTACAGACTGACCTAGCAAAGCTGACTACTGCAGTGCCTATTCCATGAAAGGCGATCCTCTGAAATAAAAGTGGTCTGGCACCCCTCCCCCACACATTTAATCCCACTACAAGTAAGGGAAAACAGTTTAAGTTCAACATAGGAAAGAGAACACATCTGAGACTGTTAGGTAAAATATTTGAATAAGGAACAGTGTACACATCCTGTTCGTTTTCAGGGTTTTGGCAGAGTGAAAGTGATTGACAAAATGACACTGTGACATTACTTAATTTATTACAAGCCCTAAGTAGTGTTATCTTTAAACTCCCTGCCAGAGTAACTCATTAAGCGTGTCACACTGAATCATCATTTGCAACTTAATGCCAGCGGCAATTTTCTTGTTATCAAAAGTTCCTTAAGGAAATAGTTTCCTTGATATACTGAAGTTTTTTGTTGTTTTTTTTTAATGTGTTTTATAGGAGAACTGAGAAAACTTAAGCTAAAGACATCAAGTTGTAACTAAAAGGTAAGGATTTCATCCCTGGGAGCTTGGAGTTGGTTAAAGCAGTGGGAGGGAGGAATCAGAGAAGACAAGCACCATAGATGGGGCGCACGATTTTATAGAAAGGATTCAAGCAAAGCCTTTAGCTTGAAATATCTTTCCCTAGCACCCCATCTCTGCTTGTTAGAAGCTTCCTCATGTTTCATTGCCCCTCTCAAATGCCTGTTTCTGACTCAAACTTCCCTAAGGCCATCAGCTGGAATTGATTTTGCCATTCCTCATATTTTCATACCCTACTGTGCCTCCGCTGAAGCTGCACTAAATGCATATTTCAGCCAAGTGCCAAAGGGCTGAGAATTTACATTTTCAGCTGAAGCCAAGGTTGCTCACAGATATCACTATCAAAAAATAAACTTCTGGATACACAAATAAACCTAAATTTTGATGCCAAAATTTAAATTATTGTTTTAATATTACTTAAAATGTTAGTGCTAAAATAGTAAAGTTTAACATAGTATAGCATAGGAACAATAATTTCCCAGTTCTGTGAGCTGTTAGACTCTCCTACAGTCACTGGAGAGTCAGATTTCAGCAGAGGCGAGTGGATGAACAGAGCCATGTCCTAAATGGAACTAAATAAGAATTAAATTCTGGTTTTAAATTATACATGCTAGGTACACCAAAGATTTCTATAAAGAATAATAGTATGATGTAATCTCTACTTATCTTTCCTTGTATTATTATTTTAGAATTTTAAGCATATATTGACTAAAAAAGATGTTGTTCTTCCTAAGTTATCTAACTAATGCAGTCTCTCTTTATATTTGTAGTAACTGTCAACCTATTTCCCTACTTATCTACTTGAAAGTTCTTAATGCTTTTTAATAATTTTTGAATTAATTTATTTTTAATCGATGTTGAAGACAAAAGAAACCTTTCACAATCAGCAATTATTACAGCATTTTACTTATCCAATTAGCAATATACATTTATATTTGATAGAATTTCAACAAATAAATAACAGATTTTTCACTCAGATTAAATCTAGAATACCTGCCTATATCTGAAAATCAATATTCATAAAATAATAGCAAATCTAAATGACATACTTTGTTCTTATCAGTGACACTGTTGACTGATTATATATAAGAATTACCTTTAAAATTACCTATCACCAACCATGCCAACGTTCAAGGATGACGGGAATAATATTGAACTAGGCATTCCAAAAGCTGAGGCCCAAAGCCCAGGACAAATAACAGATTTTTGGACAAATATCAAGACTCTTTGTCTACTGTCATTTAAGCTAGAGTTGGCTTTTAGGCAGGCACATTCTACTTCTTACTCACAGTTAAGCTTTTAGTCAACACCAAAGTTTTTATCCACACAGATGGCAATTAAGTCACATTTTCCCCATTCTATCTTTTGTAGTTGACTTTTTGGATTAAAAGTAGAAAACTAGAGACTTCCCTGGTGGCACAGTGAATAAGATTCCGCCTGCCAATGCAGGGGACATGGGTTCGATCCCTGGTCCAGGAAGATCCTACATGCTGCGGAGCAACTAAGCCCGTGCACCACAACTACTGAGCCTGTGCTCTAGAGCCCGCGAGCCACAACTACTGAGCCCATGTGCCACAACTACTGAAGCCCACGCACCTAGAGCCCAAGGTCTGCAACGAGAAGCCGCTGCAATGAGAAGCCCGTGCACCACAACAAAGAGTAGCCCCCACTTGCAGCAACCAAGATCCAACGCAGCCAAAAATAAATAAATAAATTTATATATACATTAAAAAAAGAGTAGAAAACTACTATTGTTTCTATTCAATTTCATCTGATTAGATACAGGCTTGGATTTTGGCCTGTCCAGATATTTTTGAACCTCTCAAAGTAGTTCTTATCTCTCCCAGTGCCCATTAGTTAAAGACTCAGTCTGTATTCTATGAGTATCACATCCAAATTACTGATGAACTGCTAACCAAAACTCATCAAGGAAAGAGCCATGTAGTGGCTAAGCCCTCCTGGTTGAAATTCTTCCATTCATCAACCTTTACTTATAATCATGAGTCAAAAAAAAAGACTGTTCAAACCAGTCATTTAACTATTTAGTTGAACTGTTATACAGCCCACATTTCTCAAGGGTGTTGAGACTTTCTCAAATGTCTTGATGAAATCCAAACACAGTACGTCCTTTTGACTGTACTCCCATGATTTCCTATCATTTAATATAAGTGAATCTGTGCTACCTGTTAAGAGATCACTGCTTCACTTCTAAGTGCTTATAAACCACTAAAGTGGATAATACACTTTTCTAAAATTTTGCTCAGGATAAGTTCAGTGGTCTACAATTTGGAGACCTCCCCCACCTCCACCCAGCCTCCACCACCACGCCTTTTGAGTCATGCATTGATTTTCCTACATCATCTCCCTTCTTAGGTTGGTTGGGCCAAAGCATAGCCCCGCCTCATTCAAGCTCACGTACATCTAGTTCCTACAGAGGCCCTGTGATATGTGGGATACTTGCAGGAAGCTGTGGGCATTTGATTGTGTTCCCTGACTGGTGGGCTGGGAAGTGAGCTGTTAGCTGAGGCAGGGAGGGTGTGGGGCGCCACTTCTTACAGCCCCAAAAGGCTGAATGATCAAACTGAGAGAGGGTGGTCCATAACAGAGTCAAGTCTAATATACAACAGAACCAAAGTCAAGGAGTCACTGCTCAAAGCCAGACTGCCAAATCCAAAGGAGGGCACCCAGAAAGCAGGGCAAGTACAAGCAAGTTGAAACATCAGGGAATTCATGAGGAGCTAAATGAGAGGGCGGGTCAGGAGTAACTTCTGAGTCAGCTGTATCTAATTTATATTTGATTCTTGGAGTGATGGGGGAGGGCCTGTCTGCCAGAAGGGCATGGACAGTGGAAACACAAAAATGAGTAAGATTCAGTCCTCCTTAAATTCCTGACACTGTCAGCATTAAACGGAGAACTTTGTTGCTGTTAATATCCATGGATATTAATTTAGGTTAGAATTTAGGATACTAATACCTAAGCGCCTTCTGTATGCCAGGCACTACTCTAAGTATTTTTACACATGAATCCTCATAATAGTCCTACTGTGAAGTACGACTGTGATTCCTATTTCAGAGGTGAAGAGACTGAAGCTAGGTAATTTGCAGAAATTCACACAACTAACAGAAGTGAGATCTGAACTGGGCAAGTCTGACCCCAAAGTGCACACCTGTAACTCCCATTCATTACAGCCTCATAGACTGAGAGAATTCTTCAAAGAAAATAATCACTTTACCTCCTTGACCATGAAAAGGTGTGAGACAGCAAATACAGAAATTAGATACAGGCCTTCTATGCTTCTTCTTGGACCTCATCATCAGTCTAAGTGACAAAGAGTTAGGGCAGAGCTCAGCAGGGTGGAAGAAAGAGTAGGTTTTCTTGTTTTTCCAGGACAAGCCTTTACAATGTAACTTTATTTTTAGTGTTCCCTGTTTTGAATCCCAGCATAGCTTACAAAAAATTTAATTCCAAAGTTAATATAAAAAATTCAAGGTAAAACACTTAACCCATTTGGGGTTAAGTATATCTGTATTCTTGCTCCCATTTATTCTAACAAATGTTAACTGTTTAGCTGAATGTGTGTGTGTGTGTGTGTGTGTGTGTGTGTGTGTATTTTCGTTTTAATAAGGAGGTCTTGTTTCTCCCCTGGCTACTTTTGGTTGTCTACTTCTTATCTTCCTCATAATAAGGGCACTCTATGGTCCTTTCTAGCAAATGTACTTTTCTAATATGAGAACATGGTGCCAATCATTTATTTTAAAGAGACAATGTGTCTTAAAATTATCTAGATTAAATCAGTCTTTACTTTCATTTTAAAAGAAAAGTTTATTATTCCTAATGTTCTGTACATTTTCACTTGGAAATTTCATTCCAGACACAAATGAATACATTACATCTTTGAAAGCAGAAAGATCTTGATTAATTAAAACAGTATACCTTTACCTTAGCATTAGGTCAGGCTGGCAAATTCCAAAAGGTTAAACACTGCACCTATCTGTGCCAACTGGAATCCTTATTAATTATCATGGTAAAAGTATTTCACGTTTCATACATTTTGCTTTTTTACACATTTATTTCCCACATAATGTTCAATTTCACATTTAAAAGGCAAATTAATCTTTAATTCCCTAATGAATATAATCAATGTCTACCTGTGAAAAGTTTCAAAATGAAAACTGAAACTATGTGGATTTATCAATAACTGCTTAGCCAGATAAATGTTGCCAATATAAGTTTAAACAGCTTACAAAGTATTATTTCCTTTGTTCCCTTCAAAACAATACAGATACACATAAGGTCACACATTACAGGCATCTGAACTGGTAAGATATTACACATTGGTGGCATGCAAGTATTTTACATTTTTAAATGCAATGAAAAATGCTGCTTATTTGTTTTCTTTAAATAGATGAAACAGAATTAAGATAAAGTTTTAATTAAAATATAAATATTATTCCATGAATATAGTGGGGTTTTTTAAAACCAAAGTGGCAGAGATGAGAATTTTAGTTCAGAATAATTTCTTTCTTAACTAAAGATTGTCACTGGCAAAATTTGGTACTAAAATAAAATTTCCTTAAAAAGTACATTTTCTATCCATCTCATTTCACCATATGGCCAATTCTTATCTATCCACAGTTAGATTATCCACGGGAAAGTTTTAATCCTGGACCAGCTTCTCCCAATCACACAGTGTACTTCTGATTCTGATTGGCTTCTCTCTGTTATCCAGTCAATATGTGCTCAGTCAGACACACACACACACACACACACTCTCTCACTCTCTCTCTCTCCCTAAATAAAAACCTATGAAAAACATGCCATGTTTACTGTGCTCAGTTTCTTTGCATTTCCTCCTCTTTCTCCACCATGAGAAATAAAATATGAGGAGAAAATATCATACATTTTAAAATGTCAAAAAGGCTGCTCCTCCAGAACTATTCTGAAAACAGTAAAAGCCGCTGCAGAGGAACAAATAACTCTGTGGAATGTTCAGGCCTCTTCCTCTGAACAAAGCCTATGGAGGAGAGATGGAGCCACAAGGGAGGCATTGCACACCCGCACCCACGTTCAGAGGCAATGGAAACATTTAGAATCACAGGACTGTAACATTTAGGAGCTGGAAGGGACCTTAGAGAGCATCTAACTCACTTCATTTTACAAATGAAATGAAGACAAGATAGATGGAAAGACCTGCCCAAAGTCACACATAACTGACGTACAAATCAGTACTATTTTCCAAAAATATCACTTGGTGGAAAATTGAGCATAATTCTTGAGGGGTTGGATGATAATTCGATTCAAGCAACATTTATTAAGCACCTATTATACACAAGGCACCTTACTAGATGTTACTGAAGATGCAAAGATTGATGAGACAGTCCCTGCTTCCCAGTGCTTATAAAAGTTCCTTGAGGCTGTTTCAATATCTTTCTTAGCAGAAAATAATACTGATCAGGACTAAGGTTGCTGGTGATAACAAAGCAGCTGATGCCCAGGAGAGCTGATCTCACAAGTAACACTTTCTCCCCTTCACCATCAGGGCTTGAGCCTGTTACACAGCTGTTGGGGCCCTAAGGACAGTCTTCTTTCCTAGGCCTCCAATCACACCTCAGATCTTAGCCAACCCCACCCTCTGAGTAGTGACAAAGCTGACAGGAGGGCAGCAGTGCACCAGACCCTCCTCTCAACTCCTAATCACTGTTTGCTTTCCCCTTAGTGTCTCTGCAAGGATCCTGATCACGTCCCAGGGTACTGTCAAAGTGGCCCAGGAAAATGCCCACCCACATACTTCACTGGTATATCTAACACCCACTGTGCCCATCAACCACTTCTCCCACCTCTATGTGGAAAGTAAAATAATTCCAGTCTCCTACATCATACCCATGTTTTAATTCCTCATATTCAAAAAGATGTGAGAGATGTAATTGTTGGTTAGCATAAAATGGATTCAAGAGGCAGTGGAAAACATTAGTGAATAGATAATAAAAATGATCTCCCACTTTTGTATAGCCCTTTCCAGTATAGTGTTTTCATCCCATTATCTGATTATATTCTCACCACAAGTCTGTGAGGTAGTTAGTGAAGTTTATTCCCATTATAGTATAGCTGAAGAACCTAAGGCTTGAGAGACCAAGTGGCTTGCCCCAAAGTCTCCCAGCTAAGAAAGTATGGAGCCAAGTGTCCAAGTTTCTTGACTCCAAATCCAGTGCTCTTTCCCCTATATAGTCTATAATTGTCAGGCAATTGAATGAATTGCCCATGATCATATACCTGCTAAGTGTTGGTGATGGGATTAAGAGTCAGCCTCCAAACCTGTTAGTATGGTGCCCTTCCACCATACCAACTAGCAGAGCCAATGTGCTCAGAATGACTACCATGGAAGATGTCAGAGAAAAGTCTAGTCTCCTTCACCCTCTCCCAAGTCAATGATGCATCACAAAACAGGGATAACCTCTGGTACGTGTACAACCTTCCTAGAATAGTACCCAGAGGCAGGTTATAAATTCAAACCTTGCAACTCCTCCATCCATCTAATGAATGTTTAATTATAGCTGTTAGGGGAAGATGGGAAAGAGGTAAGCTGAGCAGAGCTTACTCCTACCCTTAAGCAAATCAAAACCTTTAATTTCCATCTTCCTTCCCCACAGCACTTAGCCCCTCCACTCTACTAAACTCCTGAACCACAAAACAAAATTCAATCTGACCTAGAGTTGGGAGCAAGAAAATGAATACATCCTTAAGTTTCTGGGTACTTTTCTCTCTCCAGCTTGTTACCAAGGGGCCTGATCATGCGATTTTCATCCAGAGGGCTCCCCTGATGCTCCCAAGCATTCTCACACTTTTCCTTTGCATGTGTCTCAATCCTTGAGCATTGAGGATGGCATGGTGAGTGGTGGGGATATTTTAAATGAGGAGCAAACTGCTACTGGAAGGCAGAGCTAAATTATTTCTTCTTAGTTCTCTATTCATTAAAATGAAAATAGCTCTCATTGCTTCATTAGTGGAACAGAGGAAGGAAGCTTCAGAATCATGACTTAAAACCCGACTCCAGAAACAGTTCCACCGAGTACAGGTAACATAGCACAGAACAAAGTATTCACAGCTTACTGCCCCCTGCCCATTTTTGCTTATGCAATCAATACTTGAGCTAAAGATGGTATCCACTTTTCAATAAGGCACTCTACCCCAAAACCCAGAAACACTGATCAAATTATATGAATCCAGAGTTCTTTCACTTCCTGTCTCCTTCACAGTGCCTAGAAGAGGGCTAAGTACATCATGCCCACAAAAAATGAAAATATCCCCAAACTCTTTTGTAAATTTTAAAGGGCTATCTTACATTTAAAACATGTTGATGCTTAAACTGGTTTCAAGTTTGACTGTCGGAAATATTCTCATGGTAGTTATTCAGAACACACTGGTTTCCCTAATGCTGGTGACCTGCCAGGGGCCACATTTCTGTCTGGAAGAGAAGCAGTTGTTCTTTTGGTTTGATGTGCCAGGCTTCCCTTAGGGAAATTGTTTTACGGAGTATAGGCATTGGGATGTTTTCTCAGTTTTTAAATGGAGATGGGCTTTTACTGTAAGATGAACTGCGTGCTCTAAGATGGGTGAGTTGCACGAGCCCCTCCAGGTTAGTGATTCTCTACCTAACCTAGGCCCGCAGCAACTCTAAGAAGGAAAGGGGAGAGGGACTGGGAGACAGCATCTCCCTTCAATCAGGAGTCCAGCTTTGGCCAAACACCTCCTTACAGTATTTGGCGATCTTTATGTACAAAATATTTATATACAATAAATCCTACAAAGATGGAAGGGGCTTAATCATGTGGATGAAGATGAAAGTGCTTTCACCCATACACTTTAGGCATATGGAGAGATTTGGGGCTGGAACAATGAAATGATTTCCAGGCTTCTGATATTCATTCCCTAAGCGTTATCTTCCATACATGCTGTGAAATTTGGTGGTTGGTGACATAAGCCACAAACTCTAGGGAGTGATTTCACATTTCACCTAGGCCTGAAGCAACTCTGAAAAGGACAAGGGAAATGGGTCTGGGAAGAAAGTATCTCCCTTCAATCAGTGGTCCAGATGCAGTCAAATACCCAGTTAGATATTTGGATATTTGAAAACATGCACACATGCACACACACACGCACACACGCGTGCGCGCGTATTTACATTACGCCCTACCAAGACGAAAGGAAGGGATTTAATCATGCTGATGAGGATAAAAGTTTCCTTTATACACTTCTGGCAGATGGGGAGATGTAGTGCTGCACTAATTATATGATCTCTCTAGACCTCCAAAATGTATCTCCTAAAAGTCATCTTCCACATATGCTGTGATGGGTGTTGGTGATAGGAGCCTGCGAGTCCAGGTGAGTGATTTTACACTTAGGGTGGGCCTGCACAGTCTAAAAGGGGAAAGAAGGTGGTCTGGGGAGAGATGATCTCCTTTCAATCAACTGTCCAGATGTTGCCAAATATCTCGATATAATATTTGGCAAAATGCATACATATAAAAATATTTTATATACATTATGCTCCACCATGATGGATGGTAAGGGATTAATCATGCTCAGGATCACGAAAGAGCTTCTACTTACACACACTTGGCAGACAGGGAAATGAAGTCCTAGGCTAATTAAATGATTTATAGGCTCCCCGAAATGTAAGTTTATCTTCTAATAGTTATATGAATACTCATAGAAATGTCACCTTTCGAGCTACTACAAAAACACAGGTAATGATAAGATAAACTGATTAATAATAAATATTTGACTTAACAGACTCTATATACATGTGACCCAACTATTTTATAAGCTAAAAACAGTGCTAAATTTTGACAATATCCCATTATCTTGCTTTAATACCATCGACAACTGCAGCACAGTCTCTATCAAGTCCTGATTTTTTTTCTTGCTTTCTGACAGGGTTTGCCAAGAATTGCTTTAGCCCCCGGTCCACAGCACCTTGGGGCTGCAGGGAACACTCCGTAGGATCCAAGATTTCTTAGGGGTGAAGGCAAGAAAGAGAGTAAATGAGAAAAGAAAGGAAAAAGTCTTACTTAGAGGGGCATGTCAGCAACTCTGCACTTAAACATATTTGCAACAAATCTAAAGCGATAGGAGAAAGACAACTAAGAGATGTGTCTTCCCTGGCAACATGGTAACCAAAACAAGTATACAAAAAGAAGAAGAAGAGGGAGAGGGAGGGGGAGAGAGAAAGGGAGAGGGAGAGGAGGGAGAGGAAGAAGGAGAAGAACTGTATACATTTTACCCAGTGGTGTGCTGCTGAATGTTTATTAACCAGCAAACTGGGGGTAGGGGAGATGGGGTGAAAGCCCTGATTTGTAATATTTGCTAATTTCCATGGTATAAATACTCCCACCATGGCCAATTTCAAACTACCAACAAGAAGTACTGAACTTCTGAGTTGGGAAGAACTACTGAGTTGGGCAGAGATGTATAAGAGAACACCATGATATAGTATTTCTGCCATACAGACACAATAAGTGCAAACAATCTCAAGAGTATGAAAAATAGTAAAGTGTATTTTTGAGTATTACTTTTGTTTTTTAATATAATTTATTTAATTGTAAGTGCATGTCATTTACTTTTTAATAATGGTTGTGTTTAACAACCAGTTTACAAAATTCCTGATAATAATGAGTAAGCCTGTGAGTTGACTCTAACATACCACACCTAAATGAGTAACAGGGAAAGGAAAAATCAGACTGAAAACTGTCCAGTAGCAGTTGCTACATAGATAGATAGATAGATAGGGAGATGCAGTAGAAAGCTAATTAAAGGATTTTTAGGGTTTCCAAAATTCAACATGCTCTGCTCATTATTCCCTCAAAAAGTATAAAATATTCTTATGTCTCAAAGGATTTTATTTTGTTTTCTTCTATTTTCTTTTCCAAAGGATTTTACAGATAGAGATGTGGGCACTTATAATACAGGTAAATGTTCAATTTTATAAGGGCTTTCCATCCTAAACAGTTTCCATGTGCTTTATAAACTAACTAGAATAATATATGAATTGTTTTTTCATTTATTTATTTTACTGCTATCAAGCAACTCAGGAACAGTCAATTACTTAGTAAATTCTGGATTGGGCCCACCTTCTGCCTGAGTCAGCAACTTCTTTAGATCCAGTTGTCACCAGGACAAAGGACATCACCTTTACAAGGCTCAGAATTATAAGGAAAAGAAGAAAAAAAGAGAATGAGTTGGAAGGAAAGGAGGTGGGGAAGGGAGGCAGAGGTGTCTAAGGCAGTGTCAGAGGGTCACCAAGTCCAGCCTCAAGCACTGACAGTTGTGAGCTGGTGTCAAAGGCTGCAGTCACATGTTTCCTTAGCTTAATATCGCACTGGTGCACTGCTAGATGAAAAGATTCATGCATCTACCATGCAGTCGTCTCAATTGTACTTTCACAGGCTTTGTCCTTGGGATGACAAACATCTGGATAAACAATAATTCACATTTTTTCCTGATGTTTGAAAATGTCTGGATGGATCATGCCATGTGGACAAAATCTGTATAATTAACTTGAATGTTCACATTTCATCCTGTGATCTTGTGGCCCTAAAGACAAAGCAATAAATGCTTCTAAAATTTGCCAAAATAATGCAATCATGTGTAACAGACAACCTTAAGGTGCGTTATTATTGTTTTATTTAGGAATGTACTATTTTAAAAGCTTCCCTCTTGCTAAAATTTAAAAATTTGCCATTGTGGCTGGAAAACTTTAAAACATCTTTGTAGAAAGATATCCATAGAGTGATGTTAAAGATCGAATTTATGTGGAATAATCAGTAAAAGTAGGTATGCTAATTCATTTTGCTACTTGTGAGTCTGGTTTGAAGCTATTTTTGTGGGTGAAAGAATATTTCATACCTATTTGCTAAAGCTATGATTATGTATCAAAATGCTGTCTTCTTTTTATGAAGATGACACCACTGATCTTCAACCAGTAGGGCATGTGCATTTAGTGATTTTTCTGGAACTAAGGGAGAATTTGTGTTAAGTTGGTCACATTTTTTCACCCAGTGAAAGATTGGCAATACTAACTTTGTATGTGGTCAGCAGAACGCTTCTGATGTATTTAGCCTAACTCAAAGCTATGCATGTAAACAGAGATAGGCCTCTATCTTAATCACAGTTACAAACACATTTATATACCAAGTTCCTTTCAATGGTTAAAAAAAAAAAAGTTCATGTAAGAAAGCAAGACCGCCCAATATGAAAGTCACTAAACCATTTTCAATTGTTGTCACCCACTAAGATCTGCATAAGTCCATTGGTGCAAGTTGCCAGAGGTGCCCATGAGCAAATAAAACAATCGTATATGTTTAAAAATCCAAGACAAATACGTAGTGCTAAAAAAGAATAACAATTAAATTATTAGTTGTGTGGTTAACGGAAATGAACAACCTTTGATAAAATGGTCCCAAAGGAGAAGGAGAAGAGCTTTTGTTTTGAAATTGCCACCATGGTGAAATTGCCACTTCCTCTTCTTCTGGAAGTTTATCTTCGGTCTCCTTCAACTCGCTTTTTACGAACTAGGTGAGAAAGAAAGGTTTAAAAAGACAAAATGAAGGAATATTTCTTAAACTTCAGACAAACAACAATAATCACACAGAATAGCAATCTCACACACTTGAGAATACAGTTATCAAAAATTTCAATATTTAGGGCTTCCCTGGTGGTGCAGTGGTTGAGAGTCCGCCTGCCGATGCAGGGAACGCGAGTTCGTGCCCCAGTCCGGGAAGATCCCACATGCCGCGGAGCGGCTGGGCCCGTGAGCCATGGCCGCTGGACCTGAGCGTCCGGAGCCTGTGCTCCGCAACGGGAGAGGCCACAACAGTGAGAGGCCCGCGTACCGCAAAAAAAAAAAAAAAAAAATTTTCAATATTTAATTACCCGTGGCAATAAATGGAAATGATAGATTAGTCCAGTGTCTTTTGTAATTTACATTCAAATAAAGCTAAGTCTGATAGTTGGGAACTTGAATGTTAGAGCTCTACCATTTCTATGGAGTAGAAGGTCCAGAACAAACCCACGAAACACTGAACTTCTAAATATTTTCACGTTTACTTATCCACAACACATCTTCTCAGCTTCTGTGTAACTCAGTCACGAACTGGCTATAACTAACTCCCCAGGATGACACATTCACAATTCTGATTTTGGATTGAAAACCAAGAGGAGCTGCAAACAGAAATTTAATGTTTCTAAATCTGTTTTAAATGGAAACTTCGAAGCATCAACCTCCAAGGAAGGTATGATTCAGATGGCTAGCAAACTCAAGAGATTAAGCTTCCTTTAATCTGGTACTTAGTATCAAAGAAGCTGCCCTGACTGCCTTCCCAGTTTCTGCAACCCTCTTCTTCCCCCTCTCACCTCCCCACCTGCAGGCTCCTCTGGTGGATAGGAAGAGGGCTGCTCCAATCTTCCTGGACTTGGAAAAAAAAAAAAAAGGTGCCCTGGCTGTGGCCCTGCCTCAACTTCCCACTTTAAATAGCCCAGACTGCTCCTGCTCGGCTACAGAAAATTCAACAAAAGCTGCTGCCCACAGCTGCCGCTCCTGGTCTCAGGACTGCCTCTCCATTTACTTCAGACCTCTTGTTTTGCCTTTTTTCTTTGCTCTCTGTGCTGTTCAGATGAGGACCCATGTGTTTTCCCAGGAATCTTCCAACTGCTGCTCTAATCATTCCCCAAAGCCCTGTTTGCTGGGCTGCCCCCTGAGCCTCACCCTTTGCACCTTGGAGGCAGGCATTGCCATATGCCTGGCCAGCCTCTGGGTGCCATTCACTGAAACTTTGCTGGGCCTCAGGGTCTTGGGCAGCAAACTGGACACTAACATGTACCTGCCCCCTTCCGGTTCTAACCCTTAACTTCCATCTTGTCCACCATCTGAACCCTCTCCATGGCCAGCACTATATTTGGTGGGTCACCTTGTCCGGTTTCCCCGTCCAAGGTCTGGCATTCTGTCCCTGAACCTCAGACTGGAGACTGAGCTCTGTTATTGGCAGACTGCTTGCCAAGTGGACTATCTGCACCTGGATGGTCTTGCTCCACACTGCTTCAGGTGGCTGGGATGTCCCCAGACCAAGCCTTCCCAATCAGTCCCATCCTTTTTTTGCTGTGGTTGATCAGGACATGCCCCACCTCATTCTAAGAGAAGTCCTCAGCAAAGAGTGGGTAGCAGGAAAGATTAAAGAGAGGCTAACTGAAAAAGCTACTTCTGAGCTTAACCTTTAAAAAACATAGCTCTGTTAGGTCATTTCACATGTAAATCACCAATAACCATACTTAAACCCAAGTACAAAAGCACAGTCAGGAGTCAAACATAAGTGAATTGGGAATTTCCATGTCACTGTGTCCATCTTGTGGTGTAGATAACAACAGAGGGTGATTACATGTAAGAAGTAAGTAAAGGAGAAGTAAATGCACAAAGGAAATCAAGCAAAAATCAAAGCCTGTCTGGAAAAAAATGAACAAACAGTTCCTCTTGAAAGCATGCTACAATAAACCTTAAACACTG
This sequence comes from Hyperoodon ampullatus, assembly GCF_949752795.1. Taxonomy (NCBI): domain Eukaryota; kingdom Metazoa; phylum Chordata; class Mammalia; order Artiodactyla; family Ziphiidae; genus Hyperoodon; species Hyperoodon ampullatus. Next base: position 42,665,007 of record NC_136916.1, on the reverse strand, counting down.
TGAAGATGATGAGGATTCCTATGACCACGTAATAATGTGCTTCTGATGAAGGGCTGACACCAAAGGCCAGTGGAAAGGTATCTGTGAGATGTTATATCTGAAGTGGAGAAATGAATGGTCATCCTGCTCTTCTAATTGCTAACAGCACATATTATGGCTGCATTACCCAGGTCATTATTCTTTGTGATGGCAGCTGCCACTCTTGTTCGTGGTCCTTGCTTGGTAAACTGATATCCAAACTTGAGGATCCTTGAATTCTCCTCGAGCATCTGGGCAATTTCCATCTCTACGGCTGTTCCCAACTGCTGTCTCTGATTGCAGGTGTGGACACATACAGAGAATGGCCAAGAAGGAAGAGGAAACAGTTACTCAAATGGGAAAGATGCATGGCTATTTGTTGAACAAAAAGGCAAAAGTCTCAAATTGAAAGGGACAAAATCACTTGAGGTATTTTCTCTCATACAGTTATTTGAGACCTGTTCCTTGTGGAGAAGCAAAATCCAACAGACAGCTGAATCTGCTGGCATGTTAAACTGAAAAGACTAAGCAAATTATTTATGAAGGAAAAGACAATTCCAGATGTAAAATTAAAGCAAAACAAACACTTGGTGTTTCCAATTACCCCAGTATCTGCTGTTTAAACAAGAGGTGTTTTTTTAAATAGTTACACTGTCTTATAGCAATAATCCAATTATGGAATTTTCTATTCTGGGGTCCATATCCAAAAATAACTGAAGATGGGCCATTCTCTCCCAACAGTCTCACTAAGAGATCCTCAAGAGGCTCTATTAAAGTGGTTTGAACTATAGCTAGTTGAATTATCAAACACTGAAGGGGTTACTGGATTACAGGAAAATCCCCTAAGTTTTCTGAGTTGGTGGAAAGAGGTTTTTTGTCTGTTTGCTTTTTAAGTTGAGACATAGAATAATAATTTTAAAAGTAGAGTTAAAAAACAGGGCATGTACATTTAGGAATTTACAGTTAAATTTAAGGAACATAGTATATTTTTTCATACTATATAAATTAATATTTTTAGAAAGTACAAAGAAAAGACAAACAAAAAAGGTGTGTAAAATATAAAAGCTCCCTTTCCCCAGTGTTCCCATTCCCCATACAGAAAGCCAGTTTGGCATGTAGTCTTTGAAACATTTTCTGTGCATTCATATGTCTACGTAATCACATGTACATTTAGGCTTTTTTCACATAAATGGGTCACACTAGCATATTGTTCTGAAACATGTTTTTATTCTTCATTTAACATTAAGAACATCTTTTCATGTAGGTAAGTATGTTTCCCTCATCCTTGTAAACAATTGCGCAGCACTGTATTGTAGTAAGTGATCATAATTTATTTAGCTTTGCTCTACTGACTGCTACATTCCTTTCCATTCCTATTCCAAACTATACTATGGTGAACTTCCCTTGCACACAGAGTATGTCCTGAGGCATTTCTGCCAGTGTGCCTGTAGGGCAAATTATAGCTGGGCCCAAGAGTAAACATGTTTCAAATTTTGATAAATTACTGACTTACCATCAAAGGTTGTGACAATTTTTACTCCTGCCGATAGTGTTGGAGAGCTAGTGTTCCCTACTTTAGCCAACATGGGATATTATGAATCTTTTTCACCTTTTTCAATCTAAGGGGTAAAAATTTATTTCACTTGTATTTATTTAATTGCTTCAATTTGCATTTCTCAAATTATGACTAAGAACAATTAATTTTCTTATGCATTTTTATTTCTTTGTTTGGAAACTACCAACCTCTCTCATTTGTATATTTTTCTACCAGCTTGTGGTTCCTGTTTTTAAAATTTATATATTAGGAAATTAGCCCTTTGTCAAACATGCTAAAAAAAACTTTGCTCAGTTTGTCTTTTGACTTTCTGATTAAGACCTTTTTTCATTTTCATATAGTCAAATTTATTAGTCTCTTAGATTTTATGTCATGTTGAGGAAGCCTCTCTACTTCTCATTTCTTCCATTTGTTTTATGATTTCATATATTTTAATATTTAAATCTTCATTTTACCTGGAATGAATTTTAGTAGAAGAATTAAGATAGAGCCCCAATGTAATTTTGTTCCAAAATGCTAGTGAGTCACAACATTGTAAATCAACTATTCTCCAATAGAAATTTTTAAAAAAATGCTAGTGAATAGACCCACCATCTTTTACTTCATTCTTTCCCCGCTGAGTTGAAATACTACCTTGCTGCAAAATTCTCAGGTGTACTTGGGTGTGTTTCTGGACCCTGTAGCTTTGCCAATTCTATGTCTGTGCCTGAATCATGCAATTTTGATTAAATATATTAAATATATATATATACACACACCTTTTAAATACATTAAATATATTAAAATATGTAACATATTAAAAGATATATTTAAATATATATATATCTCTTAAATTTGGAAAATTTAAGTATTGGGCAGATGAAGAAGAAAAGTTAATGGAGGAATTTTTGTGTTCTAGGCAAGTTCTAAGGCTTAACTCTGTTCCTCTTCTTTCTTTTCATCCAGCAACCTGTCAAAGGAGTCTCTCCCCAAGAAATGAACAAAATGTGATATTTCCAGTCAGAAAATAACAATTCTGGGTATCCACAGTATAGAGATTACTGTTCTCAGCAGTGTAGGGCCATGGGAGCGAGAGGCAGCAAAAAGGTAAGAGATACTGACCTCAAAGTTTCATGAGCAACTTTAGTTCATGACACACTTTCAAACAACGGGGCTGTATTAGAGATTGAGACTTGAGTTAAGGTCGGGGCTGCCATAGTTATGGCTTATGCCCCTGGGGTGGGCCAAAGGTGCTATCCAAGGGCAGAAGGAGCTCAAGATGGATGTAGCTGACTGAGGGGGATGACATAACACCCCTCTATTTCCCCTCACAAACCTTAGGCATTTGGAGTCTTAGATTTGGGTAATATACAGCTTGAGCATGCTGTGGTGATAAAAGGATATAAGAGCCGAAGAAAATTATATTGGGAGGAGGGCATATAAAAGAAGGGGAGAAAGTAATATAGCATAGAGCATCTTTCTTAGCCTGAGTCTTTTTTTTTTTAATTTGAGATCTTTTGTGTTGTATAAACCCAGGGCAACAAATGGGCACCAAAATTTCTTATAATTTGGATGTTTCTCTTTTTTATTTTAAATCACTAAATACAAAGAAAAAGAAACAAAAGTTAAGCACACAGTCCTTCAGATCACCTTTTCTGTGACCTTTTTTCTCTACTCAAATTTATTTAGCAGTTACCCATCTGTTTCATTAATATGCATCACTGATTGTTCTTCTCACAGGGGCACCTGATTAAATCATCACTTGTTTACCTGGAGCTTAGTCATGGCAGCTCACGCCAGCGCTGGATTCTCAGCAGGCCTTCATTTTGGTGCAGCTGCCTGCTGCAATGATGCTAAATTGGTCTCAGCTGCTGGCCCTTCCTGAGGAACCTGTCTTAGAGATTATTTTATTTCAGACCCTTCACTGTACAGATGAGGAAACTGAGGTCTACTTCTAACAGTCTATGAGTCAATGAAGAAAATTTGGATGGAAGAGAAGTTTTGAGTCTGAATTTCCTTCATTGGAATAAAGCAAGTAATTTTTCCAGTTGCTTTAGAACTTAACACTCTTTCTTATCATAAGTAAAGAGAAGCCATTTCAGAGGCGTACTGCGAGATGAAAGTTGAAAAATTACACAAATCCACCCCTAGATGACTGAGGACAGGAGATGAGGTTTGATGCTTCAGAGGGATTTAAGAGAGCAGACTTTATATTTCAGGGTCTTCTTCACATGCATTCTAAAAAGCTATTCTAAATTTTCAGGATTTCAGCTCATTTAATAGGTATAAGGTTGCTAGATTTAGTAAATAAAAAAACAGGACACACAATTAAATTTGAATTTCAATAAATAACAAATAATGTCTTAGTAAAAGTATGTCCCAAATGTTTCATGGGACATACTTGTACTAAAAATAATTCACTGTTTATCTGAAATTCAAATTTAACTGTATTTTATCTGGCAACCCTAACTAGGTAGTATCTTACAAGGAACTGGTAACAAAGTACCTGGAACATTATTTCAGATATGGGGTTTCACAATGGCCTGAACCAACACAGAAAGTTAAACATACTTTGGAATGAGGTATCCAAATCTGTCTTAGCACTCTTGGAAATATTTATGAAGAGTCCTCATAACTTCCTCCTGATACTAGCCTATTTGATATATATCCCTGAGCTATCACTTCTTTTCACTCACTTAATATTTCCTTCTAGCTTGTTTTCCTACTCTCCCACTCCCTAATTTACTAGCAGCTGGACACATTAGGATACACAGCAGCAAGCTTCCTAAGTGCGTACAGCCATGTGTGCACATTCCCAGGGATTCACTCCACACCTCTGCAAGGGAAAGCTGTTCTGATAATGCATCCCTTCTAGGGAGGGTGAGAGTGAGGGAGTACCTGTCTCCTGGTGGGGTTCCCCTGCTCCCCTGGCAACAAGGCTCAGGAGGAGTCTAGGGACAGAGGACCTGCACTGAAACAGCCCACTTGTTCTGGTTAGCAAAAAAAAAAAAAAAAAAAAAAGGAGAGCAGAGGGCTTCCCTGGTGACGCAGTGGTTGAGAGTCCGCCTGCCGATGCAGGGGACATGGGTTCGTGCCCCGGTCCGGGAAGATCCCGCATGCCGCGGAGCGGCTGGGCCCGTGAGCCATGGCCGCTGAGCCTGCATGTTCGGAGCCTGTGCTCCGCAACGGGAGAGGCCACAACAGTGAGAGGCCCGCATACCGCAAAAAAAAAAAAAAAGGAGAGTAGAACTATTCACGGGATCTGCTGGGGGTCGCCAGGCTTAGGCAATAGTCTTGGGTGGGACCCTGGGGCTTCATCACATCTTGGAGGGTCTAGACCAGGGATTTTCCTAGACATGCAGGGGTCACTTCCCCTACTGCCCGTCCCGTCACCCCACAGGGGAATGCTCACAGCACAAGTCTCTTTGCTTTCTCCTCTTTCTGGTCCATTCCAAGGCCCTTTATTCCAACTACACAGTGTCTAGACCTCGCAGATTCACTGAATCCCACCGCAGACATGTCCCTGTAGCCAAAGGGGAAGGGCACAGCATCATGCTGAGAACTGAGAGTTGCTATCTGAGAGCAGGAACCAGCTGAAACCAGCAGAGCGACTACAGCAACACTGTAGGCTGATGCTGGGAAAAAGAGGTCTTCAGGGTACAGGAGGGGGTGGCTCCAGGGAAAAGTGGCTTGCTTTGGCTGTTGGTGGGACCTGGAGCAATGCTGCAGCAGAGCTGAGATTGTGATCACACTGTGGGTATGGCCTACTACTCTAAGCCAGGCCATCTACTGGAACCCCGAGTCCTTGAAACAAGGCTCTGTGTCTAGCACCAGACAGCAGGAGCCCAGGACTGCTCTTTTGGCTCTGGCAGCCTCCAGCCAAGGACAAGGAGTCTGTTTCTGGGTGTGGCCATTCTGCTTTTCTCATAGTCCCAGTGAGAGGCAACAGCAAGGCTGGGGCAGGACTGCGCTGAAGTTCCTGCTAAGAGGCAAGGATGATGAAGGCTGAACAAAGCAGCTGTCAACACCTCTGCCCCCATCTCCTCTTTTTCCTCCTCTGGTGCCTGACTAGCGCAGGGCTGGGGAGAGCTTTCTGTCTCAGGTTTCCCCACTGTGCACCGTTTAATTATTAATATGCTCTCCCACACACCCTCCACACTCCGGAAGCTGTCATAATTTACCAGAAAGCCAGAACATCAAGTTAAATCACAGAACTTTGTCTTTTAACTCCCTCCATTGTGGTATTCCTACCTTTCACATGTACCCTGTGCATTAACTCACCTGGTTGTCGATCTTGATCTCTGTCAAGGTGTCATTTTCTTTGAGTGCCTCTACAAGGGCCAGGATCCCAGTACCAGTGATAAAATTGGATTCTATGTTCAGACTTTTCAAGGTCTTGTTTACTTTTAGCATATCTGCAAAAGCCTTATTATGTGAAAAAGAAAATAACCATTAGGGTTTCTGGAGATTTATTTACTAAGCTTCCCACCCCCACATTAAATACATATTTTTTACAGTACTTAAAGAAAACCTTAGTTAAATCATACTTTCACCTCCAAGTAACAAAGATAATAATTTAAAAATGCAATAAAGATAGTTCAGTTCAGCCGTCCAGACTTATGAATTTCACATACATGCAAAACTAAAAAAAAAAAAAAAAGGATACTGACATAGAATTAACAACTTTGTTTTTGTTTTTTCGGTACGCGGGCCTCTCACTGTTGTGGCCTCTCCCGTTGCGGAGCACAGGCTCCGGACGCGCAGGCTCAGCGGCCATGGCTCACGGGCCCAGCTGCTCCGCGGCACGTGGGATCTTCCTGGACCGGGGCACGAACCTGTGTCCCCTGCATCGGCAGGCAGACTCTCAACCACTGCACCACCAGGGAAGCCCAACAACTTTGTTTTATTGAGTAAGGACATTAAAAAAAAAAAAACTCACTACCATCTGTTATCAATGTCAATTTTTTTTTTGAGAAAACGCATTTTAACATTAGGAAAAGTGTAGAAAGGACATAATCTCAGAATTATTTCATTTTTTCCCTTTTACTATGAATGGATAAAAATTTTTTATCATTGACTAGCATTTGGGCACTACTTCAGGTCATCACAAATCAGGATTTTTCAAAGATAACTTTTGGAACCGCTGAAGACTCCTCCCAGTTCAAGACAGAAGACTGCACACATGAACCTGTCTGCTCCCTTTATTCCCAAAGTTTCCCACTGTCATGAAGAAAAGATATAATTTTTAAGTGGCTGGAACTCTCACAGTGCAAGAAAACAAAAAAAAGAGGGCCATTATCTTGAAGAATTGCTAAAATACAGAAAACAGAACGATTGGTGGAGAAATTAGCATAAAATTGCCTGAGATGCCAGAGGTAAAAGCTGATTAGGGTGTCTCATTAAAGAGCTGCCTTAGCGGGCTTCCCTGGTGGCGCAGTGGTTGAGAGTCCGCCTGCCGATGCAGGGGACACGGGTTCGTGCCCCGGTCCGGGAAGATCCCACATGCTGCGGAGCGGCTGGGCCCGTGAGCCATGGCCGCTGAGCCTGCATGTTTGGAGCCTGTGCTCCGCAACGGGAGAGGCCACAACAGTGAGAGGCCCGCATACCGCAAAAAAAAAGGGGCTGCCTTAGGAACAGGTGGGTCAGCTAGAGCAGGTGGTGAGCACACCATCCCTCCCTGCGGCTTCCCTGAAAAAAGAGCAACTGCCTGCACAACCATCAGTGAGAAATCTCCCAGGAAGAGGCTCTAGTGAGGGTGCTAGGTCCCAAGAGAGAAGCAGTGCAGAAACTGAGGCACCACCAGATACTGTGTCAGAGAAGGGAGAGGAGAGGCGGCCATTGCCCAGGAAGGAAATATACTGAAATGTATCCCTTGCAGAGTGAAGCCCTACAACCTGGAGCACTTGCAGAGGACTCCCTGGTTGCCTGCCAGCTTCTCATGCACACACTGCAGAGAAGGCCACCAATCAATTTACCTGCCTGCTTACAAAAGCACTCACTCATTCATCCATTCATTCAACCAAAAAAGACTATTTATCAGGCTTCTACTGTGTGCTAGCAGTAGAGAAAACAAAAATCCCTGTTCTAGGGAGCTTATATTTGAGTAGGAGGGGCAGAGTCAATAATTAATAAATAAAATATATGGCCTGTCAGTTGGTAACAAATGGAGAAACATAAAAGGGCTTCCCTTATAAGGGAGAGATCTGTTGGTGAACCAGATCGACATAACGGGAGAGGAAATAGTCCCAGTTTACACAAATCAGTTTTGTTCTCTATCTGGAAATATGACCAGGCAACCAATGATTACTAGACATATTAGGAAAACCAACACCATGAAAGAGAAAAGCCAAGTTGACCAAACAGGAGAACATGCCATACAGGGAACAGAGGTTATTCAGAAAACATAAATATGTAAAACTTCTAATTGTTATAGTCTCTCTCCACCCTGCCCTACTTCAAAAAAAAAAAAAAAGAAGAAAAAGGAGAAAGAAAAAACATTGTAGCCATAAAATAAATAAATACTGGCTATTACATATATTTTAAAAAAGAGGACAACAAACAAGAAAAAGTTTTGAAAATCTGTACTACACTGAAATTTTAAAAAGCAATGGGCATTTAGAATTATAAAATGATCATGGCTGAAGAGCAAGTTGGTGATCTAGAATACGGAACTGAGGATGTTTTAAAAAATGTAGAGTAGGGCTTCCCTGGTGGCGCAGTGGTTGAGAGTCCGCCTGCCGATGCAGGGGACACGGGTTCATGCCCCGGTCTGGGAAGATCCCACATGCCGCGGAGCGGCTGGGCCCGTGAGCCATGGCCGTTGAGCCTGCGCGTCCGGAGCCTGTGCTCCGCAACGGGAGAGGCCACAACAGTGAGAGGCCCATGTAACGCAAAAAAAAAAAAAAAAAAAAAAAAAAAAAAATGTAGAGTAAAAGACAAAGAGAAAATACAAGAGAAATATTAGGAGGTACGGAGGGAAAGATCCAGAAGCTCAACATTCATCTTACTGGAGTTTCAGAAGGACCAAAAAAAAGACAACAGAAAGGAAGAAACTATAAAATAATAGGGAAAGATTTCCCAGAGTTGAAGAAAGCTTCAAGTTTTTATCTGAAAGAAACTGCTGGATGCTCAGCAGACTAAATAAAAGACTATGCGAGCACATACAGGTGAAATTTCAGAACTCCAGGAGAAAAGAGAGAGTCCTAAAAGTTTTTAGCAAGAAAAATTTACTCACAAAGGAACAAGAATCAGACTGCCATTAGTCACCAGATTTTAAGGCCCATGAGAACAGAGATTTATATATTTATACAGCCAGATAATTGAAAATGCTGGTGATGTTTTAATGTTTTTGGAGTCAATCTATATACATAACAGAATATAATGACATAAAATGTATAAAGCTCAAATGTGTGAAATAATAGAATAACTACAATTCAGAGGTAGAAAAGGAAGGAGGAATAGAAAGTAGAGTGAGTACAGAACTGTCCTCATCTTTTCTAATGGAGAATCAAAAATTGTCTAAGATAATTAATCAAAAATATAAGTGCATGTATATTAGTGCTTTTCTACCCTGGTTGCATATTAGAATGACCTGGAAGCTTTAAAAAATATAGCAGTACTTGGGCCGCATCCCAGATGAATTAAATCAGAATCTCAGGCTGTGGCCTGGACAGTTGCTTTTTTAATTTGTTTTGTTTTTTGTTATTGAAGTGTAGTTGATTGATTTACAACTGCATTTTTGAAAAGCTCTCCAGGTGACTAATGTTCAGCAAGGATTGAAAACCACTTTAATTAAAGTCATACAGACAATGAGAAGAATGAAAAACAAACTGCTAATAGTGATTGCTCTGGGGAGCAGAACAAGGAACTTCTGAACTATTTTAACTGCTTTTATGGCAGAGAAGACAAGAAGAAGGAAGAGGAGAAGGAATCCAACTTGGGACAAGAACAGGGTTTCCAACCTCGGGTCTATTGACATGAAGCTGGATAATTCTTTGTTGTGGGAGGTTGTCTGGTGTATTGTAGGAGGTTTAGCAGTCTCTGCGACCCACGAAATGCCAACAGTACCCCTCCCAGTCATGACAACCCAAAATATCTCCAGCCACTGCCAAATGTTCCTGGAGGGCACAATCACCCTGAGTTGACAATCACTGGACTAGAAGAATAATCCTGTGTATTAGTCAAGCAGTTGCTTGAACTACCAGGAAGCTCAAGGATTTGGACTGATGCTATTGTACACCATGTAAATTAAAGTGCATTTATTCAGTGCTAGGTCTTTAGTTAGAATTAAGTGTATGCATTTTAATCAGAGCCCCAGAAGGGAATGCATCAAGCCTTCCCTTATGGACGCTCCAAGCTTTGGGATTTACTTCTATTACTAGAATAACAAAATGTCAGAGCAATTAGGCCTTTGTAAAAAAGTTGCAGGACCTCCTGGCAAGTAGCCACGATCCTGACAATTTCTTTTAAACTTGAGAAAACACTTTTCACATACTGAACAAAACAGGGAAGAGAGATCCAGCCAAACATAACCCTGGGCTGTAGGCCCAGGTTCACCACAGTTCAGCAAATATTTGAGCATCTATTACATGTGCTGGGGATAATAACATTAGTAAAACGAAGACTAGATTTCTTGAAGGTTACATAAATAATTAGAGTAGAAATACATTTTTAAAGAGAAGGTTTTGCTTTCAGTACTTTATAGAATTGCCCGGAAAAGCAGTTTCCTGCACTGTCCAAACCTGTACTATTC